>NC_045732.1:7478305-8697284 GCF_009834535.1 Camelus ferus
CTTTTCTTTTCTTTTGCCTCTTAATTTGCTTAAGAGCTTTACACGTATCCATCAATTTGTTAAGGAATTTTGGCATCACGAACACTCTGATCTGCGTAAATCAACACAGTCGAAGGGTGAAAATCTAGTCTTCCCTTAAGTCCTGCTGTCACAGCTTGAATCGTACCACTCCCCTCCGAAAAACATTTCTACATTTAAGCCCTAACTCCCAGGACCTGTGCATGGGACCTCCGGAATTAGTGACGTTTACAGAGGTCCTCAAGTTCAAGTGAACAACCTTCTTCATTAGGGTAGGACCTCATCCACGGGGTCCTTCTAAGAAGAGAGACGAGGACCCATGAATTTCCGTTCATTCCCTTCCCCTTCCCCTTCCTTCCTTCCTTCCTTCCTTCCTTCCTTCCTTCCTTCCTTCCTTCCTTCCTTCCTTCCTTCCTATTCTTTCCCTCTTTCCTTCCTCCCTCACTCCATCCTTTCTTCCTTTTTCCCTCTTTCCCTCCTCCCTCCCTCCATCCTTCCCTCCCAATCTCCCTTCCTTCCTTTCTTTTAAATTAACTACATTTCTGTTAAATTTTGCCCTCTTAGAATGAGACCTATTTTTTAATCAACAAAACACAGTTAACAGAAAGAAACCCCCGTACCCATTTCAGCCCGTGCTGCCAAACCCTTTGACAAGCATCGCAGAGCCCTTTTAGCAACGTGGGTGTCACGCACGACCCCCGGCAGGCAGTCCCCACCTCCTCCCTAATGCTCTCCACGCAATTACTCTCCACGCGAGGAGTGAATACAAGGCAGCAGACCAAAGAGACACCGGGAAGCCTGTGAAATTAAGTTTAGCCACCACCTGCCAGCAGGGGCTGCTTCTGCTCCCCAGAATGACCGGCAGGCTTCAGGAGCGACGTGAAACGGGACTGCCTGGTGTCCGCCCTGCGCCAGTCAGGGCACGGACAGTCAGAAGCCGGACTGTCGGTGCGATGCAATTTCTGCCGCAGAGATGCAGCCAGCGCCGGGAAGTCAAGCGCTCAGGAAAGGGAACTCTTTGGCGTGTCTGATTTTATTCATGAAGCCTTTCTAAGAACAGTGTCGGTTTAATGCCCAGACGTCCCCACAGGTGCCCTTGGGCAGGCAGCCGACAAACGCTGCAAGCTGGTAAATAAAGAACGAAGTGGGTGAAGGCGGGACTGGTTCGTTTAGAAGGGGAAATGCAAAAAAAAAAAAAAAGAGAGAGAGGGAGACATAAAAATGCAGAACAAATAGGAAGCTTCTGAATTGCAATGTACATCCCTGAAATGAGAAAGCCAACAGGAACACGCGGTGCATTCATACGCTTGAAACGGATTCTTCTCTACTCAGATAAGCAATCTGTGAACACACTTGGTAGGGATAAGCTGCCCTCACCGACGGCACCTTCTACATGTTTATCCTGCTCTGGCTTTCATGTCAATTGTCCAGAATTTATTTCCTTGGGTGAAAAAAAAATTAATTTTTTCTCAATTGCAAATGTTTTAGGTCAAGCTGTTGATGGCTGTTGCAACCTCGGGTTTTTTGTTTTAGGGTCGCATCTATGTTGCTGTACGTGCACATATGTATCACGCAGGTTTACATTATACATTTATTCTACATGCATATAATATACATATGTTGCATTGTATGTAGTATAAATACAGCATATTTTATATATTTATATATTTATATATTTATGCACATACTCATAACTATGCATAAAGTCAGGGACAAATCTGCAGCTGTATGTGGCTCTTAGCTAGGCGAATGTTTGTTCATCCCCCCAAATGCCAGATATCTTTATTACTAACATACTAGAATCTTTGTGTAATTTTCCTCTGTAGAATTCTTCACATGGAGAGAAGGCCGATTCTGGGAAAATATGATGGTGCCGTAACCAGTAAAGACAAGGTGAGGGGAGGGCCTAGCTCAGTGGGATCATGCATGCTCAGCGTGCAGGAGGTCATGGGTTCAATCCCCAGACCCTCCATCAAATAAATAAATAATAATAATAATCGATTGATTAACCTAATTACCTCCCCATATGAAAAAAAAATTTTTTTAAACGATACAGTCATTTAAAGCTGTGCGTTTCCGCCAAGTCCTCCTGTAACAGAAGCCTGCTCACCTAATACGCTGCACTTTCATTTTTATTTGGTTCAAGGTACTTTGCAATTTCCCTTCTGATTTGTACTTTGATCCACTGGCGATACAGAAGGGTGTTATCTCGTTTCCAGTGTTGGTGGATTCTCTAGACATGTTTCAATGAGTGATTACAATTTCATGCCCCTGTAGTCAGAAAACCAACATTGTATCCATTGGGTTTTTTAAACATTGAGACTTAGTTTTAGGCCCCGAATATGGTCTAACTTAAATATTCCGTGTCCATTGATCATTTATACAGGCATGCCCCATTCTATTGTGTTTAGCTTTACTGCAGATCACAGATACTGCTTTTTTTTTTTTTTTTTTTTTTTAACAAATGGAAGGTTTGTGGCCACCGTGCATTGTCAGGGTTAGCATTTGTTAGAACTAAAGCGTGTCTCAATTAAGGTATGTACGTTGTGTTTGTAAACATAATGTGACTGCATAGTTAACAGACAACAGTATAGTATAAACGTAACTTTCATGTGCACAGGGAAAACAAAAACATTGCATGATTGCCTTATTGTGATGTTTGCTGGCTTGAGGTGGTCTGGAAACGGACCCCCAATATCTCCGAGGTAAGCCTGTATGCGTCTTAGAAGGAAGCTCCCTCAGACTTACAGGGTACAAAAATATTCAGCGCCCAAAAGGGTAAATTTGACAATGTCTACCATCCAAACGCAAATATCTAGACAGGGGAAGTAGTTGGGAAATGTAACTGAGAAGGCAGAGAATAAAATAAAGCGACCCAAATGGACCCATGACTGGCCCAGAGGGTAGACTACATACAGAGCAACCCTAAGCAGTTGTTATAACTGTATGTTATATGTTCACAAAGTTAGCAATGGGTAAGGCATAAAATGACCTAAGTCAAACATCTCAGTATGAGACCTGCAGTGGGTGAGTTGGTAAGTCTACGGAGTGGAATTCGCAGCAGATTAGAATTTGCAGGACAAATGACTGGGTAAAGAAGTTGCGGTATATTTACAATAAATACAGATGTATTTATAATAAATAAATTTATAATAAATATACCAGAACTTCTTTATCCAGTCACCAACATACAGACATGACAATAAAAACTCTACAAATCAAAACGCTGAGAAAATAGATTTAAAAAAAAAAATTGAATAGAAATTCTGCAAGCTGTGGGAAAACTTTAAACAGCCTAATATGCATGTACTTGAGTTTCCTGATAGAGAGGATCACAAAAAACATATCTGGAGAAATCATGGGAAATCACTTTCCATAGCTGATGTGAATTCATAACACCAAGCTCCAAGAAGCCCAGTCAATGTCAAGGACAGAAATTATGAATTAAACTAGGGTTTATCAGAATTGTAAGATGATCCTAAAGCAATCTTTGGGGGGGGGGGGGAATGCACAGCATTCCATAATAAAATTGCTTAAAATGTACTGATTCAGAGAAAGTCTGACAGCACCCAGAAATAAAAGTTAGCTTACACACGACAAGGGGAAGAGCAACAATGCAGATTTCCTGTGAGGAACGATGCCAGCAAGAAGAGAATGCATAACGTCTGTAAGATGCCGAGAGGGGGGAAAGTCAATCAACAATCGTACAGCCAGCAAAAATATAGTTTAAAATTAAAGATTATGTGGACATGTGCAAACACACAAAAGCAGAAAGGCTTCAATAGAGAGCAGGCTGCAGGAAATGCTGAGGGCAGCCTTCAAGAGGAGGAAAACTTATACCAGGTGTGATTACGGAAATATGGATTTATACAACGGAAGGAAGGAAATCAGAAATTGTCACCTCACGGAAACGGAGTAAGTCCTTTTTTTTTTTTTTTTTTAAATCTCTAAAGATAACCAGTTGCTTCCACAAATGTGACAGCAATGTGAAAATTATAACTAATGGATAAACATTTTTTCCTTATTATTTAAATCTTTAAAATAATTGACTCTTTAAGCAAATATGATTTGGTGAGGGGGGTTATAACTTATGCACATGTAAAATGAATAATGACATTAGCACAAAGTCTAGGAGGGGAGAAACGCAAATACACTCTGGAGATACTCTTATACTCTGCGTGAAATACACTGCCACTTGAATGTAGATTGTGAATAATACCTACTATGAATCCTAAAGTGACTAACAAAATTACAATATAGTCACAGCCAACAAATGGTGGAAATAAAACGGAACCATAAAGAAAATTCAATTACTACGAAAGAAGTCAAAACTCGGAAAAAGAGAACAAAAAACAAATGAGACCAAAAAAGAGAGAGAGAGAGAGAAAAGAAAAAAAAAAAAAAAGCAGATCAGATCATCTTTCAAACTCTCATATGTCGACAATAATGTTAAACATCAAAGGTCTTCAAACTCCAATTAAAAACAGAGTTTGTCAAGTTGGACAGAAGGCAAGATCCAACTCTATGGTATGCTGACAAATACATATGCTTCTTATAAAACATTTAAATATAAAGACACAGGAGGTTAAAAGTTACTTGAGAGAGAAAACTTATCCATGCTGCCTATGATCAGAGGACATTTGGTGTGGCTACACTGCCATCAAAGGCTGTTTCACAGTGAAGAATGTTACCAGTGGTAAGGTTACTTCTTAACGATACAAAAGTCAATTGATTGAGACAATGTAAAATACTAAACGCTTATGCACCTAATAACAGGGCCTCAGAAAGGCAACAAAAACCAAAGGGTTTGCAGGGACAAGCAGAGAAATTTGTAAGTTCAGGTTAATTAATTTAACCAATTTAAGATTGAAGTGCCCCTTTCTTAAGAACTGATAGAAAAAGGAGACAGAATAATTAATAGGAGATCAGATATTTGTTCAACGCCATCGAGCAATGTGTGCTAACTGTCATTCATGGGACAGTTCACCCACAGAGAGCCAAACTGGCTTTATTTTCAAGAGAACACATTTGGCAGGTTAGACCCTATTCTGAACCACAACACTTTTTTAAATAAACTTAAGATGACCCTGGTCATACCTATTGAATTTTATTTATTTATTTATTTATTTATTTATTTATTTATTTATTTATTTATTTATTTATTTATTTATTTATTTAAAGTTCACATTGAAAAAAAATAAAGTGTAGTTGATTTAACATTTTAAATAAGAGAGTTTCGGAATCTTTAAGGGGCGGAAAGGGAAATATTAGTTATCTTTTAAATTTGTATAGAGGGTTCCTGGCTGTCTTTGTTTTCTGTGCTTAATTTTATATCTATAATTACTTATAATTAGAAAAATACCATTAAAGTCATATATTAAATACTGTTGGATTTCCCCCCACTTGTGTAATAAGTATAAATTAGGACTGCAAGACAAAAATCTAGTG
This sequence comes from Camelus ferus, assembly GCF_009834535.1. Taxonomy (NCBI): domain Eukaryota; kingdom Metazoa; phylum Chordata; class Mammalia; order Artiodactyla; family Camelidae; genus Camelus; species Camelus ferus. The sequence goes on from NC_045732.1 coordinate 7,483,772, forward strand.
AAAGGCATGGGTGCTCACAATAGTCAAATTTCTGTACCCTAGAATTCCATTTTGTAAGAAATCCAAGGACTCTTCAATTTTTTTTTTTTTTTCCTTCTGATACAACATCCTGAGGGATTTCATTTGAAATTTCAGGCCTGACAAAACGCTATCCGAGGGCAGATAACTATCAGACTTCAAAAGACCTTGAATAAAGGCTTTGTTCCAGCATTAAACGAAGCGGATTTGCCCCTGGGGTGCTGAGAATTGTGCATTAACAGAGTGGCTTAAGGGATGAAAAAAAAGAAATTATATGTGTATACATACATATCTCACTAGTAACGCCTCCGAGCCTCACCTCCGCGGGCTGCAAATGTGTGGACCCTCTTGAGATCTTATAAGAAACCAGGAGCGAGGGCAGCTTCCGAAATGGCTCTGGAGGAGTGATTACTGGTGACAGGAGGAGGAAGTTACTGGGCTCTGGATGCGTTCACTAAGCTCATCGTGTGGGACTTACTGGCCAGTACGACCTCCACAGTTTGAAGGCCTGACCTTCTCAGGGCAGGGGGGTGAGAAGCAAAGACACCCGTCGGAATTCATCGTGGCGGAGTCTGGACGTCACCGGGGAGCAGGCGGGAAGCGGCGTGGCCACCAGTGACTGGGTCAAAGATGTAACCGGAACTGAACTCAGAGCACCTGACTTTTTTTTTTTTTTGACTCTCAGTCTGAATCTTATCAAGCAGGCCATGCCCAGGGTGTGATCCACCGCAAAACCACAACAACTTTTGTAGCCGAGACCCATCCAACGTTTTACTAAAACGTCACCTGACTCTTTTTTTCGGGATGGAAACTGCTTTTGTCGGCTCGCTGCAGACAACCGTGGGGAAGCCGGCATCTGCTAACACGTGCGGACTCGCGCGGACCTCGGCGGGTGTTAGAGCAGTGTGCACAAGCCGCAGGGACAGAAGCCTTGTCCTCTAAATCCAGTCACTTCTACTACACGCTTTGCCTGTTTGTTTTTTTTCTTTTCTGAACAGGCGATGGGCATGAAAGTTTTACAACATGATAAACATTTCAAAAAGTGTTTCTACGCCTGCAAAGATCCCCCAGCTGTTGGGTATTTATCTGAAAGGATTTACCAGGCTCTATGGAGCTTACTATATAAACGTCTTATTTAAAGGTAAATAAAAAAGATAAGGAGAGGGAGAGAGAGGTCAGAGATACAGAGATAAAGAGAGACAGAAACAGAGAGATAAAGAGGAGAGAGACAGAGATGATGGAGGCAAACCCGGGGCTCCAAGACACACCCCAGGCAGCAAGCAGCTCCCTGAGTTTTCACTCTGCACCTGTATTGTGCTCTGTCTCAGAACTGGACCACTCACATCTGGAGGGAACCTCGATTCCTTCCTGGTTAAGGCTGATACAGAAAAATGAATGTGGGGCGAGAGCGTGGCCGGGTCCCAGGTCTCAGTTGAGCCCCTGGGACGTGCCCCGCCAAGTGTGGGTCCTTGGCTTCGCGCAGGGAAGAATTCAAGAACGAGCCCCAGTTGAGTGAAGGCAGGATTTATTCAGAGAGACGTGCACTCCATAGACCGAGGGCAGGCTGGCTCAGAAGACAAGAGAAAGGCCACGAGATGCCAGGGTGGGCGCTCAGCAGATACGCACTCCATAGACAGAGAGCGCGGTCCGTCTCACTCAGAAGTCAGAGCAGCCATGAGGTGCAGGGTTGTTCGTTTCTATGGGCTCAATTATCTCAGATGCTAACAAGTGGGAGGATTTTTCCAAAGAATTTGGGGAATCGGCGGGGATTCCCAGGACCTGGGCCACCACCCAGTTTCTGACATTTTGTGGTTAGCCTTGGAACGTGCTGTGGTGCCTGTGGGGATGTCACTGACCACGCTGATGTATTACAGTGAGCTTGTAATGAAGCGCAAGGTCTCCTAGAGGTCAAATCTCCCGCCATCTTGGGCCTCAAGGTCTACTGGGGCTTGAGTTTTTCGCCACGTTGGTGTTAACGGCTGTGTTATTTCTTGAATGGCTGTGCCCTGCCCGCTTCCCTCCTGTCTCAAGACTGCACAGCAGAAGTTCCCAGCAAGCTTTGAATCTCCCTTTGTATCGAACTGGTGAGGCCAGCTGCATGCCATCGATAAAGACTAACTCTTGGAATCACCATGAGAATTGTGGACAGTTCCCACTGCCCCGCCAGGTCCAAAAGCCAGAGAAAGAGAGACGGCTTTTCCCAGTCTGCTGCGAATCAACTCTCCTCTTGATAATTCTTACATTCATCTTGGAGGGGGGTGGGTGGGCAATGCATTCGGGAGCTAACCAAGGGAGGAAGATGTATTTATTGTCTGATCCTTGTCTCCGCAGGGTCACATGTGCCACGGGGGCGCAAGGCAGGAAGCATGTCAGCCTTTATATAACAAAGACGGACCGTTTCTGGTGTATAACGCTCTCTGAGTAACTACAGTCACCGGGCTGTAAGTGCGATGCTCAGAATGGATTCATCTTAGAACTGGACCCGATTGCATGTCAACAACGCTGGAAAGACGAAACAAATGTTACAGTCAGGTCTTGAAACTCCAACGTCTACAAATCAGGAGTGGGTAGACTCCCAGGCTGGCTAAAAGCTGCTAGATTTGTGGCTACTTCGCTAAGTACCACAAGCAAAAACATCACCTCCACCAGCACTACAAGTTAAAAGCAAGCAAAGCCAAGTACACGAAGTTAAACTCCTGTGACCGCCATGAGATCTGATCAAGTAAACACTAGGTGCCTCCCACAACAAGAATTGTGATCCTCGGGGTACTGTGTGATTTGTGAGGTCACATACACTCTCCCCTAGCCACTGGGGTCTACAGGTCAGGGATGAACTGGTTACGTAAGACTTTTCTCCATCTGCTGAATGTCTTCCCATGTCCCCGTCACCTGGAATTTCAGGCGGACGATCTCCAAGAAGCTGAGTTGGAAGAAAGAGGCTCGTTCCATCTCAAACACCTACCCTACCAGCTACGCCCAGAGTCCACCATGGAAAATCTCATTTTGGGTAATACTGACCTAAGAGAAGAGTTCCCAAGCCCAGTGGATTGTCTTCCTATGAACATAGGGTGTCTAACACCTGTTGCACAACCACTGCATGTTCTGATGAGAAGCTTAAACCTTTAGATCACGTACGTCAAACTAAAGGACATAGCAATTCAACGTAACTTCGTCATCACGATCGTGCAACAATCCCTTTTAATTTTTTTCTTTCTCTCTCTCTTCTTATTACTATTATTTTTTTTAATTTCATGTTGAGATGGCTTCCATGAAGCTGTGCCTGGATTCCGATCCCTGTGTCTATTAAGGTGACAGCTGTCTGTTGCAAGTGATTTGAAAACAGTGGCCGGACGGCGTGCAGACGTCAGACAATTAAGCACATAACTGAAAACGTTCTTACGGAAATAGGCAAGCGATTAAATATCCCTGAGCAGCTGCAAGTCCGTCCACTTGTTCCTTGGAAAACGTCTGGATGTTGAACAAATATGTCACCCTCCACCCACAGCTGAAAACATTTGGGTAACGCTCGCCTGCGGATTTCAGTGTCGAGTTGTAAGCTGTTTAGTCCCACCCCTCAAAGTAGAGCCAAAGAATATTGGTTCTCATTTGAAAACTAAATGCATATGAGTTTACTGTTGTTTGTTTTTTTGTTTGTTTTTTCCCAATTAGAAAGAGCAGATTTGGAAAACATTTAAAGGGAAGTCGAAGAAACAGGAGCGGAGTGGATGACAGGCTTTTACACACGCTGTGGTGGCAGCTGGAATGTTTCTGCGCGCTCGTAGGAAAGCGGGGTGGCCCCACGTGATGCTGGGAGCGCGTTCTCACAGCGATCTCAGGCCAGAAGTGACTGCATTAGGCATCCTTCTTCGCTCACAGCGTGTCTGGAAGGGCATCCGCCAGAGACAGACTCATAGCGAATGCTCCCTAAGACTTTAAAGTCTTGACTTGGGTGAGCTCAAGCCACGTGCCGTGCCTTCAAGCACAGAGGACGCGTAGCAGGGCTCCCCTGGGTCACCCAGTCTCCTCCTCCTTTGCACGCCCCTCTCTGTGCTTTACAATCAGACACGTTCTAAAAAGCAGCACCGCCGTAAGAAAGACAAAGCGTTGCATTGAATGAGAGCGCGCAAATCACTGGAACCAACCCTTGTTAGCATGAGGCTATTATGAAAAATGTTTCACCCATAAAACACATTGAAGCGGGGTCCCACTGCATTATGAGGCTGTTTCACCAGACCACTGAGCTCATGTGTGTTTGCTCCTTGGGGCCTCCCCACGTGATGGTGATCAGAAAAGGAAGCCTGCAGACCAAGGAAAGGCAGAGTTTCAGGGCAGGGCAGCAGGAAGCGTTTTGTGCCTTTCGTTCAAGGAGGAGAAGACACTTGCAGAAAAACCATCGAGATGCCAGCTTGAGCCCCACCCATGTTCTGCAACAGCCATCGTCTAACTTGACTTCCATATTCGCCCTTCTGCGCTGTCAAGTTTTGAAACAATTTTTCAGATAGGGCCACCATTCTAAGTGTCTCCCAGTTCTGGGAACAGGACAGCCCTCTTTTACCCGACTTTTCCCTCGAATAAATAAGGAGTATTACTAAGCCGAGTGTCTGTTACTTTTCCCCACTTTGGAGTGTCCCCAGTTATAAAGTCAGTTGTGGGACCTCCCCTTGCAAAAGCAACAGAACTGCCACTACTGGCTAATTCTGTTTTTCCTTTCTCCGTGGAGCGGCGTGGCTCCAAGCACAGGCATGTCAAACATCGATCCTGCTTTAATAAGCGGGAAGGGCTTTGTTGAGGCCAAGGCTAGACCCTGGCTGTTGGTTGACTGGGAGGGTTCCCTTTATAGCCTCCGAATGGTCCCCACCATGTCTTGTGCTCCCGGCATCTTCACCCCAGTGAGAAGGGAAACAAAAAAGCCAGGGCAAGACTTGTCCGCTGAGGTGGGAAAGGCACCGTGGTGTGTACGGTAAGCCCCGTCCTGGGGTCTCAGCTCTTGCCAGAGACATACTGGTTATACGGGGTGGGCGTTGGACGAGAGAAGTCAGAATGAGGCACGTGCTGGCCGTCAAAGCCCCGCGCGCTCAGCCAGGCCAGGGGTACCAGCACGGATGGATCAGAGGTGCTGCTCCTGGGAAAGGCAAGAATCGCTCGTGTCTAGAAGCAAATTTCTACTCACTTAGGACCCAGTCTTAACTGTCAAGCCCCAGAGAGAGCGCTGCCTGTGGTCCACTTGCTGGTGCTGCCACCAAGCCCACATACACAACAGATCTACTGCAAATGCCACAAATGCCACATATTCTGCCAGACCTCGCACTTCAACCACAGTGCGTTATTCAAGAAGAAACCTAGTCTTTTTTCTACTTGGTTTCCCCATCCCTTGGCACAGTCTCAACCGATGTTTAGTGTATTTGTTTTAGACAAATGGGTTTTGAGAAGGTGGGTGCACTCGAGGGGAGGCAAGGCATTCAAGGAAATAGAATTGGGATTTGGGGGGGGGGCTTGCATGTGAAGGTGATCAGGAATGTGCCTCCTGGTCCCCTGAGCACTGGAAGAGCACATAACCTGAAGTTTAAACACAGACAGCTTCAGAGCAAAACCCACTCACAGCTTATCACTGTGGTGCCTCCACCAGGAGTCTCTCTGCGACTTTTCAAGGCCATCATGGGCGCCATATTGGGAAAGATCATGGGTTAGAAGACCTGTGATCCTGTCTTGATCCTGCAACTTTCCAGCAGGAAGACATTGCGTTGGACCCAAGATAGAGCTTGAGTTTAGGAAAGCAAAGTGGGCATGAATATCTTTCCTTCCATAACTGTGCAGCCAAAACAACATGACCAGAAAGGATGGCAGATAGAACATAGATTTATGGAAATGTATTGGAGTACTTGGAAGGGACTTCCATATTTTTGACATCTTGACAGGATCAATGGAAGATTGATCTTCCAAGGGAATTCAATATGGTGGACAATGTTCAACTTCCAAGGGAATTCAATATGGTGGACAATGTTCAACTTCCAAGGGAATTCAATATGGTGGACAATGTTCAACTTCCAAGGGAATTCAATATGGTGCACAATGTTCAACTTCCAAGGGAATTCAATATGGTGGACAATGTTCAACTTCCAAGGGAATTCAATATGGTGGACAATGTTCATTTGCATGTATAAGTATACTTGCAGGTAAGTCAACCTAAAAAAAAGAAAATATCTAACATATTTTTATTTCTAAAACATCATTTATATGTAGGAGAAATGAAAAAAAAATCAGTAAATTAGTTCTCCAGTGGAAGTGGCCACCCAGTATTTTAAATAGAGACCGTACAGCTGGAGAGTTCAGCTCTGAAATCGTAGGACCAGTTTCAGAGGACCACAGTGCAGGATACCATCCAACAAGAAGACAAATTGGGAATTAAAAAATAACTAATTCCCACAGAAAATCTCTCTCAGTCACTGTGATGTGTTATCTTGTTTTATTACTGCTCAAATAGTAATGACCTCCTATAGACTGCGAAGGACCACAATAATTTACACATATCTTTGCACCATGGACTTGCAAGTCATTACCGGCTGTTGATTTTACAGTCGCTAATCGTTGGCTTCTTTCTTAATTATAAAAACATTAAAATAAATTTACTCATGATTTTCCTTTCTGAGGCGATCACTCATTTCTTTCAGATTACGTGTTTCTGCACTGGTCGAATTCTATTATGCTTCCCTAAGAGGTTACTGTTTTTCTGGCTTTAGATTGTTTAAAAGAAAAAGCATGTTTAAAAGTCAGAGAAAGGGTAAAAAAGAAAAGGTTAGAACAATGTAAGTTCTTCATCACGCTGCCAGCTAATTACACACGTTGTCCCCGGAAAATGAAAAGGGCACCTCATCGAGGGGACAGTTTGTTTTCTCTAGTCTGGAAAGTAATCACCTTAATTTTCAGGGTGACAGACTGTCTATTCATGACAAACTAACTAAATTCTGGACATACAATGCTTGCAACTCAGTGCAATTTTTTCCCCTAAAATCACTGCCATGGAGTGGGGGGCAGTGAGGAGCGTTTGGGCATCTCCTTGTTTTCTTCTGTTGATTTTTTATTTTGTTTCACCTTTCAGAGATTTTTCTCACTGTCACTTAACATAGATTCCCAAAGCTGCTGCATATATTTTCTGATGGCGGGGTTTAAGTGCCCTCATATCCTAGAATGGAAGACGGTATGTAAAAAGCTAGGCTATGTGATCACAAAACAAGATAATCAGCCGAGATACTGCAGAGAGGATGGAGTGATTAGCTCCCGGGGAAGAGGGCTTTCTGGGCAATCTGGTAAGGGGACTTTGGCAGGAGGACACACCAAGAAGATAAATTGCACATGTGCTGTGCAAAGCTGCAGAAGAGAATTCTACATTCAGAGAGTAGTGGGTGTTCTGAATAAGATGTGGCCTCCTGAAGCTGCTGGCTGCCTCTCCCAAGATGGATCTCTGAAGAATGCAAAGAAAAAAGAAAAAAATAGACACAGCAAGCCCATGTTTGCCTGGGGCTGTCTGAACTGGTGTGTCGATGAGGTGTGTGAAGTTGATGGGAGAATTTGATGGCGGGTTGGCTGGAGAAGTTGATGGTGGGTGGGTATGGAAATTGGTGGCTGGAGAAGTTGATGGGTTGAAGTTGGTGGGGTGGCTGGAGAAGTTGATGGTGGGGTTAGCCTGGGGAGATTAAACTAAGAGGCAGGGAGACTGGCTTTTGCTTTTGTTTTTCTCCCACCATGCCCCTCTCCTTCACGTGCCCTCACTCAGACTTCTGAGGCAGCTAGTTTCCTGAGTCAAATAAAGGCCACATAGAAGCTTGGGCTCGGGGTAGGGAGGTCTCATCTGGCAGCTGCACTGTGTCTCAAGGCTGCCCATTTGAGGATGAGCAGGGGGAAAGGAAGGTACTGATGCTGGCCTCCATCATGCATTTGCCAAACCTGGCCCCCCTCTATGCCTTGATGCCGCACACATCCTGTTTGCCCTGAGAGGTTGCAGAAGTCCTGTAATTTTGAAGAGGTACTGTTTATTTTTTTTTCTGTTTTTTTTTCCCCAGTTTTATTGAGATACAGCCAACACACCGCCCTGTGTAAGTTTAAGGCGCACAGCATAAGGGTGTGTCTCACACGCGTCACAGAATGATGACTGCAATGAGCTTAGTGAAGACACACATCCTACATAGACACAAAATTAAAGAAATAGAAAAAAATTTTTTCCTTGTGATGAGGACTCTGAGGATTTACTCTCTCAGCAACTTTCATATATAACCCGCAGCAGCGTTAATTATATTTATCACATTGTACATGACATCCCTAGTGCTTACTGATCTTATAACTGGAAGTTTGTATGTTTTGACCACCTTCATCCAGTTCCCCGCCTCCCCACCCTCCACCTCTGGCAGCCACAAATCTGATCTCTTTTTCTATGCGTTTGCTTGTGTGCTTTTGCAGCATGACCTACAGTTGACCTACAGCACTGTTAGCTCCCGTTTAAAATACCCACATAGGGCTCTTCAAATCCAGCATGGAGTTGACCACCAAAGCAGTAAGCATAAGATGTGGTACTGAATGATTTCAAAGTTTCTAAAAAAGTGTGTTGGTGTCTCATACATCATTTTTTTAAAAATCATTTTTCTCTGTGGTCTTTAGATGAGATAATTTCTTTTTTTTAATGGAAATATTTTCCTTTTTTAAACTTTTTTTTTATTGAGTTATAGTCATTTTACAACGTTGTATCAAATTCCAGTGTAGAGCACACTTTTTCAGTTCTACATGAACATACATATATTCATTGTCACATTCCTTTCTCTGTGAGCTACAGTAAGATCTTGTATATATTTCCCTGTGCTATACAGTATAATCTTGTTTATCTATTCTACATTTTGAAATCCCAGTCTCTCCCTTCCCACTCCCTGCCCCCTTGGCAACCACAAGTTTGTATTCTATGTCTGTGAGTCTGTTTCTGTTTTGTATTTATGGCTTTTTTTTTTTTCAGATGCCACATATGAGTGATCTCATATGGTATTTTTCTTTCTCTTTCTGGCTTACTTCACTTAGAGTGACTTTTTCCAGGGACATCCATGTTGCTGCAAATGGCATCATGTTGTCATTTTCATGGTTGAATAATATTCCATTGTATAAATATACCACCACATCTTTATCCAGTCACCTGTTGATGGACATTTAGGCTGTTTCCATGCCTTGGCTATTGTAAATAGTGCTGCTATGAACATTGGGGTGCAGGTGTCCTTTTGAAGCAGGGTTCCTTCTGGATACAAGCCCAGGAGTAGGATTCCTGGGTCATATGGTAAGTCTATTCCTAGTCTTTTGAGAAATCTCCAGTACTCTTTCCACAGTGGCTGCACCAAACTGACCATTTTCAATATTCTTTTTTTCCCCCTAAGCACTTATAAACGATTACAATCATTGATTATGTTTTGGTCCTAAAAACTCTCAACAAATATCAAAGACAAAGTGTCCAGGAGACCATGCTTTCTGTGTACCTTTTACTTCATACTATGTTGACACTGATGGACATCAACTTATAAATTAATAAGAAGAAGATAAATAAGGAATTCTTGCCAATTGAATAAAATATGGAAACGTGCATTGGTAAATAGCTCTTGGGTGATGGAAGACACCGTCACCATAATTCTAAAGTATTAGAAGAACTAAGCCATAATGGATACACTGCCTTTCAAAAGACTATGTGGAAAGAAAACTGGGTCATGGAGGGACTTACATCCTTCATACTTTAAATCAAAAAGCAAACCATCTCAAAAGCGACGATCTGTGTGTTCATATCAAGGTAGTAATGACAGCAGAATCCCCAAGGAGGTAAAGGGAAAGAGAGAACAGAAACAAGAGAAGAAATAAATCGTATAGAATAGGAAAGTACAATTGAGGGATTCTGCACAACCAAGAATTGTTCTTTGAAACCAAAAGAAAAAAAAAAAAAAAAAGAGGCACCCCTCTGACTTACTAAGAGAGAAGAGACGAACTACAAGATAAGAGTGTTATAAATGGAGGACTCATAGGTGAAGATACAGCAGAAATCACGACAAGAAGAGAATATTATCACGCCTTCAAAACCAAACCAAACCAAACAGCGGAAAAGGAATGGAACTCACTCTTCATGGCTGAGCGAGCGCAACCCGGAAGCCTGACAGAGACCGTGAAACACAAAACAAAACAAAGAAAAACAAAATTGCTTCGCTCTTACCAATCTGGTTGCACAGATTTATGGTCAGAAAGGGTAGCAATGCCACTGATCGCAGTGCTGGATTTTGGAGAGGACAATGAGAATGATCTGAATGGAAGGAGGAAAAGCAGGGATTCCATATGGTTCTTGGGTCTCTGAACACTCTGTAATGAGGAATCCAAGAGAAATTACTGAAGAGGGAATGACGCATGCAAACATGATCCAGCCAACACGCCCTGAGGTGAGGAAGTGTCATCTTCACGTCACACGCAAGAAATGGACACATGCTCTCAGGTGATTATTTGACCCTCCCAGGTCTGGCAAATAGAAATGAATCTGCTGAGATCAATCGCAGCTTCGGATGTGAATGCAAAACATCCTTCGTGCATTTTGGGTGGGAAGAAGGAATTGGCGTGACCAGCTTTGGAAAACACGACTTCCCAGAGCAGACCGCCCCCAGAGCCCAGAGCCAGCCACGGGTGACACTTTTTAACAGATACACAGCAGTGTGAGAGCACCGTGTCGCACGTCAGCAACATTCCAGATGGCACGCTACCTTTTCTTTGCAAAAGACAGTGAAAATCAAACCTGTGTATCCACTTAAGAATGCACCGCCGTGAAACAAGACTTCATTGACATAAAGAAAGGAAACCCTTCGATGGGGAGACGCGCTTGTGAGGAAGTCTTTGAATACATTCTGGGGTTTTTTTGGTCATGGTCGTGGCTTTTGTTTGCATGCTTACTGCACGGTTTGCAATATCTAATTAAGTAACTATGTAGATAAAACTAAACAGAATGCACCAGGCAAGACCCAATGATGCAGGTCCAGGAGTCGGCCGTGATAATGGACCAAATTCTGCCCACCGGGGTGCCAATATAAACGCAATATAACAGATTGCTGGGGCAACGTGCAGAGAAGGTCATTCCAGCGGGACAGGCACCGTGGACGAAGGGTTCAGGTCCCCACAGCAGGATACACACGCAGGGTTCTCTAAGCATGTGAGAGATGGCGGGTGACTGAGTGTGTGTGCGTGTGCGTGTGCGTGTGCATGTGTGTGTGTAGCTCAGCATTGTCCTCTGTGGGTACTGCAACAAAACAGAAGGAGAATTGAAGACCCAGCATAGAATAAGGGATTGCTTTCCTGAAAAATGATTTCCTGGAAACCATACTGCAAATTCTTGATGCAACATTTTGTGCATTGTGTTGAGAGAGGCAATGATGGATGACTGGACCTCAGGAAGAGAGAAATGTCCCTTGTCGACAAGAGAAATGTAAAATTTCCAGGGCTCAGCCCTTCCACGTTCCAGGAGCACGCAACAACGTGCGCTCATGTGGGGTGAAAAAAAAGCCCTGTCACTTCCTCGTATTTCATTATTTTTCCTCCTCTGTACATCCATGGGAATGCGGGTTTCAAAAAATAAGAAAAAGTTGCCTAGTCAATGCTGACTGTATTTACATGAATATTAAAAAAAAAAATACCAAACTAGATCTTTGCAAATTTTTTTTAAAGGTTTCTTTTTTTTTTCCCCCAAAGGTTTTCCTAGCACATCATTCTGAACAACTTTGTCAACATGATATTTTAACTTGGGTGTTGGTGAAGGTGTTCCCGAAGCTGATCTTTTCAAAATAACATGCACCCCAGGCTTGTAAGCGGAGACCTAGCAAAGGCCGTGCAGGCCATGGTTTCCGCATGTCTGCATTTGACACGCAGCGTTTCCTACAAACAGGGAGGACTGAATTTAATTAATTGTCTCTCTAGCAATGAGAAACCCGGCTGACCAATAAAGGCTTTGGAAAGCCAGAGGGTTTATGGGACTGTGTCCAGAAATTTTCTGCAAATGAATAGCGACCAGAGCTATCTTTCCCCAAACTCATGTGGGGAGAAATTAGCACCAATCTTTGAAAATGCAGCAGTTTAAAGAAAAGGAAACATGTGAAGCCAGTGTGTGTCAAATCGAAGCAGGTGATGGAGAATTATTGCTTTAAAAAAAAATCCACATGAATATCTTTGCAGCAAGTCTTCCCAAGGAACACACTCCACGCCTCAGGTGGGAGTGGAAGGTAGACAGCTTGTGTACGCACGGGGGCTGCAAGAGAAACAATTATTTTAAGCAGGAAACTGCAGACAGAAGTGCCCTCGGTTTCGATGGGTGTATGGCAGCCCCCTAAGACATGAGACTAATGGCAGGTGGGCTCATTTTAAGCCCATGTCCTTCTGCCACCTGGACCTCCACTCTCAAGCACAAGACGTGGGTAGCGTTTGATCTCTCACAAAGTCCTTCTGGATACGGTGGCCGCAACGAGCTCCGGACAACCTGCCAAAAACACAGCCCCTTGCACTTTTCTTTTTTTTTTTTTTTTTTTTTTTTACTGAGATGAATGTGTTCTTGACCTTGAACACTTCTTATTTTTTAATTTTTTTATTTTTTTAACATTTTTTATTGATTTATAATCATTTTACACTCTTACTCCCAAGAGAGTTAGTCGTTCTGTGATGGAGGCTGGGGAGGGCCGCTCTGGAAATGTGTCACTTCAACAGGCAGCCCCAGACGAAGCTGCTCTGAGGAGACAGGTACAGTTCACACCCCCGGGTGCTTTAGGTCCATGTCAAGGCTCACACCCCGGGGACAGTCAAAACCTGGCTGCACGTCCCGGCTGGGGACAATCGCCAAGAGGAGACGCTGGACGTTCAGCGCCGTATTACCCTGAGTAACGCTCCCCTGGGAAAAGAGGGAGGCACGCAGAGAGGGAGGACCCCCGTCTCTGTTGTCTTTGCTTCTAGAATTTCACAGCCCTTCTCCTGTCTCCACATCTTAAGCCCCTCTAGTTGTGCTGTTCTCCTTCATTCTTCAAAACACACACACACACGATAAATAAATAACATTTTGTGGTTGCTCAGAGGTGTCTCACAAAAGGGATCACCCAGGAAAACTCTCTGTTGCAAACATTAGCTAAAAATGCTTTAACTTTGATGCAACGTCCACTTGCTTACGTCCAGAATTATGCGCATGGCAATTCATTGTCTATGGGAGGAAAGAAATGGTATCTCTGCTTTCAAGGTACAAGATTGGGTTTTCCTCCAATCTCAATTAATGCTCAGTATTGTCAGCAGCCTTCTCTGTTTCCACGATTAAACAGTAATTAAGGGTGAAATAATACAATTCACATCAATTACGGGTCTTCGGAGTGTTAGGGACTACTGAATGCAAGACACTGAACCACTCCCACCAGTGATTTCCAGATTAACTAATTTATTTGAGGTGGTGGACGGTTTGGAACATTTTTTTTTTAGAGGGTAGGAAAAGGGTTTGGATGCCTTCTGCTTTAAAACTGTCCCGATGACGAACATTAAATTCTGCAAAATGCAGGCTTTTCATGTAAGATTCCCCTGCACCTTTTATTATATAAAAAAAGTTTTTATTGACATGTAGTCAGTTTACAATGTTGCATCACCAGCACTTTTGAAAGGCATCTCCCTGTTAAAACTTTGTGGGTGACAAGGAAACAGATTTGCAACATGACGTTTAAAAAAACAGTTCAATGTCTAAAATTGCACATGACATGTCTGTAGACATATCTTATTTCCACCCATCTCTACTTGCGATCAAACGGGCATTAGGGTTGAAGCAAAATAAATGAGTAACTCGGAGCAGAAAATGAGGTTTGATTTATGGAACGAAGATGGAGACTTGGCACAGCCCGAGACTCGCAGTGTTTCTTGAAATTGAAATTGATTCTCCTTTTCTCAGAGAGTCTAATTTGAAACACCCTGACAACCAATTATCCCGAAATGAAATCATTTAAAATGCACATCGGACAAGGTGCATTTTTAAATACGTCCCCGGCGCCTTTATTAATGAAGACCTTAACAATTTTTGAAGGTGTTTCTTGAATTACCAATAGGTGTGCGACAGAAATCTATTGAACTGAGGGTGAACACAAGGGCTATTGTTTGTCTTTCAATTTCTTTGTTTGTTTTTTGGGGGTTTTGGGTGGGGTTGCTTTCAGTTATTAAGGAGGCTTACAGCATTGCAGATAATGTTGGGAAATCCAAGAAGATGTGGTTAGATGCAAAGAAATTGTCTTGAAAATTGACTGGCGCTGGAAAAAGAAAATTTACTCTATACTTTGGTTCTCAAAGTTCAAGTGTCCCGAGGCTTTATCGAGTATTTCTCAGTCTTGGGTTTTAATCCTTTTCAGAATAAAAGTGTTGATTGTCTCAAATGAATAGTCATTACCTGCAGAAGGTCTACGGTCACCTTGAGTGTGAGAACAAATATTTCAGCTCTGTTCCCTGCTCTGTGTCATCGAGAGGGTGCACGGGTCTTGTGTGGGCAGACAGGTGCCGGGGTGGAAACCGTCACGGCGGGGGGTGACCTCAGAAGACACGCAGTCTGCTTGCTTCTAGTCCAACAACGCTTCCTCACCAGCAGAACGTCATTTCCAGAAATGAGTGAGGAAGGCGGTCCCCCTGTCCATGCTGGAAATCATCTCAAACATATCCCTTCGACGGAAAACACTCCTTTCTTTTCTTTAAACAGTTCTTGACGCCCTGATTTGGCTTAAAAATTCCTTCCATCTGGAGCAGTGTTTACATGCGTGGGTCTTTTCTACTTCCTCCTCGCTAGCTAAAAACAAAAATTGCGAATTATTTTCATTTGGAGAACAAATCCGTTACAGGAGTTGGAAGGACTCTGCCCCAAGACTACAAGTCTGAAATCAATTAACACGGAAGACAAGAAAAAAATGTGTCTGTAGAGACGGCTGGGACAAAGCTTGTCCCATTCGCGATGACATTCATATTTTCAGCAAAATACCCTTTTGATTTTAAAAGGGTCCTTTTACTTCTACGATTTAAGTCTGTGGGCTATTCTGGATACAGCCTTAATAGACTAGGTTTTCTGGGTAATTTTGTCACCTGCCAAGGAACCTCGAGAGTGGAACTGTTCCGTTCACTTACAAAGGGCTTCTTTTGAAAAGAGGCCCCTAATTTTGTAAAAGACTTCCACATCCACGCAGCATCTGGGAAGGCAAACTTGCAGACGTCCTGACGGCAGAACTGAGATGCACCCAGAAAAGGCACAGGTGTTGTGCTGAGGCTGACGAGGTCCCCAGCTCAGACCTTCTGAAGACGCGCCCGAGGCTGTGGGGCCCACTGCATCCCACCTCTCGGGTCTCCATCTGGCGTGAATCCACGGACACCCTCAAACGATTTTGTGACTACAGAGAATATAAACCAAATGACGCTGACGTTTGTGAAAGAGAGTATTTTGTATAACATCCCAGAGGAAGGCAAAGAACCAGCCATTAAGAGCGGTAATAAGAATCTAGGTGCCACGACACGGGAGGAGGAGAAACATATCCCACGTGAGTGATAGGATATTAACAAGGATGCGTTAGTTCAATCTTGGAGCAAATATCGGGAAGAAAAAACTCCGTGGTCCCTATGGACAGACACTCTTGGTTTCAGTCTGCGAAGAGAACTGCCTGGAAGAGACTGTCTTCCCAGCTCATCACATCCGCCAGCGTCGGTGTTTATGCTGGTGACCTGCCGTCCTGTTTGGGGAAGGACGTACACGTTCTCGTCAATTCAGCCAATAGATAAATGCACAGAGAGGAGCCAGGCAGAAAACTCCGTACGCCCCATGCATTTGGACGCGCCAAGACATGCATAACGCTCGTAAGATTTAACCTGCACGGGGCACCTAGAGGTTTCAGGGGGAGAAAAAGGAACTGCCCTTTGGTAGGACTTCAGTTAACAGGACTTGAAAGCTTCCTGTAAGCTGTTTCGTTGCAACGTCCAGCATTAGTGAGCTCTTCCATGTTAAACAAGCCCCAGCCCCAAAGATTTCCCATCTGGAGGACACTAGATGGAAAACAGGGTTCAAGGTGAACGTGATAACTATATGTAAGTCGACGGAGTTGATTCTGTCCAAGGAGGAACATCTCTGTGCTTCATTTCGGGGAGAAGACCGAGCACGGATAACTGGTCGACCCAGACGTCCTAATGGGAAACTCAGCACGTGGTGCGTTTTGTGTCTCCTTGCAGTAAGCGTGCAGAAATGATTTAAAACATGTAAACACATACGTGCATGTGTGTCTGTATCAATAGCCGTGGTCAGTGTGGGGATTTCTCAGGAGACCAGACACAAGTGTGAACTCCAGGAGCAGAGAGGACGTAATTAAAGGGAAGAGACACCTCACAGGAGGCTCCCTGGCGCAGGGCAAGGCGGGAACTCCTGAAGGTTAAAGGGGCCAGGTGTTCGGAATAGGGCGCAAGGCAATTCTGAAGGAGAAAATAAAATGTGGGCTGTTGGGGGGCTTCGAATAGCACAAGAGGGGATGTACTATTGGGGTCATACATCCCTGATCGAACTCATTCCCTTGGATGAGCTGGAAGGGTCAGAGACGCAGACACTGGTTGTCTCCAGTGTTGAGAACAGCAAGCCTGGAAAACTGCCATGGAGATGTGCAGCATCTAAGACAAAAGAGAAGTCTGGAAGCCAGCATCCCTCCTCACTGACGTGGAAAACAGCGGAAAACCTATCAAGACCTAAATGCACGCCCCACCCCAGCCAGGCAGACTAAACAGAGCCTCCATCAGATGAGTAACAGAAGCTCAACTAAATGGACGCATGTGTACTCGAGCAACAACTAATCAGATAAGGGGGAATCAAGGATTGGAAATGCAACGGATGAACGTGTACGGAAGAATCAATAAGGATTTGAGAATAACACACAGCGTACAAAAGAAATGAGACATTTGATAAAGCCAAGAACGTCTTCCAAGTGAAGAGAGTTAATCATGGAAATAGAAAATTAAGTTTCTTTAAGGGTCACTGAGATATAGTTCCCTGTGCTATACCAGGAACTATATTCAGTATCGTGTAGTAACCTATAATAAAAAAGAACATGAAAAGGAATGTATGTATGTATATGGAAGACTCGGACATGATGCTGGGCACCAGAAATTAACACAACATTGTAAACTGACTAGACTTCAATTAAAAAAAAATAATCCCCTAAATTAAATTATCTCTGTTACTAATTATCAGACAAATGCAAACCAAAACTACAATGAGGTATCACCTCACATCAGTCAGAATGGCCATCATTCAAAAGTCCACAAATGACAAATGCTGGAGAGGCTGTGGAGAAAGGGAACCCTCCTGCACTGCTGGTGGGAATGCAGTTTGGTGCAGCCACTGTGGAAAACGTATGGAGGTTCCTCAAAACACTAGGAGTAGACTTACCGTGTGACCCAGGAATCCCACTCCTGGGCATACATCCAGAAGGAACCCTACTTCAAAATGACGCCTGCACCCCAATGTTCATAGCAGCACTATTTACAACAGCCAAGACATGGAAGCAGCCTAAATATCCATCAACAGATTACTGGATAAAGAAGTTGGTGGTATATTTATACAATGGAATACTATTCAGCCATAAAAATGACAAAATAACCCCATTTGCAGCAACATGGGTGTTCCTGGAGAATGTCACTATAAGTGAAATAAGCCAGAAAGAGAAAGAAAAATACCATATGAGATCGCTCATAAGTGGACTCTAAAAAAAAAAAGGAAGAAGAAGAAGAAGACAAATGAACTTAAAGACAAAACAGAAACAGACTCATAGACACAGAATACAAACCTGTGGTTGCCAAGGGGGTGGGGGGTGGGAAGGGACAGACTGGGAGTTCAAAATTTGTAGATACTGTCAGGCATATGCAGAATAGATAAACAAGATTACACTGTAGAGCACAGGGAAATATATACAAGATCTTGTGGTGGCTCACAGTGAAAAAGAATGTGACAATGAGTATATGCATGTCTATGTATGACTGAAAAATTGTGTTTTACACTGGAAATTGACACAACATCGTAAACTGCCTATAACTCAATAAAAAAAAATTTTTTTTAAATGATCTGTTAAAAAAAAAAAAGTCAATGAGATAAACAAGACTAGGTAGTCACAAAAGAAGAAGAGATATTTACCCCCAAAATGACAGGTTAGATTCCATACAATGGTAAAAATCACTGTAAGAAGAAAGAAAAAAAAACCTCTGTCAACAGTGAGAAACGAGGCTTACTAAACACAAAACACAAGGTTGTTAAGAGTTTCAGTACACCTAAGAGAGATGTGGTTTGGAGCCTTTGGCATGATCCAGTGCCAAGATGGCAGAACTTATCCAAAAACTGCCACGTGAAACAGAAATGGAATGCCAAAAGGGGAGGATGGGAGGAAAAAGAAAAAATGGCGTGTGGCAGCGTTTGTTTCCAGCCAGGAATGAATACAAATTTCTTGCTGTAGGAATGCCCCTCCAAGTTAGGTCTCCAGAAATTCCACAAACCACGATCCACCAAGACTTTGCAACCAAAGTCCATTAGCTCAAGTCTGTGAGTCAAGAAAAACTAAATGGCCACACTATGGATGCTGGCGTGACTGCACCCACAAAGAATATCAACCAAGTGTGGGTTCAATACAGAGACATGGTATCTGTAGTCACAGGATTTCTATTATCAGAATGGTCGGTCAATGCCTTAAAATGCATTCCTCTTCTAAATGCACAGAGATGGAGGTAAAATGAGGTAGAATGGAGATAGAATTCTTCTTCCAAGATCTGTGGAATACTACTCAGCCATAAAAAAGAACAAAATAATGCCATTTGCAGCAACACGAATGGACCTGGAGATGATCATACTAAGTGAAGTAAGTCAGACAGAGAAAGACAAATACCATATGATATCACTTATATGTGGAATCTAAAAAAACAAAAAGATACAAATGAACTTATTTACAAAACAGAAACAGACTGACAGACATAGAAAACAAACTTAATGGTTACCAGGGAAAGGAGGTGGGAAGGGATAAAATTGAGAGCTCCGAGGTTTGCAGACACTAACTACTATATGTAAAATAGATAAACAACAAGTTTCTACTGTCTAGCACAGGGAACCATATTCAATATCTTGTAGAGACCTATAGCAAAAAAGAATATGAAAAGGAATATATATATTATGTGTGTATGTATGACTGAAGCACTGTGCTGCACACCAGAAACTGACACAACATTGTAAACGGGCTAGCCTTCAATAAAAAAGAAAAAAAAAAGCACTGCTCTGACACACAGTTATTAACAATGCTAATTATTAATTAATGGTCCCAGTTAGTTCCTTGTCAGAGGAAATATCTTCATTGTCAACACTACGTTAAGAACTGTTACGAAAGACTCAACACGGGGTAAAAAATAAGAAATCAACTCCGTAAGGAAAGAATATTAAAAGTATTGTAAAAGGAACAATCTCTCTGTTATCGCCAATGTGTTTTCAGTGAGTTCTGACCAAAAGGCAAGACCCTCTTTTCAGACTTTCCGTGAATGGAGTGTCTCCCCAGGTACAATAAACCGTCACCACTGGGTGTTGCGTCTAACACCAGGGCCCCGCCACTCTCTGACCAGGAGGAACGTGAGCGAGGCTGCAAAGGGAGTTGGCAGCAGCCACACCCAAGAAGCCCTAAAAATAGGCCAGCCCTGGGGTGTTCAGGGGGAACGTCGGCAGCTCAGCGAGGCCAAGCGCCCGTCTCAGGTCCGTACGACTGCAGGAGCAACGGAGAACTCAGGACAACCTCGTTCCAGGGAAGCCTGCACCTGCCACTCCAACAGCATCTCACTGCAGAGGCTTAGCATGTCGGCTGTTCATCCGTGGATGGCAAATGGCACAGAGGACGATGACGGTGATGGAGACACAGATACTGGACGTAGATGCAGATGCAGATGACGGCGATACCGATATTGACAGATGTAGATGATGATGCACATGTAGATGTGGGTGATACAGATGCAGCTTCAGACATGGATGCAGACGTAGATGATATACGTATATATCGATACATGCATGGAGATGGGGATGGAGATGATGATACAGAGAGATATATAAATCTGGATGCATGGAAGTAGATGGATATATAACTAGACTGATAAAGATACAGGGATGGAGATGATGTAGGTGCAGATGATACAGATGCAGATGTATGAATGCAGACGCATTAGATGTAGGTCCTGCACAGATGATACGTGCACATAGGTGCAGGTGTAGATAAACGTGCAGAAGTAGATGTAGATAATACAGATACACGCACGCAGGTGCAGGTGTAGATGACGTAGGTAGACGTATAGATACACGGAAGCAGAAGCAGGTGCAGACGGAGACACAGACGGTGTATACAGACAGGCAGATACAGACACAGATGTACGTATGCAGATGCGGGTGCAGAGAACACAGATGTAAGATAACAAACAGACACAGATATGTGTACGCAGACGCAGACGCCGATGGTATACAGATAAATAGATTTGGATGCACGGAAGTAGACGCAGATAGAGTCTGCATAGATGGCTATATAAATGGACAGATAAAGATACAGGGATGGAGATGATGATGTAGGTGTAGATGATACAGATCCAGATGTATGAATGCAGACGCATTAGATGTAGGTGGGACATAGGGGATACGTGCACGTAGGTGCAGGTGTAGACACACGTGCAGAAGTAGATGCACGCATAAACAGGTGCAGATATATGTTTGTAGGTGCAGATGTGGACATAGATGGCACGCATAGATAGAGATACACAGACGTATGCAGAGGCGCGTGTAGGTGGTACAGACAGATACATGTAGACGTAGACGTAGACATAGACTTAGATGTAGACACAGATGGGTGTGGGGGTGTGGACTTGCAGTCATACGTTTGTAAACGCAAGTCTCCATCTAGATCTGTGTCTAGCTCTCTACCTACATCTCAGACTGGAGCCGCCTTCAAAGAAGGTCACTCTCAGAGAACTTCACACGTTTTGACCTTTTTCAGGGCCACCAGTATGTCCCGCCCACATGATTATGCACAACACACCAGATCTTCAGCTCTGAACAACACAGATCAGGGTCACGGGGAGGACCCCCAGGAAAGGGAAGGGAAACTTCCTGTCTTCTGGCGAGTTTTTGTCACTGCTGTTTGTACAATTTACAAACCAGAAGTTAACTTTCACTTCGCCAGACTTTGCGCCTCAGGTGTAAGAGAAAAAAACTACAGTGAAAAAAAAAATTTAATCTCTATCATGGACATAATCACTGAGTAAATTATATTCCATGAGATTCATTTAGATAAATGTGCCCTTTTCCTTTTTTTTCCCCAAAAGTGTTGTTCCTGTGCATTTGAAAAATTTGTTTTTCTCTTATCACCCTTGACAATTAATTCTCTTCGAATGGTTACTTCTTTGACTTGAGAACAAAAGGCAATCTTTAAGAAAACAGTGAAAATAAAGGGTTGACCCTTGTGCTATGCAGTGGAGTCTCGTAAATCTCAGGGACTTGTTCTAAGCGTTCATCACACCTTCGCTAAATGCTTTGGGTGTGTATGTATACACACCAACACACATCACAACCCTACACCTTCCGCATACCTTGGATAACCATGGTGCCACTGACAAGCAATTACCAAGTGGCTGCCTACGCGAATAGCTTCATTTGCCTAATGAGTGAGAATTTCAATACAAGGAAAAACAAATCACAGTCCTTACCTCTCGTTGACTAATTCTAACAGAACTCATGGACGGAACACAATCAACACAGCAAATAACAAAATGAATCAGTAAGTAAAGTTCATGTTATTTCGCCATCAATCCCATGGACACCCTGAAAATACTTAAAAAGTGATACTCGCCCAAAATAACTGCGTCTCTCTCAAATAACCTCAATCCTGTTGGGTTTAAATCAAAATACAGCGAAGAAGGGGGAAAAAGGAGGAAGGAAGATGCTATGCAACAGAAGATTAAAGCTGGTGAACCGGATGTGAAATCTGCGCAGGTTTTTGCCGTTCTCCCAAATCCCACCGCTGCACACCCACCACGACCCCTAAAGAATTTATCTCAGCCCTTATGTTTCTCTAAAGATACGTTTTCTATTTGAGTTCATTTCCTTAAATGCCCCTGCTTCCCCAGGCTTCTGTCTGAGCAGCTACTGAAAGTACCTTCAGTGTTTTCAACAGCTAGTCTGTCACCGTACCCCTGAGCTCCACGGGTGACCAAGGCCAGCAGTGTACCTGCCAGCTGTCAACCCACGACGGAGGAAGAGCAACTTACAGGCAGGCTACGGTGATGGGGACACTGTTGGTCACGGCAGCATCCCCTGACCTACCTGACAAACGCATCACGCTTCCCAAGGTCATGCAGTAATATCTTGCAAAATACCTGCCAGAAACTCCCCGCACACGTACGTAAGGGAAGAGTTGTAACTAATTTTACTGTCTTCTGTTTTGGGGTGCACTTTGCTTTCTTTGGGGGCGGAGGGTCCATCAACCTCTCAGAACTCACTGGCTTTCTACCTAGTATTTACTCTTTGAGAACCTGCCAGTTGAACACTGAATTAAGAAATTTAAAAAAAAAACAACAAAAATTCACAGCAAAGTATTAGTGGTATTAATTTAAAAATCTGCCCATTCGACAACTGCTTGCTTATTAACACGACATAGTCCCCTTAACATGAGATACCAAATAGGTAAGTGTCAGGTAGAAATGAACAAGGAGTGCTGGAAAGATTTTGAAGAATGATCTCAAGGTATATGAGAATGTACAAAAATCCTTAGCCTGACTTAACAGAATTAGTTCAAGTTTTGATCCATTTTTGATAAAGTCCGCTTGCTCCTTTAAACCCTACTTGTGGGAAGAAACAGCTCAATGGGTAATAATTAAACAGTGATTATTTTTATTAAAATAGATCTAATTTTTCCCTATAGAAATCATATTGAAGATTTATGTCCTACTGGGAGCATTTAATTCAGGACACCCGAACAGACTGCGGGTGACGATAAAAATTTAAAGAAAGGGGATACTATCCCTAATTTTCTGTAGAAATGTGGTTTCATACCAACAGGCTTGAGAAGCAATGAGTAAAACCTTTGCATTATGCAAAAACCAAACCAAACACCAACCCCCTTCCATCTGGACAGTTATGTTAAGGCCAGCAGCGCTCAAGTGTCGGAAAAAGTTTTACTGTAAGATAGCATCAATTTTAATAGCATTTTTCTTTCATATTCTAGAGGGAGACACAATGCGTTTTTTTTCAAGAGGAGATGTTGCAAATAAGGCCATGATGATGGCCTCTGACAGACTACAATGTTAGCTAGCAACAGGCATGAAACAGACAGCTGTAACGCATTTGGCTGCATGGATGAGTTATGTCACCGGTGGTATTTGATGTCCTGTCTTATTGTGTTGGGGAAGGCACAGTGGTTTAACTCAACTGTCCAGGCTCTTGCCTGAAAACTGCCTCTATGTCTTTAGTATGAGGGAGTCAAAGAGAATTCTTTCATGTGTCATGGATAACATTCAGCTGAACAGGGATAGATGATTAGATAGATAGATAGATAGATAGATAGATAGATAGATAGATAGATAGATAGAAAGAAACAATGATTGGATGGATGGATGGATGGATAGACAGACAGACAGACAGACAGGATGGACAGGCAGACAGATAGATGATTAGATAGATAGAGAGAGAGAGAGAACGCACAGTTAACCATGAAAGTTTACTGTAAAAAGTACTATATTTTCCAGCACGACTAAGGTACAATTTACACACAATAACACCCCGATTTTTGTAGTAAGTTTTGAGAGTTCTGTCGACTGTATTATCCTGTGTCATCACCGCCACAATCAAGACGTAAGACCGTGTGAACATCCTCCCCCATTTCTCTGTACCCCGTATAGCCTGGCCTCCTGACTCCGGGCCCCAGGAAACCCTGGGGACACTGACTCCCCCCGTTCTGACTTTGTCTTTTCTAGAATTTCACCCACATGACACTTGCTGTCTGAATTTCTTCACTTAGCGAAGTGTTTTTTTGAAATCCGTCAATGTTGTTGCATTTATTAATGCTTTGTTCCTTTCGATCGGTGAATACCGTTCATCATATGAATGTGTAAGCAGATTAAGTTGACTCCTTTGGCACTAGATGAATACGTGGTGTTTCCAGTTTTTCTTTTATACTTTAAATCAGGATACTATGAATGCACATACAAGTCTCTGTGTAGACACGTCCATGTCTCTACACGATCATACGATTAGTGTATGTTTGAATTTGTGTTCCAAATGGGCAAAACATATAAATTGTTAATTTCTGGAAGGTTGAAGGTTGAACACTTGATTACAATCGTCAGCAAACAGTAATACGTTGAGTATGACTTTGCTGGTCTAAGCTTTTAAAACTTTTTTAAAATTAGAATTTAATTACCTGATGTGTTTTACGCTCTTCATAAAAAATACACATGGTCAGTCAAATACTCGAAGAATCATTGTACAACAATGACTTCTGTCTCCCAGCACTGTAGAATTTAATTTCTAGCAACAGTAAAGAGTTCGTTGAAATATTTAAGCCATATTTCACAGGCAAAAACTGCAGACATACATCTCCAATTGATGGCATTTCTAAATGACCACCTTATTATCTAAAAAAATTGAACATATCTTAAAGATGTATTTTCAAGAGAGATGGTTTTTCTAAATTTATCCCATTTGATTCAAGATCACAGCAAAAGAACACAAATTCAGTAACAGCTGCCCTTGGAGTTCCTGTCTCTTTTTCATTCCTTCGTGATGCACGATAAATAATTTTGGAGAAGGGATGAGTAATTTCCCACGTACCGATCTCTCTTCCTCCCATCTTTCTATGTGACGCTCTGATTCTTTTCATTCATCACAATAGTGAATAGTACTCTCACTGGCAGTCATAAATCAGTGAGCAGGTATATAATTTGTGGGTAAGGTGCTTTTTTTTTTTTTAATGGTGTCAGTTTGTTCTATAAGATAATTTAAAATGAAGAATAATTTTTTTTAAGTATGTCTTTGCAGAAGGGAGAGTTCAGTCTTCTTCAGAATGATTCATGGATTAGAACCATCACTTCTGTTCTGGCATCACATCTTCACGGAATAAGTGCTAATTTATTGTCGGAGTGTTTAATGATGCACCACAGTCTAATGAGATACACTGAAAAAAGTGTGAAGTCCAAGTTGTCTAGGCTGTAAATTTTTGTTGATGCTACGGAAGACGGCCCACGTTGTTACCTACTCTCAGAAGTCCCCAAGAAAGGCAGGTGAATAATTTACATTTTTAAAGACAACAATTATTGTGTCCTCGCATGTGGATGTTGCCCTTGATGTAATTTAATATGAAGTTTTATAATCCTACCAAAGGGCGTCACAATGAAGCTCTCCACCACCCCGTTTTTCTCAGGCAGATTATATTCTGTTTATCACCTTGACTGAACGAATTAAATCCAACTGAGTCATCTTTAGTCAAGGGGAGATTATTCTGTGCTTTCTACGAGAGCATATTTTTCTCGGAAAATCAAGGTCAATATAAACAATCAAAAGAATGAGGGGTGGTTCTGTTCGAACACGTAATTTCAAGTACGGTTCGTAGAATTCTCCAACTGAAGGAGTCCTGAGTGGTTAGTGGCGGAGGAGTAGTCATGAGAACCCTGAGTTTCAGGGACAGAACTTCCTTCTTTGTTGAAGTAGGGAAGGAGAGAAATAAAGTACTGAAAATAATTAGCCCCTAACATTCCTTTAAATGCATAACTACTTTTTTTTTTTCAACCTCCTAGGCACTTGAATATATATGAACTTTCCATTTTAAATCACTTTTCTTAGTTCGCCTCATCACTGGGTGTTTAGTGAACCCATATGTCCACCTGATCCATTTCCTTGTTCAAGAAATTGGCTTTTCTGTCAGAAGTCGGTATAAAATCTGATGATTGCATACCACTAAGGTAATCACAAACCTGTTAACTGAATTCACTAACATAAATATTGGAGACTAAAACTGGGCATATGTATCTCTTTTTTTTTTTTTTTTGGTCTTGAAGCCATTGTTCAGGACGCAGGAAAGAATCCCCAGGTGGATTGGACAAACCTTGCTTTCCTCTGCTAAGATGAAGATGTGACTTTTTTAGGGAGGTAAAGTCAAAGAAGGCATGGCAAATACTGCAAACATAGCTGACATTTCAAGAATTATATTGACTTATGGATGCTGTGAAGCCATTTGGCTCCTACAAAATAATTCAGAGCAGGAAAAAAATATTGTTTTGCTTTGGAACGGATTGAGATTTTTAACACTGAATTGGACTGCACCATCACATCTGAGAATTTACTTAAAATTGGTAAGCATAAAAGGACCCAGGACATGGCCAGATTAGTACATTTTTCGAAGACAGAAGAGCACTATATTAGCTGAAATAAAGAGCAGTTGCACGTGGACGTGCACCCTGAATTCTAACTGGCTTTGTACAATAGAGATGCATTTTTCATATCACGGTCACGACCACCACACGGACAGAACTCAGGTATCTGGCCCCCTCTATGTATATATACATATATCCACATATATATATACACACACAATATGGGTATCTAGTAGCTACAAATACACGTCTAGAATATCTTTACCTATCCAAACACACACACACACACACACACACACGTATATGCACTATATTCCCATAAATTAGGCATACCTGTATAACTTCATATGTATGTATGTAGGCTGCCTATTTGTCACTTGTCTCAGTATGAAAGCTTTTATTTCTTCGGGGCTTGGAAAATGTTGAGGAAAAAAAAAAAGAGTTCAAATTTCTTTTCTTTCTGGTAATTCCAGAATTCAAACATACAACCCACACATGACCCATGTCAGACACCTGTCATTCATACATGTATGAATATACAGATGATTTCTGTGACATCTCCTGAACTGTGAACACCAGGAAATGCCATGGCCGTCCCGTTTGACCAGAACGCTGTTCCTTCCCCTGCCCAGGCTGCATCCAGAGGAGATGGGGTTAGCTTCCTACAAATGACCGCTGAACTGCACAAGCCTTGGTGCAGCTACAGACTGGGTCTCATGTCATCCCGCACCGTCCTCCGCCTACAGACCAGGTCTCACATCTTCCTGTACCATCACCTACCTACAGACCAAGGCTCACATCATTTAGTACCATCCCTGCCAGCACCTCATCTCTGTATGGAATTCCCTGACTTTCTGAACTCCAGGCTGGCTGCATCGCACCCACCCACGGCCCCTGCCTTTACTCCTATGCACACGTTGACAGCCATGGTTTCTTGCCCTTCTTCTCCTGAAGGACCTTGCGCTCATTCTTCCTCCGTGACTCTGCAGCTTGGTCATATGGTGGGTGAGCTGCCACTGGAAACCCTGTGCCCTCCACACCCTCCCTTCCTGGCATCTCAATGTCTGGCCACCGCCTTCTGTCACTCAGCTCATCAAGCTGGTACTGCAAGTCCCACAAGGCTTCACTGTACACTGGGATATGTACGCCCACTCAGTGACCTTTGCTCACAACCCCTCGTCCCTCAGGGTTGGAGGGACCATGCCTAACGATGCATCAAAATGCACATCCTTCACTTGAGAAGCCCCTTCTCCTTTGTCTCACCACCTCCAGGGATCGTTATGTGGTTGAATTCAGTGCTCATCTAATACTGACTTTAACCTTATGTTACATAGCATAAGAGAAGAGCACATCAGGCTTTTTGTTTGACACAGTAACTGGCAAAGTTTATGTTCCTCTGTGACAACCCCCCAAAAAGGGAAATAAACTCTGAGGCTCTTTCAAATTTGGACCTTTTTCAAAGACACTTTTCCATAGAGGAGATGCAGGTGGCCAACAGGCACCCGAAAATATGTTCAATCTCCTGCATGACTCATCAGGGAAACGCAAATCAAACCCACAAGAGGATATTGCCTCACAGATAACAAATGTTGGTGAGGGTGGGAGAAAAGGGAGGCCTCCTACACTGTTGGTGGGAATGTAAATTGGTGAAGCCGCTGTGAGAAACAGTATGACGATGTCTCAAAAAAACTAAAAATAGAACTACCATGTGATCCAGCAATTCTTCTGCTGAATATATATTAAAAAAAAACAAAACAAAACAAAAAAAAACCAGAAACACAAATTTGAAAATATACACACACCCCAATGTTCACAGCAGCACTATTCACCATAGCCAAGACATGGAAGCAACCTAAGTGTCCATCAACAGATGACTGGATAAAGAAGCTGTGGTATATTTCTACAATGGAATATTACTCAGCCATGAAAAAGAACGAAACATTGCCATTTGCAGAAGTATGGATGGACATGGACAGCATTATGCTAAGTGAAATAAGACAGAGAGAGACAAATACTGTACAACATCACTTCTACATGGAATCTAAAAAGTACAACAAACTAGTGAATATAACAAAAAAGAAACAGACTCACAGATACAGAGAACACACTATTGGTTACCAGTGGGGAGAGGGAAGGGGGAGCACAGGATAGGGGGAGGAGATTAAGAGGTATGAACTATTACATATAAAACAAGCTACAAGGATATATTGTACAACATGGAAACATAGCCAATATTTTATAATAATTATAAATGGAGAACAGCCTTTCAAAATTGTGAATCACTCTGTTGAACACCTGTCAGAGAATATGGCACAGCAACTCTATTTCAATTAAAAAAATAAATAGCACAAGCAGACAGTGACCCCCTAGCAGGAAAAAGTCTTCCAAAGCCAATTCATCAGCCAGAAAAAAAAAAAAAACAAAAACACTTTATTCCTCAGTGCTTCCTACCTTTAAAGGATGTAAAAGAGACTGGCTACGAAGCTCAGATCCCAGGGAAGTTAGGCTCCTGACTTGCCTCCTCATGATACCCATGTTTGGCTTATGGTAGCTTGGCTTTTACGTGAACAGGAGATCAGATCTGGCTGTCCTCGTGAGGATGTGCACCGAGGTTCGCTGCTTTTGTGCCCAAGACTGGCAAAACGAACGCCCACGATTTCAATCAACTCGCCTGTAGCGGACCGGACTGAGTTTAATAATTCCACTGCGCACAGTGAACGGAAAAGGCAGACTCCGAGCTTTATTTTTCCAAAGTTTCTCCGAGGGAAGGCTCATGACATTTCAGGTTGTTCGGGAGAAACGAATGATGCCTGCTGGGGATACTATCATCGCCCAGCGTGTGGAAGGAATCCCACTGCAATATTTTCCCCCATCCGCTGAAACGGGCTCTAGCTTTACGGTGAACCCTTTATGAAAAAGCACCACTTCTATACACAAAATGAAGCAGGGCAAGAACAATTTGGTTTATTTTATTTTTAACTTTTGGATTCCTCCTGGTGAGGACTGATCACATTGCATTTTGCCTCCATCAGGACAGCTCTGAAGTCCGTCAGGATGCACTATATGAATAATCCTTATATATCTGGGTCAGCAAACAAAGGGACTTTCAACAAATTCATTTCCTCTTGTTTCTCAAAATATTTCCACCTTGCTTTATCCCTTCTTCCCCCTGGTCATGCATTTATCAGACATGCACTGAACACCTGTTAAGTGGAAGGCCACGGGGCAACGAAGATCTAAGATGCATTTTAAAGAGCTTAGCGCAAAGATCCAGACTTCTAAACAAGATGAAAACAAAAAAAGGAAGACGTCCTAATAAATGAATGACAGGCGCGCCGATCTCCACCCCAG
Organism: Camelus ferus; assembly: GCF_009834535.1. Classification (NCBI taxonomy): domain Eukaryota; kingdom Metazoa; phylum Chordata; class Mammalia; order Artiodactyla; family Camelidae; genus Camelus; species Camelus ferus. The sequence continues at coordinate 7,513,574 of NC_045732.1, forward strand.
GCACTACTGGGAGAATCGGGCCTTTGACAACGCCCCCAGCCCAGCCCACTTGAAATGTGGGTGGTGAGTTTTGGCAGGCGGCGGGGAAAGGCGCCCACCGTGCGTGCTGGGGTGACTTTGTGCCACTCGGACCCCCGCTGGAAGGCGGACGGTGGAGAGCATCCGTCTGTCCTGCCAGGCTCGCTAAGGAGCAGAATTTCTCACCCCGCCTTTTCGCCTTCCTCCAATATCTGGTGATAAACAGAGACATCCAAACTGTATTGCGTGGAGAGAATGGAGGGAAAGCCCCTCACGCTGGGAGCCTGATCCGCACCGCCAGAGCGGGCACAGCGCGCAAGAAGCTTGCAAAGGTCTGAGCGCGGTCAGCTGCTTATTGACGCAGGAGGGCAGGGGGCGCTGGAGAGACGCCAGTTGTAGGGGCTATAAGTTCGCTTCAGCTTTCGACAACGGGGAGTGTTCCCGTAACAGGAAAAAAAAAAAGGTCGGTAACCTAATCATAGCTATTACACCTTGCACAGGGGAGGATATCAAATTGCAATTTTTATTTTATTTATTAAAAATTTTAATTAATTCAATTTTAATTATTTTTTGAGGGGGAGGTAATAAGGTTTACTCATCTATTTATTTCATGGAGGTACTGGGGCTCGAACCCAGGGCCTCATGCGCGCTAGGCATGCACTCTACCACCAAGCCACACCGATCCCCCGCCAAACTTTAACTTTAGAACACATGGCAGACTTACGGACACTTCAAGCATTTATTATCTCATTTAATCTGCCCCCAAACTCCTCGGCACTGGCATGACCTTACGTCTGAACGATCTGAGTGTGGGCAGGATGAGAGAATTGTCTGTGACCTCACGGCTCGCAGAAAGAGACTCAGGCTGATAAAAGCTCCAATTTTACATCCTGTGTTTTGTGCCCACACAAGACAGTGTGAGCGCTGACTTTTTATAAATCCCTGAATCAGTGCATGGTGGTTGGACATTTCGTTTAATATATTTCCCCCCCCCCCACCCCTTTGTTGTCTTATCTCTACATTCTAAGAACTGGGTCAGGTAATTTGATGTTCATTTTAGCTATGAATTCTAAAATGAACATCAAACTTCCTGGCCCAGTGAACTCTGTTCTATCAGAAATGTTTTCAGCAAGCAAGTTCAGTGAACGACTGGTATTTTTTTTTTCTTTGTTAATGACGCTAAGTTGGTTCAATGAGCATGATTGCTCTCCGACAATGAAAATTATTACTGCCTGACTCATCATGATTATTGCCAGTGAAGTAGGAGCTTCGACCTACACCAAGGTACGCTGGCAAAGACGGACTTTGCTCTGCTCCAATGTGATTTGCCATATTATTCTCCAGCAAAGAGAGATGAGCAGAACTGAGTCCCTAAGTCCATTAGAGGGCACACACAGAGCCGGCACCCACCCCAGACAAATGGGAACACGAGCCAAGCTAAGTGTGAGGAACCCCCTATCAAGCAGGTGTAATTCACGGAAGCAAGGCTAGAAACATTGCTGTCTCCATCCTAATGCAGTGGGCTTTCCAAAGCAGCCCTGCTACCAAGATCTGACCACGCAATCCACACGTTTCCAGCATCAACCACGTTCTGAGCGGAGCCACGCAGAAGAGTGCACGGCAGCCTCTGAGCTCAGCTGCCCGCTGGAATTGCAATCAGGAAGAACAGATCTGACTCCACATTGGATCTGTTTCTTTTACTTTGGCTTTTGGATTCAGTTGCTTTTGCTACAAGTTAACCACTAAAGAGATGTTGCATATAAGCTTACATGATACAGAGTGGCCCATCTCCGTGAACCCTGCCTCCCATATCACGAGAGTTGAAATACCTCTGCTGAGATCACAGAAAACATCCCAACCTGGCCCACCTGCGAATGACCACAGGAAGGAAGGAAGGAATTCACACATCCTCTGTGGAATCTGGCCGGAGTTAGGAAACATTTGCAACAACTTATCGCCTATTTGACTTCACCCTTCCCCTCCCCCACTATGTTTTATACAAGAAATTAGCATCCAAAGCCTGGCAAAATGGTTCTTTGGGACAAGAGTCCACCATCTTCTCGGTCTGCTGTCTTTCTGAATAAAGTGTCTATTCCTCACCCCAACAATTAGTCTGCTGATTTATTGGCCTGTCGTGCAGAGAGCAGTAGGAGCTTGAATTCAGGAACAGAATCACCGGGAAAGTTTTAAAACTACGGAACCCTGAGTAACCCCGTGGGAGACTTAATGGCTCTGAAATGCATCCTTGGAAATGCGACACTTTCAAGATGCCAGGTGGTTCGAACACAGAAATGTCCAAGAAACCTCTGCTCTCTGCCTCCCCAGCGAGGAAGGTCAGATGAACGGTCACCCACGAGATCCCCTGCAGGGGCTGTCACAATGCATAACGCACTCCAGGTGCAGGAGACACCTTCCTAGAGCGGCCTCAGGGCTCACCTGCCCTGACGCAGAAAGGGCGTCTCTCATTTTCCAGGGCCACCTCCGCAACGCATGCCGTTCCCCAGCGCGGCCAGCAGGTGGCGATGTTGGTTTGTGTGCTGAGACCAGAACTAGGTCGCTTGCTCGCAGGCACTTAAGTTCTTCCTTAAAATCTGGACTCTTCATGGGATTCTCCCCTCCCCCGGTCGCCCACCCCCAGAGGCTTTGCTGCGTTTTAAACTACACCTGCAGCTGCAGATGCCTGGGGAGATTTGATAATGCATAACCAGCATTCCTACGTGAGGTGCTGAAAACACACTGTTGTTAACTGTTTTTGCCCGAACCCCATTTCCCGCATGTATCACATGTGTCTGTTCTCTGTGTCCTGCAGACCCGAGACGATGGACCTGGATTGCACGGTCCAAGAGGAGGCTGAAGGGCAGAGAGCAAGCAAAGGTTTGGGGTCCCAAACAAGAAGAACCCAAACAGACATGTTATGATCAAGACGGCCAAAGTTAAAGATAAAGAAATGATTCTAAAGGCAGCAAGAGAAAAGCAGAGTGAGTTACAAGGGAACTCCCATAAGGATTTCAGCGGATTTCTCTACAGAAACCCTGCGGGCCAGAAGGCAGTGGCGGGACATAGTCAAAGTCCTGAATGAGAAAAAGCTGCAACACAGGATACTTTATCCAGCAAGGCTATCCTTAGGATTGAAGGAGAGATAAAGACTTTCACAAACAAGCAAAAACTAAAAGAATTCAGCAATACTGAAACTATGCTGAAAGAAATATTGAAAGGTCTACTCTAAATGGGAAAGAGGCAGGATGCTATAAGAAATGAGAAAACTGTCATTGGAAACGTGGTAACTACAATGAGCAGCAAGAGAATAAACATCAAGATGTAACAAAGGAATCAGAATTGTTAAAGGTGGGAGAGAGGAGCAAGAAAAATACAGATTTTTTTCCTCTCCTTTTTTTTTTTCCCCTTTATTCCTTTTAAGATATGTTTGAGCCCACATGGCTACAGGTCTAAAGCAAACAGATACAGTAAGGAGTTAACACACTTGAAAAACAGAGTAACCACAAATCAAAAGCATACAATAGAGTCACAAAACCCAAAAAGAAACCAAGCTAATAGAAAAGAAAATGATCAAACAAGAAAAATACCATATGATATCACTTGTATGTGGAATCTAAAAAAAAAAAGACAAATGAACTTACTTACAAAACAGAAACAGACTCACAGACACAGAAAACAAACTTATGGTTACCAGGCGGGAAAGAGGATGGGGAGGGATAAACTGGGAGTTCGAGATTTGTAGATAATAACTAATATATATAAAGTAGATAAAAAAAAAAAAAACAAGTCCATACTGCATAGCACAGAGAACTCTATTCAATATCCTGTAGTAACTTGTGGAAAAGAATATGAAAATGAAAATATGTATGTTTGTGGGCGACTGGAGCATTGTGCTGTGCACCAGAAATTGACACATTATAAACTGACTATACTTCAATTAATATATATATATATATACATACATATATAAACAAACAAACAGAAAGAAAAGAAATGTCACCCCATGTGCTCACCCCAGAGCAGGGAAAAAACACAGACACACAACGACACTTGAGGCTGGAGGCTGAACCCACATGAAAAGAGGTGCCTTCAGCCGCATTAAGTGAACACACCCTTCCATGGTGAACAGAATCTTTTGTGCCTCGACGTTCAAACACGGACCACCACCAGGAAAGGATGGGGGAACAGAAGCAGGTTTGCACCCACCAGAGATCAATTCATACTGGGAATAAAATCAGGTAACACCCACGGGAAAACACACACACACACACACACACACACACACACACACACACAAAACCAAGAATATTTATGGGGCACTAATTCAGTTTGTGCATAGAGTGATTATAGACAGCATTATACATTGTATTAGCTATATTTCTCTCACTCACACAGTATGACAGATATTAGACCTATTTATTCATTCATTCAAAGTACACTGAGTACCTACTGTGTGCTAAGTAGGCATTAGACTGCCATTCATTCATTAAGGTAGGCTAAGAACCTGCTGTGTACTAAATACTTCATGGACCCATTTTTCTCCCGCACGCAGCATGATAGGTCTTAGATCAACTTTCATTCACTCACTCATTCAAAGTACACTGAGTACCTACTGTGTGCTAAATAGGCATTGGACCATCATTAATCAATTCATTCATTAATTCGTTCATTCATTCACGGCAGGCTGAGAACCTACTGTGTACTAAATACTGCATGGACCCATTTTTCTCCTGCACACAACATGACAAGTCTTAGAGAATCATTCACTCAATTATCCATCCATTCATTCACTCATTCAAGGCAGACTGAGAAACCACCATCCACTAAAAGCTGCCGTCCCTGTAGACAAAGAGATCTTCTATCTCCAATGCTGGGCCAATGATGTATTAAATCCAAGGGGGCCTGCCTGCTTCTCTGAGTTGATAAACCTCACAGATACACCTGGGCAGTCCTCAAGAATTCTCAAGGTCATCACAGAGGAAGCAAGGGTCAAGGTATGGCTCCAGACGAGAAGAAACTAAATGTGTTGAGATGTCCTATGCAGGATGCTGGAATGGCCAAGGGAAGGACTTGAATAGAAAAAACAACAACAAATCACATCAAAAAACCGGGTGTGTGATCTGAAAAATGCCTGCAGTGTAACTGTGATGTAATGACATCATTTCTTGGCTTTGACGAATAGCCCACAGCAGTGGAGGGGAGTAATGATGTTAAGAACTGGCTGAGGGGCGCTGGGGGACGGAGTGTCACGCTATCATCTTTCCCTATATCTAAAATTATTTTTGAGCTTAAAGAGTCTGTGGTTAAAAATCTGTCATAAGAAAGCAGACAACTCAATACCCCAAATAAACAATCTGAGAAAAATGGTACATGAGCAGATACGTCACCAAAGACGGTCAACATCTTCGGTCATTAGGGAAATGCAAATTAAAACTGTAAACATACGGAGATGCTACTATGCACAATGAGGGGGTTGTCCGAAATATAATCAATATATCAAAAAGAAAAAAAAACACCCCAAAATAAAAGTCTGACAATACCAAGGCTTGAGGAGTTTGAGGAGTAACAGGGAACTCTTACATCGTTGGTGCAAACTGAGGAATAGTGCAGCCACGCCATATATCCACAGGGAACCCTACTTCAAAAAGACACCTGCACCCCAATGTTCACAGCAGCACTATTTACAATAGCCAAGACATGGAAACAGCCTAAATGTCCATCGACAGATGACTGGATGAAGAAGTTGTGCTATATTTACACAATGGAATACTACTCAGCCATAAAAAATGACAACATAATGTCATTTGCAGCAACATGGATGGACCTGGGGAAAGTCATTCTAAATGAAGTAAGTCAGACAAAGAAAGAAAAAGGCCATATGAGATCACTTATACGTGGAATCTAAAAAAGAACAACAAATGAAATTAAATATAAAACAGAAACACACTCACAGACATAGAACACAAACTTGTGGTTGCCGGGGGGAGGAGGGTGGGAAGGGACAGACTGGGAGTTCAAAATTTGCAGATACTGACAGGTATATATAGAATAGATAAACAAGATTATACTGTATAGCACAGAAAAATATGTTCAATATCTTGTAGTAGCTCACAGTGAAAAAGAGTATGAAAATGAATGTGTGTGTTCATGTATGACTGAAGCATTGTGCTCTACACCAGAAATTGACACAACATTGTCAACTGACTATAACTCAATAATAAATAAATAAATATTTTTTTAAAAAATAAAAAAGGGCAGCCCCACTGGGAAATATTTTACTGGCTTCTTATAAAATGAAATCTCCAATTACCATAGGAACCAGAAATCTCATCCTAAGAGTTACAAACAACCACCACCAACACAACAAAAACTCACGTTCATTCAAAACCCTGTCAATGAGTACTCATCATGGCTTTGTTTGTAATCATGAAAAGCCATCAATGACCCAGACGTCCCCCAGGGAAGGATGGACCCGCGGGTGCCTACATACGGAATGTTAGCCACTGTATATAAAAATAGACTTTTTCAAAAAAGTGTCTTCTGTAGAGCACAGGGACCTATGCTCAATGTCTCGTATTAACCTTTAATGAGAAAAATATGAAAATGAATATATGTGCATGACTGGGACAGTGTGCTGTGCACCAGAAATGGACACACTTGTAGCTGACGGTACTTAAAGGGGAAAAAAAAAAAAAAGGAACAGAACCCAGCGATACAAAAGGAATGTAGTGCTTACATGTGCAGCAAGTCGGCTTCACTTCAGACGGGTTCGTCTAAGTGAGGGAAGCTTGTCTCAGCAGGCTGCCTCCTGTTTGATCTGTTTACATAACATTCTGGAAAAGACACTCTAGGGGCAGAGAACACAGGAGCCAGTCCCAGGGGCTGAGGAGCCAGTCCCAACAGTAACAACGGCTGAGGGCTGGACCACAAGGGGACAGGATGAGAAACTGCCCTCTGGACCAGTTACACTGTCTGTCTGGTGACTATGTGTTCAGCAAAATTCACAGAACAGTAGGATAAAAAGAGTAAGTTCTGCATGATTTCCATGAGAACAACTATTAAAAAAAAAATTCATCGCAGAAATAATGAGAATGCGCACCAGTCTGGGAACGGAGATGCCAGGCTTTGGGGAAAGCAATTAGAAACTGCATCCTCACGATTCTTCCGAGGGTTGGAAACCACGGTTATTTCCAGTGTAACCAACAGACAACGGAAGCCTGGGGTGGGGTGACCGTGTGTCCTGCAGTCACACACCTGGCCATCGAACAAGGCTTCTCACCCGGGTCAGACTGGCTCTGAAGACCAGGCTTTGTCAGTATTTTATTTCACATTCTTACTTCCCAGCACAATGATACAGTTTCATGGGACAATCAGAAAGGTCACGAGGTGCCAGGGCCACGGATGCAGGGCTCATAGGGGCAAGGAGACAAAGGAGCACTGATTTTCCAAATTCCTTTTTTTTTTTTTAATTTAAAATGTAAATACAGTTGATGTACAATGTTGTGTTAGTTTCTGGTGTACAGCATAGTGATGCATGTATACATTAGATGTGTGTGTGTGTGTGTGTGTGTGTTTGTATGTTCTTTTTCATATTCTTTTCCATTTTAGGTTATTACAAGGTGTTAAATAGAGTTCCCTGTGCTCTACAGTAGGACCCTGTTGTAAATCTATTTTATATATAGTAGTTTGTGCCTGCAAATCCCAAACTCCTAATTCATCACTTTCCCCTCCTCCTCTTTGGTAACCATAATTTGTATTCGATGCCTGTGAGTCTCTTTCGGTTTTGTTTATAAGCTTATTTGTGTCATTTTTCTAGATTACACATAAGGGAAACCATATGATATTGGTCTTTCTCTGTCTGACTTACTTCACTTAGCATGATAATCTCCAGGTCCATCCATGTTGCTGCCAATGGTGTATTTCATTCCTTTTCATGGCTGAGTAGTATTCCATTATAGAAATATACCACACCTTCTTTATCCAGTCATCTGTTGATGGACATTTAGGTTGCTTCCATGTCTTGGCTATTGTAAATAGTGCTGCTATGAACACTGGGGTGCGTGTATCTTTTCAAATTGAAGTTTTCCCCAGATAGATGCCCAGGAGTAGGGTTGCTGGTTCACATCATAACTCTATTTTTAGTTTTCTGAGGAATCTCCATACTGTTCCAGACAGAGATGCACCAATTTACATTCCCACCAGCAGCGTAGGATGGTTCCCTTTTCTCCACATCCTCTATAGCATTTATAGTTTGTGGACTTCTGAATGATGGTCATTCTGACTGGTGTGAGGTGATACAAATTCCTTTAAATAGACACATCCTAGCTGTTTCTAAATGGACTCAGGTTCCATAGCGACTTCCCACCCAGATAATACACATAAAAATAACTTTTTTTTTTTAAAGGGTAACGTCCCTTTGACAACACATGGCAATGTCAGACTATCAGCTTGATGATCCAAAAAACAAACAAAATTAACAGACTTCTTGAGAAGGAAAAGGCATGAGTTGCGACCTAGAGTGATGAATTGACGTGAGCCGCCCTTCAGGACGTGGACCCCAAAAGTAATACTTCAAGGAGACACAATCAACCTTAAAATGTCCTATAATTCTAACACTAAACTTCTGCAAATTTTCTAGTCTAAATCGAATTCTAATTCCACTGCTTCTCCAGAGATACAGGTTTTCAGACACCTGGTTCCAGCGTGGTGACAGTGGGTTGACAACGATGCTTCATTTTTAATCTTTTTCCAAAGTTCTCTCATTCGTGCCTGACAATTCCTTTGCCTGCACCCATTTTTCCACCTCCCGTGAAGACTACAGAAAAGCCACAGCGGAGGTGGAATGAAGGACTCGTGATGTCGGCGACAGACTCACAAGCCCTGTCCCTTTTATGTCCCGGCCGTGGTGGCTGGTGACCTTAGGTGACCAGCGAGGTTGTGTAATTTGCAAATTACCCTTGTTGAGATGCGTGAATACCGCCCCCTACCTTCCCCTACAGGCACCCAAGTAGCGTCTGGGCTTTATCCAGAGTCTAGCTTTCTTAAATTTTCTGTCTTGCTTTTTACCTTCTGCAAAAAACAAACAAACAAAAAACAAGCTAGTCTTCTGGTACCAAAATTAAAACTCCTCACGTATGGAAATAGGTGGAGAAAACGCTTGTACATTTTTCAACGTTGGAAGCGAAGTTACAACAGTAAAATCTCCACTGGCAGTCTCATGCCAGAGTTATTTCTCCCGTGGTTTTTCATTTTCACATTCTAATTTTAAACGTGCTTTAAATACGGGGGGTTTAACTAAAAATTCATCAGCAAATGCAATTCTCTCTGTAAAAGCATTATGGGATTTGGTTTCCCATAAAGACGCGAATACTTATGTCAAGGTGGCTTACGAAAGAGTTAATGTGTTTTTAAACGTCACTGAAAGAAGCTGTTAAGGACCCAACGGGGTTTCGACTCCAGATTAAAGAATGGCTGAAACCCAGTCGTGCATCCGGCACTGTTGTTGAATTCTGTTCACTCAAAATGGGAAACCCAGACTCTCTGCTGTTTTTGGAAATGATGTCCCAAATCCAGTGTCCATCTGTGCTGTTGGTCATTCATCGTGCTGACAGTTAATATTTCTGCAACGTATATTTCAATGGGAAAGAAAGAAATTAAGATGAGATTCCAAAAATTTATCATTTCTTTATAATCAAATTTTTTTTGATTGTATCCAGTTTAGGATGTTGGGTCAATGTCTTCAGTCATGCCGAGACGTATATTCGTTTCCATGGTGAAGTTTTTATTACCATTTGGCCCTTTGGAGAGTTACAGTCATTGAAAAATGACCACAGCAGATTTCTGATTTCTCCTAGTCTCTTCCTTATGTTAGGGTCAGCCCGTGACATTACATCCTCCAATGTGTAGAAGGCTTTCGTACCTAATCCTTTTCCATACAATGAATTCGTTTCGGTTTTGTTTTTTTAATCCTTTCGCTCTGTTTTGTTTAATTTTTTTTAAAGGGGGGAGGTAGGACTTTTTTTTTTTTTATTTATTTCTCTTCTTAATGGAGGTGCTGGGGGCTGAACCCAGGACGCCGTGCAGGCCAGGCGCGCGCCCTGCCGCTGAGCCCCACCCTCCCCCCTCTGTTCTCTCAGCCTCTGGGCAGCGCAGGAGTTTACTTTGGCTAGAGAGCAACCGGAGTGAGGAGTTACAAATTCGGCTTTGCAACCGCCCCCACCATGTGTCCCCAGGGCCAACTTTGTGGGACCGTGTGTTCTGGGCTGTCCACGCAGAGAGAAGTGCTTTTTGGGCAGAGACCCGGGGGGAACACCAGCACCCAGGTGGTGACACAGCGAAAGGCAATGCCATCGGAACAGAAGGCGCGTGGCCTGGGGGACCTGGTGTCACTCCGACCCCACCGCCACCTCACCGTGAGGGTTTACGGCGCACTCCTGATCGCCGAGAGTGCTTGTGGCTTCCAGGGGAGGGGAAAACGTGAGTGACAAACTCAGCTCCATTCGACTAACACTCTGGAGTCCTCTCCTCAGCAAGCAAGACCTTTACTGATTTCCTCTAGTGGTTTTCTTTCCCCCAAGATAATATTTGGCATTTTTTTTTTTTTTAGCAATAAAGCATTTAAAAACTTTTTTTATTGAGTTCTAGTCAGTTGACAATGTTGTGTCAATTCCTGTGCAGAGCACATGCTTCAGTCATACATGCACGTACATATATTCATTTTCATATTCTTTTTCACTGTGAGCTCCCACAAGATCGTGTATGTATTTCCCGGTGCTCTACAGTGTAATCCTACTTAGCTATTTTATATATACCAGTCAGTACCTGCGGATCTCAAACAAGCCATTTCTAAATTAAGGTATGTGCGTTTATTTCCAGACGTAACACTGTTGCACATTAACAGACCTCTGTGCGGCGTGAACGTTAACTTTTACGGGCACTGGGAAAGCAAAACATTCGTGTGACCCTCTTTACTGTGATATTTGCTTTCCTGTGCTGGTCTGGAACCAAACCCACAATATCTCAGCATGGCTATATTCTTTATGTCTCTGGAAATTTTATTAACTGGAGTCCCAAGCAGGGCATGCTTAAGAGTTTGCATATGTGAAAATGTTTTATTGGCTTCTCGATCTTCAATGGTGTTATAATTTGCTGTAGAATTATATGTTGGTGTTTTTCTTCTATGCAAATTTTCTAAGGTACCTATGGTGCGCTGAAATGTAGCATTGACCAAAATGATGTATAATACATTTTTTATTTCTGTATAGATAATTTATCACAAAGACATTTCAGCCGCTCACCGCCCAGACGGTTTAGTCCGTGTTTTTATATTTTTCCTTCTATGCTGACACTTAGAATTTCCCTTTCTTGTTTTTGAGGCCAGTCATGGTTTAGAACGTTCTAAATCCAGTGTCTCTGCGTGTTTGCAGCTGTGCAGGGGATTTCCTGCATCCTGTAGACAGGATTTGAGACAGCTTTGACTTAACCGAGGTAATGGTGTGTGTTTTCAGTTTTGACTTTATGAGCACGCGTCCACACACGGACACGAAGTTTCCCTTCATGTATCAATAACTTTAAATAGAAAAAAAAAATTTATAGAGATGAGAGAATCTAGGTCACTGCTCTCAAGAAATGTGTAATATGTATGTCCTAATAATTAAATCTGTATTTTTGATATGGTGCATTCATTTCTGTGAGGTTAAATAGAGTGGACTACACAGAGCCAACAGGCATTTACTTAACACCTGTCACAGACTAAATCCTTCCTAAAATTTAGCGATCATACTGCTCAGCCATAAAAAAGTATAAAATAATATTTGCAGCAACATGGATGGACCTGGAGATCGTCAAAGTGAAGTAAGTCAGAAAGAGGAATAAAAATACCATATGATATCACTTCTATGTGGAATCTAAAAAAAAATGATACAAGTGAACTTATTTACAAAACAAAAACAGACTCACAGACAAAGAAAACAGATGTATGGTTACCCGGGGGGGGGGGGGGGGAGGCGGGGAGGGATAAATTAGGACTTCGCGATTTGCAGATACAAACTACTGTATATAAAACAGATAAACAACAAGGTCCTGTACAGCACAGGGAAATGTATCCTGTATCTTATGGTTGGAGGGAGGGTGCAGCTCAGCGGTAGCATGCGTGTGTAGCATGCACAAGGTTCTGGGTTCAGTCTCCAGTACTGCCTCAAAAAATAATTAAATCTAATTGCCCCCCCCCAAAATCAAATAATATATAAATAAAATATTTTTTAAAAATTCCTATGGTAGCCTATAATGAAAAAGAATATGAAAAAGAATATGTATATTCCTTTATATATTTCTAATGTAATTTTATATAAATATTATGTATATAAATAACTTATACAATATTTATATATTTATATAATATATATAAAACCACATCACTATGCTGTACACCAGGAATTAACACTATAAACTGATTATACTCCAATTTTTTTTTTTTAAAAAGCTCTAAGAAGCCTCAAAAAAAAAATCCGTTATCATGAGCTTTCAAGGAAGGAGGATTTGAGCAGGAGGGAAAGAGAGTAGGAAAGAGACAGGGTCACAGATTTAAAGAGAAGTGTGTGTGCCCACGTGAACGCAGACACAGCGCGGTATTTGGCAGAGCACGTGCGGGGTAGGTACCTGCAGATTTCCGCTTTCTTAAGCCACCAGGAGGCTGGGCTGGTACCCACATCCACGTGACATCCCCGAATCATCGGACGGGCAAGGACACTGACAGTTACACTCACTGGAAAGAGTGTCTTAGTGTTGGAAGTCACACCATCACAGCCCTCATAATCCGGTTCTGATTTATTTGCAGTTTTCATGGGCTCCAGTCTCCACTGACACATCCCAAAGGCATCAGTGGGAGGCACTGGTATCAGGGAGCTTGTGTCATGGTCAATTCCAAAAACAAACAAAAAGAAGCGTTTCAAACCTCTACTTGACTGAAGGGATTTCTCTAAGCGCAGAGGTGCACACAGTCCTTCCAGGGATGTCCCCAGCGTGAAGTGTACAATTTCTCATCGATGGAAGATACAAACATGCTCTTGAATCGTCACAGTCATTCTGTTTCCGAGTGAGAGCTGGGTGGTACTTGCCTCTGGAAGAGCAATCTTTTCATCTCACACAGCAAATAAAAATGCTCACCTCTCGGGCATTGTCAGGCGGTAGCAGCTTCTCAATTCGTATTTCATAGCAAGGGTTAAAAGCAAGATGATCTGATCCTTCAATAAAAATTTGAATGGGTTTCTAGGACGATGGCCCTGGTAGTCACTGTGTCATTTTTGGCGACTCCCAAATAATCCCCCACACGTGGAGAGATAGAGCAACTGGATCACAAACCCACAGCAAAAGGAGACAAGACTGCAAGTGGGTACGAAGTGGGTGCTACTGGGGTTCCTCCGAGACGGGTCTTACTGCTTTGTGATATCTACCAGCACATTCCAAACCAGCTCGCACTGTGACGATGGGTCCCAGACTGTGTTCTTTTCACATCCGTTTCTTTGATTCTTTGCATACTGGAGCCAGCTCTGCAAACCCCGAGCTGTCAGTGTCGTAGCTAACTTACCGGTTCTGAAGATAGAATGTAAATTATTAAGCTGAGATCCCAAATCAATCATTGGTTCTGTCTATTGATCGATCTATCTACCTACCCACCACCTTTCTTTCTACTTACCTATCATATCTATCAATCTATCCATCTATCCATCTATCTGTCCATCCTTCCATCCATCTATCCATCCTTCCATCCATCTATCCATTCTACCTATCTATCCATCCATCCATCCATCTATCCATCCTTCCATCCATCTATCCATTCTACCTATCTATCCATCCATCCATCTATCCATTGTATCTATCCTTCCATCTTTCCATCCAGCCAACCATCCATCCATCTTTCCACCCTGTCTGTCTGTATCTATCCATCCATCCATCCATCCATCTAATCTATCCATCCATCTAATCTATGTCTATCTATATAAGCATCCATCTATCCATTCTATATATCTATCAATCTATCTATCCTTCCATCTATCCATCCATCCATCTGCCTACCTACCTACCATATCTATAGATAGTCATTAGATAGACATATATACTCCTATATATTCTATATATAAAGTATATCTATATAAGATACATAGATATATAACATATATAAAATACAGGCTGTAGCTCTATAGGATATGTATCCTATATTCAGATTTTAGTTGGTTCGTGATTCTGCTGTACAATACAATGTGTGTAAGATCCTCCCCGTTTGGCTAGTTTTTATTTTGGAAATTGGTAAGCACCTCGGGTAGACCACATTTTCTCTGAGAGGAGTCTCATTGGCCCAATCCACAGCAGAGCGATTTAACATCCTAAATGGAAACCTGTCAGGCTGCCCTCCTTGGGAGTTAATATAAAATGACTGGACCTTTTTTTTTTTTTTTTTTTCCTTTTGGCCAGGCATTCCTTTTTTAGAGCAACTGCTCTTGCTAAAATGAAAATATCCCCCCGAAAGGTGACACGCTCACAGTGGACGTACGGGTGACCAAGTACTTAGGTGCCCCCAACAGCAGGGTCTTCTGGTGACTCACACAATCATCCATTTGCTCTGTAACTATGGTTTTATTTTCCTGAATTGGCTTAACTAATGGGAGAAAATGATTTCTGAATCTGAGCAAGAATGATTTAAGAAAAAAAGAACAATCCACCAATAAAAATTAGGCACTCCAATACATTGGTGCAAAAAAAACTCCATACAACTGATTGAGCTAACTCACCGATTAGTGGCTTCAAGTAATCATTTTAGTGGCCAAAAATACAGTCACCTGATTGTAAGTAAAATAAATCGGGCTGTCAATAGTTCCATTAGGAACAGGCTCATGGGTGGTAAATAAAGGGGTGGTTGAGCTCATTAAGCAAATATTTATTAGAAGATTGTAGAACATTGTGCATAGTCCAAGAAAGAATAGCCACTGAGTTTCAGAAAGCACTAGAATGAAGACGTGGGGAGATGGATGCTTCAAAAGCATGGGCGAAGGCGGGGTGACATTTCTCGGAGAAGAAGCAGGCGCAGGCTTGCAGGATGCTATGGACTGAATGTCTGCATCCCCTCCGAGCTCACATGTTGGCACCCTCACCGTTAACGGGGTGGCGTTAGGAGGTGGTACCTGCCCAGCGGGAAGACGGTGGTCTGCAAACCAAGAAGAGGACCCTCAGCAGGAAGCAAGTTAGCCAGGACCTTGCTCTCCAATGCCCAGCCTCCAGAACGGTGAGAACTACATTTCTGTTCTTCAAGTCAGCCAGTCTGTGGCACAGCCCGAAAGTGAGTGTCCTCCAGTCGGCTCGGAGAACTGAATGTTTGGGACGTCGCGTTACATGTCCGAGGAGAGGCTTCTTAATGACAAGCACATCGCAGACGTCACTCATAATCTGTCCCCGACTTCATCCAAGTACGCCTTCTGGGTCTTTCCCGGGGGACCGAGTGTTACTGACTCCTCTTCAGCCCTTATCGGATGTTCAGCTACAAAGTACTTTCCTCAGAGTCATTGCGATGGCCAGTGTCATGCGTCAAGGAGGCTACGCTGAAAGCTTCCGAATAGTCTCCGGTTTCCCATCCAAACACTAACCGAGGTGCCGCCATGATGGCATCTGGTAGATGTGGTCAACGTCCATCATCCGCTTTTGACATTTATGTCATCAACATCATTTATGTAAGGAAAGAAATGCGGCAGCTGAGAGAGAGAGAGAGACGCAGTTCCAGGTAGGAAGGGGACAGACAGCCTGACAAGGGAGGTGCTTTCTGGGTAAAGATCGAAGGAATGAAGGGGCCATTCTGGGGGGACCAAGTCTTTTCAGACAGGAGATTAAAAACCAGTGGTGGTGTAGCTAGAACACAAGTGGGCATTGTGAGCCTTTGGGGGTCCCAGAAGTAGAAGCTTCCTTGGTGAAGGAAGGGAGGAAGGGATCGGTCAAGCTACAGCCAAGATCATTGTGCTTGAAGGCAACCAAGAATGGAACCCTGGCCTCTGACATCCCTCTAGGTTGGAATTCCCGTCCCTTGAGTCCCCAGATTGACTGTAGCCTGAATTCCAGCTGGGATACATGCTGGACGACAGCCAGCACTCCAACCTTTCACTTCTCATGCATCTAAGGCTGTTAAAATGACTCGCTGTCTTGGTGGCGCCATCTTGGTGGCATCAGTCTGGCCTTCGGTGGTGCTCCAAGTGCGGTCCTCACGCCTAAAATGACTCTTTAAAATATTCTCAGTAGTACAGTCACGTTTCTCCTCTCCTAAAGTCATGTGCCTGATTCCCATGCTTATGAAACACAACATGAATCCCAGATCCCCGGGGCCACAGGCTTCTGCAAAGTTCGCTGTTCCTAGAGAATTCATCGATGTTCCTAAATAATGCGACTGTTTTACACTGCCCCAAACACACCGTCCTTCAGCAGATGGGGTTCTTCCCAACCTGGATGGTCCCGTGCTTTCAAAATGTGCACAGTAGAATTTTTCTAATTTTTTGCTTCAACCCTAGTTCACCTGCCGCCTCTTCCAGGCAGCCTTCCAGAGCTGTCGAGTAGGCTGAATCACTCTTTCCTCATTCGTCTCTCTGTGTGTACGTCTGCTCTGGGACGGTGAGGTGATTGGGCTGTTTCATCTGTGTTTCCCTTCAAATGGGCTGGATTCTATTAGATTCATTTTCCCCTTTTCTTTCTGGATTGAATTTTGTATGGGAAGGGAAAGAGGGAAAGAAGGAGGGAGGGAGTGGTGGGAAAGAAGGAAAGCAAGCGGACGTTTTCTTTCAAGGGAGCAGAAGCGACATTTCGAGGAAAAGGAAATCATCAGCTATCACAGACTGTAAATTAAAATGGTCACGGCACCATCTTGCCTAGCAGAAATGACCCAAAACACACGCGGAGTCGGTACTAGTTGACTAGTTACTGCATCCGGCATCACTCACATTTAAAGTTTGGGTAAGTGATCACGGCCAGCTAGTATCAAGGATATTCTCTCTCAGCGCACGCCCCATGGAAGATCCAAAGGGAAAAAGAGTTTCCTCTTGATTTTTTTTTTTTTTTTTTTTTTTTTTGGTGATTCCTCAGCTTCCCACAAATCTCCGACACCATCCTTTCTTAGAGCCCAGGTTACCACTGCTGACCTCTTCCCGTCTCCTCCTTGAAGACTTGTATCTCCCAGTTTAGCTCCGCAAGAGGCATCCCACCGCCTCCGAAACCCTTTGGTGCGAGGCTTTGGCTCCCGAATCTGCTTACGCTGGTGAAACAAGCTAATGAATTCCTGGGGAAGTGAATTAAACACTTACACAGGAATTTTTATTAGAAGGTTTTATAACAAGCTCCACAAATCACTGTTATTATGGGCCATTTACTGGGGCGCAGAAATAGCTCCTTAATACAGAAATGGATCTTGTAATGCCATCTATTCAAATGATGCTGGGGGTAATATTTTATTTCCATATAATGTCTCTCATTGGGATAAATTTTATTTGCTTTATGAATGTAAAATGAGGAAGCGTGAGTGGCAAAGAGCACGAACTTTTAAAGTCCACGGACCAAGGTTCAACCCTGAGTTTCACTTTAGTGGATGATAAAACTGTTTGGGGCTAAATCTCTGAGTTCTAGTTCTGCGTCTAGTTTCTGCTGGTTATGTCAGAGAAATCATGTGAACATTAAAAGAGACAGGATTATACGGTCTTGATCACTCCGTTCTCCTCAGTCCTCCTCCTTGTGCTCCCTAAATAGAAACTTCCTAATAACGGGGTAATTTTCATGCACTCTACCCACAACCAGCATCATAACGTCCCTTGCTGAGCACCCTTTGAGCCGCCGGGCCCCCCCCCACCCCACCCCCGGCTCTGATTGCGGCTTTCATTCCTCAGGAACGCACTCTTGTTCCTTTTCTAAGTTCAACTTTGCAAACAAACACTACCTGATTATCGCTGCCTATTTCTTTTTGAGATTTAAATCAGGAAAAGTCCCCATCAAACCAATCATGGATTCCCACCCTTGACTTCTCTTAAGAAATAGGTTTTTGTCATCAGCGGGTGTACAGGTAGATAATTTGATAACTGATCTTTGCAAATAATTTGGTTTTTTCTTTTCCCCTCATTTTTTTTTAGTTGAAGCCTAATTGACAATGTCTCGGGTGTACAGCAGAATGACTGTTACACACATGCATATATAAATCTGCTCTCTTTCAGATTCTTTTCCATTCTAGTTTATTCAAATAACCTGTTTTTTATTTTATAGATGCTTTCTCTGTGGGTTTCCTGTTTTTTTTACCTTATTCATCGCTTCCCTAATTTATAGAGTTGTTTTTCTTCCATTAGTTTTAGATCTAAATTCATCGTCTTGTTTCCTAAGACAAACAGGAAACATACTTCTTTTCTAACATGTGCCCGTAGCGCCTGTAAAACTCCCATTAAGGAAGACTTTCGCTGCACATGTTTCAATAAGCTGTATTTTTTTTTCCCCATGTGTTATCCAGGACTGCGTTATTTAATTCCCAGTGATTTGCAAATTCTTCTTCTATCTTTCTGTTACTGAGTTCGCATTTAGTTCCCTGTGGGCTGAGAACACATTTTGTGTGATTTCTATTCCCTGACTCTTGGCGAAGTTGTGATTTATCATCCACGAGTGTGTTCCGTCCTGGGACGTGCTCGGTGTGACCGTGGTTAAGACTGCGTGTCCCGTCCTGGCTGGACGGAGTGTGTGCGCCCTAAGTGCCGGTGACATCGACCCTGGTCGGTCGTGCTGCTCAGTTCAGCTATGACCTTCCTGATCCTTCTGCCCGCTGGACCCACAACTTATTGACGAAGGTACGGGGGACTCGGCGACCAGAACACTGCATTTTTCTATTTCCCCTCTCAGTTCAGTAAGTTTCCACCTTGTGTGCTTTTATACGCTGGTGTTTGGTGGATTCATATTTGGGACCGATGGGAATTCGTGGAGATCTGTCCCTTTTAACATGTTCTTATCCTCAGTAATTCTCCTCGCTCTAAAGTCCGACTTGTCTGAAAATAATGTGTGTTTTGACTTTGATGGCTATGACTACTGTGAGCATGGTCTAGCGGTCTTCATTTTAACCTCTCTGATTTTATATTTAAAATGGGTTTCTTTTAGACGATACATATGTGTCCTTTAAAAGAAAATTAAGTACCCTGTTACAACCTCTGTCTTTTCATCACTGCATTTAAAACATTAACGTTCAAAGGAATTATTCATACAGTTGGATGAATATCTGTTAGTAACCACTTCAATTATTGTTTTTTTTTCTTTTTTTAGTTTCCCTCATTTTCAGCCTTCTCTGTTTTTATTTGAGGATTTTAAATAATTTCACTTTGTGTCATTTCTGAACATTTAAATTGTACCCTAATATTTCCCTGGGCATTGTCGATATACATTTTTATCTAACGTAGTAACTCCCTCTTCAAACACCACTATCCTGTTTCACGAGTCGTGCAAATTACAGGAAAGGCTGGGGTACCAGCTTCTGCACAAAAAAGGGTGTTAACACCGATAAAGTCCAATTTATGAACTCCTTGTTTTAAGCATGCTTTTGGGGTCAATTTTGCCTGACTTTAGAACTTCACGATTTTCCCCTACTTTTTTCTTTAAAAAAAAAAATGATACTTTTATGCTTTCCATTTAAGTTACTGATTTTGAGTTACTTTATTCCCCAGGGGCAGGGGATGTCATTTGATTTGGAATCTACATTTTCTGTCAATTCTTTAAAAATATAGACATGATTATGAAGATCCTATAGTTTTAAGACACCTTGTGAAATAAAATTAACTGTTTTTCTTTTTAAAAAAAAGTGTCAGAATTTCTCTTTAGAATTCACTATCGAAAGGAAATTGGATGTGAATGAGTTTTAGAAGGGTGGGACGCCTTTTTGGAGACTTTTTAACTCATCTGTTTTTATAGAGAGGGACACTGTTGCCTTGGGGTAACTTAAGTATCTTTTCTATTCGAATCACTATTGTAGGTGATGTTAGCTACATGGACTTCTTGTGGCCTTATTTTATTTTATTGAATATAGTTGATTTACAATGTTCTGTAAGTATTAGCTATTATTATTGTTACTTTTCTTTGTTTTTAATTTTATATTTGTTTTGGTGTGAGTAGATGTTCAAGTGCACTGTACGGTACTGTTACGTACAGATGCAATATTATGCATCAGATTTCCTGTAACTTACTCAATCGTGCGTAAGTCAAGTATTATACATGCCAATTAGGAAAGCCCTTTAAATGCCCTACCTCCAGGCCCCTGGCAACCACCATTGTACGCTTTGTGTCTATGAATCTATTTTGGAAACTTCGAGACGTGGAACCGAGCAGCAGCGTCTGTCTTTCTGGGACTGACGCATTTCACACAGCATGACACCCTCAGGGTTCAGCCATGGTGTTTTATGTTGCAGGATTTCCTTCCTTTTTAGGCGGAATAATGTTCTCTTGTATGCACAGACCACTTTTTTTTTTTAATCCATTCATCCACTGATGGTGTTGATTTTGTTAGAACATCTTGCTTTTTTGATTATTTCTTACGTATTGCATTTATTTTATTTTCCTAGCTCCATGAGCTGTTTCTGAGTCCACTTAGAAGATCCTTCTTGGGTCTAAAGAATACATTGTGATATTTATCTCACACAGTTTCATTTACACTCCTTTAATGTCCTTTCAATTTCCACTTTAAATTACTGAGTATTGGCAAGGGCAGGTTTAGAATCCAGACAAAACGGTGTTCAGGTAGACTGCGTTTCCCATTTGCTATTTTATTATGTTAGACTTAGTAAACCTGATTCGCATGCGGCGACTATATTAAAAGGCACCGCGGACCAGAGCGTGGTCAGTTCATGTAATATGTGTTTATTTACAGGGTATAAAAAAACGATCCTTACATCATGTTATTTAATCATGCCTGTCAGTATCTCTACATCCTGCCTGAGCCTTGACCTTTGGCTATTTAAGTATTATTGTGAATTCTGAA
The DNA here is from genome assembly GCF_009834535.1 of Camelus ferus. Lineage (NCBI taxonomy): Eukaryota > Metazoa > Chordata > Mammalia > Artiodactyla > Camelidae > Camelus > Camelus ferus. The sequence continues at coordinate 7,534,605 of NC_045732.1, forward strand.
TCTCTCCTTGTAATGATTTGAACTTTAAAACTTCAGACCTCTTAGTTATTTCCAGCTTTTTCATAAATCAGTATAAACTATTTCCTCTTCATCTGTATGATCTCTTTTCATCTCAGATTCCATTTGTCTTATTTTAATGTTAAACCAATTTCCTCTTGAAAGAATTATCTAGGAGACACATGCATTGATATATGTCTTTATGTCTGTATCTTCTTTCTGTGTATCTATCCATTATCCATCCATCCATCCATCTATCTATATCTATCTGTCTATCCATCCTATCTATCTATCCATCCATCCATCCATCCAATCTGTCCGTCTGTTTATCTATCCAACCTGTCTGTCCATCCATCCAATCTATCAATCTATCTATCCATCCATCCAATCTATCTATCCATCCAATCTATCTAACCATCTAATCTAATTTATCTGGCTGTCTGTCTGTCTACCCATCCATCCATCCAGTTAACCAGTCTATCTGTCTATCTATCCATGCATCGATCCATCCATCTTATTTATCCATCCATCCATCTATCCATCCATCCACGCACCTATCTACCTACCTACCTATCAATAGATATAGATAGCTATCTATAATCTGCATATCCTGGACTACCTCAGAGTTATTTCTGGTTTGGTACCAGACCATCACAATAGAGCGGATATTGCAATAAGCTATTTACACAAATGTCTCGGTTTCCCGGTGCAGTTAAAGGTTACGTTTATACTGTACTGTCATCTGTTAAGTGTGCAATAATGGCATTATGTCTACAAACAATGCACACATATGAATTTAAAAAAAATTGCTAAAAAATGGTAACCACCCTCAGAGCCTTCAGCGAATCACATTGCTAACATCCACGATGAATGATCACAGACACCATCACAAATGTAGTCATAGTGAAAAAGCCTGAAATGCTGGGAGAATTGCCAAAACGTGACACAGAGACACAGAGTGAGCAAATACTACTGGGAAAATGGAACCAACAGACCTGGTGACTCAGCGTCCTCACAAACCTTCAGTTTCTAAAAAAACACAGTATCTGTGAAGTGTAACAAAACGAGGTCCGCCGGTAAATAAATCCCCTGTATAATTTTGCCCGAGGCATGTCTTTTACACGTGGCCCACATCTGAACACAATTTGTTACCCCAAATATGGATACACTGAACATAAATAAAAATATTGATTACAGAAGATGACATTACAATTTAAAAATATCTGTTCACCCAAAGATAATATTAAGTAACTAAAAAGACAACCTGTTTTTCAGTGGGAGTACGTACTGAAAACACATATGACTGAACAAAATTTGTCCCCACAGAATATAAAAAAGAAAGTAAACAGATTTTTATTAAATGTATTTTTTGACGTAGGTCCCCACTCTAAAAATCACAGCTGTAAGTCCAGATTAGATTTTCCTGTTTATGCAAAAATGTACGAAATCTGGGCAACATTTTAAAAATTAAGTTTCTAAGATTACTTCGCTACCACTGAGTAGTCACTGTTTGCTTTTTAGCAAAATGTTTGGACATGCTCAACTTGTAACTTATCTGTTACAGAGTCAATAGTCACCATCTGCTTTAACTGGTTAGTCCCCGGACTCCTAACCTAGCCACGGCAGGGAAGTACTTTATCATATTTATCCTGACCGTTTGCCTCACTTAAATGCCTCTCAGTGAAATTGTTTCATTAATTCAATAACATTCCAAGAGCAATGTCTATATTCTAGGCATTTTTTTTTTCTAGCTGTTACGGATACATCAGAGGAGGGAAAAAAAAAAATGGCAAAGACCCCTGCATTTATAGGAATTGCTCTTGAGTTAGTAGACACACATGGTATAATAAAGGCAGTATCTCAGATTTTACAAGGCGATGAGAGTTGTGGAAACGTACAGATACAGCAGGGTATGAATGATGAGAAATGTTAGGAGGTGGTTGGGGAGGGTACAGCTCTGTGATAGAGCACGCGCTTAGCATGCCCGAGGTCCTGGGTCCAATCCCCAGTTCCTCTGCTGAGAAAAAAAAAAAAAAAAAGACACAAGAAATATTAGGATGGGGAGTTAATCACGTTTTAAGTGGAACGATCAGGGCGGGACTCTGTGAACATGCGATGTTGGAGCAGACACTTTAGAAGAGGAAGTTAAGTATGCTTCCATTTACAGGGGTGATACTTCAGGAAAAATGATTATTTGCGGTGAAGCCCCTGAGGTGTAAATCTCGCAGGCGTATTGGAGTCATAGCTGGCAGGTCCGTGTGGCTGCGTGGAGTGGCTGGTAACACACAGTTCATGCAGAGAAGGGACAGCTGACATCAGACCCTCTGGCCATTCAGAGGACCTCGGCTGTGTCTGTACATGCAATGTGAGCCATTGCAGCATTCGTGAGACTGAAGGAGCACAGACGGCTTCTGTTTTCCCAAGACTGACCCTAGGCACTGCGTTGAGAGGAAAAAGAGGGACGATTGAAGAGACAGAGGCCAGCTGGGTTGATGTTGCAAACAGGTTGGAACCGATGGAAGTTTCTTCCAAAGGAAAGCAAGAAGTGGGGTCTCTCCTGGGTAGGTGTTCGAGGTGTGGGTGAGAGAAGGCAGTGCACAGAAGAAAAAGAGGGATGAACGAAGACCCCGAGGATTTGGGCTGAGCCAGTGATATAAGAGGATGAGAAGGGGTAGAAACAGGGCAGGCGTGAAGACGAGACAAGCTTTGATTTTTTTTTTTGTTTTCTTTTTGCTATGTTGAGTGTAGGACGTCCACTGGGCAACCAAACGGAGATACGGAGGAGACAGCTGGACTGACAGCTTGGATCTGACAAGGGAGCTCTAAATGGGGGAGAAATCAGCATGCACACGTCTATTTAAAGACGTGATACTTGGCTGAGATCACGGAGTGAGGGAAGAAAAATAGAAAACGAAGGGGAGGAAAGCAAAAGCAAAGTGCAATACAGAGACTAAAACCTCCTGGGCGTTGTCCACGCTTCTTCTGGTGGCCTGATAATCTACGTATACAGAACAGCGTTGCCACAGGTTGGCAACCCCATAAATCCTTGTTCAATCACCGTGAAACAGACCCACTTCAGGCTGGTCAGTAATCAGGGTATAACGATTGCTGACTCCTTCAGATTTAAAAACGCGGAACAAGGAATCGTGCCAAGCACTATGTCGGTAGCTGTGAGGTCAGAATCAGCCAGCAAACCTGAGGGTCGACAGGCATCGGGAAGTCTAGCCAGTGCATCCACATTTTAGTGTATCCTTTTGTCTCCCACAAACGCAAACGTGAGCTCTTCTCTCCTGTAGGTTAAAGGAAAATGTGCCTTTTACTGTCACACATGCTAGGGCCCTTCATGACTTTGGACCATTCTTGAAGGTCATGCGCCTTTTAGTTGAGCCAAAGTGAAGACCCCATGGAAACATGGCCTGCGGCTCTCTGGGCTCGATAAAGAGGGTTTGTGAGAAACGCTGTCTGCAGATGCAAAGTCTGAGGCAGACGTCGCACAGCCAGGACATCTATTCCAACCAGGCATCCGTTAAATGTTCTGTTTACGCAGCCGCCGGCGAAGCCCCGTCTCATGTTACAAGGGGTGTGGACCCGCACAGCAAGGGGGGAGATCACAAATGATCCTGATGGTCGCACAGGAGGAAGTGCGCCTAACCGTCGGGGAATCAAGGACGCAAAGGTTAAGCGTGCACAGCCTCCCCGAGCAAGACCGAATGGGTTAGGATTAAAATCCAGGTCCTCCTCAAGGCTTCAGCAGGCAGCTTGTCACCACGGAATGTTCAGAGGGAAACTTTGTTGCAGAGGTAATGAGTGGCTGGTGGCAAGGACTTGCGGATGGAGCTAGCAAGGAAGAGTCATCCTCTTGCACACCAAGGAAAACAGGAAGGAAGGAAAGGCGGAGAGGAGGGAGGGAGGGACGGAGGGAGAGACGGAGGGAGGAAGGAATGATCCAAGGAAGTTAAGAATGATTGAAGGAAGGTAGGAAGGAAATCCCTCCTCCCATGCTCATGATTTCTGCATAATTACTAAAATATGTGAAATATTCATATGGTAGGAAAAAAATAGATGGGGGTTCCAAACTTATGATAATTTTAAACATTAGCAACATTTATGAATAACCACTTACATTTGGATTATCCAAAGTCTGCACAAAATTGACTCAAAGGAAAGCATGACAGGGTATAACCCATCACGTCCGGTTAAATTAAACCCATGACCACAAGAATGGCCTTCACCAAAAGCAACGAACTACACGGGGCTGGACCAACAGTGGGAAGGCGTAATGAAGAACTATCTCTGATGAAATAAAATCCTTCCGAAACAAAACAAAATATATATACACACTCAGAAAACAGAGCTAACTGTAGCCTGATATCAGACTCTCACGTATCTACCACACAGATAAAATCTGTGACATTATTTGTCAATAATGATGGGAAAAACCTAGGGGAACAAAGGCTCTCCATGTGACATAAATTCTACGTTATAAGCATTAGTCATGGGATCAGGAAGGAACTGTCCCAGGACCATTAGAGTTTGATACGAGGAAACAGAGTATTCAAATACACTGCATACGTACGCCAGTATTTTAATGCCCCTCGTATGCGTGCATGAATTAAATACAATTAAAAGGTCATCTGCAGCGATCTGTTCCTATGAATTACGTCTTTTTGAAAGACTCTCTCCTCTACAACATTACCTTTCCAAAATCCTCTCAAACGTCATTGTTGGCGCATTCTAGTACGTTCAAGGCAAATGAAATTTGATATAAAGGTAACTGAATCAATGAGTTGCTTCTAAAAAAGACATAGTTTGGTGGACATAATACACAAAGTTGAGCATCCAGAAATGTACAAAGCAACAATGTGATGAAGGATTCCCTGAATTTGAGTATCTTTAAAGGCAAACAAGTCATCACGTGGGAAGAAAAAGTGATTTCTACCAACTCTCTCTCGCCATCTAGCCAATGATCCATCAGTGGATAGACAGACTGTATGATCAAATATTTCAAAGGAAAAAGGAAAATTAATACAATACCAGAAAAAAGCTTGTAAATTTTTTGATTAAATAATCTCAGAGTGATAAAGGTTTTCATTGCACTGACCTGTATGATTTTTAAAGATTGATATACTAGACATGTTATGCCTTGCATGGGAGGAACATACCATAGATAAAATCAAAAGATACAAGGAAGAGTAATTAAAGACTGATTTTTAAAATGTGTAAAAGTCCCACTTTAATATATACATGTACAAATTAATAACAAACCTAATAGGAAAAAAACGGATCATATATTAAAATGGATTGTTCAAAAAAAGATCAGGCACCATGCTGCTTAATTTATGAAAATATATTAACCTGACACTTATTAAGAGAAACGTAAATGACACTGAAAAGATGCACTCATTGGATTGGACAAGACGGCAAAGATGGACAATGCTCAGCAAATAGTGAGTGGGTGCTGAAACCCTCTCGTGGTAAATCTCTGTCCCACTGCTGAGTGTGGTGTCATGGTTCCCGTCACAGTTGAAGACACACATGCATTTTGATCCAGTAATTCTGTGTGTCCCAAAGTTTAGACTAAAAATCAAACGTCCTCACCCATCAAGTTTCTCTAAGGCAAGGAGATTAGCGCTCAACTCAGAATTGGTCTGAAAGGAAAACCATTCTCATTGGTGCGTAAGAAACATTTTAAAAAAAATAGTGCTCCCACGTGGAAACGCCTCGCCTAAGACAAGCCGTGCTTAACGTCCGCGGCTGGGTTTGAATGTTGCCTCTGCGTCGTTTCCCGTCTTCTATTTCAAAACGTTTCCTTGTTTCTGGCGTGTCTGACTGCCCCCTCCAATCACAGTGGGCTTCCCCTCGTAGATACAGTGGGAACATCGAAGTGGTGTTTCTGATTATTCTGCACGGGAATTGGCCCTTAGTGGCCCAATGACCTGACCTGTTCCGAACACGCTAAACATTGTTTAAACCCAGACACGGGTAAAACCCTGCACTCACAGAGCCGGCAAACAGGCAGGCAGATCGTACTTCTAGTTTGTTCTCATTCCGTCTCCAGCTGGGAAAGTTCCAAGTGCTGTTAAGCTCTAGAAACAGACAAACAGGATGCTGTTTTGTTGGCAGGAGACCATGATCACCACAAACTCGGAGGTGACTTGGGTGGATGGAATGAGGACCGTCAGCAGAACCAGGTGGAAATGGCGGCTCCAGTGATTTTTAAGCCACATAATCTTGAGCGTGGTCATCACTCTAGAGACCTACGTGTCTAGTCTCTGAAGTAAGAAAAGTTGAGCTCTGAGACGTATTTATGAGGATTAAGCGAGACATGGTTTGCAGAGCATCTGTCCTCATGTCTGACAGATGGTATGGACTCACCCAGCAGTTTTCCTTTCACCCTAAAACACAACTGCTAAAATAAGATGGGTAGAAAGTTCCATCGGAGGAAGCAAGATGGTGTAGCTAGCTCTGTAGGTGGCGGGGCAGTGTGTTAACCGGGCATATTCAAATCACAAGTTTCCTAGCAAGAGCGCTACTGGAAATGGATGGAGTGGGCGCTGCAGCAGACGCACACGGCAAGCTGATTTGGCAGATCATGAGGAGGAGGTGGTGTGGTTGTTGAACCGGTGATGACGGTGTAGACCTGCAATGCCTTCTGTGACTCTGTTTTAAAGAACTTTATGAGTTCTTCAAACTTTATGAGTCAAGAGTAATCAGCGACATGTCATGGGGGGCTGGTGAAGGAAAACTTGGTGCGTTAGAGTTTTGTTTTGTTTTTTTATCTTTAACAAAGATAAATTCTTGGCAATGCGTTGAGTGATGAGATGGAAGTTGGAGAAAACACAGGTGAATGACCCATTTGTGACGGAAAGAACTAGGTCCCTGGAAAAGACAGGTTGACATTCTAACCCCTTGGTCCCTGTGAATGTGCCCTTGTTTTCAAATGAGGTCTTTGAAGATGTAACTGAGATGCAGGTTAAGATGGAATCCCCTAAGAGTGGGGTGATCCCCAATCCAACAGGGCTGGCGTCCTTGGAAGAAGAGAGGAAGACGCGAGGACAGACACACCCAGAAGAGGAGGCGGCCGTGTGATGATGGAGCAGAGGTGGGAGGGATACGGCCACACGCCGAGGATGGCCAGGGCCCCCGGAGGCTGGAAGAGGGAAGGAGGAAGGACCCTCCCCTGGGGCCTCCAGAGGGAGTGGGGGCCCCGCGGGCACCTTGAATCTGGGCGTCTGCCCTCCAGACCTGTGAGACAATACATTTCCGTCATGCTAAGCCACACAGTCCGCGGGACTTTGTCACAGCCGCGCCAAGAAAGGAATGCAGGTTCTGGTGATGTTTGAGGCTAAATGACGGAATGGGCAAGATGGGCCTCATCGTAAGAACGGAGCACAAAGGCTGGACTCGGTGAGTAAGCAGAAGCGGTCGTCTGAATCTGAGAGAACGGAAAAGGAGACGAGAAGGCTGACGTGGAAGCTGCCAATCCCAGGACTACTGGAATAACAGTGTCTATCATCAGTGTAATGAAGAGGGGTTCTGGGAGCACGATGAGTGCACTGCAGGTCATACACTTGAAGACTCAGCCGGTGAACTGGAGGAGAAATCCAGCGGGAAATAAAAAAAACCAGCAAGGAGACATCAAAGACCCTTGAGATGAACCCCCCCCCCCAAATGGCGCAAAAGACACACTAACTTAGAAGCCAAATGAGAAGCGGAGTCCATGGCTATGAGGCGATCATGAGCCCCGGGTGCACAAGGCGCCTGTGTTGGGAGTCCTACACCTGATCTCCAGACCAGCCAAGTCCCACCGTAAGTCCCCATTCTGAGAACAAGCAAACCGGGAAAGGAATTTCCATCTTCGTTCTCCCGGGCCAGGGGTTCAGGTCAACTGAAAGCTGAACTGATGGCCAGTGCAGACCTTCTGTAAGGCCATGAACTTTCTACCAAACAGGAGCTTTAGAAGACACGTTTTGTCCTGTGGTTACGGTCATACAGAGTCAGACGCACCTGTTGATGGGGACTTGCTCTTGGGATAAAAATTCTAGATTCTCTCCTGCCCTTCAACTTCCCATGGAAAGTTTATTTCCTGAGGGTGGTTTCATTCATGTCTGCACATTATTTAGTAGACAACAAAGAAGAGAAACGGCCACGTGGAACGAACTGTTTGCTAGGTTTCTACTAAACCACTGACCAGCATGACAAGCTGTGTCTGTTTCTCTAGTTTTCCACCCAAGGAGGCAGCTGATACGATTTTTTTCAAGGTCAGGATGTCATTTTTCAAGCTCGGGCGAATAGCGGTTGGCTACTGTGGTCTCTGAGGCCAAGTCCGTGTCCCAAGACACGCTGAGCTCACCCTGCTTTCCATCCTGCTGCATTCGCTCATGACGTCCGGCACCTTCCTGCATTTTCCGGATTCCCGTCAAGGTGACGTTGTTACGGTTTAAGAGCGCATTCTTCGACATCGCTGTAACATGCTTGGCTCTCCTGTCAGGTATCTGAAAGGAGAAGAGTGTGCTGTCTCTTCGGGGTCCATCTATCCTCTTAGCACAAGGAGTACACCTCCTGCTTTTGTGACGACTGCCCGGCTTTCAGCGTCGGCCTCTGGCTCAGTGTTTGGGGGGGGTCTCTCTCACCAGTCCCTTGAGCTCTAAGAGTCTTGAATTACTCCCCAAAGGAGCAATGCCACTTGTCTTCTTATGAGTGCCAGGAATCATACAAAGCAGACCCCACGAAGAACGCGCCGGCCCTGATTTCGCATCGTGGTCATCTCCGGCGTCGAGCGTCCGTCTGCAAATAGTGTATGAACAGCAGGCACTTTTTCTTTGATGATGATGGTCGTGACTGAGTGATGAAAATAGTGAAGTGGCACTCAGCCTTGGAGACTCCTGGCTTCCGTGTCACATGCATACGTCTAATACTTTTAAAAACGAAGGCTTGAGATGCTGCAGTGGCTTGGCAGATGGATCCTCGTTGTCTCCTTCGTGTGTGGTTTGTGGTCTTTACTGAATTAGATGAGTGGATTTCCTTGTGCACCATTTTGGGAATGGTGGTCTGGTGGTGTGGCAGGATCCCGACTCTTGAGAAGGGGTTCCTTAGAAGAGCATCCTGGCTTCCTCCAAATCTTTGCTTGTCGGATAACCGGCAGCACCCCAGGAGACAGCCCGCGCTGAACGAGCTACCCTTCAGAACAGCCTGGATCAGCCCCGCGGCAAGAGGCATTTTTCCCCCATTTGCGTGTTTAGGAGTCGAGCTGGCAAGAGAAAAAAAATCTCCGGATGGCATGCAAAGTCTCCAGGTTGACAGTCTCGTGCCTTTTCGGTCCAAACACACGTTCAAAATTACCAGGAGACTCCAAAGTCTGGGCACAGGCAAAGACGGGCGTCACGTGGAGCTGAGCATCTCACAGAGCTGCACAGAGAGCCTTCACTGTTTCAGAGAAGGTTTCTTCCGACTCTGTGCATCGAAGTGTAGTCAAGAGACATTCCCTACGCTGCCAAGCCATCCTGAGCAAGCAGAGAGCATTCATTTTGAGGTCTCCCATTGCTCTGAGTTTTGATGAAATATTCCTTTGTCTTTCGCAGGTTCTGATGGCTCTGGAAGTTCCTGGGCTGAGGGCTGCCTCATTCCAGCCTCCGCCTGTGTCTTCACGTGGCCTCTCCTTTGTGTCTCTGTCTCTCTTCTTATATGAACACCAGTCAGTGGATGTAGTTGCTCCAGGATACATTGAAACTGACCTCATCTCACGATCTTTAATGAATTATATCTGTAAGACCCCAATAGCAGGAAGGTCCCATTCTGATGTTCAGGATGGAGGTGGACTTAAGGGGACACTGTCCAAACCCAGTAAACCTGCCAAGAGGCAACAGTGAAGCCAGCAAGAGGGACCAGAGGCAAAGAGAGAGAGTGCAGGATTGGGCCACAAAGGATGCCTACAGGACACGCATGACTGCTGGGAGTAGAGCTCAGTGAAGACGGAAACCAGGAGAGACATGTTTCAGGTGCTCAGAAAGGGGACGGACTCAGAGACGAGGACAGATTCATTCCCAAGAAGGGAATGGGGAGTTATCATCTGATGGGGACAGAATCTCAGTTTTACAAGATGAAAACAGCTCTGGAGATGGGTGGGGGTGCTGTCTATATAAAATGAATGTATTTAATATCCCGGCCCTGCACGCTGAAAAATCGGATAAAAGGGTACATGTTTAAGTGCGTTTTCCCACCATCAAAAAGGAAGAATGCAATAAATTGAACACAAAGGTTTCTCAGCTTCAAAGTGTCCCAGGTCTTTACTACCTCCGGGCACACAAGTTTTGGCAATTTCGGGAAATGTTCTGAGTAACAGCCCCTGTCTCAGCATGGAGTTCCTTTTTTTTTTTTTTTTTTTTAGTTTTCGTCTCATCTCAACCAAGAAGAGTTTTAGGCTGTGGCGTGTCTTATGAATAGCACTGAGTCGTCATAACATTCAAGGAGCCTAGAAACATGCCTGAAACTAGCCGGGCAGACAATGAACCTGGTGGTTTCAAGAGAGAAGGCGTAGGAGGGAAGAACATAAAATTGCCAATGCCACCTTAAAATGAAATTTCTTACCCCAAGCGTTGGTGAGGGACATACAAAGACTGGACAGGAGGGGAAGCACAGAGGAAGGAGAGAGTTCTCTCGGTGTTGGGCACTTGTCTTCTGCCGTTTAAGGGAAGACACGATTTTACCCTTAATCACTGATCTAAAATGGACAATCGTTCTTATGACCAGATTCCAGAATTCACTTGCGGGACACCTTGCTTGAAGCTTTATTCAGGACAAAAGTTTAGAAAAGCCAGCGTGGTGGGGAACTGGCAGCTGAATGGGCAAGTGGACTGAAAACGTAATCGGAATGCAAGTGAAGGACGATTAAACACTTTCCACATGTTAATCATTGCCATATGCTCACTTTTGGTTTGTAATGGATCTTCTATAAATCATGGCCGGCTACTGAGACCGATCGTGCGCATGATTATCGCACAATGGACCTCCCGGGGGACCTCAGTCCCCTACTCAAGGGTAACGCGGCTCGCTCAGTGAGCCGTGATTTATGCTCAGGGCGTCCCTTTCGAACAGGACAGCGCAGACTCTCTGTCTCGAAAGGCACACCTCATTACAGAGACACGAAGAAAGAACGGCGATGCTTAATCTAACAGAGACATCAGTGAGCTACCATCATCATTCTGAATGAAACATACTCAACTGGAAACGACCAACGTCCCTTCACTGAGGTACAGATGGTGTGATTCCTAAAGAAAGAAACGGCTGTATTTACGAAAACGCCTTTGTTTCACGACTCCGGAATGATGACATGAAGAAATTATTCATTATCAGAAGCAGAGAGGAAAGATGGACACCACAAAGAAGACATAAAATAGAAATCTTTTTTTTTTTTTCTCCCGTTTGTCGTGTGGAGATTTGCAAATGAGCCAAACAGCCGAGTAGAAATGAGTTCAGAAGGTGCACGCGATTATGCTGGGGCCAAGTTCGCTCTGAGCCCATCACGGGTTTCTCAATGGTGGCTCCCAATTAATTACATTTAATTACGCCCATTATGGTTGGTGTTCCAAGGGGTCACTTGTGCATCTTATAGACTTAGAAGTTTAATTACTGAGCTGCTTGTTCTTATAAAATGAGCGATGCCTCACGTCATCAAAATACACAGAAATACCGAGACAGATGCATGACTATGTTTACACATACATATATATAGAGAGAGAGGCTGTCATGCACATATTTGAGGGACCTTCACAGAATTTCATGGATGAGAAAGCAAGACGCACCCATTAGCATGTGCATCAAGCATCACATGCTTCTTCCTGGATTGTAATCTGCATTTGTGGGACTTGATGGACTATGTACTGGGTTGCAATGAGGCGAATGATTTAGCTCATTAATTCCAGAAAGCTGGCCCAACGTGTATAAAAATAAAAACTATGTTCAGTCAACTCTGATGGACACATTTCCTTAAGCTTTAGAACCCAGACACCTCGAACAATACAAAGTGAATGTTCTGAGAAAACATAAAAGGATCTCTAAAAAAATCCATTTTTAAACTGGAGTCAATGATTTAGAAATAGAAACTGCAGTATTTAGTCATATGTATCACTATTATATACTAAATATTTGTGTGTTATATATAGACAGAGAAAAATTATAATTCTGATTATAATTTAAGCATAAATTTTTTTTAAAAAGCCATTCGTGATAATAAAGCAGAATATGTCATTCTTAGGAATATGTTTAACAGGAAATATTTATGAGTTAGATGGAAAAACAGGGACTACAAGAGTACTCGTTTATGGAGACTGGTAAAGGTTAGCTGTGAGTAACGGGACATTGTTCGCCTTACGACACACGCGTTTCTGCTGAATGTTAGTGTTTTCGGCTCAACCGTGGCTCCCCATCCCTTGGCCACACTCACTGCTCATGGTGAAGCTGCGGAAGGTCAGAATCGGTGCTTTGCGCAGAACGACCATGTGACAGAGCGATTCCACTCCAACAGAAACGAAGTGTGCGCTGCAACGTTTGCGCACACACACACGTTCTCAGCAGCGGAACGTCACAGCAACCAAAAGGAGGAAGCAACCCCAGCGCCTGCCCACGCACAGATGGAGGGATAAAGAAAAGATGGTCTGTGTGTAGAACGGAGTGCTGCTCAGCGATCTGCAGGAACCAAGAACCGATGTGCATGGATGAACTTGGAAAACGTTATGGTGAATGAAGGACGACATTCACCAAGACCACATATTGCATTATTCTGCTTATAAGAGAATTCTAGAACGGGGGAGGAAGTAGACCCGAGGCTGCCGGGGGCTGCGGGCTGGGCAACGGTAGGGGTGGTGCTAGGGTGGTGGGTAGGGTTGCTGCTCTGGGTGATGGAAACTGTTCTGGAACTGGAAAATACTACTATACTCTCATCCTATAAATATACTGAAAGCTACTGAATGATACATTGCAAAATAGTAAATGTTATGGTATGTGACTCAAATCTCAAAAAAAAAAATCATGATGATAGAATTGACTGGAGTGAATTATGCTGAGGTGACCTTGCAAGACCAGGAAAGTAGGAGAAATTACTCATTCATATTTGACTCCAGTAAGTAAAGAAAGCATATTTTAATCTCAGCCATCTGTAATGAAGGAACGGTAAAACGCTCTGTAACAAGCTAATAGATGGCTGTCAAAAAAGGAATATTAATTTCAAGCAAGAGGAAAGTTATTGATAGATGGCGTGGTGCAGAAGGCAAGGGAACACAGGCTCGAAAAAACGACTAACCATAGAGCAAGCTTCGTTAAATACGTCAGTAATCACACTGGCTATTTAAGGTCACAATGTTCCAATTTCTATGAAAAAAAAATTCTTAGGCTAGATTAAAAAACAACATCCAATTATGGCCCCTACGGTATCAATATCTTAAGTTTGTAAGGGTAACAATATTTTAAGTAGAAGAACACGGGGGAAAAAAAAAAAAACGTATGTCATGCAGGCATTAACCAAAGTCATTTGCTGTGATTATTCTAGTCTTACACTAGGCAGGCTTCAGGGCAGAATTGTGACAAAAGTAAGATTTTATAAAGCAAAATGACCAGTCCAGTAGAGACACAACTATTGCAATTTACACGCGTGTAAATGACAAAGTTAAAAAAAATACAAATTGGCAAAAATAAAGGAAAAGATGGAGTTATCCAAAATCAGAGTGGGTGATTTGAACACAACGGCCATAGGAAGTGACAGAAATTTATGGGGGGAGAAAACAGAAAGGGTAAAGAGGATTTCAGTGATAGCTCAACAAAATCACCCAAACCGATCGAACCAAAAACACAGAGCGTGCACTCCGTTTAAGTACATTGGGAACAATCATGTGACGTGAGAAATAACGCTGGAACATAATTCGTGCTGACACACTGACTGAATTTTATAATCCACGTCCTGCGGTCTCAGTAAAATGAGAAAACAGGAACATGAAAACAAATTTCCAGTTATTTGAAAATGAAGCGATGCCTTTGCAAATAACGGACTGGTCAAAGAAGCAATCATAGTATAAATTAGAAAAAGAAAAAATTCTGAACCAGGTAATAATGAAAGTACAATGCGTGAAAGCAAGTTGCAAAGAGCTTCAACTGAATTCTTTTCAAAATGTACCAACAGTTGGTACATATGTCAGAAAAGGGGAGAGACTGGAAAACAATTTTTGAGTTTCCTTTCTCATGCAAATGGAAAAACAAATAAAAACAGCCCCAAACAGCGAATATAATCCAAAGATCACACATATAATTCAGAGGAGGCATTAACAAAACCACAACAGTAAAATAAACAGACGGAATTAACCATGCCACAAGTTATTTTTTTTCCCTAAGAATCATGTAATTTATAAACTTCTCCTTGGACTATACCATAATCAAGGAAAGATGACACCATTACTAAAATAAGAAATACCAAAGGCGACTTCTGTATATATACCAGCAGCGGTAAGGATATAGTAAAAGAATACCATTAGGCGAATTTATGCTAATTTAACTGAAAATGTGGACAACAACACGAACACACTTTACAAATTACAAAAACTTGACGTTGGAAGAATGGACGCTCAACGACCCCTATTAACATCACAGCTACTCGCTCTTTTTAAACTTTTCACAAAAGAAAACCCCCAGCTCAATGAAATGAAATGAATGCTGTGGTGAATTCTTCCAGATGATGGAGAGAAAAACACATCCCTGCCTATTTCATGAGGACAACATGACCCTAATACCAAATCTGAAATGGCATTAAATAAAATTGCCTTCACACAGAGAGACGCAAATATAGTACATGAGATATTAGCGAGTTAAACCCAGCAGCATGCATACGAGGAGCAAGGTGTCTTGTTTAAGTGGCCTTTGTTTGAGGAAGGCAAGACTGATTGAACACTTTAAATCCTCAATATAATTCTGCACAGAAGGAAAAAAATGAAGAAATATGATCTTCTTAAGAGATGAGATAAAACACTTGACAAATACCCATCATTGATGTCAATAAAAACTCTTAACTGTGAACACAAGAAAAGTTTCTCATCAAAAAGGATATTTCCCGTATCTGCACAACTAACATTATTCTTAATAATTTCTTATTAAAGCTTTTCCATAAATATCTGAAATGGGACAAAGATATCCGTTGTCATCATTTTATCATTTCTATTTATCATATTGGAGTTTAAATTTTTTTTTTTTAGTTTGTAAAACAAATTTTGAATGCATATATATATGTATTACTCAAAATAAATATATGTCTATATTATTTTAAGTGAAATATATTATTCACAGAAGCCATGATCAGCTATGCATAAAATTTAAAAGAATCCATATATATATGTAAAATTAGAAATAATAAGCTAATTTAGTGAGGTGTCTGGATACAAAGCAATATAAAACCATCAACTTCTGTATGACAGAGAAGCAAAAAAAATTAATTGAATAATGAAACAGTTTGTTAAAACATCTAAATATCAAATATTTGCAGACAGATCTGAGATACACTAGCCATTCACCCTCCAACCTGCAAAATATTATTGTGAGAAAATAAAAATCCACATAAACGGAGAACTCTATCCTGTTCATGAGTCAGGACGACATTGTCTCCCCAACTTTACAAAGTCAGCCTGATCTCCTAAAAAATCATCTCAGCGGATTATAAAATGCCTATTGGCAAATTGCTCGCAAAACTCACATGGAAACATAGAGGAAGTTGCGTACCTAAGGTATCTTGGAATTTCAGGACAGCACTAAAAGATACACACAACCAACTGTCTCTAAGTTACCACAGTTAGATAGTGTTTCCTTGCCACAAATATAAACTGATGACACGTGAAACAGAACAGAGAAAAGCAGATCCAATCTGTGACAGCAGGTCTAGGACACCTTTGACAGCAAGATGCAACCAGAAACACGGCTCTTTACGATAGATGGCTCTTCTTCAACAGGACACCCAGGTGGGCGGGCGGGGGGGGTGGGGATATGCATTTGTATGACTATGTAACATCTTTTACATAAATTCATTCTAGTATATTTACGTGCACAATATCAAATAATGACGGTTTTAGGAGAAAACAGGAAATATCTTCATGACACTGATCAGACAAAATTCCTCAAATAGGGCACAGTCATGATAACCATGGTGGGAAATGCAGATCAACTGCACTCAAATAAAATTAAGGTCTTCCATTTATCAAAGACACCATTCCAAGAGTGAAAACGCAGACTGCCAAGTGGGAAAATGTAAGTTTAATAGATATGTCCAATGAAGGATTCTTTCTTTTCTTTCTCTCTCTCTCTGTCTCCTTCTCTTCTGTCTATTCTATCCTTCTATCTACCTATCTATCCATCCATCCAATCTATCCATCCATCCATCCTCCATCCAACCTGTCTATATATCAATCCATCCATCCAATCTGTCTATCCTTTCTTTCTATTTTCTGTCTGTCTATCTATCCATCCATCCATCCAATCTATCCATCCATCCATCTATCCTCTATACAACCTGTCTATCTATCCATCCATTCATCAAATCTATCTATTCTATCTATCCATCCTATCTATCCATCCATCTATCCAATCCATCCATCCATCCTCCATCCATCCATCCATCATTCTAAGTCTCGACCTATGTAACCATTCCTCCCTCCTATTAAAACTCCATGAAAAGACACCCATTCCAGTGTAAATCTGGAAACTCAAATTCCAACAACAACAACAACAACAAAATGAACACATCTTCAACATTACTTGTCAAGATAACGGAATTTAAGACAAAACGATACCACGATGCTCTCATGGAAAGACTAGGAATAAGATGGCAGGAGGTAGCAAGCATTAATGAAGTGGCAGATACCCTGGAACTTTCTGACACAACTAGTAAAAGAGTAACCTGGTGCAGACACTTTGTAAAATCTGGTCTTAACATGTTGCAATACAGCAACTCCACTCTTCAGTATCAACCCCTAGAAACACAGAGATACATTTGCCAGAAAGCATCCCTAAGGATGGGCTTAGGACTTGTGCAAAATAGCCACATACCAGAAAGAAACCAGACACTGGAAATAACAGACATTTCCATCAATATGAGAGTGGGGAGGGAAAAAAAGAGGATAATTCTCATACTGGAATTTTGTGTTTCATATCCAACTGCGTGAAACAATGTGAACCAGGGTCACAAACACACAGAAAGAATCCACTTGCCAAAAAAGCATACTTGGTTAGCTTCCAACTTCATGAAATGCAACAAAAACAGACAAAGGAGCACTTGAGTGTTAGAACTCAGGTGCGTGGCGACCTAGGGAGTGAGGACAGACGCCAAATACAAGAATCCTGCACGCAAAGTGCTTTCCAAGATCGTTTCCACCCACTTAAAAGGAAATGAAAAAAAATCAGTAACAGTCAGTGCTGTTTGATAGGAGTGGTTCACGCCAGAGACCCAGTTCCCACCCTGCAGGAAGCAGTTAGCGGTAACAATGCGAACTGACGTTTAATCCCACCCCTGCAGCAAGGAAAGCAAATGTGCTGATAATAGGAATTACGGTTAAAGGGAAAGGCATGATTTCAAAGCCAAAAAAAAAAAAAAAAAAAAAAAAAAGTTTATGAATGGGAGGGGTCTTGTTTGTGAGTCTAACGGTGGGGAAAGGGCCACATAAAACATTTCTCTGTTGACCTTTTCTGAAATACATCTTTTAGGTATTCCAAATGATGCGTGTCTTCAGTTTCCAACAGGACACCATCTCATTGTTTGCAAGTATTTAATGATACGACCAGGGTGGGGGGCACATACTTTTAGGGTGACCCCCTCCTGCACAAAAGAACACAGGTGTAGACGGTCACGGTGGTTGGCCAGGCAGAAAGTGCTCTGTCTTTCTCTCTCCCCCTTTACCTGCCTCCGGCCTCCTCTGTCTGCCGCAGAGTCACCTTCCTGGGGAACCCGCAGCCCAGGCCACCCCAGTCTGTCTGACTCTGCGAGAGACGTGCCTCCCCTCCTGTCCATCGTGTGGTAATGGCTGCGCACTCCAAGGGCTCCCAGGTGGTGCCTGTGTAGGAGGTAACGTTGGAAGTTGCATTAACTGCATGAGGCCACCAGGTGACCAGTTTGAGACGCCAGTGCAGTCATTTCCCATAAAATACCTTAATGGCCTTGAAAAAGTTAATGCAGCTCTCAAATTGCCTCCTGTTGCAAAGAGAGAACCGTACACTGGAAAGAATTGGACTCCCTTGCTTCTCCCACACAAGCAGCAGAAATGTCACCATCGCCTGCTGTTTACCAAGGGACAGGGTGCTAAGCCCAACGCTAACTAAACGGGTGCGGGTCCGGCTGAGGATCCGGTGAGCGGGAATTGGAAAACCAAGCCCAGAAAGAAACTCGGCAACACGGAGAATGAGAACAGAAGTCGGCCGTGTTTTCTCATCCCCCTATGTGGAAATGAGGCTTCCTTTCCGGGGGCCACTCTGAAGCCGAGATGAAGGAATACATTTAAAAGTGCTTAGAAAAGTGCATGACACTTAGTAGGGGTTTAATGAGCATGTGAAACCCTTAGGAATTCAGTAAGTAGCTCTGAGTCCTGTCTGAGAGTCACAACCCCTGCTGCCTGTTTGGAAGACACACCTGATATGAGCACCCATCCCTATGGTTCTGAATCCAGATGAGATTGGACCACTTGTCATGGTCACAGCTCAGGGGGAGGGTGCTACTGGCATCCAGTGAGAAGAAGCAGGGATGCTGCCATAAACACTCTGCAGTGCTGGGGGCGTACCCTGCAAACAAATGAATAGTCTGTCCATGATATTAATAGTGTCGCGCTTGAAAATCCTGACCTTGCAGACAGTTCTTTTTTTTTTTTTTTTTTAAACAAAACTCAGCAATTCTGGAAGCTGCCAAAGACAAGTATTCGAGAGAGGAGAAGAAGAGAGTTATCAAGTAGTCAAGCAATGTTTTTCTTCTCAAACTGATGCTTCGTGCCAGGACTAACCAAATTTATCATCCCTCCTGAAATGATCTGACAAGAAACGCTGAGACCAAGCTGATCTAGGGAAGTAGCTTCCATTTTTCGTACTCCCGCGAGTTTGTGCGAGGCCAGTCGGAACTGCGACACCGCCAACCTCACCCCGGCTGAAAAGCTGAAGAGGAGGAGGTACTTACACCCTGTCGCACACTTGCAGGTTTCAGTGCAAGTGCCTGCTTAACTCACTGGGTGATTCTTTCAGCAATGGCGCATGTTCACGAAACAGCTTAGCTCACTGGCATTTGATATTCGCCCAGCTGACCACGAGGGGCACCTTCTTCACCTTATGGCTTGACGTGTGTCGTCCATAAAGGATATGTGGAGACTGTAACCTCCAGGACGATGCATGTGACCTGATTTGTCACACTTTGTTACAGCAGCACCAGACTGATCAATGCGCTTGAAAAATCTATTTTTCTTCTCTAAAAAGCCAGTGCTGTTTTGTGACTTTAATTTGATGAAACCCATACACATACCCAGATGACTTCCTTGAGCAAATTCAAATTGATGCAGAAATGGTAGCAAATACTTAGTTTAGAAATTCTACCTGGCGCGTGGATTTCCTTCCAGCCACAGTATGTGCTTTTTTTTTTTTTTAATAAAATAAAAGCTCAGATTTAAAAAAAAAAAAAAAGCCTGTGTATTGTGAAATGGTAATAATTTAAATCTATAACTTCAAGGGGGAGGATGAATACAGAGGCCACACGGAAAGACAGGCACTAATGCATCATGTAATTTGCAGGGACCTGCAAGTAGACAGAATCCTGACAGCACGGCGACGTTAGGATTACAAAGACGTTGGCAGCCACGCTCCAACCTCAAATACAAAAGTACAAGTGTATCACGTCAGGAAATCTGATGCAGAATACAAATGTGGATGCTTCTTAAAACTTGCGATTTACGTCTCTGCAGGTGCAAACGAGGAGCCATCGATGTTTGCCCTGTGGCCTCTTGAGGAAGACTTGAAAGAACTGAGCATCAGAACACAGAATGATAGACGCGTTCTGACTTCCAGAATCTTCCTGGAAGGGGTATAAGCCCTGTTGTGCTGCTTAAGAGACTGAACTTTCTCTTAGAAGCAGAAGTGTCACCCAAGCTGAAAAAAAAAAAAAAAATATATATATATATATATTTTTTAAAGAATACCCTTAAAATTACACAGTGCCGTGCTTAGAGGCAACAAGGGAGAGACTGTTCAAGATGTGTTCAATCCACTCAGTTGTCTTACACTTCGTTACTTGGTATCAGAAGCTTAAATGATATGGTGATTTAATAAACATTTAATTTATGTTTATACAGATGATGTGTGCATGGGAAAAAAATGCAACAAGTCAATTAATATAACTGGGATGACCGATGCCCCACTAGGCAAGCTTTCAATGAAGGTTTGCTTTAAACTTCTCCGATATGCACGTAATAAAATTTGAAATGAAGCACGCCCCATCAAAACTGTGTTCTATATACACCTTACGTTTTGAACATTATGTTAGCAAGTATGATTTTTTTATAACATATTTATGAAGTGGCCTAAATTATGGGCCCGGATTGAATAGTGAGCATACAAGTAGATTTCTGTCTACACGCTGACCTCGTCCGATGGTTTGAGCATTTGATTGCAGTCCTACACCATAACTAAAAGACATTTTGGCCAGAGCAGGACATATTAAGAGGTTGGCGGAACAATGATAAATAATAATAAAGTCTCCATTTTTATTAAAAGTCACACAAGTTAGACCTACAATCACAGAATTTGTTGAAACAAATGTTTTGATTATTCATAAATTAATCTCAGCAAACATCTGATAAAGTGGTAGTGAGGGTTAATTGTGCATGTCCCCCAGGTACTCAGATATGTGTCCACACGCTAGTTTAGAGGTTGCCATGAAGGTTTGTTTTTTTTTTTTTTTTTAAAGAGGAGATTGTGATGGAAATCAGTAGACTTTGAGTAAAGCAGATTACTCTCCATAATGTGGGTGGGCCTTGTCTAATCAGTTGAGGGCTGTAAGGGGGAAAAAGACTGAGGTCTCCTAAGAAAGAGGCAATTCTGCCTCGAGACAGACTTTGAACTTCAGCTGAAACATCAACTCTTGGGTCTCCAGCCTGTTGGTCTGCCCTGCAGATTTCAGATGTATCCAGCTCCACCACCACATGAGTTAAGTCCTTAAAATAAAATAAATCTCTCTCTCACACGTAAATACATCGGTACTGATAGATACACATTCTGTTTCTCTGGAGGATCCTGACCACTGCAGTAGTCAAGTCAAATTGTCAGTATATCAGCTGCTATATTGACTAGATTCCAGCCAAAATTCCTATGTGGACAATGCCAGTCCCCATAATTTGACACTGAAATTAACAGACAAAGCCACTGGACCAAACCCATCACCCAGCAGGGAAGTCACAGATGATTCTGCACTGTTTCGTTACATCTTAACTGTCCACTTACAGTTTTGGTAACAATTGTTTAGAGATGGAACTAAGCAAACGATGTTCTTTAAATAACTTGAGTGTTCTTTGGAAGGGATGGGAATTTCAAGTCACCGAATTTATTGTTCTCAGAGGGTGAGGCTGCCCGAAGGCTTTCTATACTGTGCATTCAACAAACTCTTGGCAAGAAAGGGGAACTTTGGAGGGAAACAAATTAAGCCTGTGAACTCAACGAGATGCCATCAACACTGAGTTGGAAACTGTCAATCTTGAATTCAAAGAGGTCACACGTTCAGGAAGCTTATGGAAGTGCTGACAGGAATACTGGTCCCAGGATTCATGAGAACTATTAGGGCAACGTATTTTGAGGTATCCAATTCGAACGCTACTCTACACTAATTCCAATAATAATAACACAAGTGACTTTCATTAAAATGTAACACACCAAGACTTTAGTGCTAACCTCAACCTCCTTTAGAAGTACAACATGGGAGGGTCTGGTAAACCGATTCAGCTGCAATCACAACGCAGATAAAGAACATCTCCATCAACCCCCACACATTCCCTCATGTTCTTCTGCAAACAGCCCTCCCCCTACGTAGCCACTACCACTAATCTGTTTTCATCACTGTGGGTTTTTTTGTAGAATGCGGTAGAAATGGAATCACTGGTGAATAATAGACTGGCTCAAAATTTTAAATATTGTGTTTCCTCTGAGTCTAGTGTATTTGACTCAGCATAATGCTTTCGGAATCCACCCACACTGTTGCATTCACTGACAGTTTGCTTTGTTATAAGGAGTGTTCTGTTCTATGTCTAGACAATCCACTTCTCTGCACACAAGTGGGTAGGTTTTAAAAGCCTATTTTCTGGGCTATTTTGCCTGAATCTGCTGTGAGAAGTCATAGATAGGTCTTCCCGGGAACATATCTTCCTTCATGTGGAGTAAATACGAAAGCGTGAAATTGCAAGGCTGTAAGACAAGGGTATTTCCCTTTATAAGAAATTGTTTTTCAATGTGGTCCTACCAAGATACACTCACAGGTCACAGAATTCCAGTTGCTACAAATTCTTGAAAACCTGTGTATTTGTCTTTTTACATTTGAGCTGTGAGGTGGGATGGGCAGCACCCCCATGGTCCTTTAAATTAGCTTGTGAGGCTGATAATATTTGTATCCAGTTAATGATCACTCATATCTCCATTTGTATGTGTGTGTTTTGAAGGAGTTCTGCTACAATTAAGTAGTTGAAATAAATAAAATGAATCACACACAATATGTAAATCTATGTCCGTCTATCTATCTACCTACGTAGCTATCCATTATCTATCTATTTATCTATCCATCTGTTATCTACTTATCTATCTGTATCCTTTATCTATCTACCTATCTATCAATCCAATTTTCCATCCACCCAACCATCCATCCATCTATCCATTCTACCTGTCTATCCATCTATCTATCCATCCATCCACCTTTCCATCCACTCAACCATCCATCCATCTCCATTACATTCTATCTATCCATTCTATCTGTCTGTCTGTCTGTCTATCTATCCATCCATCTTTCCATCCACCCAACCATCTATCCGTCTATCTATTCTTCCTATCTATCTATCCATCCATATATCCATCTGTTTGTCTGTCTATCTATTTATGTATCCATCCAATTTTCCATCCATCCAACCATCTATCTATCTATCCATTCCACCTGTCTATCCATCTATCTATCCATCATCCATCTTTCCATCCACCCAACCATCTATCCATTCTATCTATGCATTCCGTGTGTCCGTCCATCTATCCTTCCATCTTTCCATGCATCCATCCATCTTTCCATGCACCCAACCATCCACCCATCTATCCATTCTATCTATCCATTCTGTCTGTCTATCCATCCATCCATCCATCTTTCCATCCACCCAGCCAACCATCCATCTCTCCATTCTATCTATCCATCCATCTTTCCATCCACCCGACCATCCATTCTATGTATCCATCCATTCATTCTATCTATCTAGCCATCCATCCACCATCCATCCACCCAACCATCCACCCAACCATCTATCCATTCTATGTGTGTGTCTATCTATCTATCCTTTCATCTGTACATCCATCTTTCCATCCACCCAACCATCCATCTATCCATTCTTTCTATCCTATCTATCTTTCTTTTCTTTTCTTTTCTTTTCCTTTTCTTTTCTATCTACCTCCCTACCAACCAACCAACCAACAAACCATAGATCAGTATCTCTCTATCTACATCATCTATTATGTACCTACCTACTTATCCACGTGGCTTTAATAAAGTCATAACATACAACAGGAGAAAGCAATGCCAAGCAAATATAGACAAGTAACAAGTACAGAAAAGTCTGAAGACTTTTAGACACAGTCCATATTCCACCCAGGTCAACTGTACGTAAAGAGTCATCGTTCTCTGTTTGATGGTGGTTCTTTTCCATCTTTGGGAACATGAACAGTTGACTGGTATGTATCTACGTTTCCTTTTCTTCAGTCCTACCAGGGATTCATTCTACTTCTCAAATTGTGAACACATGTCTTTCACAAAACCCGAGAACCTTACAGTCACTTCTGCTTCACCCTGCAAATCTTTCAGTAGAATTTGACAGTTTCCAATGGAGTCCTAAGGCTCTGCTTCATCATCTTTTTCCTTCAACCTTTGTTTTCTGTCTGTGGTTCAGATGGAATATTTCTATCAGGCTGATGATAGGTTTACAAATCCTCTTTCTTCTCCAGTCTCCAAATTGCAATGCTTTTCTTTTTAGAATCCAGTTTTTGAAATGACGCTCAGCACCTCTACTTTACTGCGTGGATCACACAGAGCAACCCTGATGCATGTGCAGAGGGCATTGCACTGCGGCATGAAAAAAAAAAAAAAAACCAGGAGGCAGGGAGCCTGGGGGAGGCTAACCTGGGCGCTTGCTGCGACCCATGGACAAGCTCACTCTTAATGTCTGTTAAGAGTTCGAGGGCTTTAAAAGGTTAAAGCAGGGCTCACTGTGGCCGGGTCTCTGTGGAGACGGTCCCTGCAAGACTCGGAGGAAGGGGTATTTCGATAGATTTCCCCCCTTGAAGAAGACGAGAGGTCATTCAGGGCTAACAGCCTATTAACGGATCTTCCTTGCAAAATCGTACGCACGGTGCGGGTGTTTCATTAAGGATTCAAGATCCAGTGTCGCCCCAGGTTCGAGTCTCCGGGTGTAACCGAGAAGACTGCCCCTCGCTGAGCCGCCGTCTCCTTATCTACAGAACAGTGACGATGGTTTTTTTTTTTTTTTTTTCTTAAAAGCGCCTGGCACAATTCTCTGCACCAAATGCCCCAAAATGATAGTTATGATGCAAAAGGTAAGGGGCAAAAATGATTACAGAATGAGCGCTTTTCATTTTTATTTCTACTTTCCTTACGCTCTTGTGTGTGTGTGTGTGTGTGTGTGTGTGTGTGTGTGTGTGTGTGTGTGTGTGTGTGTGTGTGTGTGTGTCTACAGAGAGGTTTTAATTCCTGAGACGTTTAATGATATCTTTCTTGGTGTTTTTCACATCGATAATAGACATTCTGCATCTTGTTCCTTTTTTTCCCCCATCTACTTGGAGATCTTTCTTCAATAGAGCTTGAGATTGAAAATAAAAGTGAACGAGGGTCTTTTTTTCCTCGCATTATGCGAGTTGGAACAGCAGTCACCTGACAGTAATCGCACGCCAAGGTTCAGCCGATTTATCCCCAGCTCCCACGTGAGAGATTAAGAGTTACCCTAAGCTCCCGAAGTGATGGAGTCATTGACGGTCATTTTCACTATGATCCAGAAGTGTTTCCAAGAAAAGAGTTAAATATGTCAACTGAAGAACTCAAGAACTGGCCGATGACATAACCAGCTGATGACGAAACGGCTCAGAAAATCTCCATTTATCGTCCTTTGCCAGGATTTTGAATCAACGCGGAATGTAATTTTTTCAAGACACTGGTCAGAATTCGCTTCTAGCCACAGAGCCTTACAAGACAAATGGCCAAGAACCCCCCTCTTATTATGAATTCATATATTATTCATTTTATGACAGCAGTAAAGGAACAATTGCCAACAAAAAATTAGCGGCAGTTTTGACACTATACTGGGAATTTAAAACCGGCAAGTTGTCGTAAGTAATGCCATCCTGTTCCGCACTCACAATACATCTCAGGGTGGTGCTTAAAGTAACAGAAGTGCAACTAAATTCACAGATATAAATGTTTATGCTTCTTCCACTTTTATGTTCAGTGTTTAGGGGGAAAAATACTTTGCAGTTATTATCTGCCTCCCTATTCCTGCCAATATTCTCTTGTTTTTATTTTTTTTAAATAAATATGGCTTCATACACAGAATTCTCTTGAGCACATGATTTATTTCTCTTTCTGCCAAGTAGTGGAGAGACTGCAACCATGGGTCAGGACTACAAGTCTGTGTTTACCCAGGGAAATTTGAACAAAATACAACAAATCTTATAAATCATTTGATTAAAACAAAGCATCGTGTGTGTGGCAGAATGTTTCCAATGTTAATCATGTATTATTCCTCTAAACATATTCCGTAATGATGAAACCTACCACGATCCATTTTTATATGCATTTCAGCCCATTTAATTAACTTGCTAATTAAAAGATAGTATGTTTCTTCCTTTCAGTTTTATAAACATTCAGACAAAATTTATTGGAAAAAAAAAAAAACTTTGATTATTCCAGCTTTCAACACAGACCATTTATTTAAGGTGAACAGAACAGATTCCTCCAGTTACTTAAATTTGCCTGCCTTAAAAATACACTGAATTTATCTAAACGTTCTTTCCGTATTAAATCAGTGAATAAGGTAACAAGTTTCATTTGCTTTTTTTTTTTCTTAATGTCCCATCAAAAAAGAATCATGTTCATTTGTCTTTTAACGTCTCACTGCTTCGTAACGGGACTTCAGCTTTGCCTGAAACTCTAAGTGGGAACTCCCTTCGTTCACTTTTAACGGTTTTGACGGACACAAACCATCCAAAGCTTTCACTTTGGTAGAACAGGTACACGGATGTTTTAGGATGGTGACCTTAATCTGCTCTTAAGAATAGTAATGCTTCCAGGATCAAGCAGGCTGGCATGGTTACGTTGTGTCCACCTCAACGTGGTGACCATTGGGATTTGAAGTTCCGGCCGAGAATTAGCACTGGTGAACAGAAATGTTTCATGGAAGCATCTTAAGGTAGAAAGAATGTTGTCATCAGAAGCTTTGCATTAAAGTGGTAACACAATCATTTTATTTTATTGACTGCACATTCTTTTAGGCTTTGCTGCGAAAATGGAGAGGCAAAATATATGCCACCTCCCTTTCCCATAAACATTTGTATCCACCAAGGCATGGGTTGGCCAATTTTTCTCTTTAAGGGGTCAGATAGTAACTATTTTAGCCATTGTAGGTGTATTGAACAGCCTGTCTTTGCAACCAACTGTCCTCTCTGAAAGGCAATTTGTGTGCGTGCGTGTGTGGGCGCGCGCGCACGCCTGGGTGTATCTGTTCGTTACATTTTATACTTTAACATGTCCAACTCATTCTCAGCTCAGAGCCGAAGTTAGCGTTTATTTTTTTGAAGCTAGACTTTGTTTCTCCACCGATTGCTTGCCAAGCCCTGGGTTAGCAGAGAGACTGCAGACGCACGTATGAAAATAAAGAAAGGTTAAGGTGTTTGGGACAAACGGACAAGCTTCATCTGCACAGCCGGACCTGGGGTTACCTGTGCTCCAGGGACCACGGAGAGGGTGGAGAAAACAAAGAAGTGAGGCACTTTCTGTTCGAAGAAGGATTGCCTGCACGTGGCCCCGGCGGCATTGCAGGCTGCACCCCATTGCAAGCCCTGGGCCGCCGGAGGTCAGCTCACAGCAAGGACCGGCGGGGTGTGGTTTTCATGCTGGGATGGCACGCGCCCACCTGACAGTTCTGTTTTTATGGAAACACACAGGCAAAACCCTGCCTCAGCAATGCACATTTGGACTTTTTATACTCTCTTCTCAGTTCCGAATTTGCGTGTGTTTGGTGATGAATTTCTTTCAATGGACTACCCACTTTGTCATGAATTCTCACCACTTCTTCCGCACAAGGAAGTCTGCATCCAATAGCCGGCATTTGCAGATGGATGTTGTTTTAATATTCTTCCTGGATGCATAGGGGCTTGGGGACGGGGTTGGGTCTCAGATTTCCGTTCCTCTCCCATGGACGACATGAATCACGAATCAAAGAGCCTTTTATTCCGAAAGCCAACTTTTGTTGGTGTTATCTCTTTCCGCTTCTTGGTTAAACTTATCTTTTCCTTGCAAACTTTAACAAGCAAAATGCAATGTATTTTCCGCTTGCAATCCCATGTTCACTGCTACCTACCTTACGCTATCATTTAAACTATCTTTCTTTGAATGGGATTTCCGCTTTTGGGGGGGGGAGGAAGACAGCCTATCTTATTTCTACGTTGTGGTCGAACTGCGGTAAACTGACATCTCTAATATCCATGACCTTTCAAACCATCTCACCAGTAGATATCTCACAATGAACAATCTGTTCTAAAAACTGAATGAGACTTTAAAGAGCATTTTTATCCTTAAAAATTAATGTATCGATGCGACACCCTTTAACCAAATCTCACGCAGTGACCATGGAGTACATTACAGGAGCTGAAGTCAGTCTCATTTTTTAAAACTCCAAAATGAATGAGAGAAGATGGAAGATACAACTCAACTTAAATTTTATTTTCATACTATGATCATTATTTTTATTTATGTACCAAACCCAGTGATTTGCCCTGCATTGTTCAATAACGGAAATAAAAGGGAAGCCTAAAGTTGGAATTTGAATGCAGTGCGTTCACTCCGAGTTTTCATATGGTGTTTCAGGGCTCGGATTTATATGTTTATTTATATGTTTCCAAAGAGCTGCAAAAACTGTGACCCCTAATAATTCTATGTTCATGTTTCTCATCCTGTTGATTGAATCCCAGAGGAAACAATCTCCCTGCAGCTGTCAATCATCTTTGTACCTTAGGAAGTTATCTTCTCATTCTCTTTTTTTTTTAATATACTATTTGCTAATCAGGTTTAAGTTTTAAGAGCCATTTCGTTCAATGTAAAGAGAACTCTTGTAGATACACAGTGCAGGAAGCTAATATTTTTTTTTTTCCTTATCTCTTCTTTCTTCTAGAGTTTAGGAAGAAGTGGTTGGGTCAAAATTCCTAAAAAAAAAAATATATATATATATATATATATATTTTTAATCCATTGCAGCTTAAGACAAAGTGGAAAATGAAAACTCTTGGGTCAAAGATGTCATAAGATCAGAGATTATAAATTTTTTTTTAGAATTTTTAAAGCAGAAGTATAGTCAGTTCCCAATGTTCTGTTAGTTCCTGGTGGGACTGTAATTTGGTGCATCCACTATGGAACACAGTATGGAGATTCCTTAAAAAATTAAAAATCGGAGATTTTTTTTTCCACTTGAAAATGGGGGGTGGTTTGGGGAATAAATGTATCTATGTGATAAAGAGGCAGCTTTCCACCTAGCTTTGTTCTTCATCCTCTCGGCTGGAAACTGCCCCTCCACCCCCTGAAGCCTCACAGGAGAGCTAGAGTCCAGAGACTGAGCGAAATTTTCTGGTCACCACCCCTACGCATACAGAGGTAATTGAGATTCACCTACAAGGAGTTCAGGGCTTCAACGTGAGCAGACTCTTAAGACTCCTTTGACCTATGCTCTGTTCTCCTGATTTTTTTTGTTAAACCATCTTCACTAATAAATGATTTATGGGCAATGAAATCCATGCTAAAAGTTTGGTGAGAAATTGTAGACCATGAGAGATTCTGAGAAATAGATGTAGGCATATGAAAGTCATCACAATGGAAATGGAGACCATTTCTGCCCCCCCCACCTTTCCAGCTGTCTTAATGCAGAGAATGCTCCACCCCACCCTCCTCTGGGGGTGGCGCCTGGGTTCCTCCAAGTCACTCCTTCCCCCGCTTCCCCCGAGAATTTCATTCAAGTGGAATCCTCCTTTTCTTCCCGGCTTCCTTCACTGACCTTGATGTTCCTGAGAGTCATTCGTGATGTACATCTTGGCAGTCTGTTTGTTTTCATTGGCGAGTGGTGACCCACTTCTTGGAAACACAACCATCCATTCACCAGTGGCCAGACATTTTGGGTTGCTTCTCATTTTTGGTTACTATGAGTTAAAAAAGACATAGACAGTGGCATACTGGTCACTGAGTAGAAGGATTTTTAATCCTCTTGGGTAAGTCTCCAGGAGACGCAGGGCAGGGTGACTCGTCAACTGCATATTTAATTTTATATTTTAAAAAAAATTCCAAAGTGGCCTTCTTGTATTACATTTCCACCCACATGTTGATTCTGCAGGTGACCCACGTGATCATCAACACTTGGTTATCATCAGCCCTTTTAATTTCAGCTCCCCTGGTCTGCATGTCCCAGTAAATTGCAGTTTTAATTGGCTTCCCTAACCACTAATGACATTGATCCTACTTCGTGGGTTTATTGGTTATTTGCATAACCAATGAAATGTCTGCTTTGATTGCTTGGCCATTTTTTTTTAAATTTTTTGGGCGGGTAGATAATTATGTTTTTGTTGTTTGTTTTTCTTTTTTCAGAGGAGGTACTGGGGATTGAACCCAGGACCTCATGCATGCTATGCACACGCTCCACCACTGAGCGATACCCTCCCCCCTGCTTGGCCATTAAAATCATTTCCATTGTGTTGATTTTCTTCTTGTGGTTCATTTGTAAGAGGTCTTTATATATTTTGGTGAAGAAAAACAAAAAAAGCTCTTTATTTTGTAAGTCCTTCCTCCTAACTTGTGGATTCACATCACATTAAGTCTTTAAAAATATGGACTTTTTAAATATTTAATGAAATGCAACTTACATTTTTCCTTCCAGGTCCATGTGTTTTGCGTCCTGCCTGGGAGGTCCTTTTGTAACGGAAGGTTGCTGATTGTGACTTCTTACAGAAAAGTTGCATTTGTAGCTCTTATAATGGAGAGGTTTGTCAACTGCTTTTTTTGGTGGTGGTGTTCCAGTTAGACTTAGCAAATGATTGTTATTCTTATTGTTTGCACTATCATTTCTGTTCTATTAAGACGCTGACTTACCCTGATGGGTAACTGAGCGTTAAGCCAAACATGCATTCCCATGATTCAACCCCACGTGGCCGAGATACAGGATCATTTTCACACGTGGCTGGATTCTATTCACCAATACTGTGCGAAGGGCTTTTGCACGTGGGTTCCCTAAGGACAGTCACAGGTAGCTTCTCTTTACTGAGTGTCCTTTTTATGTTGTGATAGTACGAGGCTCCTCAAATGAGTTGCAAAGTGTTTTGTTCTATTTTATAGAAGATTTTGTAGGTGTTTGGTATTTTTATTCCACTAATGTTCTTCCTATGTTTCACCTGATAAGCCATTCCTTAAGTTTTCTTTGGAAACACATTTTTTATTGCAAATTATATCTGTTAAATATACACAGGGTTATAGAAGTTTTTTTTTTCTTCTTCTTGTGTGAGTTTTAGTAATTTACGTCTTGTATATAATTTGCTCTCTTCCTCCAGGTTATCAGATGTGATAAGTTGTTCAAAATATTCACTATGTATTATGTCTGTATTTATGAAGTCCTTAGCAATGCCCCTATTTTAACCATTTCTGTCTTTTCTTTTTTTTTTTTTTTTAATCTTCATCACAAGCCTAGAACTTAATCAACTTTATTCAGCTTTCCAAAGGGCCAGCTTTGGATTTAATTGGGTTTATCTACTGTCTGACGGTTTTGTCTCTCACTGATTTTTGTTCTGATCTTTCTTATTTCTCTCCTCCCACTTATTTTGGATTTAATCTGCTCTGGTTTTTCCAGCTTTAAAGCAGAAGCTTAGAAATTTCTGAGAAATTTTCCTCTCTTCAAATGCAAGCATCTCAAGACCAATTTTTCCATTTCTTCCCCCACAAACCCCCAAACTGTCATGTGTTCTGTTACCACTTTTAGTTCGAAATAGATCTTGCATTACGAATTCCACCCAAATGCACTCATTTTTAGGAGTAAAATAACAAAAGGAAAGAGAAAACCGCCTCATGGAATAACAGAAGGATAAAATCTACAAGGGGAAAAAAAAATAATGCAATACGTTGGTTATTTTCTGCACACCATTAGTTCCAAGCCTAGCGGAGGAAAACAGGAAGTGGTGACACGTTTGCAAGTCTCCGAACCGGCAGACAGGTGTGGGTGACACACTTAGGGGCCCATCCCTTAGCCAACCCCCACCACGTGTCTAGCAACCCCTCCGAATCCCATATTTTTAGCTGGCGTCTTAATTGCTGACCCATTAGAGAACAGCGAGAGAAATTACAGGTTGGCTTTTCCAGGCTTAAAGTGGGCTTGTGGTTTGCCACACGCAAAAGAAATCATTCTGCACCGGGGTCCTTTCTGTTTCGCGGACTCCCTGCAGGCGAGTGCAGATTCAGTCACCGGAAGAAGGATGGAGGTGACAACACCGTCCTGCCGCTCCACTGTGTTATGCAAACAAATTACACAGACCGGGGACCCGTCCGGGGTTCCTCAAACTGTCCCGTCCGCTCGTTTAGAATGTCCCGGGTAGAAGATGGATGTGTGGGTCTGCCCGGGCAGTGCTTTCTGCAGGTGCTTCAGACCACGCTTTTAATCTTCATTTATCCCTAAGGAAGTTTTTTTTCTGTTGTTGTTGTTTTTAATTGGAACCTGAACTTTCCATCGAAGCACAGACTGATTTTCAACTGCAGTTCAGTGAACATTTTTCTGGATCTTTGTATCCAGTTAATGCGTTTTGTTTTGTTTTGTTTTGTTTTAATAGGGCAACAAAAAAAAGATACCCTGTATTGAATTTGTAGACATTTACATAAACGTATCAATCTACAAACAACTCCGCTGTGGCATCCTTCTGGCGCTGCAGAAATGACACGTTCCACACAGACGTCTGAAGACCCTCTTGTTAGAAAAGATATCAAAGCGATTGTGGTCATAAATACCACCTTTGTGCCATAGGCTTCGTTTTCAAATTGTTTTAAAAGGCCTGGGTCATTTTTTTAACATGCTGCCCTTCATATAATTAAGCGGATTTCTAACCTGTCGGGGCTCTGGCTGCCATTGGTAATTGGAATAGATGAAAAACACCAACTAAATCTCCGCATCCAAATACATTTTGGTCCTATTTTCAGACGCCCTCCTACTGTCTGTCAGGTGCAGTATAAAATGATTGCTTTAAAGGATCGCTCACTTAATAACAAGAAATAATGCCACTCGAAGTGTAGGTGTGGAAATGATGTTTCCGTGTCTTGAAACACAAAACACAGCATGCAAAACTCGGGAGAGAGCGACCAGGAATTCCAGCCCTAGGGATCCACCCCCTCACAGAAGTGCAAACAAGGGTTTAAACCAATCCTTGTACACAGGGGATTTGCACAATTAGTATTCGTGACACTGAAAGGTGGAAGCAATGCTAATGTGCGTCAACAGACGAATGGATAAACACAATCTGGTCCCTCCGTTCCATTGCACATGGTTAACGCACAGAAAGGAACCAAGGTCTGATACACACTAAGACGTGGGTGAACTTGGAAGACACACGCTGAGTTAATTAAGCCAGACATGCAAGACCGCATCCCGAATGATTCCATTCACATGAAATGTCCTAGTAGGGAAATCCAGAGAGATAAATATGGATTTGTGGTTGCCAGGGGCTGGGGGGAGATGGTTCTCAGGAGGCACTGCGTCAAGCCCGTGGGTTTTCCATCTGGAAATGTTCTACAATTAGAGAGCAGTGCTGACTGAGCAGCACGTGAATATACTTACAGACATTGAATGAATAAAAGATGTGTTATGTATGTACAGCGGAATATTACTCAGCCATAAAAAGGAAATATGGCCCCTCCTGACCACAGGGCCAGAGCTTGAGGACATGATGCTTAGTGAGAGAAGCCAGATGCAGGAGGACAAATACTGTAGGATCTCACTTATGTGCTCAATCTAAAAAAGCCAAATCAGAGAGCAGAATGGCGGTTCCCTGGGATTAGGCGGGTGGGGGATACGGGCAGACACTGTTTAATGGTGTGAGCATGGAATTGGAAGATGGGTAAGTTCTGTTAAGTTTCTGCTGTTAATACAGGGAGCTATGTTCAATATCTTGTAATAACCTTTAATGAAAAAGAATATGAAAATGAATATATGTCTGTATGTGCATGACTGGGGCACGGTGCTGTGCACCAGAAATGGACACATTGTAACTGACTGTACTGCAATTTTAAAAATTAGAAATTAAAAATTAGTTCTGGGGAGGGGAGCGTCTAGCTCAGTGGTAGAGCACATGCCTAACATGCACAAGGTCCTGGGTTCGATCACCAGTACCTCCACTGAATAAATAAGTAAATAAACCTAATTAACTCCCCCCACCCCCAAATTTTTTTTGAATAAATAAATAAAAATAAGTCCTGGGGATCAAACACAGCACTTAGAGCTTACAGTCAACAATACTGTATTACCTACTTAAAAATTGCTAAGAGACTGGATTTGTAACATTCGCACACAAAAAAAAGGAAATGATAATTATGTGATGGGATGGAGTTGGTAGCTAAAGCTATGGTGATAATTGTAGTGCAATATACAAATGTGTCAAATTAACGCACTATACACCTTAAATGTGCACAATGTCATACATAAATTACATCTCAATAAAAATAAATCAAAGGTTAAAAACTGGATACTTTTAAATGGTTAAAATTGGAAATTATAGGTTATATGCTTTTTGCCACAATAAATATTTGGAAAGATAAAAACATATGTAAGGAATCTTCTTACACTGTTGGTGGGAATGCAGTTTGGTGCAGCCGCTATGGAGAACAGTATGGAGATTCCTTTAAAAACTAAAAGTGAACTTACTATATGACCCAGCAATCCCATTCCTGGGCATATATCTGGAAAAAAACCTTTAATTCAAAGAGACACCTGCACCCCAATGTTCATAGCAGCACTATTTACAATAGCCAAGACATGGAAGCAACCTAAATGTCCATCCACAGATGACTGGATAAAGAAGATGTGGTATATTTATACAAAGGAATACTACTCAGTCATAAAAAAGAACGAAATAATGCCACTGGCAGCAACATGGATGGACCTGGAGAACATCATTCTAAGTGAAGTAAGCCAGACAGAAAAAGACAAATACCGTATGATATCACTTATATGTGGAATCTAAAAGAAGAGAAAAAAATGATACAAATGAACTTACTTACAAACTGAGAACAGAGTCACAAACGTAGAAAACGAACGTATGGTCACCAAAGGGCAAAGGATGGGAGTATAAATCGGGCATTTAGAGTTAGCAGATACGGAATACTATATATACAAAATAAACAGCAAGGTTGTACTGTAGAGCACGGGGAACTGCAATTGATACCTTGTAATAACATAATGAAAAGAATCAGAAAAATTATATATACATATATATAAATAAACTGAATCACTTTGCTGTACACCTGAAACTGACACAACATTGTAAATTAACTCTACTTCAATAGTATATATACACACACACACACACACATACACACACACACACACTGCAGAGAAGAGAGTTCTGAGGCACGAAGGTATGTAATTTATCTGAATCCACACAGTAAACCCTCAGCAGGGCTGAATCGGAACATGTTTTGCTCCGGCACAAATACACATGACAGTTCACAATGCAGGGAGAGAAGTAAAGACACTAAGACTTTCTTTCTTAAACTGTCTTTAGTACTGGCATGGAGGGCAATAAATATCCCTCGGGGGTTGGGAAGGGAATGTCCCATAAGAAAAAGATAAAGAAGTTGGCTTGAAAAGTATTCCTGCCTATTTGAGAGCAAGAAGATTCACGTGGTGGACTGGAACGGTCGTAGAATTTTAAAGCAGAAAATGTGAGTTCTAACGAGGAGTCTGGTGGTTCGTTTCTGTCTCCCGATCCCCACTGTCTTTGCCATCAACGAGGGCTGATTTAACGCCACAGATGAAAGGACCCACACGTTGCCCGTGTGCTTAGCATTGGACATTTTCGTAATAGATTGTGGCCAACATTTCTTTCAAAGCTGCAGGAAACTGCTTTAACCCTGAGACCATATTGTGCCTGAATGTATGTGAAACCTGTTAAGGAATTTCAGAAGGCAATCAAATACTACTTCTATCACTTGACTTAGGATAAGGTAAGTAACGGTAGGCTTTTCTTAACCTTAAATGAGTGCAGATGCACCATTTTTTCTATGATAACAGTTTTACCCTTTTAGTCACATTTCAGTAAAAATTTTAGGTTATAATGTTCTGATTTGGTTCCCTCAAGGCATTGAATCCCCTGCCCCTGGAGATGCACAGGCATTGATGGGCTGGACAATGATTTGGTGGAATGTTAGGAAAATGGCTGAATTAGGAGGTAGATGCTTAGATTATTAGGAGGTAGTTTAGATTAGGCATTTAGATCAGACTATTATTCACTGTCCTTCCAAACCCAGAAATAATCTGATTTTCTATGTGTCCACATTCTTATTGAAATAGGATACAGATATGGTTCAGTAGTTGAAGGACACTGTCTTTCCAAAGTATGTAAGGAAATCTCTTGAGAATTGAAAGCAAAAATAATAATAATAATAAATAATAACAATAATGAGGGAGGGGGAAGGGGAAGGGGGAGGAAGGGGGAGGAAGGGGGGAGGAGGGGAGGGGGAGGGGGAAGAGGCGGAGGAGAAAATTGGGAGAAGAAGAAAATTGGGAGAAGAAGAAAATTGGGAGAAGAAGAAAATTGGGAGAAGATTTGGAGACTTGTAAACAGACGGATTATTCATCCTTTTACTTACGAACTTGAAAGTAAAC
The DNA here is from genome assembly GCF_009834535.1 of Camelus ferus. Lineage (NCBI taxonomy): Eukaryota > Metazoa > Chordata > Mammalia > Artiodactyla > Camelidae > Camelus > Camelus ferus. The sequence goes on from NC_045732.1 coordinate 7,571,006, forward strand.
GGAAGACATTCCTTGTGGTTCCCAAGAGTATAGTGAATTGTAATCTTTAAGAAAGAAAAGATGCTTGCTTTTTCTTAACTGCGTTTTGTTTCCCTGAAGTTTTCTAATGATTTATTTTATATATCAGATGTCCTAGTGTCTTGGTTTTGATTTGCCCTCCATCACCCAGGCTTCCTCGAAAGCACATGACAATTGTCCATCACCAACAGTGTCACCTCAGTCTTACCAGCACAGTCAAAGGACAGTCCCTAGGTCTAATCTTTCCAAACCCATCCAAAAATATGTACTTGTCAAGAATGGGAATAAAAAGTTTCCAGCCACTCAACTCAGAGCAGCTGATGTGCAAAACATGTTTACTACAGAAAAGCAAAAGACAGTCCCTGAAATTGTATTGATCTTACTACACTAACTTCTAGTTCAGCCACGGTGTTTTACATCATTTGTGTAAGGGAGATGTCCACACAGCATAAAAATATGCTGCCACTCTAGCCTGTTAAAAAACTGTTCATAGTGGAGAAAAGGGAACCCTCCTACACTGCGGGTGGGAATGCAGTCTGGTGCAGCCACTGTGGAAAACAGTATGGAGATTCCTCAAAAGACTAGGAACAGACTTACCATATGACCCAGGAATCCCGCTCCTGGGCATATGTCCAGAAGGAACCCTACTTCAAAATGACACCTGCACCCCAATGTTCATAGCAGCACTATTTACAATAGCCAAGACATGGAAACAGCCTAAATGTCCATTGACAGAGGACTGGATGAAGAAGATGTGGTATATTTATACAATGGAATACTACTCAGCCATGAAAAAGAATGAAATTATGCCATTTGCAGCAACATGGATGGACCTAGAGATCGTCATTCTAAGTGAAGTCAGCCGGAAAAAGAAAAATACCGTATGAGATCACTTATATGTGGGATCTAAAAAAAAAAAAAAAGAAAAGAAGACTCTAATGAACTCATCTACAAAAGAGAAAGTGATTCACAGACATAGGTAAACAATCTTATGGTTACCGGTGGGGAGAGGGGGTGGGAGGGGATCAATTGGGAGTTCCAGATTAGCAGATACACACTACTGTATATAAACTAGATAAACAACAATTTTCTACTGTACAGCATGGGGAACTATGATCAATATCTTACAGTAACCACCTAAAATGAAAAAAGTATGAAAAGGAATATATGTATGTATATGTATGACTTGAGCATTATGCTGTACACCAGAAATTGGTACAACACAGTAAACTGACTCTCCTTCAATCAGTCAATCAATCATCAATCAATCAATCAATCAATCAAATACTTCTATCAAGAGGAGCCAATCTATTTTAAAACTCTGCATTCCATGCCCTCTAGTCAGGTCCTGGGTGTTCTGAACTGTATCCGAGCAGGTGTGAGCATTACCCTCTGATGCTAGGCTGAAAACCTGGGACACTGCATTCATTTTCTGGGACATGCATTGCCAGGGATTGCAAGCCACCCACCTGGATAGGCCTCCCCCCACACTGCGACCTGGCACTCCACCCACACAGCCCTGAAATCAAGGGCTTCACCGGGAAAACAAGCCAACCCAGCGAAGCTCTAAAACAAGGTAGGGAAGTCTTCTCTTCATCCACGCTAGACCCGCCTTGGCCTGTGGTCAGATCTCCTTGCGTTCAGCTGTCAGGTCCCATCCTCGGCTAAAAGGGGAAACACTACACACACTCACCATCTTGACTAAGTGGACCCAGAATGGGGACGATCTCACGGGGTCTGTCTGCAAGCCTGCAAAGTGTGGAATTGAGGAATGTTCCAGATAAAAGGTAAGGTTCCCAAAAGAGGTAGACCCGGGAATGTGGAGAGCTTTATTCTGTCTTGTCCCAGACCGTAACCGCCTCCTGACCACTTCTGATGGGATGACAGCACATGCAGATGCCTAACACTGACACCAGCTCTCACTCCATCCCGTTTTAAGGACTTTGCGGCGTCAGTAACGGTGTAATGATCTTCTCCAAGTCACCTGTTGTCAGAACTACACGGTAGCTTCTCAGACATTTCAGGATCAAACTTTCTACAAACGGATATTGACTGAATGCAAACAAAAGTCCTTGCGAAATAAAACCCGATGGAATTACGCATGAATCAGAAATCGGTTCATCAGAGAGAAATACTCGTGTGTTTTCTTTTTTTCCTTATACATTTTAATGAGAACTGTTTTATCTCACGGCTTATTCTCAAACACGAAAAAAAAAAAAACGTTCCACTTGAAACTATGGAATAAATAGTGCATTTAAAATATTCTTAAATTCCACTTTAATTAAACGGGGAATACGGGTGTTGAATTTTCACGTACTCTGAAACAGTCGGAACACTGTGCTTTGATAACCCACTGGATATATACGTGTGCCTTCATTAAGCACATTTGCACCGATTTCCCAATTTTATTTTTAACGTGTCGGTTTTGAGGCAGTAAGCATTTTGTACTGGGAAGATGTATTTAAAGGTTCTTAAGGCTACTCCCAACGCCATGTAAAAATGGGGAAAAAACACACACACTGAAATTTTCAAGTACCCTAGGAGATTGTAAAGTCTAGATTTAACATTAGAAGATGAAGTTCCCTTTTAATGTGTGCTCTAATCTTTATTCTCTGATTTAGGAGTCATCATTTGTCCCAGTTAACTGGCACCCTCGTGTCTAAATGAAACAAATTTGCTCTGTGTCCAAATGGTTCAAGGAAGACCAGATATACAAATGTCTATGTTTAAAATAAATAAGATACTGCAATGTACAGCACAGGGAACACAGCCAATAATTTATAGTAATTTTAAAAGGATTACAACCCATAAAAATATTGAACCACTCTGTTGTACACCTGAAACTAACATTAAGATCGTAAGTCAACCCTACTCTGATTTAGAAAAAAAATTCCATAAATCACAAGTGACTTTTCCAGTCTGAGATGCTATCAGATATCCAATGAGATGGGCATGCTTCACCGTTTTGAAAAAGCAATGTGGATTCTGGGGAAGGTCTGGGTTGAAGACAGAAGTCTGGGAGCAGCTTTTAGGAAAGGTGGTTGAACACAAGTCATTGGGAAAGCTTACGGGCGGAGCGGAGGGCAAGACAGGGGTCACATGAGGGTCCAGAAGGGAGTTGGCGTTGGCCCAACGGAGGTGAGCAAAGCGCAGGCGTGAAAGCAGGGATGCAGGCAGACGGTGGAGACGGAGGTGAGGGGAGGGTGAGAGTCGCCAGGAAATGGCTGTCGATTGGAGAAGTTGGGTGTAGCCATTGGAGCTGCCACGAGAGGACTGGGCGTTGTCCCTGGAGTTGCTACAACCGTTGCTCTTGGATGTGAAATGGAAGATGCTCCTTGCGAGACATTTACACACGCAGAGGGAGGGAAAGAAACCAAGGAAAATGGACTGAAAGAGAAAGAACTCAGGGAACAGAATACCACCGAACCAAAAGGCGAAGCTCACTTGATCCAATGGATTTGGCTGAGTCACTTGCACTAGAGTTTATCCATTTTCTTTCCCTCTTACCCTGAGGTCAAATGAAAATTCCTCAACGTTGGGAAAGCAAGATGGAATTCCCACTCTCAGTCTTTGCCAAATGACCCCGTGTGCCGAGCCCGGAGGTCCGCCCTAAGTACTGGACCGGGATACAATGAATTTAGCCCACCTCCGTTCAGTTAATGGATGAGTCTTTCATATTTTAATCTTTAAATCAATGCAAAACGTGCAAACCGCATCCTAGAAAATTACCTGGCAACGATGCTGAATCAAATAGCACAGTTACTATCACACAAGACAGACACATTATGGCCAGAACGTTTGCAGTAGGGAGCAACTCTATGCATGTGCAGCCAATCAGGCCTGTTGATCCAGGAAATCTCTTGCAGCTAATTTTTCCACTGGGAAACGGAAAACTACATTTCTTGCTGGATTAAAAGAATCTGTCAGTGTAATGTATGGGAGACTTCGTAAGGGAACGCAAAATTTTAAGCTCAAACTCTAATATCGTACGTCAGAAGCAAAGCTTATTTTACGGAGGAATAATGCAATGTGTACTGTCCTATTTTATGAACTAAGTAAGGTTGGATCCGTTATTTGAAATGATAAATTTAAGTGATTAGATTTTGGTGATAAAACCCAGAGACTAAAAATAAATGAACCAATGAATGGATGGTACTTCAATAAAAATATATTTTTTAAGTTAAAAAAAATAAATGAAATGATAGAACATAAATGAACGTAAAATGAGAGATGATTTCATCGATGGCTTAAGCTCAGTATGACCTGAGCCAGCAATTTCGACCTTTTTACTCTGGAAGTGTTTATCACGAGGTGGGGCTCTGCTGGTTTAGTTTATAGACGAAGACAAAAACAGAAGGATGTTTAGAGAACCTTGTCAATTAACCTTAAACAGTTTTCTCTGTATGTGAGAGATTTTCTCATTTCTTTGTGCCACTCGAGAAACATCCGCTTCAAACAGAAGAAACCTATTTGTCAAAGTCGTGGCAAATCCTTCTGTAAAATGTTTGGGCGCCAGGGAGGTGGAACAGACTCGAAAGTTCTCCATTTTCATTTGGAATGTCGGGGAGAAGGTAGACCACTGGTAGTTATTTCGTTCCCTGATGTTTTAAGCTTAGAATCATAGGTTTTGAGGAATGGCTTCACCTGGGCTTAAAATCTTATCAGTCTATTCATCCCCTGCTTTGTCAGTTTCTGAAAGATTCCAGTTTGCATCAAGTTCAGACGACATTGAGAAAATTAGATGCAGTGTATTTGTAAGGCGGCTGACAGGTGGAGAACCCTCCATGTGTATTAAGTAAGCACCCCTCCTGGACTGTCATCGGATGTTTTCAGCATGAGAGTGAAACCTTCTTCCTAAAACTAACCCAGTGTCCCTCAGAGTCAGGGCTCCGAAAGACAGAACCTTATGCAGGAAAATGATCCTTTCCTGCGTCCCTGCTTAAGACTGTTCTTCCTCCTAGCCATCTGATTTATACACTTGACTTTGTTTTTGTTTTTGTTTTTTTTTTTTTTTTGGTAAAGGACTATAATTCTATAATATGAATCTATAAACTGTGACATGTCATTTGATTCCTTAGAGTAAGCGGTCAACACATGCTCTCTGGGTGGAGCGACACGCCTCCCTGAGGTCAGAGAATCTGAGGTCAGGCATTTGAGTTGCACAGTAAGTATAAACCTTCAATATCTTAGTTTCCTGCGGGTTATGTTGGTTACTCCTCCTGGACTAGGTTTATCAAAAATACACCTGATGCCAGAGGTGGTGGGACACCTGAAGATATAAAACCGTCAGGAAGAAACGTATTCCGACCCCTTATTCGTGTTCCAAGCTCTGGGTATGCTTCACGGCTGATGCATTCTGAATGTTACGAAATGAAGGCACGAAAGATGCTAGACAAAATTATCTCGTGCCTGAAAGACACCCACATCAGATTTGGTAGTGCCCCGTGCAAAGTCAGCACTATTGTCAGGAAGCCGACGGTGTTGGCTTGAGAACATCGCCATACTTGTTTCTTTCTTTCTTTCTTTCTTTTTTTTTTTTTGGTATACATATTTTAGTTGAAGTGTAGTCAGTTTACAGTGTTGTACACCTGTTCCTAATTGTATCATTCTCTGGATTGGCACTAATCCATTGCCCCAACTGGCCCAGCAAATTCTGCACCTAGAAAGCTGTCCAGCTTACACTGAATGAAGCTGTCTTCTGTACCTGTGACGCTTTTAATCCTACAGAAGAAAATCTGTAGCTCAGTTCTGCTCATAGATACGTGGACGGCTTTCAGTTGGTTTTTACCATGTTGGTTGCATTTAAAAAGAGCAGCATTTTACTGAGAAACAGAAGTAGTGACCATGCTGCACCACCATGGGCATTTATCCAACATCAAAGTCGCCGCCTTTATAAACCTACAGGAAACTGAGAAACACGCACACGCGTGCACACATGCCCTCCTTTCACATCACGTCTGCACATACGTCGCGACGTACGGTCAGTACACGGGAGTCAGTATTTCCCGTCGCCCCATGAAAACCCTTCCCTACCTTGTTAGAATAGAACGTTCACACGGCCAAGCTCTGGCGTTCCATCAATTATTTGCCGAAGGGGTTTTTAAAATAGAATGAATGCATATTTTACATAGAGCATAACATTTAAAGAAAATCTCTATGATATAAAAGTAGATTTAGAAAAAAACAAATTTCTTCTGTAGAGCACAGGGAACTATTTCAATATCTTCTAATAACCTTTAATGAAAAAGAATATGAGAAGAAATATATCCGTGACTGGGACACCGAGCTGCACACCAGAAACTGACACACTGTAACTGACTGCACTTCAATTTAAAAAAATTCTCTATGAAATGTTAAATAATGGCTTATATTTAGAAAAAAAATCTTTGTACAATGAGCTTCAATACTAAACTCGTGAAAAGTCCACAATCAAAGCAAGTAGTAAATGAAAAAAAAAAAACCAAAACACAGAATGATTGTAAATGGAGGAGTTTGATATTGTGTCATGAAAGCCAGAAGCCTGATGGTTCCACTCAAGTACAGAAAAAGCAATTCGTTGGTTAGGAAATTATAGAGCAAACAGGAACAATGTCTTACAATTCTCAAAGCGAATAAACTGTCTACACTTATCATCTCAAATCAACGAGGGTCCACCAGTGCCTCTATTTTTAGGATGTGATGAATACCACATTGCATTTTGACGTAGAAGATTGCTCTCTATTTGTTTTTAATGCTCCATATGTTAAAATGATAAAATGATTTTTGTAGAACACATGCATCATGGATCAACAAGGCTTTAGACACATTTAATGTGTGCAATGCATTGGGTTTAATCTGGCAATTAAACAGGCAAGTGTGCCAGTGTAAACGGCTCCATAATCGTGATCAGAGACATATATTCAAAAGGCAAATCAGAAGTAGCCGTTTTCATGTGTGTTCATGTTGGGAATAGAATGGTTCTCTTGAAGCAAAGTCAGCTGATAAGAAAGAAAGCCAGTAGATAGAAATCTGTCTGTATTTGACTTAACATGAAAAATTGAGCATCAATACCTATCTATTTTTCATCCTGAAAAAATAAGTTATTTTATCATTTAATTGAAAAAATTGGTGGGGGGATTATGTTTATGTATTTATTTGTTGTTGTTTATTTTAATGGAGGGACTGGGGATTGAACCCAGGACCTCGTGCATGCTAAGCACGCTCTCTACCTCTGAGCTAGACCCTCCCCCTCTATTTGCTTGTTTCTAGTAAAACCTAAAGCCGTGATCATTTGGCTTAAAATAATTTCCCAACGTAGCTTTCCATTTCTCCCTTACCTCCCTTAAAAATTTAACTGTTGAGGTAGGACTCAGACATCACTGAATGGACCTCACTTTCTGCGGAAATCAACCAACAAAAGCTTCTTTATGTTACGCCGGGGGCAGTACTGCAGGGCTCCAGAAGCAAGCTCAGGAAGTCGTGCACCTGGTCAGCTTTTTTTCTCTATTTTGACATCATTTTACTCCACACATGAAACCTGGCAATCAAAGGCACGTATTACTTAGCCCCAAGTCTTCAGAGCGAGCGGTCAAAATGGGTTCTCCGGTTTCAGTGTAATGGAGCATTTCATCATCACACTGCAATGAAGCAGTGAACTTGAACTTCTTAAAAAGACAAAAACAAACAAACAAACAAAAACGCTTGAAGGATGCTCCTTGCATACGTGTATCGGCAAGCCTGAGAAAACACGATTGCTACTGTATTTGCCTCCAGCAAGCCTGCAGACGGACAGCCTCAGCTTGAAAACATTGTCATTTCACAAGGGAAATTTTAGGGAAACGATTAAGTTACAGATTTTCCCACCTAAAAACATACTAGAAATAAAATGCCTTCAAGACTGTCCTTTTTGAACATCAGAGTGAAATGATTCTATTTTCCGTGAAGAAAGACGTGGTAACATAAATAACTCAGGATGTATGATTCACTCCCAAAGTCACGCTGCTGTAATATGGAAATTATTAAAAGGCGAAGGCTGTAAGGGGAAAGCATGTCTCCTGTTTTCGGGGTTGATCTCTGGCTCTGCCCCACTGAGTCACGCCGGGATCCAGGCTGCTAATTACTTTGTTATTTTCAGTTACATAGTCACTTCTTTGGCTGGGCAGCCCCTTACCAGCTACCAGCCTGACAAAGGAAACACTGAAGGTCCAGGTCCAGACCACGCAATAAAGCAACACGACAGGAAAGAGAGTCACAGGAAACGGTTGGTCTCCCCGTGCATATGAGAGTTACATGTGCACCGGACTGCAGTCTATTACATGAGCAATTGCATTCTGTCTAAAAAAAAAAAAAAAAAAAACCGCATATACCTTAATTTAAAAACACTAGGGGGAGGGTGTAGCTCAGGAGTAGAGCACATGCTTAGCATGCATGAGGTCCTGGGTTCCATCCCCAGTGCCTCCACTGAAAAACATAATAATTAATTTAAAAGTAAATAAGTAAACCTAATTACCCGCCCCCGAAAAAAACCCCACCAAAAATAAGTAAATAAAACAAAACAAAAATACAGTATTGCTAAAAAATGCTTACTATCCTCTGAGCCTTCAACGAGTCTCGATCTGAGTCCTAATTACTTTTCCAAACGAACATCAAAGATCACCCATCACCATAACTAACACACTAAGAATGGCAAAGTGTGAGATATTGTGAGAGTCACCAGTGCCTGACACACAGACAGCAGCTTGAGCAAACGTTGTTGGAAAAATGGTACCAGTCGACTTGATTGACACAGGGTTGCCCCAAACTTTCAATTGGCTTAAAAAAAAAAAAAAAAAGCAGTATCTCCGAAGCACAGTGAGATGGAACATGACGAACAAGGTGTTCTAGGAGAGAAGAAATGATTTCGGTGGGCTGTGGGCAGTTCTCTGCCACAAAACTTGGATGAAGGGAATGGAATTCAGAAACGGTCTATCGGGTACCTTCAACTGTCTTTTTTGGTATTCACAACGTGATCACAGCACGTCGGTAAATAATGTTCTTTAAAAAAAAAAAAAAGAGAGAGAATCAGACTATGAAATACCTGCAAGAGCGTATTTGCTTGTCCCTGTCTTGTGTTGTGTGCGTACCTGCCAAGCACCGCCTACCTCAATATTGAAATAGCAGCTTTGTACGCTTTTTTGTATTTACTCTGCCTGCACCGAACATTATGGCTCATTTCCCCCTTTAAAATAGTGCTCAGAACGGAACGAGTCTGATTTGTAACCTGTGCTGTAGGATTTGATTACACAGAGATTTGGCTGCAATTTACAAAACAAAAGATTTACAAAATGAAGGACAAAATGATTTCCAATATCGCAGCTTTACCATTATGTATTATTTTGTTTGACTATGTAAAGACTCCACTTAAAGCACCACGCTGGGTTTCCTTTGTCGTTTCAACAACAGTGTGAAAAACTCTTCCCCAAGTTGCTTAATAGTGTTGTCTCTCTCCATCCAAATATTTTTAAATGAAATTACTCTGATGCATGACTGCCAAGTACTATGAAATCCCATACACCAACTGTAATATGTTTCATAAAAATAAATAATTCAGCTCATTTCTGGCTTCTGTTTTTTCCCCAAAGCCTTCCTTCGAAACAATACATCATCTTTAAAGCGTAAGCAGAAATAAAGGGAGGTCCCCTGAAGACTGGGACACGCTTTCTTATTTCTTAAATGGGATTATGGTTCCCTCTTGGTGATTCAGAACGAAATTGCCTTCTTAAAAGCTGTATCTGCTTATGTGAAAACCACTGTTCTCCTGCAAGACAGACTCTGGACACCAGAATAGAAGCCAAGAGTTCAGACCAGTCTCCTTTAAAGGTAGGATGGCTTTCCCTCCCCTGTTGTATAAACACCGTCTCATGATGCCTTCATCGTTAAATTACCTTAAAGACAGTTCCTCATCCTCCTCTTCCTCTTTTGCCAACTGCTTGGCAATTCTGGCCCCGAGCACACATCTGATCATCAAGAACATGTCCAAGTGCACGGCAAATGCTGAAATTTCTGGAATTATTAATTATGTTTTCAAGGACAGTGCTTTCTAAGTGGCAACATTTTTTTTTTTTTATCTCGGCCAGAATCATCTAAACCCTTTAAAGGACGTCAACCATCTCCCGAAGGCCATTCCCCAGCTGACCTTGCTCTGAGCCGGATTCTTAGTTTCTCGTACCATTTTTCCAAGATTTTGCATCGACCATGAGTGTGTATGTGTGTGTGTGTGTGTGTGTGTGTGTGTGTGTGAATCTGTGTACATCACGGCGTGACTTTTTCTCCCGTGTACCTGCCAGGGCGCGGTCCCCTCCATGTGGAGAGATTACCAGTGGCCCACAGACCGACGCCGACACGTCTCATATTTGCTCCCACCCTGTGGGTTGAACTAAGACGACTCGGGGGAGGGCTGTTTTTATGAGCCTCATTTGCTAAGCAGGAGACTGAAGCAAACGTGGACGAAGGAAGCAGCCGGGCGTTACAGGGCTGGTACGTCCTAGCCCGAGGGGGCTTGAATATGCCGGCGAGAAGCGTGTGTCCGTCCCTGCTGAGCTGTGTGACCACGGGGGTGCGTGACACCCTGTGTGTTATCGCCGGGACTTCTGCACATCCGTCCGGGACCCAGAGAGCTCCCTCAGTCTTCTGAAAGGATTCCCAGTGTCCCAAAGCACAGAAGCATATCGTCACGTAATTAATTACCCTTAACTAGCAGGCTTCTAATTATGCTTTTGGAAAACATCATCTCCAAATTTTTATTCCATCTTTTCATTTTATTCCTAATGACCTTTTTTTCTCCATAATAAACGTCTAATTTTTTTTAATGATTTTTTTTTAATGAGGGGGAGGTAATTGGGTTTATTTATTTATATTTGGAGGAGGTACTGGGGATTGAACCCAGGACCTCATGCATGCTAAGCATGCACTCTCCCCCTGAGCTATGATACCCCAGCCCCTTAATTATTCTTGATACGAATCCTTTGGTGATTTTATAGACGGGAGAGATCCCCTCCCAGTCTGTAACTTATTTTTTCCCTTTCTCTAACATTACTCTTAGTGGTGAGATGTCCTTGCTTTTAAGAGTCAAACTGATTACTATTAGATAATGAACGCTGTTGTGTCTCTTAAAAGAAACCCTTTCCTATCAAGGTGAGAAAGAATTTAAAATATTAGCCATTAAAAAATTAAATATAGAATAAAAATAGATAAACCTAATTACACCTCCAAAAAAAAGAAATAGCATAGAGGTAATGTGGGCAATTAATGACTAAGAAGATACGTTACTTTTGAGGGGAGGGTCTAGCTCAATTGGTAGAGCACATGCTTAGCATGCACAAGGTCCTGGGTTCCATCCCCAGTCCCTCCTCTAAAAATAAATAAACCTAACTACCTGCCCCCACCCAAAAAAAAAAATGAATAAAGGTCAACACACCTCTTTGCTCAGGAAAACACAGTCTGTTCCTTCTTCCCTCTCTCAATTATTTGAGACTCTCTGTTAATTCCACCTCATGGTCCTGCTGCCTCTTCTTAAGACTCTCTGGTGCATCTTAAACCACTTTTAAATTTCACACACACACACACACACACACACAGAGCTCATTACGCCCACGACAGCAGTGGCCACGCCGGTGGGTGGACGTACACGTGTCCATGTCCCAGGGGCTCCGGAAGGGATGGGGATATTCATTGTAGATACACCTTTCCCAGCTCAGGGGTCGAGGAGGACATTGAACATGTGGCCAAAGCAACAGAAAAAGACAAGGTCTTCCCACCCACCCCTGCGCAGAAGCTCTGGACCTCGCCCTATTAAAGCAGGAAGAAACGCCAGTGAGCAGTCACCACCGTGAAATCTCCATCGGGAGACTCTCCAGTCCTAGGAACACTGTGCACCTGTCCGTTCTCAAGACTTCAAAAGGCAGCGATCTTCCTACAATTAGACCGTCTCACTCGTCATTCCAAGGTTTCAAAGACCAGGATGTATCGCTTTTAGAATAAAGGTCATACTGGTTGGGAAACACTCTGATCTTGAAGAAAAGCCAGCCCAGCCAGCGGACTCTCTGTTCTCGTGCCCCGGCCCCGAGCGCTGCAAGTTCCCACCCTCCTCGAGGGAAGCCAAGCTAACCCGTCAGCTCTGGAGGGAAACAGGTGCCAGTACAAGACGGGGGAGTTTTGGGTCCAGTTCCTATGATTAGGGTGGTATTTTTCAGGCTCCTTTTAAAGGCATATTATCTTTCGTAATCCCCCACCAGCCCCCCACCTCAGTCCTCCTCCACATTCCTCACACTGCTCCGTCTTTGGACATATTCACGCAATCGGGACTGTTCAATATTTTGTGCCAGGCTTGTTCGTGTAAAAATTCACATCATGCAACACTCTTCTGATTGATATATTTATAATGCAGCATTTGGGTGATTTTTAGCAGCTCGGGATTCAAAACGTTGTGAACCCTGTCCTCTAATAAAGGCCACTTGCCCCCCCGGCACGTTTGTAAGGATGGTGTCTCGAGAGGGGAATGAGTGCCTGTCTGGAAACAAGAATTCCCAGCCCTCACCATCGAGTGAGCAAGTCCTCGTGCTTAAGTCCCTGGTTCCGTATGTTCAATTGTCTCTCAAAAGCACGGCGCCCGCAATACGCACTGACTGTGCAGTCACACAGGGTTTTGATTCCCTCTTTTGTCGGCAAATACGGCAACTGACGTTCTTAACGACTTCACGGGGAAAAAATGTAAGGTCAGCCACCACCTGAGGGTAGAAGGAAGCTGATGAAGTGGTTGAGACTGTAAAGTTTGACCTTAACTCCTCAGAATGAGGGTGAGTGACGTGGAATCTGGGGACCCAGCTCGCCGTCCCACCTGAGGGGCGGATGCCTGTGCGAGCGATCTTTAGGGGCGGAATTCTATTTCCAACTTCATTTCTCGGTAAAGGATCAAACTGGGTTTTGCTGTTGCCTGTGTGTGTGTGTCTGATACCGTCTGGGTGATAAACCCATTATAGGTTTTACCCACAATCCAACTTACATTTTGTCTTCTTGTAGCAATGCCCTATTTTCAATGAAATAGCCTCACATTCACACTCATGTTGTCACGTATCTGTCCTCCCCTCTCAACCCAGTTCAGTCCCAGAGGTAGATCCCATACTCAGCTAAAAAGTGGTCTGCGTACCCTAGTCATTTTCTTCCCATACGCACCTGGATCTACGTGTAACACATTCCTTTTCGTTTTGATACAAATAGAATTTTGAGAGTTGAGCCGATGCGTCCACTTGGCCAGTCGACGGTGCCCAGTCGCGTGGTCAAACGCTCGCCGAGACACCGCGTGTGCAGGTGTTTCGTGGACGTGGTCCACAGCTCTAAGCCAGGGAGCTGGCCCTCGGTAGCGTTACGTGGACCTCAGCCCACCCACTGAAGGTCTTACGAGCAAACACTAAGCATTCCTGGAGCAAAAGGAATTCGCTCTCAAGACTGTAACACAGAAAATTCTGCCCCAGTTTCCAGCCTGCTGGTCAGGTCTCCAAAATTCCCAACTTTCCAGCCCCCAAAATCAAGCAGGCAAGTCCTTACAGTCAGGCTCCTCCCTGGTTCTGGAAAGCCTGGACACAGAAGTCAGTCCATGCCTCTTGGTCATATGACAGATCTGCACCTGATCCACGGTGCGGCGTGATGGCACACGACCACAGAATGACTTTTGTATTTTTTCAAGGATGCATAGGAGCCCCCTGGGCAGGGAGACCAGATGCGCAGTTGGTCATTTCTCCCTGGCTGGATATTTCGATTTGCGCTCAGGTTTTCCTTTGGGACACACGGCGCCGAACGAGTCATATGCTCTTTGGAGCAATTTTATAGGAGGGACCACAAGAGGAGCTGGTGGTGAGAAGGAAGTCACTGGAGAAGGACCACCAGAACCTGCCTGTTTCCACATACAATTAAAAAATTACTACACGCACACATACACGCGTGCACACACGGGACCTCAGTTTCGATGCAAAGCTGCAGATGGTAACAACCATCTCAAGGTCCGTATCAACAGGCAGGTCCAACTTAACATGTTCCAAAGAGAACTTTTGGTTCTCCACCTACAAAACTGCCTCCCCTCCATGCCCTCCCCCCCCGTTTTTTTTTTTTTTAAACCATTTCTACAAATGATCCCACTCGGTTGTTCAAGCCTTGAGGAAAGGGGGTGCCATGGATTCCCAATCCTCCCTGACCCCTTTCGTCTCATCCGTGAGCATGTACCATCCACCCCGCTTCCAACATGAAACCACCCCCATCTCCCGTCCCCCCACAGCCCAAGCCTCCTCCTTTGGCAGCCTCCCGCCGGGCCTGCCTGCCTGCACCGGAGCGCAACTCGCCCCCTGCAGGGCGGCCAGGGAGGACCTGCGGGACCTCCTGCCTGACTGCGCCGCTCCCTGGCCTCAGCCGGGTCCCTCACTGTTCGTAGTCCTCAGAATGGAACCCAGGCACGTGCCAACCCCGACCAAACCTCGTTTGCGTGGGTCCCCCTATGTCTTCAGCTTTTAAATTTGCTCACCCTGCGCCGTCCCCACCGCCTCCCGGGTGGCCGTCCCCGCCCTCCGCACCAACACAGGAGCTCGCCTCACCCTGGGAGTCTAAGGGCAGGACGCGGAGCGCGACACGGACACCTGCCACGAGGCCGGCCGACCCCAGGAAAGGCCTGGGACGATTCCTCGGCACAGGTGAGCCCGCTCTGCTTTACTGAGCATCCCCAGAATAGGACGTGACGGAGACATCTTCCTCCCCGTGCTGAGTTAAGTAGGAATGCAGGTAAGTAGAAACAGTCAAAGGTCGCTACGATGCTTATGCCCACACTTCTCCGGAGATCCACCGCACAGCTCGGGGAACCTCTCGGCCCGGGAAGAGCCAGGCTTTGCACTCATCACCCAGGGCCCCCACCTCACCCCCAACAACTGCAGGCTGACTGTGCACAAGCGAGACGCTGCTGGTTGTTCAGACGAGGGGAAAAAAAGACCAAAATAAAGTACTTTCAACGTGAAAATAAATCTCTTTGGTGACCACTGGTTTCTTCTGATCCCAAACCTTGCCTTCGCGGAATAAAAACGCCTGCCACAGCTGCCTCTCAGATACAGAAACTGTTTGTACATCTTGGTGTCTTAACGATAATTATGACTTATGTGGATTCCAAGTTTCGCGCCCGTGGCGGAATCTATGAAATGTTCTAGTCCAGACAGCATCATCTCTGGAAATCAGCTAGCGACGATATATACATTTTTCTGCTCATTTTTAATCATTGGATTCAGGCAACGTGATGTGACACACACTGACTGAAGACCTACTGGAGCCAGGTTCTGCTCCAGCCCTGGGTACATTGACACCGAAATCAGACAGAGTCCTCGCCCTCGGGACACACGTGATGTAGTGAGAACGTTGGGGAGGTACCATTAATTGCCTACAATGGTGGATCTTAACTGGGGCAACTGGCTCCCCCATCCTAGGGGACACTTGGCAATGTCCGGGCAGAGTTTGGGTTGTCACAACAAGAGGGTGCTTTGCAGGGGGTACAGACCACGCACGCTGCCAAACATTCTCCAACCGCAGAGACGTCCCCATGCCCCCAGCACAGCAAGGAATTAGCCAGCCTCAAAGGCCAATAGTGCCTGAAGCTCTCAAACCTTGTCTTTACAACTTACGCACAATAGTACCTGTGCAAAAGGGACATACACACGTCCCACGGCTATGAGCATCTAGAGAAAACAGCGATTTCGGAAGACAGGGAGGATGCACATGGACAAGAAATCCAACTGTATTTGTATCTGACGTTTAGCTCCTTGGAAGAGTAGTTTGTGTTTTAGGAAAAAAGAACGGGTATTTAAGGCAAAGAGAGCTGGAGTCAGACACCCGATGTTGTCCACGCGAAGGCTTACCTTGGTAGGAGCACGTGGCCCTCCGTGCGGTGTGCGGCGTCGTGGCAGGTGGAAGCCGATCTCCTTCCACTGCGGACACGGGAGCTGAGCGTTGTGGCCAGTGGGAAGCTGCGATCAAAGGGGAACATTGCATGACCATCTTTGAAACGAACGTCAGCCAACAGCCAAGCAACAAACCTGCGTGGTACTCTGGCTTTGCCCTAGGCAAAACCATTTTTTTAAGCCCAAGTATGAGTTAGGACCTTGCTCATATTACAACGATCTAACGATGCTTTAGACGGAAGGAAAGCTGCACCACGGGGTAGTGAAATCTTTCAAACTTTGCCCCTTGTAACAGCTACAGTGCAGTCCGGTGGTTAAACCTCCAACAACCAGGCGGTTCTGTTTTTACTTTTCCCTAACAGGCTGGGTAGATTACCTCTTTCAGACAACTACGTTGGAAGATACGCACATTTTCCAAGTCTAGCGTAGAAATTTCGAACTGCTGACGTAAACGAATGCTACCTCAAATGCCGATGCTCTTCAGAGCAAGTAGGTACATTTAAAGACTCAAAGTGGCCCAAGATCATAAAAAAAGGAAATCCTAGGACAAAGATCAAGGGATGTCCGCTCAATCCCACGCTGGGGTTTGGGTGGTAGGAGGGGTTGGAATGGATGGGAGAGGGCGTGGGAGTTGCTATTAGTAACCACCTATGATGTCCATCAACAGATGACTGGATAAAGACGCTGTGGTATATTTATACAGTGGAATACTACTCAGCCATGAAAAGGAATGAAATAATGCCATTTGCAGCAATGTGGATGTACCTACAGATTGTCATTCTAAGTCAAGTAAGCCAGAAACAGAAAGAAAAATACTATATGATATCACTCATATGTGGAATCTGAAAAAAAAAAAAAGACATATGAAATTACTTCTAAAACAGAAACAGACTTACAGACATAGAAAACAAACTTATGGTTACCAAACGGGAAAGAGGGCAGGGAGGGATAAACTAGGAATTTGGGATTAGCACGTACACACCTATATGTGGAATCTCAAGTCTATGGGAAGTACGTCTTTCAGGGAAACACACTGCTACATCAAGGGGAAACACAAAAGTTTCGGATCTTCCAAGCGTGGGTCAGCGGTACCACGTCTTGACTCAAGGAACCGCCTTTCATGTACCATTCTTGATTTCTGATATATTTCTGATGTATTCTGAAGCTAAAAGAATTCCTGAAAGGGGGGACAGTAACCCCACTATGCTTGGACATCAACCCACTTTGAAGCAAACGAGTAAGCAATTTTGACCAAGAACAAGAGTCGTGGGGGTGGCTTGCAGGACGAGAGGTGTTTACTTAGAAATAGCTTTTTTTAAAAAAAAAAACCTCTACATAGGATTTGGTGAATAGGAGATATTTCTTGGAGAACAGCCGGACCCACCTCTCCATGCACAGACGCATGCAGTTGGCAAACACGGTTACACGAGGCATTTCCAAGTCTACACTTCCTTCTCTTGAGAAGACAGCGATGTGCATTTAGCACAGAAGCTAAGAAAGAATTTTATCCCCACCCAGACCCTTGTAAGAACGTCCAGATTCCATGCAATATTAAAAGACTGCACCGTGTCCTTCTTGCAACGTCTTTTTTGAAATCCTAAACCTGTAAGCGGTGCTAAATACTTGGAGAATTGAAGGATAATTGTCCACGTGGGTGCGCCAACTTCTTCCCTTGTGCTTTTACACAGCGGAGCGCTCAGGGCTCGGCCACCTGAGCGCCAGGGCCCCCGACGTGGGCAGGCCCGCTTTCCCTGGAGGGGGTGATGCCACGTCCCCCGCCGGCCCGGCTCGGACCCGCGGGCTGTGACCGCCCCCCCGCAGCGCCGCACGCCCCGGAGACAGGTGCTCAACGCCGCTCGCCAGGGGTTGTTTCTGAAACCACTGCGGGCTGCTTACCGTTCCACGAACGGTCACTGAACGACAGCCACGACTCACGGGGACAGAGGCCGAGAGCTCGGGAAGGCCTCACAGAGGATGCACTTCTCCCTCCGGTCGTCCAGCAGGGCGGACAAGCAGTGGATGCCCTGGACGTGCGGGGGGGGGAAGCTGACACAGGGGGAAATGAGAGGAAGGCGTCAGAAAATATTTAAGAAGGCGAGTGAGGTCCTGCATTAAGACCGGAGCAAGGCTGCAGCCCACACTGTGGTGGGAAACACGACCCGGGGCGTGGAAGAGAGACCAGGAAACCTGCCTGAGAGTCTGCGTTGTGGAAGAAATCGAGATGCTTCGGGATGCATCTGAAGACGCGACGCTCAGCCAGCAGAGGTGCACAGAGGCCCTGAGTGCAGCAGCATCCTGCACAGATCATGCGTCTGGACCCTAGGGGGTGGCTTCCAGGACCCGCGAGACACCGAAACCCAAGGACGCCCGCGTCCCTGACATACACGGACTGGCACTCGCGTATAACCTGTGGGCACACCCTCCTCGCGTCCTTAAATCCTCTCTGCATGACTTACAGCACCTCATGCGATGTCAACACGAGGTAGACAGTTTCAAAGACAACGTCGGTGATGTGTAAACAGTGGCCAGGAGGCGGCAAGTTCAGAGGTTTCCAATATGGAACATTCTGGAATTTTTTCCCCCCGAAACATTTTCAATCCACGGTCCAGGGTAATTTAAACCTAAGGGCACACCAGGCTGCTTTTTATGAATGCTTTGATATTTTGCACTACATATATGCGGACGTCTCCCCGCACGTATTTTTAGACTGTTTCCCATCATCTGACACCCTCCTTCACAGTTTATTCCTTGAAGAAGAAAACTCCAGATTTGAAAAAAGTTGCTGACTCATTAACGGTGTTGTTTATTACCACCTGCAATGCCTAAAACGGACTGGCTGGATGTCACGGTATTTTGAGTCTCTCTGTCTCTGTCTCTGTCTGTTTCTGTCTCTGTCTCTGTCTGTTTCTATCTCTGTCTCTCTGTCTCTGTCTGTCTATCTCTATGTCTCTCTGTCTCTGTGTGTCTCTCTGTCTCTCACTCCCCAGCCAGGTTCTGATTTGCTGTTTTTTCTTCCCCCTCTCATCTGGAGTAACTTCCCTTCCCCTCTTCCTACCCAAACCATTTTCCGTCCCTTTTATTTTTGTTCTGCCGTAAATGCGAAAGACGGATCATCCACCTGTGTTTGCCCCAACTCCTGTTTTTCCTGGTTTAATAACACAGCATGACTCAGGAGTCTACAAATTAAAACAGGGGCTAATTTTAAAAAACACAATCAACATTTTTTTTTATAGTTGCAGTACAAAAAGAAAAAAAAAGATTTGCTCAGAGTGGAAGCATTCTGAGATCGTTGCTTTCTCTGTATCATCTCAAAGTGGCGGAAACATTGCACGAAACAGTGCCTGAGTTGGTATTTAATGTTCTAGAAGAAATTGCTATTCAGAGTTCTCTAAAATGTCCTCATTAGTGGATAATGTGCAAAAAAAAAAAAAAAAAAAAAAAACCAAAAATACCTCTTCAAACCGAAAATGGAAATACTTGCAACTTTATTGCTGATTAACTATCTTGAGCAATTGTGCAATACAATAAAATTCAATTTAGACCACTAATAACTCGAGGTGGAATTTAACTGGGAGATAAACTAAATCCTCAATTACTGTTTCTGTGTACAATATGTGAGCTCAAAGATGGTCCCTTTGTGAAAGTTTAAATGCAGTATGACTTTTTTTAAGAGCAGAAAAATACAAAAAGCATAAGTTGTTTTTTTTTTTAACAGGTACAGAATTAAGAATTAATCACAAACTGGCTAATTTTCCTTCTCCAAATTAAAATATATTCCTGGAAAGCAGAGACTTCTAATAATTACTCATAAATCTGTTACGATAAGTAATTCTTTATGAAGCCAGCATAAGATAGAAAAACACATTATATTGCTAAGTTCAATTTGTAGCTTTCTTACCTTCATTGTAAAAACAAAAAATGTTTTCCAAGTGGTCGTGGGATGTTATGTTTAAGCGCATTTTGGGCATAGTTACTGTGTCAACACAGTGAAGGTTTTCAGGAGGCTGTGCCTGTGGAACCAAGATATCTGCATATTTGTTACGTTGATCTGTTAGAAATAACATTATAATGTATCCACTTGGTCTCTTCTTAGATCTGGACTTAATGGGTTACAGATGCCACTGGGCATTAATGCTGTGGATTCTTTAAGCCACCTGTCTCTCATTGGACATCTGTCCAAATCACTGCTTGGACCTATAGGGTTAGGAGTAGTTGGACACGGCACCTCGAATGAGGCATCGGTCCCACCGCACTTTCATGTTTTAGGGCAACCTTTGGGGGCCCCGGCATCCAGGGCATTCTAGAAACAGGCAGACCCTCAAAGACGGTTTCTCCTGAGCTCTGAATTCACATTAGTGCACCCTGATGCCTAAGAAGCCAAGAGGAAGACGGACAGCGGGCTGATGCGTCTTTGTGCTAAGCCTGGAAAAGTGTGAAGACAGCTGGGAACAGAAAAATGGTGACCGGGCACACCTGGACACTATCCGTGCCTTTAAAGTCCACCAGCGCACCCAAAAACGATGCCCTTTGCCTACGTCGCGTTGTTGTGACGAATGATCAGGTCTTGGTGTGTTTGAGCATCTGTCACTATAATCCATTCATGCAACCAGTGGACGGAGAAAGCCACGTGACTGTATAAAGAGACGCGGAAGATGCATTTGAAATATGCGGCTCAGTGTAGAAAGGTAACAAGAGAAAGATACATAACATGGAACAAAAAACTCACATAACAAAGGAACGCTTCTAAAATCAACACCAGAATTGCACTTGGACGTGGTCGGGTGTATGTTCTATTTCCATTACACCCAACAATTTTGGGGAAGATTCTTGAAAGTGCAATCAGCAGGGTAAATGAAAATGTGTTCTAACTATTGGCCAGAAGCAGATAAAATGGGACCTTTTTAGCTGATAGCATGAATGTGTACCCGAGAGGCTGTATTAAAAACCTATCAGGAGGAATAAGGCAATTTGGCAAAACTGGCAAATTCGAAGTAAATAAACAAAAATGCTTAGCTCTTCTCCTACACTGGTGATAAGAACCTGGAAAACAGTATGGACATACTCTCTTCAAAATCCGATAATCAATATAAAATATCTGAAGTGCATTTAATACCCAAAAAAAGCACTGGGAAGAAACAGACAAAAAATCTCATTAAAGGAAACAAAACAAGATTTGAGCCAATGCAAGTGCACACAGTCTTCTCAAACGCTTGCATCCCATCTCCTGTAAATACCGATTCTGCCAAAATTAATACAGGAATCAATTGCAATTTAAATCAGAATCCCAGCAAGGTGCCCCATGTTTCTCACTGGACACAGTGGTCTTAGAGGTTCGTAAGGAAGACACCTTTCCAGGACAGTTAAGAAATACACTTTAAAAAAAAAATGTTAAAAAAAATTTTTTAATTAAAAAAAATCATCACCAGTTTAAAAAAAAAAAAACAAGCTTTATGATATCACTGTTGGAAACTAGAGTTTTAAAAAATGTGACAGAGAAAATCGGCCACCTTCAGTCTGTTTTGAACCAGCATCAGTCCTCTTTCAAAGGAAAACTGAACAAATCCTTCCAAGGCTTGATGGCTTCACCATGAACAGGTGTTTCCATAACCCCAGGATGTGCACGTTACAGTGTTAGGTGCACAGCGTCAAAGAAGCATCATAGTTCACTGTGTTTTTTTTTTAAATTGTAGTCAGGTTCGCAACGTTGTGTTAATTTCCAGTGTTACAACATACTGGTATATATTTCCTTTTCAGGTTCTTTCCCATTATAGGTTATTACAAGAAATGGGATATGGGTCCCTGGGCTGCATAGTAGGACCTTGCTGTTTATCTATTTGGTTTTTTATATAGTTGTATCTGCAAATCTCAAACTCCCAATTTATCCCTCCCCCTCCCCTTTCCCCCTGGTAACCACAAGTTTGTCTTCTATGTCTGTGAGTCTGTTTCTGTTTCGTAAATAAGTTCATTTGTGTCATTTAAAAAGATTCCACATATGAGTGATCTCATATGCTATTTTTCTTTCTCTTTCTGGCTTATTTCCCTTAGAATGACAATCTCCAGGTCCATCCATGTTGCTGCCAATGGCATTACTTTATTCTTCTTTTATGGCTGAGTAACAGCTTGCACGTTGTTTAGAAGACCTACAGAGAAGCAGGAAAAGTACAGTATTCGATAACGCTACACAAAACAGCGGTAGGCACACAGCTTGGCATAAAACAGGGAACGCATGTTTGCTACAGGTTTGCCCACAGACGTTCCAGGGGAGGGTCCCCTGCGGGACCCCACGCGCGGCCTCTGAAACAGGAGGGGCTGCTTCTCTGTTCTGCTACTGTGTGTGTGTGTGTGTGTGCATCTGTGTGCACTCTATGCGTGAACACAGGCATGCACGCACATTGCACACGTGTGTGGGTACCTGTTCCGTCTGTACTTGGCAGAGAGAGAGAAAAAAAAAAAAGCGATGCTCTTTCTGGAGAGAAGAAATTCTGCCAGTTGCATCGCGTTCCTGGAGAGCCGGAACTCCTTCCCAAGTTGCTCCAGCGCGAGCCCAGCGAAGGCAATGCAGCTGCAGGCTTACAAGCCTCATCAAGCTGCTTGTCCCTAAATGTGGACAAACGATGGCTCAAAGAATCAGGGACTAAAGGAAAACGATCATTTGGCTGCTCTTGCTGTGGGTTTTTTTTTTTTTTTAACCTCCTCCCCACGTTCCTTGTGTTTCCTTTCATTCACGGGGCAGAAATTTCACTGAACGCTCGTCTGCAGCAAAGTGATGTACTTAACACGGCTCCCTTGAAACGAAATGCATGGAAAGGAAACCCGCCCTCCCTGAAATCATCTCCAGCCTAACGCAGAAGACAGGCATGGCTGTAGTCTCTGCACATTTTAGAAGGTTCCAGAACGGTGAGGTGACCCCCCCCCCAAAGACGTGCCTTTGTGACGGATGATGAGGTTGGAGGAGACACGCAGCCTTCCATCGGCTGATGGCCTCCCGCTTTGGAGGTGATGTAATTCTCCGCAACGCTGACGAGCCTGTGGCCCCCCAGCTGCCTGAGACGTGTGACTTATCTGAAGTTCTTAACTGCTTCCCTAAGAAGCGGACTCTGCCTGATCAGGCGGAAAGATGCTGAGGCAAAGAGACTGACATTCTGACTTTGCTTGGAAGGTCTGGAGAACCAGGACCCGGGGAAACCCTCCAGGAAGGGTCTCCAACAGAAAGCTCACGGACGGGTCTAGGGAGGATGATGGCCGGGGACACCTGGTGGCAGGAAGGGTTATCGCCCACTCCAGTGCCACCCCGGGATGCCACGCCTTTGGTCAAGGTCGTGACCTGTTTCCAGGGTGGTTAGCACCTCGGAAAGGCAGACGGTCCCTCCCGCCAAGGACCCTGGTAAAGACGCCCGGGGAACTGGTTTGGGTCCGAGCTGACAAAGAGGCTGGGAACTTGAATTTCCTGGGTCGACTGGGAGCAGAGGAGACACACAGAGCAAGAAATATGCCAGGCATGGCAAGCCAGGGCAAGAACCAGTCCGGGAACCAAAACGATGACTCCTCCAGCGAGGAAGTTGTGGATGCACTGAGCTACGTCCCGAGTGATGGACGCCTTTCGTCCTGTGAGCAAAATCTAGTCTGAGACTGAAAAACATGACGCAGTGACCCAGGAATGGATGGAACATTGTCAGCTGACTATACTTCAATTAAAAAAGAAAAAAAGAAACAAGTCCAGTGTGAGTTAAGGCTGGCTGTGAGATGAACGGGTAGGTTGATGCAGGGCTGAAGGATCTCTGTGGTTCGTTTGATGATGGTAAAGGAACTCCAAGGACCTGCAGGTCTAATCTTACGTTCTTGAAAAAAAAAAAAAACTCCCCTCATTCCCAGGTGTCTTATTTTAGACTTTCACTTAAACATCACTCATAATGGCAACGAAGAACTGGCCTATTATGTGGAAGAAAAATAAATTGATTTTTTTTTTAAATGTAATTACCGGTCCTGGAGAGCCGGGAATAATGAAGCACTGTGAATGCCGAGCAATTTGCAGCCGAGCGAATATTTCAAGATGAGAAAGGAATCCACTCCTTTTTTTTTAAAAGAAAGCGAAAACTTTCATGCTGAGCAGTGATGCAGTGGGATGTTCAGGAGAACAATGGGAGAGCCACAGATTAAGGGGGAAAGCAACTAATCACGGGTTCTCGGGAAAAGCCTCACATCAGAAGCTTCTCAGCGGGTGCCACTGAGGGATAAAAGCACTCCTTATTTCCTCACACGTCTATCCTTTGACAACTTCGGAGGGTCCGTCTCCCAGACCCAAGGACTCACCAGCAAAATTTCTCAGAACCCAAGACGGGCGATAAATCTCTATCTGTTTAATGCCAATTCATCCAGTTTTTCTTCCCCTAAATTCTACGTGCTGGAGGGCAGAAACACACGTTTGTGGTACATGGTTTATCCACGGCACGGTTAGCTGGATACACAGCCCATCACAGCTACGGGACTGTCAATGATTCGAGCTGCGGATTCCATCTGCCCGGTAAGTGGGGAAACAAAAAACAAACACCTCCCGTAGTTTCATTGACGGCAAGCAGCCCCGCGCCCAGGTGCGTCCTCTTCGGGGTTCAGCTGTCGGTTCACATACAAAGACGCAAGCTGCCCTGCGCAGGCGGACGTCCCTCCGCACAGCTCCCCGTCCCGGGTCCGCAGGGACCGTCCGGACTCCTGCGTGGTGAACCGTGCCGAGTTCTGAGGTCACACCCACACCTGCCTCACTCTCCACAACAACCCCGACACCTTCCCGGGGTCCAGGCTGCCCCCTGCGTCTCGCTGGTCCGTCTGCACCGTGCAGGTGCCCAACCAGGACAGTCATCTCTGGTCCGAGGCAGGCTCTTCTAACAGCCTCCGAATTGAGGCTAGCGATGCCAACAAATCCAGCCCAATCCCTGGACGTACCCAGCTTTCCTCCCTTTAAGGGCCGGGGTCTTCGACCATCTGAAAACAGCGCTAATTCTGTCTCCAAAGACCAGCATATTGTAAACAGACAACATTAGCCTCCCCTGAGCGAGGTCTAGGCGGTCGGGGGGCCTCTGAGTTCTCATCGCTCATCCTCCCTCATCACATCATCCGGGAGGCTGTCCGTCGCCCACAGAATACTTTGCAGCCCCTCGTGTCAAAAGTTCTGTCCTGCGTCAACACTGCCAAGCAGAAATAGAACAGGACGCCCCTCGGGTTACCACCTTCCCTGGTGGCCACATTAAACAGGGAGAAGGAACAGGAAACTAACTTTCAAGTATTCGTTACTTAACGGAACAGACAGTATTCAAAACACTGCTTTAATATGAAACTCCTATAATTATTAATGAAATACTTGCTTTTTTTTTTTTTGGCTTATTTTTCATAGTCAGTACTTAAGAATAGGATTCTCTTAAATCATGCCGGGGGAAAAAAAAAGCATCGTAAACAAATCATATTTCTCCTTCACCAGCAAAATTATGTTTATTGTTACAGTGTTGTAATGTAATTTTATGTCATAAAACTGTAATTCTAAAGCACTTTTGATTTTCAGATGACGAGCAACATATTTCAGGGAGATTGAAAGCCTGGGGGGAAGAAGTAACATTTCTTTTTTTTAGCAAAATGATGGATCCCTCCTTAAAACTAGGATACGTGCCTTTTTTTTTTTTTTTACCATTTTTTTTTATTGAGTTATAGTCAGTTTACAATGTTGTGCCAAATTCCAGTGTAGAGCACTATTTTTTGGTCATACATGAACATATATATATTCGCTGTCACATTTTTTCTCTGTGAGCCACCACAAGATCCTGTGTATATTTCCTTGTGCTACAGTATAATCTTGTTTATCTATTCTACATTTTGAAATCCCAGTCTGTCCCCTCCCACCCTCTACCCCCTTGGCAACCACAAGTTTGTGTTCTATGTCTATGAGTCTGTTTCTGTTTTGTATTTATGTTTTGTTTGGTTGGTTTTTTTTAGATTCCACATGTGAACAATCTCATATGGTATTTTTCTTTCTCTTTCTGGCTTACCTCACTTTGAATGACATTCTCCAGGGACATCCACGTTGCTGCAAATGGCATTGTTGTCGGTTTTTATGGCTGAATAGTATTCCATTGTATAAATATACCAACTGTTCTTTACCCAGTCATCTGTTGATGGACATTTAGGCTGTTTCCATCTCTTGGCTGTTGTAAATAGTGCTGCTATGAACACTGGGGTGCAGGTGTCTTTTCAAATTAGAGTTCGCTCCAAATATCTGCCCAGAAGAGGGATTCCTGGGTCATATGGTAAGTCTATTCCTAGTCTTTTGAGGAATCTCCATACTGTTCTCCACAGTGGCTGCACCAAACTGCATTCCCACCAGCAGTGTAGGAGGGTTCCCTTTCTCCACAGCCTCTCCAGCATTTGTCATGTGTGGCCTTTTGAAAGACGGCCATTCTGACTGGTGTGAGCCTTTTTCATTTAACAATTAAGTTGTGAAGTAGTGGTCTTCCCACAAGAATCTGGAGAAATACGGTATATGTAACATTTAAAACTATACTTTTGTGGGGGAAGGAATAGCTCAATGGTAGAGAGCACGCTTAGCCTGCACGAGGTCCTGGGTTCAATCCCCAGTGCCTGCATTAAAATAAATAAATAATAATAAAATAAAATAAATAAACCTAACCTCCAAAAAATAATTAAAGTGGTAAAACAAAACAAAACAAACATAAATACATACATAAAAATAAAATGACACTTTCTGAATATCAAAGGAAAAGTTCATTATGGACATTCACACAAGTACAGATAAATACAGAGAATGAAGTTCAAAGAATCCATTAGTCACTCCGTCACGGAACAAGTAACTGTTTTTAAGTCATTGGTCTGTCTTCCTAGACCTCTTTCTATGGCTATATAATAGTTTTCGAAACTTTTTTTTTAAAAAGAAATGAAGCCTCACGATCAAAATCACTGTTTAGAAACTGACAATAAATTAATATATCCAAATGCATGCTGCATCTTTCAAGAAAATGATTGTATTTTAAGACATCAGAGTAAACAGACACGTAGGCGACTCATTCGCCGCCGCCGTGGGTGTCTTCTGTCTCCCGCCAGTCCCGTACCCAGCATGCAGGGGGATGTGCAGACGTAACGGCTAACGAGTCATTTTCACTTGAGTATCTCTACTGAATTCCATAAACAAAGGAGCAAGTTGAATTGTAGATGGTCACTCACAACTCAGCGCCGACGTATACATTCGATAGCACCTCAAGTAATTCCAATGAGAACAACTAAATGACCACCTGGGAAGGAGACTTCCCCGCCATGTCAGACCCTTCAGCGATACGGGTGACCATTTCACACTAGGAGAACCAAAAAGAGATTACCAGACGGCCAACTGTAAATGTTTTTTCGGACGCTTGTCCCGAAGATGTGTTCTAGGCTCGGGAAGGAACGTAGGGTCAAAGAGACCCTCACGTGGAGGGTACTTCCACCCCGTTCTCTCATGGAGGTCCCACCAAGTGGCCGGAAATCCTTGAAACTAAAGCTCTATCCGTGGAAGACAATGCGTACAACCTCTCTGTCTCTGACACCTACATCTCTCGAAGGCAGGATGCACGGAGTTCAAGCATTTTACATGCATAGTCTTGGAGAGTTCTGCCTGGGCTACACCGTGTGAGCAGCGTCTGTGTCCAGCCAGTCTCCCTGTCCCCAAATCACCGGTATAATCAATACCACTGCCTGATGGCGTCTTTTCAAACCTCTTCCATCATTTCCCGCATCCCTGCCTTTCTGTGTTGTAGTCCTTTCAGAGAGGACACATCCCGAGCCTGTGAAAATGCTGTTTGAGTTTCAGGGGTTTCCAGTGAATGGAAATACAGCCAAACCCCCACAAAAATACACATGAATTGGCTGGGTTCCACAGCAGAAGGGAATTAACGCGCAGGGTGGGAGATACACCTGGGTTATCGGCGTGGGCTCACTGAAACCATCAAGGTCCCTAAAAGTGGGAGATGGAGATAGAAGAGACAAAGGTGGCCAGTCAATGTTGTCCTTGAAGACGGAGGGTGGGGCCGTGGGCCAAGGAGCGCGGGCAGTCCCGAGACGCTGGACCAGGCAAGAGAAAATTTCTACTAAAACCCAGAAGAAACACAGCCCCGTCAACACCCTGCTGTAGCCCAGTAAGAAGTGCATCAAAACTTTTTTTCTTTGATATCATCCACTTTTATTTTTCTTCTTTAAGTGAACTATATTTGATTTACAAGACTGTGGTACATTCTAGTCTACAGCAGCAGAGATTCAGTTATATATGTATATATGTTTTCAGATTCTTTCCCATTATAGGTTATTACAAGGTATTGAATATAGTTCCCTGTGCTGTACAGTAGGGCCTTGTTGTTTATCTATTTTACATGTAGTGGTTAGTATCTGCTAATCCCAAACTCTTAATTTATCCCTCACCTTTCTCCTTTGGCAACTATAAGTTTGTTTTCTATGCCTGTAAGTCTGTTTCTTTTGTAAATAAGTTCATTTGTGCCAATTTTTTAGATTCCACATATGAGTGATACCACACAGTATTTGTCTTTGTCTGACTTACTTCTCTTAGTATGATCATCTCCGGGGCCATCCATGTTGCTGCAAATGGCATTATTTCATTCTTTCTCATGGCTGAGTAATATTCCATTTATACATATACCACCTCACCTCTTCTTTATCCAGTCATCTGTCGATGGACATTTAGGTTGCTTCCATGTCTTGGCTACTGTGAATAGTGCTCCTATGAACACTGGGGTGCAGGTGTCTTTTCAAGTTACAGGTTTCTCTGGATATATGCCCAGGAGTGGGATTGCATTGTTGAATCAAGCTGTATTCTTGCTTTTTTTTTTTTGAAGGCATCACATTTGTGGCCATTTGTTACAGCAGCAACAGGGAACCAATACACATGAGAGCTTTTTCTGATTCCTGGAGAAGTAATTCCTCTCTCCTTGATTACGACGGAGTCATGTCTTAACCCATCGGACAGGTGTGTTTTCCACTCCCCTTCCTGTGTCTTCTTAAAAAAACAAGTAGACATCCAAGTTTATCACTGTTGGACTCCTCCATGTTAATAAAGGTTGTGGATCAAGGTATGTTTTCTCATTATCTATGTGGAAAGTAGATAAGTTATACTGAAAATAGACATTTTTTTGGATTGGTAGGGTGTCTGATATTCAAGAGAGAAAAACCAAAAACATTTCATCACATAGAGCAATGCTTTTAAGACAAAATATAATGTGTAGCCCCAACGTAGGGCAGTAGCAGATTCTATTCCCCTGTCCCTGTGTTCATTTGTTCAGTACTAAAATAACTTAATGAATCAGCTAAGTGCAATAAAACAAAATATTCAGTGCATTTAAAAATCAGACATGAAATGTTCCTGCCGTGTTTATTCAGACGATTAATGCCTGCTGAAGTAAGTACAGAAACCGTCAATCAAACAATTTGGTAATTAAACAATTTTAGCAAATTAAAGGACTGTTTGAACTTCGAGACTGAGTATGCTGTGCTGTGTCATTAACATTTTAACAATTTTTGTGGGTGTATTTGCCATAAATGTAGTAAAAAAATAAATAAATAAATCAAATCCAGTACCTAACTCCTCCACAAACAATTTCTTGGAAATTTTAGCAAATACACCAGGTTGAACATTGAGCGTCAAGTTCTTAATGGTGAATCGTGTGTTGTGGACACGATGACCACTTAGAAGACTCTCTTGAGAGAGAACAGGGCACTCTTAGCATGAAGGAATCCAGTTTTCAGATCCTAATAATCGCCTGGTATCGTTCGGAGAACTGCCAGGTGCTGGCCAAGAGGAAGTGTCCTGTCATTTCTCACCCTTAATGTCAGACTTCTCATCTTGTGACTCATTTCAGACTTTAGCTCTTTTATGACTGTGTGGCTTTCAAGGACAGAAGAGCCGGGCTCCCCGCAAACTGTTGAGTTGACATTTGAAGCTAACTGGATTCAGCTGAAAGCCACCGAACATCCCGCGTTGAGTGCAGAGCATCGTCCGTGACGATTCTAAGGTGGCTGTTAGGCTGCAGGTATCTTTCATGCCCTTTCGTTCACACACACCTTAAAACAGGACCCTGTCAAATGTGGTTAATGGACGTCACAGCACGAATTCTGCTACTATGTGATTTGGAAATTAGAGAATATTGAGATCACAAATCAACAACATTCTTCACACGTCGCGTGCACAGGCTGCTTGGGGAAGCATGTGTGTGTACAAGGTTTCCAAGAGTTTTTCTCCTGGAAGCACAGCCCAAGCAGGCTGTGAGCTCTTATGGAGCAGTAAGAACTACATTTCGGAGAAGGATATGGGTGTGTCTACGGTGGGCAGAGCTGGGTGACTTCACCCGAGGCCACCTGTTAATCCAGAATTAGAAATAGCAAGACGACCAAGTGTGACTTGCCAAAGATAAGGCCATGTGACGTCCTCAAGATATGAAGAATTCCTGCCCTGGATGACTAACTTCATCAAGTTACACCTACAGATCTACTGTGTAGCTCGACAGGAAATGGGGTGGGGTGGGGGACACCTGTTGACTGCAGGAGGCACAGCATGTGTGTCCAGGACGGGGGCATGCGTGTTCCACTAAAGCCTCGGTCTGACCTCAGAGAGGCACGTGAAATCACATGAAAGCGGAAGGTGAGAGGCCGTGCCAGACTGAGAGAGACTTAAGAGACAGAACTGCCCCACGAGGAGTCACATGCATGCCTGGAGGTCGTGGAGGAAATCTGAATATAAATAATAGGATTTTAGGATATCAAAAAAAATGAGCTTTATTTTCATGAGATGTGATCATAAAATTGTTGCCATGCAGGAAATGGCCTTTTACTTTTGGAGATGCATGTGAAAGTATTTTGGAATGAAATGCTAGGATGTCGGTATTTACTTGAATTGTTGAAGACGATGTATCTATTATACACCACATCAACACATTTATAAATTACTATCCTGTGTCTAACCTGGGAGTGATTCTCTCTCCAGTGAGTATTTCTTCTTGTCTGGAGACGTTTTTCTGCGGGGCGAGGGTCCCATCCTACAAACTTCCAGCTGGCAGACGTCAGCAAGGATGCTGAATGTCTACCACGTGTAGGAGAGCCCCAGGTAGCATGCATTGGCACTAAATGTTCATAGTGCACCTACCTACCTACCTGCCTACCTACATATCTACCCATCTATCCACCCATCCACCCACCTACCCATCCATCCATCCATCTATACATCCATCATCCATCTATCCATCCATCTATCCATCCACCCATCCATTCTATCTATCATCTATCTATGTATCTAAGTATCTATCTATCCATCTATCTATCCTTCCATCCATCTATCTATCCATTCTATCTATCCATCCATCCAATTTATCTGTCTATCTATTCATCTATCTATCCATCCATCCTATCTATCCATCCATCTAATCTATTTATCTATCCATCCATCCAACCATCCATTCTATCATCTATCTATTATCTATCTATCTATCTCTATCTATCTATCCATGTATCTATCTAATAAGTGATCTACACACATATACATGTGAATGTGTATGTACAAACTATGGTGCAATGTTAACCTTTACTTAAAATGAAATGATGCTCCTTCAAGAGATGACTGGATAAAGAAGATGTGGT
This sequence comes from Camelus ferus, assembly GCF_009834535.1. Taxonomy (NCBI): domain Eukaryota; kingdom Metazoa; phylum Chordata; class Mammalia; order Artiodactyla; family Camelidae; genus Camelus; species Camelus ferus. Next base: position 7,602,634 of record NC_045732.1, read on the forward strand.
AATATTTATACAATGGAATACTACTCAGCCAAAAAAAATGATAAAATCATGTCATTTGCAGCAACATGGATGAACCTGGAGATCATCATTCTAAGTGAAGTAAGTCAGACAGAGAAAAATGCCATATGACATCATTTATATGTGGAATCTAAAAAAAAAGGACAGAAATGAACTAATTATTTATAACTAAGATGATTGATTTCTTAAATATGTGCAAGCACATTTGCCCTTTAGGATTGGATTACCGCATTCTGCTGATTCTCATTTTGGGGTTGGCTTTATTCCTTTGATAACCATGTAAGTTTAAAAAGCTAAAGACGTAAATTGTTCTCCGAAACAATGATCAGTACATATATGTAAAGTAAAAAATGTGTGCAGTACATTGTATATGTTTACGTGCGGTATATTGTACATGGGCAGTCAAATTGTAACAACTTTACCTAATAAAACTGAAAATGAAAAAAGGCTACATTCAATAAATAATGATGACTGTTAAAACGAAATGATGCCTCTTCCATGTGTTATTGTCTTGAGGTTTATCTAACTTTCAAAATGTAATAAAACACCCATAGAAGCTGTATACCATGATGCTAAGGCATGAACTGGAAATAGCGGCAGAAGTAAGTGTTATTTATCTCAGGGAAATTGGAAGATAATTTTGGGTAGCTGCCGTGCTAATCCCATTGAGAGGCACCCAGAAGTCCTGGATCTAAAAGCATCGCCACGTAATAAGCAAGAAACAGCTGCCACCTTTGTTTTTACAAGTCAGAGAACAGAAAGACACAAAGTTGTAAAATGACTGTAACTCAATAAAAAAAGTTTAAAAAAAAGAAAAGAAAAGAAAGAAGAACTTAAGAGGTATTTCAATCCAACTGAACCAGAAACAGGACTAGAGTCTTCACCTTGAAGAGAACTTCCGTATCATTTAGCAGGATGAGAAATGACCGGGAGTGGGTAAAAGCAATCTCTGCTTCTTTTTACACCTGGGCCCCATGGAAGATACCCCAAGAGTTTCCAGGGACAGAAAAATACAGGATTCTCAAAAAAAAAAAGGGTTATTTTTTTCTCTTGCAAGAAAAATAGATCTAAATGTACTCAGAACCCTAACTTAAAGCAGATGAGAACACTGTTCTCTATGACTATAGGAAGCAGATCATCATTCAGAACAATTCTGTGAGGAAGGTTGCTAAGGAGGAAATAGGGTGCCCTTAAGACGTGGACCCTGAAAGAATTAAGAGAAACCTCTAAGATTCCCAAGAGTGAAACGGGAGGCACTCCCCACACATTACTCGAAACTAGGGATTAAACTTCTAGATGCCGTTTATTCGGGTCTTTGAGGATGCTGGGTGGGTAGTGACGTTTGCTAATGTGTGTATATTCATTTACTTACACCGTTTGGGACGGTAAACAGAGCTGCATAATTTCTTTTTATTGAAATAAATGGACACATGTGAAGATGTGAATATCCAGTCCAATGAGTATTCTCAAATATGCACGAATGGGTAATTACGTCTTCCGTATCAAGAGAAGTATATTCTCACTACAAAAAAAAAGTTACTCTCCAGTGTCTTCACTCCCAGAAGTCACCGCAGCTCTGTTACATTTGACCCCCTTGCTTAGTTTCGCCGTGTCTTGAAATGTGTGTGAACAGAATCACATGGTGTACGTTGTTTGTTTTTTTTTTTTCTCTTACCACTTTGGACTTCACGCAATGTTTGAAAAACGCATCTGCTTTTTTTTTTTTTTTTTTTTTTTTTTTGCCTCTGAGCCTTTTTTTTTCTTTTTAAGTATTGAAAGCATGCCATTATATAACAAACGCTACAATTTCGTCCATTCTCCCACTGAAGGGCAGCTGGTTGCTTGTAGGTTGCTGCCGTCTAGAAAAAAGTTGACCAATTCCATAAAAAGTCAGCTTCTTAAAAGTCTTAGTTTGAGATCATTAGAGACACAGAGCAAGCTGTAAAAATCATACCCAGTCGCTTTATATGGTAACCAGCTCAGCCAGTGATAAACGTCTTGTAATTATCATAAGCAGACTACAGAGATTGTTCACATTTCAGGACTTGTCACATTACATGCGCTCTGTGTGTGTGTGTACTTGTGTGTAGATTTAAGATTTTGTGAATTAATGACTTAGTTTCCTATGTCAATAATTTAACATTTATTTTATCAGTTTCCTTCCTTATTTCCCATTACACTCGCTCCTTTTTTTGCTAAGCTAGGTGAAAACTTAGCTGACTTTACAGGTTTTTTATATTTCTGTAAGAGCACTTAAAGACAGAAATTTCCCTCTGTGCTCCGCTTTGTTTGCAAACAACAGGTTTTTGATACATTCTGATTTCACTTTCTCTCAGTTCAAAATACTTGTGAAATTTCCCTAAGGTCATTCACTGACCAACGCTGATTCAGAAGCTGGTTGTTTAATCTGCATGTCTTCTACACTACGCGACGTTCATCAACTTCTAATTTAATCCCACTGTGATGTGTAATTAGGATGGAATACAGGAAAGTACTTGATTAAAACAAAAAACAGTGGAGTGAAAAAGTGCTCTTTAAACGTGAAGAAAGGAGAGAGAAATAATGCAAAATATATATTCCGATTTCTGGGAAAAAAAACCAAAAAGCAAAATTGCTGATAGTCTTATCGAGAATGTGAAAAAAAAAATTCGAGCTTGAAAATAGTGTAGCCAAATCATTCTGCAGCTGGTTGGTGGATGATCCTCAGGACATAATCAGTGTTTTGGGTTTTTTTTTATGGTTTATCATCAAAAGGCTGGAAGTTCCCTCGGGCTGCACAGAAAAGGCATTTTTCCTGGTCCCCACTTATTTTGCATGACTGTCCGCTGCTTGCGTGAAGCCGCAGAGGCACGTTGGGTGCCCACAGCAACAGGATGCTGGGAGCGGCATTTTAGACGGTCGAGAAGCTAAAATGACCGGCCCGGTGACGATGGGAGGTGACCCAGGAAGGGTGAGACGTGCGTGTCGTTGCTGCAAGGCTGGGCGGCGAGCTGCTGGCGTCACCGCCCGTCAACTGCAGGCGTGAGACGCGTCATGCCAAGAGCCGGGCGCCTCCTGGCCCACAGCTGGGCTGCGCCCACGCCCGCGGCGCCCAGCATCGTGCAGTCGGACAGTGAGGCACAGGCTGAGGCACCGCAGCCACGCAAAGGGCGCGGAGGGGCTTCCAAGGACTCCCGGGTGTGCTATGTGAGGCTCTCTCTTCCTGAGGAAACACTGCTTGCAGGATGAGAGCTGCCTGTGCGTTATTCCGACAGCTAACACTCAGCAGAGGGCAGGGGGCCGCAGAGGAAGAGAGGATACATTGCAGGGAAAGCAACGAAGACTCCAGCTAAGTGCAGGTTGCACCGCCGTGAAGACTGCTCGTGACGAGGGGACGGTCTTGAAGGCTGTGCGCTTCCTGCGGACAGTTTCAAAGGGAGGCCATCTGCCAGGCGGCTGGGGAGGTGGACATTTAGGGTAACATCAAGGCCTTAGGGTTGAGCAGACAGGTCACTGAGAAGGACGCCCATCCTTGGAATGAACCATCTGGGGATGGGTGGGTCTGCTTTTCAGTGGAAAAGGCACTGCTTTCTTTTGTTTTGTTTTGTTTTTTTCCTTTTTCTCATGACTGGAGATCAAAGGATTCTGCAGAATCGATTCACTCCATGTACCAGGAAAAGCAGGAGCCGTATGCAGTCTGCAGTTCTGCTAGCCAACCTGCAAGCTATCTGGCAACCCCAGCTCCTCCGAGGATGAACACTGAGGGAGGCTATTTTGAACCTGAGTCCTTTTTTTTCGGTCCAGGCTGTGCAGTCTTGCTGAAGCGGGGGGGGGGGGGGGGGGTGACACTTGGGCTCCACCTGCTCAGATTGTGTGTCTCTGCTGAAGCTTCCTGTTCTTTGCACACTTGCTACCTGCACTCCTGGAAACGCCTTCAAAGGAGTATTATCAGACAAAAAGGAAAATTGACCTGGAGAATGTAGGCTTCCTTCTAAAGCAAAAGAGGAACAAAGCCGGGCACAGCTCCTGGGAGGGAGAAGGCTGGGACGTGCAGACGTGAGGGGTGGTGCGACCTTCCTTCCACAGGAAAACCAGTCTGGGGGCAGAAAGCGTTGTTTCTGGCCGTGTTTTCCAGCAACAGACTGGGCTGTTCTAGAAAGTGGGTCTTTGTATGAAATGACAAGGCGATAGCAGGTGTTGTGAGTAAGTTAAGTGCATACAGAGGAACAGCGGGGCGGGGACTCAAAGTTCAAATTCAAATAGATGAACAACAGTTAGGTTGGTACAGAGATACCACAGGAGCTAATTTATCTGTTTGCTTTTTGTTGTTACATACTAGACACACTTGAATAAATCAAGTGTTACATTTAAGAAGCATTAAAGGGAAAAGGTATCCTGTTTAAACTTCCAGCATCACGAAGAGAATAAAGGAAACTTCTCTCATCTAAATTAAGCAACAGAAATACAGAAAGGAAAAAAAAAAGAACCACCATTGTATAGTGTGCTTACAATTTTGTTAACAGGACAGATCCCAGGCTAAGTGTGCTCACCACAATACAACGAAAATAAATATTAAAAACATAACTACAAAGTCAGTTGAAAGGAGAAGTGTAAAATAAACTTGTCACATTGAACGTAAGTGGGTCATATTTTCTGTTGCACTGAGAAATGTGACTTTTTAATCTTAAAAAAATCATTCAAATCAGATGATGATTTAGCAGAAATACTTAAATCCATAGATATAAAATGAAGGTGAATCATATTTAGTGATCAGCAAAAAAGGATTAGCTGAATGCAAAATAAAGAAGGAAATAAAGGTGACTGGAATATCATTTGTGTGGAATTTCAGGTTAAGCACAGCAATCAGAACCGAGAGAACCTTTAATGACTGAAGACAGAATTTCTGATGCTGTCATTAAGTGCCTATAACTGTCAACATGCAGTTGACAATATACATGAGAAGTTATCTGAAAATGATAAAAAATAGAAGCTTAAACACGACAGGGAACCTCACTGAGGTTGGGCAGATTTAGTACAACATTAAGAATAAAGAGAAAGTAATAAACCACGGGCTTGGTTTTGGGTTCCCATCTGTAGATGCGGGGAGGGGTCGTTCAGCCCTCAGTAAGAGAACTCCTCTTTACTGTATCAATGGAGTCCCCAAAAAACTCAATACTTCGGTCATTTACAGTCCCACTCCCTAAGTCAACCACAGTTAAACGCATACAAACAAAACTTCAAGTAGAAAGATTAGTAATTAAGAAGCACGCACTCCTAAACACAGCTGTCAAAGAAGCAACCAAAACCCCATTCACCGTCTACCCGAAGTGCTAATTTGAGGTTAATCGTGGTTGTCAGTGGAGCTCCTGGAATTTCCTGCAGAATCAGCCCAGAACCAGCGCAGCTAAACGAGACAGCACCGCCAGCCTCGACCACTCTCTGTAACTGAGCGTGCCCAGTCTTCAGAAGTCAGTAAGTATTCAAAGGAAACAAAATACTCCAAGTTCCAGACATTCACCTCTCATGGTCCCAACACAGCTGCAGGGCAAGGGTGTGCAACCCTGGGGGGCTGGCAGGGGGAGGAGGGGAAAAGAGCTGTCCCACAGTTCGTGTGGTTTACATGGAGAATACTTTTTCACTAGAATTTAAAAACTAATTTTTTTAAAGTTAGGATATAGTGTAACAAAAAGACTATATTAACATAATGTCCATCGACAGATGGCTGGATACAGAAGTAGTGGTGTATTTATACTATGGAATACTACTCAGCCATAAAAAAGAATGAATGAAATAAATGTGATTTGCAGCAACATGGGTGGACCTGGAGATTGTCACTCTAAGTGAAGTGAGCCAGAAAGAGAAGGAAAAATACCATATATCACTTATATGTGGAATCTTAGGGAAAAAAAAAAAAACAGACGAACTTACTACAAAACAGAAACAGACTCACAGACATAGAAAACAAACTTATGGTTACCAAGAGGGAAAGGAGGCGGGAAGGGATAAATTGGGAGTTTGAGATTTGCAGATACTAACTAATATATACAAAATAGATAAACAAGTTCATATTGTAGAGCACAGGGAACTATATTCAATATCTTATAGTAACTTATGGTGAAAAAGAACATGGAAACAAATATATGTATGTTCATGTATGACTGAAGCACTGTGCTGTACACCAGAAGTTGACACAACATTGTAAACTGACTCTACTTCAAGGAAAAAAAAAATATATATATATATACATATATACACATATATATATATATATACATACAACAAAGACTATGTTAGCATAAAAAAAGAAAGTTAAACTCTTTCAATGTGTATTGGGCACATTGCTTATCTGGTACTGTATTTCTAATCCTAGTAGATGAGCTGACTTAATTGTTTGGATGTAGTATTGCATGGGTGGTCTTCAAGAAAGGTCATTCACTGTACATGTGATGGCCTGAATTTTTCTGGAGGATCACAGCTGTCTTTAGTATCTCAATGTCATACGTGGCTCAAAAAATAAAAAAATAAAAAAAGACCACAAGTGCTGGGGTGGCTGACCCGCCTCGCACCTCTGAGTTCTAACATCGTCTGATTTTAGCACAAAGTAACGGGGTTCTTGTAGAACCTAAAAGTCTTGGAGCATCCAAGACACTGAGATTGGGGTGATCTTCTATGTGCAGTATTTGAGTTTGGAAACAGCTAATTTGATGCATTCGATGATTTGCATTCCAGAAGTTTTCTTTTTGCTTTCTTTTTAAATAATGCATTTATTTACTTATTTCTTTACTCCCATCTTTTAATGGAGGAACTGGGGATTGAACCCAGGACCTCACGCTATGCTAGGCATGCAACTCTATCCTGCAGCTATACCCAACCTCCCATCCCCAGAAGTTTTCTAAGTTAATTCTTTTTTCTTAGTCTTATCCTGGACGGGAAGCCTACATTCAGATAAGTGTCTTTAGCCGAAAGAAGCCCCCTTGTCTGGTTTGCCTGTGGTTTATCTTCATTCCTGGCCAAAAGGGTATATGTTGGCCTTAAGCTTAGACATCTCAGTCCCTGATAAACGGAGCCCCTTCTTGGGTTCGAACAACAGAACCAAAAGGACGACCCTTCTGCGTGTTCACCGTGTCACACTGGACTTCGCACCATATCTCTGCCTCTTTATTACATCTTCTAACAATTTCACTCCAAAGGCAAAAAAAAAAAAAGGAGTGTAATCGGGCCATGAGGACGCTAGCCAGCTGCATGATGACATCGTGGCTCCGAGCTCTAACCAGCAAATACCATTCCCAAAAGCCGTCTGGCCAGCAGAGAACCACGCGCAGTGAGGATGCTCCGGACTTCGAGCGAGGGGACGGCTCCCGCCTCCCGCCTCCCGCCTCCTGCCCCCTGCTCGGTCCTGAAGGCAGCTACATGGCAGGTAAGACGAAACCCCGTTCCGTAGCCAACGGGGGAGCTGACAGAGTGGGTTCTATTTCAGCAGCCTCTGAAAGGTGGCAGCGTTATCCGTTTTGGGGTCCACCAGGCTTCATTACCGGAGCATCTTAAGAGGACTTCACACTCCATAGAGCAGGCTGTTTGTTCTCAGAAGGAGCTGATTTTCATTTCATGGGAAGTGAGTGAAGGCTGTCCTAGGGTTTCTTCCCGTGCGTTATAATGTGCTTGTTACTAAATCAACGAGGTTCCAGGGAAATGGGAGGGCTGGATGCTTCCCTGACTCTTACTGCGGACCCCGGCTGGTTAACTATATGTAGACTGACGTTCAAACCATTAGGACTTGCTAAGTATTTAAGCCCCCAGTTTTGACCTAATTGACAGAAAGTGAAAAGTGCGGGCTTAAATGCGTATAATGAACTGCATGAATGACTATGGTGCAATGCAGAGCGAAATACATTTTAACAGATTCAAGTAAACCTTAGAAATAGTACTATAACCAAATTTTTTTCATATACTGACAGATCGAACACTTACAATACCTTATCCCCAGTTTACTTGTAAATACGTATCATTGATCATGCTACTAACAGCATTCCGATTTTTAAACGAGGAAAGTGAATCTTGCCACTTTAAATTTTCATCTAGCTAGTAAAATAAATGGTGGCTCTCACTAGATTTTCATCTTGAGAGATTGACAAACAAGACGCTTAAAATCACGAGTATCACGTCCTTGCGGGGAGCATGCTAGAAAGAACTTCTCCAGGACGGTAGCCCTGGAGTTCCGGGTGCAACATGTCACTTTGCACTGGAAACATTACTCTGAATGAAGTCTGCTGGATCGTTAGCGAAACACTTCACTTTTCTCCAGCGTGGGGACCACGCAGGGCGGTCTGCGACAACACAGCGTCCCTGGCTAGCGGGTGGCACGCGCTCACTCCCCCTGTCAGATATCTAACGTGTCCTTAGAGACAACGAATGTGTGATCAAGGGAGAAAGTGCATCTTCTGCGACACCTTTTTTTTTTTTTTTTTTTTTTTTTAACTTAGAGGAATCCTTCCTCCTTCAGAGGAGCGAGACTGAATGTGTGACTTTTGAAATCAACGGCAAACCAGCCATGTATATTTTTGGGTTGGAAGCAATTCCCCGGATGGATTAGGACCCAGCCTGGGCCGTTAAACACCACAGCCACCACCAGCAGGGACATTTAGTGCCCGAATCCATCACGTTTTCTAATGGAACAAATCTCTGCGGGAAAGCAATTGCGGTCTTGAAAGCAAAGATGCGATGGGGTCTCTGTACAGCTCAGCTCGGTGACACCCGGAACAAATGCGGGGACCTGTGTGTGTGTGTGTGTGTGTGTGTGTGTGTGCGCGCACCACGTTCCTCAAACTGTCTCACATAAACCCCAGAGATGCTTTGCTTAACTCAGTTGAAGGACTGCGAGTTTCTGAGGTTTACTAAACACACACCCAATCTCTAGAATTGTATTAATAGCAGTGACCAACCCCACACGCCCTGTGTCAAGACACTTCTCATGCATTTAATTGGATAATAATACAGACAAGGACAAAAATTCCCCACGCACTGTTGCTGTCACTTAATGTGAGGTTGGCATAGGAGCCTGAGTCTCCAGTTGTACGTTTAGTACCTTGAGCATCTCACCTGTTAAACAAGTTAAGTGTCCGCTTACCGAACACCAGCCGGTTCTTGCTGCTGAAGACACAGCTGTGAGCGGCGGATACGGGCCTACTCCATCGGAACGTCAGTCCAAACCAATCTGTACTCTTAGACAATGTGATTGAAGAAGCTAATCTAATTTATTGCAACAATTTAAAAAATATCCCATCCTCTTTCTGTTGAAGGGGTTAGGGAATTCCATGGTCTTCGCCCGCTGGGACCCCAACAACACCTAAAAATTTCCAGCAGCAGAAATAAGACACTCATCGAGTCCCTGACAATTTGCATTCTTGTGGGCACAGCTGTCCAGGTTGTCGCCCAGCCATTTCCAGCCCCCAAAACAATTACTGCCCAGCCTTCCAAAGTCCAGTTTTTCTCAAGAAGTTCAGAAACAACCCAGCCATTTCCCCCTTTGTGTTCATTTTATTTTCACTGGCATTCTATCACAAATCAAGCACTCTGGTCAACAATTTATGTGGGCAACAGAATCCTGACCTTCAAAGAGCTTAAAATCAGCCACTTGTTAAAGCAAAGTCAACACACCAGAGCATCACACGGTCAGGACGGACCCACTCGTGTACCTAAAATCGTCACCCGTCCAGTCCCAAAGGCTGGGAAAGCTGACGCCGGCTTTAAGGAAGGTGTCTTAGGGAAGGATGCAGAAGGGCAGCCCTATTTCAAACCGCAAGAGGAGGTTTCCAAAAATCACCAGCACGCTTCCAAACCGCAATTCTTTGGACGGCTGTGGGTTTTCTGTTTTTTTTTTCCCCCTTCCTTTCTCTGCCTAGTTCCCCTCATATGTTAAATCCTCTACCAGTTCTTTCTTAAATAGAGCAATTAGCTACATTCTCACAGTAGAGGACTCTCCGGCCCATTCCTTATGGTCTCTGCTCAGCACATTCATCACAAACAAAAAGAACAAGGCAGTTCTGTCGTCTGCGGACATTAACCAGAGCTCACAGGGTCCACGGGGCACGGCGCCAACGTGCTCCCTCCTGAGACATCTCTAACGCTCCTCCATCCTCCAAAGCAGGAGCTCTGGGCTGTTCTTGCAAACGGACTGGTGATGCCGTAAACAGTACTCTACCACGGAGAGTCTCGCGTTTATTGGGTTCTACACGGACCGCCATGCAAATTCCTTTAAAATGCAAATCTGCTCCCTTCCACTTTTAATTTGATTATCACCAAAGTCTGCACATTAGTCCCATGTCCTTCATGTTTACTGAATGTCCTCTTGCCACATGGATAAAGAAAGAGTGCTTTTCTAATTCACAAGGAGGACCCTGCTCTACCTTATAAAATGTTGTCGCTTCAAAGAAAAATGCTAATAATTAAAATTAGACATTTTTGAAATAGTTTAGTGGCTGTAAGTTGTATAATAAATATGATTTTCCTGTTATTGATAACACAGCATAATGTGCCAAGCATCTCATTAGCCTAAATGCCAAGCAATTTAGTAAATATTTAGTGTGTGCATTGTATTAACACTGCATTGGGTTAACACTGGGAAAAAAAAACAACTCAGCAATATGTATCACATTTTATTCTAAGATTGCCTCAAATTTCATCTGGATCTTTGTCTTCTAGGAGAATTAATGAACAAATGGTGCCTAATAGTCCTTACGAAGCCAGTCCTCAAAATCGAGTTGGTAACACCCTTTGGAAGGAGCTGAAACTCGTGGGGAGTTTAATTGCATATTTCTAAAAAATAAATTGCTCTTGGGTGAGAAGGGAAGCAGAGTAGACAGTAGTCACTGAAAATACATTTCTGTCCACACAGCACGCCGGGTTAGGGATAGGGAAGAGGACACAACCATGTCTGGGGTCAGCGATCCCACAAACGCAGGCGGGATCCCCACCACCCAGCGGTTGTTGTAGAATCTCACTGTTACAGGAAAGAATGTCTGTGATGCGTGGATTCCTTCCCGCCTTAGGTGTGTGGGAAGGTGTGTGTGTCCTGGAGACGGGCAGACAGAGAGAGACACGTGACAGTTGCATTTTATTCACAGACACAATCACCTTTTTTTTTCACTTGGAAAGAACGTGTAGACAGCCAGGGACGTTCACAATAAAAACTTAACTTTAAAGACGGTTGTGTATTTACTAAAGGTTCCACACCTGCCCATTGGGCAAACAGAGAAAAGCAAATTCTATTTTTTAACCTAACTTTCATTCATCAATAATTGTAGTTCAAGACGTTAATAGAGGGAAACTGAAAATAAACAAAATAAACTAAAATGGATGGTTCTTCAAATGAAGGTAAAAACATGAGCTATGAAGATGAGTTAAGTAAAATACCCCCCAAAACACCTCTGAAATATTCTATAGAAAGAAAAACTATGTATTCAGAAGATGAATGAGATGGCAGAAAGAATACTTTTAAAATTTCACATACACACAAAATATGTCAAAACTACAGTGAGGTGTCACCTCACACCAGTCAGAATGGCCATCATTCCAAAGTCCACAAATGACAAATGCTGGAGAGGCTGTGGAGAAAAGGGAATCCTCCTACACTGCTGGTGGGAATGCAGTTTGGTGCAGCCACTGTGGAGAACAGTATGGAGATTCCTCAAAAGACTAGGAATATGCTTACCATATGACCCAGGAATCCCGCTCCTGGGCATATATCCAGAAGGAACCCTACTTCAGGATGACACCTGCGCCCTGATGTTCACAGAAGCACTATTTACAATAGCCAAGACATGGAAACAGCCTAAATTTCTAACAACAGATTACTGGATAAAGAAGTTGTGATATATTTATACACGATGGAATACTACTCAGCCATGAAAAGGGAATGAAATAATGCCATTAGCAGCAACATGGATGGACCTAAAGATTCTCATACTAAATGTAGTAAGTCAGACAGAGAAAGACAAGTATCATATGCTATCGCTTACATGGGGAATATCAAAATGATACAAATGAACTTATTTACAAAACAGGAATAGACATAGAGACATAGAAAACAAATTTACCGCTACCAAAGGGGAAGTGGGGGGGGATAAATTAGGAGTTTGGGATTAGCAGATACACACAACTATATATAAAATAGATAAATGACAAAAAAAAAAAAAGATAAATGACAAGGACCTACTGTATGGCACAGGGGACTACATTCAATACCTTGTAATAACCTATAATGAAAAAACTATGAAAGAGTATATGTATATGTGTGTATGTGTATATATATATATAAAACTGAATCACTATGCTATATACCAGAAATTAACACAACATTGTAAATCAACTATACTTCAATAATAATAAAAAAATTTAAAGAAACAAGTAAAAAAATATATGTTAAGTAAATGCAATAAAAAGTTAGCCAATTAAAGATAAGACATTTAAAAAATCAGTGAATTAAAAGGAAAATAAATATGCAAGCATGGAAATGTCCTGTATAAAAAGGAGGGCAGCTGGACGTCCAGTGTGGTTACTGTTTATTGAGATACTAGCTCAGGCTCACTCCCTCCCAAGGCTGCAATTCCACGAACACACCAGACCTGGGAGACAGGTGCCTGGGCGGGCGGGCGTCTCCCTCCTGTCTGCAGCTGACAGCCCTTCCCACCGTGATCTGCAGATTGGATGCAGTCCCAATCAAAACCCCAGCAAGCTGTTTTATGGGTATCAATAAACTGACTCTAAAGTTTATATGACCAGGAAATAAAAATTGATACACGTCTCTGCCGACTCCCTCCCAGACATTTCAAGCCCAGGATTCTGAGTTGTGACTCAATTCTTTTCTCCTTCTCTCTCTCTCTCCCTTCCTTCCTTCCTCGTCTCCCTCCCTTCTGTGTCTCTGTCTCATTCTCCCTCTTCTTTTCTGCTCAAAACAAATCCCATATTGGTTCTTTTCTGGGCAGGAAAACCTCACAGCCCCAAATCACAAGACACAGCCAGGAAACACAGCAAACTATTAGATGTCGATTCAGCAGCTGTGATGGCGGTCCTCTGGACGTGAAACCCCACCACCACCACCACAACAGGGTGCTTGCTTTCGAGCCAGACTTTTTCACCAGCATTCAGAGTCATTGAACAAAATCCAACTTGTAACTGGGTCCCTCGCTCCCATGGAAAGGTCACAATGGCTAGCTTCCCACCACTGCTCAAGGCATTCTAGGAAAACATTCATATGTTCAAAATATCTTCAAAAAAGTAATCATTTAAAAAAAAAAAACCTTAATTTTTGTTGGGAATAAGTAACTCACATGCCACTGGGTTTTCATGACATTTTCCTCAGAACTTAGATGATGAAGGCAATGAATTTAAGAATGGTGATTTTTGCAGTTCTCACATATGCCGAAGTTCTTTTGCAGAAATATACCCCTGACAAAGCCGCAATGTTCCAGCCATTCTGAATAGTTTCTGAAAACTCAGTTCAGACCTTAAAAATGACTGACTCCCGGCTAAGATAAATGCAATAAAAACTGAATTGAATTAACTAAATTATACCCTGAAGGGAAAATGAAGCTGCATCTGAGACTAAGTATATGCGGTTCCTGGTAAAGAGGTAACATTTATAATCTGTATCAACCTGTTTTTACGGCACATTTTAAAGTTCAAGGTTACGGGCGAATTTCTGCGTAAGCAGCCCGATTCTCCATCCTCTCTAACGCACCGCTACCGTGCGGATAATTTACGGCAATATTCAGAAGAAAGCTCTTTCTTTTGAAGCAAAAACTAGGTTGATCATAAGAGCTTTTTCATTCATTCCCGGGCAGATTTGTGGACGGAACGGAACAGTAATAATTGTATGGGCCACTTGTCGTAACCCAGGGATTTGCAAGAAAGACTGGTCACCTTGTGTGAAACCAGATTGTCCTTAAGGGGAGGGTCAGAGCTCAGGGGGAGAGCATGTCCTTAGCACGCATGAGGTCCTGGGTTCAATCCCTGCTACCTCCATTAAAAAAAAATATAATAATAAATAAATAAACTTAATTCCCCACCCCCATAAAAATTGGCCTCAATTTAGAAAACTCTGAATATAAAAATAAACTTGCATTTGCATAAGATAATGGCACCAGCTTAATGGCCAGAAATTAAAAGAAAAAACAAAACAAAACAAACAAAAAAAACCACCCTTGAAGGGTTGCCTACCAATTTTTCAGAGGTAATGAAATAATGTGTTCATGAATTTAGTAAACAAACAAATCATCACTGATCATTCTTTTCTGGGCCAAGAGCCCTGGAAGGCTCTGGCCATTTTTTCAGCGAATGTTCCTGCTGAGTCACTCAAGTCACCTGTCCTAGAGGCGTTGACGGGGCCAGGGGTCAAACACAACCACATTTCAGGGGGGAAGACATGGGTCTGAGATGTAAACGAGTTTCCAGTTGGGAAGGTGTTACCTGCAGGAAAACATCCCACCTTGAGAAACAGACAAAGGAAGAGTGTTCAGCAATTTGCATAATGCATGACCCTTCTTCTTACAGTTTTGGTTCCCTTTGGATCATTTCTTGATTCATTTTAGGTGACGTGAATTCAAGGTATTTACGTAATATGCAAATGTGTCCATCCAGGACGCTCGAATATAAGGGTTCAGATCCTGAGTACAGATTTGCAATGACGTGGGTCATAGGGGGATTGGAAACATGCATGTGTACATGCACATGTGTACCTGCATACTGTACATGGGGATGTATTTAAATGATGGGACTATGTGCTTGTATATAAAACACATAACTGCAGAAATTGATGCGTGCACACACACATTGTCTGTATATCATTGTGTATCCATTACATCTGTTATGCTTACACATACAGTTACATCATTTCTTTTCTTACAGCTTTATGGAGCTGTAACCGACAGAAAGCACTATGTAAGTCTGAGGTTTACATCGTAATGTTTTGAAGTTTCATAACCAGGAATTAGTGAACACCCATCATCTCACGCAGGTATAAAAAATATATACATATATTGTAAATAATTATAAATCTGTATCTATCAGTCTGTATCTATGTATATATCATGTATCTATCACCTCTACCTACATTCTCCTATTTACTATCTATGTATCTAAAACTGAGTTTTGACCAGTGAGACAGACTGACTGCAAAACACAGAGGCTCAATTATTGGGTCCTTGAGTGCCTATTAAACTAAGAAGATCAGAAGAGACACGCCTAACGGAAGCAGAAAAAAACATTATATAAATCCGAGAGCCAGCAGAGGCGGTGATGTCACGGAACACAAGGATAAATTTTATTACAATAACTCGCAGAGAAAACACCCTTCACAAAGGCTGGTTTCAGTTGCATTCGGCAGTGGAAGAGCAGGGCCGTTGCAAGAATGATGGTGACAATGTTTCTTTGAACAATAACCGTTGCTCTTTGAAGACTGAGATAATCCGCCTGCTGCCAGCTGTTCCTCTCCAACAGCTGGGCTCATCTCGTTTCCGAAGAAAAGCCAAAGATAGATCAAAAAATAAATAAATAAATGAATTTTCAGTTAAAAAAAATCTAAATAAAATAATGCCATTTGCAAATATAACAATGCCATTTGCAGCAACATGGATGGACCTGGAGATCATCATTCTAAGTGAAGTGAGCCAGAAAGAGAAACACAAATACCATATGAGATCTCTTATATGTGGAATCTAAAAAAAAAAAAGAAAGAAAGAGGACCCTAATGAACTCAACTACCAAACAGAAACAGAGAATCGCAGACACAGTAAACAATCTCATGGTTACCAGGCAGAGGGGGCGGGAAGGGATAAATGTGGGAGTTTGAGATTTACAAAGGATAACCACTTCAGAAAAATTCTGAAACCAGAGAATGCGTTCTGGGGTGTCATTGACTGTGAACATGTGATATCCTTGTTCATCTAAATGTCACCCTGCTCAAGTAGTCATTACCAGCCTGGGAAACTGGGTTGTCAAGGCAATTTTAAATGCTTGAAAATGTTATGCAATAGTGCATGTAATAAACCTTTATTTTTGAACTTATATATATATATATATAAAATTGCAAATAGCACTGCTGATAAATTTTAACTGGGGTGGGGCTTCATTTGACAGCATAGAATTCTCCTCCACTCTGGCTGAAATCATTTCCTCCGCAGGGTACCATTATTCACCCTCGACAAGGTACTAAGAGTTTGCGCATCTTCCTAAGCGATGGAGTCTCCCGTCAGAACGGGGACTGGTCCCCGATCCCAGAGGATTCTCCCCTCACTAAAAAGACTTTGGAAATGGGCCCTGGGCGGCAACCACCGTCAGTGTGATCTCCTTGGCCTTGGGCCATCCATCACCTGCGTCAGACAAGGGCCATCAGATAGGGGATGCGGATCCAGAAGAGGAGACGCTGAAGTCCCTCAAGAGAGAGGAATTCGCCGCCCAAGAAAATGTCATCTCATGCTTGATCGGGACCTGGATGTGCCTCTGAATTGCACATGACGTATGCTTTACCTGAGAAAGTCTTCCCGGCAAGTAGCAGGTTTCACACTATCGTTCTGGTCACTACAACAACTTTATGCTCCTATTTATAATGTGATTGTCACCATTACCATCATGGTTACGTCCCAAGCTCCTCCAGGATGGTACAAGGCATTCCTTCAATTTAAAACATTGTCTGTGGTCGAGAATGCTGACCCCCGCCACACACACACACACACACACAAATGTCCATATCCAAACCTCCAGAACACGTGCACATTTTATGATCCACAGCAAACAGCCTATTTGGTAGATGTCATTAAGTTAAGGGTCCGAGATGGGGAGGTTACCCAGATGAGTTAAATCTAATCACAGGGTGTTTCAGAGTGGGGGAGTCCGGGTGATCCGACGTGAACAGGACCCAATGCACCACCGCTGGCTTTTGGGGGAAGAATGAGCCACTGCATAAGAAGTGGGGGAGCATCCTCTAGCCTGCTGGAGACAGCCCTTAACAGCCAGCCAGAGAGGATATGGGGCCCCAGCACGGCAAGAAGCTGAATTCTGCCAGCAACCAGGATGATTTAAGATAATGATTATTCCTGTGAAGCAAGAGATAGAAAGAGTTCTTGGAAAAATTCAAAGAGGCAATGTTTTTAAAAGTAGTTACCCTATCTATGACCCAGGAATCCCACTCCTGGGCATATATCCAGAGGGAACCTTAATTCAAACAGACACCTGCACCCCAATGTTCATAGCAGCACTATTTACAATAGCCAAGACATGGAAACAGCCTAAATGTCCACTGACAGATGACTGGATAAAGAAGCTGTGGTCTATTTACACCATGGAATACTACTCTGCCATAAAAAAGAATGAAATAATGCCATTTGCAGCAACATGGATGGACCTGGAGATTGTCATACTAAGTGAAGTAAGCCAGAGAAAGAAAAATACCATAAGATACCACTTCTATGTGGAATCTAAGAAAAATATATAATACAAATGAATTTATGTACAAACCAGAAACAGACTCACAGACATAGAAAACAAACTTACGGTTACCAAAGGGAAGTAGGGGGAAGGATAAATTAGGAGTTTGGGATGAACATATACACACTATTATATATAAAACAGATAAACAACAAGGTCCTACTGTACAGCACAGGGAACTATAGTCAATATTCTGCAATAAACTATAATGGAAAAGAGTATGAAAAAGAATGTATGTATGTGTATGTATGACTGAAACATGATGCTGTACACCAGAAACTGACACCACATTGTAAACGGACTACACCTCAGTAAAAAAAACAACATATTAAAAAAGAATATATGCGTAAAACTGAATCACTATGCTGTACGCCTGAAACTAACACATCGTAAACCAACAACACTTCAATTAAAATATTAAAAGAAGCAAAAAATAAAAATAAAAAAGGAGGCAATGTTTTGTTTTTAAAAACTTGCCAAAATGAGCAGCCATAACGCGGTAAAATGTCACATATATTTGTTGACACTATTATTTTCTTGTGTCCTGTCGGCCATTAGAGGCAGATCTGCGAATTAGGATGTGACGAGATACTTAGAACCATGCGTCCTCAAGAATGTAAATTAAATCCAAATAGCTCCTGTTTGTTGTTGTTTTTCAATGTCCCAGGAAGGGGGCCACACTGAAAGGGAAGTGGGCGATTGTCATAAATTTACATACTGTACGTGTGGTTTCCCCTCCAAAGGCGCCCGAAGTCTTGAGGGCGTGAGGTCCTGTGTCTTTGCTTGATTTTACTGAACACAGGTGTCTGCGCGTGTGTGACCACCTCCTTCTAAGGACAGGCTGCCTCGTGTCTGAGACGGGCAAGAAGCCGGCAGGGGTCGAGTCCCTTCTCCTTGCAGGTGAGCCTTTGAACTGGTGAACTTGGCATGGATGCCCTGTTCCGGCCCCGTCAATCCCGCACCCCACTCTGAACGGCTGTGCCAGCGGGGCCGGCGCTCAGCGTGTCAACTACACCCAGAATCAAAGCCCCGCTCAGAGCTCACGCCTAAGCCACCAGCTTCGAGGCAGCTTTTCAGCAGAGGTCCGCATGGCACGGCCCATCTTGCAGTTGCCACGTGCTGTCCCCCTTCGATTTCCACGACGTTTTTATCCCCTTTTGTATACACTTCGCTGCGGGGCTAGGAGTGAATGCTGTGCCCACTGGGGGGCACGGGGGCTCACACTAATTCTGCTCCCCAATCTTATCTGCCTGCCTGGTGACCGGAGTACGGTAGAAACTCAATAAATATTTGATGGAAGAGCGAACGAGAGCCAAATTTAGATGATAGCTTGCACATGGATCATGACACCTGTCCTCACGGGGTACAAATTCACCCAGATGTGCCAGCATCGCTTGGATACAATGTTACCCAGATGTTCCAGCATCGCTTGAGTTAAGGAGGCTACAGGCTACAAAGTTTTGTAACCAGTTGGAAGAGCCAACAGCCACCAAGACAATGGACCATGGGAATTATTTCTAATTATTTGTAATATATTCTGGACCCCTGTGTGTAGGTCTCCCCTACATGAAAATGTGTGTGAAGTCATCACGGTCTGCATCTGGAGCTGGAGAGGGTAGGATTGGTTCCTCTCACGTGTGCCTGGACAGAGAAATACGAGTTTTTTCCTACTTCTGCAGGATACAGAGTTCCAAATACACACACACAGTGCCACAATGTGTGTGTGTGTGTGTGTGTGTGTGTGTATAAAATAAATATTTTTAACATTTCAGATCCTTTATTAAAGTAGCACACATGCCATCCAAAGTGTGCATTTTCTAAGCATACCATGTTTGGATCTTTCTGATTTCCTGCAGGTTTAGGTCATGTCTGCAGAGATACCCTTAAGTGGATGAACAAAACGTTCAGTAACTACTAAAAACACAGTAACAGGGTGGAATGATTTAAATACAATTTAGGCAGACATGGATTAGGAAAATACATATATTTTATATACATATATACCCTACAGAATATATCTATTCCTACAGAAATGCCTGAGTTGGGAGGCATGAACCGTGCATAAAGGCAGACAGGGAGGAGACCTTCCTGCAATGGATACGTCACGTTGCAAACCAGCAGAAAAAGCCAACTGATGATCAAAGCAAGTCAAATCAGAAACAGAAGTGGCAACAGCAAAAGCAGGTCCTGCCAACTGGTGTGTGCAAGTGAGCAGAAGAGAAAGACAACGAGGCTTTTACAGGTGGGTAGGGACAGTTCTGGGGGCAGAGGAGGATCCGTGTCATAGCAGGGGGGAGTCGCGATTAAGGATGTAAATCAGCACTCAGTTGGCAAACGCAGGGCACACCCTCACAGACTGCACATTTTTAGGATTTTGTTTATTGACGATCGCGGTCCCGTGCGTTCTCCTCTTTGTCAAGTTTGCAGGGTCGAGGTTGCTTTTCACAGCTCCGTTACGTGTGGACACCTAACGTGGTGGGGGGGGGGGGGTGCAGAGGGGTCAGCACCGTGAGGGTCAACGGCCAAGAGCGCGTAGTCTTAACAGAGCCTTTCCCTGGGCGGGTGTGACGCTAGTCACTCCAGCTCAGATCCCTTTGCACCTGAAGGTAAATAATGGCATTAATAAGAAGTTCTGTGTGCAGGCATCCTGTTTTGGGAGGGAGGTGGTCCTTCTAATTGAGCTCAGTGAAAAGAAAAAGACTAGAAGTTTCTGGAAAATAATGCGGTTAAGGCTGGGGGCAGTGTCGGCAGTGTCCCCAAATTTTGAGTCCGCCCGGTAATTCTATAACGGCTTACTTACTGCAACTGCCTAAGGCTCGGGCCAGACAGAGGCAGAGAGCCTCCTTCTGAGTGTGATTGTGACCGAGACAAAAGGAATGCAAGTTGTGTTAGCCCGTTGCCAACCACAGCTCCTCCCTCTTTGTGAACAGACGTCATGTGCGTGTTCACGGAAATGGGCAAACACGTCAGTTGCTTTTTACCTCCTGCACCTTCTTTTTTTTATTTATTATTTTATTTATTATTTATTATTATTTATTAATTAGGTTTATTTTTTTCTTTTTTAACTGGGGTACTGGGGGTTGAGCCCAGGACCTCGTGCTTGCTAAGCACACGCTCTACCCCTGAGCTATCTTTAATTTTATTTAAAAAAAATTTTCAAACTGAAGTAGAGTTGATTCAGAATGCTGTGTTAACTTCGGGTGTACAGCAAGGGGTTCAGTTATACACCTATATATCTATATCTTTTGTTGCAGGTTATTACAAGACATTAAATACAGTTCCCCGTGCTGCACAGTAGGACCTTGCTGTTCGTCTGTTTTACAGACCGACAATTTTGAAAGCAGGGATATTGCTTTACGCATTTCTCTGGGTTCTGTGCAATTCAAGGACTCCTCCCCACGGAATGCATTTCCCGAAGAGTTCGTAATTAGTGTTATTCATGACCCTCTGCACCGAGCACATCGCATTTGGGACACGCTTTAATTGTAAAATAAAGAAAGAGCCTGGCTGGTCATTCATCTGTGACCACACTGCCGAGCGTTTCCGGATCTACACTGTCAGACAGTTGAGTCGAAAGCCTTTCTTTTGGGGCTTCTCCGTGAGGCTCGGCCAGCAGTAGCGAGAGTCCCGGCTCTATACCAGGGAGGCCACGGAAACTTTCTCTGGAACTAAAGGGAACACAATTTCCAAGCAGCGTAGTATTTTGATGTGCAACTTAGGACAAAAAAAAAAAAAAAAGCTTTCTTTTGCTGCACTCAGGGTCTGTTTTCATCAAATAGCTTCTTTCTTTCGCCAAATTTTTTATTTTTCTTTGAGCAAGGTTTCCTAAAACAGGGTCCTGCACTGTACAGAAAAGAAAATTGACCTTTGACTTTGAAAAAATCTCAACCTGCACAGAACTTACATTTCTTAACAGACACATCTCAGGGTTTTCTTTACGTCGGGACACAGGAATGACACCGACTACGTTCAGTTTCCCTGTGAAGTTCCATAAAGGAAATCCTTCCCGTCTTACAAATCTTAGCAATTTTTGCTGGAGGAAGATGCAAGAATTCAACAGTAATCACATGCAACAAAGGTGATATTTAAAAGAAAGATGTGAGGAATCCTGTGGTTATAGCAACCATGGATGCCTGCAACGGAACACTCATCACTGTGTCCCATTTCTCCTTCATCTCATTGATTAGTGGTCTCATTACACAAGAAAACATTCTGTGTTTCGGTGGTGAGGAGGGACGCATTGTAAATTAAAGGGGCTGATTGTAGCTGAACCGGCAAATGAGCGTTATAACCCACAGGTGGCCCCGAACTGTCATTTAAAACAAAAATTATTTTATGCAACTAAATTTAACCTCCCTGGAGTCGCACAGGATACATTCTGCGTTTTCAGGGACACAGTCCTGCTATCAACCACCTCTGTCTTTCGAGCCAGAGATTCAGCCATTCGTTTCTCCATCACTACGTCTCTCAGAAGCCAGATTTCAGAGGAAAACAAGCCTCATGTTCCCTGAATTTAAAAGGAGTCGCTGAAAAGCACCTGTCAAAGTTCGGTTTGGGTGGAGGGGGTGGCTACCATGCATCACCCAAGCTGTCAGTCACCCCAGGACAAGGCTGCACACGTCAGTATGTTGGGTCAGAGTGTTATTAACGCAAATCGAATGCAAAACACTGTAGCAGAAGAGAGATTAAAATCTGCCATCTCCTTTCAAAAATGGGTTTCTTTCATCAGTGGGAGGAAGTCACGTATCCCCACCTTTCAGAATTTCTTTATCCTATCCTGCTGTCTCTCACATTAGCATTTCGCATTCCCAAGGACCCTGGGCGGGATGTCGGCTCCTGTCCCTCCAAAATAATAAAGCTGCTTTGAAACGGTCTTTTTAGAGATTTGCTCAAGTACCTCTTTTTGGGTTTTGTTTTCTTCTTCTTCTTTTTTTTTTTTTTTTTTGGATGATTCAGCTTCCAAGCAGCATCCCCAAAACAGACCTTCACTTGATTCATTTGCTGATTTTTCTTGTCCTCCTGGGGTGAGAAGCAAGACTTGAATGGAAAAGGGCGCAAAAAATGTGAAGGAAGCAAGTCACGGTTCCCAGGGTCCCCAGATCCACAGCATCCAAAGTTAGGCAAAGCCCCGAGGCTGTCCTGACCAAGGGCTGATGGGAGGACCTGCGGCCAGGTGATACAGGTGGTCAGGAGTCTGCAGCGCCGGGGATGGGTTTGCAGCCCAGCTTTTAAAAACTGCTGTCTCTTAACTCAGGAAAACCACCACTGTCTTCCACGGAGCCACATCTCAGGAGCAGGGAAGACTTCTGGGATGAGATACGGAGAAAAGTACTTCGAATTTGCCTGGCTGTCCTGCCCTGTTTCCTCCTCAACCTCCCGTCTGATCAAATTTCCGGCTCTGGTGAGTCGAGACAGCCTCTGTCGGGTGTTCTGGTTTCCTGACTCGTCGCGTGACGTCTACCTGGAGGACCCGGCCGCTGGATTGACAGCAGGTGAGAACGGCCAACAGGTCTACCTGGGGCTCCTCTGCAACCCTGCAATGCACCTGGTAGACGAGACCACGGCGTGACCGTCGGCTTTTCCCTGCGTCACAGCAGGGCAGGCACTGAAGGGAACCCAAAAGTGGGGAGGAGAAACCCAAGGGTGCTTTTCTTCCTCCTCTTGGCTGTGGGCTTTGGTTCCCACAAGCCCGGCTTCCTACAGGATCCCCATCACTCACACTCGGATGCACCATGGTGGCCCGTGGAGCACTGTTCCCTGGGGTTCTGTCTGAGCCTCACCTTCACGGACTGTCCTGTCCTCAGTGGCTGTTCTGTGCAGCTGTGTATCACCTCTCTAGTCGGTCCCTTCTGTCAGCCCCCTCTTCTGAAACCCACAGCGAGGTTTCTGTTACCCTTACTGGACGTGGCCCTTCACGCGTACATCTGAAGGTCAGTCACCAGTAGGAGTGACCAGGTGCTTCAGGGAGTCTGGTATGTATGTCAGGAGACTATACATATGTAGTGTATAAATGGCACGTGCAAGTTTATCTATACACATCAATTGCAACTCAGCAATTTTCAAAAACTATTCGTAGATTTTTCCAAAGACACACAGATGGCCAACATGCACATGAAAACATGCTCAGCGTCACTAATCATCAGGGAAATGCAAAGTGAGAACCACAGTCAGATGTCACCTCACACCTGTCAGAATGGCTGGCCCTAAAAAAGAACACAGATAACAAATGGTGGCCAGGATGTGGAGAACAGGGAACCCCAGTACACAGCTGGCAGGAATGTCAACTGGTGAAGCCACTATGGAGAATAGCACGGAGGTGCCTCAAAAAATTAAAAGTAGAGTTAACATACAACTCCACAATCCCACTCTTGGGTATTATCTGGAGAAAACCTGTAATTTGAAAAGATACCTGCTCCCCAGTGTTTACAGCAGCCAAGACATGGAAGCAACCTGTGTCCATCAACAGAGGACTGGATAAAGAAGATACACATATGAAATGTATTTGGGAACTACATTAAAACTTTTAACTGAAAAAGAAAAAATACGTGTGTGTGTGTGTGTGTGTGCATACATACATACATACATACATACATACATACAAAGGAATACTATACAGCCATAAAAAGAGTGAAATAATGCCATTTGCAGCAACATGGATGGACCTGGAGGGCATTATGCTGAGTAAAATAAGTCAGACAGAGAAAGACAAATACGATATGATATCACTTGTAAGTGTAACCTGAAAAAGAAAACCAGTGAGTACAGCCAAATAGAAACAGACTCATAGACACAGAAAACAAGCTAGTGGTGACCAGCAAGGAGCAGGGAGAGGCAAGATGGGGTTCCGGGATTAAGAGCTAAAAACTACTATGTATAAAATAAGTAAGCTACAAGGATACACTGTACAACACAGGGAACACAGCCAATATTTTATAATAACTACAAATGGAGTATAATTTTTAAAAACTGTGAACCACTGTGTTGTACACTTGAAACATAATGTTACAAATCAACTATACCTCAATAAAAATCAATGAAAATAAGAAATGTAAGGGCCAGATTACCAAGCTGAGAATTCACATTTTGAATGTTTTCAAATATTTCAATGTTGGGCGGACTTACATGCAAATGAATGCAAAAACAATTTCATTCAGATAGTCGAGATTAAATAAAATGAAAGGTCAGATTAAATAAAATGAATTTTGAAAAAAATATTAATAAGTGCAATGCAATAGGTAGGAATCCACATTGGTAAATCCATCTAGAGTAGCGTGGAAAGCAATTAAATATGAGCTGAATCAAAATAAATACAGACTAGTCATGCTCATCCCATATTTTGGGATAACAAAATGTAAAAGAACAAAGTTGAAGGACTTTACATAATTTTAAGACTTGACTTTAAAATGAGAGAAAACCATACAGTACGGGGTTTGCAGAGAGAGAGCTCAGAGGAGGACCCGCCCAGACACGAGCCATTCATTTCCCACAAAGGCACAGAGCCAGCTTCACAGAGAAACTTCTTTCAGACAAGTGCTGATAAACAGCTGGATAATGTTTATGAAGTATCTACGGTTTGGGGATGGAAACAGGGAACACCAATAGCCGAAAACGTTTGAGACATTCTGAAGCCCAAACCACTGCTCCTTTCCTTAGCTGAGAATTTGGCTGTTGGTGCCAGTGGTGGCGGTGCTGAAGGCAAGAAAATATATATAAGTGCCTCACAAGGTGGGAAGAAATTATGCACATTAACATCTGGGCAGTGTCAAATTTTATTTATATATAATATGTAAAAGCACTTGGTATATACCTTCACCCAGAAGTACTCACCAACGTGAGTCTATGAATTATGACACCACCGACATGAATTCCTTGTGCGCCCTTGAAAGTTACACATTTTCTTTGCATCTGTGTCTTTAAATAATGTTGACTATAACACATATATTTAAAAGGACAGAGAATCTTGTAACGAAAATGCAGTTTAACTACACAGTCTGCTAATTTGCAACCTTTGCTTGGGTTGCATACATCACCGTTCATTCCTGCATTTTAGTGATACTCAATATAGGGGTTTTGGCTGCAGGAACAAAGGACCTCATCGCACATTTTCCCTGGTTTATTCTATATATCGAGCCAAAGACATTCCAAAAGGGTAAAATATCTATATGAACAAGTGATATGTCATAAGAGCGTGTCTTGGATTATTTCCTAAGAATCGATTGCGTTATGTTACAGGCGCTGGTCCTCAACCATGAAGACCCAGAAGCCTGAGTCTATAAATGCACGGTGAACACAGCCATCAAACAGAGGCAGGAGCTTCAAAACAACCCAGGACCAAGACTGATAAAGACTAGAAGACAGAAATATCTATTTACAACGTGCGCCTCTCACTGCAAGTGGAATATTAAAGGAAAACCTAAAAGTATGGCATTCTCCATCAGCAGACAGACTCACGTGGCACCTGAAATGCTAACTTGATTTGTTTTCCCATGAACACAGACTTGGTGATGTGGGCTCAACTGCCTTACGAGACCAGATGTAGACCACCTCCCAGACACTCACAATGCTTTGTAAACGGAACTCATGTATGAAATGGTTACTGTTGGCGGATTCTGTTTCTGTGTCTATTTTTAGCTAAGCAGCAGGGGTGTTCCTACTGACGGACACAGAATATCTTTACAGTTACACATTGAAATGGGATCGGCCAGTACTTCTTTAAAGGAGAACTCCTATTCCTTCTTGATTTCAAAGTCTTATTTCTGGAGGACTTTTTTTTTTTTTTTTTTTTTCCATCTCACTTTCCTAACTACTTGTGGGAAAATCTCACCCCTGAATCCACGGACCAGCTCCAGATTGCATAATGACCTCCCGCCCCGTCAACTCCCTTTTAGGTGGATCTGTTTCCGTTCATTTCCCGTCCTGAATAGCTGGGTCCCTTTGCTGCACTCTGTTAAAGCCCTGACACGTTTTAGTTGCCTGCGGGATAATTCTCATATTCATTCGTACTTAGGGAGTTGTTCCGCTATTTACGACCTTTCTGGAGGTGAGACATGATAAAAGTGGACGTCATCATCACTGTGAGGGTGATCTTCCCATTCCACTCAGGAAAGGCTGGTGGTATTCTGACTCTGCAAGCAGCCCCTCTAACCTTCTCTCCAAATACAAAGGCAACTGTCCATCACAGAATCCAAGTCAGTTCACCCCCAGGCGCAAAATTACTCTGATATTCAACTTCATTAACAGAATGGAAACCTGTCCTGTATCACTGCATCTGTAGGAGTACAGGACATTCGTCTAAGGTGCAAATATTCAATGAGTGCATGGTGGGGAAAGGTTCAATTTCGTTGTCTGCTTCTCCTACGTCTAGGAGACAAGAGGACAAAATAATCTAACCAGGGGGTGGGGAGGAGGGGGTTGAATTACACTTGAATGACTCCTCTCAGTCCTGCTAGAGCAAGGAGGGCAGACGTCCATGTGTGAGAAGTAAGTGAGCTTTATGAGATGCTGGTGAGATCCAGTCCACGTTGCTGTCACCTGGGCCGACCACTAGGACCAAGGAAATACGTCTTCCTAGAAGGAGCTATCCTTTAGAAGGAACAGGGATGGAAGAAAACGTAAAGGATGCTGTCTTTGATCAAGACCTGCTCTCAGAGGAGAACCAGGGCATCGCTCCCAGGAAAGGTCTCTTACTGGTGATCCAGCTGCAAGACCTGAGGGTTGGGGGAGAGCTATTTTGAGAAGAGTTTTTGGTCGATGCACAAGGGTCTGTATTCGGGTCCTGGAATCGAGGTGTGCCGAATCGGCGTTTGTGCGTCCTGAAGTAGCAACTAACCCAGAACCTACTGATCGGTCCAGATTGAGTGTTCAACCTACTGTGGCCCAGAGACAACTGCTCAGAGCATGAATCAAAATCCACTTGACTCTCCCTTCATCTTTTGAAAGAATAAAGACCCACCTTTTCTATTCCTTCCTTCCTTCCTCCTTCCTTCCTTCCTCCAATAGACTGTTTTTTTTTAGGAGCAGTGTTAGGTTCACAGGAAAACCGAGAGGAAGGTATAGAGATTTCCCATGTGCCCGTCTGCCCGCGCACACGCACAGCCTCCCTGCTATCAGCATCGCCCTCTGCAGATGGTCCATTTGTTACAGCGGATGACCCTAAAGACCCACGTGGTCACGACCCAAGGTCCACAGTTTACATTAGGGTTTGCTGTTAACGTGGTGGATTTTATGGGTTTGGACAAAGGGATAGCAACACGAATTCACCACCGGGGCATCAGGCAGAACTTTTCTTTAGAAGCATGAAGAATTGTTTTAGAGACGATTGAAGAGGAAAATATAAAGCACCCGGCTAAGAGGTCTCAAGAAATTGAACAGAAAAAGAGTTCTGTTTTTTTTTTTTCAATGACGGTGAGCCAACGCATGCACGTTAAATAGGTCATTACAGAAAACAACAGAAAACCCAAACCAACCAAACAAAAAAACTCGATCATGTTTATAGTTCCTCCATCAATTTGAGAGCATTTAAAATAATGTCATTAAAATTACCCCAATTTGTGTTTTATCTCTAATTTCATCATTTGTTTAAAATGGTGCCAACTCCCTGTTGATCAAACTTTTCAGAATTATGTAACAATCTATCTTTTCTTCCCTTGCATTTTTCTAACATCGATTTAGTCAGTTGCTAGACATTAAGTACTTCTTACCCCCCAAAAAATAATAACATCTGTTATTTATATTC
The DNA here is from genome assembly GCF_009834535.1 of Camelus ferus. NCBI lineage: Eukaryota > Metazoa > Chordata > Mammalia > Artiodactyla > Camelidae > Camelus > Camelus ferus. The sequence continues at coordinate 7,630,844 of NC_045732.1, forward strand.
TTATGATCTAGCCTGGTTTGCAGTAGTCAGTTTATGCTCAGATTCCTGCCTTTCAATCATGGCTGCTATTGAGATTGAAATAAAGGAAGGGTTAAACTTGCTGACGTGGGCATCTGCCCAAAATACCAAGAGAATTTCATCAATGTAGGAATTTTCCCACCCAGGGCTGTAAGGTTCAAAACTTAATCCAATCTGTGACCTGTGGATGGCTCGACTCCAAGATGCTAACCAATTCTCCCTCTGCAGTATCTTTAAGAAACCCAACCAGAGGGCAAAATTCCTAAAAGAGACAAAAATAGCAGAGGTGCTCTGGCAGCTGGGACTTCACCAGCACATCTTGCTTTGTTAGAGTCTAGGTGGTTGGATAAGTACAGAAGCAGATTGTGGTGGATTAAAAAGACATCATTCAGGAGAGTGCAGCACACAGCCATCCACAATGAAATATACCAAAAATCATTTTTTTCTTGCTAAAAATGGGTCCCCTTTCATTTATTTTAATGTTTCTTTTGGGAGTAAATATCCCTCTTGTTTGTTTATATATGTTACCGTCAGAGATCCAGCTAAATGTTCTGCTTGTTTTGAGACCTAGGGATTTCTGATGCACTGAAATGAATTTACAGTTAATTTATTTCAGTTTGTGTTGACTGCATACCCTTCAAATGAGTTCATGTTTACCTTAGAATTAGCTTACTATTTAATTAGTCTTCGAATTACAATTAGACTAATTAGAATTAGTCACAGTCTTAGCATTTTACAAAATGCAGATGATGACTGTTTTCAAAGGACGACTGGGTTGGGTCAGTCCTCAGCTCAGAAGCGGCCGCGGTGGAGTACGTGGTCTCACAGAATCTACCACCGGACTGAACGGCCTTCGGTAAGCCTGGGGTCTTATCAAAGGAGTTCAGCTTTCTCAATCTTTATTTAGAGAACTTGCTTCTGAATCTGTGACCGATCTAGCTATGCATAGATTCTTTCCCTTGTTAAGTTTACTTATAATTCACTTGCCATCATTTCTACGATAGAGAATAACAAGATAATGGTTCAAAATTTCAATTTATATATGCACATATGTAAACATATTAATGAACATATACATCTGTTAACATACTTAAACTAGTAACATGTTATGTTTATGTAGAATATGTCTATATATTACATGTTATATTTATAGCAAAAAATGTTTATATGTAACAATGTTTACATACCAAAGTGTTACATGTAGACATATTTATAGATACATAAACATGTTTATATATAACAATGTTTATATAAGTGTTACATATAGAAATATATTTATAGATATATAAACATATTTATATACAATGTTTATAATTATATACAATGTTACAATAGATATATTTATAAACAGGTATATAAAAAGTTTACATATATAAAGTGTCATATAAAGATACGTTATATATAACAATGTTTACATATTATATAAAGTATTATATATAGATAATATATTTAGATATATGAACATTTATATACAATGTTTATATAAAATGTTACATATATATTTATAAACATGTATATAAAAAGCTTACATAGTTTTAAAGATATGTTATATATAACAATGTTTACATGTTATATAAAGTATTATATATAGATAATATATAGATATAAACATGTTTATCTATAACAATGTTTACATAAGTTATATATAGATGTTATATTTATAGATATATACATGTTTATATACAATGTTTATAACTATATAAAATGTTAGATATATTTATAAACATGTATACAAAAAGTTTACATATATAAAGTGTTATATAAAGATATGTTATAGATATATAAACATGTTTATAAATAACGTTTATATATGTTAAATGCTAGGTAGATATATATTTATAGATATAATGGCATGTTAATAGCTTAGGTTTATATTAAGGTACATAATATATATTTAAATTAAAAAACAACCTCAGATTCTCATTAAGATGATGAAAAAGTGAAAAACAGGGCTTCACATTTTTGCATTCCACATCTCAGTGCATTTGAAGATTTTCTTTTCCAAAATGAATTATTGAATCCCAAATAAACTCTGTTTAAAGGCTGGAAAATGGAGTCTCGGCTCAGAGGCGCCGGTCCGTCCCCAGCGTCCATTCGTTTTCCATTTCAATCTAGCAGCTTGTTTAGCTTTATTAACTCTGAAACGGCTGCAGCAAATGAAACGTAATTCTGCCACAAGTAACTAAGAAACAAGCCGATCCTTTCCACACCGAGAACCATCTGCTCATCTGAGGGACTGATTAATGAAATTCTGATGGCCGCCTTTTCACGACCATTAAAAACAAATTTTATTTCAGCCTCCAATTCCCCACCGTCTCAGAGGTAAACGCCGCAGAAACCAACTCGGTAAAACAAATAAAAATAAACATTTCGGAAAAAAAAAAAGGACAGGACAGAAGGGACTTAGCACACAGCATCCTTGAGGCACTAGGAAGAGGTCTGGTCACCAATTCCAATGAGGGTGGGGAGGGTGCAAAGGTGGGCTGCGGGGGAGGGGGGTCCTCACCACCAACCAGCTCCCTCAGCTCTGACACTTTCTACCTGGACGAGCACCGGACCCCACACGGCTGCCCCCTTCCCCCACTACAATTCAGATGCCAATCAGTAGTTCAAGTTGCGACCTGTGCTTTTGACCCACTGGTCCCAAGGACCTCCCCTCCCACCGTCCCCCAACAGAGCAGCTCCTGGAACTCAGAGAAACAGTTCAGGACCCAAGGCGATAAAACTCACCGTTTTGCAAACAAAGATGCTCAGGGAAGCCTCAGGGAAGCAGTGCAGGCTTCCCGGTCCTCCCCCAGGAACCAGGCGTCCACCAACCCGGAAGCTCTCCGAGCCGTGACCTCCTGGGTTTTATAAGCTTTCAGTTCCCAGGTGTGCCTGATCCCATCATTGGCCACGGGGGATAGAATCCACCTGCAGCCTCTCCCCGCCCCGGAGGTCCAGGGATGGGGTTGAAAGTTCCAACCCTCTAGCCTCCGGGTTGGGTCCCCTGGCGACCAGCCCCTCTCCTTAGGTGAAGAGGGGGCAATGCAAACACCACTCCATTAACGTAACAAATGGCACCGTAATTGCTCTGATCACAGGAAATTCCCAGCGGTTTAGGAGGGGGCTCTCTGCCAGAAACGGGGATGAAGGCCAGATCCAGATTTCTTATCAGAAATCAGGGTACCAAGGATATTGACTCTCAACTCCCCTGTTCCAGACCCCGGGAGGCCAAACTCAGACAAATGCTATTTCTTTAAAGAAAAAAAAGAAATGGACAAAAGCATGCATGCTTAAAATGAAGGTACCCCCTAAAAAGACTTTCAGTGTTTATTAAAGAGAAAAAATTTCCTTCTTTACATGAAAGTTTTCCCCGTCCTGAGTGGGAGGAAAGACTGAAACTCACTTGTAGGGCACAAATTAGGGGGGAAAAATATCTCACCATTGAGTTCTTCTACGAAGAAGTTGCATTGTCTTGTGAACCTCAGGGCGATATAGCAAAGCATTTTCACATATTAGTAAGACAATAGCTTGCAGAGTGTAAGAATTTTGTGCCTTGAGGGCAGGGTCTAGCTCAGTGGTAGAGTGAGTGTTTAGCTTGCAGGAGGTGTTGGGTTCAATCCCCAGTACCTCCTCTGAAATTTAAAAAAAAAAAAAAAAGGAGGAATTTTATGCTTTTAGTGTGATGAAATACAATTAATTTTAAGGCAGGATGAGAAACAATTTTAAAGATAAAATTCTCTCTCTGTCCCTTTGGGGCCACTATCCATTCCCTTCTGTGCATCGTGCATTACGAAAAACAGGAATGCCCACTTGCAAGGAAAAAAGGGAAAAAAAAAATAAAGTATTTCCTCCTAGCAAATAACTCCTCAGGAGCTCAGCTTCTTTCTTAGTCCTGGACGGGGTCACAGTAACCCACCCCTCGCCTGGGTGGACTGTGGGAACCGTCAGTATGTTACTCTGATGTATGACCTCTGTCTCCAAAGGTCGAATCATTGTGCTCTGACCTGTAACAGGTGGGAAAGGCCCCAGAGCTTTCGGAAAGACTGCCTCCTCAGCTGAAATCGTGAGGCTGGCTCGAATAATATTTTCCATACATTTCTTAAGATTGATTAATTTTTTTCGTCCACGTGCGATGGACAGTTTTAGTCTAATTTCGCTCACGGGAAACGAGTCCTTACCGTCCCCTTATGTGATAAACTTAATATCCTTTTACCCATGTTTGTATGGCGGAGGGGCTTTATCTTTTCTTAACTGATTTTTACTTTTTCATCGTGTATCGTGTATTTTATAATATATTGTGGACAAAATCTGTTGCCTGCCATTTCAGTGAACAAAGGATGCTGTGGCCATCGAGCCGTCAGCCACTGCAGGCCTCCCCCCAGCCCCCACGGTGCCCCCTGAGGGGACTCGGGATGGAGAAAAACGGGATATTGGCCCCAGAGAGCTCAGGTGCACGTGATTTTAATGGGCCCAGACTCTTACATCTCCCAACACCCAGAGAAGCACTAAACTCATTAACCTGAGATGCCTGGGGTATCTGAGATGGGGTGGGGGTGCGACTTTTGGTTTTGTTTTTTGACTGGTTAGGAGTAATATTTGCATGCCTGACTCCATGTTTCTTTTTGTTTTTGTTTTTGTTTTTGTTTTCCCCAGCAAAACCCCTATATCTCCTGCCTCCTCCCTCACCTATTTGGGACCGTCCCTCAGAATCCTTTCTCGGCTACGCATATAGTCCTCAGGAAGGTCCCCAAGTGGGATAAGAATTCCCAAATGTTAGGTTGCGCATTTTTTTTCGTTTGACAATATAATACGTATTTTATACACAGTGCTATGCAGGCAGACCTCATTTTATTGCACTCCTTAGAGTTTGCTTTTTTTCGTTTCTTTTCTTTTTCTTTTGCCAGTAAAATGTCTGTGGCCACGCTGTGCCGAGCAAGCCTTTTGGATCTATTTTTCGAACAGCATCGGCTCACTTCCTGTCTCTTGGTCCCATGTTGGTAATTCTGGTGACATTTCAAACTTAAGTTGTGGGCCTCGGCCACTGAGTTTCAGCCTTGAAAAGAAAAAACTTACCTGTTATATTCAGAATGTTATCATTTCCCCTCAAAATAGTCAAAATAAGTTTGAATGCAGCTTCGTTACTGTTCATCTCGATAGATGTTTAAAGGTCTATTTTAATTTCTTATGTGCCCAGTTTTAGTTCATCACTGTATTTTGGAATTCCACACAGATTTTTTACTTAGTTAACATTTCACTCATGTATTCAAATGTATCTTTGTTTCTAATCTACGACATTTTTCTCTTAGAAAATGCGGTCTGCTGGCACTTGTATTTATCGAGACTTGCTCTGGATCTAATTCACTGGTTTTAAAATGTGTTCTCTGTCCACTTGCAAAGCATTGCATTCGTGGCTTTCCAGTTACTAACGAGGTCAAGCTTGTGCATCGTGCTGGTCAACTGTTTTTTGTTTTTTTTTTTCCCGATTATTCCAGTTGGCCTGGTAAACCATGAGAGTCTGGCTGTGACAGTGGCTTTGCCCAAGCTTCCTGGCAGATCTTTTGGGCACAGACATCTTCCAGCAATGTTGTTTGGTGCCTACAAATTTAGACTCCACACAAAACATCGTCTTATACGATGACACTGTAACCTCCATCACCTTAAGGCTATTTTTCTGGTGTTCATAGAGTCAGACTAGGTTATCTTCGGTACGTCATTGCCCCACTTTAGAAAAAATTTTTTTTTACGTAAAGCTTTTGGGTCTTTCTGTTTTAGTGATGCCTCTTTTTGTAGAGAGCATCTGTGTTTTGCTCAAACTTCTGCCTCCTTTTTATGCTGCTGCCTTTTCCTTTTACATATTTCAAATGAATATAGGTTTCTTTTTTCCCTAGCTCTGATGGGAATTCTTGATTTTCATCTTCTTCAATCTGAAAAAGACCATCTTTTTGCACTTCCAGGCTAGTTCCTTTAGAGATTGCCTTTAACACAGTTCCATCTGTAATCTTCTTGAATTTTTATCAGACGTGTGTAAAGCCATCTCTTAATCACCTGTTTATGTTTTTCAGGTCTCTCTGGTGTTCTGTGTAATTTCTTCAAGTTTCCAGAATTCTAATACTCATTTTAGCGGTCTATTCTGCATGTTAAGTCGTCTTTTGAAGTCTGATGATTAAATATTTATGTAATAATATAATCACAGACACCTGTTACAGCTCAACATATCCCACTGCAACTGTCCACTGAAATAAAATCACACAACCTGAGAGTTGAGAGTTAAGTTTTATTTGGGGGCAAATTGAGGACTCTAGCCCGGGAGACAGCACCCCAGAAAGCTCTGAGAAACTGTTCTGAAGAGGCAGGGGGAGAGCGCAGGATCAGATGTGCTTTCAGTGAAGGGGGGATGTGCAGTCAAGCACACACCTAGGCAGGCGTCTGCTGCTAGTCACATAGAGCAGACGTCACATTAATGATTTTAGTGCTTTTCTAGATACGAGGAGATGCAAGAACTGGGGTCATAAAATCTCCTGAAAATATCTAACTACCTGAAGGCCTGTTCAGCCAGGTTTCCCAGCGCACAGAGCACCCCGTTCCTGATCTCCTGCCCCGAAAGGCGCGTGTGGGAGCTCAGCGGCTGCAGCGGTTCATGAGTCAATCCAAGCAGAGGCAGACGGCAGGTGCCAACGTGATCCAGTCCTTGTAGAGGCAGATGGCAAGGGCCAGGTTTCGGTTGGCACAATAAATCCTTGTCAGCATCATTACCATCATTCAACACAAATAAAAGAGCGAAATATTCACTTGTTCAGTTTTTTAAAATGTATGTATATGTATTTATTTATCTGAAAATTCCGCCCTATTTGATTCTTATTACTTTATCAAACAGGACACACTACGTTGTTAAAGAAAAATTATTCATTAATTAAATTTGGACATCAGTTAGAGAATTTATTAAAAATTTCAAGTGGCTGGGGTTGGGGTAGAACTCAGTGGTAGAGCGGGTGCTTGGTGTGCGTGAGGTCCTGGGTTCCATCCTCAGTGTCTCCGTTAAGGAGAAAAAAGTTTTTAAAAAAACCCCAAAAATAAAAACAAATTTGCCCAAGTAATGTAAGTTACACTTATCATCATGAACTTCTCAACGTCTTTATGAGCCCAGCCCTAGGTATTATTTGACAAACTGTTCCCTATAAATGACATATTAAAATCTACTTGCAAACCTGATGAATACAGTTACAGGGAGAAGTGGTTACAAAAAAAATTCCTTGAAACCAAGAAGTTCACAGAAAAGAAATTTTAAAAAAAATGCAAATGCTTCTTTTTACATAAACAGACAATACTCTTGATAAAGTGTTCTTTCTTTTACACCAAATTAGGTGAACAGAACTATCATCTTGTCATTCCGTTTGTACCCTAGAGGTTTTCCACATAAAGTCGAAAACCATTTTGAAAACATACGAGAAACAAACGGCAACAGATATTTAACACAGTGTTACAATATGTTCATATACATGAGGTCAGATGCTTTACTAACAAACAAAGCAAAAATGCTAAAATGGATCAAAATGACAGGCTCGGGGAGAATGAGGGGAAGATTTGGGCCAGATTGCCGGTCCCCGTTTGCCTCTTACAATTATTAGTTGAAAACTGCCCAAGTTAGAATCAGCGGAATGTCATGTCACGCTCAGATCGACGATGTAATTAAAACTGACTTCTGGGCATGGGGGGAGGTCGAAGTCGATACGACTTTATTTTTTCTCTATCCAAGAATCACTTTCTTTCTCCCGCTGCTGCTCTTTTTGTCATTACTCGAGTCACAACACATGCCGGCATCTTTTCCTCGATGCTCTGACATTTCCCGCTGATCTCTGTATGTAGTTTGGTGTATGTATCACACCACCGAGTGACTGTAGTAACCGCCATTGGTATACGTTGTCCGGGCGGTTTTATTTTTCAAGACTGCCTTGCCAATTTTTAGTCCTTGACATTTCCAGATTTCCACAGAAACCCTGCTTTAACACTGATTTTGTCTAGGTTGATTGCAGAGATAAATTGGAGGCGATCTGACATCTTTCTGTGATACATATTTAAATATACATATTAAAACTCAGGTTGAGCAACAGACTCTTGAATGCACGAAAAAAATTCTTCCATGCATTTAATTTTTTTAACTTAAAAAAAAAATTTTTTTTTTTGATGGAGGGACTGGGGGTTTAACCCATGACCTAGTGCATGCTAAGCACTCACTCTACCATCGAGCTATACCCTCCCCCCTTCCACGCACTTAAGGGTTTTCAAATTAACTGGGAAATTATAGGTATGTGGACTAACATAACAAAATAGCTATACGTCTATGAAAAAATGTTTTTTATTCTGAAATCATGGTACATTATTTGTAATTTCTGTTTGCGTTTTAGTAAAATATTCATTTTGAACTTGCATTGTTGCACTGGTTAATACAAAATATGTTTCCATTAACTTTAGGGAAAAATTTAGAGTGTTTTGATCCGACATCCACTTTTATGTCTGAATCTGAGCTGTATGTTTCCCTGTTGTGTAACTGAGTTTTCAAAGTAAACTACTGACATAAAAAAAAAAAAAAAAAAACTTTAGGGAAAAAGTGGATATGTGCAATCTGCCAATAGAACAAGACTGTAAACAGAATAAGGATGCTCTTGAAGACGAACCAGAATACAGATGCAAGAACATGCCACGGGAGGAGATAGGATTTAAGAAAATTGCAGTGACCTAAGAATTACAGCTGACTGAGAAAGCTGGCGCATTGAATTAGCAATACATTTTTTTGTGAAAGTTAAATATTTTATCACAAGGGAGACTGTCAGACTTGGTATGTAAATAAATGAAGGTCATTGCTGTCCACTTCATCTGTTTATACCATTTCCCTAGCTGATTTATTGTCACTGCAAATGATTTAGCTAATTTTGGGGGGGAATCCACAGACATTCATATAAATGTGGGGATGTTTCTTAATGAAGCGAATATTTTAAACCCAAAATATCAAAGCACGGAACTTCTTACTGACTTTATAAAAGTTGGATGAATTGTTGACTGTCATTAAATTTTTATGATTATTTTTCAGAAATTATAACATCTGGCACTTTATAGCAGGTGGTAGATTTTCTTCCTTTTTATGTTTTTTTTTTCCTTCTGTAATGTTTCCAACGAAATGTTATGTGCTCTGTGGTTTGCTGTTTACTCTCAAAACAGCTATACTATATATTTTTTGTCTTTCTCTCTATTAATGCCTCTGGGCAGGAAACGTTAGTCTCTGTTCAATCTGGCATTTAACTTCCCCCCCATCAACTTGATTGCCCCAGAGCTGATTAGGTAAGTTCCTACAGCAAGTTTTAAATGTGAGCTTGTTAATAAGTTTAGGGTCCATTAAAGTCAGTTGATGTCAAAGTTTTGTAGTATTGCCTGCTGGAATAACACACTGCAAAATAGTTTGCATTTCTGTAATGTGTTTATTTTCCCTAATTTAATCTTTGTCATACTTTCGTATTATAGAAGCAGTATGTGTTCATTGCAAAAAATAGATAATTCTTTTTCCCCGCATACATTATATGTGCACAGTCTATGTGAATTTTAATTAATATAATATACGGTAAGCAAGTAGTCCATCTTTTATACACTTTGTACTCAGATACCATACATTTTGGTCAGTAAAGGTTCAAAGTATTTTTCATCCATATAATCCGACATGAACATTCCACAGCTCGTTAAATCGACCCTTCCTTGTAAGACTCCTGTGTCGTTCCCTGTGTCGATTATTGTGACTGCACTGAAATGATGGACTGAAGTGGTGGACGTTCTTAGTTCTTCCCTCGAAAGAATTCTTGAAAAACGACACTAAACGCGCAAATCACAAAGGAAAAAGTGGACACATTTGATTAGACTACAATTAAGAACTTTCTGAAACGAAAGATAATCATGAAAGAAGGGGAAATACAGCCATCACTGGGAAGAGGACATTTGAAAGTAGAGATTTAAAATGATGGAACGGGGTGGGGAGGGTCTAGGTCAGTGGAAGAGCGCGTGCTTAGCACGCACGAGGGCCTGGCTTCCATCCTCCATTTAATTAAAAAAAAAAAAAAAACAAACATTAAAATGATGGAATAAATGTTTGACTTCTGTAATATACAGTATGATATAGATTAAATTAGGGAAAATAAACACCTTCTAGAAATGCAAATCAATTTCAAGCGGGTTATTCCTGCATGAGTAACTACAACACTTTGATGTCCGCTTAGTTCAATGGACTCTGAAGTTATTCACAAGCTCCCTTGTTACCAAAAAATCAAAATATTTAAGGAAAGCGTAACAGTCATGATCGTATTAATTTAAATTTTCCTCATGCTGACTTATTTTACTTAAATATTAATATTTAATTAAATAATTTGACTATAATCAATATTAAATTTAGTTATTAAATAATAATTGAATGGTTGATTTGATTATTTTAGACCTCACCCATGTACTCTCCAAAATATATCAAAATAAAAAAAAATTGAGGACCTAAAGGTTTGTTCTCCTCTGGTGACAATAAACACATAATTTCAGATATTGTTAGGTATCCATCATTTTACTGGATTCTATAAATACACGTCAGTCTATTTTACCTTTTATATATTAATTCTAAAACTAAAAGAGCCGAGCACCCATCTTGTGTCAAGAGAGATGAAACTCCAAACTTGATGGACAAAATTCAGTCTTAAAATTTAGCCTTTCTTTCTTTCTGGACGTAGAAAGTCCTTTTTGTTTTTTTCCCGTCCTCATCTTTCATTAATATTCTCTGCCCTTGTTTTTCTTGATGAAGACAGATATTTGACTTCCTGGATCTGCCTTCTTTTCTGTTACTATTTTCCCCACATTTCAAAACTCAGTTTTCTCATTTTGGTTCACATATTGACAAGTGTCCTTTGTTTTATAAAGAGGTCCAGTGAAAACTGTTTGTTAAATCCGCACTGAAGAACTACATGCGTACATACATACATACATCTCTTGAATTTCAGAATTCTGAGTGTATGTGAACAACCAGAATATGGCACAGAGTTTAATTATCATTTTTTAGGTCACTGTAAACTCTCTGGAGTGCTGCTCTCTTGTTCAGAGTCTCTGGAACCACACAAATGCGTAATACAGCCATTTTGACAGCGTAAAGTACTTACTAACGGACAAACAGAAATCTGATTCTGAGCTCCTGCAGACAGATTTTTCTTTAATTCTACTTACAATTTTTAATAAAAAAGTACTGAACATCCAAGACACGACCCTCACGTTGGCCACCCAAAATAAGCAGATTTCAATCCCTAAAAAAAAATCCCTTTTACCTTACTTGAAGTTGCTTTTCATTTTAACATATTTTCCTGCACACACACTAGTTTGAACTGCACTGTTTTGGAAATCCTTGCTCATTTTCCGTGTATGAAATGATGTGTCAATGAGACGATGCGTATTCCACGGGGAGCTAGCCCAGATAAGACAAACGCAGTGATAAAGTTAATCAGATTCCGAAAATGAGTCTCCCCAAAGATCAGTGACTTGAGACGTCAACTGTTTAATTCAATTCAGATCCCATGTAAACCGCAGGGTCCCAGATGTCCAGTTCTCAACAATGAACCAAAGCCAGCTTTATCGGGAGAAATAAAAGGCTTCAGGAAAATTATTTACTGATTGTATGTTGAAAAAAAAATTAAAAGTAAACAGGATGGAATTACACTCACCGTAAACTCTTCATTACACTCTTCAGTGCATCACTAACTAATGGAAGATTTGATGATCCAGTTTTTATAAAAGATGCTGGTATTTCAGATGAAAGGGGAGGTGGTGGTACCCCCTGAATTGTCATTGGTTTAAGCACACTTGGAATTATTTTGAAGATATGCCAATATTTCGTTATAGGAGTATTAACGTCACATTCTAACACTGATACCATATTTTCCCATTTGAATTATATTTCAACTGATGAGACATATCACATTCATGCACGCTAATCATACTCTTCTATGTGAAATTAGTGAATATATTGTTTCCAGTATTTTGGATCCAAGATACACGAAGGTCAGAAATATAATGATGGTAAATATCTATGGGGAAAAAATTAGGTCATCTAAGGTAATTTATACATGTCATGTGTTTACGGCTGTATTGGGTTCCCATTTACTCGTTACAGTCAAAGAGACCTCGAAATAGCATGAATATTAAAACCACTATCCAGGTATCTTGAGGATTCCATGTGAAACAACAATGAAAGGCATTTCATCTGAACATGTGAGGCTCTGGATAATTATGCTAAGAAAACTGAGAGCTAAAGCCAGTGGCCAAATCGAATAGGATGGTAAATTATACGGACAAGACGCCCTGGAACAGATCCCAACTGGCCCACGTCTAGTTCCACTTTTCTATTTATTTACTTTGTATTACTGCATGAACGATTCTTTAAATTCTACAGTGCCTTAGCGTGTTCGAAAAGTTTCACTTTTTATTTGATTTCTCCTAACAACTTATGGTCAAACTCCAGGTGTTACTGTAAATAAACACACATGCGCAGCAGTGAACCCGGAAAATGGGTTTCTGATTAGCTTCTTCAGGGACCGTGAGCTATTTTATATGCATATATGTATACGTATATATTTTTTTTTCCTCCCAAGATTTCTGAGCTCAAATGATCAGAGACGCTTTAGTTATTATTCACTTAATGACTATTCGTAAGGGATTGGATTTCTTTATCGTCACAAAGTCGAATTGCATTTAGGAACCAGCAAGAAGAAAATTATGTTCCTAAAGGAGGAAAACATTGTGTCATCTCTGTGATGTCTGTCTTTGGTGTAGCTTACCTATGCCATGATTTTATGCCGTCATTTTAATGGGAGCTTGAGAAATTCCTCCAGTGTGTGAACGCCCAACATTAATCTTTGGATGTAGGGAAGGCTTAGTGGCCAGCAGTTTGTTTTTCTAAGTCCCTTTGGACCCTGGCAAGAAGCACATGTGTACCTTTCTGTACAGGGCATGTTCTTCTTAGGTCTGGGGTGGTCCCTATTTCTGGACTCCATATGCCATAAGGACTTCTGATACGGCATCACTTACATACATGCCTATGTCTATGTGCCAGAAAAGACCCTCCCCCCCCTCATTCAATAATGGCAGTGGAAATGTCGTCAACCTTTTAAAAATAGATTTAAAGAAATATGTGTGAATGCAAAGTGAGTCTCCTGCTTCAAGAGAAACTTCAGAAATACACGAAATCAAGTGTTTATGTATCCAAGCATTCTCCGGAAGAACGAGTGAGATAGTTTGCAAGGAAGTGGACCCACATTTACAGTCCAAGGGAAGGAAAAATGTTAAGAGAAGAGCAACGTGTGGGCTTAAATGTCTAAAAGACTAAGAAGCTTGCAATTCAGCTTAGTCTGCAGTGGTAGTTACCCACTGGGGTGATTTTGCCCCCAAGGGGAGAATGGCGATGTTGAGATATTTGGGGGGGATCTCAACTGGCATCTGATCGGTGGAGACCACGGTGCTGTTTATTAATCCTACAGTGTGCAACGCAGCTCATCACAAAGGAAGAATTACCCAGCCCCACGTGTCAACAGTGCCGAGGTTTTCAAGACCACACTTTAAAGGAAATCTGAAACTGTGCAACACGGCAGCTGTGCCCTTGATCGATCACATGGCTGGCGTGTAGGTCACTGGCGGGGGACTTTGCCACCAGACGAATATCAAGGCACCCCTTTTCACTAAATAGGTATGCACCCTGGCAAATTAGTCACGTTGGGGTTCGGGGCACCGTTCTGTAAAATTAGAAAGATGTTACCACTAAGACTGTAACAGGGGTTCATGGGCATTTAAGTGATAGTGAATACTCACGGACACAGCAAGGTAAAAAAAAAAAATGCTTTTCCTAAAATAGTGTCTTTCACAGAACATGCATCCAATAATTTTGTGCCAAGATTTTTTTAAAGTTGGTTATACGCACACACATGCATGCATGCATGCATAAGGACATACAAATTGTTTAAATGTTTCTAGAGAGAAAGAGAGAGATATATAGATGATAGATAGATAGATAGATAGATAGATAGATAGATAAGATAGATAGATTAGATGGATGGATGGACGGATGGATGGATGGATGAGTGGATGAGTGGATGGATGGATGGATAGGTGGATGGGTGGATGGATAGACAGATGGATGCATGGATGGATGGACTGATGGACAGATAGATGGATGCATGGATGTATGGGTGGATGGATGGACGTATGGATGGATGGGTGGATGGATGAATGGGTGGATGGATAGACAGATAGATGGCTGCATGGATGGATGGGTGGATGGATGGATGGATCGACTGATGGACAGATAGATGGATGGACGGACGGATGGATGGATGGGTAGAAAGAGATGATACATATAGATCCAGTTTTGACTCAAAATGCCCTATTGCATAATTTTGTATATTAATATTCAATTATTAAAGAAAATACATAATTTAATGTTTCTTCTTCCAGACTACTATTTTTATACACTTTTTTCTTCTTTACTTTGCTGTTTTTTTATTTTTTCAATTATTATTTAAATTGAAGCATAACTGATTTACGACACAATATTAGTCTCAGGTGTACAACGTGGTGATTCACTGCTTTGTAGATGATATTCCGCTTAAAGCTTTATAAAATGTTGCCTCTTTGCCCTGTGCTGTTATTTTTATATACTTTGACAAAGTACTGATGGAAGCTCCCTCTCAGTTTCCACTATTAAATTCAATCGCTCTCTCCTGCCCCACTAAAATGTGTCCTAGTGACTTCTGGGCGTTTCTTTCTCTGAGAAGCAATGTCAGAAGGCCGCTTCTTTTGACACCAGGGAAAATAAGAGCATTTTAAAACCCCTGTGGCAGAGAGGGAGGGAGATGATCACAAAGGCATCTCGGTGATGTGCTTGAGGGGCACTCTGACCTGATTTCTAACTGTAAACTGAGAAACCTTATGGTGATTGTCCCCGGAGGGTTTGAAGAGAGCTGCTGAGCAGTCTAATTTTTTTTTTTTTTTAACCTGATTCTGGTTTCCCTCCCATGATTACTTCCAGGGTCCACTGCTTCAGACGGTTTGTTGGAAAAACAGCCCCCTTGATAATGTGCAGAGCAAGAGACGTACTGAGATGTTTGTATTGTGTATGTTTTCAAGGAACACATGTTAGTAAATTCATCTTTTTGTAATGTAGCGGGGGGAGATGAGGGGATACGTCACCGTCAAAGAAATTTTAGTTTTGAAAGGCACGAGTGTCTTGAATAAGCGTCCTCCACTCTGGAATTTCTCAAAGCATGGGGCTCAGCAACACTGAACAACCAGTGAGCGGCTTCCCATGACCCACCAGGTCAGAATCTGCCACTAACGAGGTACCCGTGGGGTCCCTAGACGTGATCGTTCTTAAGCACGGCTCTGAAAACATCCGGTACCCATTTTCTGCATTAGATTTCTGCCTCATGGTCTGAACAAATATTCAGCTGTGCGGGTGTTAACACACTGCAACACACCTCGGTGGGTCGGTGATTAGCCTCACCCCTCGCTCTGACTTAGCTTTCTACTCGGCTCTCCTCACCGTGGACCGGGTAACTAATCCCCTCCCTGACAGATTAACTGTCAATGGAGTAATTAAAAGAACTAATTAGATAAAAGCAAAAATGAGCAAATGGGACCTAATTAAATTTACAAGCTTTTGCACAGCAAAGGAAACCATAAGCAAAACAAAACGACAACCTACGGAATGGGAGAAAATGTTTGCAAAAGATGAAACTGACAAAATGTTTGCAAAAGATGAAACTGAAAATGTTTGCAAAAGATGAAACTGTATTTATACAATGGAATACTACTCAGCCACGAAAAAGAATGAAATAATGCCATTTGTAGCAACATGGATGGACCTAGAGATGATCATACTAAGAGAAATAAGTCAGGAAGAGAAAGACAAATATCACATGATATCACTTGCATGTGGAAGCTAAAAAGTGATAGAAATGAACTTATTTACAAAACAGACACAGACTCACAGACACAGAAAACAAACGGATGGTTACCAGAGGGGAAAGGAGGTGGGTGAGGGATAAATGAGGAGTTTGGGATTCGCAGATACAAATTACTATATACAAAATAGATAAACAACAGAGTCCTACTGTACAGCACGGGGAATTTATCGTGTGATAATCTGTAATGGAAAAGGATCTGGAAAAGGATATATATGTATATTTATGTATAACTGAATCGCTCTGCTGTACACCTGAAACTAACATTATAAATCAACGCTACTTCAACGAGAAAAAAACAAAAAAGGCTGCAGAACTTGAGGACCCTGTTTTGAGTGGACACAGCTTTGCCAGGAGATAAGCAGACAGAAACAGGAGGGAGCTGGCAGGGAGACCCTTTCTCCTCATTGCTGCCTCTTGGATGCAGAAAGAAGAGAGAGCTTTGTGCTGTTCTATCTGGGGCTGACAGGGCTGGTGTGGTGGTGTGGGGCCCGGGGGAGGCTGGGTTGATACAAGAGGACTTTTTTGGATGCGCTGGTTTGGAGAACGTGCCAGAGAGAGAGGGAAGGTGGGAACGATGGCCTTTGAATGACTCTGCACAGTGTCTTCCTTACCCCAAGGGGGTACCTCATGGGAAAAATTCATTTATGGCCGTCAATTGTTACATTCTGGTCACCAAGAATGCACACAGATGGGCAATAAATAGCCAACAAGTGGGTGTGTTGTGTACCGGGGAGGGAACTGTGGGTACAGGGGTGTCTGATGTAAGCCACTCAATTTTTTGTTATTTTTAAGGATTATGTGGACCTTATTTTGCAAGAGGAGATTTATTTAACTTCGACAGGAAATATATCTCTTGATATATAAACGCATCTAAAGTATGCGTATTTGTATCCCTTATGTGTCCAGCTGAACCCTTTGGGAAGTCACACCGGCACCAAGTTCTGTTATTTCTGCTACAAGAACATGGACACATCCTAGAGCAGGTCGGAACACGTCTGTAAGGGATACAGCACCATATCGGATTATTTTCTCTTTTCTGCAAGTATTGCTTCATTCATCCGTTTAAACATATTTGTTCAGGGGTAAACTCTCCACAGACGTGATCTCACATCAAATATACCGTGTACAGAAAGGTTACAACTGCAGAACAACTTTAGATGAAGGCTTTTCATAGGAAGTGATTTTAGAAAAGGTTTCTCTGGATACATCCACAGACGAAAGTGGCATGTCAACATTGGACAGGCTTTCTTCAGAGAGAGCCCAGCTGCAGAAATATTTTGTGAAAGCCGAAAAACAGCCTCCCAATACATTTTAGAATCAAATTCATGTTGCATGCAGGTGAGCATAGAACTTGCTGGAAATAATCTGCAAACAATTTATTTTTGGTGGCTGGGGTACTCGGCGAGTCACAACGCATCATGTATTTCCATCAACATGTTGACAGTCAAGAGACGTGTGGAATAGAATAAGGAACTTTGATAAAAGATCTGAGCGTGGCTTCACAGAGCTCCGGGTCGTATTCAGCCCTGCAGATAATCAACGAATCTGTCGGAGAAACCTGCCCTCTGATAAGAAAGACCAAATCTGAGAGGCAAAGCAACCAAGTATGTGAGGAAAGAGAAGCCTAAGAAATTGAAAATAATTTAAAGGAAGAGGGAAGTTATAAGTATTCGGCATCTGAAACATAGTTGTCTTTTAGTTTTAGGTGCAAAACGAAACGGACTGTTTCTTCACTATCAAAGTAACCGTGACTGAAGCTTCTGTAAATTCATCTAAACTACAGTCATTTAAGTGCCTATATGATAAAGTTCTGAACACAGGAACGTGTATTTTTTTTTAGTTTTTTCTTTTTTTAAATTGAAGTATAGTTACAATGTGCCAATTTCTGCTGTACAGCACAGTGTCCCAGTCATACATATACATATGTATATTTGTTTTCATATTGTTTTTCATTAAAGGTTATTCCAAGATATTGAATATAGTTCCCTGTGCTGTACAGAAGAAATTTGTTTTTTTAGTTTATTTTTATATATAGTGGTTAACCTTTGCCAAATCTAAAACTCCCAAATTTTTCCCTTCTCACCCTCTTTACCCCAGTATGACTGTTTACTATGTCTGTGAGTCTGTTTCTGTTTTGTAGATGAGTTCATTAGTGTCTTCTTTTTTCTTTTCTTTCTTTTTCTTTGGGTTTTTTTTTTTTTTTTTAGATTCCAAATATTAATGATCTCATATGGTATATTTCTTTGCCTTTCTGGCTTACTTCACTTAGAGTGATGATCTCTAGGTCCATTCATGTTGCTGCAAATGGCATTATTTTGTTCTTTTTTATGGCTGAGTAGTATTCCATTGTGTAAATACACCACATCTTCTTTATCCAGTCATCTGTTGATGGACATTTAGGCTGTCTTCATGTCTTGGCTATTGTAAATAGTGCTGCTATGAACACTGGGGTGCAGGTGTCATTTTGAAGTAGGGTTCCTTCTGGATATATGCCCAGGAGTGGGACTGCTAGGGACATGCATTTTTATGCAAAACTTGCATTTACTTTATTTATAATGTATTATAATTTGAAAAGTGAATGATTCTATGTAAATGTGTAATATGTGCACACCAATATTTCTACTTCTATGTATTAAATTATGTCAAATACACATGGGGGATACATTGTGCTCTAAAGGGAACTCAAAATGCTTATATAACACTCACACATTCTTTAGAACCCATTGGTTCTAAACTAGATCTGTGCTTCAGTTTTGGACTCTCAGACTCTAGACCCTGACATGGAATTAGATTGTTTGGGTTCAAATAGCCATCCTATGAATCTAAGGAAGTGGCTCAGCCTTTGGGGTTACACTTCTCCAATTTGTAAAATGCAGACGAGATGCTCAGATCAAGTAGGTGAAGAGACAACATGAGGAAATTAAACAGAACAGGGTCTGGCAGGTATCATGTAAGTTTTAAAAACCAGAGCCTGTGAGAGAGGTCAGATGTGTGTGTTACTGAACAATCAGTCAGTAAGCCCTCCTGAGAGTGAGGTCATGTGAGGGACACAAAGGGTGTCAGGGTTAAAATGATCAGTGTGTCAGAAGTAAATGTGATTGAAGAGCTAATGGGGCTGGGTATAAAAGGACACGGTTATGTACAGAGACGCAAATGCATCTCTCAAGTGTATTAAATTGCAAGATCTAAACATGCCACGGTGTAGAAATAAGTAAACAGAAGTAACTTGGTGACTATGTCCATGGCATTAAAAATAATTCAACAGCAGCTGACTTGGTGCCTGGAACTCTGCATGAGAATTCTAGTCTCTTACGTCCAATGCGTGAATTCAGTTTGGAGCACACATGGGTTTTGTTTTACCAAGCAGGTGTTTCTCACCTGGTTGCAGAGATGCCAGCTAACACACACTCATCTTTTGTGGATCTACAGAGCATCTAAGGAACCAAGCGGCCACGACCACGAAGTCAATAACCACATTGGAAGAATATAAGGAGAGACATTAATATTGGAGCAAAATTTACTCTTATTTTAAAACATGACAAGGAGGTATAGCTATCTGGTGGCATCACCAATTTTACTTACACTTTGCAAAATGCTCTGCCCTAAAAAAGAATCCACTTTAATCCATCTGCTAATTAACCCCCCTGTTTTTTGAAATTTAATTTAATTAATTTAGTTTAATTTAATTAATTCACACACATACAACTAATTCACTGATAAATAATAAGTTATATCTTGCGGATGTAAGTCCAGAATCAAGCATCTTTCCCACAAGCGTTTCAAGTCAACCTCTTGCTTTCTTCAAAGCCTCTCCACTCTGAATGCATCTGCTCTTGTAATAACCTTTCATGAAAAAGAATATGAAAACAAATATATGTATGTATGTGCATGCATGTGCTGTACACCAGAGATGGACACGTTGTAACTGACTGTACTTCAATTAAAAATAATAATAGTAAAATAAAATAACAATGAATGCATCTATTTCCAGAGTTTCCAGTCTCTCTGTTAATTCATTACCAGGCAGGGCTCATCCCGGCCCTTCTGAGTTTGCATATGCTGTTCCAGGCCCTGGTATGCTTTTCCCGCTGCTCTCGGAATAATTGAATCCTTCAAGTTGTAGGGATCTCAGGTTTAATGTTCCCTTCCAGGATTCAGTTTCTACCAAAATTGCACGGGTGTGTTGCAAGTATGTTATCAAACTAGAGCCCCCCTGCTGCGTACACCAATGCCCCGTCCTCCACCCTAATCGTGCCCCTCAAGCTCTCTGAATTTCCTGACTGTGTGTCCGTGAATTTAATTGCCCATGTCTGTTTGCCGGGTGACAGCACAAGTTGCTCTTAGGAAAGAGAGCTTTGAGGAAGCGCCCACCTGTGTGGATGACACAGTGGCCCACGCTGTCGTCAGTCAGTAACTTAGGATGGACTGACTGATGGGGGAAGGGGGGCACCTTCCGTGTTTTCTGAGCTCAGCTCTTCTGAGCTCCTGGGTCTTAACTGAGTCTGTGGGCTCTCCTTGTAGGATAAGAGCACGGTATTGGACAGGGATGTAATAAAAGGTCATTTTGCTTGATCGAATGGACACCTACAGCCAGTGAAACAGGTACAAAGCTGCCAACACCTCCAAGGAAGAGTGGACCTGCCCTGGCCAGCGGTGAATTGGCTACTGTGGTGATGCATAATGCTCAAACCGAACCAATTCATGGGAAACAATTCCATGTGTTTTATTTATTTCTGCTTCTACTGATTTATTTTCTCCCCCATGGGTTACTGTTTCCCCCAGCGGTGTTTAGTCTTCTCTGCCTTCCTTATCTGTACGGCTAACACCGGATGCAGAGGAGCAGAGCTAATTTAAATGCATCTGACAACAATTTCAATAATAAAATTAATAGCACTGTTATTATTAATTCAGCCTACATATGGGAGATATTTTCTGGGAGGCTGAATGAATGCTGGCACATCCTCTCAACTGCATGACTCCTTTAAAAGTCCAGTCTGACTCACGGTGTTATCAGAATCGGCACAAAGGAATTAGAGAATTATTACGCCCATGTGACCGAGAGAAGAGCATTTCATTGCAAAATTTAAACTGAACTAGAGATGAGTTGCTTTGGCAAATGAGGGTTTTAAATGCATAGGATATGGGTAAAAACCCTTGAAGCAACTTTTAAGTATTCAGAATTCAGAAACTAAATTTACTTAATTATGTTTTCCTGATGTCTGTTTTTCTGCAGGCCCACTGACTTCAAGTTAATTTTTAAAATGAGGGAGGCGCATTTATTTATACGTGATTTCAAATGACTTTTGGATACACATAAAGCAAACTTATAAATGATCAAATTTACAACAATAAAATAATTTTATGTTTTTAAATGTAATCTTTACTTCAATGTCACTTAATAATTTGATGTCTTCTAAAACCGTTGCATACATTTTTCTCACCCCGTTAGGGGTCAGGGCTTCACCACCTGAAGCCCGGGGGGAACCTGTTCCTTTAGTCCATAACTGTGCTGCACAGTAAGCCAGCTCAAAGGACAGTGGCTTTTCAGAGAAGGCATTTATGCCCACCTCACTTTCCGTGGCTCTGCTGCCCTCGACGCGGGCTTGAGGCCTAGATGTAGGTCATTTCCAACACGGTTCCACGCTTCTGACCCACCTTACAGCCGTGGACCAGGAAGCGCACGTCCATTTCGTTTATTCATTTATTTTTAAACGCAGGGACTGGGGACTGAACCCAGGACCTTGTGCATGCTGAGCGCGCGCTCTGTCACTGAGCTGTACCCTCCCCCTTACCCCAAACCCCTCCGGCCCCCGCCCTCCTGCCGGCGTGTGCTTTTCTTAGCAACGGCAGGATGAAGAGACAGTCCCGTGGCCCAGACACTTTGCAAGGACATACACCTGTGTCACACTTGCTGATATCCCCGTGGCCGAAGCAAGCTGCGTGGCCAAATTCAACATCAGAAAAAAGAGTAAACATTTGCTGGAAAACGTTTCTAAACTCCATAGAACCCAACAAAAGTGAAGCTCTTAGATTTATCTGAGTTTTCACTTTGCCTATGAAGGAGATATTACATAATTATAGTATATATGAAATATTACACTATCTAGTGAATGTTATAATTATCTTATATGATAAACACTATTAACATACATTGAATATTATATTAAATATAATATTAATGTATGAGTAATTATATATTATATAGAGTATACACACAAAAGCTATATATAAGCTGTGTATATGTACATAAAATGCACATATATCTGTACAGAAAGTATATAGATGCATACACATGCACACATGCATATATATGTATAATATTTATGTATAATACACACATTATACACATGGTGCAAAATAAATATTGCAAAAATTCTTTCATAAAATATCAGACTTTAGATAAATCATTCTCAACAAAAAAACTTTTTAAACACCACTTCTGGTGATTTGCAAATAAGGACATGTCTGTAGAAGCAGCTGCTTCAGCCATCAAGGCTCACTCTGACACATGATTCTGGGGTATTTTTTAGGATTTCCTCTAGTGGACCTCATCTAAAGATGGCACAGGTGAAAAAGAAAGCCTTGTAAATCCTAGCTTTACATACACCATTGATTTTCAATATTCTGTAGACAAGTGATAAGGGAAAACTGTGTCTAGACTCAGCTGCTCCACTCCATACTTTGACAAATTGGACTCTGAAATCAGGAGAAGAGAAGTCAACTTTAAAAAGAGTCCTGTGAGTCAAAACTGCAGTGAAGGTATCACCTCACACCAGTCAGAATGGCCATCATTCAAAAGTCCACAAACGACAAATGCTGGAGAGGCTGTGGAGAAAAGGGAACCCTCCTGCACTGCTGGTGGGAATGCAGTCTGGTGCAGCCACTGTGGAAAATAGTATGGAGATTCCTCAAAAGACTAGGAATTGACTTACCCTATGATCCAGGAATCCCACTCCTGGGCATATGTCCGGAAGGAACCCTACTTCAAAAAGACCCCTGCACCCCAATGTTCATAGCAGCATATTTACAACAGCCAAGACATGGAAACAGCCTAAATGTCCATCAACAGATGACTGGATAAAGAAGAGGTGGTATATTTATACAATGGAATACTACTCAGCCATGAAAAAGAATGAAATAATGCCATTTGTAGCAACATGGATGGACCTAGAGATGATCATACTAAGAGAAATAAGTCAGGAAGAGAAATAAAAATATATGATATCACTTATATGTGGGATCTAAAAAATGACACAAATGAACTTATTTATAAAACAGAAATAGACTCACAAACATAGAAAACAAACTTATGGTTACCAAAGCGGAAAGTAAGTGGGAAGCGATAAATTCAGAGTTTGGGATTAGCAGATACACACTACTACATATAAAATAGATAAACATCAAGGTCCTACTGTAGAGCACAGGGAACTAAATTCAGTACCTTATAATAGTCTATAATGAAAAAGAATATGAAAAGGAATATGTATATATTGCTATGTTGTGCACCAGAAAGTAACACATTGTAAATCGACTATACACCAATAAAAAATAAAAATAAGAGTCCTGTGCAAACAGATTGATCTAAATCTCCAGTGGAGTAGGGATAATTCATTTTTTTGAGAAACAAGGGTTAACAATGGTGAATATGGTGTTAAGAGAGAATCCTCCAGAACATTTCCCAGATAAAAAGTTATTTTTAAAAGGATGTCAAGGAGCATGAAAAGCTAAGCCCATGGTGGTTTTCGAGAATCTGCATGTTTGCTTCCATAACACAGGCAACCACATAAGTAGAACCCTCTTTAAAGGTTATAAAACAGTTTCATTTGCAGGAGCAGCAGGAGTTCAGATTGCTTCCTTATATAGAAACGGCGGCGCTGCAGATGCCTTGGGGTCTCCAAGGGGGTTGCCCAGAAGAGGGTAACCTGACTAGCAATCCACAGCTGTATTGGCATTTGCCTGACACGTCGCGTTGCCAAAACCCCATTATATTTAATCATGCAGATTGCTGGGGCTGGATGAAAGGCGTCTGCATGTTTGAACGTTTTCCCTACTTCAGCAACTCTCTCCCGAAAGCCAGTAGGGAAAGACGCGATGTGATTTTAAAATTCTGCACGCAGGGCTGGCGTCTTAAGTGCATA
The DNA here is from genome assembly GCF_009834535.1 of Camelus ferus. NCBI lineage: Eukaryota > Metazoa > Chordata > Mammalia > Artiodactyla > Camelidae > Camelus > Camelus ferus. The sequence continues at coordinate 7,655,007 of NC_045732.1, forward strand.
CAGTTATCACAACCGTTTCAAGCCCCTTAGCAGTAAAGATTGCTTTCAGGGGGTACCTAGGAACGGAGAGGCAGGGAGGTGACATGTCGAGGTGTCGTTCAGGGTGGCATTCTCGACGGGGACATTCCAAACTGTAAAGGACACTCACGGAAGATGTGTGTGTGTGTGTGCAGGCTTAAGACGTCCTCAGAAATCGTCATACATCCCTCCGGGATTAATGTTTGAATGAAAAAGTCCCCGTGCTTCAGAATTTTTCAGAATTCAAATAAGGTACGGAGAAAAATGCCCCAGTAACATGCTGGAAATAGAGCAAAATGTTTAGAACTCTGGTCAAGCCGTCAATATGAGGGAATGAATACTTTGTAAGCCTATTTTCCAGGACTGTGAAACTTAGGTGATTTTTTTTTTTATTCAGTGATAAGGAAAGGGCACAGGAGCTCTTCTGCTAATAGACAGCTGTTACCTACATTATAGGTTAGTGGTCCTTGTAAGAAAAAGGTAAGAAAGGTAAGAAAAAGATGACACCCCAGTAATGCCTATCGCTCAGAAGTCAACTGATTATAACTGAATAATTTCTGAGAACACCAAACATCTGAAAGTTAGCAAGACCGTTTCTGTCATCTCCAAGGAACACTGAAATATGTGTGTGTTATAGGATAACAAACTGGACTAGATTTAAAAAAAAATAATTGGAGGAAACCAATGTAATGATGGTCAGCTAAAGCCATGTCTCTGAACACAGCCTCCCCAAAAACTGGAGAGTGCAGAAACAGAAACCCCCTAAAAGCTCTGAATAAATTGAACCAAACCCCATGCCTGCCACTCCACTACATGAGGGAAGAGAGCAATCCTCAAATAAACTGTAAGAAGAAAAGTGCAGAAAACCAGAAAACAGCTTCCTGAACGTTTATTTCCTAACCTCTCATAATATCACCAAAAAATATCTTTTGCAAATCACTAGACATTCTAAGGCAAGGTGCAAGGAAATGAGAGGGGAGGAGGGTTTAGCTCAAGTGGCAGAGTGCATGCTTACCATACACAAGGTCCTGGGTTCAGTCCCCAGGACCTCCTCTAAAAATAAATATATCAGAAAACCTAATTACCCCCCCTCCCACAACAAAACAAAACAAACGAAATCCCTCCCAAAGTGCAAGGAAATGAGAAGACAAGCAATGAGCGAAGATTGACCTAATATCCTCCTAAAAATAAACTATTGACACTAACTATAAAAACATTCATAAAGGGTTCTGGACCATCAGACCACTGATTACAGGGAATAGAGATGGAAGATTTATAGGGTTTACGATGGCAGTCGTGGGAAAGCATTAATCCTTGGGAAGAAGTGTCCTGGTGAAAAAAAGGAGTGAAATGCTAACTTCTGGGCAGGGGGTGAACAGGTATTGTGACAGGAACCTGAATCCTCTCGAGAGACAAGTGCACTCGGAGGGTTGGAGAACTCGGGTTTATTACGCCGGCGGGCCCAGAGGAGCTAACATTCCAAGCTCTGGACCCCGTCTGTAGGTTTACACAGGATTTTACAGGGTTTTAGTTTTCCATTAAGTTAGCACTGTATGCAAATGAAGTGTTAGAAAATGGACCAATTAGGAGTGAGCTTTCGGGAACCAATGGAATTTTAGGGGTAAATTTCATTTTCCTAGAAGCAAGCCATTTTACAGAAGCGCAAAACCGGGAAGGCAATGGCCCTGCCTGGGATGTCTTGCTGGTCCCTTTGTGCGTTTTGCCCCTTCAAAATTAAAGAAGAACAGGGACTTTAGAAACTTGCAAAATAAATACTGAAGATCCACAATCCTAATTGGAAATAATCCCAATGATTTCTTCCCCTTCCCCCACCCACAACTATAAACCATCATTTAAAGGAACTGAACATCCCAAGACTCGCAGCAAATGGTTCAGTTGAAGTGGGAGTCTTAGAAACCAATCTGTATCATTCAGGAAATTTGCAGCATAAAAGCAGGCTTTTCTATACATAGTTTAGCTAATCAAAATCACCTCCTCCCCCCAAGAAATACGGGCAGCAGGATACAACTTCAACGTAACCCTCCAAATTAACCTGGAATATCCAGACTTCTGGTTGTGGACACGGTGGAATTCCTAGGACTGGATTTACTCTATGACCTGAAAAACTGGGAGAACCAGGCAAAATCACAGAACACGTTTTCTTTTCAGACCGTAGACAGCAGACGACACAAGCTGATGATCACCGACAGAAAGAAAATACATAACTACGCCCTACAAGGGGTCCTGAGTTACAGCTGCTCAGGGCATGGGAACACAGTCAGAGCCCAGAGATCGTTCATGTGCAGAGGATGGCTCATGCAGTTTGAGGGGCCAATACAACTAGAATTTGAAAGAAAACGTCCAGCAGAGAAGATAGCAACAAGATGGGAGATGTGCCAAGGTCGCCCCGTGAAGACTTGATGGAGTGCTGATACGGGCACAGGGGAGTGGACAGGATCGAGGTGCAGGAAGAAACAACAGAGGGGGCTGGCAGGCACCACCATCTCTAGATGTAGAGTTGGATGGGGTCCTAACACAGGGAACAACCACCAGGGGTCTCTGGATGGGGGTGTCTTCAAACTGGGACCAAACAAGCCACACACGAAAGGATGCCTTTGTTCCAGTCTCATAAAAGGTAAATCAAAGTGGCATAGCCACCAGGGAGAACATTATGGAAGTTCTTTAAAAAACTAAAGATATGATGCGGCAATCCCACTCCTTGGGCATGTAACGCACAAAAGACAGAAAGAGTAATTAGAGAAGACACATGCATCCCAGTGTTCACAGCAGCACTATTTACTGTAGCCAAGACATAGAAACAACCTAAATGTCCATCAACAGGTGACTGGATAAAGAAGCTGTGGTATATTTATACAATGGAATACTACGGAGCCATGAAAAAGAAACGAAATAATGCCATTTGCAGCAACGTGGATGGACCTGGAGATTATCGTGCTAAGTGAAATAAGACAGACAGACAAGGACAAATATTATATGGTATCAGTTATATGTGGAATCTAAAAATAGTACAAGTGAACTTATTTATGAAACAGAAACAGACTCACAGACACAGAAAACAGATGTATGGTTACCAAAGGGGAAAGGTGGGGAGGGATAAGTTAGGAGTTTGGGATTAGCAGATACACACTACTATATATAAAACAGATAAACAAGAAGGACCTACTGTGGAGCACAGGGAACTATATTTAGTAGCTCGTAATACCTAAAATGGAAAAGAATGATAATATATGTATCCTTTTGTTTACATATATACATATATGTATAATGAATCACTTTGCTCCACACCTGAAACTAACACCATCTTGTAAATCAACTATACTTCAGTTAAAAAAATTAACACCTTTAAATCTAAAAAAAAATATATGCATATATATGTGAAAAAATATCTTAAAATCAAGACCTGAATGGATGATTTAAAGTACATTCATCGATACCAGAACAGTAAGGAAAATATTAAGAATATTTAAAAATTAAAAAAACAGTGCTCGAAGGTATAGAAATGACTCGGAAATTTAATTTCAAAAACTACTAGGAGTGCAAAGGAAGGAGGAAAAATATAAGTCAAAAGAAGTAGAAAAGTCAACCGGCGGAAATGGAGACTCAGAGCACGTGGGATGGGGTGAGTTCAAAAGCGCTCTGACGTCCTCTAGATGCTGGAGGACAGACAGGGTGAGGAGAGGTGTGAAATGATACAAAGAAAGAAAAAAAGAAAGAAAAAATGAGACTCAGAAAGGAAATATGTAACATCTGAAACGGAAAGTGAACAACAAGGTGGATGTGATTAACAGCTAATTACACACTACAGAAGAAAAGACTCGTACACAGTAATAAAAATTATGTAAATTTTAAAAAATGAAACACAAATAAACAGGATCTGTGGATGACGGAACCATTTCAAGGGCCTTCATTGTTGCATGCTTGGAGTCTGAAGAGAAAATGAGATTGAATGAGAGAGAGAAAACATGTATTTAAAGAAATGAAAGCTATTAAAAAAAAACTAAGAAAACCTTGGTTAGAAACGACAAGAGTAGAGAGACAGGAAACGCAGTGAGCTTGCAGCAGGAGACGTGAATACCTCACTCAGGAATGTTGTAAATCCACGGGCTGAAGACTTGAGATAAAAAATAAAATCATAGCAGGAGCCACAGAAAAGAAATGCATGAAATACAAGAAAAAAGGTAAGAATAATAACCATACTTTTCTAGTCATGAGCTGTGGAACCTGGAACACACGGGAGTAACAGGTTTGCTTTTTTTTCTTTTGGTGGGGGGAAGTAATTATGTTTATTTACTTATTTTTAGAGGCGGTCCTGGGGGTTGAACCTAGGACCCCATGCATGTGCTTCACTCTCCTGCCTGTGAGTAAAATCGTTTTTTGATGTACTGAGGGAAACACCGTACGGGGCAAAAAGAAGCAAGTGTTTTGGCTGGCAAAATGTTAAGTTTTTGTTAGCACGTGGACATAGCTTTGTCCTTTGTCTCTCTCTCTCTCTCTCTCTCTCTCTCTCTCTCTCTCTCTCTCTCTCTCACACACACACACACACACAACACACGCACGCACGCACACGGAGGCCCCCATCTGCATAGCAACCTACCAGGGGAAGAAAGTCTTTATCTGTAGGACCCTGGTCAGGCTCCTTTGTGGGTGTGGGGCCGGTGGGCGGGTTGGCAGGTGGCCGGCTGGTCTAGGATGGCCTCAGCTGGGACACATGAGCGCTGCTCCAGGGGCCAAGGAGGGGCGGTGGTGGCATCCAGAAGCCACGAGGAACAGAAGGACCTTTCCAAGTCTGCATGAGTGTCACAGGTCTGCACACACCCTCCTGTTCAAGCCAAATCAGAGACTCAGCTCCCCTCCAAAGGATGGAAGAGTAAAGGAAAGCCACGGTCAACTCTGAGGACCTTCCGTGCAGTCACTACCCCGTCAGCGTGGGAAGGTGCCCGAGGGACCTGGAAGGAGGTACTTCCCGTAAGGTGTTACCAGCAGGTGTGTCTGGTGGCTGGCTTCTAAGGGAAATGGCTCTTCTTTCTTCTCAGCTGTATTTCGTATAACGTACTCATTTCCTTTAGCAAGTGGGGATGAATTTTGAGAGTACCGTCGGGGAATGCAGAGATGAGTTTGCCTTCTGAGTTACAGGTGCCCCTTCCTAATACCCCGTAAAAACTGTATGCTCCACATCGTGATGGCTGAATGTGGACCAAATGGTGCAGATACTGTAAAAAAAAAAAAAAATAACAAAGGGAAGTAGATACATTTAGCAGAGATCAACGTCGCTGCCCAGGTCAAAGGCTGTTTGGGGAGCTCGCGGCTGCTCCTGAGCAGAAAATAGGAGTCTGTTTCTCAAGGGGAATTGTGAGGATGTTCTCAACGCCATGGTGCCGTGAATGACTGTTGTTTAGGGTTAAAGCTGCAGTTAGCTTCACAGCGGGAAGGACTGTCGCTTCCAAAGAAATCTGACCATTTCTAGACGCCAGGGCACAGAAGTAGCCAAGGAATTAGCTGCATACAATGTCACCTGCAGCAAAAATCTAATTTTCAAATATATCTCTAGATGTATTGTGCTGTATTATACTAAAAACACAGCGTCTGCTTGGAGAACAGGTAGATCTGTATTTAAGCTGCATTATTTTAATCGATGCTGGATAATAAAAATCATTCTTACCATGTTGCAATTCATCGACCAAGCAGTACAGAAGTCCCGTCCTTCAAAAGCATGACCTTTGTAGCTATATTCAAAATTATATGCGATTTTCTTGATGAGGTTCGGAGAAGCAGAGAACCGTGACCCAAAGTGTATAAAAATACGCATTATACACACTTATTTATAAAAAGGGCTGTGGGATGGGACATACACAGGCAGATAAAGGGGGTGTGACTATTCAAACCTCACATTTTGCTTCCCTTTAAAGCACTGCACACGCACTTTTTAGTACCTTCAGGGAGGTGCATACGCCTTATGTTTTATGTTCTTGTTTTTCACCTGTACAGGATCTTGCAGGAGTCCAGGAATAGAATTAGTGAATTGTTGGCAGTTTAAAATCTGTCTTTATTTCCAGTGAGGATGGCCTCAAGAAACAACAGAGAGCAGATTTTCCCTGGCGGACCTGTCCTGCGCCCTACTCGATACTCATAAGGCTTTAGGGAAAAATAAAAACTTGACGTGTCATAAAAAAAACAAAGAGTGGTCATCATCTGTGGCAGTGGGATACAATTCATTTCCTAACTGAAGTTAACAGAACTTGGAGAGGAATTACTAACTTTTGCTAACAAAATGTGAGGAGACTTGGAAATGGTGAAACAGGACTGTTCTAACAAGGTGCTAAAAATGCGCCACTCTGCCAACATTTCATAGCTCAGACGTTCCTACCAATGGGGGAGGAGGGGAGAGACCGTATTTCAAACAGTGGACATTAGGGTTACAAATTTCTTAGCTGTCTTCAGGCTTTTCATAAGCAAGATTATTTCTCTAGTCCAGGTGTCAGCCACCTTTTTTCTGTAAAGGGCCAGAGGTTGAATATTTTTTAGCTTTTCAGGGCCACACACCTCTTCATGACTGTCAGCCCTGCCACTGTAGCCTGGAAGCAGCCTCAGACAACGTGTGACAAATGTCTGTGTTCAATAAAACTTTATTTACAAATACAAGTGGAGGGCCGGATGGAGCCCTCGGGTGCCAACGCCTGCTGCTGTAAGACTCATTATTAAACATGCAATGATCCAGCAGCCCCACTCCTGGGCATATATCCAGAGGGAACCTTAACTCAAAAAGACACCTGCACCCCAATGTTCATAGCAGCACTATTTACAATAGCCAAGACATGGAAACAACTTAAATGTCCATCAACAGGTGACTGGATAAAGAAGTTGTGATATATTTATACAATGGAATACTACTCAGCCATGAAAAGGAATAAAATAATGCCATTTGCAGCACCATGGATGGATCCTGGAGATTGTCAATCTTAGTTAAGTAAGACAGAAGGAGAAAGAAAACTACCATATGACATCATTTATATGTGGAATGTAAAAAAGTGATGCAGTTGAACTTATTTACAAACCAGAAACAGACTCACAGACATAGAAAACAAACTGATTGTTATCAAAGAGGAAAGGAGGTGGGTGAGGGATAAATTGGGAGTTCGAGATTTGCAGATGCCTAACTACTATATATAAAATAGAATAGATAGACAACAAGTTTATACTGTACAGCACAGGGAGCTATATTCAATATCTTGCAGTAACTTATGGTGAAAAAGAATATGATAATGAATGTATGTATGCAAATGTATGACTGAAGTATTGTGCTGTGTGCCAGGACGTGACACAACATTGCAAAGTGACTCTAACTCGATTAAAAAAAATTAAACATGGAAATCTTTCCTCAGAGGAATTTGGTAAGGATAGAATACAAATGCTTTTCACTTAATATGGACTCAAAAAAGTGATTCATAATGAATTCATGTTGGTTTGCAAGGAAGCCTTTGTTCTGATTTTGAACAAGCATTAAACTGAACATTTGTACAGAAGACAAGGATTTGCAATGGAATATTAATCAGCCATAAAAGTGAATGAAATAATGCCGTTTGCAGCAACACAGGTGGACCTAGAGATGATCATACTAAGTGAAGGAAGCCAGACGGAGAAAGACAGATACCATATGATGTCACTTCTATGTGAAATGCAAAAAAAAAAAAAAAATACAAATTTTATTTACCAACCAGAAATAGACTCATAGATGTAGAAAACAAACTGTGGTTACCAGAGAGGGAAGGGGTGGGAGGGACAGATTAGGAGTTTGGGATTCACAGATACACAAGATCACATATAAAATAGATAAACAGCACGGGGAACTTCATTCAATATCTTGTAATGACCTATAATGGAAAAGACTATGAAAGAGAAATATATATATATATATAACCTGAATCACTACACTGTATGCGTGAAACTAACGTTGTAAACTGAATACGCTTCAATAAAAAATAAGAATTTAAAAACGTATACCAAAAAAAAAAAAAAAAGACAAGGATTTTAATACAGGACATTTTTCATTTTTTCTGATTTTTCCCCCTAAGGAGCGAAGACTAGCCATCTCTCCGCGGATCTACGGGAAAATATGAAAACGAGGAAGGTTCACTTGGAACAAATGTTTATTCTGCCTGCCCACAGCCAGTCCTCGAAGGAGGCTGCTCAGGATAACGTGCTGATCAACCACAGCAGCGGGTGGTGGGGGGTCAACGGAAAATGTCTACGGGGTCTGGAGGTCTGAGCACAGGAGTTTCAGATGGGCCGCCTTAGGGCGCCAGGGTCGCAGTGAACTTCGACAAGGTGTGCGGACAAGCGTTCGGGGTTGTTCCCACTGGAGGCCTGTGGAATGAATCCCAAAGAGCTGATCTGAAAAGCAAAAGGTGCTTCACTGAAGGATCAGTTATTCTGAGAAGAAGGCGGTTTTGCCCAGACGCGTCATCCGATTCGTGAATAAATAAGATTATTCCAAGGTTCCTGAGTCTAGCTTCAAAGTGATTTACTGGTATCCAGCAACCTTAAATTCCTGGGCAAGAAAGAGGGGGTGAGACTGATGGATTAATCTCCAGGAGTTGGCGTCCCGGCTTTAACCCCGGGGTCGTGATAATGGCTGTAAGTGTCTCCATCAGGCCCGCGTGTTGCCAACTGTTTTTCTATAAATGAAGTTTTATTGAGACGCAGCCGTGCCTGTTCATTTCTGTATTTCCTGGGGCTGGTGTCCTGCTGAGCAAAGCAGAGAGCGGTGACTGGCTGAGAAACAGACCACGTGGTGCACCAAGCTGATAGTGTCCACTCTGTGCGCCATGATGGAAAAGGTTTGGAAATCCTAAAATAAGAAAATAGTGGCCATGAATACGTGAGTTATTCTGTGACTAGCTACTCATTTTTCATTAAAAAAAAAAAATTTGCTAGCTGTCTTCGTGTGTGTGAACTATGACTTAGTTTCTTAATCTGTTTGTGTCCACCCAGCCCTGTGCGCTGCTCTCCCTCAGCTTTGTGAGCCGTCTCTTCTTTCACAAGTACCGTGCGTCCCACCCAGGCCGGACGATGAAAGGGCCGTGCATTTACGCCGGTGGCCGGCCTGCCGGGGTCTGCCGGGCTGCAGGAGGGTTGTGCCGGGACACAAAGGGCACCCCAGGGGCGCCACCGTAAACACAGACCGGGCACCTTCCGCAAGCAGTTCAGCATCTGAAATTTAATGTCAATCACCCGCCGTGACTGAGGTCAGGCGTTCCTTCAGGGCTAAGAAAACCGCAAGGACACTTAAGGAAACGTCTTCCTGCAGTTCTCTGTGTGCCTGGGTGTCCCCATCCTCTAGGGCTGGTATTTGAAGTCTTGCATTTATCGGTGAGGGGTGTGTGCGTGTGCACGTGTGTGTGTGCGCGCGTGAGCTGGGGTAGGAGGTGGTGGTAATGGTTCCCCTTTTCTTCCAGAATTCATGTTTCATAAAATACAGGAGGCACAGTTAAATCTGTATTTCCAGTAAACACCAAAGTCACTCCTCCTGCAAATGCACGCCACCTGTCACTGTAACACACATCTACCTAAACGCATTTGGTGACGATCTGAAATTTAAATGTAACAGGGTGCGATGTATTTTATTTGCATAATGCAGCAACCTTGTACAGAAAGGAGGTGGTGGGCGGTGGGTCCTGTCGAGGTTTAGAAAGTAGGAACATGTGAAATAAGAAGACATCTTCACGGGGCACCAGGAGTGGAAATGCACTCACGATGATATCCGGAGAAACTCAGGAGCGATGACGTGAGTCTCAAAAAGTAGTCACACCCTGGACAGACGCATCTGTATCCGTGTGGGTGAGGGAGGCGGTTCCAAGAAGCGCGTTTAAGGAATGCTGGCTGATTCTCTGATCGTTTGTCTGTCTGTGGGGTTCGTTTCTGTTCGGAGCGCAGGTGACTGTGGGCTGCATGTGAGAAATGCGGGGGATGGCAAACGGACTTCTGTTTCAAACATTCAGACGCGGGACAACTTTAAACTGCACGGTCCAACGTAGCCTCCCTTTCCCTTCCAAAGTGCTCGTTGCCCTGCACCGAGGAGGGAGCTGCGAACGGAACATAACCACTGACATTAGTTACGCCTGGATTTCCTCCGAGGAGCTCTTGTGCTCAGGAAACAGGGCGGTGACTGTTCCAGGCTCAGGCATGATTAACTATGGCAGCAGAGAATAATGCTGGGGGGTGTCGCCAGGTTCCGGGAAAACACACTGCAGGGTGACACCGATTCTTCGGAGGCAAAGTGAAATGCAGATAAAAGGAATTGTAGATGCTGAAGGTAGAAGTTGATTTAGTAAAACTCTGCATGCACTGGCTGGACTTTCGGGGAGAGTTTCCCTAGCAGTTCATAGTGTACTCTGTGCTTTTATAAATAATGCACAAAGGATGAACGTCTTCTATGGTAAGTTTGTGTCTAACTGTGTTACAATTGTGAGAAAGATACGAAGTGCAATAAAAATCCGAGTTGAATTCTTTTGTATACATTTGTCATTATCTGACTTTAGCTTACATTGAATATTTTTAAATTAATAAACATCTATTTATCTATCTACCTCTATCCACCCATCTACCTGTCTACTATCTACTGTCTGTCCATCCATCTATGTATCTCTATCCATCCATCCGTCTCCCTGTCCAAGTATCTATCTATCTAACTATCTACCTACCTACCTACCTATCCATCCATCCATCCATCCATCCATCCGCCCATCCATCTATCTATCCATCATCTTGTAAACTCACATTAAACACTTGTCCCTAAACAAAACATCCTCTGGTGGAACAAAAACACTAAATTCAACAACCATTTGATTTAAGCAGAATGTATTCATTTTCTATAAACAGAAAGTAAAATAAATGTTTTATTTTTCTACACACCTTTCATTACTCTGACATAACTTGGTACTATTACAATCGAAATGTCAATAAATTTGAGCTGCTAATAGGCATTCATTTGTCTTCCCTTCTTTGTAACCAGACAGATTTTAGTGGGTAAAATGAGTGAATATTTCAGGTGTAAAATGAACAGTGTTTGGATCCTACAATACTGATTTTGTTACAGATTCAAATTTTGAATTCATATTCAGATTGGACAAAGAACCTTTCCGTAATTTTTAACTGATTTGAATCATATGAAAGATGATTTTTATATCTCAACGTAGGACACTGTCAGATGATACACATGCGTTGTTTTTGAAGTCTCTGTGTGCATAGAGTCCTTTTTAGCATTATTCAACCTATATGATGTACACTTAATAAAAACCGAGTGAGCAACTGCTTTTGAGTTTTCTAAATATATTTCCATGGCAGTATTCCATATCCAGGATGACACTGCCTGTGTTTAATAATAAATCAAATGGAAATCCCTAAAAATAATCTGAAGTGACAGTCGAGGGTGAATGAAGGTTATGAAAGCAGATGTGAGCACAAACGGATGCATAGGAACCCAGTGTCTGGAGGGAACCGCAGGGACACACCGACACACCGTGGGTGCTCAGTTCCATGGGTGTTTCATAAAAAAGTCCAAAAATAACTCTCCAGGTGGATGAAGAGTGAACCTTTGGAAGAAACAAAGATCTCTGAGAGGATTCAGAGCCAACGTCACCCTCACTGACTGAGAGAGGGAGCTGTCCTTAGAGCCACCCTGAGCATGTAACACAGAATCCCACAGCAAGTCTACGTTTTAATCTCGGGTTCCAACAAAACCGCACATCATCCGACGTTCCCCGAGAAACCAGACTGTCGTGCCAATCTCGGGTAGAGAAAGAAGTTAAATGATCACCTGTGATAATGTTACATAACGACAAGTTTAGTTTAAGGGCTGCTACTGTTATTGGTCGAGTTCTTGGATACGAATGTCTTTGAGAAAAAGGTTACGTTTATTTAAATAAGCTGTGAACGCAGACAACTAGAAGTCTCCAGCCAACATGTGTCTGGTGTGTGTATGTTAGACGTCAATTTCCCAAGGTTTCACCGCTAAGAAGGAACACTGACGTCCAAATGGAAAGACCTCGCCATCAGCACGGGATGTCATGTGCTCAACACTGGGGAGGCGATGGGAATTACTGGACTGGAGCTAGGAGTTACTGGAAACAACACAATTCTGTTGAGTAAACGGATGCACAGGACACGGCAGATTTTTGCCCCATTAATATGCACCGACCTTGACAAATGTGACTTTCAAATATCTTCACTTCTCCTTCCAAGAGAAATGAGTTGGGTTCTCCACCTGCGATGTTGGCCAACTTCAGACAGAACGGGAATTGATGGGAGATTTCCGTTTCGATCCTCTTCTGTTTCATTCATGAGGATCTCAATTTGTTCCCTAACAAATGTCTACAGGCTTGCTGTTGCTTGAGAAATAGATTTGCTTATGTCTCATGACTAAGAATTCAAAAAAAAAAAAAAAGGAGTAATTTTCTACTGTTTCTGAACAAGGTGTAAAAGCCCTCAGATTTCCATCTTATTTTTCGTACTGATTTTTTTTTTCTTATTTTTTCAAATTGTACTCACTTTGCTCTAGAAATGACAGTTGATGCTTATTTGGTTTCTCAAATTCACGGTGCATAAACAGCCAACAAGCTCCACAAAGAATGGCTTTTACTCTGAAATATATTTCTGTAATCATTGCCTTAGGTTCCTTTCATTACCATTTTTGTTGGATAAACCTTTTTCTTTGTCTGCGAAAAAAAACCAATCATTACTTGATCTATGGAAATTTCCTTGTGAGTAACATGTTGCAAATGTGGATTCCCAGGAGGAAAAGGCAAGGAGAGTGGCTGATAAGCATACAGGTACCGTCTTAAATACGCAAATTAGTCTGAAAGAGGGCAGTCATTTTCCCTGTGTTGAGAGATACGTTTGTTTAGCTAAGTTAATTAAGCTCACCCCTCGGTGCATCGGCGTCCAAGGAAGAGAGGAAAGGTAACTAGTCTGAATCATCCAAATTCATCTGAAAAAAACACTGAGAATCAAATTTCCTTTTCCCAAGTGCCCAAGGTCTGTAGAGATCATTGTTATGGTTTTATACGGCATAGCGTAAGCTAGGTTCTGAACCGAACGTCTGAAACGTGGATCCTTTGTGAACAAAACCTTTGATGGCTTACGTCTTTCATCATATTCCTTCGCATACTAACTCACTCCTCGTTAACTAGTAAGGTTGCGGTTTTTTTTTTTTTCACTTTTCAGTTATATTAGGTAGAATTGTTACAGTTTGACTGCAGAAATACAATATATTGCATGTAAATACATATACACGATATACTGCACATTTCAAAAAATTTACATATATGTACTGTTCATTGTTTCTAAGAACGTTTAGAGCTTTAGTTTTTTAAACTTACAGTGTTATCAAAGGGATAAAGCCAACCGCAAAATAAGAACTAATTCAAAAAGATACACACCCCCCGCTTTTAACAGCAACATTCTTTATAATCGCCAAGACATGGAAGCACCCTACGTGCCCGTCAGTAGATGAATGGAGAAAGAAAATGCAGCATATATACGTAAAGGTTGGATATTTCTGATGTACCGTCATGATATGTTTTAAAGAACTGATGTTGCCTCCTACCTCGAAAATTCAAACCCACGGATGCCGTGAGGAATCTGCTCCACGGATGGTAAGGGTAAGAATGAAACCATGACCTACCAGTAAAACACACAGTACTCCCCGTACGTGAAAAACAAAAGTTGCCTCTTGAATCATGAAGAGGTGGTGACAACGGGAACCCGATCATTGCTGTCTCTGAAGAAAATCTCCCAGTGGCTTCTCACTTCCTGGATGATGAAGTCCCAGTGGTCCCTTGGCCACCTACGAGTTGGTCCTTCCTTCATCCCACCTCCTCCCCGGTCTCTGCACCTCCCAGCCACCCCATGCACATCGTCTTTGTGTTTCTGGAACCAGCCTTGTTCATCGACTCCGACTGGCGGGGCTGCGGGCTCCCCTCCAGTGCTTCCCCCATCTTCATCCCTGACTCAGTCCTCGACGTGAATTATGTCCCAAAGGCTTTGCCTGTCCAACCTGTGTACGTGACACCTCACTGGGTCCCCATCACCTCCCTCCCTCCCTCTGCCTGGAAACATTTATTCCTTCAAGAAATTACATGTGCAGCCATTTCCTGACTCTCGTGTGCCTTTTACACTCAAAGCCCAGAAGGATGGCACCCGTGAGGACACAGATCTTAACTATCTTGAACCTGCTACAAATGCAGCCCCAGAACAGACGCTGAATGTGGCATGTTTTATATATACATGCTTTTTTACGTAATTATATAAACACACATTGTATATGAATACACACCACACATACACACACACACACACACACACACACACGGGCACATTCACTGCTATTTTTTCAAATGTTTATAATCTATCACTGTACTTATTTCAAATTTTGCTCAGTTTTTTCCCAGAATGAGAGCTCCTGAATTAGAGCATCTATGTCCTTCGGAGAACTCCTTCTTCTTCATTTTATTTTACTTTTTTAAATTGAAGTTCACTCAGTTACCATGTGTCCATCTCTGGTGCACAGCACAGTGTCCCAGTCATGCACATACATACACGTACTCGTTTTCATATTCTTTTCCATTAAAGGTTATTACAAGATATTAAATATAGTTCCCAGCGCTGTACAGAAGAAATTTATTGTTTTTTAATATATTTTTTATTGAGAAGTCCTTAGGCATTTTCTTACTTTTTTGGTATTTGGGGCTCATGTTACATCTGCCAGCTCTGAAATCAGCTATGCCTGCAGGGTTTGGTTCCTGTGCTGAGGACTGAGGGCAGAAGGTGATGTCTGGGTACGAGGATTGCTCACGGCTACTCTATATCTCCTCCCGTGGCCCTTTGAGTGGATGCACACAGACGACGTACGTATGTCTGTGTTAGTATCCACATGCCTGGGGTTTTACACACACACACACACGCACACGCACACGCACACACACATACGCGCACGCATTTTCTTGCTTCTGCGTACTTTACAAGTCATCAGTTTGCAAAGGTACCTTCAATTTTAAGCAACTCCCACCCCGATCTCACGTTCCTACACCTGCATGGCTTCCTCCAGGGCGAGAAGCTCAGTTCCCCACGTCAGCGACTCGTAGTTTTCCATCCGGATGATCTTAATGAGGAACCACGCACGATGCACCAGCACGACACATGGGCGTGCGCACACACAGGTCACAATGTCGGCGCCGTGCCGTTTGCATCATGGAAAAGGAAATTTTCCTTGGAACTTTCTCTTGAATAAAATGTCTGGGAGGTTTCCATTATGTTATGGAAACAGGGACAAATCTCAACTATTTCTAGAGTAAGACCGACCTCAGAGAAATTCAGCAGGGAGAAGGCGAGACCTTACTGAATGACCAAGGTTGACAAGTTCTTTATATTATTCTCACTATGCCAGAACCCACACTGTATTAATTTACTCAGTACCGGGACGGAATAAACGCGCAAGCGTGCCTATTGTAGAAAATAGAAGATGTGGTTTTTTAGTGTCCAAGAATTTTTCAGCAAAAGGAATAAATGATTCCCATTTTAAGTTATTTATTTTATTAAAATACAGGATCGCCCCTTAACTTCGATATACGGTTTCTCTCCCCCCCACCCCCTTACTGGAACTTTTATTACTGCTTTGTTAGGAATCCATTTGTAAGTTTTAAGCACCTTTTCTCCCCACTAAAGTCATTCAAAATATGAAATGGAGACACAGTGTGAAACAGGAGTGGTTGAAAAGGGTTCTGCGGGCTCTCTGCCACTCCGGAGAAGAGGGGAAAAGGCAGAGAGGGAGCGATTTGCAGCAGAGTTACTTCCCGCGATGCTCACGGCTGATCTTGAAAATGTAATCTCAGGATGGATAGACAGGCAACCAGGACCCGGCTGTGTGCTTGCCAACGGCGGCAAGAATTAAGGCGTCACCACCCGCACTGCTTGCTACCAACGTTCTTTACATTCTGCTCTGGTAACGATGCTCCCCCAGGAGCAATTCCTTCTTGGACACAGTTGGGCACGCGACAGGTGGGGACTTTAAATGAAAGTTGTCAGCGCTCCCACCGCGCAAATCGGCAGTGCCTCTGAATTCAGAGCATCCGTCTATTGGCCAGAAAGACCTGGTTTGTTTTCCAGCCCCGAAAGGAAGAGGAATGAGCCCAGGGAAGGACGCAAGGTCCCACGTCTGGTCCAGGGTGCCCTGGTGAAGATGCGCTCCGTCCACATCCCTTGAGTCATTCTGTGCTGGCGAGCAGCCTGGGGTGTCTGCTATATTTACATCCCCGGACGACGCACCCTGCACTAGACGTGCCTGTCCCGGAGGCTGGGGCGGAGGCGCGCACCACGCGGAGGCAGGAGGCCACCGCGCGTCTCAGGAAGAGCGGCTTCGAAGGAGCATCCTGTCCTGGCACGTTCTCAGGGAAGCCTCCAGTCCGTCATCCCAGAGCAAACGCTGAACGCTCTGCTCGCTGGTTCTTCATTTGCACCCCCCCCCCTTTTTTGTTTTGCACTCGGGCCTCCGTTGCGTGAAGTCTCACTTGATGGTGGTTAGTCTTTGCCGCGTCACCACGTGGAGCCCCCCCCCCCCCCCCCCCCCCCGGCGCAGCAGAGCCGCCGCCTCCGCAGGCGCCCTTGGCGCGCGCTCGGGCCGGGCCCGTCCGCCTTGCGGCGCGGGGTTCCGGGAAGCCGCGCAGAGCGGGCCCCGGGCCCCGCCGCTGGAGGGGCCAGGCCGAGGGTCGGAAGGATCCGGGGGGGCTCCCGGGCGTGCCCCGACCGAGGCTCAGGGAAGCGGAGACGCAACAAGATGCGCAGGCTCGCCGTCTCGGAAACGAGAGCGCGTCACGGCTGGGAGTCGGCAGGGTGGGGTGGGGTGGGGTGGGGTGGGGGGGGACCCCGCGGTGGCTCCCCGTCCTGCGGCTCCTCGCGCACCGCGCCGCACGCGCGCAGGGGGCCCCGTTCACCCGGCGCCCGCGGAGGGGCCGAGAGCCCGGGGGGTGGGGGTGGGGGGCGGCAGGCCCGAGGGCTGCTTGGAGGCGGGGTTCGCGGAGCCGCGGCAGCTGGGCTGGGACCGCCGGCCTCCCGCCATGCGCCTGTGCCCCCCCCCGGCACGGCCCCTCTCCGGCCAGGAGCCAGCCTAGGAGGAGAGACTCCCAGGCCGCGCTGGGAAGCCGCGAGAGGGAAAGTCGTCGTGCTCTCTGCCGGGAAACACAGTGGGGTTATGAGCAGGAAAGTAAACCTAGAGTGAGGGGAGGAGGGAGGGAGGGCGGAAGGAAGGGAGGTAGGAAGGGATGAAGTGAAGGAGGAAGGAAGGGAGAGAGGAAAGGAGGAAGGGAGGGAGGAAGGCAGGCAGGAAGGAAGGAAAGAAGGGAGGAGGAAGCAGAAGGAGGAAGAAGGAGGGAGGGAGGGAGGAGAGAAGGAAGAAGGAGGGAAGAAAGGGAGGAAGTAAAGGAGGAGGTAAAAGGGAGGGGAGGGGAGGGAGGGAGGAAGGAGAGAAGGAATGATAGGGAGGGGAAGAAGAAGGCGAGGAAGGAAGGAGGGAGGAAGGAAAGGGGGAGGGAGGGGAGGAAGAGAGGAGGAGGGACGAGGAAGGGAAGAAGGGAGGGAGGGAGGGAAGAAGGGAGGGGAGGGAGGAAGGAAGGAAGGAGGGAGGGAGGGAGGAAGGGAGGGAAAGAAGGAGGAAGGAAGAAGGGAGGGAGGAAGGAGGAGAGGGAGGAAGAGAGGGAGGGAGGGAGGAAGGGAAGAAGGGAGGGAGGAGGAAGGTAGGAAGGAAGGAGGGAAGGAAGAAACGAAGGGAAGGGAGGGAAGGAGGAAGGAGGGAAGGAAGAAAGGGAGGGAGGGAGGAAGGAAACAAGGGAGGAAGGGAGTAGGAAGGGAGGGAGGGAGGATGGGAAAGAGGGAGGGAGGGAAGGAGGGAGGGGAGGTAAGGAAGAGGTAAGGAAGGAAGGGAAGGAGGAAGGAAGGCATGAAGGGAGGGAGGAAGGGAGGGAGGAGGGAAGAAATAAAACAAGCAAACTTGTACAAAGCAGAAGAAAAAAAGTCTTACTTTCAGCAGAATATGAAATAACACTTCACCAGCTCTTTTTGGATGATACAAGCAAATGAAGTATGGTCTCTTCGAGGTGAAGTATGCACACAGTGGATCTGAGAAGGAACATCACAGTGGATGAAGAAAGAAATGAAACACACAGCCACACACAGCAAAATTGGATAGAAAAGCAGTGACATTATAAAAATGAAATTAATATTGAGACCAACAGAGCCCAGAGCAGAAAAACAGCGTCACGGAGTGGGACCCGGAGCGCAGTCTTGTGTATTTCTAAGCTCCGTGCAATAAAGGCATTCAAAATCCATTAGATCAAAAAACGGTAGTGGTTGTCAGACAGAAAACACGGGGCAATGCACTCATTGCTCACAGTCCTCTCAGGGGGGATTACAATGCATGAGTTTTTGTTTGTGCCAGAGGGACCTGAAATGCTTGAAGGACCCTGGGTCAAGGAACAGAGACGAAAACCCTTCTTATCTCAGACTATTGTCATTCAACTGCAAAGGTCACTGAAAGATACTTCCACACGTCAGGAAACACTGAGTAGAGTTCCCTGTGCTAGACAGAGGAATTTATTTTTTATCTATTTTATACACAGCGGTGTGTGTCTGCAAATCTGCAAGGCCCAGCTTACCCTTTCCCACCCCGTTCCTCGCTGGCCACCACAGGGACAGACCATGCTGTTGTGCACAGTGGCTGCCCCCAACCACACTCCCACCAGCCGTGTAGGAGGCCTCCCTTCATACTGGTTGCCTTTAAAAAAAATGACCTCTCTGTGTCTTTCACAACTTCCTGGGGCTCCACTTTTGCTGTTTACAGCAGATCTCCCCCAAAACGGGCACTTCAAACGTAACCTAGGCCTTTTCCCTCCCTGCCTGCCGCAGTCAGCCCTGCTCCCTTCCAAGCAGCACTGAAACCCTTTATCCACCGGGAGACCGTCCCTGCCAGTCTTACTTGTGCTGGAATTCACTTTAAAAAAACTGAAGTGAACGAAACAAACAAACCGCCAGACATAGAGAACAAACCTTATGGCGACCAGGGGGGTCAAGGGGGTGGGAAGGGACAAACTGGGAGTCCGGGATTTGCACCCGTCGGGGAGTGAGGGGAGTGGTGGCGATGGTGATGGTGGTGGTGGCTCCGATGGGCGTGCACATCCATCAAAATGCAGCCAATCGCACATCTGAAGTCTGTGTCGTTTACTGTGCAGGCGTTATATCCCAAAAATGGTGTTTTTAAGAAAAAAGACAGTCTGTATAAAGGTCCGTAAGTGTTTATAGTCTCTCTCAGAGAGTGAATTCAGTGATTTCCAAGAACGTACCTGCCGAAGCTCTAAGTGCCGGTGGGATGGTGTGCACAGGTGGGGCCTCTGGGAGGTGCCCAGGGTCAGGTGAGGTCCCGACAGTGGGGCCGGTGTCCTTGTAAGAAGAGAGCCAGGCAGCGAGCTCTCTCTGTCCGCCATGTGAGGTCACTATGAGGAGGCGGCCACTTGCCAAGCAGGAGGGAGCCGTGGCCGGGAGCCACTCCGCTGGGCCGGGGCCTCGCCGACCGGCCCCGGCGCTGTTGCATCACTGGCAGCCCCAGCAGACAGACATGATCTCAACATGGGAGACCTGGCCTCTTGTTGAAGAGGAAATCCGTACTTCTAAGGTGAAGAGTCGGCTCTGCTATCAGTAAGAAGATCTGTAAACGGCTGGGAAATACTAAGTTCTCACAAGACAGACGTTCTTAAGCAAAGACTGGTGTTTGTTTTGTTTTGTTTTGTTTTCTTTTAGCCTTAGGGGAAAAAATGAGGTCGCTCAGGAAAAAAAAAAACGATTTTAGAAATGCATCGTCTGCTTGTAAAGTATCCTCAAGTGACGTGGAAAACGCGCAGCTCGGCGTTTAGCCTCTGCTGCCGCCAGGGGTGTGCGGACGCTGCGGACCGCAGAGCCGGAGGCCTCGGCTGCAGCCACCTCCCTGACGTCGCTGCTTAACGCAGCAAGAGTGACTCTACTTTTAAAGGCATAATGTGTCACCGAAAACGTGGTAGCGGATGCGTGTATGGACAGAAGGCCGGTGGCACCAGGACACCGCTGATGGGAATTAAAACGCAGACGTGGAAACAGCACAGCAAGGAAGGTGTGAGACACAGACCACAGGAGGAAGCGGGAAGGAGCTAAACCTGATAATGCCTAAGTTAATTGACGCAGGATATATTCAAAAGGTGCAACCCGGATGGAATAATTTCTGGACAGCACGGCGATGCAAAGTATCATCGTGTAAGCGTTGAGGACGGCGTCAGTGAGACTCACGATAAAGGGCCAAGGGTACGTGTTGTCGCCTAGGAATTTTATGTAAAGGAACACACTCTCCCAATGGTACTTCCGACTGCGTGCAGAGAAGGGAAACTTTGAAAGCATCATTTTATGAATTGGGCATAATGCAATCCACACCTATAGGTAGAAATCATTTATGAGGAATGATGCAAGACTTCTACGATACCAAGTAGATCCCAGGAGGAATACAGATTTATTTGTGTGATGTAATGGGGCTAATTTTAATAGTTCCAAGATGCTTTCATGTTACAAATGGATGGATGTGTGTGTGTGTGTGTGTGTGCATTTGTGAGCAAGGGTATAAATTATGATTTTTTTCCCCTTAGGTGGGAAAATGAAACAGCAGTGGAATAAAAAGGGGTCTTGAAATAAAAAGGCAAAATGATGGTGTAGGTGAGGTCAGGGGAGTTGGGGATGCTTGAGAGAGGAGTAAGGACACGCAGGACCTAGTGTAAGAGGAGAAGTGTGTGGGGGGTCAGGGAGTGAGCGTGGATGTAGGGGTGGGGTTTCATGTCTTCGGGGGTGAATGGACGGGGGAGGCGGTGCCCCAGGGGCGTGGGGCTGCTGGTGCTTCCCGAGAAGACGGGGGTCACGGAGCAGAGTCCAGGGCGCTGGACCCGCGTCCATGGCTGCTGCTACGTCCTCCCTCTGCCTGGGGGAGCACCTGCCGGAGAGGCGTGCCTCCTCCACGGATGTGCTCCGTGGGCCCCACCAGATGCGATTAAGACCCTCAATCCTCACTGATTGCAGTTGGAGTGTTTGGATAGAGCTGAAAGCCTCCTTTTATTTTATGTATTTTTTTCTCTTTCCACATGAATCAAGTATTTGTCTCTGACAGCGCTTGTCTCCCAAGGCGGCGCCGAGAAATAACACAGGAAAACCGTATACCGTTTTCTCGTTCGAGTAGGCTGAAACCCCGGAACGTATTCCACAGAAATATTATATATGGAAATCAGCTCATCGGTATCAATCACTTGGAATCATGTTTTCAGGAAAGCACGCCAGTCCCATTGAGGAATTTGGTGGATAAAACCACAGAGCTCAGGGATACATATATCAGGCTGACAGCCTGTCCGTGGGTCACACCGGACTAAAGGAGCTGTAATGGGAAACTGATTTTTCTCAAGTCAAAACAAAATAATGTTGCTTCACCCGAGCGTTTTCCAGAAGTCACTGCTATGGAGATTGTGGGCTTTCCACACTTTGTCGGTGTGGGGAACGGGGGAAACACAGGATACATGGCAGGGGGAAGAATACATGTTAAAATCTTTCTTTAAAATGAAATACTCAGCATGTATCTTATTCCCATATCGTACAACTTGTGCGTTTAAAATGTACCATTCGATGGTGCTTGGTTTATTCACAGAGTTGTGTAACCACCACGACAATCAATTTTAGAACATTTTCACTACTCTGTAAAGAAATCTGGTACCCACGAACAAACTCACCGCTCTCCGCCTCCCAGGCCCTGGAAACCACTCATCTATTTTCTGCCCATAGGTTTGCCTATTCTGGGAATTTTATACAAATGGAACCCTCCATCACTGCTCCTGTGCGACTGGCTTGTTTCACTTCGCCTCATGTTTTCAAGGTTCATCCATGTTGTCGCCAGTATCACGACTTCATTCCCTTTTGATGATCATATAATATTCTGTGATGATGTGGGCAGACTAGATCTTGTTGGGCTGTTCATCCATCCATGGGCATCTGGATGGTTTCCATTTCTTCCGGCTGTTATAAATCACGCTGGTATGAACAACCCTGGACTAGTTCCAGCGTGGAAATAAATTCTCATAGATGACTCGCAGTGGAATGGCTGCATTGCGGTAAACGTGTGTTGCGGGAGACTGGCCTTCAACTTCATTTCAAAGACATGCGTTTGGGTAAGCGTCCCTCTACAACACAGCCCGGTTTACATGACACCCACGCAGCACGGGACGCCCTACGTCCCCCAGTTTCTACCACTCCGCCACGGGTTACGTATTCGAGACCACAGGACTGCCACCTTTCCCTTCCCAGATATGATTTCCGTTTCGAAGCCTCCGCTATTTCTTGGTTGGTTTCTGCAGACGGAACACCTTTTGCGAAAAGCACATTGAGGACTTGTTTCTCAGCTCCTGGCCAAAGAGATTTCTTTATTCTCAATATTCCCGTGTCTGACTTTAATTTTCGTTTAACCACTCAACCGATATCTTAGACTGCCCAGGGGAGAAAGAACCTGAATCCTCCATCTGCTGGCCTCAAACTCCCCCATCGATGAGCTCACCTTTCCTTACTCCCTTCCCCTCTCACTTCTGAAATGATCACTTTTTCTTTCCATTAATTTTAGAATTCACCAGCTGGAAGCGCAGGTGACTTTGAAATGCTATTTGCTCAGCCCACCGACTCCTGCAGCGGATGAGACTCTTACAATGGAAATAATTTAGAGGAGAATTTTTAACCATCTTCTGACGCTCATTGGAATTTATACTCGGTTAGTTGGTGGTAGGGAAAAAACAAAGAAACAAACAAAATAACAAGGACAAAGATCTGATGGATTTGAATCTTCCTAGGATTTGTGTCCTAATCTCTGGACCATGCATCCTTCCATCACCTCCCAAATTCTTGCCTATTAGCACAAAGCTGGTTAGGGACTGGGTCTACGGGATGTTCTGTGAGATACCTGGACAGTTCATATTTCTGTTACGACTATAGTATGACAGGGCGTAAGAAGTAAATGTCTGTCGTTTAAGTCACCCGGTGCATGGTGACCTGGTGAGGGTGTTCCTAGCGAACGAGAACAACTGTAGACTAAAGCATCTGGTAGCATTGATAAACGCGGGCATGGTGATGAGATGTCACCACAGTTGTTTCTAACAGCCAACTATGCACACAGGACATTTCAGCATTTGTCAGAGTAGGAGAGCCAGTGACGCTGGGTAGCTGATAGCCAAGACAGAGAACCACAACACGACTTGGGTAAAGATTATGGCTTCTGGGAAAGAACCAAGGGAGCTAATAGGGAAGGACCCCACTGGGTTGGTCAAACACCAAGACCGACTCAGCCTCGACGCCTGCCGTGAGCCTCCCACTGCCTCCTCAGGGTTGTAATCACTGAATGGCTGTGAGAGGAGTGAGTTTGCAGGATCCTTCACATTTTCCTCACATTAGAATTCAGACTACGCACGGTGCTTAATTATGAGTGCCCGTGCTCGTTCCTGAAGACACGGGCTGCCTACAGGTCCATCCCATCCAACAGTACTCATTCAGGGTGCACGTCCTTGGCACCCGTGCCGTGGATGCCGCAGTGACACAGAGGAGTGTATGGTCCTCGCGATGCATACTGGGGTTGTTTCTAACAAGATAATCGGCTTCTGTGTTGTGTAGAGTTGGCCAAGGTTGAATCCCACGCCCATCTCAGATTCAGGGCTGACAGCAAAGCTTCCTCTCCTGCTCACACAATCTACAGTCCACACCTCTGATTTCTCCTCCAGGCTCGGCAAAACCCTGGTACCTACAAGTAACCTCCCTCCCTCCCTCCCTCCCAGTGGATGGGTCCCTCCGGGTGGTTATGTTTGTCATGACACGCCCCCCCCCGCCATAGTTTCCCAGAGTTGTGTGCTCGTTGCAGAAACACAGCAATTAGAGAATTAATTCACTGACCATTGTTTTTCTTCCTGGTCTGATAGACAAAATTTCCTGAGTCTAGAAAGCTTAGAACCTAAAACCTCTATCAATGAGCGAACGAAAAGCTAAATATGGAATGTCTTACTATCCCAGAGGAAATGAAAACGGGTTCTCTGAAAGTGATAAAAGGCTAACGGGTGTTCAGGAAGAGCAGAAATGGGAAGAGTCCACTGACGTGAGGGTTCACTGGAGATGTGAAGGGTGGGGGCTGAATGGTACTCAAAGGTGGAAGAGAAAGAGGATTTCTGGCAGGGGGTCAACAGTCCTCTCTCAAAGAGAAATTTTCAAATATATGCATGGAATTCAACACAATGGATGTAATTGGGAAGATGAACAGAGAAGAAAGAGAATGCATTATGGAAATGAAAGGCCAAAAAAAAAAAAAAAAGAGCAAAATAAAACAGGACAGGTGGGGCTTCCACTGGTTAAGGATGGTGATATCAAGCCATGAATTGAGAGGTATAATTAATTAATGCAACTAAAGGCTAAAAGTTTCTAGAAAAGTATATTTTATTTGTAGTCTGTCTATCCATCTATCCATTCATCTATGCATCCGTCCAACCATCCATCCAACTATCTATCTATCTACCTATCTATCCAGCCATCCGTCTTTCTATCCATCCATCTATCCATCCATCTATCCTTCTATCTATCCATCCATCCACCTATCCAACCATCCATCCATCCACTCACCCACCCACAATCCATTCTTCTTTCTTCCTATCTATCTACCTACCTGTCAATTATCCGTCTGTATCTACCTACCTATCTATAACGTATCTATCTAGATCAACAGACCAGTGGATGAATGAACGCCTGGATGGATGAATGGACGGATGGATGGATAGATAGACAGATAGATCATAGAGATAATCATACATATTCTGTATTAATCATGTGCACAAAATAAGGGAGGTGACAAGCAGAGGAGATACCGTCCACTTTTCTCCCTGAGCCACTGATCGAATTGTCAGCTATACCCAACCCAGTCCTCTTCAAGAAATGGGTAGTGATGAAGCTTCCCAAATGGGAAAAGACTCTATTCCCCTGGTGATGGTGGTGACGGTGGATGGTGATAAAGTCACACTTAGCATCCACTTCAAACCTCTTTGATATGTCCCTCGGTATTGCCGAACCCAGAAATTAAGTGTACTTCCTCCATTTCCCTTGCAGATAAAGATTATGTATGCCATTCAGATCCTTTATTTTTTCTTCCTTTGTAAACGTTTTCGATGCCATAAGAGATGCATTCAAAAAAACAGCTGAAAAATAAACGAACAGCTTTCTGAAGGACATGGAACAGAACCACCACCCTGCCAAGAAACAGCGCACTGCCAGCAGCTGGAAGCCCTCCCCAGCAATTCCTCTGTTTGCCCTGGAGGTAATAACTTCTATCCTGAATTTCGTAGCAGTTCCTTCCTTGTTCTTTTCTAAACTTTCATGCCTAAGAGTGTGGGTTTGGGGTTTCATACAAATGGGCATGTAGCACATGTATTGTTTTATTTCTGGTTTCTTCCATTCCGTGTTATACAGAGAGATCCATTCAGGTGTCCCAGGTCCCTTAGAGTTTGTTCACTTTCTCACTGTCTGTGGTTCAGACCTAGCTGGGTAGAGAGGGTCCCTTCCTTCCTGACGAGGCTCAGAAATGTATGGGGGGAGTGAGCACTTTACAGTTTGTCACACAAACATGTCAGATGATGTTTGCACCCGAAGGCAATGGGGTGTGTGGTTCAGCAGGTCTAATTACAGAAGACACCAGCACCCCAATGTTCATAGCAGCACTATTTACAACAGCCAAGACATGGAAACAGCCTAAATGTCCATCAATAGATGAGTGGATAAAAAAGATGTAGTATATACACAATGGAATACTACTCAGCCATAAAAAAGACTAAAATAATGCCATTTGCAGCAATATGGAGAGAACTAGAGATTGTCATTCTAAGTGGAGTAAGTCAGAGAAAGAAAAATATCACATGATATCACTTATAGGTGGAATCTAAAAAAAAAAAAAGAAAAAAAAAGGACACTATGAACTTATCTACAAAACAGAAACAGACTTGCAGATATTGTAAACAATCTTATGGTTACCAGAGGAAAGGGAGTCGGGAAGGGATAAATGTGGGAGTTTGAGATTTGCAAATGTTAACCAACATATATAAAAACAGATTAAAAAAACAAGTTTCTTCTGTATAGCACAGAACTATATTAAATGTCTTATAATAACCCTTAATGAAAAAGCATATGAAAACGAATATATGTATGCATATGCATGACTGGGACACTGTGCTGTACACCAGAGATTGACACATTGTCACTGACTGTACTTTAATAAAAAAAAATTTTTGGTTTTAAATGGCAGCACTGGGGATTGAACCCAGGACCTCATGCATGCGAGGCACGTGCTCTACCCCTGAGCTGTGCCCTCCCCCCAGGGTTCCTGGGTTCATTTTTATGAGTATGAGTTGGGGCCAGGATAAAACCTACTCTCAAACTCAGACCTGATAAATATCTGACAGGCTACCCATCAGTATATGCTTTTTTAAAATTGCTGCAGTTCTGCTGTGGAGCGAATCTCCAGAATGTACTCACCTTGCATAACCGAAACTTTGTATCCTGTGACCGTCACCTCCCCCTCCTCCTCCCCTCAGGTCCTGGCAACCACCAGTCTCCTCTCTGCTTCTATGAGTCTGATTACTTCAGATTCCATGTATAAGTGAATATAACACAACAGTTGTCTAGCTTAACGTCCTTAATGTCCATCCATGTCATTGAAAACTGCAATATTTCCCTTTTTTAAAACACCGAATAAAATTCCACCGTGTGTGTGCGTGTGTGCATGTGTGTATGTGTGCACTATATCACATCTTCTTTACCGCTTCGTCTGCTGATGGGCACTTAGGTCGTTTCCATATTGTGGCTATGGTGAATTGTGTTGCATTGAACATGGCGGTGCAAACACTGATTTGAGATGCTGATTTCAGTCTGTTTGGCTCAATGCCGAGAAGTGGGATTGCTGGATCATATGGCATCTTTATTTTTAATTTTTTGAGGAACCCCCACACTGTTTTCCACAGTGGCTGCACCAGTTTACATTCCCACCAACAGTGCAAGAGGGTTCCCTGTCCTCCACATCCTCACTGATACTTGTTACCTCTTGTGGTTTTGACTAAAGCCATCCTAACAGGTGTGAGATGGCATCTCCCTGCGATTTGGATTTGCATTTTCTTGATGACGAGTGATGCTGAGTGTCTTTCCACGGACCGGTTCACCATCTGGACGCCGCCTTTGAAGAAATGTCTGTTTGGACCCTTTGCCCAATCTAGAATCAGGTTATTGTCTTCGTTTCTGCAGCTGAGTTGTATGAATTCTTTGTGCACTTAAGATATTAACCCCTTATGAGATACATGGTTTGTGCATATTTTCTCGAATCCCATAGGTTGCCTTTTCATTCTGTTGACTGCAGAAGCTTTTTTAAGTTAACCTGCTCCCACCTGTTTACTTTTGCTTTTCTTACATCACAGGGTTCCTCTGAGGTTTTTGCTTACTTCTGAGACGGTCCTGATAATGCAGCCCAGTTCAGCCAGTTCCAAATGGGAACCCCCAGCCCCGCCAACTCCACCATGAAGGTCCAAGAATTGCTCAGGGCACAGGAGAAAGCCATTTGCCCTATCCTTAAATTTCTGTTTTTATTACTATAGAATCACATGTGAGTGTAAACTTACAAGGTGTTGCCTTTCAAGTGAAGACAAGTTGTTAGTGGCCAACCAGCAGGGTTTACAAGTAGAAACGTGAGCTTGCTTTCTAAGAGCTGCCCTGGCCGTGCTAGGATTCTCCTGAACGTTAACCCTTTGGGGGCAACTCCACGCTCCGGACGGCATTAGGCATGCGACCCCTCTTCTCGAGGCAGAAAGCTGGGGAACCGAGGCGGGATTTAACTGGACACTGCTGTAGTCCGGATACTTTGTCTTCCGGAGTCCCTTTTAATCCATCCAGGAGTCCCATCAGGTATGTCTGTGATGTCCCTGTGATGCCAGTGTGGGGGAGGAAGCTAAAATACTTTCACCCGTCATGTGGGTGTGGTTTGTATTCCCATGAAAAAAGTTTTCAACCAAGGATTTCGACATCCCAAGTGAATTCTAGGCAGGTGTCAAATCTTAACCCTGGCCTTTGGGCAAGATGAAGACAAAAATCTGGGGTCAACAATCTAATTGTAAATTCAAGCACATCCACACTGAAAAGTGTCTTTTTTATGTTCTTGTAGTACAGCTTACAGTGTTGTGTCAATGTCCGGTGCCCAGCATCATGTTTCAGTCATATGTATACATACATATATTCCTTTTCATATTCTTTTTCACCACAGGTAACTACAAGATATTGAATATAGCTCCCCATGCTCTAAAGTAGAAACATGTCATTTATCTATTTTATACATAGTAGTTAGTATCTGCAAATCTCAAACTCCTAATTTATCCCTCCCCACTCCCTTTGCCCCCTGGTAACCATAAGTTTGTTTTCTATGTCTGTGAGTCTGCTTCTGTTTTATAAATAACATCATTTGTCTTTTTTTTTTTTTTTTTGAGATTCCACATATGAGTGATATTACATGCTATTTTTCTTTCTCTTTCTGGCTTACTTCACTCAGAGTGACATTCTCCAGGGACATTCATATTGCTGCAAATGGCATTATTTTATTATTTTTTTATGGCTGAGTAGTATTCCATTATATAAATAAACCACAGGGGAAGGGGTTAGGAAGAGATAAATTGGGAGTTCAAGATTTGCAGATACTGACTGGTATATATAAAACAGATAAACAAGTTCATACTGTACAGCACAGGGAACTGTATTTGATATTTTGTAGTAGCTTATGGTGAAAAAGAACATGAAAACGAATCTATGTATGTTCATGTATGACTGAAGCACTGTGCTGCACACCAGAAATTGAGACAACATTGTAAACTGACTCTACTTCAATTAAAAAAAGCAAAAAAAAAAAAAAAAAAAGTCTGAAATGTAATCACAGGGCTCAGCTATTCCCAACTCACTATAACAGCATCCCCATCAGCTTCCTTCCTGCAAAACTTCATGCTGGTAGAGATGGATGGTTGCCCCTTCCTTGGTTTTTGGATAATTTACTAATTTTTATCATTTGGATATTTTATATAATTTACCATTTTTATGACTTGAGATAATGTATAATTTTATAACTGATATAATTGTATAATTTTAGAGTTCCGTTTTCACTATATTGCAATATTTTTCTTTTTCATGCATGGAAATGGTGACGCTGGCCCGAAATCATGAAGTCGGTTTACGTTAATGTCTTGATAGTTCTGAAGATGAAGGGGTTTAATAATGGTGATATGTAGGTTTCTCATAATCTGCCTTAATTTTTTAGGAAGTCAGTAAACCATTATTTTGCTTATGCTGCCTTCATTCTTTAAAAAAATTTTTTAGGAGAAAGACATAACAGAATCTGGAAATGCCCTGTAAGTCTGGTGAAAATTTTATAACATGAATCACAAGTTCCCAGCTAGTGGAGGGAGAGTGGCGGTGGGGACATCACTAGCCTGAGAAACCTCAGAACATCTTTGAACATTCATTATCTAGTTGAACCAGGCAGAATTGTCATTTTTGACCTACAGGAATGGCAGTTACATGATTCAACCTGTTAAGAGTCTTAGTAAATAGGAATGGTACAATAGAGCCAAGAAAATGCATTTTTTTATTTTTTATTTTTTAATATTTTTGTATTTTAATATATTTTACATTTTTTTAATATTTTAAAATATATTTTTATTGAAGTATAATCAGTTTAAAATGTTATCAGTTTCTGGTGTACAGCACAATACTTCAGGCATACATGAACATACTTTTTTTTCATATTTTTTCACTATAAGTCACTGTAAGATATTGAATATAGTTCCCTCTGCTCTACAGTATAAACTCTTTGCTTATCTATTTTATGTATATTAGTTAGTATCTGCAAATCTAGAGCTCCCAATTCCTCCCTTCCCACCCCCTTCCCCTCCTGGTAACCATAAGAAAATGCGTTTCTAATCTTAGTTTCGTTAAACCAAACCGTGGCTCCTAATGGCAGCAAATACCTGTTTCAGAACATTTTTTGCAAAACGGGCTTCACAGTTGCTCCCACTTCATCCGACCCGACAGTCAACAAATTAGGAGTCTCGTGATCATGCATTCCTTCTCCCGACCCATTCTGAAGGACACAGCCTTCAGGAAAGAGGGAGAAGCATGCTTTACATGCTGCTTTGATGAGCATTTTTGCAAGAATTTTATTCCACCTATAAACATACAATTCACTCGCTAACTTGCAAGTGAAATGTTTCAACCCTGAGCAGGTACGAGCCACCGCAGCTACATTTGTTCTTCGTAACTTGCTACCATGTATAAAAGTAACGTTCTAGTTATTTGGGGACTAACAGCCCCGAGCCACTTTGCAAAAAGGCAAACCGATCATGTCGGCGAAGCGTGGAGTTATTTAATTTACGGCAGGCGCCCTGATGATTCAAGTTTACCCGTGGATGTAAGTGGTGCCTGCAAAGTACACTTGTGGACGTGATTCATCACTCGAGAAACGAGGTGTATTTTAAGCAGGGAGCATAGGAGATATTTGAATATCTTCTGTGTGCGATGTTTAATCAGACTCTGTTGCTAAGAGACCCAGCCACGAGCATGATGGAAACCTATTCTGACCCAAAGCAATTTAATTATGTTCTCCGTGGAACGAGATGATGTTAAGTACGTCCAGGGAACCCCCAAATCGCCGTGTTCCCACAACGTCTTCCACTGTTGTTGGACGCGTAGGTGTGCGTTAAACATTCACGGCTCACACTCCTCTTGTCACTGTTGTCCTGGGGGATTCAGACCACAAGCAGCAATGACACAGGGTCAGACTGACCCCTCCGTTCATGGAATTTGGGGACGGTAACAATAGCACTTTTCAGAACGTGGTTCCCCATCACGTTCTTTTCAGCGCAAGATAGTTGGATATCCTTTGACAGGACTGGTAAGGTCTGTCTTCAGAGGAGACTGTGCAGAAGAGGAAGAAACACTGGCTTGTCCTTTTGGTTTCAAGAGTTATAAATTAAGCCGAAGCACCGGACACCGATGAGCCTGCTCGAGAGGTTTGCTTTCACCCAACACCTTCAGAGTTTTTCTCTTGTTTTATTAAATCCAAGTCTCCAAAGACAGAGATCCCTGTGCACATCTAATTACATTTGTTTGCTTTATCCCTACTCTTTGGGGGCGTGAGGACTAATTGTCCTGGACGAGCCTTGAGGATTTCACTTCTTAGATCTGATCCTCAAATTAATAAGAGACGGTCATTTCTTAAAGGGCCCTTAGCATGAACCGTTGCTAGAATTTTTCTTATTTCTCACACGCGAACCATGTGCTGAACATGAAACCGGCACCTTCCACGGGTCTTGTCATCAGGCACTTGTAATTTTTGCTCCAAGAGCTGAAGGGTGCGTGAGCTTATTTTTCATGCCTGACTCATCTACCAAATGTAATGCTTTTTTTTTTTTTCCCCCAACGCTGGCTTCTGATTTCAGTTCTATTGAATTGATACCCAGTATTGTAAGATCCTGTTAGTCTGTAAAAAGTTTATTTACAGTCCTGTGGGAAAACGGGCATGGCTGAGATTGCCACTGTGATACAGTCATTCTTTCCAGAAAGTGTAGGTTCTCATCTGGATTGGAGTCCTAGACTTCTAGCATATATGCATAGACAAAATATACATAGTATATAATATACATGGTGCATATTGTTAATTATATAATTAAAGTATATACACATATATTAATATACATTCACACTTGTGTACATGTTGATACATACTTGTGTGGACATGTACATAATTATATTTATATGTGCAAATTATATAGAAACAAAATAAGTCTTGTGAGCGTATATGTGTGTGTGTGTGTCTGTCAACAAACATAACCCTATGCCGTGAGATCCAGCACAGACCCCTGGGGCATAAGTGGTAACTATTCATCTCTGGGGAGAGGACTCTTTAAAGATCCGTCACCTACACCGAGCTCCTTTATTACATCGAGTGTGGTTAACGACTTGGGTTTTTATCTCCGAACCTTTGACAGCCCTGAGCTAAAACATCTCTTCACTGCGGAAACAGAGACGCAAAGTAGCTTAGATTAAGGTAGGACCGCCGGGGCAATTTCAAAATCAGCGTGCGATCACAGGCACATGTCCCGATGACTTTGTGTGTTCTAACCACAAACCCGTAGGTAGAGTGTAACGGGAAAGACTAAAAGGACTCCCAGATGGGGGCAGGACGCCATCCCTCCCACGCGGTTCTCCTACACCGGCCAGGAGAGCAGGCTGGATATTTAGAGCAACTACGATGTCTTTATCAAAAATACTTTTTGCAGGGGAGGGTAGCTCAGGGGTAGTGTGCTCAGGGTCGTGGGTTCAGCCCCCAGTACCCCGCTTACGAATAAATAAATGAAACCTAACTACCTCCTCTCTGCAAACTGTTTCTTCATTTGCCCATTTCTAATGCATGAAGTTCTATTACGTTTATAGATGTTAACTGACGGGTAGTGCAAAACTCCATCCTTATTAACCCAGATTGCAAGCCTTCCTTATATCTTCGTCCCGTTTTACCCATTTCCCTTCATTCAACGGAATATTTCCATTGGCCCAGCTTCATTTTAAAGGCTGACAGTTACACAGGTCATGAGATAGTTTCCCTGAATTCACGTCCTATAAATCCGTTGATTCTAGGAAACTTCCCTAAGCAATCTTGCCCAGACAGGTCTAGCCTTCCATTATCACTCCACGGACAGGGAACACGCCCCTAGCAAAAGGCACTAATGCATTTAGCACAGAGTCTGCCTGCAGCATGCTTCCGAGAAAGGAAAGCCTTTTTCTCCACTCTCTCCTGTTCACTCTTTTAAGACATTCATCATCTTGTCGAATCCCTCAGGCCAGTTGATATGGTTAAGTCTCTGAAATAGGAATTTGGTCCAGAAACGACCAAAAAATCATGCTCTATGAAAGAAAAATAAATGTCACTGAGAAAATAAAAAATAAAAAACCACAGTTTGAAAGCACATGTTCGCAAGACACGCATCTGGAAAAGGACTTGACTCTCAAGTAAGAATCGTCAACAGTCAACAAAAAAGACAACAAATTGACCAATTAATCAACTGGATAAAAGACTGGAAAATATCTCCAAAGAAGATGGATGGGTGGCAGGGAAATGGCACACAGGAAAGGACGCTCAACCTCATTCGTCCCTGAGGAATGCAAAATGCAATCCGGTGGGGGACCACGACACACGTGTCTCAAAAGGACAGCCAGAACAACAACAGAAGCTCCCCAAATATTAACCCGGCATTGCCAAGGACTAGTGTGGATACCAGACACCTGGAGGGCTCCCTCACGGCCGGTGGTGGGGTGCAAATTGGTACAGACACTCTGGGATGTAGCTTGGCGGTCTCTGATAAAGTCTAGTCCCTCCTTGATCATTCAAACAAGACACCCCACCCCCAAGTGTTTACCCGAAAGAAATAAAAACGTGTCTTCACACGAATACTCCTATGTGGATGTTTGTAAGTTTATTCTCTTTATTTTTATTTAAAAAAATTTATTATTATTTTTATCGATATCTTCATTTATTTCTGTTCAGGAAATCTACATTTATCACCAAGACAAAAATATGCGTATTTTTAGATTTGACAGATTTTATCACGTTCTCAAAATAAAAATTTATTATTTTGTATTATTTTTTAATGGAAGTGCAGTAGTTACAATGTGTCCATCTCTGGTGCACAGCACAGTGTCCCAGTCATGCATATACACACATCTATTTGTTTTCACATTCTTTTCCATTAAAGGTTATTACAAGGTCCTGAATTTAGTTCCCTGTACTCTACAGAAGAAATTTGTTTCTTATCTATATATATAGTGGCTAACCTTTCCAAACCTCAAATTCCCAAATGTATCTCTTCCCACCCCCTCTCCCCAGTAACCGTTAAGATTGTTTACTACGTCTGTGAGTCTGTTTCTGTTTTATAGATGAATTCATTCGTGTCCTCTTACTCCCATGTCTTGACTGTTGTAAATAGTGCTGCTGTGAACATTGGGGTGAATGTATCTTTTTGAATTAGAGTTCCCTCTGTATATATTCTTAAGTGCACAAGACTGGAAACCACCCAAATGTCCATGAACTGGTGAACAAATCATATTCTGGGGCATCTATACACTGGAATATTATTCAACAGTTAAAAAAAAATGCTACTAATATACACAGTGACCTGGATTCTCACAGGGACAAGTGCTTTATTCAGGGGACAGAAGCCAGATTCCAAAGCTGACATGTAGCATGATTCCATTCACATGACTTTCTGGAAAAGGCAAAACTACAGCAAAAAATGTTAGTTGAGCATCTGCCATGGGCTGTGGGTTGGAAAAAAGGGTATCAGGAGAACAGAGAAAAATTTTGAGGTGACAGAACTGTGCCAAGGCAGGTGATGTGGATGATGGCCATAAATTAGCTACATGAATGAATGGTAAAAGAATGAATGTAACTCTAGGAAATGTGTCCATCTATAAAAATACATAGAATGAATGTAACTGTATAGAAAATGTGTCCATCTATAAAAATATACAACACACACACTGATAAACCTAACTTAAATAACAAGAACGAAAAATAGATGCTTCTACTTAGGAATTAATCCGTATTTTTTCCCTAACTGCCTATTTATTGAAATAGTAATTATTTAATATAGTGATGTCCTTAACTTCCAAATCATCTCTTATGAGTAAGGTTCAGCAAAACGATTTTTGCAATAAATGAGGGTTTCACTAAAACCTAGATAGTGTTGTTTATTGTTTGTATTTATTGTTCTATAAACATGTTTTTTTAAAACAAAACAAACAAACAAAACAAACCCCAAACCATCTTAATGAAGGAATCATAAAAAGCTGGAAGGAACCTACGGTGAAATTTTTCTAAGGGTAAGTCTTTATTAAGTTTTCACATTCAACCATATAAACATTTTATATGCTAATAAAATTAAATCAAAGAGTTAAAAAAATTAGTACTAACAACAAATAACGGATCTAACTATATTAAATGGATAAAACAATGACCAATAGATTGATAACAACACAAATTGCAACTTTAAAAGCTGAAGTGATATTATTAGGAGCTAGGCCTTTCAGAGTAAGAGAAAAGAGATTCAAACACAAAATAATAGAAAACTCTAATTTGAAAAGACACCTGCACCCTAATGTTTACAACAGCACTATTTACAACAGCCAAGATGTGGAAGCAATCTAAATGTCCATCGACAGATGACTGGATAAAGAAGCTGTGGTCTATTTATACAATGGAATACTACTCAGCCATAAAAAGAATGAAATAATGCCATTTGTAGCAACATCGATGGACCTGGAGATGATCATACTAAGTGAAGTAAGTCAGACAGAGAAAGAAAAATACCATATGGTATCATTTATATGTGGAATCTAAGAAAAATGATACAAATGAACTTATTTAGAAAACAGAAACAGAGTCATAGACATAGAAAACAAACTTAGGATTATCGGAGAGGGGGCATGGGGGTGGGGAGATAAACTAGGAGTTTGGGATTTGCAGATATGAGCTACTGTATATAAAACAGAGAAACAACAAGGTCCTACTGTGGAGCACAGGGAACTATATTCAATAACCTATAACGGAAAAGAATTTAAAAAAAAGTATCTGTAATTGAATCAGTTTGCTGTAGTCATGAAACCAACACAGTACTGTAAATCCACTATACGTCCATTTAAACAAACGTACAAAATAATAAAGCACATGAAGATAAGTGGTCATGCTAAATTTCACATAAAAATATTAATAAAAAACTCATAACTTCTAAAAATGACTAGACTTTAACTCAGTTCAGTCGAAAGACTTAGAAGCAATGACCCCACAGAAGAAAGCAAACCATTTGTACCTAAACCTTGGTTTCTGGTTATGGCGGTTATTCAGAGGAATTCAGGGCTCCCACGGGAAACTGCTGATTTCCGGTGTGAAGAAAGGACACGTGAGACCCTCGTATGCTGTTCTGTGCCTGAAAGCAGAGGAAAGGGCTGAGTGATGAATTCACCACGTGTGGGAAGCACCAGGGAAATGCAATCGGTTTTCTCCCTCGTCTTTGATTCAGGTGCCAACGGCTACAGTAACGGTTCCACAGGCAGACGCTCATACTGTGATGCAGACATACGTTACTTTCAGACGACGCGTGTGTGCGTATAGATGGTAAGTACAGGGCATCCCCACATGCCTTCCTGGAACTGGTACCCAACTCCATGCTCTTAGGTACCCTTAGTACAGTTGTCCCACAGACATAGGTCTAAACTAAATTATTGTCATGAACATTGCATCATACAGGGAACGATACTCGATATCTTGTAATAACCTTTAATGAAAAAGAATTTGAAAACGAATATATGTATGTATGTGCATGACTGGGACGGTGTGCTGTGCACCAGAGATGGTCACATTGTAAATGACTGTACTTCAATTAAAAAAAATTAAAAACAAACAAACAAAAAAACCATTATATCGAAGGAGGGATGTTTGAAACAAGAAAAGACACCTTTGTCTAGAAGATTTGCCTCTTGGGTGAATTGAAGTGATTTTTGTACATGATACCAGTCTGTCCTTTGACTTACTGAATGGCTTCTCATGACCAAGTAACCGATTTTCCTGTATTTTCAGTTTGCATAAAGAAAACAAAAGCAAGGAAAGCAAAAATAAACATGATAATCACACATAAACACAATCCAGGTAGAAGAGAGGTGACATTCCGATTCTATTTCTTTTGTTTAGTTCATTTGTGTTTTGAAAGTGAATTTGCTGGTTGAAAAGTACCGTGGTCGTGAAACAAATTCGCTCTTGCTTCAACGTGTAGTAATGTTTTTTGAAATCGTTGTGCAAAACGTTATAATCTTCCAATGGGCAATTCTATTTCTTTTTGTGTCCACGATAATTGTATAATTTAGGTATAACCTATAAGTAATCACTTATTTTGTAATACATTCTACTTTGAATTAAACGCACTCACTGACGTAAGTAAAGTTCAGTGACGTGTGAACACTTTGGAAAACATGATAAAGGAAATGAAATTGCCCACTGACCCCAAAGCCAAATATCCTCTCCTGATCCCTTCATGAAATAGAAGGATGCAGCACTACGATGCTATTTGTGTTTTATAACAGTCTCCGTTTCGGGATGGGTCAGTTTACAAACAGAACTCCATTTTCGAATCGTTTCTTTTCTGGGTGGGAAAGTAACCTTTTTCTTTAGCACCACGTATCATGTAATTTTCTGAACTGTGTCCTCATCTCTAGTCAATAACTTTGTCTCTGGTGAAAATGAGAGTCGTCTCACCCATTTCAGGGGCTGGGTGGAGCCTTTTGAGGCTGGTAAATTTGTCTTCTCTCAATGCCGTCTTGTAAGTTTGGGAAATAGCATTACAAAATATCTCCAAAAATGGGAATGGCCACCCAGGGATGTTTAAGGAATTTTCACTTTCTTCTCTCCGAAAATCAAAACGCAGCCACACTCTGAGGTCCTGGGGGCCAGGACGCCAACATATAGATGGTGGAGGGACGTGATTCAGCCCATAACAGGGGACTATCTGCGTGGTGTTTCCTTCCTCCGTCCCTAGGGGGCTGGGGGACCAGGACTCATCGTAGGATAGCTTTCAGCAAGTCCACCCCCTGCGTGCACACTGTGAATAGCTCTCTCTAGGTGCCTTAAACAGCACACATTTATGTCCCCCAGTCCTGGAGGCTGGGATCTGAGATCAGGGTGTGAGCAGGGCTGGTGTCTCCTGAGCCCTCTCCGCTTGGGGTGTAGACGGCCGTCTCCTCCTGTGTCCTCACGTGGGCGTCCCTCTGTGTGTGTCTGGGTCCTCATCTCTTCTGATAAGGACCCCAGTCCTGTGGGATCAGGACCCACCTAGTGACCTCATTTTACCTTCACCACCTCTTTGAAAGACCCCGTCTCCAGACATAGATACACTGCGGGTTAGGGCTTCCACATAGGAATTTTAGAGCAACAAAATTTAGTCCATAGCACAGATGAATGGACGAATGGAGATATTCAGATTTTTTTTTAAAGTAAACTCCTCTGCAAATCTGCAGTCATTATTATGCATAGAAAATGTCAAGGAACCAAAATGTCCCATCCCCCAAATCCTGTGTAATATGTACAGATTTGAAACCCATCACCGTTCCGCGCAGCTGACGCTATGAACCACGGGCCAGCTGCCTGCTTGAATAAAATGGCAAGTTATTCTGACAGAATTAAGTAAAAACGCTGCTTGATATTTTCTGAAATACCGACGTTCATCTGGGCTGAATTCACTGAGTAAGAAACACACGTCCAGGTACGTGCTTGCCGGCCAGACTATCCGAGCTGCGTCCGCAGTGTTTGCTGGCACTTGGTCAGCTGCATCAACCAACACACCATCCAGAGTTAGATTCTGATTTATCTCCTGATTCTCCGGAGACGTCTTACAGCCTTCCTTCCCCCTTACACGAGATCACCGGGACAAAAGTTTATGGCAAAGGTGAATTCAACTGGCCACATCGGGCTCTCTCCCGGTCAGCATTCCCGCTCCCCTGGTCAGAGGGTCCGGGGCTGGCTCCGGGCTGTTGGCAGGGGCGGCTCTGTCTGCCTGTTCCCCGGGCATCTCCGCAGACAGGGCTGCAACCTTGAGACGCCCTCCTCTCGCCCCGCCTCACGCCTGTTCAGTTCATCGGCTGGTGTTTGTGCTTTTAAAGCCTGTGTCCCTTGGTGGAAGTGGGTCCTGGGGACACCCAGAGCAGGTGCGCTGGGATATCGTTCACAGGTTCAGGACAAGAGCATTTAACTGCAGCACAAGTAAGGAAACTGCAGAGAACTCCCTTGGTCAAATCAGAGATGTGTGCAGGTGCTGAGGCCACTGGCTGCCCCCAGTTTGAGAGGGAGCAGGCAGATGCTGCCCAACCAGGTTGTTCCAGGACCTCTTGACGGGGACACAAGGTATGCAATACGCCTTCTGCAGAAGGCGCCCCCTTCATCTCAGATTCGCCCAGTTCTGGGCAGGCAGCTGTGGTC
This sequence comes from Camelus ferus, assembly GCF_009834535.1. NCBI lineage: Eukaryota > Metazoa > Chordata > Mammalia > Artiodactyla > Camelidae > Camelus > Camelus ferus. Next base: position 7,694,248 of record NC_045732.1, read on the forward strand.
CTGGCACGCCGGAGATTTTACCAAGACCCCACGCACCGTAAGAATCATTCACAGGATGCCCGCTAGGTATTTATTTCCGAATTCCAATGTTTTCCAGTTTAAAGACGTAATTGTATCTTGTGTCCACATGGCTAGGCTGTGGTGCCCATGTGTTTGGTCAACCACCCACCCAGATGTTGCAGTGAAGATCTTTTCTTAATGGGGTTGACAGACTTGGGTAGAGCTGATTATGCTCATGCAGTCACTTGAAGGCTTAGAAAGCGAAGACTGAGGTTTTGTTCATTGAGGCTGATCTGCAGCCTTGCTCACGGGTTTTGAAGGTGAGCGCCCCCAGAATCCCACCAGCCAATTCCTTAAAGTAAACATCTATTTCCTCTTCATTCTGTTTGTCTGGAGAACCTTACTTAATACACATATTGTGACACACACACACACACACACACACACACACACACACACACACACACGGATGCGATGTCAATTACTCGTGAGCAACCATGAGCGACATCAGACTGGATCTTGGCTAAAATCATCCGGGATTTCAGATAACATGGATTTCTTTATTTGCAGGTTTACTTCAGAATCCATTTCTGTTTCTCCAAAACGTCACCACCGAGTGTCTTATGCTGACAAGACGTATCTTGTTCGACATGCATCTACAGAAAAACATGCACGTTGCCCCTGGTTCACTCCACCCCTATCTTTTTTTTTTTTTTATTTTACTTTTTATTGAAGTGTACTTGATTTACAATGTCAGTTTCTGGGGTGTAGCAGAGTGATTCAGTTACACATATACATATACATATATATATTCCTCTTCATATTCTTCTTCATTGTATCTTTTCCATTATAGATTATTACAAGCAACTGAACATAGTTCCCTGTGCTACACAGTAGGGCTTTGTTATTTGGGGTTAACAGATACACTCCTCCCTGATCTTAATCTGCAACATGTAAAAAGCATGTACACATTCAGTACAATTTATACCAGGAAAGGAAGAGCCTCAGGAAACCAGAGCAAGATATCCGGAGCAGTATTGTTTTCAGAGAAGCCTCTTTTGCTGATGAAAACAGTGACCACAAACAGGGCCACAGATGCATTAGGCAGGGTTCTGCAGGGCTCACCAGTAGGACGGCCAGACAGAAATACAGATAGTGTAGGTGCAGGTGTGGATGTCGGTGTAGGTACACACATAGCTAAGTATAGGTTTATTACGAGGAATTGGCTTCTGCGATTACAGGATCTGCAGTGGACCAACGGGAAACCCAGGAGAGCTGAGGGTACACGCTGCAGTCAAGGGCTCAAGACCCCAGCAGAGTGGATGTTTCAGTTGGAGTCTGAGAGCAGGAAAAGACCCACGTGCCAGCTCAACAGTCAGGCGAGAGGAGTTCCTGCTTATTCAACCCTTTTCATCTTTCAGACTGCAACTGATGAGACGAGGCCCACCACATTCAGAAACTCCCTACAGACACATCGGGAACTACGTTTGGTCAAATACTCAAGCCCATGTTGCCCAGACAAATTGACATACAAAATGAAATATCACAATGGGCCCTAAATTCAGCAATCCCACTCCTGGGCATATATCCAGAGGTAACTATAATTCAAAACGACACCTGCACCCCAATGTTCATAGCAGCACTATTTACAATAAACAAGACATGGAAGCAACCTAAATGTCCATTAATAGATGATTGGATAAAGAAGTTGTGGTATATTTATACAATGGAATACTACTCAGCCATAAAAAAGAATGAAATAATGCCATTTTGCAGCAACATGGGTGGCCCTTGAGATCGTCAATCTAAGTGAAGTAAATCAGAAAGAGAATGAAAAACTCCATATGATATCACTTATATGTGGAATCTAAAAATAAGAAAACAAAGATTTACAAAACAGAAACAGACCCACAGACACAGAAAACAAACTGATGGTTACCAGAGGGAAATGGAGTGGGAAGGGATAAATTGGGAGTTTGAGATTTGCAGATACTAACTACTATATATAAAATAGATCAACAACAAGTTTCTACTGTACAGCACAGGGAACTCAATTCAATATAATGAAGTAATTTATGGTGAAAAAGAATATGAAAATGAATCTATGGATGTTCACGTATGACTGAAGCATTGAGCTGTGCACCAGAAATTGACACAACATTGTAAACTGACTCTACTTCAATAATAATAAAAAAAAAATACTAAAAACCAAAAACAATAGGCCCTAGAAATGTTGGCCTTTCTGAAGACTTTTTGCCCATTAAGAAAACAAACCAACAAGTCCACCCAAGGATTATTTTTTCATAAGGTCCTTAGCAGAACGGCCCTCCCTTTGACGTGGCTACTTGCTGCTCGATTCCACCGCAGAGACGGTGAAGGTGCATGTTAACGTGCAGATTTCTATCCTAGAGGAAATGAATCCTGAGGTTTTCCCTGGGTTTTGAATCTAAACTAATAATCTTTTGCTAACAGTCCTCATGTTTTTAATGCTTTTCCTGATGGGCCGTCTAAACACATGTTCCTTAAATGCTCTTGGAAGTGACTTTATCATTTAAAATATTCTTCCCTTATTTTAAGAACCCAGTAATCACATTGACATATGCTCTTGATTTGCATGAGTCTGCTTTTTAGCATTTCAAACATTAGATTTTGCTGTAGGAAATGTCAAGAAGTGAAAAAAATTAAAAATAAAAATTTCTAGGGATCAAGGGTAGAAAGAGAGGGCACTTAAACACAGGTGGCCAGATACTGATTTTGTTCAGCGCGGAACGTGTTCAGCTTCGGACAGGGGACGCCGGGAACTGAGGCAGAAACCAGCGTGGAGATCTGGATTTAATTAGGGGAGTGACGCGGGGAGAAACGCGCGTGGCTTTATGAAGGGAGGTTTGAGACAAGCCGGGGGCTTTCTGACGCGGTGGGTGTACTGGTTTCCTGTGACAGCAGATTACCCCCAAACTAGGTGTCTCCAAACAGCCGAAATTCATTCCGTCACAGTTTTGGAGACCAGAAGTCTGCAGGCAAGCGGAGGGCAGGGTTGATTCCTTCTGTGTCTGTCTGTGACCAAGGTCCCTTTCTTATAAGGACAACCGGTTTCTCAATAAAGCCACATCCTTAGGTTCTGGGTGGAAATGAATTTGGGGTCGGGCGCAGGGTGGGAGGACACTGTTCAATCAGGTACAGTTGGCAAATTGTCATTAAACAAGAAGAAATAAGGCGTTTGATGCGCTGACCTTGGAAAAGTACTAATTCTGTGCATTTGTGAGCATCCTGGTTCTGGCCTAAAGCTGGCTGCCATCCTGTCATTTAAGGGTTCTTGAGAAGAGTGATTTCCGCAAGGCAGTGTCCTGACAGTGGGCAGATGTCAGGGCTCCGGGTTGGCGTTTGACCCCTCTCCTGCATACGGGCTGTGCGCATTTTTCCTGGCAGTCTGTGCAGGGGTTCTTAAAAACTCAGTCAATTCTTGCCCTCAGAAGCACTTTCTTTCAGTGCGAAGTTTTAAACATTCTAAGTAAATACCAGCTCTATTCAGTGAGGACCCTACGTGACCAGATGTCCTGACTCTGCAAGGCAGATTTTTTTTTTTGTTTTTTTTTTAAAATAAGATGCCGCTACAGGGTCTTAAATTCCAGAAAATTGGAACAGCTAGGCCTCCTCACAGCCGCTTATCAATTAGCCAAGGTTGATGCCTGCAGCCCTACGGTGGACGGGCAGAGCTCCGTGGCTGTTTCAAACTACACGCCGTAGCTCCATGAGACAGCGCACACACAGTGAAAAGTCGAGAAGCCCTTAAGATATGAATCTGATTTGCCCGCGTAATTATAGTTACCACGGCTTCCATCATGGAAACAAAACAGAAATAAATATTCAAAGTTAACCAGATAATATTCTGCTTACTCGTGAAACTGAAAGGCAATAGTAGATAAGATGTATTTGCACCTTGCAATTATGACATATTTCTTCATGGAAGTAATAAGTGAAATTAATCTGTAAAAAATTGGAATAATATTTGCGGGTGACTCAACGTTCTGTAATTTTTAGTTGTTTAATGTTCGGGAATATTGAAGGCGAGAGTGAAAAAAAAAATCTGCATCTCACTGTAATGATGGTCATGGAGTGACAGCCTCCCCTAAGTAACTTTTATTTTAAGGATAAACGGCATTTATAAGATTATTTAAATTATCGGAGACATTCTCAGTAATTTTAAATGATTTCCTGCAAAAGGTTTGGGTCTTTTCATTGTTCAAGTTCTCAGTTCTCCTGAAACGAAGCAAAACAACCAAACTCAAAGGATGCAGATGAGAAAAGCAAAAGATGAAAGAACAGAGCATAGGAAATACTATTCTTTCATCGAAAGACGAAACTGAAATGATGGCTGTGAACGTGCTGCGTTTTAAGCTCCGTCTGCTGGAGCGACAGGCGTCACTTTTTCTGCTCCAGCCCAATACATTGTCAAAGTAATGCTCCTGTAATTTCGAAGGCCATTGTTCTCAAAAGTTTGGACTCTTAAAACCTCATCAATTAAGATCGGTTCCCGCCGGCTGTCATGACGGATTCTGCTCACGTCCCCTCTCCTGAGCCCTGAGGCTCAGCCTGCGTCTCGGACCCCAGGCCTGGAACCCACTCGTCCGTCCGGGTCCACGGGTTTGGGCTTTGCCGTCTTGGTTCACGTCTCACCCCTTTGAAGACATGGGTTGTGCCTTCCCCTTGAACCCTCCCGTCTCTGGTTGGCACGGTCCCTGTGACTGGGATGGGACCTTACGGAGAACGGGCTCTGTGCTGCGGGCAGGCCAGCGCGTGGACTGACACATGGCGCGTGTGAATGGTCCCGCTGGGACTCCCCTCGTGGTCAGAGGCCAGAACCTTGGGGACCGCCATGTCCCCATGGCCACCTTCATTCTCGCGAACCATCAGCCCCTCCTGTCTCAGCTCCCCTGGCCTCCGGGACCCTCCGTACCTGGGGGATGCACAGACCACGGGAAGTGCGTGTCCCCCTGGGAGGAACCGGGGGGGGGGTCTCAGGCAGGCGTGACTGTGCTCTTGGCCCCAACAGGGACCTATTCAGGTGGGTTCCCTCCTGGTTACCACCCCGAGGTCAAAGCGACCCTGAAGCCACTCTCAGTGGTCCTCCTCACCAGCCGTTGAGTCCCGGCCCCACTGGTGTGCCTGGACTGGTCTCACAAGGCACCACACGCGGAGGGGCTCAGACACCCGGAATTTATCATCTCTGGGGCTGGAGGGGACACCAAGTTGCCCGCAGAGGTGGCTCATGTCGTCCCATCACCCCGCCCGCCCTAGAGACTGAAAACTCGTCCCTCATTCTGTCTCTGGTACAAAACAAGGACCAACCTTTTTTTGTTTTTTATAGAGTTTGATTTTCCCGAATTAAACCTTAAGGACGAGAATTCAGTTTCCAGCTTTAGTTCTCCACTCATATAATGATATACTTTGTATGTTTTGTTTCTTGGGGCAAGGTGCTTGAATACATATTTTCAATTTTATTCCGTTTATGTATAAAGTTTCAACACTTCTACAAAATAACCTCTCTGTGTGGAGGAAAGCCTTTTGTTTCAAATTGTGTATACTTGAGTTGCACCTTTCAGATATAAACTGCATTATTTATCATATATATTATTATATATAAATACATATAAATTTCACATATAATTATATTTGTGTATATATTATAATCTGAAGCCATAATATATGTAAAAATATATATAATTTTACATTTAATCATATATGTGTTTATGTATAATTAAATGCGAAATTTATAGTTTCTTAATATGAGATTTAAACATATAGTATATAAATATAAATAAAACATGATATGTATATATTACTATACAAATTTAAACCATATTTGTATATAAATTATATGTAAATGTATGTATATAATTACATAACTTACATACTAAAATTATATATAGCACTAAGTAATGTTATATAGTTAATTATATATAAAATTATATATAAAATAATATATAAAATGTTATATATTAATTACATTATGGACCCCTACTCCATAATGTAATTAAATTAATATATTTATACGTAATATATTTAATTAATATATTAAAATTATATTATATATAATCATATATTTATAAACATAATTGTAATATAAAAATTAAATATACATATCAAATATATATTAATATAAATGTTAGACCTCATTATGTATGTGGAAAATAAACAAAAAATGGAAAGATTTGTGGAATGAATCCTTATATACTGAACTTCGATAATTTTCACCTCATGACTAGACTTAATTCATCATTATCCACCCCCATGTCTTCCTTCTCCCTTCGGATTGTTTTAAAGCAAATACCAGCTATGGCACAAATAACATGCATTACTCACACGGACATATTCTGGCATTCTCTCTGATATACAGGAGCCATTTAAAAAAATAATAAATCAGCAATTCCTCTGGCACACGTAAGATGTTGCACATGCTAACTCAAGACTCCAGATACCTTATCAGTGTTTAACTTCCTACGTCGTCTCATCAGTTATGACTGTTTCACTCTTACTGCTGGTCTGTTCTTTGGAAATAGGATCCAAACAGGTTCCACGTCTGGTAACTGGCTGGCATCTCTGTTTACTCTGGTAATTACCGTCTCCCCCGCCGTCTCTTTCTTTCCTTCTGAAAATAGGTCTGTCGAGGGCATGAGATCTTGTTCCCTCAGTTTCCCAGAGGCCGACTGTATGCTCACGATGCCCTTGGAATATGCCCACAGTCTTTTATTTCCCTCTTGTGAACCAGTAGTCGATCCAGACATTTGACTGACGAGAGCTGGATTGTCTCAGCGAGATTGTTTCCACCAGGGGACACAGGTTATCTGCATTTCTTTCCTCTGTGACCTTCAGCATCCTTGCTTGTCCGGATTCAGAGGGGACAAAAGTGTGAGTTTTTATTTGCCTCATTCCCTTGCATTGATTAGCTGGATGATTTCTATGAAGAGACGATGCGGTTGAACTGAGGGAGGTTTTGCTTAAGAAAGCTGGGGAGAACGGTGTATTTGTACATCTTGTCTACCAGGTTGCACACCACGTATTTCCCATTTGTTGGTTTAAATGAAATGCCCCTCCTTGACAGAAACTTCTCAGCTGAGTATCTCGGCCCCACACGGTTCAAGCTCCTTCACTTTGATTCTATTTATTTTCTGGGGGGAGGTAATTAGGTTTACTTATTTATTTTTAGAGGAGGGACTGGGGATTGAACCCAGGACCTCATGCATGCTAAGAATGCACTCTACCCCTTGAGCTATCCCCTCCCCCTGGCTCCTTCACTCTGAATATCCAATGTGCACATACTTTCACGGGACGTACATGCGGGAATATCTCTCACTCTCAACTAGACAGGATGCTTTTTACGTGTCTGCAAAGCTCCCTGGACAGTGGAGGGTAATTAACTGAAAAATTACATATAACAGCATCACGTGAGGCACTGCCAGGGGGAAACAGACAGGGTCTGTCTCGTCGTTCTCTGCCTTACGTCTTCTGAACATCCTTTCCCTCAGTCAGGATGGACACAGATGGACGGAGAGGCGGTGCAGCCCCTGTCTGTCCCACTGGAAGAGTGCACATCTGCAGAGCGTGCGGACGGACGACTTTTCATCTCAGCATTACAGAATGTCTGGCAAAGGCTTAGAGCTTTGATTTCTTTGGATGTAGGATGCAAATAAAAAATTGTCCAATGTCATGATTCATGGTGAACATATTAAAGTGTGATACTGCATGCAAAGCTCTGTTTTCCGTAAGAAAGATGGGAACTCAAGACATCATTTGTCTCAAAGAGGCAAGAATACCCCAAGGTCTAAGAGGTAGATTTTAAATAGCGTGTGATTTAGAGCAACACTTCCCCAATCTAGCTTGCTATTGAGTGTAGTCAAGTGACAAATGGGTGACTACTTTCTGCCGATTTGGCAAAGTTCTCAATCTTTGCTATTTATTCATATTATTATTAGCTAAGAAGGAGAGGTCCCAAATATTCCACATGTATTACAGAAAGCTCCAAACCAGAATATGAACTCAAAAATCCCCAAGAGTGAACTTCAGACTTAAAAATTCTGTGAAATCCCCTTAAGTAATTTTCACATGCAGGCAGGGTTGAGATTCACAAGTAAGAGGTTTAGATTGGTGAAAATGAAAACTTCATCCTACTCTGCTCACAGCAGTCAGAATGGCCATCATTAAAAACTCCATCAGTGACAAATGCTGGAGAGGCTGTGGAGAAAAGGGAACCCTCCTACACTGTTGGTGGGAATGCGGTTTGGTACAGCCACTGTGGAAAACAGTATGGAGATTTCTTAAAAAACTAAAAATAGAACTACTACATGATCCAGCAATTCTACTCTTGAGCATTTATCCAGAAAAGATGAAAACTGTAATTCAAAAAGATACATGAACCCCAGTGTTCACAGCAGCACTGTTTACAACAGCCAAGGCATGGAAACACCTAAGTGTCCATCAACAGATGACTGGACAAAGAAGTTGTGTACAGTTACCAGGGGAAGAGAGGGTGGGAAGGCATAAATTGGGAGTTTGAGATGTGCAAATATTAACTACTACATAAGAAATAGATAAAAAACAAATTTCCTCTGTAGAGCATAGGGAACTATATTCCATATCTTGTAGTAACCTATAATGAAAAAGAATATGAAAACAAATATATGTATGTATATGTGTGACTGAAACATTATGCTGTACACCAGAAATTGACACAACGTTATAAACTGACTATACTTTGGTTAAAAAAAAAAAAGAAGTTATCACACACACACACACACACACACACACACACACACACACACACTGGAATACTACGCAGCCATAAAAAGAATGAAATCATGCCATTTGTAGCAACATGGATAGAACTGGAGGTGATCATACTAAGTGAAGTAAGTCAGACAAAGAAAGACAAATACCATGTGATATCACTTATATGTGGAATCTAAAAAAAAAAAGCACAAATGAAGTCTTTACAATGCAGAAACAGACTTAGAGACATAGGAAACTAACTTAATGGTTATCGTTAGCGGAAAACTTGGGAGTTCGGGATTAGCCGATACAAACTACTATATATAGAATAGATAAACAACAAGGTCCTACTATACAGCACTGGGAACTATATTCAATACCTTGTAATAATCTATAATAAAAATAATCTGAAATAGAATAAATATATATTTATAACTGAATCACCATGCTGTACACCTGAAACTAACACAACACTGTAAATCAGCTATACTTCAATTAAAAAAAAAAACTTCATTTAACTCTGAAATTCTCCACAATCAATCCGATTTATAGACGAAGTATCTGAATCCTTACCTTGTATGTACAAATACAATTCTCTTAGTGAAATCAAACACTAAATGAATGATGGAGAAAGAAAGGAAGTAAGGGAGGCAGGGAAGGAAGGAGGGAAGGAAGGAAGGAGGGAGGGAGAGAGAGAGATAAAGAAAAAGAAAGAAAGAAAGAAAGAAAGAAAGAGAGAAAGGGAAGAAAGAAGAAAAGGGAAGGAAGAAGAAAGAAAAGGAAGGAAGGAAGGAAAGGAAGAAATAGCTGCAACATTAGAAATAAAATTTGTCATGTGTAGTGTACACTCATAAGTTCTATAACTTTAGATTTATTGAACTGTCAAGAGACACAGAAGGAAAGAAATACGACATATGTTTGGCGCTATAAGGGAAAAATTCGTGACATTTTCCAGGTTTGGGCCATTAAAGTGATTTTCGTGAGGGAAGGTGTCTGGAACAGAGTACAGATGGCACGGTGGTTGGTGGAGTTATTAATGTGACAGAGAGATTTTTCTAACATCATTATATTCCATAGAGTTGTCAATGTTCATTAAAAAGAAAAAAATGCCCTGAAGTTCCCTGAACACTATTCATGATTAAGTTTTTAGCAGCCTTCATTAAATCCCAACATAAATCTTATTGTTAATCTAAAGAAACAGAAGATTTCAGCCAAAAAAAAAAAAATCAGCTAGAAATAATTCAAGATGACAAAGTGAATTTCTGTATCATGCTGAAGGGCTTTAGAGTATGCATATAAAAAACCAAATTTCCATTAAATTAATAGGTGTTGAGTGCTTACTATCTGTGCAAAAAAAAAAAAAAAAAAAAAGGAAAGAAAAGAAAGCTTTTATATTGATATCATTTAAAGTTGACCAAAGCCTGCTGAAATTCATTTTATTATTTTGAGTCCACAAAGAAAACGGAGAATTAAATATATTTGCTTTTTGATCAAGATTATGATCCGAGTCACACCCAAAATGAATCACGTATGGTTAGGGATGAAAGTTGTGCAAACTGCCCATAAAAATCCATTCATATCACCCATGAAATGTACATGACATATGGTTTTTGGGACCCTGTACAACAGAAGTCTGCACACAAGATATTTAGGCACCATGACAAGACAGACAGACAAACAAACAAAAAACCCCAAACTAAAGTATTTGCAAATGCTGGGTCATTAAAAATGTTCCCCGGAGTCACCTGTTCACATCACACACATACATACAGCTCTGCAGGTAAACGTGAGCATCTCACGGAGGCTGACGGGAGGGGGCGGATTCCAACACAAATGTGACAGTGAATATATACAGATGAAGTCATCATGTAATAGAAAAGAACAAATCTGACTCCATATGAGATCTTTGACTTTAACCCTGTGCCCTGTGCCCTGCGCTGAGTCACGCTGGTTCTGCACCTTTTGTAAAACAATGTTGCCTGGAGTCTGAAATAGATGGGAGAGCCCATTGTCAAGGCTCTGACCTTTAAGGATGTTAAGGCGGCTGCACTCATACAAAGATAACAAGTTGCAGAATAGAAAATAACATTTGTTTTGTTGGAGGTTCTACAGGGGGACCATGACCTGACCCACACGTACAGCTGCACGAACCAAGGATCCCAAGAACAAAGAATTCCTGCACCAAGAAGTTTGCAACAACCAACCACACCCCCTCCCCTTTATAGCATAAAAGGAGCCTGAATTCTGACTTGGGGAAGACAGTTCTCTAGGAGTTGGTCACCCATCTTCTTGGTTTGCCGGCTTCTCGAATACAGTCATTATTTCTCGCCCCAGCACCTCGTCTCCTGATTTATTGGCCGGTTGTGCAGTTAGCAGAACGAGTTTGGACTTGGCAACAGTTCTTTGAGATAAAACTTGAGTGTTTGGGGACATACTGATGGAGACAGTCTTAAACAGTGTGTTCCTTTTTTTTTTATTATTATTAAATAAAATTAACTCAGATTTGATTCCGCGTACCTCATTGCAAGGCCCGTCACCGACTGCCCACCTGTGCTTGGCCAAGATGCAGATGGGCCTGGGTATCATTTGATGCTGCTGTTCTCAGGGAGCGATGACAGCCCTGCATCCCATGGTTGGAGGAGGCAGGTGTACAACCACAGGATGGTCAGCCCCTAATACATTTAGATGGTACCTCAGTTCACCACCATAGCATCCAGTGCGATAAAATGCATGCTAAAAGAATTGGAATACTTTCATTTCAACGCTCACACCTCGTGCAACCAGGCACTCAATCTTAAAAAAGCTTAAGCACAAATGCAGAAAAGATCTGAACGCACTTTTTCTAAAAATCAACATAGCAATTCATTGCAAATTGGAGTTCTTTTGTTTTGTTTCTTATGTTTTTAAATTTTTTTTAATAAATTTTATTTATTATTGTATTATTTTTTTGGCAGGGGGAGGTAATTAGGTTTTATTATTTGCTTTTAGACAAGGCACTGGGGATTGAACTCAGGACTTTGTGCACGCTCTGCCACTTGGGGGAATAGACTCTTCCCCCTTTTGTTTTGTTTTTTTGAAGGAGAAACTCCAAAATGTACTTGATTGTACTCGCTCCTAATTCACGCATCTCTTCCTTGAGTTGCTTGCTGGTCTTGGAAAACCTCACTGATATTCAAGGAGCTGTGAGGTCCGAGTATATTTACAAACCACATGCCACGGAAATCAGAGGTTGACTGCTTTATACCACTTAAGGTTTTGCCTAAGAAAAGCCAACGCAGCTGTGCAAAAAGACCGATCTCCTCCTAGGAACTGCAAACCCGAGGGGGAGCCGTTACTGACGCAAAGATCAGCACTTGGCCGGTGACACCGACTGCAGGCTGTCGGCTTTGGGAAGAGGCTCTGTCCTCTCCCGCTGTCTGGCCCGACCGCAGTTGCCCTGTGGTGTTGGCTCTCTCTCTCCGCCGGTCTGTCTGGGGACCGAATTGAAAGATAAATGAAGTATTCAGGAGGCAGGAGCAGCTGAGTTGCTGGCAGCCTCGGGGAGCATCCATGGCTTTGGCTGAGAAGGGCCCAGCGTGGGCTCCCCTCTCTCCACGGCTTCCCATTACCTCCCACGGCCCACGTCGGGATGGAGAGGTTCTAGGGGGCCGCGGGGGGGAGGGGGCGGTTGATGCCCTTGGCCAACGTCTCCAAAGAGAAGCGAGGAATTATTGACAGCGTTTGGCTCCAAGGGCTTCTCTGGCCAGGCGGGGACAAAAGCAGGCTTGTGAAGGAAACACTGACATGACACAGAGGCTCTTAAATATTTACACCCCCTAAAAATAACTCCAGGTCGGGAGAAAAAAAAGCACAACCCCTGAGGCCTATTTTCCACTTGAGCAGAGTCGGGGCTGGGGGGACGCAGGGCCGGTTTAGTAACAAAAGACATCGTATCAAATTACAGGCGGGCTGGTGTGCCGCCATGTGCAGGTGCGTGCCTGGCGGGGCTGCCCGGCCCGGCTGTGGCTGCCTGTGTGCTGATGGAAAGGCAGGCGGTGTCCTGGACGAGTGGCACAGACGCCTCCCCTCCTGGGGGTCGGAAGGGTTTAGTCTTCCTTGGTCTTTTGAATAATAGCTATAAAGATTTCTTTGGGAAAATCTTTTCTTTTTTTTCTTTTCTTTTCTTTTTTCTTTTCTTTCTTTTTTTTCTTTCCTACTTTTTCTTTTCTCTCCTTTTCTTTTCTTTTTCTTTCTTTCATCTTTCTCTTTCTTTCATCTTCGTCTTTCTCTCTGTCTCCCTTTCTTTCCATCCTTCCTTCCTTCATTTCTTTCTCTTCCTTCCCTCTTTCTCTTTCTTTCTTTCAAAGTCAGTGGTGTGCATGAACAGCAAAAAAAGGCAGATCAAGACATTCAAACATAAATGCCTGCTGGAAACGTTCAAAGGTGAGTGTCTGGGATGCGTGGGCTCTGCTGTTCAAGGTGCAGGCGAGCCTTGGCGGGAGCTCTGCACCTTGGCTTTATCGGAGCCGTGAGCACCGCCTGGCCGGGAGGGAGGACCCCGCCCCTCCAGTCGAGGCTGACCTGCCTGCAGACTGAGCAGGCCCACTCTTATTATAAGCCAGATCGCCCAGCCACGTCCTCCTTCTTGCTGTCTGGGAAGGGAGCACCACACACACACGTTCATTGCCAGCATTTCTCATTACGCTTGAACGATGTTACAAAGCCAGAGGCAACTCTGGACCCAGTTTGAATAACATGGTCTTTATCATTTGATCCAAATTAGACTGTTTTAGATTGAACAGCATCTTAAGCTGAAAATGGGTGAACTGAAGGCAGAAACTAGAACCCGAGGAAGAGATTTTTTGTGACCTTCAAAAAACGGAAACATTGGCCTTTTGGCTTTGGCAGGAGATTGTTGATTCTGAGGAACAGTTGTACGCTGAGCTTCTGATGCTGAACAAGAGAAGGAGGAGATGGTTGGGGCCTTGCTGTGGAGGACTTACATTTTCAGGTCAGCTTTCAGGTCCTCCTGATCTGAGGACCTTCTCAGAATTAAATTCCAGGTGAACGCAGAGGTGCAAGTCCGTGTTCAGCTTCAGGAGCTAAGTATTCGATGGGGCCATGCCTTATAAGCCCGTGGAATCAGCTACGAGGGAAGGGCTTGGGGAGCAGGGTGCACGTCCCGAAGTAGGGCAGATTAGGGTGGAGTGGACACGCTCCGCCCCAGCACAGGCTCCCGTACCAAGTCAACCTTGGACTGAATACGTCAAGTCATGACACAAGGACTCTTAAAAGCAAGGAGTAAGGAAGAGACCGGAGAAGGAACGCAAGACTCAAAGAACACCATCCCCGGTGGGCTCCCTCTGCTTCTCCTACTGTGTCTCCCAGCTTGCGGCCGGCTGGACCCCCAGAACTGCGCAGGGGACACGGACAGTGAAAGAACCAAGGAACCCTCTTTATCGCATCAGAGACCGGGACACAGGGACCCTGCAGGGCACAGCTCACGGCTCTGTGCCAGCGCTCCTCCAGCAAGCTCCTGGGACCGAGATGTGGCACCAACCGCGGGGACAATGGGTGCAACTCCACCCCCAACCCCAGGCTCACTGCTTCCCTGGCTAGTCTGTCTTCGGGAGTACCTGGCCATAGAAATGAAGCCACACCCCGTGGAATTTAAAAACTTTGTTTTCCAGGTTGAGCACCAGAAAAAGGGGTCCCTGTGAGCTGAAGGGGGTGGATGATGGAGAGGGTGGGGATGGAGTAAGGGACCCTTGGACCTTGGGAGGGCTGCTCTGGGCTGGCCTGGAGCTCTGCTAACGTGGAGGGGTTGTAATTGGCAGAGCAAAGGCTATGAACACCGTGGTGGATGGAAGCCACCACCCAGAAACCAGAACAGCCCTGAGGAGGTACCCACGGGGGACAGACTCAAATTGCCAGGGCAGTCTTGGGAAACTAAACTTCAGTTGGACCCATTGCCCCTAAAAGCAAGTCAGAATGTGTGATCTGAAACTATGTCAATTACATGCTACAACTACACAAAAAGATATCCCCACCGCCCCCCCCAACCCAGATTTAACCGGATCTCCTGTCTCAGGAGTGCAGTCTTCGAAATGTCCAGGGTTTAATGCAAAAAGATCTGACATCCAGAATATCGCAACAGTCCCAACAGTGATCCAGAGGAAAGACGGTCCACACGGGGTCGACGCCAACAAGACCCAGGAGTCATAATCATGAGACAAAGCTTTTAAAGCAACCAGGATAGCCCTGTTCTAAGAAAGGAAAGACAGGTGTCATAACTTAGGAATTGAGACGATAAAACAGAACCCGGAGGAAAGGGTAGGGATGACCATTATGGTAAGAGTTCAGTGTTTCCATTAGAGGGGCGGCGCAGTGGTGGACCCGGAGGACAGACACAGTGAACTTGCAGATGATCCATGCAAATTACCCAGGCTGAACGACGAAAGATGAAAACAAATATGAGAGATGAGGAAAAAAAGAATGGATGTGTGCGGTAATACCAAGTGGCCTAATGTTCTTGCCGTTGAAGGTCCAGGAGAGAGGACAGAAGTGGGTGCAGGGAGCCAAAAAAAAAAAAAGGAAGGAAGAAATAAGACCCATGAACTTTCCCAAATGGGGGAAGGAGACACGGAAGAAGTGAGGATGGAATCCGAGACAACAGTGGTCACACGTACCTTCACCGAACTGCCAGACAGAGAAGTAGGGAAATGCCCGTGACGCAGGCACGGACTGTGGCACCCGCGCTGCGGTCAGAGACGCAGGGCTTTGCACGCGCGCAGGGGTTTTCGTCGAAGCGCGGAGAGGCGCTCTGTGATCGGCCACCTCAGCTGGCCCGATGTGCTCAGGGCTCATGGATGCTGACCCCGACGGCAGCTTTTCCTTCTTATCTGCAGGCTGGAGAGTGTCCCATTGTATGTGTGCACCGCACTCTCTGCATCCATGCACGGATGGGCATGTGGTTTCCACGTCTTGGTAGCGTCCACATCCACAGTGATGCAGTCACTGTGGGGGTTGCAGACAAGTCTCCAGGATCTTGATTTAAATTCTTCTGGATATAAACCCGGAAGTGCGACTGTCGGAGCAGACGGTAGTTCTGTTTTTAATTTTACATTCCCACCAGCAGGGCACGACGTCTCCCATTTCTGCACAACCTCACCAACATGTGCTACCCTTTTTTTCTTTTTTAATAGTCATCCTGGCAGGGGCGAGGTGATACCGCACTGTGGTTCTCACGTGCATTTCTCTGATGCTGAGTAATGTTCACGTTCCCGTTGGCCACCTGTATGTCTTCTCTGGGGCGGACTGCGTGATTCCACTCATGTGAGGGGTGTAAATAGTCAAACTCGTGGAAGCAGAGAGTAGGATGGTGGTTGCCCGAGCCTGGGGGGAAAAGGAAAGTAGGGGCTTGCTATTTAAAGGGCATGGTGTTGCAGGGGAGGGTGTAGCTCAGTGGTGGAGTGTGTGCTTAGCATGCACGAGGCCCTGGGTTCCATCCCCAGTCCCTCCATTGAGAAATTTTTTAAAGAGTATAGTGTTCAAGTTCTTCTAGATGAATGAGTTGTAGAGATTTGCTGTAACATACTGAGATCATGGTTACGAAGACTGTACTGTACACTTAAAAATTTCTTAACAGTAGATTTCCTGCAAAGGAAACACACACACACACATCTTATAGAAACTTTGAAAGAACTTCTTTAAAGTTCTGAAGGAAAATAATTGTCAAACCCGTGTCTCTATTGAGCAGAAAAATGCCCTTCAGCAACGAAGCCAAAATAAAGAGACCAGTTCAAGAAAAACTATGATCCACTGTCCCCAAGATGTACTTTTTAAAAGAAATGCTAAGAAGAAAGTCTTCAGAGGGAAGAGAAACAGTAACAGAGGGGAATCTGGATTGTCAGAGGTGCAGAAAGTCAAACAGAAATAGTAAATACTCAGGTCCATTTTTGTCTCAAGATCCGGGCAGTTAAAAAAAAAAGGCTGTTGAAAGTAAAAAATAACACTGAACACTGAAAAATAGATAGTTGTCCGTCAGTACCCACCAGGAATTGGTTCCAGGGTCCCCTCAGATGCCAAAATCTGAAGGTGCTCAGGCCCCTTGTACAGAATTGAGCAGGATTTGCCCACAACTTGACACATTCTGCCACGAGCTTTCAATCATCTCTAGATGACCTGTAACACCTGGTACCTGGAAATGCCGTGTCAACAGTTCTAAATGCCATGAAAATGATGTGTACTTAGTTCCTGAAGTGCAGCAAATTCAAGTTTTGTTTTTTGGAACTGTAAAAATTATTATTATTATTATTAATTTATTCTGGGGGGAGGAGGTAATTAGGTTGATTTAGTTTTAGAGGAGGTACTGGGGATTGAACCCAGGACCTTGTGCGTGACTAGGCATGCACTCTTACCAGTTGAGCTATACCCTCCCCTCCTTGGAACTTCTTGAAAAAAAATTTTTTTTTCCTGAATATGTTCAGTCCACGGTGTTTAAATTCATGGATGTGGAACTAAGAAGGTCAGGAGGGTGACTATAAAGTTTCTTGTTTAGGGCGCTTTGACGCTCACTGCAGACTTGAAGGGGAAGGCGCAGAGATTTCCCATTTGCTCCGAACCCCCCCATCCGCGGCCTCCCCCACTGTCCACGCCCCCCCACCCCCACCAGGTGGCACGTGGGTTCCAACCGGTGAGCCCGCACGCACACGTCCGCATCACGCAGAGCCCGCAGACTGCACGAGGCTGAGTCTCACTGCTGTATATCCTGTGGGGCTTTGGCAAACACACGGTGACAAGAAGACACTATTATAGGATCCTCCGGGCTGTCTCCTCTGCCCTACAACCGCCCCCTGCGTCCGCAGCTCGGGGCCACCGGTCATCCTGAAGTGTGGCCACAGCTCTGCCCTCTGCAGAACGCCACCCAGCTGGACTCCCGCAGTCGGCCCCACACGTTTCAGGCTTCTCGATGTGCTTTCGCGACTCCACAACCCCTTTCTTTCTTTGTCCATTCACCTACTGAAGGACATCTTGCCTGCCTCCCAGTGTTGGCAGTTGCGAATAAAGCTGCTGTAAGCGTCTCAGCACGTTTGTTTTGTTTTAATTGTAGTATCATGGACTTCCCTTGCGTTTTAGTAAAAATATTTGAGTTATGAAATTCTAGTGAAACGCATTGTACCCGTGTTTCTGATGAACTGAATTAGGAAAACAGAAGTCCACTGCTCCCCGTTTTTTCCTCTTCTTTCTCATCAAAACATTATTTTTACCGTTTTGCACAACTGAAGACGGATAAATATCTCATTACACTGATGACAACTGGAATTCACTAGATTCATTCAAGGTCTGCTGGCCTCTGTTAATGAAAAGAATTGATCTGTGTTTCGTTTGCAGACTTGTTTTGCAGGGGTTGCAAGTCCTGATTCTTGCTAAGAACTCGGTATTTCGGTATCAGTGTTTGCCAAGCCAGGTGTGTGTGTGTGTGTGTGTGTGTGTGTGTGTGTGTGTGTTTCTGCTTACATTTGAGTGTCGATGGCAGTGAAGTTAATATGTGACCAGAATTCATCTCTATCACGTAGATCGTTGCCGCCCATGTGACCTTTCTGTGATGACAGAAATGTTCCGTATTTGCTCTGCCCAGTAAGGTGGCCACCAGGAGCATGTGGCTATTGAGCACTTGACGTGTGGCCTTTGGAAGTGACGAATATTCAATTTTATTGAATTTAAATTGATTTATCTTTCAGCAGCCATGCACACATAATGGCTATGCTAGCAGACAGCATAGCTCTGGAGAACATTCCTGTTGGCTTTTCCCGTAACTGGTTGTCAGCGTGCCAGTGACAGAATTAAATATCACACAATTTTCTAGTATAAAACTTCAGATAAATTTGTGTAGAAGAGAAATAGTTCATGGAAAAACATTCTAGATATTGCACGTGGCATCAAATGCAAATATTTTCTTCGTGGCCCTGACCACTGGAGTGCCCTAACTATGAACCATGTATCGATTGGCTCTGTACGAAATCACGTCATTAACCTTTTTACACACCCCATATGTCCATAATGTAAGTTTGAATGAAAACATGTATTTCCTTAAATTTTGAATTCAAGAATTTTTTTCTTTTTGGTGTCTGTCTTGAAATAAACTTGTCATCCACAAGACTTTCTCCATCATATTAATATGATTATAGTAGCAATTTATGAATATTAATATACCATAATAATATAATTTATATCTTATAAATATAATTTATATAGTATTGACACACTATGTTGACAGTATATAAATTATATCAACATACATTACATTGATATTATATGATGATAATGTTAATATTCTGTTCAAAACCCAGCAAAATATATTTCATAGTGTATGACTTCTCCAGGAATTAGGAGCAGGGAGCTAAGAGATGACACCAGATGCCCCTTCTTTTAGCCCACAACGAGGAGGGTTTCATTTACAGCCTAATAGTGAAGCGCTTTTCTTCCCCTTCAGGATAATGAGACCCACCAGCTTATCCGGGACCCAAGGGCGTGCATCCTGGGGCACAAACTGAGCAAGCCTGCGGTCCCAGCGTCAGTCAGTTCTACTGTGTCCCACTGACGAGTTGGCTTCTAAGTCTGTTCAATTCCTGATTACTGAGGGGCTCGGCTTCTGTGCATGAAAGACTGGCATTCACACACGGGTATAGGACCTGGCCCCTACTAAGTACTTGGGACCCCGATTCCCACTGGAGCTTTTAAACTGAGTAATTCTGTGCACAGCGCAGTTTCCGGAAAGTTCTGGGTCCCGGCAATGGCTTTGCCTCACAGCACTGACATCCGCTCTGTGGCGAATCTTCATGACCGGGCTTCAGATCAGGCTGCAGTGTTTCGTAAGAAAGAAGTGAAACTTGGGGGCATTAAAAAAATAGGAAAGGACAGTTCGCAAAAGAGGCTAAAGTTTCAGATTTGCGACCCGAGCCCAGACACCCTGGCCCCTGTCATGTCGTTTCCGATAGGATTCCCACTGCACCTGGAGTGCCCTCAGATTGAGACGGAAACTGAGCGGGACCTCTTGGGACCAGCCTGGGTATATGAGCTCCGGCGCCGTGTGTCCCCTGTCCTTGAAGTGAAAGGCTTTGCTTCAGGTCTCCCCTGAGTCTCGAAAGACTGGATCAACAGTTAATGGTTAGATTACATATAAGAATAGATTTTTAAAAGGTGTCTTCTGTACAGCACAGGGAACTATGTTCAATAACTTATAATAACTTTTAATGAAAAAGATATGAAAATGAATGTATGTATGTATATGCATGACTGGGACAATGTGCTGTGCACCAGAAATGAACACATTGTAACTGATGGTACTTCAATTAAAAAAGAAAGTTAATGTTTAGGAAAATGTGAACATGTGGGAACAGAGAATAACTGTTGGGCTGGGAAACTGGGATCCTTTTAAATAATAGATCAGCCATATGGCAGAGTCACCGAATCTTTAGTTCCTCCCTGAAGGACAAAGATAACATTGTCTGATACACATTCCTGAGTTGTTCTTACAGAAACCAGACTCCCAACCAGATAGAAACTGCTGACCACTAGCACGTAGGTCCCAGACCAGGTGGGATCAGAAGGTTGATGGCCGACAGATGACTGGATAAAGATGTGGTATATTTACACAATGGAATACTACTCAGCCATAAAAAATAATAAAATAATGCCATTTGCAGTAACATGGATGGACCTGGAGATTGTCATTCTAAGTGAAGTAAGCCAGAAAGAGAAAGAAAAATACCATTTGATATCACTTATATGTGGAATCTTAAAAAAAAAAAAAAAGACAAACTTATTTACAAAACAGAAACAGACCCACAGACGTAGAAAACAAACTTATGATTACCAGGAGGGAAAGAGGGTGGGAAGGGATAAATTGGGAGTTTGAGATTTTCAGATACTAACTACTGTATGTAAAATAGACAAACAACAAGTCTATACTATATAGCACAGAGAACTATATTCAATATCTTGTAGTAAGTTATGTTTATAAAGAATATGAAAACCAACACATGTATATTCATGTATGACTGAAGCATTGTGCTGTACACCAGAAATTGACACAACATTGTAAACTGACTCTACTTCAACAAAAATATTTTAAAAAGTGAGTAGAAACACTTCAACATATCTTTAAAATATAAAATTTAACAAAAAAATCCATAAAAACACTAAATTTTTTTTTTAAAGAAGGCTGATGGCTAAGGTTGCTGAAACACTGTCACCTCGTTATCTCAGCACCAACCAATCAGAAAAGTGTCCAGGAGCTGATCATGCCCCCTGCAACCTCCACCCCTACTATTGCCTTTAAAACCTCTCCCCTGCACGCCGTCGGGGAGTTCATGTCTTGTGAGCACAAGCTGCCCATTCTCCTTGCTGGGCGCCTGCAATAAACACTGTACATTCCTTCCCCGCAACCCGTGTCAGTAGACTGGCTTTGCTGCATGCCAGGCAACTGGACTCAAGTTTGGTTCAGTAACAAGACACCGTGAGGCACCATAAAGGATTGAACTCTATCCTTCAAAAACTCATATGTTGAAGTCCTAAACCCAAAAACTTCAGAATATGACCTTATTTGGAAATTGGATAGTTTCAGATGGAGTTAATTATGGTGAGGCCATTAGGCTGGGCTCTAATCTCATATGACTGGTGTTTTTTAAAAGGGGACATTTGGACACAGACACCACACACAGGAAGAACTTCACCATATAAAGAAGCAACCAGAGATTGGGATAATCTGATAAGTCAAGGAATGTCAGAGATTTCCAGTAAACCATGAGAAATCCAAATAGAAATATGGAACCAGTTCTCTGTGGTAGCCCTCCAAAGGAATCAACCTTGCTGACCCCTTGATCTTGGGCTCATAGACTACGTGATTATGAGACAAAAAGTATTTCTGTTGTTTCAACAAGCTACCCAATTTCTGATGGTAACTGTATTCTGAAATGCGTAGCCCTCTGTTATGGTAACCCTCAGAAATGGTTCTCCCACTCGGCAAACCTCTAACACGTGGGGAGACCCCCCTGGCATTCCCGTCTGAGATGATGAGGTCCAGAAATAAAGAAAGGGGGACTATGATCCTTCCAATTTCACATTTCCTGCCTTGGATCTTCTTAAGAGGATGGGTGGTGCAGATTTCCATTCCCTTGATGGAGATCTCCCTGACTGGACCCTGTCCCTTTAAAACAATCGTGCTAGAATCCAGGTCCCTGAAAGCACTGGTTTTATCAATTTAGGGGTAGACTGCTCTTACGCACCTCAGCCCCTGAGCTCTGGGGATAGAATGCTGGAGAGAGATGGTCCCGGTATCCGCAAGAAGCAGCCGCATTTTGTAGGCCTAGCATGATTCACACCCATGTTTGGAGAGACCTGCTCCGTCCTCTAACAGAACAATTTGCAAAGCTGCAGCTCTTCAACACTAAGTTGACAATTAACACTCAGCGTGTCTCTAGTGTCACAGACGCTCAGAGTTCTGCATGCTGATGAAGGTTTTTGCTCGCACTTTGCTAGAGAGCACTGTTCCACTCAAAAGCTCCCTTAAAATAAACGTGTAGCCGTCCTCTTAGGTAAACTGTGAATGTCTGGGGGCCGGGAGATGATCTTTGTATGCAATTCCATGCTAACCACGTGTGTCTCTCAAGAGCTCTGCATGGACCAAATCTGCTCATGGACATTTTGGAGAGGACCAAATTTCGAGGAACTTTTGGCATGGACCGAATGTCGGTGAGCCAAACATCTTATACGCCAAATATCGTACGAGCCAATTGTCTCAAGGACATTCTGGATAAGACCAACTATGAAGGCTCTTTTTTTTTCTGTGGGCTAAATTGGACAGGCACCAGATGTCTGCTAACCTGTGACAGATGCGAACTCCTGAGTGTTTTGTCAGAGCTACTGAGTCAGAATTAATGTTTGGTAGGTGGTAGATTCATAATAATAATAATAATATGTGGTATTATTATTGTAAAATGTTAATGGTCTCAGAAGCTTTGCAAATTCACGTATCTGGGTGTGCCTTTCCACGTCTGGACATCATGAAATTCAACGTGGCCAAGGTAACTGAGCGAAGAAACAAGGAGGACTCATAAAAGGACTGGGTAGAAACATTCTGGACAATTCTCCACGTCCCCCTACCCCTTTATTCTTTCAAATAAAAATTCAGGCATTGACAGTTCCACCGGAACAGTCTATTTCTCCTCACACATAGATCAGGCATGATTACCCTTAAGGAGGAGCAGTCAGAGTGTGCGGGTAATCATTTACATTGAGAGCTGAATAATGAATCTTGATTAGTGATACGTTCGAACCCAATGTTGGGGGGAGGTGGTTGGAATCAGAGCGCTTCTCTGTTCA
Source organism: Camelus ferus (assembly GCF_009834535.1). Taxonomy (NCBI): domain Eukaryota; kingdom Metazoa; phylum Chordata; class Mammalia; order Artiodactyla; family Camelidae; genus Camelus; species Camelus ferus. The sequence continues at coordinate 7,717,375 of NC_045732.1, forward strand.
TTTTGTGTCTAGAATGCTTGAAATTCAGCTCAATGGCGCATTTGTTCAAACAAGCCGAGTAAATATCCCATCTGACTCAGGATCTTTTTTACTGACGTCATCTGTCACACGGCACAAACCCGTGTGACCGTATCCACTGAGGTCCGGAGACAGAGAAGGTAGAAAACTGAATTTTTAACTTACCACACCCTCCTCGTAGTCTTTGCTAAGATTTTATTGTGGAGCCATTCTCAAAGGCTTATCAGGACCTTCACTTACCTGCCCAGCCTTTGTTTCAATTGACTGTCAGTGTAATCGCATAATTACTTAGAAATAGCAATCCGTGTGTGGTGGCGTTAATTCTCCGTGTTTATTCTTTTTTGGAGGAACAGTCAATGCACGCAGAGCAATGATAGAAGCACTCATTGTTCAGGTATTAATAGGATCTGGAGGTTCCCTTCATATAAATTTCAAATGCCTTCGAATTCCATTTGTGGATGAATCTAACTTGGGGGGAACTTAAAGTGTATTTATTTGGATACTGTTTACTTGTAATGTCACAAAGGCTACGGAAGGATGTCTATTCTGTACCTGTCTCTCCAAGAATGTCCACCTGCACCTCACCCACTAAAGGACGTTTATTCTGTTAATGTCCCTCGAGCAGATCCTGCAGAATGTCTGTGTGCCCCCCTAGTCGGGAAGGGTACAAGGGTTTCTCTGGAGTGAGTGGACATATATGAAGGAAGACAAGAAGATGTTCTGGGTGATCTGAGTCAAATGCACGTAAAAGATGTTGACACTGGCTCTCAGAGGGAGGGGATGTCATCTGATAGAGAGGGGACAGATATGGCTGATTGGAGAAGGAAGGGAGAGTGATTTGGGGGAAGAATACAGTAGAATGGGTGACGGACGCAGCGAAGCAGGATCAGGGAGGGAGGAACTGGGCAGCCTGGCTGCGGACGGTCAGAAACAGAGGGAAAGGAGGGGAGAGCTCTCTGTCAGTCGGTAAGGGTAACTTGAAACAAGTGCTTACTGTATATTTGAATTAATGTACTGTGCCCTTACTAGGTGCTGTAAAGGATGTCACCGCTTTTTTAAAGGAATGTACCAAAAGGCAGTTTCCCCTTCTCTTTATTTTTTTGTTTAAACATTTTTTAAGGATGTCATTTTTAAGGGAGAAAGAGAAAAAATACATATATAAGACGAGACATCATTCCCTGAGAACAGTACATGCTCACTGCTACAAGAATGTATTAAAGTTCACAGTTCCGTCTTCCCTGGAGCTCATGCTTAAAATACTCAGAAAGAAGGAAAAAAAAAAAAAACTCATTAAAAAGCTTTGACACCGTTGCATTGCACACAGTGCCTCCTTCAGGATCAAGCGTTCCGAGAAGCGCTGCAAACCTGTGAAACGTGACCAGTGCTGCTGTCCGTGTCTCGCCGTTTGTGTCCACGGGTGCTTACCATGGGATTTGCTTTTAAAACATAGTTCCTATGAATTCCAGTTCCAAAGGGCACATTTTGGGAAACGTGTACCCAGCTTCCAGCAGAATGTGCATCATGATGTTTCAAAATATTGAAACGTTGAGAAAGTGAACTGCCAACATGCCGATGTTTCAAAGCCGTAGACGTGTGAGCGGCGTGTGAGGGCTGCGGCACCTCGGACGAAGGCAGGCGCGCCCGGCGGCGTCAGGAAAACGCAGCCTTTGCTTTTAGTGCTTAATTTGCTTTAAGCACATCTTCACTGCGTCTTCCTCCAGTTTCCATTCAGTACAAAAAGCGGAGGTGCCCCCCGGGTCGGCGTGAAACTGGCTCTTTTTGCCAAATCCGACACAGCGCCAGCTACATAACCACAGTACGTGGTCTACAAGTTTAATTCTTTTTTTTTTTTTTTTTTCTTCCTAGCTGCGTCGGGCAGAAGAAGGGCAGCCCCAGGTTGAAGTCCGTCAGGCTCAGGTTCTGCCCGTGACAAAATGGTGCCGGTCTGTGGTCAGTTCTCTCTCCCTCGTCTCAGAAGACCCATGAAAGAAGCAACTCGATCCAACAAGCACGCTTGAAATACTCTAATCGCTGAGCGGCAGACGTGTTCTCTCCCCGCTCCAGAGGCTGGGAGTCTGAGATCGCAGTGTCCGCAGGGCTGCTTCTCTGCGTGAGAGCCGCTCCGTGCTGGTCTCCCAGCTCTGCGGGCTGCTGGCCACACTGGCGCTCCTTGGCTTGCAGACATCACGCCCGTCGCTGCCTCCACTGTCCCATGGTCACCTTGTCCTTGGTTCCCGTCACCTTGTCTCTGCCGTGTGTCCAGATTGGCCTCTTCCTTAAGGGCGCCCGTCACTGGATCAGAGCCCACCCACGTGTTCACTTGATGACACCCACGAAGACTCTATTTCCTGGGAAGGTCCCACTGGAATTTCCACATTGACATGGACTTTTGGGGTGGGGAGGGGGGTGCTACTACCTTCCTGCAGGAGACAGTGGGTTCCCAGTTGTGGCAGCAGCCTGATTTCAACTGGGGTGACCGGGCTGGTTATTCCCACCTTGATGAGTCCTCCAGAGAAGCAGGACCAGTAAGATAAATCTTTGTACCTGACATATCTTCCTTCCTTCCTTCCTTCCTTCCCTCCTTCCTTCCTTTTTCTTTATTTTATCTATATCTATCTATCCATCCATCAATTCAACTCTTACTTTTTTCTTTTCTTTCTTTCTTTCTTTCTTTCTGTACATCTATCCTTCCATCCATCCATCTTTCTTTCTTTCTTTTCCTTTTTCTTTTTCTTTCCTTCCTTCCTTCTTTCCTTCCTTCCTTCTGTGCATCTATCCATCTATCCTTCCTTCCTTCCATCCATCCATCTAATCTATCCATCTATCCTTCCTTCCTTCCATCCATCCATCCACCCATCCTTCTTCCTATCTATCCATCCATCCATCCATCTAATCTATCTAATCTATCTATCCTTCCTTCCTTTCATCCATCCATCCTTCCATCTTCCTATCTATTTATCTATCTATTCATCCATCTTATCTATCTTCTATTTATCATCTCTATATCTGTATTTACCTGTTGATCTACCTACCATCTATTCTTCATCTACATCTGTCTATCCATCTGTATATACATAGATCTCTATTGCTCTCTCGATCTATCATCTATTTATTTATAAACTGTATCATTGATCTGTCTATATGTATCCATCTACATATCACCTAGCTATCTCTCAAATTTCAAGGAATTTTATGCCATTTGGGGAGGATGGCAACTCTGAAATCTGTAGGACAGACAGCAGGTTGGAACCACTGTATCTACAGTCCTGAGGCACAATCTCTCCTTTCTCAAAGAAACATCTGCTTTTGCCTTTAAGCCTTTTCAACCGACGGGACGAGTCCCGCTCACCATGAGAGTAACTGAACTGACTTGAATTTAACTGGTTGCAGATGGTAACCACGTGTGCAGAAGGTCTCCCCAGGCAGCCCCAGATCAGTCGTCGAGTGGGTAACTGGGTCCCACAGCCTGGCCAAGCGGACATCTAACCCTCCCCTTCCCCACTCTGCCTGCGCACAGACACAGCAAACTCAACATCGCCTTGACTTAAAGGGTCAGCGCGACCTTTTTGGTACCGGGGGTGGAAAGAGTTCTCATTTCTGCTTCTACATTCTTGTCTGTGTTTTCAGCGATGCCTTTCCCTTAGTCTATGTTATGGAAGCCAGCATTATACACATACCCTTTCAAGTGGAATTTATCTTGTCAAAGCAAGGTCACGTTACAGGATTATTTACTCTGTTGATAGAAAAATTTCGAAGTAAAGGGAAACTCCTAATAAAAAACCTATTTTGCCAACTCTCCCACTATGTAAATTCTAAACAAATAACATCTTCAGAAGCTTTGCTCAAAAAGGAAAAAAAAAAAAAAAAAAAAAACTTTAGCACATTGTCCGGCAAAAACACAAACATCGATAAAATACTTCTAAAACTACATTTATTTCACTCTTTCATTGCTTAGTGAGGAAAAAAATGATAATTCTACAAAACACTGGAGAGTAAAGAAATTCCACAACACTAAAATATATATTGTGTATTTTTCATTTGTTCCAGAAAATAGTCTGTAATTTTCAGTTTGATTCTTTCTGGAATACAAGTCATCATTTCTTTCAGTCAAACCAATTTTTTTTTTTCTTTTCATAAGACCCAGCTTGAGAAATTGTAAGTAAAAGGTCCCTCTTACGACATTTGAAGGAACATTCTGTTGCACTGAAAAACTAATGTATACTGTGCTGAGAAATAGCAGTGGGACAAAAATGATGTCCATTGTATTTCTGTGCTATTACAAGTCCAGATAAAATGGAAGAAATAAATGCCCCAGCTGTATTTCATGGTACATGTGCAAATACGCATATATCTAAACTGGAACGCCACTCTAATACTGGAGGGAGTAAACCGAAGCATCACCGAACAGAAAACAGCCAAGCCAAAATGAATGATGAGAAAATTTATACAAAATTATGAAACAGATCAATCAATGACTATCACATCCTAAAGAAGCCCCTGATCACACAGTTCCAACAGTTTCAACCTCAGTAAATAAAACAAAATAAATGGCTTCTGTTCCACAGGCAAATTCGTCCGGATATGGTTATCCAGCTAGTCAAAGAGGTATATAAAGTGTTTCTTTCACAGTAAGATTCAAAAAACAAGCAACAGATAATCACAATTTCAAGACTATTTTTAAAAAAACTCAGTAAAAATGGAAACCTACTGGATGGAACTGTGAAAAGTGTTTGATTCACCAAATTCTAGCCTGTTTTATTTCCCAGTAGCGATCTTTATTTCTATGGAGAAATATTTCCGTATTTGTTTCCATTTTTCCTAGATACACTTTAGGGTCAGTTTCTGCCACTGGTAACAATTTTGCACGTCATATTGATAATGTGCATTGCTCTCAATTTAAGGCTCGTATTTTCCCCGTCTGTTAAAAGTATTTCATACAAGACACAGCAACGGAACAGAAGGATCTAAGTGTTCAATGATGTTTAAAGAGGACTGAGGGAAACCTGGCAAAATAAATACTGAATAGGCTCATTTCCCCCCCTCGGAGCCTCCTGCACCCTGATGAATCATGGCTGTACTTTGAGCTTGTTCCAAGCATCATCTCCACAGCCGGACCAAGAGCGGTAATGACTTTAAAAGGGACAAGAAGTTAAACTTTACTTATTTATAGCCAGCATCCTAGCAACCGTCTCATTTTTGAAGATAAAACCTAAATACTTAAGAACACAGTCATGGATGACAATATAGAGAATGTGGTATTTTAAAATGTCTTGACTTCATAAACTACAGAATTGTATCTGGTTATAATTTTCGTACGATGTATGGACAATAAAAAATTATAATGTAGAAATCGAAACATGACATTGTATAAGGGTGACTAAGTGACCTGGGCAGTCGATGCTTGTAATGTGACGTCAGCCGTGAGGAAGACCAAGGCATGCTGGGTTTCGGTGGTTCGGTCAATCCCACGGTTACTGGGTTGGGGCACTTGTCTCAGAGGCATTTGGAGGAAGCAAGGACTTAAAGGAGTTCTTGTATCTCGGAGTTAGGTCCCTCAGAGTCTGGGTGCACACGTGATTGAAACTGACTGTCTTCTTCATCGTATGAATGCTAACAACCCAGGGATGACATTGAAGGAAACACCAAGTGCATTCATCCTGGTTCTGTCCATACTGATCTCTGGTTTGTTACCGGAATATTTGGTACGTAACATGCATGGAGAGTGTGCAACACTACAGGACTCTAACTGCGTAATTCTTATATAAAGAAACACACTTGTTTTCCTACAAGAAAGAGCCTGGGTGGTGAAAGGGACAAAGCCATGGAGAAGTTCAAGGATCTGAGAGGCCAACATTTTAGAAGGACCAGCTACATATACACTGAAGACACTAAGAGTTTAGACAGGATTTATGATACTGTACTGGGGAAAACCAGGTAAAATATAATTTGCACAATATTACTCACTTAACCAGATATAGACATGTATGCAGTCTATGTATAAATCTATCTATGTCTCTGTCATGTCTGTCTGTCTATCTATCTACCTATCCATCCATCTACCCATTTATCTATCAATCTATCTACCTATCTATCTCTGTCTCTCTCCATCGATGTATGTATGTATGTATGTATGTATGTATCTGTCTATCTATCCGTCCATCCATCTTTATCTATCTATCTCTCTATCTATCTATGTATCTGTCTGTCTATCCATCCATCCATCTTTCCACGTATCCATCTATCCATCCGTCTGTCTATCTATCCATCAATCCATCTATCCATCCAATCTAATCTATCTATCCATCCATTCATCCATCCAATCTATCTGTCTGTCTGTCTATCTATCCATCCATCCATCCATCTAATCTATCTATCTATCTATCTACCTACCTACCTACCTACCTACCTACTTACTTACCTATCTTCTATCTATACGTACAGGGAAAACACAAGGAAGGTTTTAACAGTATGATTACAAGCACAATGCAGACTTATGCCTGCCACACTTTCCTTTACATTGTATGTTAAGAAAATACATGTTACTTTGAATAAGAATGAATTCTTGTTTAGCCTTTACAGTTTCTCAGCTTTACTTGCCTCTACCTGCCACTTGTCCAAACATAATTCTTATATTGGCAAAGCATGAAAACGATGAGTTACTGAAAGACAAGACCAGACAGCCTCCCTCCCCTTTGAGTCAGGAAATGTGCAGAAACCCTGCCATGGCAACGTGTGTATAATTCTCCTCTTCCAAGAAATGATTTATGGCTATTTTGTTAAAAAGACCTTATTGTTTTGCAGAAATGTTAGGTTCACAGCAAAACTGAGAGGAAGGTACAGAGATTTTAGCCAGTTTTTATGCGTCAAAAAGGCCCATTTGTGACGTTTTCATTTACTTACATGAATTATAATTTGATGCACACTTCATTTAATTATATTAAGCGTATTCGTGCATCCTTCTGTGATAGATATGTTGCCATCTGAAGTCTTACCACCAGCACCAACCAGATTCTTTCTACTTCTCTCACTCTGCATTATTACAGTAAGACTCAGAAGATTTTCTGCTTTACCATACCTCCCAACTTGATATCCATTACAATGTTGCTAGTAAGAAAAAAACTAATTTTGTAAGAAACAATTCCCAATCAAATATTATGAAATGACAGGGTGCACTAGCTTCATTTAACGAGAGAGACAGAATTTAAACAAACAAGCTCTAGGTAGCCTCTCTTCTTTCAAAAGTCGAGAGCCTGCTGATCACACTTATTAAATACCTTGACAAGAGGATGCAATTACAAAATTTACCTGGAGAAATGCAGCACTCTGAACCTGACAGGCAGGAGACGGCTTTTAAGAAAAAAAGTAATTTAGTCTTCTGCTGTGTATTTTTGCATGCCTCTTACCATTTCCGTATGAGATCTGATATTTTTTAAGTTCCTTATTTTTAACCTCATAATTGCAGGTGATTAGCAGAGTGCTGTGTCTCCTAGGAAGCTAAAAATACATTTAAGGATTATCGGTTTTACACAGCAATCTTTCCAAATGCAGCTCAAAACTAACTTCAGTCTAGTAGCCTTTCTTCTTTCTTTCTGTTTTTCTCTCTCTCTGATCTACCTAATTCTAAAGCCACACTGAGAATCTGGATTATATGTAAAATTATCATGCTAAAGCCTTCTTTTTTTTTTTTTTTTTTTTTGCAGATTTAATGTGACACTTTTAATTTCATTGTCAACTTAGACAGGGATTTTAATAATCCAAAATATGCATTTTGTACAAATAAAAGTCATGTTCTCAAATTCTACAAAGAGGGTTCTTTCCTCTGTCCCTATTTTACGTGCAAGTCCTCAGAACCCCCCTTGCAAGCCAGATCTGGACGCCGTGTAGTATCGAATTAAAGTATGGTTTCTTTTTCAAGACAGTGAGTAAGGCTTTGCCCCACCTAATCTGCAGGAGATAAATAAGAGCAGAAAACTCAGTGTTAGAAGTTGTCCACTTCTTCGTCGTTTTAAACGTCGTGGGACAAATAATTGGACTCAGTTCCCCCTGCCACGGGCAGAATGACGTCTCCTCAGAGATGCCCACAGCTTGCAGAACTTGTGACCACGTCGCCTTGCACGGAAACGGGGACTTTCCAGGTTTGATTAAGGGTGCGGGTCTTGAGGTGGAGAGACTGTCCCGCTCACCCAGGTGGACTCAGCTCTGTCACATGGGTCCTTGACAGCCCAGGACATTTCCCACCTGTGCTCAGAGGGGCGGAGGAGTCACCGGAGAGAGATGAACTGTGGCCGGCTTTGAAGGTGGAGGGAGGGGCCGTGAGCCAGGGAATGGGGGCGCCTCCCAGAAGCTGGAAAAGGCGGGGAAATGGGTCCTCCTCCAGAGCTTCCAGAAGGAAACTGCCCTGCAGACCTCTTAGCTGTAGACGGCCATGTGGGTTTTCTCCAGAACCATAAGGACCAAAAAAAAATTAAACACAAACGTTTGGGTTGGTTTAAGCCATTAAGCCTGGGGACGTGCGTTACTGTGGACGGAATAATCTTCCTAAAGGATGTATCTCTCAGGCCACTGCCTCCTTCTTGGAATGCTTCAGTCACTATAGGTCTGTCAATCTTCTGAACGCGCCCCGCCCTGCCCTAGGGGTGCTGTGGTCTCGCTGGCACCCACCCACTGCAGGCGGGCAGCACGCTGACCTGCTCCGAGGGGCCCTTCACTGATCCTTCAACCCCGTCCCCGCCGTGCCCCCTATGCCCCATCACACACTTTCTTCTTGTGCTTCAGCTCGGATGTGGCTGCTGCTGATTATTAAGTCTTTCCTGACCTTCCTCATGATACATCGAATCGGCATTTCGTGATACTGTGATAGTAATAATGTATAGATATATGTGGTCTTTGTCCCTGGTTCCCAGCACTGAATTCCTGAATCCTTTGTATTTCCCTGAGAGATGGGAGTGAGGGGGCAAGAGAGGAGCCTTTGTCATCTGTAATGAGTTCCTTTCAATGTTACTCGAGTTTATGGGAATGAGGGGACCCTTGATTGGACCCTGGATAGTTTCAGGAAGGCGGGCTGGTCACCAGAGGAGCCAGGTGATTAGAGTGTGGGAACTTCTGCGTCCCCTCCTCCCGGCTCCGATCTTGGACTCTGAGCTCTGGGGAGAGGAGAGGGGCTGGAGGTTGAGCCAGCACCAATGGCCAATAGTCTGGTCAATCATACCTATGCAACAAAAGCCCCATCTGGGCCCTAAAGGAAGGGGTTCGTAGAGCTCCCAGGGTGGTGAACAGGTCCACGTGGGATGCCCCAAAGTCCACGGGGACTGAAGCTCCTGCACTGGGGACCTTTCCAGACCTCTCCCGTCTCATGGTTCATTTGTACCCTTCATAATAAACTGGCAACTGGGGTTCCCTGAGTTCTCCGAGCAGTCAGAGGAAGTCATTAAACCTGAGGGGGGTGTCGTGGGGGCTCCCGATTGCTGGCCAAATGGGCCAGAAGGGCGGGTCACCTGCGGACCCGCCCCGTGTGATCAGCGTCTGAAAACGAGGCAGGCTTGTGGAGAGTGTCGGAACCGAACGGACTAGTCAAACTCTCAGTTGGTATCTACCGAGAACGCGAGACGTGCTGGCTGCAGGAAACCACCTGCTGCCCCATCGCCCGTGGCTCACCTGGAACCCACGCGCGCACCACACACACAGCAAGACGCTTTATGCACCGGTGTGGTTCACGCAGGTTCCTCCATCCTGATTCCTCACCCGAGATGTAAGAGCTCATCAAGCAAGCGAATCAGTTGTCGTGGGAGGCGCCTGTGAAATGGGAAAAATATCAGGAGATCAGACTGTTTATGAAGGAGCGTCTGTGGGCTTCGTGGGTGATACGGTGAGGGATAAACGGTACGTGTGAGACACACGTTTCCTTGCCCTCGCAAAGCTCATGGCTGGACCACGTGGAGAACACTGGTCAATACATAAACAGGCGTAAAATGACACTGGCGACAATGGACCTGAAGGAAAGGTGAGCTGTGCTGAGTGAGAGTCATAGGCTAGGAGGATCAGCCCTGTACAGACGGTCAGCAGAGGTTCTCTAAATAAGCGTCGTGTACAGACGGTCGGGAGAGGAGCATGGACTTAGCCAGGTGAAGATGTGAAGGAACCCTTCTGGGAGAGGCTAGCACCCTCCACATCCCTAGGGGGTGACACCTGGTGCTTCCCAAGAACTGAAGAACGGCCAGTGAAGACTCAAGATGAGAGAAACCCCAGGTAGCCCTACGACTTTCCAGTGTGGAAAGTAACTTGTGACGGTCGAACAGGTAGCACAGGATGGAGCTTCAGAATCGCTGGGGAACAGTAGATCAAAGAGACCAGAGCGAAATCAGAGAGACCTGTGTCTATGAAGACAAGGGAAGCAGAGCCTTCCGGTCACTGGGAGTGGGCAACAGTGAGGAATATTGACCGAGACGCCAAGAAGGACTGGAAATTTTCTGTTGCATTTACTAATGCAGAGGTCAAGGAGATGTGTGCAAAATCTACTGAAATAGGATGAATGAAGAGGAGAAAACGGAATGCAGCAAATGAATGGAACACGTCTTTAAGAGGGGGGTCTGCATCCTTATGGACACAATACCAGGAGGAGAGTAGACGTGCACAATTATTTGTTAACAGAACGCAGTAGCTGAGAGATGGTTTTTCTATCTTCTTAATGTCCGGTGCTTGAGGTATCAGAGGGCAGGGTCCACCCCATCCCGCAACAATGGAAGTCTCTCCACCTCCGTGAGAACATCAGGACACACACACGCAGGATGCTTTTGCAAGACGTCTCCACCTGGAATTCACTCATCTCTAGCTCCTCCTCCAGGTTCTCATGTTCGTGCCTCACGACACATGCATGAGAGAGAGAGAAGAAAGAGAGAAACAGATGCTGTCAAGCAAAGCAAAAATGCCCGGACGCTTTTAGAGGGGCCCTTAGACTCCCAGGTGAGATTTCAAGGTGGTGCGGAAGACATCCTTTTCCTTGGTGACTCTATTGGACTTTAAGCCTTGTCATCTCTTTGACCGTGACCAAGAAAAGTGGAAAACACACCAGAAAGTATCTCGCACTTAAAAGAAATACCTCCAGGAGCCCATTCTTTAATTCAGGGCGTACGTACTCACCACCTGCCAGGGAACCCCCAGAGTAACGACTTGTGATGGGAAAGAAATGGACCATTAGCAGAACGACTGATTACAAGGTCAGTGCCAGATCACACTTATATCCACGTGCATCTCAAAGGGACTCCCAGCTGCCAAGAACAGGAGGGCATTCTGGGTTTTTTCCCCCCTACAACCCTCCATTCGTTCAGTAATGTCAGACAACCAAGTCATACCTGAGTTCACCTCTTTTGAATCACAGAAGATACGTAAAAACTACAGGAGTGCAACATTAAAATATTTAAAAATGGAAAAAAATATGACTTTAGTGCAAATGATTCTTAGAGGAAACTGAGATTAAGTAATTCTGAAGCTAATGCGTATTTTGGAAAATTTAAACACTCAAGGTCTACGTCGTTAAGTGCTGTCGGAAGGAGGCTGTTTTTTGAAGGCTAGTTATTACATTCCCAGAGCGAGAGAAATTGTTTGTCTTTTCAGATTATGGCTGAAACTGCAACATAAACACGTTACAGGAGAAACTCAAGTCCTCACAGTTGCGCCTTTCCAAAAAAAAAGTGTTTTTGAAATAATAAGAAATTAATACCAACACAAAGTGTATTCTAGGCTATGTTTCACAAATACATAAATGTAGGTTATATTAATTTAAGATCTATGCCCATTAAGAATGCCTGTTTGCACATATTTCTCGCTATGTATGTATATACAAATAGGTATGTGTGACATTAATTTAAAATATATTGCATGCATTTCTGGGTCTGCTAAGCCAATCTCTGCACATATTTCTAGATGTTTCTGTTTATAAATGTGTGTGTATGCATATGCCAATGGGTATGTCTACATTCAAATACAGGTATGAATACAAGTGTGAGATACGGAATTAAACACAGGGTAACTATTATCTACACTACTTCCTGAAGCTGGTTTAGTCAAGTAAAATCTATGCAGTAAAACCCAAAAACAAAAACTGTGCAGCTGGAACAAAGAGACTGCCCCCCGGACCACCAAGGAAGAAAGAGGGTGTTTCCAGCACGCTCCCAGGAGTTCTGTTCCCCCCATGGCTGCCCCCACCCCGTCAGCAGCATGTCGGCGCTCTCCCATGCCGAATCTGTTTTGCTCTATTTAATATTTTTATACGTAAATCAGAAGGACGCGTTGTTTTCTGTTTGTCATACTGTGCTCATTATCCTGCTGCTGGGATGCAAATATATCGTGCCCTGTGGCTGGAACTCATGCACTTCTCTGCTCATGTATAGGAGAACATATGTCTATATTTTAAAACTGAAAAGTCAGTATTATGTTTTAATTATTTAAATGTTCATAAATATATATTCAAGAATATATGCATTGTGTGTGTAGATACTCATGAACATATTGTGCATGTATATATACTCATGAATATATACTGTCTGTGTGAACACACACATACGTGCACACTTCACCCGTTGGGATGGCTTATTTTACATGTTAACTTGTCTGTGTGACGAGCCCAGATATTTGGTAAAAGATGATCTGGGGTGTGTCTATGACGGCATGTCTGGATGAGACTGGCACCTAAATCCGTAGATTTAATAATGCAGATTGCCCTTCACAATGTGGGTGGGCCTCGTCTAATCAGTTGAAGGCCTGGTTTGAATAAAGGCTAAGTAGGAAATAATGTTCTCTCTCTGTCTAACTGTCTTCCAGCTTGGACATCTGTCTTCTCTGGCCTTTGGACTCAGAAGTGTACTGGAAATTATTCTACAGGCTCTCCTGGATCTCAGCCTTTGGACTCTGAGCAGAAGTATCCTCTCAGGTCTCCTGGGTCTCCAGCTGGCTGATGAGAGATCTCAGGACTTCTCAGCTTCCCAATCACAGGAGTCTGTTCCTTATAGTTAGTAAGTATAGGTAGCTACACCTCTGTCTAAATCTCTATCTATCTGTGCATCTAAGACATCCGATTGTCCTCTTTCTCCTGATGTCTCTGAGTGATACAGTTGGACTAGTCACCTTTGAAACAGTGTGAAGGGGCTAGTCTATATAATCCATCAGTATGGATACAAACATATAGATATAAGTGATTATACATATATATGATTATATACATGTATATACAGATATACATGTACATGGTTCTTTTTCCCTGGAGAGCTCACATGAATACACTGAATGTTTATCGTAGTATCAAGGTGGTCGGCATTTTGTTCACATTTATGAACATTGAGACAAACGATCCAGTGCCTTCCAAACTGAACAGAATCACTAGATTACGTGCCTGATGTGTAACTAAAAGTCCGTAAAATCCCCGAGCACAGTTCAGATGATTAATTCTAATTCACTTCTGCCAATTTGAAATGTAAAAATGTTCCATTTTATAATGTAATTTAAAAAAAAACCACACTCTGCCCGTGGTAGAGTTGTTAAGTAAGAAGAGGTGGTTCAAATTTTCAAAAACCGACTTGTGTTGTTAAAATGCGTGCTTTTTTTAGCTCGCTAAGTGTTTGTTTACAGAACATGTACAAACTGCGGGTGGGACAGTGTGAAATTCCATCTGAATGCAGGTCTACGAGCTGAACTACATCAATCACAAATTAATGAAGAACAGCTTGGAAACAAGGCATGCTGACTAAATTATAACTATCGTTTATTCGCAGGTTTTCTGCTCCTTAAAGAAAAGTTTAACTTTCTCTAAAAGCGAATACCTGTTTCTTCCCCAGTCTCGCCCATCCTCCACCGAGGCAAACAAAGAGAAACGCAGCATGTTGCAAAAGCATCTCACCCACCGTCAGGATCTTCCTCGAAATGTGTTCACCATTTTCTTTTCCAGCTCAGTCAGAGCAGTAAATTTTCTACAGCATTTTTCTTTGAACATACAGCATTTCCCCTGCCCCCCCCCCCTTTATTGAAGATGAAATGGGAGTTGTTGAACACTGCTGTGAAGAGCCCCATTGCAACGTGAACCAAAAACCTATTAAATCGCTCCTACGTTCAACCAAGTCATTCCGGTTCTTTTAATCGATCGTGATGGACTCGTGTGAATTTTGGGGTAAAAAAATATTAAAGGCCAGATTTATTCATAATGCTTTCAGTGGGGTGGGAGGGGAGAGGGGCAGATTATAGACAAAAAAGGAAAAACTTCAGAAGGAGTTTTGTGTGTAAATTCTGCGCTGACTGCGTCACAGAAGAGCATGTAGCCATTCAGCTGGAGCCTGATGCCAGAGAGCACAGTTCTGCCTTTGATACAAAGCAGGTAGAATCGCGGTATGTACTGATACGAACAAAATGAATACAGGTATACAAAACATGACTCAGACATCCGTAATTATGTTAACAAGACACCAGCTGAATTCACAAACGTGTGAGTTATCGTTTTTTGATGGACGCCAAATGGGTGATTCTGAGAACGCATCCCAATTTTCCCCCACTTCTCCCCAAACCCACTGTGTCTGCTTTAAGCCTGTGGTTGACCTTCATCCTGACTTGCGTCTCCTGTGTTGGCTTCCTGGTTTCTGTTTTCATCCCCCTTAGGAATACATACAACAGTGTTTTACTTGCAGGCGCACAATGTAACGATTCGACATTCATATACATCGCGGAATGATCTGTCTCTATTGCTAAATGACCGTCACAGTAAGTCTAGTTAACATCTGTCACCATACATAATTGCATTTCTTTTTTCTTCTGCTGAGAATTTTTACGGTCTCCTCTCTCAGAAACTTCCAAACAGGGTGCAGGAGGATGAAGCCCGCATCTTTGCATCCAGTAGAAAGGACCACAGGCTTTGGGCTGGGAGACAGGAGGAGGCAGGACTCGGGGTGCGGGCAGGACCCAGCATTTTCCCTCCACGGCATTTCCACATCTCTTCCCTCGTTGACACATGTATGTACCCCCGACTCGAAAATCACCTACAACGTCCCACAGCATCATCTCTCGATAAACTGAGGACATTTCCCTATTCTTTTTACCCAGTGTTTTGCATAAGCATGTTAGAGGCTTTGTAACATTTTCATGGAAAATTATTTTCTTCCTGAAACCAAGTGAACGACCGAGCAGGGCGGGAGGTCCTGTAGAAGACTTCACGTCCTTTTTCTTCTTATTTTCTTTTAAATCGAAGCCTGGCCGGTATACAGTGATGTGTGTGTCTGGCGCACAGCGCAGCGTTTCAGTCACACATGTCCATACGTATATTCCTTTTCATGTTCCTTCTCATTAGAGGTCACTGCGAGACACGGAGCAGAGTTCCACTCACTTCCTCCTAACAGGACCTGCCACAGCCAGTGCTGTCTTCACACAGGCCGGCTGTCTTACGAACACGGAATAAATCTGCCCTCAGGGAATCTCATTGGAAACCACTTCCTTTTCTTTAATTGGTTTCTTTCTTTTCCATCTATTGTTATTCAACGTCAAAGTCATTATTCCGTTTTGCCCGCTGCAAAGGCAGGCTAAGATTGTATTTATATGTTATTATTATTTACGGTGGCTACAGTAACTGCTACGGTTCTTACGATTTTCTATGAAGTTCCTAACGGCCCACGATATCAATGATTCCCTGATGGTGAATAAATGTCTTGAAGAAGGCTCGGATGTGGGCAGGGCTGTATTCCCCGTGTCCACTCTGATGCTGAAACCACAGTGGTAAAGACTAGAGAAAATTTCTCTTGAAGGACAAAAACTCTACCCGTGAAAGCATTTTTTAATCTTATTCACATCGCTAAGATGTCTAACTAAATATGTTTGACGTTCAAAAAGAAGCCAATTAACAAAAAGAGGTTTGATAAAGACCATCAGTTGCCAAGATCATTCTTGCTCAGCACACGTATACCTCCATCTCGTAAAAGAGGGTTGGACCGATTCAGAACCTGCAATAGTGATGAAAGCTTTAGGCTCTCTTTCCTAAACCAGAGCAGGACAGGATACAGTTCTGAGTGACATTAGGTCAATGGTGACTTACCGATGACTGCTGACTTGATGAAGAAACCAAAGCGAGCAAAATCAATGTGCCTGCTCTGCGGCAAATCCTGGAGGGGAGTACTCATAAAAATGTGTGACAGCCTGATCGAAAACCCTTTTTTCCTCCCCACTTGGAGTGGATGCTACGATAAATACATAATTCTACAAAATGGACCCATTTATGATAGAGCATCGAAAGGCAATCTTTTCTAAAGTATTCTATTTCCCTTCGCAGGAGTCCCCTCCCCTCCACCCACCAATGATTCCATGCCAGGACGTGGTGAAGTCTAAATGTTCCCACATCGTACAGAACTGCGCCTACAAATTGCCTTTCACTCTTCAATGGGCGATGCCCAGAAAATTAGAAATACTGAATTTCACCTGAGAGATTTATCCAGAATCGCTGAAAAGGAGAAAGAAAAATATTTAAATGGTTCTCGACCAAGACGATGCCATGTTTCCTTAATCAGGTGAATCTGAACACAACGGGTGACATCTCTGCCGTGACGATTCACTGCTTGCCGTGTTTTAACAAATCAGATAAACAAAATTCAATCAGGTATGCTGCTTTTTAAACAGTTACAAGAGGGCAAACCAGAAGTGCAGCAATAAATGTTTTAAAGACAGCCTTCGAAAAGTGTATTTTTATGAGAAACCGTGTCATGAATTCAATCTATTTCTCGGCACGACTGAACATTTCTCTAAGGTCTTTTTAACAACGAGAGACTCAGAAAAAGCCTAGTTATTTAATGCCGTAGTCTGAGTATTCTTCCCGAGTCATCACAGTGCTCGGGTCTGACAAAGCGGGTGCATTTTTCAGGTGGTCCTGTTTGCCAGTGTACGCTTTTACAGAAGACGCCCTGGTGGTCGGCTGAACACACGATCTCGTCCCACGCTAGCACACAGCTGGTCTTCAGGGCTTCGCTCTGGAGGTCCGAGGCGTCTGGTGGCGACAGTGAGCCGTTGTGCTCCCCTGCAACGTGATTAACGAGTGCACGGCGGAGATCACGTCTCTGCGCGTTTCCCTCCGTGTCGTCGGGGGTGGCAATGCTCCTATGTGACCTCCCGACTGTCCGACAAAGAATGGCTGACAATTGTTACAATGCCTTCCTTCCCCCAGGTCTTGGGTTTGTTCTGGATGACCCACGTCCACAGTTGGGTGCACCATCCTCTCCAAACACATCTGCAGCCAGAGATACCCACGGGATGCATTTCTGGAAAATGCAAGGTGGGTTCAACCCAGCGGGGTGGGCTTCTGGAATAAAAAGACTTTTTTCCTCAAAGCAAGGGTCCTTTAGGTCTGAGAGGTCCCCGCTGCCTCCTGGCACCCCTGTCTTTCTGCCTGGAGTGACAACATTATTTATTTAAGGAAGGGAGTCCTTGGGGGAACAATACGCCTGAATGCTGGCCCAACAGAGCTAAAAGCGAAAGGACATGTCACAAGACCCAGTTATGGCACCATTACTTATTTTGTAGGTGACAATGACAGCCGCTGGCTGTTTGTCACACACAGTTTGTCATAAGAAAATTGTCACATGTCTGTATTTAAGCTCTGTATCTGAGGGTTTTCTTTGACCCCCCTCGCCCAGATCCCACCGGATAAATCCTGGTATCCAAGGGGGAGGAATCATAGCAACGACCATCCATTCTTTGTTGGACAGACTTGGGCCTCTATTTCCCAGTACTCTGGGGGATCAATTTGTGAAGTCAAGAAAAGATAGAATAAGTTGGAATTTGAAGTCGCCTTGGAGGAGAACGGACATGTGTACACTGTCATACAACAAACCCTGATAGATCTCAGAATTTATTTTTAACCATCTGTACCAATGTATTTATTTTCTTCCCAGTTGAAGTACAGTTTGTTTACAACGCTGTGTCCATTTCTGGTGTCCGGCATCGTGTGTCAGTCATGCATACACATCCACAGATTCCTGTTCATCTTCTTTTTCATTATAGCTCACTACGAGGTATTGAACAGAGTTCCCTGTGATGCACAGAAGAAACCTCAATTAACTTGGATGGGATTTTGCATTGCTTCTGTTTTCCAACAAGCTCTTAGGTCTTTTAACATTATATTTATGTAACATTATATTTATTTCTGAGAACTTGTCGTTTCCTCCTGTGCGGACTGGGAGCTCTGAGCAAGTAACAGTCCCATCTGGTACCTGGAAACTCATGTTACTGCTAATTTACGTCCACCGGGCTGTTACCGAGGACACCTTTTACAAATCACCTTATTATTTAATGCACGAATATATCCGCCTAAAATAACTATATTGCTGGTATGATTCAGCAGGAAGAGCTGCTCCTATCACGTCTTCTTACAATTTCTGCGCTGATGGGACCCGCAGTTCAGTACCAAATAGAATTGTCACAGTGGACACATTTATCCTGTTATTGATTCGCAAGGAACGACTCTAACCTTTCACCTTTAAGGTCACTTTTTTTTCTCTGTAATATCGTGTTTGTTCCCTTTTTATGGAGTACGTTCCCTTTCCTTCCTAGTTCTGTGAGCTCACTCTGTCGTGCTGCTCTGAAGCGGACCACCTAATCCTCGGGTCACATTGAAAGTGTCAGCCGTCCTGATAAAGCACAGTGATCCTGTCTGGAGTGAAAGAAAGAGGGTTCTGGCAGCATGTACCCACGGGCTCGCCTGGGTTGATTTTTTTTGGTGAATCAACATGGAACCTGTGGACGTTTACGGAGCATTGATCCCTGGAAATATATTACCAGAGCAAAATAATTGTGAGCGTTTAAAATAGCAATGTTTCAGGAACAAAACAGCAAACTTTTAAATAACAGATACTCCGCATGCATCGCCTAGAAACGTTCTACGTTAAATTTTGGGCAGAGAGAGGTCTGAATTATGTGAGGAAACATCCAAACACAGATGGTGGCTGTCTGGGACCACCCGATGTCTTGTGCTTTTGTGCAATTAATTACCTGTATCCTGAAAATTGTGTATATGCTTTGATATTGGGCAAGACTTCTTGATTTTATTTTATTTATCTATCTATTTTTTAAGGTGACACAGTGAAGTGAAATGCTCTATTATAAATACATGAAATTTATATATTTTTATATCTGTATGTATATATATAAGTGAACCACGTTGCTGTACACCTGAAACTAACATTGTAAGTCAATGACACTTCAATTTCTTTTTTAAAGAACTGTTAACAAAATAGTATTTTGTCAACCCTATGAGAAAAGATATAAAGACCTCTTGATTGTAAAAAAATATGTAACTTCTACCGCAAGTTATCTGACAAATCAGCTACTTAGAATGTTTCCACTATTTAAACAGAAGTGGTTTGTGAGCATTAAAAAAAAATGGATTTCCAGCTTCATTAATCCATCGTTAGAGGAAATGTATTTAACCGTTCTTCATTTTCTTTGTGTTTCTTTTTTCTGGTCATTTGTTTCGATTTCCGTTAGGGTTGGACTTAAAGAGATTTCGCAAATAAAAATACCAAATGCCTAACTCAATTTGAATTCCAGCTACACAGCAAACACTTTCTTAATACGGCTCATGAAATGCTCAGGGCCCGTGTCCACAAAGATTCTGTGGGTGGTTTAGCTGAAATTTAAATGTACGTGGGTGTCCTGTGCTTGATTTGAGAAGTGTATTCAGGACAAATGCAGGGTTAGTTTCGATGAATGTTTAATGAGTGCTTAAAACAGTCAGTAACGTCTTCACGTCTCCTTTCAGGTGTTTCCGTAGTTCTGTAAGATCAGAGCAGTTCACAGGTCACAACAGTTGATACAATGTGTCTCTTCTTCCATGTAACGTTCTTGGTCAGCAACATATGTTTGTGCAAGAGGCAGGACACACTCTTTCACGATGATTCTGCTCAGTCGCCTTTGCTCAACTCAAGGTTTCTGTTTTATTTATCTGGACGTAAGTTAGGACAGGCGAGTTCAGAACTGCCGTCTCTTCCCATGAGATCGTTCTGTTAAACTTCAAGTCATTTTACTTCTAAGAAGTCTTTTTTTTTTTTTGGCCCAAACCATTATTTTATTTGATGTTCTTTCTGCTACTGAAGTATAGTTGGTTTACAATGTTGCGCTAGTTTCAGATGCACAGCAAAGTGATTCAACAATACATATATATATAATACAGAATATTTTTAGATTAGTTTCCATTGTAGGTTATTACAAGATATTGAATATAGTTCCCTGTGCTGGACAGTAGGACCTTGCTGTTTATCTGTTTTATATGTAGTAGTTTGTGTCTGCAAATCCCGAACTCCTAATTTATCCCTCCTCCCCCTGCACTGCTATTCAGTTGGTCACCTTCTTCTCATCCGTGTCCATCTGGACAGACACATCGATGTTCATCCCTCAGTCATGTCAGGTCCAGCGACGGATGCATTCTTTTCTCCTCTCGGCCATTACAGTAGCATTACCTACACTCAACGTCCTTTTTATTTTGGTATCTCCATATATATTTTTTGATCAAAATATATTTTACCTTGCTCTGGCTCCTGCTCTTTTAGGTCTCCTGAAACTGTCTGGTAAACATATATTAAGTGGGATCTGCAGTTGTAAAGACCCAGACATTTGGGTCAATGTTTCTTCCCTGTACTTTGTAATTCCTGTGTGTCCCCCTGAACAATTTTATTACGTGTGTCCTGCTCCAGGGTGGGGAAACCTTTCTCCTCTGTCCCAACGTGCCAGCTTTTCTCTCTGTCCTGACACATAAATTGACCCGTCTGAGTCCCACTGAGCAGCTCTCCAGAGAGGCGCTGTATTTATTCACTCAGGTCTAACAGGTAAACAGAACGCAGGCCAGCTGTTTCGAACCAGGATTTCATTACAGGGATTTGGTTCTGCACATGGTAACGAGACATGCCAGTGGAGCAGCAGGACCACTGACACGGGCAGCGGAGAAACAGGGTGAGGAAGGGACTGACGCCCGCAGGTGAACCCCAGGATGCAGTCCCCCAGCCCTACTGTGCTTCCTCTGTCACTGATGGAGAGTTTGGAGCAGCTGGTCCAGGAGCTGCCAAAGACGGTTTGCAGTGTGTAACTGCAGTCCAGTCTCCTGCCCACAGTCCCCAGGTACCCCAGGGGATGGCCAACAAGGACCCACAGCCGTGTCCCCTTAGAGAGCTGTCTTCTGACCCCTCCGCCCTTGGGACAGGCTTCACAAGGAAGCTGGGAGGTGTAGCTTGCCGACTTCCAGCCCCAGGAACTTCGGGAAGGCTGGCCAAGGGCAGGGAGGTGAGCAGGTAGCCAGATCACCAGAAGCTCTGCAGGATTCTTTGCAACAATTAACACACACTTTTTTTTTTTTTTGGTCAGCCTTTGTTCCATTTCTCAAGCCTCTGAAAGGAGAGGGGCAGAAAGGCTAAATGCATAGCAAGGCAAGAGAAGTTTCCACTTTATCCCCCGAGAACTGAAATAATGTGATTACTGCGGGCAGATGTGAAGGGTCCCCGTGCCACATGCTGGGCCTTATACCTCGAGTCAGTTTTGACTTGCATTTATTCATGTGAATTTCAGAGACATTTTCCATTAAAATACACCCAATCACAAATTCAAAACTTTTTAGTAACACAACCTCAGCTGGGTTACAGGTTCCTATGAATAACGTGTACAATTCGCATTCTAATTAAAAAATAATAGAACAGAAGAACGAATTTCTATTCCTAATTGGAAAGGTCGCCGCATACTTCAGCACAGATGGAACTGTAATGAGTTTCGAAATTATTACAACAACTCATTTTGTCTTCAAAAGTCTAATTAATTTTTTTTTAAATCCAAAATAGGTTGTTGGAGTCACTGTCATACGATTTACATTTCTCCTTGTGAGCAATAATTTAGCCTAGGTCCAAATGATACGATTTATATTTTTCCTCATTAGCAATCGTTTAGTCTAGGTCCGAATGATCTCGGAGGGTGGGGCTGTTCCTGATATGCGTCTAAATTATGTTTATTCAGACTTACATTTGTTTTCCAACTCCTCCAACTGCCTTATCATGTTATGTTCTTCATCCCTACCACAGTACTTTTTACTATCAGGACATAAATATATAGATGAATACATAGATAGGTAGAAATATATATATATATTTCTTTTTTATCATATGATTTCTTTTTCTTTCGGCTACAATTAACACCTGGTGTCTGTTACTTCAACTTGTTTGCAGGCAGAGGTCCTCCCATTGCACGTTTTAAATGGAGACTGTTTACAGATACTTATCAGAACAAGAATTACCAGTGTGAGCAGCGAGGTGAAGTCCGTCCGTCTGGAACTGACCGCGGGAAAGCGTTCATTATTCTCACAACCCGTTTCCTTCCCAGGGAGAAATTCCAGCCTCCACACAGGCGAGTGATTTCCATTTCATGACGGATGTACCTTTTCCCCCTGCGTCTCTAGGACCCGCTTCTGTAGCATTTTGTTCACATTGCCGTTCGGGCAAACGCACTCGATTAAATGATCGTCCCCAGGGTCCGTACGTGTGGCGCTGTGAGGCTCATCAAGGACGCCTGCCGTCTCCCCGGGTCTCACCTGAGCAGCCACACGCTGGCCAGAACAGACAGCCTAGCTCTGCGGTCTGAGCGCGGGGCCAAGAAGGCATTTCTCCTGCATCCAGGGTCATTAGGAAATATCCGAAGGTTGCTGAGAGATAGGGGTCTGCTTTGGAATTCCCTGCATCTCGTTTATGAGTTTGGAGGTAAGGCTGAGCAGAGTCATGATATTCTAGTTTGTAATGCTGACCTGGGGGAGCTGAGGATAAAGGATTTCCTTTGGGGGGGGGGCCCTGCGATCGTCCTCATTCACACGTATTTTCCTTTTTGGATCCATGACGGACGCACGTTACGATGCCCGCCTTTAGCTGCCAGACGCCAAGATCAACATGTCATTTACGACACCTCAAAAGAGTTTTTGTTTATGCACAGTACATGGAGAACTGAGCTGAGTCATTTCCTTAAACGTCTATGAAGGAAATCAGTGATTTCAACGTATGAAACACAGCCCAACCAAGGCGTCATTAAAACAAAAATCGTAACTTTTATTCCAAACCATCTCCTGCATTTTCTGGCCATTTCTGAGTTTCTCTTGAATGTTCATGAGTCCCAGTCTTGGCTGGTGCGGGTGTGACATCGTGCAAGGATGATTTGTAAGATATAAGTGGAAACCAATTCTATTCTTTCCCTGCCCTGGGGACTCCCAGGTCCTCTCTGTTCCTTAACAGTGTATCTCAGATACTAAGTCGCCCTCCAGTTCCTGAAATCCCCAGAAGAACCTCATTTCAGGAAACAAACAGTCCAGTCTCATGTAATAGTCAATCAGAAACTCAGTACATCTTTCTGTATCACGGTGGTCATAAAATATAATTCTAATACTTGTTTTTTGGGGGGCAAAGGGGGTATAAAGGCAAAAGTAATTCTGATGTGTCTCTGGTCTTTCTCTGCCAGCCTCTAAGCAGTCTGCCATTCTTTTAAATTGCTTTTTGTTTGTTTGTTTTTGGTGCGGGAGAGGGGAGGTAATTAGGTTCATGTGTTAATTTTTTAATGGGCACGCTGGGGATTGAACCCTGGACCTCGTGCACGTGAGGCACGCACTCTGCCCCTGAGCTCTACCCTGCCGTCTACCATTCTTTAACTGTCGGCCATCCTGGCAATCATTTTTCTCTTTGGGTTTAGCTGATTTATTTATTACAATTTTTCTATAATTGTTCTTGTCTTCTCCTTTCTACACGTTCCATGGCAGACAGCACCACTCCAGAGTAAATGTTCAAAATGTATTTGAGTGAATTATGTTCAAATGTTGCCAGGAGTATCCATCAATCAAGATTTAATACACACAAGACTGTGTACGCACAAACACACACACACAAGAAGAGAAGGCTGAGGTCCTGTGGGAGTTTTGAATGACAATACACTCACATCTATTATGTAATTCTACTCAAGTGTATAAAATTACCAGCATATGTGTGAAATTCAAGATTTATATAGCTGAATCTTGTGAGAATGACAATCTCCCCAGTTATTTCCGTTCAATGCTATTGTACCATGTGACCAACGACTAAGAAAAATACGTGTGAATTCCACTGTACAATGTGTTAGCTTTATTCTAAAGAAATAAGTCTCTTGACACGGGTTCTGGTGAATCCATTCTAATTTATCCAGTCTAGATACGACGCTGGCCAGCTTCCTAGGAGTGACTCTAGACAAAATGCATGATTTGATCAATATATCAAAGGATCCCACCAACACAATAAACTGCATTTATGACTGAACAACAGTCTCTCTGTTAATTAAGGAGAAGGGACTGATGTAACTGATTTATAGGGGAAAAGGCAGAATGATAATCTGCTTGGGAATTTATGTTTGCAGCCAATGCACATTTCACTCCCATTTTGTCTTTTCAAAATAATGAGAATGATTCTTGTAGAATATGAGACCATATGATTCCAGCTGCCAGCTAAGCCCTAAATAGTGCTTATGTTGCTTTAAGTCTAGGCCAGATTTTAATAATTTATAATTTTTTCCGGCAATAATTAATATCATTTGTTGCAGTATTTTTAATGTGATTTGGAGAATTTAGAACTGAAACAGCCATTCTGTTCAGGAAGAAGCGACATATGGTTGGTGTCAACGCATCATTTCCCAGTTCTACACCGATCCCCAGTGCACGCGAGCAAAGTTACGGATGGAAAGTCTTACGTCATTTCACGGGGAGGGGCCTTTAAAACAAGCAGGACACTGTAGTCAGGTGTCACTTCACAGTGGGCCATCACTGAGATGAAGTCCACTGAATATATATATATATTCCAGCAATCCCACTCCTGGGCATATATCCAGGGGGAACCTTAATTCAAAAAGACACCTGCACCCCAATGTTCATAGAAGCAGTATTTACAATAGCCAAGACATGGAAACAGCCTAAATGTCCATCCATAGATGACTGGATAAAGAAGTTGTGGTATATTTATATAATGGAATACTACTCAGCCATAAAAAAGAATGAAATAATGCCATTTGCAGCAACATGGATGGACCTGGAGATCATCACTCTAAGTAAAGTAAGCCAGAAAGAGAAAGAAAAATACCATATGAGATCACTCATATGTGGAACCTAAAAAAATTGGTACATGTAAACTTATTTACAAAACAGACACAGAGTCACAGACGTACAAAACACACTTAGGGTTACCAAAGGTGTCACCACTCAGTGGGCCATCATTCAGGAGTCCAGACATGATAAATGCTGCAGAGGCCATGGAGAAAAGGGAACCCTCCTACACCTGGTGGTAATGTCCTTTGGTGCAGCCACTGTGGAAAACAGTATGGAGATTCCTCAAAAAACTAAAAATAGAGCTACCATATGATCCAGCAATCCCACTCCTGGGCATGTATTCGGAGAAAAAACTCTAATTCGAAAAGACATATGCACCCCAATGTTCATAGCAACACTATTTACAATAGCCAAGAAGACATGGAAGCAACCTAAATGTCTATCCACACATGACTGGATAAAGAAGCTGTGGTCTATTTATACAATGGAATACTACTCAGCCATAAAAAAGAATGAAATAATGCCATTTGCAGCAACATGGATGGACCTGGGGATGATCATAGTAAGTGAAGTAAGCCAGAAAGAGAAAGAAAAATACCATATGGTATCACTCATATCTAAAAAAATTGACACAAATGACCTTATTTACAAAACAGAAACAGGAATCAATAGACATAGGAAACAAAGTTATGGTTACCAAAGGGGAAAGGGGCTGGGATCAATTAGGACTTTGGGATTAGCAGATATACACTGCTGTATATAAAATAGATAAAACAAGTTTCTACTGTAGAGCACAGGGAACCATATTCAATATCCTGTAGTAATTTATGGTGAAAAATATGAAAAGGAATATATGTATGTATATGTATGACTGAATCACTATGTTGTGCACCACAAATGGACACAACATTGTAAACTGACTATACTTCAATTAAAAAAAAAAAAACAAAGCAGCAGTCTGCGATCCAGGGATGATGCTGCTGAAGTGAGTGGATACCACCTTGTGTGGACTTCCTCTCAAGAACCAAGCTCACGCAACATGTAAATTAGCCGGGGGTGAGCAGATCTGTAAATCCCTAGGTCCTCAAGAGAGATTACACGTTAGAAACCACGAATGATGCTCACTTCAGCTTTTAGTTAAAAAAAAATTTTGTGAACTCATGGCAGGGGGTGTTTTTTTTTTTGCAGTTATCTGAACATCAGTGCCCAGTTTCTCCGGGCCATGTCCAATTTTCAGGGAATTTACAGTGCTTGCTTTGACATTCTCTGCTGTTCATTAAATAATCTCATGACGTGTGGTTGATCTCAGTGTGTTAGCTCTGCTATTCAGAGTCTATTAAGAAGAAATAGAACACCGGGCCCTGGTGTTTAAAAAGAAACCCGAAACCATCATCAGTATCTGAATCGCACTTTGTTAATATTTCAGTCTAATCCTTGGTGACCGCATGTAAGCTGTGATCTACCCCACACTTCTTACAGTTGCCATTTGAAACCACTGGCTAGGGCCTCTGTAAATAGTTTGATATGTCTATAAATTAAAAACACAGACCAAGAAAAATACCCACTTTTAGAAATACATGTTAAAGTGCTAAGATGAAATACAACTCTGGTAAATGTATTACAGCTCTGATTAAAAAAAATTCATAGTTTGGGAGCACGAATTGTGAATCTTAAAAGATTTATGCAACTGTCACAAAAGAAAAATCTCTATTTAAAGCGAGTGGGAAGGGACGCATTGGGAATTCGAACTCTGCCCCTCTTGGGGAGTAATGGAGATGTTTGCTATCTTGACTGTGGTGGTGTCTCCATCTATCAAAATTCATCAAATTGTACATCTGAACTATGTGTAGTTTACTGTACAGGAACCATATCGCAATAAAGGGGTTAAAAAATCTTTCTTTAAAGAACAAGCAAGGTTTATTTTGTACATAAGCATGAAGATTAAATTTGGGTTTTTTTCACAGGCTTTGAACAGAAGCCAACAGTGAAATGAATTAATGGTTACTCTTTTGTGTGTGGGTGTGTGTGTGGTGTGTGTGTGTGTGTGTAGATTTACAATGTCATGTTATTTTCTAGTGTAATGGTTATTGTTTAGTCCTGGTATGACCAACTCCACACAGTAAATAGATAAAATAGGGGATTAAAAGAATGAACTGTCTGTTGACACAACACTGTAAAATGATTATAAATCAATAAAAAATGCTAAAAAAATAAAATAAAATAAAAGAATGAACTGTCTGAAACCCAGAATTTAAAGAAAGTTTGGAAAGGAAGTTAGATTATGAGAATGAAAGGGAAGAATGTACAGAAAGAATGTCTTATTGACAAGAATAACTACGTTTTGTTGTTCTTGTTGTTGTAATGACTGTGAAGAAGGAGGCAGTGCCATCTAGGATAACAGAAAATCGTAACGCAAATGACAAACTATCCAACTGGGGCGGGGGTGGGGCGGGGAACACATGAACACCAATTAGCCCAGGTCAGGAATTATAAAAGCTCAAAAAACCGCCAAAGTATCACAAGTATAAAATAATTAATAACCTAAATGGATTCACAGTGTTTCCAAGAAACGAACTTAAAGTCATAAAAGCCAAAAGTATAATAATAAAGATGCAGAGAATATAGTACATGTAATGATAAATACAGAATTCATAAACGTGCATATATGAAAAGAAACATCAGGTAGACGTTTCAGCAAAATTAAATATTTTAATAAGCTAAACTCATGGAATTAAATTTTCCTGCCAATTTTAAATCTTAATAAATCTGAGCGGAATTGGAGCAGGGCTATGGGTAATAAAGCCAACATGCATATGTATAAAGAAAGAGGATGGAGTTCCATAAATCCTTATTTTACATCCCTGGGGTATCTGTGGGAAAAAAAAGTCTAAGTATGTGATCCCAAATATATTCATAAAATGCAAATGTGATTTTGCTGATATTTAATAATCTAACATTATGAGCTGGGAAGATAGTAACAAAGGATTGCCAAAATCTTAACAGCTCACTAATTAAGAAACATTTCCCTAAATGACCTTTTGATGAAATTTTTGACATTAAATTCAGCTGAACGTTGGAAAACAAAGCTATCTATTATACTAAATGCTAAAATGCACGGCCAGTTATGCTCTAGATACGGATTATGGGGCTGCAAATTTTCTTTTAAAATATCGAATATTGGGAAGAATGCGTTTACTTATAGAAATTATAAAATGGACCGTGTAATAAATTGTGGGCAAATAGTACTGATTAAGGTAAAAAATTGGAAATCATGAGATAGAAACTAATAAATAATAGCAATAATGTATAATTACAAAAGCTGTTTCCTTGAAAAAGAAACCAGAGAAGTAGGTTATCATAGTACAGACTTAGGAATAAAGGAAATAATGGGCAAACTATACAGTACTAGGAAAGGGTTATTAGCAGAGGCAAGGGAGAGTTTAAATTGTCCACAGAGCAACGGGACTGACCTACCAGGCCTTCACGGCATGGAGTGACTTAGCCTCCGTGAGCCAGTTGGAGGTGCCCTTGGAAAAAACCAACTCAACTTTGCACCTACAGGGTTTAGATTTTTCAGAAAACTGATCGATGTATTTATGTTCAGATAGTTTGGGTTCATTTTTAAATGACTTAAAAATGCATAAAGAAGATGTGATCTTTATATACAATGGAATATTACTCAGCCATAAAAAGAACAAAATAATGCCATTTGCAGCAACATGGATGGACCTGGAGATGATCACATTAAGTCAAGTAAGTCAGACAGAGAAAGACAAATGCCATCTATCACTTGAATGTGGAAGTTGAAAAAAAAATGATACAAACTCTATTTACAAACCCAAAACAGACTCATGGACATAAAAAACCAACTATGGTTACCAAAGGGGCAAGGAGGGGAGTGATGAATTAGGGGTTGGGGATTAACAGACACACACTGCTATATATAAAATAGATGAACGACAGGGAACAACTGTATAGAACAGGGAACTGTATTCAATATCTTGTAATAACATATAATGGAAAACAATGTGAAAACAAAAAATATGTATGCATATATACGTAGAACTGAATCACTTTGCTGCACACCTGAAACTAACATTGTAAATCCACTACACTTCCATAAAATTAAAAAAAAATTTTTTTTAAGTTTTCTTTTCTAGGTTCAAATAGACACAGTTACTGAAGCTGATTAATTATGACTAGTGACGATTCTGAAATATGATGCCTCTGTAGAGAAACGTCCGATCCCATCCTACCTGCCGTGACAGAAACCAGCACAGCCCAGCTCACCTCCCCTGCACTCTACGTGTCAGGGGTGGGAGGGGGACCTGCTGGTCACAAAAGGATGACAAGCTCTCAGATGAGGCTGAAATCAAGTCATTTATTTCAGTGACTCTCCTCCCTTTAAAAATGTTAAGATGTGGCTGCCGCAAAGTTTGGTGTTCTTTCATGATGTTTCACTTTGATTAATTAATACAAACACTGACCTTTCTCTACGTACACATGCATGAGAACCTATCTAAATGTTAATGTTATAAAGTTAAAAAAAAAGATACATTCTTTACTCAGTCAGGCTGTTGCATTATTTTGGAATCTTTACATGGTAAATGTTACTGATGATCCAACTTTACTCTTTTCAAGTTGCCATTCATGCAGTCATTGAAACAAACGTGCCCGTTCCTGTCAGAGCGAAGAACAAATCTGACTCCATATGAGGTCTTTTCCTTTGGCTCTAACCCTGTTCCCTGTTCCCTGGGCTGAGTCATGCTGACTCTGCACCTTTTGTAAAAGAATGTTGCCTCCTAGCCTGAAATATACAAAATAGCCAGTTCTGGAGGCTCTGACCTTTAAGGGTATAACACTTCTTTATTCACAGAGATAAAAAGTTGCAGAGCAGAGAACAGCATTTGTCTTGTTGCAGGTTAACAGGAACGTTGTGACCTGACCCACGGTGGACAGCTGCAAGAACAAAGGATTCTGACACTAAGAAGTTTGCAACAACCAACCCCACCCCACCCCCCATCACCTTTTAGTATAAAGGAGCCTGAATTCTGACTTGGGGAAGATGGTTCTCCAGGACATCAGTCTGCCATCTTCTGGGTGTGCCGGCTTTCTGAATAAAGTCGCTATTCCTTGCCCCAGCACGTCGTCTCCCAATGTACTGGCCTGTTGTGTGGCAAGCAGAAGGTAGCATTCTCTTTTCTTCAATTCAGGTTTTCTAGGGTACCAGGTGGACTAAATTTTTTCACCTTTTAAACACACGTCTGTGTGGATAGGTACACTTTCATCTGCAGTTACCTTTGGGTTGTTTCCTAGAAAGCACACGTATTTGAAGGCAATAGGATATAGCATCTCGTAAGCCAAAACAGAAACTTCATCCTTCAAACTATGACTGTCAGTGTCCAAAGGGGACAGAAACGAGAAGCCTTTCTCTTGGCCACAGAAGGCGGCAGACATGCCATTGCAAACCATGCTGCTTTGGCGGAAGGATGATTTGAAAGGCAACCGACAAGAAGCAGACACGAGGAACACTTCCTGCCCTCCCCCTGCTTCCTAAAAGCCAGGCATTAATTTGCCACCTCCTGGCGCTGCCAGGAAGGAGAAGAGGCAATCACCAGAGACAGCTGGAGACCCTGTCAGCTTGTCGCCATAAAACACGACAAAGTATATTATCACATCGCCGATTCCTCCTCTCATTCATAAAAACAAGAACGAATTAAATAAATGACAATGCTTGCGGAAAAATCATGACTGCTGCCTGATGGAGAGGGTGAGGACTGAGATACGTGGAGGTAGAGAAATCGCACCCTCATCTTTAAGACTTAGGTACAGGGTGTTTTAATAACTCTGCAGGAGAGACACCTGTGACTCCAGACATGATGACTCGGGTACCACTTTTGATGCATGAAGTAAGTCACACTTCCGGGCTGATGGCTTTGTTGGTTTGGGAAGACCCAAAACCTCGGTGGGAAGCACTGACCCGTGGTTCAGAAACGAAGCATGAGTTGTGCAGACGACGTGTCCATTTCCAGTCCCCCGTGTACGAGTGTAAACTCTGTCCAGTTCCAGTAAGGCAAAGAACCCCAAAGTCCCCATACGCCCAGGTAAGCTAGTGATGGGCATATAAGTGACCCCCGTAGCTCAGTGCTGGTCCCATGCAGCTGAAAAAATGACAGGTCTGAGGATGGCTTGGGAATTGTCTGCCCGACCTTCACAGTGGTGGTGCGTAGAAAGCTGGTGTTGCAAGCATTTGATAAGATCTGCCTTCAAGAAAAAAAAAAAAAAGTGGGAGAAATTGCCCAAATATACATTATCGATATTACTATGAGTATCACCATTTAAGTATGATGCAACATATATACCGAAAGAGTTGCGTTTAAAGGCACTAGAACGTGCTTTTCGAGGATGCAAAAGGATGGACTTCTCTTCTGTTAGAAACGTGGTCCGTCTCTTCACAGTGAATCTGAACACGAGAGCGTCTGTGACCAAGAGACTGAATCAGCAAAGAGATTCCACGGAACTGGTTAGATCGTGGCTGCTCCGGGGCACGGACGGAGGGACGGAAACCTGTCTGGCCATTTTAAGTCTTCAAGTTCCCAGGAGACGAAACCCTGTCTTGAAGGGTGCCTGAGTAAATGGAAGCTGATTCCACCCTGGTTTCCAGCAGCCAATTAAAGAAGCCAGTTACCGGTCCAAATTGAGTCCACACACACTGACCCGATTTCATCCCTGTTACTAAGTGGCACAAACAAACCGCATTGCCAGGACGCATTGAAACTGGAGGAGGAAACAGGAAACGGGCCCCTCAAAAAACAGGCTGTTTCACCAGCAGGAAGCCCACAAACCCACAAAAACCGGCCGTGGGTGTTATTTAAAATCGTGCTGAAGATAAACAGAATGAGAGCCCAGCTCACCAGTCCGTAAGTCACCCTGTTTCTACGCTGTTCCCACTACCGTTTTCTGGAGGCAGACGCCTCTAAAAATTTTTACCTAAAACCTAACTGCCATGTGTCCAAAGGGATTAGTGCCAGGGACGTTAACGACCGGGCTGTTATATTTTAAGTAGAGCATCTTTGCGGGAGGAAAGGGAAGTGAGGAACTAAATAAAAACACCTGTGAGCAATAATGAGCAGTCACTCCTCACACACGAACAGCAGACCGACTTTAATTAAGAACAAAGTACGAGGCGACGCCTGCTGTGGCCAGGATTGCTTAACACTGGCCTTGGAGATTTCAGCTAGTAAAACAGGAGCTAATTAGTGGTACGAACGTTGTAAACGAGGAGACGCAGTTATCTTTCTTCCCCCGGTGATAGAACCATATAGAGGAAAATTCTGAGTCACTCCATTAAAAAAACAAACAAACAAAAAACAAAAAAGACCCCCAAAACTAGAAGTCATAATAGAAGTACGAAAACTAGCTGGATACAATTGATTATCTTTGAAAAAACAGCACTTCTCTTATGTAAATAAGTTCATTTTTACAATTAAAAAAAAAATCTACAAAACAGAAACAGACTCACAGACACAGAAAACAAACTTGTGGTTACCAGGGGCAAAGGCAGTCAGGGAAAGATACATTAGGGATTTGGGATTAGCAAATACTAACTACTGTATATAAAATAGATAAACAACAAGGTGTTACTGTACAGCACAGGGAACTCTATTCAGTATTTTATAATAACCTATAATGAAAAAGAATCTGAAAATGAATATATATAGCGATGTATAA
The DNA here is from genome assembly GCF_009834535.1 of Camelus ferus. Taxonomy (NCBI): domain Eukaryota; kingdom Metazoa; phylum Chordata; class Mammalia; order Artiodactyla; family Camelidae; genus Camelus; species Camelus ferus. The sequence continues at coordinate 7,750,214 of NC_045732.1, forward strand.
CTGAATCACGATGCTGCACACCAGAAATTGACACAACATTGTAAACCGGTTATACTTCAGTACAAAAAAAGAAGACATACCAAAAAAAAAAAAAAACTTCAGTTTAAAAACCAATCTCAAGTCTAAAAAAATAGAAAACAAAAAAATGAAAATGTTCTAGTCCTGCAATTAAAGTGAATAGAGAAATGTAGTCATGATGGGTAGAGGGAAAACTATGTTTTACCACGAATTATGGACAGTGTATTATGTGGTAAAAGGTAAATTTTGATGGGAAAGTGAAAACTAAAAATTATCAGTGGTGTGGGTGTGTGTCACTCCATCCACGCCTAATTCATTGGGATTCCTATTGCAATTGGATTAAAGAATCTGACAATGCATTGGGGGAACAAATCTATACAAACAGCCAACACGTGGAAGAGAGAATGACTGACAGAGGGCAACAGAGCAGAAGAGATGCCAAATATGAAAACATACGTCATGGTCCCCATAGCAAGATGCACACGTGTCACTAGAGGATGCAGAGGGAATGTCAGGGGACAGACTGGAGGATGCTGCAAGTTTTCATCCTTCGATCCTCATTGTTGGTCATGTGACCTCTCTGTGTACCCTCAGGGCATCCTATGCACAGAGATGCCCACTGGCCCACACAGCGCACAGCACTCATTAGCAAACATGTCACACTGCTCTGGGAGGACATGGTCCACATCCCACTGCGGGGCTTGGAGGTCAGAACCTGATTTCATTCTGCCTTTGAGCCTCGGCTCAGTGCTTTGCAGCAGCTAAAGACCCTATACAACTCCATCTGTGGGTCCTGGGTTTTCCTTCAAGACACCAATCGTAACCAATAGTTATGTTTTAAAAATATGGCTTTTGCAGAATATGGAAGCAACCCAAGTGTCAACAGTGAATGGATAAAAAAGATAGAGATATACATACATACATATATACATGCATATATATATATACATACATACACACACAATGGAATACTACTTAGTCATAAAAAAGGATGAAACAATGCCATTTGCAGCAACATGGATAGACCAAGAGATCATCATTCTAAGTGAAGTAAGTCACAAAGAGAAAGACAAATACCGTATTATATCACTGATACTTGGTAACTTAAAAAAAAAAGACACAAATGAATTTATATACAAAACAGAAACAGACTGACAGACATAGTAAACAATCTTATGATTACCAGAGAGGAAAGAGGCGTGGGAAGGGATAAACTGGGAGTTTGGGATTAGCAAATATTAACTACTCTATATAAAATAGATAAACAACAAGTTCCTACCGTAGAGCACACGGAACTATATTCAATATCTTGTAATAACCTAATGAAAAAGAATATAAGGAATATATGTATGTCTATGTATGACTGAAACATGATGCTGGACTCCAGAAACTGACACATTGTAACTGACTAGACTTCAATAAAAAGGAACTAATTTTATGTTTCATATCAATTTTTAAAAATAAATACAGCCAAAAGATCCGCACTCCCTGCCCCCACCTGAATTTCCCAATTCCCTGATGTTGCTATATATTCTTTTCATCTATGTTTTTAACAATTTTACATTTAGTAGGTAACTTAAAGGAAGTTTGTTTGATTTCAAACTGGATATAAATTATCTCATCCTCTCCATATATTTCCATGTACTTTAGTTACTTAATCTTTTGACCCAACTCTGTGTCTCTGGGATTTATTCTGATTGGAAAGTCCAGACCTAGGTTGCTCTGTTAATGGTGTATATGATTCCATTATGTGAATCACCTGCAGTTTATATCCATATATACATGTGGGGGCATATTTAGACTGTTTCCAATTCTTCACCATTTAAAACCAGAATGAAATGATCCACTTTGCTGTGAAAGAGGATTTTTTTAAAGTAGAAAATTTCTTTTTAATTGAAGTACAGTCAGTTACAGTATGTCCATCTCTGGTGGACAGCACAATGTCCCAGTCATGCATATACATACATATATTCATTTTCATAAAAGGTTATTACAAGACATTGAATATAGTTCACTGTGCTCTACAGAAGAAATTTGTGTTTTTATCTATGTTTATATATAGTAGTTAATATTTGCAAATTTCAAACTCTCAAATTTATCCCTTCCCACCCACTTACCCCTGGTAACCGTAAGATTATTTACGTCTGTGAGTCTGTTTCTGTTTTGTAGATGAGTTCATTTGTATCTTCTTTTTTTCTCTTTTTAGATTCCACGTATGAATGATCTCATATGGTATTTTTCTTTCTCTGTCTGACTTAACTTCACTTAGAATGATGATCTTCCAGTACATCCATGCTGCTGCAAATGGCATTATTTCATTCTTTTTCATGACTGAGTAGTATTCCATTGTATAACTATACCACAGATTCTTTATCCAGTCATCTGCTGATGGACATTTAGGTCGTTTCCATCTCTTGGCTGTTGTCAATAGTGCTGCTATGAACAGAGAGAGGGTTTGTAGACGGACATTGCATTTCTGGGTTGATTATATACAGTGTGATGGTAAAAGCATCAGTGTGGTGCTTCCAGGGAGAGATGCAGGTCCAGGCAGAGCACGATGAGTCCAGGAGAGGGTTGGCAGGCATAACATCATACGTGTGGACACGTATGCACACGTGCCTAGAACTTCCCTCTGGGGCACCTCTGAACTTGGTGCCAGTTCTCTGCACTGTCCGGATGAATTAGGAGAAATGCTCCAATATTTTGATTTTAGGGGTATTTTCCACCCTTTTGATTCCATCCATATTCACTACATGGCAAATATTTTCTTTAATCAAACTACTCCCTATGCTTCTTAAGGCTATCTATTCAACTTCATTTTTAGAGCAATAAATTTTAGGGTAATTTTCACATGAAATGCCCCCACCCCCACATTGTGAATTAAATTATTTTTCCTATGGGAACTGTATTTTGCACAAACACTGCTGACCTACAATGTCTTCATGATACCTTTCTTTTTCTAACTGTAAAAGCGAGGATTAACTGAAATGTTTGCCGTTGGTGTCACATTGTGCAAACAGTTTGCACCCACAATTTTATCTGTTATAAAAATTTTTTCTGCATTTACACGCCTTTCTGCTTTATAATTAACTGTTCGTAAAAGAGAAAATCCAATGTTCCCGCAAGGGCGATGGGAAATTCGGGAGGTTTTGCTTTTAGGATGACTTCTCTTCGTCCCCGCACGTCACACCAGACATTCCACAAAATGAATCGTTTTGGCGATTTCTGAGAATAGTGTCCAAGAAATGAACTGGGAAGCTGCCAAATGGGTCTTCAAAAAAAGCACACACACAAAAAAACTTTGTCATAAATAAATAGAACAGTGGCCTTTGCGATCATTAATCTCCATGTCAGCTAAGAAGACAGACAAGAGGTTAGCAGTTGCCATGACGACTTGGGATGCGTCTGTCTGCCCCCATCCTCTCTGCTTGGTGCCTCTCATCTTGGTTGGAACCCACACCTCAGCACTGCCTGCTGTGCGGTCTGCCCAGAGCAGCCTCTGCAGGTGCAGAGCTTGCAGACCACGTGGGCAACCCCTGCCCCTGGTGCAGCACCTCTGAGATCAGGTGGTGAGTGAGAAGGGTGGCTGGAAGGAGGGCTAAATGGGACTGTTTGTGCACCTGTTTGTTTGCTATCCTGCTGAGGTTTTTATTTTTGTTTTTGTTGTTTTAGTTTTAGGGTTTTTTTGGGGGGGGTGTAATTAGGTTCATTTATTTATTTTTTTGGAGGCAGTACTCGGCATTGAACCCACGACCTCGTGCATGCTAAGCACATGCTCTATCACGTGAGCTATACCCTCCCCCCAAACACTGCCTGCTTCCCTGCTTCCTTGAGGGGGTTACCTGAGTCTGCGACTTCACATGGCCAGCATGGCTCCCGTTCCCTTTCCGCAGGTGGGATGTTCTGGTGTCCGTGACTGAAGAGCACTAGAAGGCGGGGCTGACTTGGCTTGTTTCTAGAAACGGACACCGCTCCCCCCAGGACCCCTCCTACTGCGGCTGCGTGAAACGCATCCGTGTCTGGTCCTTGGGACATTTCTTTGGGGAACTGCACTCAGACACCTTAATTTTTTTTCCCCATGATTTACCTATCAGTGCTCCAAAATTTGTAACAGGCCATTAGTTTATCATTTCATGAAGTACCAGAGAAAATGAGTTTCTTCCAAGTAAGCTGCATCATTTTCTTCATCAGATAATACAAATTCCAGATTCCTGAATGGTTTCATTTTGCATTAATTTCAACAAAACTTAAAAAAAAAACTATATCCCATAACAAATCATCACAGTAAAAAAATATTCTATATTCTGAAGTTGCTTTTATGATACTGTTTTCGTTACCTTCTTTTAAAACTATGGATAATTGTGTAAACCAAATCCCTTTGGATTTCTTAATAGAGAATACATTCTCTCTCTCTCTGCATATAAATATATATATACACATATACACACACACATATATATATGCATATACACACACACATACATATACACATACAATACACTCTGTGGCTGTATTATATATATATATAAATATGTATATATTATATATATGTGTATACACACACACACACATATATATATATATATACAGAGACAGAAGCAAAGACCTCCATATATTTATAGGAAAAATCAATCCACACATGTACAAATATAAATCAATACCCACATGCATATATAAATAAATATACATAACTGTGTGCATGTTTTCAGTGTGTGTGTAGGAAAAATGGCTGTGTGCATTTGACTTGCTAAATTCAGTCAATTCAGCTTTACAGGACATTTATCTTCTTTCTCACTAAGGTTTTAGATGTTTCAAATCACCTGCCTGAGACCACGGTATCTTGCTCCTTCCAACCCACTCACCAGGTGATGCTCTTTCGTGTTTGCTGTGTCTGAATCCTGCCTAGCTGGCCCCAGGAGCTCCCTCTCCCATGGCCCCAGGTACACCCTCTCCCATGGCCCCAGGAGCACCCTCTCCCATGGCCCCCGGAGCACCCTCCGCCCTGGCCCCAGGAGCACCCTCTCCCATGGCCCCAGGCCCACCCTCCCTCCTGGCCCCAGGCGCACCCTCCACCCTGGCCGTGAGTTCCTGAGACTAAGGGATCACACTCCAGGATGTTTCTGTCCTATGTGTCACGTCCCCATGACATTCCCACAGCAAGGGAGACGGTTCTACCCGCTTACCTATTTTTACCGGAAACAAACAAAACCAAAAGCTTAGCCCGGCGTGCTGTGATTCACAGACAAGGCTCTGACAACATGAGTCGGACCTACTCATACGTTCCTCTTTGTTCCCATTGGATTAGTCAACTGCACGTCTCTGCTCATTGCCTGTTCCTCATACAGCATCTGTCCGTATTTTTAACGTAAAGACTTACAAGGGACTGGATTTCTTTCTGCCCGTGAAAAGGACATTGGGCCTCTTTAAAAGTTATAAAGAGAAAGGAAAATCCATTTTTAAGTAGAATTACAGTTGATGGCATTGCTCCAACTGTCCTCCCATCCAGAGCACCTCTTACCGACAGAACGAGTCAACAGAAGTCTATGATCGCTATAAACACTTCAGAGAATGCCCTTCAGGTGACAAAGATGAACTATTTTAATAGCGGGGCTTTCATAATTGGAAGAGGTGGAAAGTAATGCATTTATGTCTTTTATTTATTTATGTTTTTTGGCTGGTGGTGTTTCATGGTAAAATTTTAGGGTTATTTATCTTGGCAGGGACCTAGGTAATTTCCTTCAAGTCGAAGTCTCCAGTTATATATAGTCTTTCCTCTCCAAGGATGGCACTGATGATTCTGCTCTTGGATGTAAGTGATTGATCTGTAGCCTATTGCTGCTACCACTTGCAAAATAAACTTTGGAAGAAGAGCAGGGTCCCTAAGACTGGTTTTCCTTGCTTATTTTTGGAGAGGTTCTGTTTGTTTGTTTGTTTGTTTCTTTGTTTTGGACAATGCACCATTTCAACAGATTCTACATGAGCCTGTGCTCTACAGGGTAACATACCAGTATTAGAAATTTTGTATCCTAGTTACACGGACTTAAGACCCCCAGACAGGAACGGGGTCTTCCAAGGCACGAGAGGAGGTAGCTTCTTTCTTGGGCTTAGGCACTGATGATCGGTTTTCTAACTCCTGCCTTCTCATTCTAAATGCCACAAGGTTCCAGACAATGGGGTTCCTCCACCCCATTATCTCTCAGTTTAAGCTTTCCAACTACAGGTGACGGGGATGGGGCACATGCCAACTCCTTCAACGGACACTTCCAAAACAACATGGCCCTGTGTCTGCGACATCTTCCAAGGCAGGACAGCTGCTACGTTCCCTGGATGAGGTTCGGGGAAGTCTTTATCCCCATCCTACTTCACTGGGGCTCCGAAAGTCCTAATCCTTATCTGAACAGCAAGCCTTCCCAAGAGTCAGCACCTTGCCCTTCAAACAACTGCCCCATTTGGAGGCCTGTGGATTGCCATCTCCCAAGTCTGTCCATGAGCAAGATTTCTGTCTTGCCAACCTGGGCACGCACTCAAGACAGCTGGGGAGGTTTTCCAATGCGCAGGTAGGCGCACATCATTCCCTGATGGTCCAGTCCAGCAGGTGTGTGTATGGGGGGTGGGGGAAGCTAGGGAACGGCCCATTTAAAAGCCTCCAAATGATCTGGACGGAAGTCATCAATGAACTACTCCTTGAGAATGCTACCATTCTCCACTCCAGGTCTTTGAAAACTGACACTGAGCAACATACGTTCAAAAATCACCATATTCCAACATCCTGATGAACACCTCAGTCGTTGGAAGCAGCAATCTGTTCTTCATCGTGAACCTATCTCCCCATTACAGACTATGTGTCTTGTTCTGTTTGACTGGTGCTTAAATCAAAGAAATTTTCATATTTTCTTCTTCTCAGTCAAGCTAGTGTATCTTTTTTTTTTTTTAACATTTTTTATTGATTTATAATCATTTTACAATGTTGTGTCAAATTCCAGTGTTCAGCACAATTTTTCAGTCACTCATGGACATATACACACTCATTGTCACATTTTTTCTCTGTGAGTTATCATAACATTTTGTGTATATTTCCCTGTGCTATACAGTGTAGTCTATTCTACAATTTTGAAATCCCAGTCTATCCCTTCCCACCCTCCACCCCCCTGGTAACCACAAGTCTGTATTCTCTGTCTGTGAGTCTATTTCTGTCCTTTATTTACGCTTTGTTTTTGTTTGTTTGTTTGTTTTTGTTTTTTAGATTCCACATACGAGCGATCTCATATGGTATTTTTCTTTCTCTTCCTGGCTTACTTCACTTAGAATGACATTCTCCAGGAGCATCCATGTTGCTGCAAATGGCATTATGTTGTCGGTTTTTATGGCTGAGTAGTATTCCGTTGTATAAATATACCACCTCTTCTTTATCCAGTCACCTGTTGATGGACATTTAGGCTGTTTCCATGTCTTGGCTATTGTAAATAGTGCTGCTATGAACATTGGGGTGCAGGTGTCATCCTGAAGTAGATTTCCTTCTGGATACAAGCCCAGGAGTGGGATCCCTGGGTCATATGGTAAGTCTATTCCTAGTCTTTTGAGGAATCTCCACACTGTTTTCCACGGTGGCTGCACCAAACTGCATTCCCACCAGCAGTGGAGGAGGGTTCCCCTTTCTCCACAGCCTCTCCAGCATTTGTCATTTGTGGACTTTTGAATGCTGGCCATTCTGACTGGTGTGAGGTGATACCTCACTGTAGTTTTGATTTGCATTTCTCTGAGAATTAGTGATATTGAGCATTTTTTCATGTGCTTTTTGATCATTTGTATGTCTTCCTTGGAGAATTGCTTGTTTAGGTCTTCTGCCCATTTTTGGATTGGGTTGTTTATTTTTTTCTTATTGAGTCGTATGAGCTGCTTCTATATTCTGGAGATCAAGCCTTTGTCGGTTTCACTTGCAAAAATTTTCTCCCATTCTGTAGGTTTTCTTCTTGTTTTATTTCTGGTTTCCTTTGCTGTGCAGGAGCTTGTAAGTTTCATTAGGTCCCATTTGTTTATTCTTGCTTTTATTTCTTCTAGGAGAAAAATTTTTTAAATGTATGTCAGATAATGTTTTGCCTATGTTTCCCTCTAGGAGGTTTATTGTATCTTGTCTTATGTTTAAGTCTTTAATCCATTTTGAGTTGATTTTTGTATATGGTGTAAGGGAGTGTTCTAGCTTCATTGTTCTACATGCTGCTGTCCAGTTTTCCCAACACCATTTGCTGAAGACAAGCTAGTGTATCTTTAAAGGTACGTTTAGGATGAAATGATTCTCATCATCACACATGTGGGCTGAGTGCACAGAACGTTCTGGATACACTTCCCAGGAAGCACAAACAAAATTTATGAATATTTGCAACATCCCTAGCTCAACTGTACCCCACTGAAGTTTTATCTCCCCAAATTCGTACACTGGATCCCACGCTGCCTTGGGGGTCATTTAGAAGGAGAGGTTGTATATGGGAATAAAATGAAATTAAATCATACGGCAGTGGTTACTTAAACCGTGTTAACAAGTCCCCGCCCCCCAAATTTGGGACACATGCTAGAGAGTGAGGTGGAAACAGAGACCACCTACTCCTTTATGCATAGTTTGGAGATGACAAGGACCACATCCAATGTCACAGCCATGTCCCCCATCAATGTTGAGGTAAGGGCAGCTGATTTTCAGCTCAGTGGGCACCTGGTTCACTGCACAGACAACATACCTGCATCCAGGTATGGCTGCAATGAGATGGCAAATGCAAGGGTCTCATCTTCCCTCTGGCAGATGACGTCATGTCCATCTTTTTGAAGAACGTCCACACAACGCACCTGAGTCATGTTTAGCAACATGTTTGGAACGGAACGACCAATCTCAGACTCTCAAGAAGATGACCAACGCAGCTGCGCAGGAACAAATCTCGCCACATCGCAGCGCACAGATGGCCACTCTTTTGACGTGCAAAGGTTCACAGCAACTGACCTGAACGCTTCTGCAGAAATACTTACTCTTGCTGCTCCCAAAATCAAATGCTCAGAAAATGAAAAATGACAGGCAAACACATATTCTCTGATATTCATATCTGAAAGCCAATGGGAAGCCAAGGTTATCACTTTTTCCTCAATGGTGATACATCGCTGATATTCTTCACATGACGTGTGTGGGAGCTGCAAATTCAGCAGAAGGCTAGTGGCGGATTTTTGAGTCAGAGGTAGGACTTAGCCTTTTTGCTATTCATATTGTAAAATTTTGTATTATTGCAAAGAAAAAAGCAAAAAAACAAAAACAAAACAGGAGGAAGGTTGCGACAGACTGTGAATTTGTTCCAGGAACCCTAATTAAGGCTGCTGGAAGTCTGAGACACATGTCTTGTTTTTGATAATGGGACCAATTAGCTAATGATGTTAAATTCTTCATCACTCCTCTGAAGAATAATTAGAGAGGAAACATTATAGCATTAACATGGTATTTGTTTCGACCAAAATTGAGACTTTGTACTCTAACATCACGCTCTGTTTTAATGTTGCCTGACATACAGCCTGAATAAGGCCAAATAAAAGGGTTTTAGTAAAATCACATTTCCACACTACCCAGATTCCAAGAAGACAGTTTCCTTGAATGGTATCTAAACTTCTAAATTTCTGAAGATATGCCTTTTTCTGGTCTATAGCTGGAAACAGCTATATCCTTTAAGGAACCCAATGACAATTCTGCTAATAATTACCTCGTTGCATTGGCTACCTTGATGGCAAATCTCTTGAGAATTCGAGTGAAAAAAAAAAACTTATGAATTGCATTTATTTACTTAAGTAGAGTTTTGCATAATTTAGTTCCCTATAGCATTATGTGCATATAATATACATTATGCATAGAAATATATATTTACCCACATCCACTTTCTAACAGCAATAAAATTCACTTAACTATTTCTGATGGTTACGTGAGATTCCATGAGACACTGAATTGTGCATGAGCATTAAATCACGTTTTTCCTAGGAAACTAGACATTGCATTTCTTTCTACTTATAATTCATATTAATGTTTAACCATCTCTTTTCCTAAGCTCATAATGACTTTGCAAAAAAAATCTTTTCTTTGGATACATTTATCTAAAAGTTTCTTCTAGTCTTTCTGATAAAAGTTTCTTGTAGATATTAGATATGTGATCTCATATTCCTCTGTTTTGTATCTCAAGGATTCTATACTGGCCAAGTAACTGTTGCTTTAAACAGTTTGACTTAGTCTGTTTGTGCTTCTAGACTGGGTGGCGTATAAAATACAGATATTTATTTTTCTCTGTTCTGGAGGCTAGAAGTCCGAGATCAAAGCTCTGGCAGATTCAGGGTCTGGTGGGGACCGTCTTCCTGGTTCACAGATGGATGTCCTCGGTGTCCCCACATGGAGAAGTGGGGAGGAAGCGCTCTTGGGTCTGTTTTAGGAGGACACTAGTCCATTTCGTGGGGGCTCCACCCTCACGGCCTCACCACCTCCCAAAAGCCCCACGTCCTAACATCATCCCTTCAGTGGTTAGGATTTAAACATTCATTTTGAGAGGACAGACACGGTTCGTCGGTAAGACCTGTATTTAAATACCCACATGATTATATGTCATTTAACAGAAAAAAAAAATGTTCACATACTTAAAAAAATGGGGATGAAAACTTTACCACGCAGTTTTGCAGAATGACTGAATAGTATTCTGTCACATGGTTACTCACTTAACTTCCTAATTTTGTTTCTACCAACCAACCATAAGTAAAACAAAAAGACAACCTATGGAATGGGAGAATATTTTTGCAAATGTATCTACCAACCAAAGTAACAACTATGTACCTCACATGAAGGGACAGTGTCAGGATTACAAGAAAAAAAAAATCCACCAAATTTTACTTACAAACTAGAAATAACAGACTCACAGACATAGAAAACAGATTGCCAGGGAGGAATGGGGAGAGGGATAAATTAGGAGTTTGGGGATTAGCAGATACACACTACTATATACAAAATAGATAAACAACAAAGACGTACAGCACAGGGAACTATGTTCAATATTTTGTAATGAGCTGTAATGGAAAAGAAACTGAAAAAATATATATACGTATATATGTAAGTGAATCACTTTGCTATATACCTGAAACTAACACTGTGAATCGACTACACTTCATTGAAAAATAAGAATTTTAAAAAAGGGAATAAAGAGCTAACACAATGGTAATTTTACTGATGATAGAGAGAAAAATTCCACATTTTCAAGGGAAATGTTCTTCTGGGTCATTTTAATCCAGAAGGACGGTACAATGGCCGTGAGACCCTCTGTTCAAGGGGGAACCGTCACCAGACTGTCTTGAACAAGGAAAACTATCTACAAGTTAAGTCACAATTTCAGACTGATTTCTGTTCTGTCAGTGCCTCTCTGCTCTGAGAACGATGCTCTGACTTCCACCGATGGGAACGTGTACAAAGGCGCTGACCCGGGCTGAGCTGTCATCACGGGCGGGGATGACTCAGAGGAACCATATTTTACTGCGCATGACTCTGAGGGGCCACGAGACACCTTCAGTTGGCTTATTCCTCACCTGCCATCTTCCCAGGAGGTCCAGTCCCCCGCACGCTGGGATCAGGTGGGCTCGAGGAACCAAGGAAGAGGTATGAAGACTCACCGCGGAGTTGACACGGACGACAGCCAGTGTCCCGGGGGGTTTTCCGGGGGCTTCAGGACCACCTGGTCCCCGAGCCTGCAGGCCCAGTGCACCTGCTCACGCGCCAGCCCAGTGCCGCTGTCCATGGTCCTTCCTGTGCTCCACACGCACCCCCCGTGCCCATTCTGGCCAGCTCTCCGGACCCCGGGGAGTGGGCTCTGCCTCTCTTCCCTGCTCGGGCTACCTGTGTCCCCCTCATGGTGTCAAGGCTGGGCCGTTGCCAAGGCAACTGAGTGTGATGCGATCGACACATTATGACGGCCTCAACTTCACTTGGTCAGAACCTATGGACATCTGGCCCCCTCCTCCGGCGTTGAAAAGCCAAAGGATTTCATGGGTCCTTTCTGTTTTGTACAGTCTGGATCTCCACAGAATCAGGCCGACTCTTCCAGTCTCCCCTGAATGGATTTTCTCTCTTAGGATTTTCAAACCCTCACACCCTTCCGTCCTTCTCTACATTGGATTCCCTCTTCACCGCAGCCCTGTGCAGCCCACTCCTCTCCCCACTCAGGTCAGTCCTTTCTTGAAAATTACCGATTAACCTGGGTCTCTGTTATATCTTGGTTTGCCTCTGTGATACCGTGCAGGGTTCACTCTCAACCGCATAAATTTGGGAGAAAAAAATGCAATCTTCTCAGTAACCAAAAACTTTAAAAAACTAAAAAGCTTAAAAACACAACCCCTGTGGCTAAAACACAGGAGCATAAGATAATTCTACCACACAGTGGGCTGTCTGCATTGGTGTTCATGGCCGTTGATTTTTAATCAAGCTTACTTAAACGCTAACTGTCCTTTTAAGGCGTTAATCATCATCAACCTAAAATGTATCGCTCGTCATTATCAGAGGAGATTCAACACAGAAGTTTAAAAAGTGATCGTAAAGCGAACAGTAAGTCTCATCCTGGTTTCCACTCTTGAATCTGCACTAAACCGGCCAGCCATTCCGTGGACCCACACCCCAATTTTTGTATCTGAAACGAGGGCTTAAATTAAACCACAGAGACTTGACAGTGAAGTGATGGTGTGACCTTAGCCACTGCCGTCTACGTGACATAAAGCCAACGATTTCACACTTATCTTTCAATCCATTTCTGTTAAACTGGATGACTTTTGGATTAATAGACCGACTTGATCGTATATTGATGTCAAGTAGATTACACAAGTACTAATCAAGTATGTGGGCAGCAAGAGAGTAAAATCTGAGAGGCATGGGCTGGCATTGAGTCGGATAACTTCTGTTTGTCAGAATTTTGCCAGGACCACACACCGTGATATTTTAAGGTAGTGCGTTTCAAGTGATACGCGTTTGAACTTGGATGACACGGGAGATGCCAGACCGAAGACGTCCACCTAATGGAGACGGATCCTGGCTGTTCTGCATTGCTCCTGCTTAAGGCATGGTCAGTTCCTAGGAAACTTACGTGGCAACAATAGCGAAGGATCCCTCGGTAGGAAGCATGCATTAGGGGCGGGGTTGCACTTAAGGAGCCGAAAGCACATGTTTGAGATATAACACGGTATAAATATACATACTTGGATATGCATGTTATTATAATTATAAAAGACCTGCATGTGCTGGGAGAAACTGAGGTAAGGAAGCATCTCTGTCAGGAGTGAGCATCTGTCCCCAAAATGAGCATCTGATTTAGGTCACGTTGCGAGATGTGTAGATGCAAGACTTTTCTGCACAAAAGAGGAGAGGGAGAAAACTAAAGCTCAAGATGTTTGAGTACCACAAAGGTCCTGCGTGTGCACACCTGTGTCCATGTGAGTGTGTGTGCACCCAAAGGTCCTGCATGTGCACATCTGTGTCCATGTGAGTGTGTGTGCACCAGAAGGTCCTGCGTGTGCACACCTGTGTCTGTGTGAGTGTGTGTGCACACAAAGGTCCTGTGTGTGCACACCTGTGTCCGTGTGAGTGTGTGTGCACGCAAAGGTCCTGCGTGTGCACATCTGTGTCTGTGTGAGTGTGTGTGCACCCAAAGGTCCTGTGTGTGCACACCTGTGTCCGTGTGAGTGTGCATGTGAGACAGAGAGGAAGTGAGAGACTCAGAGAACGCTGTATTCTTTTGAAACGAAAACACACTTTAACTGAAATTCTATCTTTTGATTCCTCTAAAAACCTACCACTGTATGTATTTCACAGTAACCTATGTATCAATAAAAATTCTTCCCCCACAAAAAATATTGAATATTTTATACCTATATCATTTATCCAAAATAGAACTTTAAACAGTGAGAACCTTTTTTTTTCCTTAAGTCAGGTTTGCTCTCTCAGTTGAGAAAAACTGGTGGATTTTTCATTCCCACCCTAAATCTCATCACAATCCTTTGATGTGCAGAAATGCAGTAACTGAGCAAGAGATTTTCACATACGTCAGGTGGTGACGTAGGTTTGTGCACATTTTATATATATAGTTTTCCTTTCTTTGGCAGGTAATGATTTAAGTCGTGGCTCCAGGTCAAAGATCCCTGTGACTTGCAGAATTTAAAGCACATGTGAATCAGTTAAGGATGTAGGAACCTAAACACAATTTTCTTTTTTTTTTCAGAACACTGTCACCCCCATCACTCCAGCTGGGAAAGAACTGGGCTACTTGAAGATGAAGTGCAGTGGGAATGTATTTGGATGATATGAGAAATACGGTTTCCAGCAAAAGTTCCAAACGTGCACTGGAATCTTACCATTGACACGGCTCGCTGGACAGGCGTGCACGCTGTCACTGGTACAGACAGAGAGCGGGGAGACTTAAATGATGCTGGTAAATGGGAAATTTTAATGTATTTATTTATATCAGGTTTTTTGTTGTTGTTGTTTTGGGGGCGGTAATTAGGTTTATGTATTTATTTTTCATGGAGGTGCTGGGGATTGAACCCAGGACCTCATGCATGCCAAACACACACTGTGTAGGATGTAACCCTACGATGCCCCCTGTTAATGGGGTGCAGGTGGGTTGTCACTGACTTGTGTCTCAGCGTTGGAAGCCTACAGGACTCCAGCAGAGGGAAAGCAAAACAGTGAGAAACTGAGGGACCTGGTTGGAAGACCCCTGACGTATCAACGTGCCAATCAGAAGATCACGGAGCTCTGAGCACAGCAACAGATAACACTGTGGGAACTCGGAAACGGAGCCCGGACGGTGGGGATGGTGAGGGGGCTGGGAACTCAGGGACGCAAGTGCTGCGACGATGGTGAGGTCCTGGGATGTGAGTCAATCCATTCTGCATCTCTCAGCCTCTCAGTTTATCAGTCAAGTCCTTGCTGCAGGCAGGGTGTGCTGTGCAAACTTTGACTTATGACGGGATTATAAATCAGGATACTGAGGGTGTCTGCGTTAAAAGGTACAGTCATTTGCATGGTTCTAAACGTCAGTTCAGTATTTTAGCGACGAAAGACCGACCCAAGCCAGCGGGAAGCCTTTTAAGCACGTCTTCCAACACCGGGGAATCAAGAAGTCTCTCTTCACCTCTCCACCTGTTGGTGAGAGATGTTTTGTCAAAGAGTCTTGAGGAAGCACACTCTGTTCTCTCAAGCACTCCCGAGTCCTTGGCAGGAACACATCTCCTCATCCTCACGCCGGGGCGTCAACCTCCCTTGATTTGAAAGCCCGCAGCGTCCCAGAAGCCCCTGGGGGGAATCAAGGACCCCGTCGAAAGCAGAACGCCTGGTGGGAACTCGACACGGGAAGGGGCCTGACTCACGCAAAAGCGCCTTTCATCACCCTGGAGGGCAGCTCCTGGCGTTTGGGGACGTTGATACTAAAGCCACCTTCCTCTGATTTACGGTTGCTGTGCTTGGTCAGAAATGCTGAGAAAATAATTTACTAGCAAATGTTGCTCCCTAAGAATGTAGCCCACGTGTTTATTTTTGGTCTAAAACATAAAGAAGAAGATAGCAACTGTGTGCAGGGAGAGCTTATATATGAAATCAAATTATTTGTATATATAATTGTGTGTGTGCAGACGTAAGTGCACACCGTTTAGATGGGATATACTGTAATACATAGTATTATGTAATTAATACACAGTATATTATGAACGTATATCAAATCAATACACAGCATATGTAACATCTAGTAATAGATGGTATACACTGTTTCAATATAAATACCGTCTGCTATTCTGTTGTATACTTCATATAAAATACAATATTTGCACAATGCAGGGGTTGTATGTATACACACATCTATATACTGCACAGAATGTTGCTAGTATACAGCTGATAATTATGTATCTATGTTTTTATATATTTAGTATTTACAAGAGTTTGTTGGTTTTGTTCCTACTTTTTTTTCTTGATAGACTAACAGAGAGGAATTTTTTTTTTTAGAGGCAAGAATGTTTGGCTTTGAACGTTTCTCATCAATCTCACACTGAACCACTTTTGAGCGTTGCAATGGACGTCCTTAGCGATCAGACTGGATCTCCAATTTTGAAAGCCCAAGGACAGCTTGAGGCCGTGGCAGGTTCTGTGCCATCCAGGAAGCTGGGGTGCATATTTCCATCAGAGGCAGTCAGGAAGAACTTAAAGTCACTGGATCTCGAAGCCAGGAGCAGACCATCTGTTAAATGTGTCAGTTCCCAAAGTGTCGGGAGCCTTCCAAACACATTTGTGGGAGGAAAGAATAAATTACGTGAATGAACAAAAGCCGTTTTGATGTTACAGGGGAATCTCCTGCAACAGTGCAGTTCCTATAAATGTGCAATTTCCCGGAGGGGCGCGGTCAGCTTGGATACAAAAGTGAAGCCTGATTATGGGTGGTTTTCAAAGCCAGTGTGAGTGAGTTTTGCAGCGGGAGAGTTTGCTGCCAAGGTGGGGACTGTGGCAGCACGTGGGAGGAAAGGTTCACTTTGCTCTGATGACGGATGTAAAACGGAGTCGATGAATCCGCCCGGGGTAGTGGGAGAAAGAAGGCGGAAATCTGAAAGGTCTGTGAAGAAGGAATCAGAGAGAAGTGGGGAGACTTCATTCAGAGCTTTAAAGGGACATGGAAGTGGAAGGATCAAGGGTGTAGCTCGGTGGTAGAGTGAGTGCCTAGCATGCACAAGGTCCTGGGTTCAATCCCAGCCTCCATTAAAAAAAAAAAAGATTTAAATAAATAAAACTTAATTACCTGCCTGACCCCTCCTCCCCAAAAGATAGTATCTCCCTGTGTAAGGACTGAGAAGATCCTGGTGTCAATCAGGCTGACTGAGCTTCTTAGGGACACTGTCCTGGGGCATCACAGACAGGACTTTAACCAGTGGGGGCTTCTTCCCAGAGGTCAGGATGGTACCTGGGATGGAAAACCCACTGGGTATGTTTCCAGTCCCAGGTTGACAGCGTTGGAAGAGCTGTGTGTGTGTGTCAGAGAGAAAGTGCGAGTGTATGTGAGTGTGGCCTCGTGTGTGTACACCTTCGTGTGTGTGTGTAAGGGGGGTGGTGTGTGCGTGCATGCATGACTGTGTTCATCTAAAACGCGGAATTCTTAACAGCACGCCCCTCAGGGGGAACACTGCAGATACTGTATCAATTAATCTGCACGTAATATATCAGTGAATCCATGCGTTTCTCAAAGGTTGTCCGACTGCTGGAGATCGTTGAAGAATAGTCCACTCCTTTTCCCAACTGTTGTTGCAACCCATGCTGATGTAACATTTTAATTTTTAAATTTTTAAAATCTCCACTAAAATAAAATCTTAAATGAGAATGTATTTTGTGAAGCCTCCCAAGCTTAAGGGTCTGTATTGCATCTTTGCAAATTTAGATTTAAGAATTCTACATGAAAAAGACAGAAAGAATTACCGAAAGGTAACGTTTACAGTTTGGATATATGTAAATGCTATTTGGCAGAAAATATTTCCGTGTATAATGTTTCATAACTAGGGACTCTGGGGACTTAGCAATGATTTACATAGCTTATACACAGTCTCAAATTTGCTCTCATGTAACTGTGAAACTGAAAACCTGACGCATTATTTAAAAAAATTAATCCATGCAAGCAAACATTTACCAAGCAATTACTCTTATTATGTGACTTTTTTTGGTGAGTGAAGTCATCCTGTGTGAGGGTCTTTAACATTCATTCCCAAGTACGTGTGACTGAGTGAATGTTTCCTTATGTAACTTGAAAAATAACACTTACAAAGACGTTCTCAATGGCTTCAATGAAGAAGGATTTTACAGTATTTTACAGAAAGGCAGAATCTATAAGTTGGGTTCCACATTATTCTGGTTTGATAACCATGTTGCAAAAAGCGTGCCATTTATGTCAAAGCTACTTCCTTTGTAGGACAGCTAAATTGCATGTCATTCTGCAATAAGATAGACACGTGTCTTCATTTTATTTTACCCTCTAGAATTGCCAGCTGTTTTCTTGCAACGTTGGCTGGAGTCTTTGCACAGAACTTCATTCAAGAGGTGCAATGTTTGATCAAGACGGAGCGGTCAGAATTTTGCCAACGTGACTTTACCAAACACTTGCGCCCAATATACAAGAGGACGTGTGCTCAAAACTGAGTATTTTCTTCACAATGAATCAAATTTCCTCTGGATGACTACAGGGGAAAATTTGTCTTCTTTTCCTTTTTTGAGTTAAGAACACATTGTATCCAAGTAAACCGTAACTGCAGACAAATTTACAAGAGTAAGTAGACAGTGCTGTGGACTTTGTGCAAAATGGAAATGTGGTGAACAGGGCCCAGATAGACAGAGAATATCGCCAGAGAGTCAGAAACCAAAGCCCAGCTCTCCCCAGGCACCAGACTTCCCAAATGGTAAAACACTGTCTTGACAGCTAACAAGATTGATGAGTTTTGCATTCACTTTGAACTTTTTATACATGGATTGCTTGAGAGCCATCAAGTCGACGTCGCTGGAGAGCTTGTTAGAAAGAGGGGACCAGAGGTCCCAGCCCGCACCTGCAGACTTAGAACCTGCAAGGTCATCGGGTTGCCCTGGGCACTTGCTTTTGTATTAACCTGGGATTACTGCTGCTTTAAAAGAAACCACTGGCCCCTTTCTGTTCTGTTCACACGTGTCCCTCGACCGGGTGGTCCCCACACACTGACGGACCATCTCTGAGGGAAGGGAGAACCCCCTGCGTTCACACATATCACAGCATCATCTAGATGCTGGTAAAATGTGTTTCATACAGATGACGTCCTGAAAAAAAAAGGCTTGAATGCTTTTATGACTCCCTGCTATAACCCTGATACAGGCAGCTGAGGACTGAGGAGAGAATGAAGCCATCATAAAACGTATTTAGATGGAGACGCCCAATTTTCAAGCAGGAATTCAGGGAACATCTCCTGTCTATGGGGAAGAAGGGGGCAGCGGCTTTTGGGTTTTCCGCAAGGTCAAACGTGCCAACCTGAAAGAGGAATTTTCTCTTACAGGTTCCTGGAGGGTTTTTTTTTCTTTTTGCATTATTGAAAAGTTCCTTCCTCTATGATCGTTCCGTCTCTGTATCTTGTAATCCCACCATCCCCTCCACCGCTTGCTTACTGCGGCAGTAACCTGGGGTCATCATTGAGGGGTCCTTCTTGACTAAGCCATTGAGTCAAACTGCATTATTAAGGTTACGTGGCAAAAGGCCCTTCTTACAATTAATTGTATAAAAAAGACATGTAACATAGTTCTAACAAAATGACGGGGCTTAAAAGATAAAATTATGGAGGGATCAGATCCCCAAATGCTTCTTGTCTGAAACCTAATAAAATGATTAAACAGATAAGAAAATAACATATTAAAAATACACTGTTGGAGAAAATATTTGCCACCTACAAACCTGACAGAAGAATAATAGGTAGAATATATTAAAAAATGTGTCCCAACTCAACCATAAATCACACAAACCAATGAGAAGATGGACAAAAGACAGAGGCATTTCACAAAGAGGTTGGAGAGATGCCAAACAAGCAGATAAACAGAGATTCAGTGCCATCAGGAATCAGGGGATGCAAATTGAAAAGGAGATGTCACCCACACCTATGAGATGACCAAAATAAAAAAATAGTGAGAACACCAAATGCTGGCAAGGATGTGTGGAAACTGGATCACTTATCAGCAATCCCACTCCTGAGCATGTATCTGGAGGGAACTGTAATTAGAGAAGACACCTGCACCCCAGTTTTCACAGCAGCACTATTCACAATAGCCAAGACATGGAAGCGACCTAAATGTCCATTGACAGATGCCTGGATAAAGAAGCTGTGGTATGTTTATACAGTGGAATACTACTCTGCCATGAAAATGATGAAATAATGTCATTTGCAGCAACATGGATGGACCTGGAGATGATCATACTAAGTGAAGTAAGCCAGAAAGAGAAAGAAAAATAACATATGATATCAATCATATGTGGAATATAAAAAAAAGAAAAATAGAGACACTAATAAACTCATCTACAAAACAGAAACAGACTTGCAGACTTAGTAAACAATCATATGGTTACCAGGAGAAAGGGGGTCGGAAGGGATAAACTGGGAGTTCAAGATTTGCAAATATTAACTACTACGTATAAAACAGATAAACAACAAGTTTCTTCTGGAGAGCACAGGGAACTATATTCAATATCATATAACTTATAATGAAAAATAATATGAAAACGAATATATGTTTGCCTATGTATGACTGAAACACGATGCTGTGCACCAGAAATACTAATGCACTGTAAACTGACTATACTTCAATTAAATAAAAAAGATTAAAAAAAGAAATCGGATCACTCATCTATTTCTATGGAAGTGCAAATGGAACTAATTTTCTGCGAAACAGTTGGGAAGTTTCTTCAAAAACAAAAACAAAACAAACAAACAAAAAACCAACAATACAACTCAGAACTTTTGGACGTTTATCTCAGAGAAATGGAAACGTGTGGCTTCACGTGTGCATAAACTTTTGTAGCTAAATATTTCTAGCAGCCTCATTCATATTGGCCCAAACTGGAATTTGCCACTAAATCCTTCAGCAAGGGAATTGTGACACAGCTGTGTGCACTCACATAATGTGTGTCCCTCAGCAAGAAAAAGGAATAAACTGCTGACACCTGCACCACCTTATATGAATCAAAATGAGTTCCAAGGACACTGACTGGGGAAAGTCAGTCCTCAATACTGCCCAATCATACTTACAGGTGC
Source organism: Camelus ferus (assembly GCF_009834535.1). Classification (NCBI taxonomy): domain Eukaryota; kingdom Metazoa; phylum Chordata; class Mammalia; order Artiodactyla; family Camelidae; genus Camelus; species Camelus ferus. Next base: position 7,771,055 of record NC_045732.1, read on the forward strand.
CTGAACTGAATTAAACATGTTTATAGCACAGAAATGGAGAACAGGCTGGTGGCTTCCAGGGTGAAGGTAAGGAAGGTGGGTGTGGTTACAAAAGGGAACACGAGGGAACCTTGTGGCGCCGGGAAAGGTCCATTTACTAATGTCAATATTCTCTTGGTGACATTAGGCTATAATTCACCAAGATGCTACCATGGGAGAAGCTACCAGGAAGCATGCGTGATATTTCTCTATACTGTTTCCTACAACAGTACACAAATCTAGAGTTATGTGAAGATTAAAATTCTTCATTAAAAATCAGTCAAACAAAGAAAAACCAAAAAAGCAAGCACACACACAAACGCGCGCGCGCACACACACACACACACACAATCCACTGCCTATGCTAAGAGGAAGGAGCACAACTTCAAAGCATCTCATTTGAGAGGTGGGCACTCAAGAGAGACGGGGAGTGTTTCACACACGGGCAAGCAGGTCCTGCTCCGGAATCGGTGCTGTGAAGAAGGGACAGAGGGGTCCAAACCCTCCAAGGCTCTCATCGGAACCTGCAGCGTGGTGAAGGAGAATCAGTCGCCTAGGAAACGAGATGGATCCTCCCCAGGAGGGAAAGTCTGTCCAGTGGAAATGACCAGAGGCTCTATCTGTGCCTCTGAAATAACTACTTGGTTAGAGTATGCCTCCTTCTTCTCTCAGTGACCACACTGAACATCACCGGATGTAATTTTTATGCTTGAGGACCATGGACAGCTCCTGTCTTAGTCTGTGAGGGCTGCCGTAACGGTGCCCTCCAGACTCGGGTAGTTTACACAGGGACATTTATTCCCTCCCAGGCCTGGAGGCTGGGATCTGAGATCAGGGTGTGAGCAGGGCTGGGGTCTCCTGAGCCCTCTCCCTTTGGTGTGCGGCCGGCCGGCTCCTCCCTGCGTCCTCCCATGGGCGTCCCTCTGTGAGTGTCTGGGTCCTCATCTCCTCCTCTTATAAGGACCCCAGTCCTCTGGGGTCAGGGCCCACCCTAGTGACCTCATTTTACCTCCCACCTCTTTCAAGACCCAATCTCCAAATACATCACATTTTGAGATCCTGGGTGTTAAGAGATTCAAAATACGAATCTTGAGGGGACACAAGTCAATCATGGGGGCCCCCAATGTCCTTCATGAGTAATCTTTTTTTTCAGAAAAAAATTATGAATACAGTTGGGCAGAAGCTGTGTTAAAGTTTGAAGAAACCATTCCGACACTCTTTGGAGCTAAGGTGTTAGTTCTCTCAAGGGTATATTTACGGCACCAAAAGTAGAAGATTCTGAAGTCAGTGTTACATTTCAACATAATTGGGCATTTTTACTTGCCATATCTTATCTTCTCTTTCTTGTCAGACGGCTACACATTTGTATTCTTAAAAAAAAGACATGGCAAAAGGGACTGAATACGCTTGTATGTCAACTCATTTCTTACAGATCTATTTTTGGTGGGTTACAGGGAATGGAAATATTCCTAACACTGCTCTTTTGCTTCTTTTCCCAGAAAATCAAATGCAGGGATTATATTTTGGTCAGGTGGAGACTTTTTTGTTTGCTTGTTTTTAATGTTTATATTATTGCTTTTGGACTCCGTTCCACTTAATGCTTCTCACTCAAATTGCTTTTTATGGGGGAAAAATTGACGCAGAATGTTAATGAGGGAACTTCATCTTTAAAGAAGAAAATATTCTAGTTTGACCTGAAAAAAAAAATGTGAAAGAAGGAGAAGAAAAAAAAGTTCCTCTGGATAAAATGCTTGACTTATTAATGCAAAGAAATAGATTTATTAATTCCTTACCCCTATGAATATCACATTAATCATTTCTGAATTTTGGTGTAACTGTAAATTATAAAATTGAACATGAGAGCTGCATGTTAACATTTACCTTACTAGGTCCTTGATGCTAAAACAATTAAAATATTTAGTTGTATTTGTAACAGCCTATTGTAAATTTCAGTGGAATTGACTATTCTTTATACCCAGGTAAATTTTTTAAAGAGCTCATTTTCTACCAAGGAAAACAGTAAGATTACCTTACTAACTTGATCTGGCTTATCCAACCAAAATCAAGTCTTCACCAATTGTATAACACATTTTCCACATTAACATGTACTCTTCATGTCTTCCAAACATCCCTGTATATTGCAAGGCAAATTTTAAACTCATTGTGCCTGTTGCCACCAGCGATTTATTTGGACTAATTTTCATACCATTTGAAACCCATTTCCTTCAAGAAATAGGCACAAGGTCAGTCAAGATTCAAACTGTAATTTTCCCCGTGTCCATGGTGAAATGAGCAAAATCCAGCTGACATAATGGATTATCTTACTCTTAAAAAAAAAAAAAAAAGTTGGAGACTTTTTTCTTTAGAGCAGCAATAGGGTTACAGAAAACTTGTGCAGAAATTAGAAAGCGTTCCTGTATACTGTCTCCGGATACACATGGTTCCCACTATAATTGGTATCTTGCACTAGAGCAGGACCTACCACCACTGAAAACAAAATGCACAACCTAAAAGCTGACAATTATATTTAATTCAGGACACGCTCTGAGGACTTAAGCCCGGGAGACAGCCTCTCAGATCGCTCTGGGGGACTGTTCCCAGGAGGTAAAGGATGAGCCAGGATACATAGTTTTTTTGTTTGTTTGTTTGTTTGTTTGTTTTGCAGGAAAAAAAAAAGCCCAGGTAGTTAGAACATCAAAAGATTACTGTTAATTAAAGAAAACCAGACATCGCAGATCAATGCTTTCAGTACTTTTCTATGTGTGGGAAGATGCCAAGAGTCTGGGCTCACTGGAGTAATTCCTTTGATGTGCATCTTAATCTACAGCCACTGTCCTGTTTTTCTCCATCCCGAACCCACTCAAGGGGGCACCACTGATGGGAGGTTGTGGCTGCAGTGGTGATGGCTGGAACCTCCTTTGTTTTCCTAAGTGACAGGGGACATTCTTTGTCCACACCTACAAGAGAATGTATCATCACCCGACTTCCACAGCTGACACTCAGGGTCACTGTTGGTGGCGTTCATCCTGGGTTTGGACCACGTGTGGCGGTACAATGACATGTATCCACCGTTGTGGCCACAGAACAGTTCCATTGCCCCCCATGTGCTCTGTGCTCTGCCGATTCAAAGTGGATTTTACAAAAATGGTTGAGCCTTGCGGATTCTTTAAGAATTCTGGATACCCGTCCTGTATTGGATGTGGACTTGGCAAATGTTTTCTCCTGGTATGTAATCCGTCTTTTCATTGTCTTCACATGAGCTTTCAAATAGCAAATGTTTCTAATTTTCATGCATCATCATTGTTCCCCTCTTCATGGATCTTGTGTTTAAGGGTTTGTGGTCAAGTCTAACAGCTCTTAGCCTAGCCTTGGCTGCAAAATTGCCCCCCAGTATTTTTCTTTATAAACAACACTTTTGCACTGGAGTCTATGATCCACTCTGAGTTCATTTCTGTACAAGATTTTTGGATGAGGTTTCGACTTGTTTCTTGGATGCCTACGCATGGATGTCTAATTGCTCCAACACCATTTGTTGACAAGCGAGCTTTCCTCCAGTAAACTGTTTTTTGCAACTTTGTCAGAAATCAGTTGAAAGGTGGGTTGTAGGTTGTGTGGGTCTATTTCTGGGCTCACAGCTGCATTCCACCGAGCTGTGTGTGTCCCTCCACCAACGAACCACGCTGTCTTGATGACTACGGACGTGAGGCAAGACTTCTTATAAGACAGCATGACACTGCTTACTTGATGCTTCTTTTTCAGATGGTTTCAACTATTTTAGGTCCACGGTCTTTGCATATGAATTATTCTCAGGTAGAAAAGGCTGCTTTCCAGAGCCACCCTTGGATGCAAGGATGGAGGTTGGGGGACACCGGGTCTGAGAACTTGCCTTCTGTTGTGTAGGGAGACCGAGGTCCAAACTGTCTTGGCTGCACAGGAGGCAGGTACCCTTTGTGTCACTCCAGATCGTACTATTGGATCAAATTAGACATTTTGACTCTTATTGGCAGCACCAGAGCTAACAAGAAACTCTGGTCCTTAACAGACAGAAGGAAACGACTCATATATAAGCAAATGTCAAGTGGCAGACTTGGCTTTTTAACATTCAAGGAATAAATTGAATATTTGAGTTTTATGCAACAGTCTGCTGGTAAATATTTAGGAATTGTCTGCAGTGGCGGGGGGGGAGTCCTAATTTGTAGCCGTTCCCAAGTTATTTGATGTCACTATCCCCTTTGTTGAACATTTAAAGCTACCTAAGTGACATGGAGCAGCTCAGAAAATTCTGGGAAATGGAATAATCTGCTCTCTCAAGCCAGTATGAGTTGGACGTGACACCCCACCAACTCTGTGCCAAAAATGCAAGTTAGGTGGTACCTTGTGGAAGACACAAGTGGGTCTACGTGCCGTGACAGAGTAAGGAGCACCTGGGGCTTTGCACAGTCACATCTTTCCAACATCCAGAAGGGGCGATTCTCCCCTGCACGGAGGGTTAGGGGGAGGGGAGACCGCTCACGTCTCTCCTCCTGTTTCTCTAGGAGGTTTCGTAGAAAATGAAACATACTCATCCTCTGGAGCTTTTTTTGGTATGTTAGTTACAGAAATTTGATATCTATCGGTGTCAGTGACTGATGAAAAACAAGGTATTTCCTGAGACACGGGGAGTTTGGTGTCAAAGTGTCCATCTCTGCATTGTCTGTAGGGGGTGCCCCTCGGCACAACAGGGTTGTATAGAGAGACGCTCTCTGTCTGGAGTAGAAATAAGCTAACACCTGCTTCTTTCAAATTAATTTTTTTCAGGTACTTCTAGACTAACCTTGCCCATAAATATGTATCTTTTTTAGACTAATGGATCCTTGCCTGTAAATAATGTTGTCTGGATATCTCTTTTTTGGGGGGTAGGGAAGGATAGATAACTAGGTTTTTATCTATTTACTTATTTATTTTATTTTATTTTGCTTTATTTTATTTCATACATGAATATACATACATTCCCTTTCATACTATTTTTCCCCATGAGCTACTACAAAATATTGAATATATTTCCCTGTGCTCTACAGTATAAACTTGTTTATCTCTTTTATACATACCAGTCAGTCTCTGCAAATCTCACACTCCCTGTCTATCCCTTCCCACCCCCGTCCCCTATTGACTTGTTCTAATGGAGGGACTGGGGATGGAACCCAGGACCTCGTGCGTGGTAAGCACACGCTCTACCACTGAGCTCTCCCCTCCCCGCCCTGGGTATCTTTTTTAGACTAACAGATCCTTGCCTATTAAGAAAAAAGGCATGAACCTTGCCTGTAAATATGTCGTCTGCGTGCCTCTTAAACGTTTGAAACCCTTCACTGACGTTCCTTTTAGCAGCATACTAAGTGTTATTTGCCTAAGTGTTATCTTTTTTCTGCAAAAATACACCGCCGTGATCAAACGCTGCGTCGTTTTCCATTTGTAAACCGTTTCGCAGACTCAGGCTGAAGGGTCTTCAGCTTGTCTGCTGATCGCTTGTTGAACCTTTAAGCCCCATGTGATGGTGTTTGGAGAAGGGATCTTGGAGGGAGCGATTAGGGTTACAGAGGTCATGTGCGTGAGGACCTCAAAATGCAGGTATTGTCCTTATGAGAACAAACAGCAGAGAGATGACACTCTCTCTCTCTCTCTCTCTCTCTCTCTCTCTCTCTCAGCCACGGGAGGACCCAGCAGGAAGGCAGCTGTCTGCAGGCTAGGAAGAGAGCCCTACCTGTCACTCTTCCAGCCGACGGAAGCGTGAGAAAACAAATCTGTGTCCTCTAAGCCACCCAGTCTGGGCTGTTCGGTGACAGCAGCCCGGGTTCACTAGGAGAGCATCCTAACTCACCGTGATTTGTGCATAATTTTGCGGGAGATCGTAGCAAGGACGCTTCAGTGCAGTGAGTTTGGACGACGCAACGGTTAGAAGTAACGCGTTCCCAGGTGGTGACGGATTTGTTCATGTCTGCCGGCCCCCTTTCTTTCAATGATCTCACCAGGGGTGGATACAAAACCAAAATGCAACAGAAAAAAAGAAAACAAAAAAACCAAACCACCCCCCTCCCCCTAAAAAAGCCTAGAACCCACAACAAATGTTTCAGTGCAAATGCCCCCTTTTCTTTTAACCTCCCTGACTTCTCCAGAAGCATAAGTAGCTCTTTGCAGGAAACTGTCCTCAGCAGGAGACCCCTTCTGTCTTGTCATTTTAGCAAAGGTTTAAATCAGGCACCGCCCCCGCCCCAACCCAGGCTCCAGTCACCTGCAGCCCAAGCACACCTTTCAAATCCTTTCATCACACAATCTGTTGCCCAACCCGTTGGTTCAACTCTCCGCAGATCAAAGATGTGGGAAGGGAGGAGAAGCCATTAACAGATGATCACATCTCTTGCATAGCCTCCCCCTCAGTCATCTCGCCAACAGACAGTGCGAGCAACATCGCAGCCCAAGAAAGATCAGGAGGGGTCGACGGGCCTGTAGGCAGTGGGGTGGGCGGGCGGCGACTCTGACCCCCACCTCAGTGACACTGACATCACGTCCCCCTTTTCCCTTTAAAACTTTCATGGCTGAGCAGAATCTTGGGAGTTGGTTTTGGGGGAACGTGAGTCCACCTTCTCCCCAGATTGCTGGCATTGTGATGAAAAGCAACTTTCCTCTATACCAACATTTGCCTCTCCTGGGGGTTGATGTTTGAGGGCTGAGCAGCCGGACCCCAGCTGGGTAACAGAAGGCCTTCGCCACCCTGGACCCCGTCTTCCGCAGCACGTGGTCCACAGCTCCCCCGGACCCCGTGCGGACCGTGGACGGGCTGTGTCACGCAGGTGTCTACCTCACTAGCGGAATGGAGTCTCGGAGGGCAGGCAGCACACGCCTTGGCCCCTAGGACGACTCTTCCACGTTGCAGGATGTTAACACATCTTCTCCAAATGAAGATGACGGTGCAAGAATGGACAAGGTGCAAGAACACGGTAAGGGCTGTCCTCTGTCCTACAGTGACGGAACGCTTTGTCAACATCCCATGTCCTGGTTTCTGTACCTGTCTCCCTCCTACCACGGTCCCCTTTACAGCCCGTTAACCCCCTCCCACAATACAGGTGGGTAACAGTAAGATGCCCCAAAGCCCCTGGTAATCCCCACCTCTAATTCCCCCTGAGAAAGAGGGCATGGACTCCCAGGGAAAAACTGCTGTGTGACACCCGTTATTAGGTTTCTTCTCAAGCTAATTTACCTTCCACAGCGACCTTAGCCTTTTAATTTCTAATCAGACTAATTTCCCTCCTCCTCAGACCTTATGTAAACACAGCGTTCCCCTCTGGATTGGGCCGTGGGGTGAATTCTGGCTGGATGCGTTCCTCGTGTCCCGGGAAAGGACACGCAGGAGGCTGGCCGCTGACGGCTGGAATCAGTGGCGAGCCGGAGACCCTCAGCAGGGGCCGAGCTCTGGGCGCGGCCTTCTCCGGAGGTTCCCAGGGTAGAGCCGGCGTCGCCCTGCTCCTTAATGTTGTTGCTCATTTGCCTGTTAACTGTTTGTAAAGATTTCTCCCTCTTTAAATCTATGACGAAGTTTTCCTACAAGTCCTACAAGCAAGTTGAAAACGAACATTTTGCAGGAGACCCTTATACGGACAGGCGTCCCCGGGGGAAGGCAATGGATGGAACCTGCGAGACCAGAGCTAGTGACACTGGACTGGATGTTAAAAATAACCAAAATGCTATTTAGGGAAGGAAGGGGTTGACGAAAACGCTGGCATCGTTGGGTACCAACCTGTGTGCAGTAAAGATAACACTTGTTTTTTTCCAACAGCAGCTGAATTTTTGTTTTTAGCTCCCACTTCCCCAGATGGCTGCAAGTTTTTTGTTGTTGTTGTTGTTCACTGATGTTCTTGCACTGACTCCGCGTTTCAGGGTTCTCACTGATGGTTGGGGGGGGTGGGGGTCGGCAAGGAAGGACCATCTTGCCTTTGGCATTCCCTTCAGACTTTATTCCTCATGACGTGCTCATTGCCATGTGGTCCTCAGGGGTGGGGCTCTGCTGGGCACTGCTGTGTGTCTTCTTATCCCCTTTGGGTCAAAGTTATTCCCCCGCCCCCGACTCGCCACGTGCTCCCGACGGGCGGGACCGTTCCCACCTGCTGGATCTCAGCCCTCCCCAAGACACCTGCGCATCTGGATATGTCGCCAGGCTCCCCACCAGAAAGATCAGCATTTCAGCTTCCCTGACAGCCCCTCCAACTCACCTGTCTCCCTGCAATATTCGGAGTCTCTATCCGCTCTGGGAAGAGTGCGAAAACATTCTTTTTTTTTTTTTGACCTGTATTCATTCAATGCATTTGGCTCCTGAAGGAATGTGAAAACTCGACAGTCCTGAACTGACTTCTCCTGGCACCTTGTAGTCTCTGAATTAATGAGCTTTTCTTTTCTTTTTTTTTTTTTTAATTGAAGTCTAGTCAGTCTACAACGTTGTGTTCATGTCTGGTGCCCAGCGTCATGTTTCAGTCATGCATACGCATACATATATTCCTTTTCATTTTCCTTCTCATTACAGGTGACCACCAGGTATTGAATATAGCTCCCTGTGCTGTATTTTGCAGTATAAACTTGTTGTTTATCCTTTTTTTTTTTGTGAGGATTCTTCTCACATTTCTTAAGTAAGAGATACTTTGCCAAATGAGCAGTTATCGTGTGCTAATTGTTCGTATGTAGGTGCATTTTTGATGCATTTGTGGGGGAGGGTGAGCTATGCATGCGTCTTCTCTGCCTTCTTGGCCATCTCCCTAATGACCTCTTCTTAAATTCAGAGAATGGGCCTGGATTTACGAATCTCACTGGAGAAGGACACATCACACCAGGAAACGTGACTGGAAGGGGCAGAAGAGGAAGTCAACATGGCCGTCTTGTCAAAACCAGTGTTCTGTCCCACCAGGCTTTCGCTGAACGTCTCCTTGCTGAACCCCCCCAAGTCTCCAGAACAGCAAAACTCTCCATCACGGTCTCCTTTGACAGTCCGTTTCAAGTCGTATCTTGTCCAGCAAGTCCCTCTGAAGAACCTGTGGCCTTTCTGTGTGCGCGGCGGGGCTCTGAGTCAACCTGCAGTAACTGTCTACCCTCACGGTGTCACCATCTGGCACCCAGTCAGCCTAGTGTGTGGACATCACCCCCCTACTCCTTCCCACTCAGTAGCTTCTGTGTTCCTACAAGTTCACAGCGCCTCCGACCAGCAGTGTGTGTTGACCCCAGGAAGGGCATCTAATCTGAGTTGCCTTATTCCATCCCTCCTGCACTGGGCCATGAGATAACGTCCCCTTATATAGTAAACTGGGACCAGTCCATGTCATTCTTTCTCTCGTGCTCCCTGGAGTTCCAGCAAAGTGAAAGAAAAGGAGGGACTTACTCGGGTGCTCCCTCCAGGGTGAAGCATTCCCGAGAGAAAGTAAACAGAGTAATTACCAAAGCTACATGCTTCCCAGCCTTCTGGTCGACCTTGTTAATCACCGTGTCTTAGAATTACTAAATCTTTGAATCACAACCATAAGCAATATAAGACCTTTCTATGCCTTCTCATCAGGGACGTTTAACAATAACAGACATTGGTCTTCTACTTACAATGCTTTGAGAAATCTGAAATAGAAGACTGGAAGTCCTGCAACACGCGATTCTCAATAGTTATGTACTTTGGACATTTCTGGAGCATATAAATGTGAGCCCAATGGATCTGTCATTGTGGACAGAAGTGTGACGGTGTTTCTCAAACTGGCGAAACTGCTACCTGAAGCGTAATAAACACGTCCTCTGCAACATATCCTGCTAGAAATGCACGCAGATGAAATGCAAAGCTGCACATTCTGCTGAGTCATTGTCCATGTGGTGAATATTGACAGACAGTTTTAATCACACTCTTCATCAATTATCGAGTGCATTCTGACAGAATAATCTCATTTGAAAGAATCATGCTAAAAAAAAAATCAATGCCCTACTTATAAATATGCTAAGCTTCTGGGGGGTAAAAAAGGGCAAAGGATCGTTAACATTTATAAAATAATCTCACTCTTTCTGACGTTGCAGGTAAAATAATCGGACAGACATGAAGAGTTGAAGTTTTTATATTTCTTGAGAGTACACTGTCTTTGTCATAGATCTGCAGCACTGTTTCTATTAAGAAATATCTTCTCAATGGGATCAGGTTTCCAAATTGCGAATGAAATGTAAGCCAGTTATAAATATTCCATAAAACCTGGTTTTGGTCACATAGCATTTTTGGATCTGAAAAGAAATATAAATGGTATCTGCGAATGAGGAATTTCCCAGGAGTGCAGCGGAAGTTAATCTCACTTTTGAAAAGAAGACTTGGTAGGCGTAGTGTGGAAACTGCTGTTTAAAAGAAAACTAAAAGTGATCTTGTAGGGATCATAAATACATTGCCACAAGGATGCTTTTTTCCCCCCTTACTATGGCTAAGGTTTGCCCTGGCCATTGTAGGATTCAACAATTATTCAGGTCCTACATCCATTTTTTTTTTATTGCTACATCACAAATGACCACAAACGAAGTGGCTTGAAACAACCCTAAGACATTCCTGAAAATCATCAGTCTGTCATTGTGTTGAGTATCCTCATGAGACTCACATTAAGGAGGTGACCTGGTCTCTTCCTGACCTCAGAGTCTTTTTTCTGTCTTAAGTGGTTGCAAAATTCAGCTCCCTGTGGCTGTAGGAGTCCCGTCCCCAGCTCCCAGCTGGCTCCTTTCCTCAACGGGGGCTGAGCTCAGCTGCTGGCGCCACTTGCGTTCCTTGTCACGGGGTGCTGTCCAGGCTTCTCAGACAGCCACGCAGAATCTCCCTCTGCTGGAATTCCTCTCGTGCTTAGGAGAAGAATGCTCTCCTTGTGAAAGTCTAACCCAGTTAGGTCGGGCCCAGCAAGGATCATCTCCGTCTGCTGAAATCAACTGTGTCTTGTGACACAGTCTAATCACGGGAGTGAAGGCTCATCCCGTGATGCTCAGATGTTCCTACACTCAAGGGGATTGGGCTATAAGCCTGCCTCCTGCTGGACCCCGGCTTTCTTGATCATATAAATGAATAAAAGATAAATCTAGTGAGAGTGAAACCATGAGTTGAAATCTCACAATCTTGGGGAAGATTGAGTGGTTATTTAGCATGAGACCATCCATGTTCTTCAGAACATAAAGAAACACGGGAAGTCAGAAGTGAAGACCCAGTCATGACGGTGCACTTTCTGCATCTTCCAGAGAAGACACAGGGAAGGGGCTCACTGTCGAGCTAGTCCCTTTAGACAAGGATCTGGGGCTGAAGACAGCCAGCGATCAAGCACTCCTGCCAGTGTGCTGCCATCAGGAATTCTCCCACTGTAGTTCATCCCCATGCACGGAGAGAACCTCCAGCCCTGAGAAGAGTCTACTCAGATATTCTGCACAGGTGACAGGGCTACGAGAAAGCTGATACCTCTGCTTCACTCAACTTCTTTCTTTGTCCTTTTCTTTCATAAAACAAACCTGTTTCCTTTGCAAAAGCAGGGTATTTAGAGTCTACGTTTGATTGCTCTGTGTGGTGGATCAAGACAATTACATTCAGAAGCCATCTTAGAAAAAGATCATTGAAGTGTTGGCAGGAATTAGCCACTTAAAGTCCTTTACTCAACTGGGGCTTCAGGGCATGGCCAGGGCAAAGGACAGCCACTGCACTCCATGTCATGCCCCAGCCAGGGCACTTAGACAATGAAATAGTAACATAAAAAGTCACTTCATGGTGCGCATGCAGCCCTTACCAATACGAGACCATTCCCTTCAGACACAGGAACACACTTGTTGTAATGAAACATGTTCATCCGCATATAATCTACCCTGATATTCGTTTCTTTCTTTCAGTAATTCAGGTGCAAAGATGTGGAATAATCATAGTTCACTGGTATCACTGATGTTTTGTTTCCTTTATCCATCCATCATCCACCCATCTATCCATCCATCCATTCATCCATCCACCCACCATCCATCTATCCACCCATCATCCATCTGTCCATCTCCATTCATCCATCCATCCATCATTCATCTATCCATCCATTTATCTGCCATCCACCCATCCATTCACCCATCCATCCATCTATTCATCTATCCACCCACCATTCATCATCCATCCATTCATCCATCTATCTACCCATCTATCCACCCACCATTCATCATCCATCCATTCATCCATCTATCTACCCATCTCTCCATTCATCCATCATCCATCCATCCATCATCCATCATTCATCCACTATTCATCCATCCTTCATCCATCTATCCATCCATCTACCCATCCATCCTTCCATTCATGTATTCTTTCCTTTTTAACAATATAATGATTATCTATGGGCCCACAAGCCAAAGGAAAAATGAGAATATTATCAGTAACTTGAATCAATCTACATGCTATTTCCATAAGTAACTGATATCTTGAATTTTTATTGAAAGTTTCCTTTATGTATTAAGTTTAATCCTATAAAGTTATATAATGTCATAAAAGCCATTATTGGTGTCACTTCGTTTTGTGCTGAAACTTTAAAAAAGTAGTGTCATGGCTTAGAGTGACTTGAGGCTTTTTTCAAAAGCTATAGATTAATGTGTTAAGACCCATGGGTATACTTTTGTGTAGCTACAGTTAATCCGCTTTCCTACTGTATAATATTTCATCATCATTTCACTATAATGCCACCATAATGAGGAATTTAAAAGGGATTTATTCTATTTCACTGCATGCCAAAGTACAATGAACACTAGCTCACTATGTGTGCAGTGCCATTTTTCACTAAATATTTAAATCTCCACATGCTGCCTGAGAGACCCGCTTTCCTTTCTCAGTGTAATGAAGATCGCATCTGTCTGATGCTATTAAGCCAGTTGCTACTCAGCGGTGGCAGTTCACAGGAGCCTGAACCCAAAGGAGACCATCAACCAGTAAAATAAAACCATTCTAATGTGTTTTAAAATCCCCATAGCTTTGCAATACTCCAGTAATTCCAGGCAACATTATGTATCAACAGAGATCAAGCAAGTTCTTAAAAAAATGATTATCCATGATCAATGGTTCTCCATTTCACGTTCTGTTAGTGGGGAGAAAATATATGTACAGTCCAGGATGAAACTGTTCCTTCTGATGTTACAGAAATTCCCGAAACACTGTTTCCCTTGTATTTAACAACGTTATTGAGATTTCGGACTTTCACTATGCCTTTTACCTAAGATAAATCGTCTTAAAATGAGCAGTTAAATGCCTCTGAAAAAATGTTTCTTGTCACCCTCTGGAAATGAGAAATGCTGCAAGTATTTGGAGCTTAGAACGCCCATCTCCAAATAAATTACATATCTTTCTAAAGGAGAGGAACACAGTCTAATTAACATGCTTTCGGTAACTTGGGGACACAAAGGGCCTGCAATGTATCAATCCTTTCCAATAACCTCACCTCTTTTCCTTTTTCTCATGCATGGTGATGGCTCGGGAGGGGGTCAACAGGGAAAAACCAGCTATGGAAGAATAAGATGATTTTTACGAGCCGTTTAATGATAGAAAAGCAAAGCAGAAAGTCAAAAGAAGCGTAGGGAGAGATGGACTCTCTTCTGAGCAGAGGAAACACACAGCACATCTTGTAAGCCTAGGGATTTCAACATCACATGCTACCTGCGATTTGGCGTCTCCCCACACTGCCTCACTACTGCACAGATGGGTGGAAGACATTGTCCCTGACCCTCCTGGGTTCTCCTAGCTGGTCTAAGAGTTAAAAGGACATGAGATAGATGGAAAGAGACAATCACACAAATGCTTAATAACATTTGGGAGAGACCCAGGAAAACTGAGTCTCTCACCAAAGTGGCCCAAACCCTCACCTTAAACACCAACTTCAGTTAAAGACAAAAGAGGATGTTGGGGGGTAGCGGTCTGGGACTTCAAAGGGGAGGAAGGCAATTCACATGGAGATGGAAAACAAATGTTTGTTAAAAAAAAAGTTTGATGGAACAGGCAGAGACAATGGGGACAAGGAGAGGAATTATTTTAATAAACAGACTCTGCTGGGTCCCTCCCTGTCTGCACAGCTGGTTCATGTAATAGCCATCTATGGTGACAACTCCCATCCTGGGACAGGTCCCCCACCTACATTCTTTAAGCTGTTAGGAGAAAGGTGAAAGGTTCTTCCTGAGTTTCTTGAGACATTTTGGGGTGGTGAGGTTTGCTCCCCTACACAGGTTCACCTGCCATCTGACCTCAAAGAGTGGATATTTGGCAAAACCCAGGAAGGATTATGGGCTTGCCCCTTAGAGACAGAGTGATCCTGACAGAGACTAGGACATATGACTTAGCAATGTAAATATTACAGACGTTAGTTATGACTGGTGGGAAGTGGGCCAACTGGAAAACCTTGTATTAGTTCTACAAAACGGAGACAACACATTTTGCCAACCTCTAGTAAAATTTGATGATTTCTGGTAGAACAGATAAAGACAGACTGAAACAAACACACACGTGTGTGTGTGTGTGTGTGTTTTCATATACACACACTCCATGTGTTACATTTATATAGGAAGTGGGTAATACACAGTTTTTCACAAGAAGGTCCAAACAATGCATAATGCTGTTCTGCTACCAGGATGTGGATCTGGATGTCTTGGGTTCTTTTGAATTTTATACATCATATTGCCACTTTAAAAGTACATATTAAAATACAAGAAGTGACTGAAATACACAGCACCTGTCACAGAATTCACATAGTGACAGGCAATGCTTAGGAAAGTCAACACCCTAACTCACTGTGTTGCAGGAAAATGAGGGGCGCAAGAAAATGGTCACAACTCACGTCTCAGGTGAGTCCCTGGCATGCACCCTGCCAAGGGAAGGTCCTTAGATTCCCACAGGAAAGAATTTAAGAGTGAGCCAAAGGAGAGTGAAAGTGGACTTATGCAGGGAGCCGCACACTCCACAGAGGGTGGGCCGTCTCAGAAGGGGAGAGGCCCCAGGGTATGGGGTTGTTAGTTTTTATGGACTAGTTTCATCTGCTAACAAGTGGGAGGATTATTCCAATTATTTCAAAGAAGAGGGTAGGGATTTCCAGAAATTAGGCCACCGCCTACTTTTTGGCCTTTGACAGTCAGCCTGGGAACTGTCATGGCAGCTGTGGATGTGCCATTTAGCGGCTGGTGTATTACCGTCAGCGTATAATGAGGCTCAAGGTCCAGTGGGAGTTGAGCTCTTCTGCCATCTTGGGCCCGGTTGGTTCTAACCAGTTTTTGTTGTATCCTCAAGGGCTGTGTCATTCTTTTAATGGTGGTGGCCTACCCTGCCCCCTTCCCTCCTGTCTCAATTTGTTGGTAAAATGCTAACAGTACTACAAAGTAGGTTAAGGGTTTCTAGACTAATGGAAAAAAAATGCATCTTTCAACTGAAATGTGTTTTCTTCGAAAACAGCTGGATTTTCTTTTGTATCTGCTGTACTTAACTGCTTTGTATCTGCTCTGAAAGCATGTATAAAATAGGCACATTGCTGCAGATTATCTCCAAATTTCATTTCTGTGCTAACATTGTATAATATTATGATTGTAAAGAAAAAGTAATTTTGAGAATTAAAAAAAAGGATGGTTGGGAAATATTATCAAGACATTAACATACAGAGAGCTGAAAATTATCATTCAGTTTAACTGTCAAAAAACATTTCAGTTAGTTAGACCCACGAACTGGGCTGTCATTATATTCCCACAGTGATCTGTATTTTCTGAATTAAATAGATTTTTCTTTTTTCTTTTTTTTTTTTACAAGCATAACATTGTTACTGAATTTCTTCCTTTTCATCAGCCTCCTTCCCCATTCCTCTTCATCCCAATGACTTTCCCACCTGCATTGACTACTTACAGATAATGCTTTTACAGATCACAGAATTTTATAGGGAATGGGAAAAAAAAAAAAAAACATCTTCTTGGGGCTGATAGCTAAGCTGACTGATTTTCATTTGCCAGTCTCTCCACTATGAATGTTGACTTAGCCAGATAAAACACCAGCTTGATCAACTGCCTGGCTTACACTTAGCCAGCTATTTGGCAGAGAAACCTCTGTTTTCAGTATCCTTCCCATCTTTCTGACAAAGAAGCAGAAAGTCAAATTTCTCCTTAAGTTAGAGAAACCAGAACAGGCTGCTCGAGAAAAAAACAAAACAAAACAAAACAAAAACACAAAACAAAAAAAACACATGTGCATAGTCTCATGCGATAAATAATTCTTCCACATGAGATTCTAAGGTACTAGATTTTACCTCACGGAAACAGTCATTCCACATGACTAAAAAGATGATAGAGGGAACAAGGGGAGAGAGAAAGCCATGATACGTCTGCACGTACGCGCACAGGCAGACCTCGTGTTTTTGGACCTCACAGGTAATTGCATTTTTTTGGCAAAAACTGAAGACTGTGGCAATCCGGCCTCGACCAAGTCTGTCGGCGCCATTTTCCCAACAGCATGTGCTCACTCTGTGTCTCTGCTTCACGTTCTGGTAATTCTCACAGTGTTTCAAACGTCTTCACTACGATTATGTTTGTGGTGGTGTCTGTGATCAGTGGTCTTGGATGTTACTTTTAAGACTCGCTGAAGACTCAGAGGATGGTTAGCACTTTTTTTTTTTAAATAAAGCAGTTTTCAATGAAGGTCTGTACCTTCTTATTTTTAGATATAATGCTATTGCACACCTAATGGACTATAGTCTAATGTAAACATTAGTTTTAGCTGCACTGGGAAACCAAAAAATTCGTGTGACTCACTTTATTGTGATATTGGCTTGATTGTGTTGGTCTGGAACCAAACCTGCAGTTTCTCCTGAGGTCTCCCTCTCTATACATCTCAATGGATCATGACACAGTATGGAAACAGCTTTGAAGTTTTTAAGATTTAGACCTCTTCTCTGGGGCCCAATGGTATTGATCTTGAAGGCAGAATAGGCATTGCATGATTGTCCTCTTGAAAGACTGAGTTTAAGTGAAACATAGTTTCTAAAGAATGTGGCGATATACAGGTGGTGGTTCCCAGCAGGGGTTTAATGCAGAGCTACAGGAGAACATATGCGGCTGTTGTGTTAGTCCGCAAGAGATGCCTTAACAAACATCACAGAATGGAGAACTTAACAGAAAGTTATTTTCTCATGATTCTGGAGGCTGGAGTCTGAGATCAGGGTGTGAGCAGGGCTGGGGTCTCCTGAGCCCTCTCCCCTTGGTGTGTGGACGGCCGTCTCCTCCCTGTGTCCTCCCGTGGGCGTCCCTCTGCGTGTGTCTGGGTCCTCATCTCCTCTTCTTATAAGGACCCCAGTCCTATGGGATCAGGACCCACCTAGTGACCTCATTTTACCTTCATCACCTCTTTAAAGACCCCCGTCTCCAAATCAGCCCCATTCTGAGGCCCTGGGGGGTTAGGATTTCAGTACAGGAATTTGGGGTGGGGACACATTTCAGCCCATTACAGTTGTCAAAAGACCTGGTGACGCCAAGCATGATTACGAAAGAAAGTGCAAAGTATTCTTCATTACCTCAGTTACGATGGCACTATTCCTCCATCACTGATGCTCAAAACCCACCTGCTAAAACTAGAAAACTAGATCAATCGCATCCTGAAGCTGCACAAACGCCGGATCGCTGGCACACAGCACCCGGACCGTCGTGTCTGCGGTTCCCGCGGCGCCAGGGCAGCAGAGCCGGGCAGCCCCGAGGCCGTCACAGACAGACCCTCACTCTTCTGGACCTTCCTTGCTTTCGAGCTTTCTGTGAGCAGGGCAGGTGCGAAGACAGGTGACGGCCAAATCTCACAGCCTTCACACGAGTGAAGTCGACACCTTACTCGCCTCACACGGAGGTCAGAGAAGGGGGCTCCGTTTCACCCGGGTGTTTAGGGGCCTGGGCTCCTGGAAATGAGCCCAGTTCTGAGCGCTGCGCCCAAAGGACAAGCTGAAGACCAGAGGACGGAGAGCCCACTGACTCCTCTAAAAGTAAAGCTGGGAGGGGGACGGCTTGCACGCCCATGACTGAGTTATGTCCCACGACGCAGGTCACCTTAAGACACTGAGATCGCTCCTCGGGTTTGATCTGGACTCAGGAACACGCCTCTTATTCAAGCAAGTATTAAGAGATCAGGTTTGGAAAAATGGATTTTACGTTATGCACGTTTTCAAACAGAGAAAGCAGAGAGACTGAACCGGGGATGGAGTTAGACACACGCATCTCAAAGAGCAGATGGCGAGGCCACCCTGGGGTTGGGGTGAATTCACGCACAGACAGACCGCACCGGGGTGGCGTCTGAACTCAGACACGCCAGGAACAGTGAGACCGCGAATGCAGAACAGCCCCCTCTCTGGCTGGTTGGGTTCCTGCCTATTCCCCAGTTACAGAGGCGGCCTTTCTGCTGTCCCCGGACATTAGAATTATTGAAATACTCTCCCATAGAAATATCTCCATATTCCAACAATCTCCAGTCCAGATAAACTGCCCAGCGACACGCAAATCCTGCAGGAGCTCCTTTGTAGCATCTTCATACCGAGACAGCCCGCAGCCCCCTGGTTTGCATTCTCTCCTGCTGCGGTAAGTAAAACATTCACTTGCCCAACCGCAAGCACGTTTCTTACAGACTTTCTAAATTTGCCCAAATATCGCATTCTTTTTTTCAAAAAGTAGAAGTATTTCAGACAGTCCCCTTCAACCAATCACTTAAGATCTGTACCCTACAGACCAGATTCTCCAAGCACAACACAATTAAGTTTAAAAAAAAAAAACAACACAACGATGACTATAAAACAGACACTCAAACACTCTTTAAGCAAAACTCTTTGTGGGCAGAATCCCTGGATTTATTTAATTGGAATGTACTTATGTTGATAAGAAAATATCACCTCCTAAGCTTTTGGAAGACAGATAAATCTGTAGATTAGTAAAATTTATATCTGTACGGCTTACATTAAAAAAAGCAATGAAATCTGACTGTTATAAAAGATGATTGCCAAATAAAATCTTACTAAGTATCAATTCCTTTCCACCAGGATTAAGACATTAATCATCCTCAAATTTGCTTCCACTGATTTCCTTAAAAAGCAAACTACACTTTTTCTTGCCACCTGTGTTCAGGCAAAGACATTCTTTCAGTAAGCAACACACCTTGGCTTTTAATACATACCAGGCAAAGAAGGAGAATTGATGGAAAAACATGGTGGTGGTGAATCCAATGGTGCTGGAATGAATAAACAGTGATTGGTAGTGATTTGCTGAATTCTTACCTTGTGATAAACGCTTTGCAGACAATCCAAGATGGGTTTTACTAGCGACCAAATTGTACGCCCCTGCTCGACAGACTTCCCTCGGCTTTTTTATAATCTGATGATGAGTTGAATACCCTCCACACCAGTATATATTAATCACACGTAATTGGCTCTACAGGGAACAGTTGTCTTCTACGGAAACAAAACATCGTTACCTTTGACGTTCTCTCGTTGTAACGCTTTTTTTGGCAGAAATTTGCTCACGGCGTCTTTCCCCATGGCTGGGGTCCGTTTCATCGACAAGAAACTCACCTGGGAAGTTGGCGAGGAGGGTATCGATGCCAGATGGTGGGGAGCCTGCCTTCCTCCTCGTGTGTGGCGCAGAGGCCGGGGAGGGGACGCCAGCAGGATGGAGAGTCCCCTGCTGAAGAGAAAGCAGCCTTGTAGCAACAGAACGTGCCAGGCAAAAGCAACAGAGAGCCAGAAGTTGCTGAAATGATGGCTGATTATTCTAAAGAAAGGATTCTGACACCAATCGGCCTTTCTTTGGACATTTCTTGTTTACTGAAGGCCACTGTTTGTTACACACATTGTCACGAAAGACACTCTGCGTAAAACCCCATAGTGAGTGGACTCCATTTTACAATCTGCAATCTGTTTTTTTTTCCCTCATCCCAAACCAATGCCAACTCATTTGTTGACTGAGCCTTCAAATATTAAAAACGATTTCTCATTTTGCAGAACTGTGCTTCTGGAAATAACGGATACCACGTGGTTCCAATAGAAAAGGCAAACTCTTACGAAGGGCATGGAGAAAATTTTTGGAGGTGAGGTTTGCAACTGGGACCTGGAAACTGGATGAGTCCATTGGAGTCGTGCCATGTTGTTGAATGTGGGACCCCTCAAGGTCAGCCTGCTATACTTATTTATGTGTTGATTTTTGCCTGAGTGTGATATGAAAATGTCCTTCTGAAAACTGTGCTGACACCCCTCAGATGGGAAAACATCCCATCACCTGCTTGGTCCTGTCCAGTAAGAGGCACAGGTTCTTGAATGAAATGAATACGGCCATGTTCTGTGTGATGTGGGGGATGTTCTAAGTTTTAATTCCCCTTCCCGATCTGCTAGGCTGACTGTCCCCCTTTCGACAGCTCTGACTCATTCACAAGACATTTGATCATTTCAAGGTGAACATAACATCTGGACGATCATCATCTCTATAACCTAATGACCCCCATCCATTTGTGGCCACTGCAAAACCAACTCCAACGGCAGCAGCCTAAACACACTTTTATTATCTCATGGCCTCCACGGGACAGACGTCCAGGGCTTAGCTCTCTCCTCTGCTCAGGGTTTCACATGCATTAAGTCCAGTTGTTGGCCAGGCTGCAGTCTTATCTGGAAGTTTTGGGAATTCAGTTCCTTGGGGTTGTAGGACTGAGGTCCTGTCATTTGCTGCTGGCTGCGGGAGACCCAGTCCCTAGAAGCCAGCCCTTTTCAGTCCTCACCACTGGTGACTGCTGTCTTCCCTGAGCCCTGCAGAAGTGCACCTGCTCTCACCTCTTTTCAGGTTCACCTGATTAGGTCAGGCTCACCAGGAAAATCCCCCTCCTTGTGATCAAGTCAAAGCCAAATGGGTAGTAGCTTCATCTTGGGAAATAAATCCCACCCCATCCACAGCCCCACCCACACTCAAGGGGACTGAATTAGGCAGCGTGTGTGCCACCAGGAGGCAGCATTCTTGTTGGACATCTTACAACCTTATTTCCCTCATCCTAGTCATGGTTTATAATCAACTGCTGTTTGTTTCCTTGCAGTTTTTATTGTGAACTAGAGCACAGCATGCAAGGGAGTGAGCGCCCCTCCTTTCCACAATGACTGGCAACCCCACCTCTGTCTAACCAGAGTCAGTATACTCATGTATCTCATGGTATCTTGGACCCATCTTGCAAGGATGCAATGCTATCTTAATGAACGTCTTAAAATTACAATGACTTTAAAAAATCCATCGGCCAAGACTGCCTACATTGTTAAGCATTTATTAATTTCAAAAAGAGATAATTAACCTTTTCTAAAGCTCTTCCCTTCTCCTCTACTGTGCTTACTTATTTTCGTACTTTGCCAGGAGATTTTTACTTCATGCCATGGTCATGTCCTGGAGCAACAGGTTTAGGAGCACTTTTCCATGAACCTAATTATTTTGACCTGTCCAAGGTCTTTAGTCTTTGTAGCCTTAATGCAGTGACCTGGTAGAATATCAGTTCTCACGTTCACCAATTCAAGAAATTATCTCGAAACCAAAGCCAGCATCAGTGCCTGTTCTGACTTTACTGGTCCTTTTTTTTCCCCCCTTAGCATTTCCAATTTTCTTCTCAGCTCCTGGATGTATCCAAGATAATGCTGATGTATATTTTATCCAGCATTTGTGTTTACAATCACACTGGCTCAGAGATTTGGTCAACCATGTTGCAGAAAATCCAAGTCTAGAAGTCTTTCCCTCTGTAATGTGCGAATCTTTCTATCTTGATTTCCAGCAATAGTGTTTTTCTTATTTGTATCTTGGTGGAATGAGATTCTCAGGGGAAAGAAAACACAGAAGGAATGTATTAGAGGTTAAGTTATAAGAAGGCAGGTAAAACATAGAAACTGGAATTAAATATTAGGGTAGGTGGGTTACACATATGCCAGTGTTATGGGTTGAACTGCATCCCCCAAAAGACATAGTGAAGTCCTAAGTCCCAACACCGCAGAGTCTGACCTTACGTGGAAATAGGGCAAATGAAGATGTTCTCACATAGATAAGAGGAGTCACCCTGGAGTAGGAGGGGCCCCCCTAAGCCAATATCACTGGTGTTCTTATAAGACAGGAGGAACCCAGGTGGACACACAGACACAGAGGGGAAGCCACATGGAGACAGAGGCAAAGATGGCAGTCATACAGTTGCAAGCTGAGGGATGTCCAGGGTCACCAGAAGCCAGAAGAGGCAAGAAGGATCCTTGCCTGGAGTCCTCAGAAGGAACGAGATCTGTTGACAACTTGACTTGGGGATACGTACAGCCTTAAGATCTCAGGAGTAGGGTGAGATACTGAGGGTAAAGATGGAGGGAGCAGGTATCACACACCCCAAGGTTTCAGGGGCGCCATGTACAACAGCCAAGACATGGAAGCAACCTAAGTGTCCATCCACAGACAATTAGATTAAGGCGATACGATAGATACATACAGTGGAATACTACTCAGCCTTGAAAAAGAATGAAATAATGCCATTTGCTGCAACATGGATACACCTGGAGATCCTCATACTAAGTGAAGTAAGTCAAACAGAGAAACACAAATACACTGTGACATCACTTCTGTGTGGAATCTAAAAAATCATACAAATGAATCTATGTACAAAACAGACTCACAGACGTAGGAAACAAACTCATGGCTGGCTACCAAAGTCACATGGTTCATGGTATTTGGGTCACAGCAGCCCTGGGAACTTAATATAACCAGAGATAGGCAGCCTCAGTGCTACAGGACTTAAGGAAATAAGGATGAAACACCACACGGGGAGGCAGGTTCCACTGTCCCAGCCCCTCAGTGGAGCCCAGTCATGCCTGAACCTCTCTCTCAATGTGAGCGTGTGAGTGAGGCCAGCCCAGGTGGATAGAGAAACCGCCAAGACAATGTGCATCTTAATGAGAAATAGCGGAACGCCATGGTTTTAAGGCATTGCACTTTGAGGACAGTTTCTAATGCAGTGAGAGATGGGGGACACCCTCCGGCAGGCCCTTTAACTCAGTAATTGAAAAACCATCTAAGTCAATACTGGAAAACTATTTTGCAGAAATCTACTCATTTGCTTTTTTCAAGATCTTTTTCTGGTTCTTCTCTGTCTTTATAAAATCTTTTCTCTTTGTCATTTTTTTCCCTATCCTCTTTTTTCCATACTTTTCTGTTCTTCCCTTCCCTCCTCCTTCCCCTCCTTCCCTCCCTCCCTTCCCTCCTCCTTCCCCTCCTTCCCTCCCTCCCCTCCTTCCTTCCATCCATCCTTCGTTCCTTCCATTTGTAAACTGTCACCTAAGAAGCTGGAAGTACCAGGCGTGGCCACCCCCAGCACCTGTAAGTGCAGTCTTAGCCAGTCTACCTGCAGAACCCATGGGTGGCATTCACCACACTCAGGAAATAAGCAGACAGGAAAACTTAGCAATATCAGGTAGAATGTTAAGAATTCCTAGGAGGGAACAGGAAAAAGCGACTTCCAACCTGGTCATCCTTACAGTCAGACGTGCGTTCACAGGAGCTCATGCTGTTTGATTGAGCTCCTTGGGCAACTAAGTCCTGACAGTCAGACTCTGAGAGCCAGGAAATCAGCCAGAACTGAGCATACACCCTTCTGTGAAGCACCAGGCCAGCAGTGACAGAGAATGTGGACGGTGATGAGCTGGACCATCCCAGAGCTCACTGGACCTGACAGTGCTGCTCACCCACCAGACATAACCGAGCCAATCAGAACATTCACTAGGAACTCGGGTATCCGGGTACTTCATCGGAATTTGTTTTTTTTCATTCCACACGTGTTTGTGTTCGCCTAAGAGTTTTTTTTTTTTTTATTTCCAAAATATTGGGGGAGCATCTGCGTCATTCTCTCTAGTTGAATCCATTTTGTGTTCCCAAATCCCTTAAAATGTACTCTTGACTCAGTGATAAGCTGGCTCATCTTTCTACACTGACAGATAATCCAGATTCTTGATCCAACTTGATTTTAAGGTTAAAATATCTTGATTTTTTTCACTTTAAAATGCCCATGATTTTTACATCATTTCCATAAAGAGAATGGTTGAAGCAACTTTATCTTTTTTTCTTGAGAGAAATTCCGACCCTTTGAGTGCCTCCGTTTTCATGAAAGTCTCGACCCCCCATCTATAGATAGTTCTTTGCTTTATTTTTTCTTCTTAAAGAGGCATCTTTTTTCAGTAATCTATTTATTTTTATTTTTATTTGGTGGGATGGAGGTCATTAAGGTTATCTATCTATTTGTTTGTTGTTTATTAGTTTTTTTAATGGAGGGACTGGGGATTGAACCCAGGACCTCACGCATGCTAAGCACACACCGTAACACTGAGCTCTACCCTCCCCGCCTTAGACAGGTATTTATACCCATTTCCCTTTATTATTCTCCAGAGATAATCAGCATTTTGAATGCTATGTCCATCTTTCTCATGCTTAGTTTCGTCCCAAATAAGCTGGATTTACTTATTTCAGAACAAAATTTGGAGCTCTCTGTAAAATCAAGCCTACTTGCAGCAGTATGGTTCTGGTGGCCTTTTGAGACCACACTGCAGCACTGCCCTTGAAAACTGGCTTTAGATAACTATCCGCAATGAGTGGCTTATTTTCTTCGATTTATTTTTAAAGAGTACAAACAAAAGGTGCTGTACCTCTTCATAAATCAAGAAGACCCTGTTTGAAAAACATGTGGAAATCTTAGGTATGAAAAGAAAGTTTGCCAGTTTGCTGCATGTTCTAATTTTGAAACACAAAAAAATTGAGACATTTCCCCTTATTTTGAGAATATTTGCTCCTCCTAAATTAGTAGCAAGGCGCTGCATTTAGCCTCTAAGAGCGTGACTCTATTTATTTCATGTTTTAATGAAAGTTTATGATAAACCTAATTAACTATCGTTTGAGGGCAGCTTAATTCTAATTCTGCCTATGCAGAGAGGCTTGTTTTAAATAAGATGATCAGTTCTAACTTTATGATGATATGATTTCAAATTCTAACTGAATTTAAAAGTTTTATATACATCCATATCCCCATGAGTAACACAGTCAGAATCAATTTTGGCATTATGGTCAGTAAAATATAATGAGGCAGAAAACTGAAATGAAAAAACGCTGAAGGGATTTTAAAATATTCATGGAAATGGTCTTAGATTAGATAGAGTCGCTTAACGATAAACAGAAAAAAAAAAAAGCAAAGGGGAATCTGATTAGCTGTTACTTAATTAAATATTTACTTTGCTTGGCAATCTCGTCTTATTTTTACACAGTTGCCGAGCGTGTTTGTCGGAACAGAATTGATTAGCTGTTAAGATGCCTTCTGGTGACACACAGAATGCAGCTCTCTACTCAAAAGACAGGAGGTGTTGAGACATGATCTCAGTGTGAAGGTCTCCCATCCCCGATTTCTCACTTTTCATTAATACATTAAACATTGGCCGAGTCCACTGCGAATGCTGGCACTGGGTTCAAATCTGAAGATGCCAAGATGAATTAGAGGTAACTGCCATCTTGGAAAAGCTCAAGTCTCAAAGGAAAGTCACATGTGTAAACTGATGTTTTCAAAGTGCCACATGAAATATTATGATCCAAAAAAAAAAAAAAAGAAAAAAACAACAGAAAAAAATTCGGATAAATTTTGTGACCTTTGCAACTCTAAGTAGGTATTGATTTACTAGATCTGCAGATGTTTTTTAATATTCCAATATTTCAAGAAAAACAATTTGCTGTGCTCAGTCTGAGCTGGAGTTTTCCATGTTCTTTCAAACTGACACATAAATCAAGAGGTTCTGCTTACCTTGATGATAACACTGATGTTTATTTCTTTTATTTTTACAGCTTTATGGAGACGTAATTGATGTGCAATAAAACCTGAACAAGTTTAATATATAAAGTTTTATGAGTTTGGACACACACACACACACACCGTGATACCATCACCACCGTCAAGGAGGTAAACTTATCCATCACCTCCTGAAGCCTCTCTTTATTGTTGTGTGTGCGAGAGTGTGTGTGTGCACGTGAGTGAGAACTAACTTAACACGAGATCTGCCCTCTTAACAATTAAGTGCACAATGCCATGTTAAGTCTAGGTACCGTGTTGTACAGACGATCTCTTGAACTTACAACTGAAACTTTACATCCACTGAGCAACATCTCCCAGGAATAATCAGCTTATAAGTAAATCAGGGGATTTTTTTTTTTTACAGTTTTAAGACAATTTTATGGATTGAGCAACTATCTTGGCTCAATTAATATGTGTTGATAAACCAATTTTCAGTAGTGTTCTTGTGCACTTGAGTGAAGGCCAGGACAGCTGGCTGGTGTGTTACCAACTGCAAAAAGGTGTTTCTGCTAAATTGGTTTTTCATCTCTCAAAATGTCAAATAAAGCAAAAATGGGCTGTACTGTCAGACATGGAATAATTACATTTCACTTGGGATGAAATCTGGCTGTTCAGGCTCTCTATCTACAAGCTAAACTGAGTCAGGCAGTGATTTCTGACTAGGTAAAAAGTAAATGGCTATTAAAACTGCGTATTTCCATCTTTGTCATCATTGCTATCACCATCATATCATCATCATCACCATCTCCATCATCATCACCACTACCATCATCACCACCACCACCAACATCACCATCATCAACACCACCACCATCACCACCATCATCAATACCATCATCTCCACCATCATCTCCACCACCATTATCATCAGCAGCATCACTGTCATCACTACCACCACCATCATCACCGTCACCATTATCATCATTACCATAATTGTCATAATCATTACTATCGCCATCACTGTGATCCCACCGTGAACATCATTAGAATCACCACCACCACCACCACCAACTTCACAGTACAATCTTATAAGAAATCTCTAGATATATTGCTTATTGATTGGATGTTCAGCACTTAGGGAATCTTCTCCAGCAGGGTGGTAACCACGTTTGTCTTTTTATGTCCTCATGCCTATCTCCAACACTGTATCTGCTTTCAAACAGATGTCAGATCAGATTACACGTAGATGAACAGATGGAGGGGTACTTTGTTGGTGGTGGTGGTGAAGGAATGGTGTAGATCAGTATGAAGACACGTAGACCAAATAATCCATTTGAATTGCATCAGTTAGATGCATGTAATTCTCACTTACAACAAGCTTGCTTTGTGACTGGCTGTTCTATCAGATGCTGACAAACCAACCCTTACCAGACAGATATGGAAGTTATCCATTTTTCTGAATTCAGTAAGTATTCAATAGCCCCTTACTGTGAACTTAGCCTTCTGATAGGTCATGTGGAGCCTCACAGATTATTGGTGAAAACAATTTATAAGTAGGATGACATCTATCACTCACTTCTTAGAATTCACTGAGCATTAGCTGTTCTGCATCAAAGGCATTTGAATTCTAGAGTAAAATAAATTCTAAAACAAGGGGAAAAAAGCCCAGGAAAAAAGGCAAGGCAGTATGTATGCAAGCATTCCTTGATTTAAACATCCCAGAAGTAATTATTTTTCTTCTGAGTAGCCACTGAGATGGGCCCTGGATGCTTCAAAGTTCATTAGATACAGACCTGGTTCCTCATCCTGGATGGGAGACAGGTATGTTACAAGATACTCAAGACACAGTGGATAAGAACGCCATGCAGAGTGATCACACGGCGCACTGAGGAGATCTGAAATCCTATCGAGTCTGGGAGGATTAGATGCTCAGAAGAGTAACAGATAAGTTGTGTCTTGATTTAGTTATGAGCTGCTTATAGGTGAAGAGTGTGAAAAGGATTTGCATGTATATGGAGTGGGATCAGCCTCAGCAAAGCCTCTGAGCATGGGTCTACACGGTAAAGGACAGCTGTAGGAACCCTTGTGGGAAATGGGAGGGTGATGGCGTGTGGAGGGCTGGGCTCAGTGACCAGAAGGAGGCTATTAGGAGAGATATACAGGGGGTTAAATCATGAAGGGCCTTGCTTGTGTGAAGGCGCTGGGCATCTCTGTGGGGACAGCAAAGAGCTATAGACGTACTTGAAGAAGAAAAGTAACAGGGTCTGATATATAATTCAGATGCCTCTGAGGTGATGCACTTATGACTGGTCTGCTTGAAACAATCTTTTGTGACCCTGGGGGGAAAAAATGCCGATTTGCCTCAAAATTGTCTGAGATCAGAAGGAGCCTGAAGTCGATGTCTTTCGATCTTCATAACAACTTCATAAAATCCAGCATCAAATATCTCTCCCATCCTCACTTTATCGCTAAACTTCTGTTTCACCCTTTCTCTGATGACTTGAAATGAAAATAATCACAGGAACCCCCGAAGTTTAACGGTGTTCTTTGAGTCTGCGTCCCATTTTCCTCGCGTTGAGCGGCTGTGCGAAAACACCACGTTAACTCACCTCGTCCCTGACGCGTCCCTGACTTTCTGAGAGTCCAGAGGACTTCGAAGTGCTCCTCTACATTTTGATCGTTCCATTTTGATTACATTTTTCTAACACTCTGAATCTACCATGGCGGCAGGGCACCGGCTGCCACTTAACACAGCAGGCACAAATGATCGCCCTCAACAAAGGGGCACCATTGAGGTCCTCAGCTGGCAGCAAATCCTCATGCTGTGCGACGTGTAAATATGTAGGCTGTGGTTCCATAATCCCAGCACTTACTTTTCAGTTGAGGAAAGAGGGCAAGTATACAGTAGTCACTGCGACTTGCAAAGTAGGAAAATATGAGTATAAATTCTATGAGTATAGAGTTAAGAGTCACCACTGTTGTCCACGTAGAAAGCCTCAGATGGAAGACTTCCTTGTAGAAAATGACCCCCCTCCCCCCATTTCCCAGTCGTTTCTGTTACCATGGGAGAATCCTCCTGCCCCCTGACACTGGTCACTCCTTATTTATTAATTGGCTCCTTGTTTAGGGAGTCTTTCCCTCAGTTGTGAATTACTCCTTCCCGTGGTGGAAATCCACAGAACCATTTCAAGTTTTTGTCACTCTGTGGGCGAGGACCAAGATTGTGACTTCTCACTGGAAATACACCCCAACGGTGCAGCAGAATCTACCGCCATGGTAGTGATGGCGACAGAAGCTGCCAGGGGATGAGCCTGGTGATGGAACTGACCACTTCCTGGTGTGACAGAGGCAACCTGTGGGCAGACGCAGCTGCCTCCTGATGGGAGAAGTCCTGCAGTGTGGGCTCGGTGTCTACACTCAAGCTTTCACCCTGTCCTAGTCCATCCTGCTGACGTGAGCTTATGTGGATGTGTCTCTCTGCAGCTGAGCATCCCTGTGGATGCAGCATCGTGGAGAATGGCCAAGGGGAGGGGGGAGTGTACACTTGAAATGGGTAGCGGTTGTCACTGAAAAAAAAAAAAAACTTATTAGAGAAATGATGTCTAGCTTAAAACTTGAAGAGCGAAGACGAGGGATTCACACAAAAGGAGGAGGCAGCCCACACCGGAGGAAGAGAAGACAGCATTTGGAAAGACCCCTGGTGGGTAAGGATTTGGAGGACACACAGACCTGAGTACCTGGACAAGGGAGATAGAAGTTAGGGAGACTGGATTAGTCCTGAGTTCACTGCAAAGAGATACACAGTCCTCTAGACAGCAGAGTGAAATAATCATGTCGACATTTTAAAAAGAAATACATTGCTCAAGTTGTTCCATGAAACGCAGATCAGACAGCCACCAATCTGTCCTCTGTGTCTAGGACTTTGAATTTTCTGGTTTGTTTTGTTTATCTGTTTTAGATTCCACATGTAAGTTAGATCATACGGTATTTTTCTTCCTCTGTCTGACTTACTGCACTTAGCGTAACACCCTCAAGATCCAACCATGTTATCTCAAATGGTAAGATTTCCCTTTTTATGGCTGAGTAATATTCCATTGTGTCTGTCTGTCTATCTCTCTCTCTCTATCTATACATCCATCTATCCACCTATCCATCTGTCTGTCTGTCTGTCTATCTATCTCTTACATACACATCACATTTCTTTATCCATTCACCCTGAGGTAAGGAGTGGCGGGGGGGCAAGATGGGTGAAGAGAGACAAAAGGTACAAACTTCCAGTTACAAAATAAATAAGTCCTGGGGTGCCATGTACAGCATGGGGACTACAGTTAGTAATGCTGTATTGCATATTTCAAAATTGCTAAGAGAGCAGATCTCACAAGTTCTCATCATATGAAACAATTTTGTCTCTAGGTTTGGTGATGGATGTTAAGGACACTTGTGGTGGTGATCATTTCACAATATACACAGATATCAAATTGTTATGTTGCACATAAACTAAGATAATGTTACGTGTCACTTATATCTCAATTTAAAAAGAAAAGAAAAACCAGGAGAACTCTAAAAACACCAAATGGATGAAGCACATGAAGAGAGAAAGTTGGAGAGCACTGAGATGATGTAGACCATAAGTCTGCAACATTTTTTTCCCAAAAATCCAAATAAAAAGTAGATACTTTAGGTTTTGCAGGCCATATGGTCCCTATCAACAATTCTCAAGCCTAGAGCTATAGTGTGAACTCCACCAGAGACACGTAGACCGCACACATAGGGATGGTCATGGCCGTATGCCAAGGGAACTATTTACATGCAGCTGGCCGGATTTGGGTCACAAGCTACAGTTTGCTGATCTGTACTGTACACATGATGGTGGTGGCCACGGAGGTGGAGGGACAGAATTGGAGGGAGAATTATCAGGAAGTGATTACATCTACTTCCAACTCTTTGGTGGTGGAGTCCAGACCAATGGAACCCAACTGGGCATGATTTTGCCCCTAGGTCATGTTTGTCAAAGAAGAGGGAGATTCTGAGTCATCGCAACTTGATGGGAGTGCTGTCTTGGGTGCGGGTGGAGACCAGGAATAGCCGATCAATTGCTCCGATGTGCAGGATGACGCCCGCGACAGAGCCGTCTGGTCCGACATGTCAGTGAGACGCTGCTTGAGACCAGGGCTTACCAAGTGGGCCAGTTTTGTGAGAAAACGTTTAACAGGGAATTGCGACAAGAGAAGAAAAACAGATCGTCTACAAAGCTTAAAGAAAATGCATAGAGGACAAATTATAAGTGGACTTAAAAGCGAAATTCTAAAGAGAGAAAGCTGCGAAGTACCTGATTCCTGTTTCTTAAAACTGTCTTAGGAAATCGTGTTCTATTGATGAGAGTCTGGACACAGAAAAGACAAATATTCTGCCTTCTACTCTTGATAAGACTAGACAGATTCCCTACTGTGGAATAAACTTTATCATCCAGAGGAAGGACCTGGGTAGAGGATACAGCACCCTTTTTCTTGTTGGAAGGGGAGCGTTGCACAGGACGGACACACTTCTGTGTAATCTTTACTTGTTCTGCTAAAGGGGATATGACCATATAATGGCAAGTCATCCATCACCTCAAATGGATCTGTCCAATCCCGTATCAGCAAAGTTGCTAATGCGCCTTTTATTCTGCCCAGACAATGACTTCGTTGTTTCCCGCACACAGATGCCTCTGAGAAATGCGGCGTGTTTGCTAACCACGCCGGGCGGATGCACTCTTGGAGACGTTGCGCGCAGGCATGCCCTCTGCTCCACTTTCCGATGTTTACAAGGCAAGAAAGTGCTGTTTCATTTTACATTGTGTCACAGTCTACGTTGTTTTAATGCAAAATGGGATCTTACAGTTTGAGAATGGATGATGTCTTGGGGAAAACCTGGCCAATGCTGTGGATACAATAGGCTCCCCCGCGCCCCGCCTTTTTCCCAGCTTTATTGACATACACTTGACATACAACACTGAACACTGTGTAAGTTTAAGGTACACAGTGTGATGATTCGATACATGTATATGTTACAAAATGATTGCCACATTAAGGTTAGTTACTACATTCACCACCTCCCAGAGTTCCTCTTTTCCTGGTGAGAACTTTTAAGATTTACTCTTTTGGCAACTTTCAAGTATATGATACAGTATCGTTAACTATAATTAACAAACTGCAAACATGCTTTTAATATTTGTTGGTGGTGGTGGCGATGGTGATGGTGATGGTGTGTGTGTTTGGGGAGGAGGTGGGATGGTGAACACACTAATCAGTACAACTTTTTAAAACTTTTGAGGAAAAGTGGTAATGACATATTATCTTTGTACCCTGAAATATCATTGTTAATAATACCTGTGAGGTTTAAAATTTACTGCTGAACTATCTGGAAATCATAATGGAAACTCTGGAAAGCTGGGAGTGTTTTCGAATCAGGTGTAACTTTAAAGAGGGGAAATCATTTATTCTGTGCCTTGTTAAGAAAACCATCCACTCTTGCCATTTGAGACTTTGTTTTGGAGACTGCTGCTTCATTTACCCATGCATTCTTTTTTTTTTTTTTTTTTTTTTTTTTTTTTCCTGGGACCATCTTGCTTTGTGGAAACAGCCAGACTTTCTCTCTCACGTTCTTGGTATAAAGTATCTCTGGCTCCCTACACAGCGTTTCGTTTCAGGGTCTCTTTTTGCGGAAGCAAAGTTTAGTGCAGAAAAGCCCTGGGGAGCTCCCCGTGGGGCTTAAGGTCCTTCCTGCATCCAGGCTGCAAACTCCCTTCCCGTTACCAGAGGATGCGTGGGGCTTAGTCTGAACACAGGAGGGAGACGGTTCTTTCCAGACGGCTCTCTTAGAAAAAGAGGGCAAACCCCTTCACAGATCAGTTTTTACAGAGATCTTCAGTAACATCTGATATCATACTGTTCACGTGTGAGTAAACGCTTATATTCAAAATTAATTTTGTTTTAACCCAAAGTTAGAGGAACTCATTTTAAGATTATGGAAAATGCAGGGAAACTCGGAGGAAAGAAAAAATTATTTCACCACTTAGAGAAAGTAACTGATATCATCATTTATACTTTTCCATGCTCTCCATGGATAAATAGGTAGGTAGGTAGATAGACAGACAGACAGACAGATGGATGGATAGATGGGTGGATGGATGGATGGATAGATAGATAGATAGATACACAGACAGACAGACAGACAGACAGATGGAGAGATAGGTGTGTGGATGGATGGATGGATGGATGGATAGATGGATGGATAGATGGTTGTGTGGATGGAAAGATAGATAGATTGGATGGATAGCTAGATAGACAGACAGACAGACAAAAAGGAAGAAAGACGTGTGCATATGAACAAAAAAGTACATATTATAATTATAATACAGTCTCCTATTTTGGCAAAAACCATTATTTTCTCAGGTATTTGCTTTCTATAATTTGTTCTTGCAAAACCTTGTTGCCTTAAATTCCAGAGTTAAAAACATTTAATACAACTATATATGTATATAAACAATAGTTTGTGGACATACAGTTTCATTCCTTATATGCTGTATTTTAAGCTGCATTTTTCCACACAAACTTAAAAAATTTTAAACTAGATGAATATTTTTCCTGTTAAACTTTAGCAAATTTTTTTAGAGAAAGTTTCAGTATTGACAGGCCAAAAGAAATGGTTTTGACTCAAATAAAAGCACTGCCAGGCAGTGCAAATGCTTTCAATCTTCCATTTTGGCAAAAATAACTTTTTTTTTTTCAGAGTTATTTGCTTTCTGTAATTTGCTCTTGCAAAATGTTGGGGCCTTAAGTTTCAGACTCAAGGCAAAAAGGGCAGAGTCTTAGAAGTTGGAATACTAACTCCGGTTCTATGATGGGGTAAATGATGGAGGTACCTCGAACGTCACCTGCTCCACAAGAAGGAGGCATTCATTTGCGATCACGTGCCATTGTGGATATTAAGATTTACCAGGAAATAATATAGAAGATGATTGTGATGATTTTTCCATAGAAGAAGATATTTTTAAAGTCACAGAATGGTCACTGTAAAAGGGAAGACTGATGCTTTCAAATACAACAGAAATTCAATCGTTTTTATCCAGTGATGACACTTAAAAAAAATCTCAAAATATCCCAAAGTGCAAGTAGAATTCTGTAGTATTTATAAATGAAAACATGGTAATATGCATAAGGCATAAGGGAATCAAGTACTTAAAAAAAAAAAGAAAGAAAATCAATGCTAAGGCATGAGTAAACATTTCATAGGTAAAAATAATGGACCAAACATGATAAAAAATACACCTTACTGTCTTCAGCAGGAAGGAGGAACTGAAAGTAAGAACTACAGTAAGACACATGCTTCCACCAATAGTTTGGGAGGAAACCATCCCGTGGCAATAGGTGTTTGCGAGGACGTGCGACAGCGGGGTCAAGCACGCAGTGGATATACTGATCAGACGTAAAAGTGTGTTTACCAGGACCGAGCTGTTTCACTTGTAACTCTAACACCGAGGGCCACACCATCTCTAGATAAAATTTAGTGGGAGGTCTGGAAAAGAATCCTCAAACCAGCACTCATTAAAAAAAATTTACTTTTTGGGAAAATAAAACAAGGAGGTTGCTCAAACACAAGAGAACAGAAAAAGCTTGTCCTAGTCGTATTTTGGAATGTAGACGTTGGTGAAGTTCACTCAATTGCAATTAAAATGAAAGTGCATTTATAAGCCTGATGTTGAGTAAGGAACGCAGTAAGCATAAGTTTCTACACAGTTGAGATGAATTTGTACAAAATCCAAACCCATAGCAAACAAAAGAAGATCATGTTTAAGGATATATCTGTATGCAGAACAGTTATAACCAAAGAGCAATTACTTGAGTTCCCTTTTGATACATGGTCCATCTTTTTTTCTTTAAATTGAAGTATAGTTGATTTACAACGTGGTGTTAGTTTTAGGTGTAGCACATAGTGATTCGGAATTTTTGCGGATTATATTCTATTATAGGTTATTTCAAGATAATGGCTATAATTACTTGTGCTGAACGGTTAATTCTTCTTGCTTATCTATTTTAGTTTCTGCTTATTTCTACAAACAGTAGTTTGTATCTGTGAATCCCATACACCTAATTCCTCCTGCCACTTTCCCCTTTGGTAACCTCATGTTTGTTTCCTGCAATTGTGGTCTGTTCTTTTGTATCTACATTCATTTGTATTATTTTTTAGCTTCCACATATAAGTGATATCACAGACTATATGTCTTTCTCTGTCTGACTTATTTCATTCAGCATAATATTCTCTAGGTACCATTTGCTCAAAATGGCAGTATTTCATTCTTTTTTTATGGCCGAGTAATATTCCACTGTGTATGTGTATATACACCACACATATCTTTCTAATGTAGTCATCTGTGGATGGACACTTAGGCTGCTTCCATGTCTTGGCTGTTGTAAATGATACTGCTCTGAACATTGGGGTATATGATACCTGCTCCTGTCACCCTCAGTATCTGACCTTTGAGTAGAGCTGACCCTCCTTCTGAGATCTTGGGGCACTACCTACCCCAAGGAAGCATCCCTTCCCATCCCATCACTAACATATTTAGACATAAAGGTGGTCCAAGTTCATCCAAGAGTGAATCCTAGTAATTTTGCTGAGAAAATAGAGAAAGAAAACCTACGTCCACTAGATCTGCTTCCCTGCAAACTCCTTCTGAACAATTTTTCTCCACCACCACAGGGAAGAACCTGACTATTCATGAAGATGATACAAATGAAAGCAGAATTGCAATTTTTAAAGGTTCTTGCCCATTTTAGTGGATAACCAGCATAGTTCTTGAAATTTTACCTTTCTAATTTTCTTCCTCCCCCCCATTTTTTTTGTATTTCTTTCCCTAGTTTGAGTTTAATTTTTCATCTCTACATGAAAAATAGCACTGACTTGTACTGAATATTATGTTAAACTTACTGGCCCGCTAGCGGCTCAATGCTTAAGATCTTGACACTGGACCAGTATCATTCAACTGAAGCAATAAGATCCTTTAGACACTCTACCTGCTCAATATGGCTTATTCTATAATTGATGGAATGTTTCAAAGCCAGTAGAAAGAATTTTAAATACATCCTGCTGTTGCTGTATTTAATAATTTATGCCTGCACTAAAGCAAAAAAATATTTTTCCCTCTGGGATGCCACATACACTCAGAAGGTTCTTCTAGTGATGATAAGACATCGTTCACAAGGCTATGAGTTGCAGGGTCACTTAACCCACACCCTGATAACACAGAGGAGGTGGACACACGTCACAGCTGCAGTGCAAGACCTTTGGTGAGGCCACATTTGTTACCTGATGAAGCAGTAGCAGAACTCACGCATAACAGGGGTCCTGTGAGCAGC
Source organism: Camelus ferus (assembly GCF_009834535.1). Lineage (NCBI taxonomy): Eukaryota > Metazoa > Chordata > Mammalia > Artiodactyla > Camelidae > Camelus > Camelus ferus. The sequence goes on from NC_045732.1 coordinate 7,807,289, forward strand.
AACAGGAGATGGCTCAGAAACCATAAATGTGTGATTAAAATGGGGCAGTTCCTGTAGGCAAATGAAAGAGAGTTAAATAAAAAGATTGAGAAGACCGTAACGTTGAATTTAGACCATCACATTTTAAATATTCTTTTTCCAGATGTTTTTAAAAAGGAAGATTGTTAATGGTTTATCATAGTGACCATCTATCTAAGTGATTGATAGGCTAGCAATACATGTAATTAAGTGTGGCCACTTAGATTATTGATAAGCAAACAGTCATACTTTCCCACCCATATTAGCTCTCCAGACAAATAGGACCAACAGTGTGTGTGTGTGTGTGTGTGTGTGTGTGTGTGTGATGTGTGTGTACAGAAAGAGATTTATCATGAGACACTGGCTCATGCAATGATGGAGGATAGCAAAATCTGTAGGATGATCCAGCAGGCTCAACACCCAAGGGCTGATGGTGCAGATCAAGTCCAAAGGCCATTTGCTGGAAAAATCCATCTTGCTGAGGGAGGTCTATCTTTTTGTTCTATTCAGGCCTTCAACTGATTACACGAGTCCCACCCACATGATGTAGTACAATCTGCTTAGAGTCCATCAATCTAAATTTTAATCTCATCCCAAGACACGCTGCCAGGTGACACATGAAATTAACCATCATGCCACCTCCAGCAAAACCTGCTGGTGAGGTGTATGCTTTGTCATCTCATTAACATTGGACATGGTCACTTGACTTGGCCAACTGAAGTATGCAGAGTGACGGTGTGAGAGTTTCCTGTTAATAATCTAAAGATTCAATCAAAATCCCAGCAAATTATGGACAGAAGCTGGCAAGCTGATTTTAAAATTTATATTAAAGTCAAAGGACTTAGAATATCCATAAGGGATTTGAAAGAAAAAAAAAAATGCAGAACTTATACCAAATGACCTCCAGGACAACAACGGATCAGCAGTTATCAAGCAATGTGCTACCGGCATGAAGACCAACCGGTAACTACACCAACAGCACAGAATCCAGAACTCAGAAGTAGGGTCACACTTCTACAGCCACTGGGATTCTGTCTAAGGCGAGAAAGCAGTCCACGGAAGGCAGGACGGGGTTTGTTCCACAAGTGATGCTGGAATAACTAGTGATCTCTATGGAATGAATAAAGCGTAATCTCTGCCTCACACTGCAAACAAAAGTTTTTACAAATTAATTTGAGGGACCTGCATATAAAAGATAGAGCAAGGGAGATGATCTCCACGAACTGGGGAAAAGCACACGCCCTAGGTCACCCGAAATAACCATCATGTACAAAAATGGTTGACAATTTAGATGGCCTCAAACTTAAAAATGTCTGATCATCAAAGGTCCTCACAAAGACAATGAGGAGGTGGTCCAGAGATAACCCAGGATAAATATATACAAGACTGCTGTCTGCCATATGCCATGTGGTGGAATTTCAGTACTCTGTGCTATGAATTATCTGTGCGCTAAATGCATTATGTATTATACGGATGGCTGAGCGACTGCTTAGATGGCTATAGTTAGATATGAAGACGGATGGACACACGGATGCACAGATATAGATAGGTAGGCAGACAGACATACAGACAGATACGTGATTGATAACAGCAAAGTGAAAATGCTAACGGTTAAAAATAGGTGGTTTACAGAGGTATTTGCTGCAGAAATATGTCAATTTGCTGCATATTTTAAACAAAACATAATAAAATATCCGGTAGAGCAGCCCATTTGTTACTGACAGGTTAACAGGAAGAGAGTAGATTTCCTAATAGCTTTTTCTTCTCCTGCTTAAGTTTGATACCAAACCCATCAAAGTACAGCATTAAAAAGGGAAATTACAGTCTGCAATTTCCCAATACCATGATTGGCAAAATTCTATGCAAAACATTTTCTAGGAAATACATTTCATAATGTGGAATTCTAACTTAGTTTATCATTTATTACCCATCAAAATAATTCCCCATTTTAGTTGAATAGAGGCAGAAAAATCATAATTTAAAATCTTGCATGAGTCCTTGATAAGTAACTGAACCAGAAATATAATAGATTTTTTATAAACTGATAAATAGTACATAGTTTTAAAATACCTCTAACAAACCTCTTAATTAATAGCGAAATGCTGGAACCTTTCCTTTTGAATGAGGAACAAGACAGGTATTTCAAAAACATATTCTATTTAGCATTGTATTGAGGTAATTTCCTGGGTGATTAGGCAAGGAAAAAAACATATGTGACATAAACTAGAAAGAGGAAATAATCATGCCAGTATCTGGAGGACACACGAAACCCAAAAGCAGCCAGAGAGATAGTAATGTCATCAATATGTGAGTTTCGTAACAATATTAGGTTCAAAAACAACACACACACAAAATCACTGAATTCTTATTTAAGAGTAATAAGAGAGAAAACAAAATTTTAAAATAACACCATTTACAATAGCATCGCAGTAATAATTACCTACAACAAATGTAAACAAAATACGGTGAAAGGGGAAGTCATCACAAAAGCAAATTAAGCACTCAAAAGAGAAAAATAATAGACGTTAATGAATGGAGGTTTCCAACGTATTTAGTGGAATAGAAGAATCAATACTGTACAAGTTTGAATTTTCCACCAACCGATCCATCCACCAGGCCCAAAATCCAACGGGTTATTAGGGAATCCGATTAATTAAGTCTACAATTTATATGTAACTGTGATGGACAAAGACTAACAAGATTTTATCTTGAAGAGGGGAAATCTGGGAGTGTGGCGGCGTATTCTACAGGGACAACCAGTTCTCTGGTTCTGAGGGGAACTCCCAGCACTAACACAGACCCCACGAGGGGAAAAGCTCAGTCTCACAACACTGCTCCCATTTCAGACACCAGTTGTAAAACCTCATGGGCCACCTGCACGTGGAACCCACTAGACGTCCGGGTGTGGGTACCCACAACCCTGTCCTCAAATGGCCCGCCCTCGCAGCGTTTCCCGCTGTTTACCATCTGGAATCTCTCCAAATCCTAGTATTTATGGGATTTTATGAGGCCTCCATCACTGGCCATTGGTCGCTGAACTCCACCTCAGGCCTCTCTCCTCCTTGGGAGTCAAGAGCTCAAGCCGGACGTTCCAACCTTCTCGTCACCAGGGCAGGGCGGCCTTTAAGGCAACCAGCTCCCACCTGGAAGCTGCGCTGCGGCCCTCCAGCGTCACTTCATTACCATAAACCCAGGACCGCAAACTCATTAGCATAAGCCCACCTCATTAGCACGCACTGACGTGCGCCTGATAGGGCTTGGTCGTGCGTTACGAGAGCGCCCGCTGTCTTACAGGATGTGAGGCTATATTCAATTGAGTGCCAGTAAAATGGGACGAAGATCAAAAAATAAACCAAGGGAACAGACCGGGGAGGTCAGAAATACATCCATCTTATGTGAATAAATGATTGCTCAGCAATGTCAGAGCTACGAATGAGAAACGTAAACAATAGTAAATGTTATGAAGGAAGAAAGTAAAACTATGAAGCACTTGGAACAGCACCTGTTGAGTACGGCACAGCTGCCGATTCACGTGGAAACGGAGTAACGTTAGAGTTTAAGCTCACCGTCTAAGTTAGCCCCTTCTAAGTGCTCACGGCCATGGGTGGCAGAGGCCACGGCACTGGACAGCAATGGTGGGGACATCTCCGTCATCCCAGACCCTTCTACCAGATGGTGCAGATCCATAAAATAATATGACAGAGTGTTTTTAAGGAGCTCAGCATAAAGTGAAACTTTAACGTCACGCACGCAAGCCCTAATACTCATTTGCAACATTTACATTAGAAAAATGGTGGTGCACGCGGATCTATAAAATAGTATTGCAGAGTGATTTTTTTTTTATGATTCCAATGTAAAGTGAAATTTTAATGCCAGGCACACAAATCCTAATGTTTATTTTTAGTGTTTATATTAGAAAGATGTTGGTAAATCGAGGATGTTACGTTTCAGAACTGGTCGTCTTCAAATGTAACCAGATTGGCATGAAACACAGTCGTGCCATCAGGCACGGAATTTCATAACACACGTAACCAGAGAGGGCTCATAAAGCCCACGGTGGAAGCCAGAAGAAAATAAGACTCAGGAATGAGACAAAATGTCAAAGCCTTCATCAGGAGCCTCACAAAAGAGAACACAGTATTTGAATAACCAGTAAGCGTAGGAAAGAAGCCAACTCCGTGTGCACAGGAAAATACACATTGTAACAACCGCCACGTACATCAACACACACGCCGGCTACAGAGAAACGGTTTGACGACACCCTGTGCTGCTCGGGCGGCGCGGAAAGGGAACTTCCATAGACTGAGCGGGGACAGTCAGCTGGTTCCCAGCTTTGAGAACCCATCAGGCGCTACTGCATGTAGGAAAGAGACAGAATCTCCATGCCTGGCAGGGAGACCCCCTTGAAATGCAGGAATGACACCTACGGTGCATCTATCATGGCAGGTTTATTTTTCGTATCCTCAGCCTGGATATGACCCCAAAGTCCACCACGGTGGCTGGCAATGGCCGAAACGCTCAGGATAGCGCTGTTTTTGGACGGAGCAGGGGAGGTGATGTCGGTGAGGGGTGCAGACGGACGCCAGGGGTGCAGCTGTCTTATTTCTTTACTTTGGGCCACTGTGTAATTTATCACTGAGGTCTGTGTTTCTGCTTTGTGCACTCTCAGTATTTCTCAATAAAAACTCACTTAAAATAGAAAAAAAAAAGCAATTGATTCTGCTTCCCAGCAAGGGCCGGTGGGCTGGCAGCGCACAAAGCCAAACTCTGACAGTGGTGTTTGCAGCCAAGTGAGGGTTTATTTGCAGGGCAGCTTCTGCCCCAATACTCGAATGCCCCGATGGCTTTCTGAGAAGCGTTTTTAAAGACAGTGGAGGCCAGAGGGTCCCAGGATGTGTGGTCAGCTGGGGGACCGTCCTCTGATTGGCTGGTGGGGAGGGAACAGGGTGATGTCTCTGGAACCTCAATCATCAGCTGAGTATGGGGTCTTAGTTTCTGCAGATCACCGCAAAGACATGCATCACATTGTCACATGTGTCCCTTCAGAAGGGACTGGGGTCCTGGGACTCTATTGTCCTGACCATTAACTGCGTGAGTCTGCTCTTTGGGACTTGGGGAAGGTCCTGGAAACTAAAACCTTTTTCTACGAACAAGAAACAGGGGACGTGGAGGGGCTGGTGGGTCCTGCTCGGTTTCATTCCCCTCTTTGCTTTCATACCCCTCAATCCTGAGGGGAACAGGGGATGGGACAAGAAAGGGAATGCAGTTTTGGACAGAGAGGTTCATCCTAAACTCAGTAAGGGAGTCGGTTTTAGAGGGACTCAGTTTCAATTCTGTTTCCATGTTATGTTCACCTCCAGATGGTGACTGAGAAACACCAAGATTATAGACGCAGCGGGATGGGTGGAAACGTGCATTCTGGACTGTAAAGGACAGATCTGCAAATTGAGCTTCTCAAATCGTTCTCCTGCACCCCTCACCCTCCTACAACGGCCTGAACGAAAAATTCACACCATACAACGCCTCCTCCCCAACTCTTTTTTCCCCCGCTTCTCCCCCAATATTAGCAACAGACATGGAAGTTCTGCACTGACAATTCAGTGCTCTGAGCTCGACCTGGCAGTGACAACCTTTCTGCTATGAGACCCTGGACACATTTCTGGACATCTGCAGAAATCACTTTTTTCATCTTTACAGCACAGTTGAATACAATAATCTGTAAGACACCTTTACAGCTTTAAACTCTGGTGTTTTCCATTAAACAGATATGCTCGCCATTGTGTTGAAAAGGGAAAAGACAGGAAGCCGGTGCTCCCTGAATATTTGTTTATAAGCGCATCTCTGTTTTCAAGCAACGGCCACAAGGCCAGGGTGTTCGGTCTGGGCACGACGTTTTAAAGTTGAATGCTGCCCCGGCAGCTCGCCCTGCGCAAACTCCCCCGTGGCCCTGGCTCGTACCGCGCTGACCGGCTTCAGCGTTCAGAGAAAGAGTGAAGATGCGGGGCGGCTGGACCACAGGCAGGGCGCGCGTCTCAGGGGAGAAGCCGGGACGAGTGGTGGTGTCTGTTTCAAAACACCCACTGAGTGGCTTCCGCTAGGCAGCTGTCACATCCCGCTGTTTTTCCGTTTTAAATGGTTTGCATTTTAAATGGACCTGTTCTCCTTATGAAGCTACCGTGACCTTGTTTGAAGGTTTCCAGAAGCTAATTATAAAGGAGCCTCAAGACCCTTCCTAAACGTTGCAAGTGTGCCCTTCCGGGCCTGGAACGTTCCCGGGAGGCTTATTTCCCATAAGTCAGGAAAACGCATGCCTGATTCTCCGGGAAGGGCTTGCTAATTAAAATGCCGATTCCACGAGAGACAAAGACTCTCTTCTCTGCTTCCGGGTGAGCCAGTGACACTTGACAGAACTGAGTTATTAAATAAGAGGAAAGTCTCTAGGAAGCTGGGATGGACCAAAGAGAAGAGTTCCATTCACTGAGAGTTGCTCTCAGCCCTTTAATAAGTCAGAAGCACGATCACGTGCGGACGGGAAACAGGACACGGAGCTGCAGAGCCAGGGGTGTCGGCTGCTCTCTCTTTGGAAGGTTCTTGACTCCCAGTTTGGGGTTTCCCGGGACTCGGGTTCCTTTTCGAATGGTGGGATACCCCACGTATTTCTCCTCCGGCGAGGTCTCTCTGTTCGTGTCGACGGTACACAGCACAGAAAAGACTGAAGGTCCGATAACGTGGTACGAGGCAGACGCACCTTGAGAACATCACGCTAGGTGCACGAAAGGCCATACGCTGTCAGATCCCGCGTGCTTAAAACGTCCAGCATAGGTACATTCTTAGCGGCTGAAGGCTGCTTACACTCCAGGGGCAGGGGTGGAGGGGGCGGGTAGGGGAGCGAGTGCTAAGACGTATGCGGTTTCCTTCTGGGGGAACAAAAACGTTCTGGAAGTGGACAGAGATGATGTTTGCACAATATGGTAAATGTACTAAATGCCACTGCGCTGTACTTTTTCAGATGGTTACAGTCGTAAAACTGATATTACGTGTATGATGTTACAGGTAAAAATGTGTGTGTGTGTATAAATACATACACACATATGGGAAAAGAAACAGAAGCTTCATATGGGGGGGAAAAACAGACGGTCTCCAGGTGGTCATGAAGAATGAACAGTGGGCAGTATTTAATTCTAAAACGGCAGAAGGTGTTCCCAGTAAGATTGGGGCATGAAAGAGGGTCCATGCTACTGGTGTGCCCATTGTCCCAAATTACCCTCTTGTCCTGAATGCAAGACTTGCGAAACCAAGAGTGCATTTGACTTTTTATATAACACTGAAATGATCCCCTCAAAATATTACGTTTAAGAGCAAAACTCCAGGAATCCCACTCCTGGGCATATATCCAGAAGGAACCCTACTTCAGGATGACACCTGCACCCCAATGTTCATAGCAGCACTATTTACAACAGCCAAGACATGGAAACAGCCTCAATGTCCATCGACAGATGACTGGATAAAGAAGAGGTGGTATATTTATACAATGGAATACTATTCAGCCATAAAACTGACAACATAACGCCATTTGCAGCAACAGGGATGCTCCTGGAGAATGTCATTCTAACTGAAGTAAGCCAGAAAGAGAAAGAAAAATACCATATGAGATCGCTCATATGTGGAATCTAAAAAAAAACAACCAAAAAACATAAATACAAAACAGAAACAGACTCATAGACAGAATACAAACTTGTGGTTGCCAAGGGGGAGAGGGGTGAGAAGGGACAGACTGGGATTTCAAAATTTGTAGATACTGACAGGCATATGCAGAATAGGTAAACAAGATTATACTGCATAGCACAGGGAAATATATACAAGATCTTGTGGTAGCTCACAGTGAAAAATAATGTGACAGTGAATATACGTGTGTTCATGTATAACTGAAAAATTGTGCTCTACACTGGAAACTATCAGAACATTGTAAACTGACTATAAGGCAATATAATTTTTTTTAAATGCAAAAAGAAAAAAAAAAAGCAATCTCCTGAGTTTCCCTTCGGTAGCAACGCCTCCCAGCCGGGTCCATGTCACTGATGTGAACGCACCTGCCATGACGGTTTTGTTTCCTGCTAAATCCACAGGCTTTCAATACTGCCCAGCCCTGAGCGGGAATTCACTGCCTAGTTGCTATTGGAAGAATGGGTTCCTCTGGTTCCACATGGTCTACATTTTAGGAAGAGTCCTCTTCCCTTAGTCACTAAACAACCAGGAAAACAGCAGCATCACGGGAAGGCAGTGTTTCACTGGTCACTTCCAGTCTGGAAAACTGCTTCTCCAAAGTACAAGCCACGGAGGACGTCGTTGACTCTCTGTGCTGTTAAAAGTCACGTGGAAGACAGGCATTTTCAGATTTCCAAGTACTTTAAATGCACCTACATCTTACGTTGGCACTTGTTTTCCATCACGATTTTTAATGCTGAGATAGACACGCAGTAGAGCAGACAAGATGTTCATAGGTCAAATGACCCAAGAGGGTGGACAGTATTTTCTCTCTGCCCCACCGCATGACTCCCACCTCCTTACTCTGGTGTCAGGGGTAATTTCCCCCCAGCCCTCCTCCTGAGTGGCTCCTGCCGCAGAACTGCTCTGATTTTCATTTACCCAGAGGAGCCCTCTGCCACCCACAGACACTGCTGAGAAGTCTACAGGAAAAGGGCTCACGTCGACAGCCCGGATCCCGTGATGAGTCGGGTCACACCCTATAGACGGGCGAGGTGTCAGAGGCCACTCAGAGGTGTGGGTCTGCAGTGATGGAAAGCGGACCACGCCGAGAGGCACCACAGCTCTCCAAGAGCCCAGCACCCAAGCTCCTGGGCGGGTTGCGTAGAAGCCATCTCTGCAACTCCTGATGGCATTAACAAGACGAGGGGATGTGCTGGCCCAAGGAAACGTATAGGACAGGGAAGGTCCTTTCTGCGTGGGGCTCAATCACTCCAGTTTCTGTCCACGGCCTCCTCTCCTTCTCCCGCATCCCAGATCCACGCTCTTCCCCTGGTCACCTTTCACAGGAGGGCTCTGTGGCTATTTCAAGGCAATTTCAATGCTTTCAATGCCATTTTCCAGCAATTTTACTCAAGAAGGGTGTGTATGGTGATGAATGGCCTGGAACTGCTTTCGACCCTCACCGAGACGGGTCGCAGCAACTGTTTCAAAGGACGTTCCATCGTTTTTGTTTTTCTTTTTCTTTTGAAAGATGCATTTGGAGCAATTCATGAATCATAGATTGCTCTTAAGGCCACTTCTGCAGATAATAGCCTCTTGAAATCGCATGAGAGAATGTAGTATATTCGTCTATTGGGTCAGGTTTCTGCCCTGCGTTCAGAACTTGCCTGATTCTGCTTCTTATTCCGGCCGGGGAGGTTTCAGACAAACCACAGACTGTAAGTCTGGGCATCCTGAATTGCATTACCATCCTTTTTTTCGGGGAGGGGGCAACACCGTCTAACCGTCAATGATGACACAGCGTGCCTGCCATTTGAATTTCCAAAACAGAAGAACTTACTAGAAAGAACGGCCAATGGAAGTATTTGGTGTCTGAACATGGCAGGGCACGCAGAGAAGAAGTACAACAACAACAAAAAAAATGAAGAATAGGATAATCTTGTGATGGTCAGGTTTTTATCTTTCCATAAATTCTTCTTTTCAGGGAAGAAACTCTCTCCCCGTCCTCTTTCCCCGCCCTAAGGGGAAACAATCTGGGTGAGACAGAATCACAGTCAAACGTTCACCTGTTATCGACGAAGTGCGACTGTATGTAAAATGCGGGAAATGCTTTCACTTATCCAGGTGAGTTTTGAATGGTTATTGAGGAGCTCGGTTCCGTTAGCACCTCAGTGGTGCAGAGAGAACTGTCGCTTCCAGTAGAATTTATACTTGCAACCTGGGTGGAATTTGCTCCGAGTCTGTCTTGAAAGAAAGATTTCCTTAGGAAAGACCTTTAAAAGGAAACAAAATGTCATTCCCCCCCCCCCAAATTTACATAATTAAATGTCCTCCTTGAAAATTCAACGTGTCTTACAACGATCCAAAACATTATTTGTATTCACGTGTAAAATGGATTTAATTTCTAGACTCAGAGTGTTATAAACTGGTTTTTGGTGGGATATTTGTTTGTTTGTTTCGTTTGGTTTGGTTTGGTTTTTGTTTCTTGTTTTACTACATTTATGTCTGGGAGGATATCTCAAAACAGTGAGGGAAAAGAGACAATTCTTTGTACAGAACTTCTGATTCTTGTCAAAATGGTTTGCCTATCTGGGCCCCCACGAACATATCAGAGCAGATCCCATAATCCTTGGGTCAGCCAACCCTGAAGATGTCCAAAATGTGACGTGACTACGTGGGATATTCCACATTTTAGAACTCTTGGCCCCAAAGAGCCCCCTGTATTAGTTAGGTGGGTTGGGGTTCTTCAGAGGAAGAGAACCTATTATGAGAAATCTATGTATCTCTGTCTCTGTCACCCAGGTGATCTGACAGTTCATGTCCTGTCCAAGATCAAGTGCAGAGGCAGGACAACAGGGACTGAATTCACCCTTCCTTCACCTTCTCCTTCCGTTCAGGTCCTCCGTGGACTGAATCGTGCCAGGCACAGTCAGGCAGGGACAATAATCTGCTGGACTCAACCTACAGACTCAAATGTTAACCTCATCCAGAAACACCCTCACCAACACACCCATGTTTAAACCAACATGTGAGTGCCTCTTGGCCCAGTCAAGTGGAGACGGTAAAATTAGCCACCGCGCCCCTAAATGGAAACTTTTCGTGTTCCCCCCACACTCCGTGGCTGCCTGAGATCTCCAAGGATGCGTGTTGGCGAAAGTGTGGCACCATCCCGGACAGGAACGGTGTACCTACCCCATCGCCTCAAGGTGGTGAATGGAGCCAGGAAGTGACTGTTACTGAGCAACTGTGAAGAAAATTCATATTTACGGCAACACAAGGAAAATCTACATAAAAAGTTCTTGTCTGCCCTCTGGCTTTGTCTCCCCACACTGTGCACTGCGTGTCTGCGGCAGGCATGGGGCAATCTTCCCCCGTCGGCAGGAACACCTGCCTCAGCCATAGAGAGCAACATTCTCCCAGCATCAACAAGACAGTGCCTCAAAGAGAACGTTCCTTCTGGATCTTGGAAGGGGTCAGGTGAGCCACCAGGATGATGCTCACACCTGGACTCTGTAAACTGTCAGCACTACGTCATTTGATGCACAGCCCTCTGTCTCGAAAAACTTGTGCAAATTTTGACTTCTAACGGGCAGAACACTTCTCAGAACTTTCTGAGATGGTCTTCCCGGGTTATAATCCTCAAATTTGGCTCGAATAAAATTTTCTGTTTCTTTCTTAGATCAATAGATTAATTTCTCATCCAGACAACCGTGACGTGAAAAGAGGAAAGCAAAGACCCATGAAGGCACCATGCCTTCTCAGGATGCCCCACCGGCGCGGCGTAGGAGGAATCATCATTCCGCACTGTTCTCCTGAGACCATACATTTTAGTGCCTCTTGGTAAAGGAGTTCAGTCATTCCTTGGATGGGAGCATTAACAAACATTCGTCCAATTCCAGTGATACAGCTAACTTTTTTGAGCCGTGAATGTGTGGAGATCCCCCCGCCCCAATTTAAGGTTAATTCAGAAAGAACTAGCCAATCTGGTTACTATTTCCAAGAGTTCCCCTTCATAGTAACGGTCACACATTATAGGGTGGATCACACGCACTTGGCCAAAGATCTCTGCTTACGCTGCAAGAATGAATACGTTTAAAGAACTGGTATTTTTCATTCCAATTCTGAAGACCTACTAGAAAACTCTGAGAGTATTAAATAAAAACATGTCCTTACATTTCAGCACGGGGTACTTGGCCTCTCATGGTCAATCCACTGAGCTACAAACCTCCTGCATGTTGTGGGTGATATCAACTGAAGAATGACCATCGATCAATAAAAAATGTTAAAAAACAAACAAACAAAACAAAAAGATGATCTTGAACTACCTTGAAAAAAAAAAAAAAGAATGACCATCAACTTGCAGAAACACGTGAGGTCAAAAAAAGATGAAAAATACACAGCACCACCCTGCTACGCTCCCTAATCATTCGACATATTTACATGCCCACTTTGGGGACTGACGATAGTTGATCTTACTTACTCCTCATCATAGAACTAAAAATGTGTTTCCAAGAACATAATTTTACACCTCAGTTCCATCATAAATGACCGAAAGGTTTAGCTGTAACAAACACTTGTAAAATGGCCACATTAGCTCATTTGGCTGAAAATGTAAACTAGTCCATTTGCCTGAGTTTTGTTTTTTTTTTTTAATTGGCAGAAAAATGATCTGATACAGGAATTCTCTTAACAGAATTTCTTTTAAAACAATGAAGGAGAAAAGAATCTAGTTATGACAGTATCTTCTACGCATCCATTAATTTAACGTCACTGTGAGCTTCAAAGACTTTCTCAATAGTTTTTAAGGACCATAACTATGTCATATCCTAAAAAGCCCATGTGAGATCATTCTATAACTTGCATCTGAGAGGGATATTCAAGTAACTTCTTGGGTCAGTTTGGATACAGAAACTCCAGCCACTCTTTCTTTGGTCTGAGATTTTGGATTATTACCTTCCTGAAAGAGATTTATTATGTTCTTCTATAAACACAATCTGATCATATATATGTATATATATACATATATACGCATACAAATACACTGTGTATATTCTAGAGAGAGATTCCATGTATATATAGAGATGTTTATATTGTACATAGAGGCTATACAGATTTCATATATATATACAGTAAACATACCAATTATACATATTGTATATAATATATATATACACAATGTATGTGTGTGTGTGTGTATATATATACACATACTGTGTGTATATTTTTACATACATACAAAAGGTATCTTTATAATTCCTCAAAATATTAACAGTTAGGTTAAGACGGTCCATCCTTGCTGGTGTACAGAAGGTTTTACTCCAATTTCCCATTTCTGCAGTCCATCTCTGATCATGACCTCCTTTTGCAAGCAATACATTTTCTTATCACCCATTGTGAGGGACCTTCTCCTTTCCGTGGCTCAGCTCTGTTGCCTGAAAATCTTCTCTGATCCCCGTTCCAGTGATTACTGCTTTTCTTGAATTTGAAGGTAACATATCATTTGTAATTTCCAGAAGACCCTGGCTTATTTTATACGTTACTGTGTGCAATTCTTGCTAATAAGACATCATTGGCTCCCAGGGACACTTCACAGTGTATCTTGCAAACATGTGGACAAGTAAAGATATGTTTTTTATATGGTATAACTGTTTGACCATTTGCAGCCTAAAAAGGAATTTACTGTTTGTTTTCTAGCTGACACTTTTCCTAGATTTTTTAAGTATCTGCATTCTAGAATTATTCTCTATATTACAGTCATCACTTTCTCATAATTAAAAGAATTCCTATGATTCTAATGATTAGAAACAGAAATAGACTCATAGACATAGAATACAGACTCGTGGTTGCCAAGGGGGCGGAGGGTGGGAAGAGATAGACTGGGATTTCAAAATTGTAGAATAGATAAACAAGATTATACTGTATAGCACAGGGAAATATACACAAGATCTTATGGTAGCTCACAGAGAAAGGAATGTGACAATAAATATATATATATATATATGTTGATGTATAATTGAAAAATTGTGCTATACACTGGAATTTGACACAACATTGTAAAATGATTAGAAATCAATAAAAAATTAAAAAAAAAAAAGAAGTTTACCCTGTCCATCTCCTACTCCACGAATGTAACGATAAAGGTTTTTTTTTTTTTTTAGTGTAACTGCACAAAAATACCACCAATGCAAAATGAATTATAATACGGATGTCGAATACAAATGTTAAGATTATCTATAATTGTCAAGGTTCAGGAAGCAAATTCTGGAGGTTTGATAGATGAAGTTTCTGAGCATATAAATACCCTCCTCCATTGCAAACATTAATTCCCATGTGTAACATTCAGAATGTAAATAGATAGTGCATGGAAAATTAGCATCTGACAGCCAGTCATTGCAGTTTCATGGCTGGCGGTGGCATTACCCTTAATACACCATTTACTTTTCCTGAGTTTTAATTCTGCAGCTATAAAGTGGAAGAATTACAGGAAATTTATTTTGCATACTTAAAGTTATGTGATGAGCATATACATTTGTGTTTTTTTCATATGAAATAACGCCTATGACCAATCTGTCCTAATTTAACTTGGCAGTCTGCTATCAGAACAACTGTGTCCCGTTTTACTGTCTTCCCATCGGAAGAGGCAGAATTTACAATACGTAGCATGACTGAAAAAAGGATGAGCTCTGTCGACTGGCTTCAAATTGTATTTTACGTGAGGTTATTTGGTGATGAACCTCAGGAAACAGAGGAGGGGCATACAATTGACGAGCAGAGATTATGCAGTAGGTAACTGCAGGGACTTGCCTGCAAAGCGAATTGAACGGTGTAATTTAATAGTGCTATTGACAATGCCATTTAGACATCACTTTGGTGGAAGTCATTTTGCTCAGAGAGGTTTCCTAAAGAGGAGGGGAAAAAAAAAAACAAAAGCTTTCCTAAAAAAATTTTTTTTTGTATTTTCTATTTTGTATCCAATAACTGAACACAAACATAACTTGCTTGTGTTCAGTTATTGGATGTGTCTGGATAGAGTTCACGTCTTCCCTTTCCTGACGGGCAATTAATCTCTGGCTGCTTCATTTCAGTCTCTGAACCCATTTGTCTTAATGGCTTAGCATCTACTTCTTGAATCTTTTGAAACTTACAACTTCTTCAAGTCAAGTTCTTCAAAAGGAAAGCATGTCTCAAGTCAGAACGCACCGAACACAATTCCTCATTTCTGACAGGATACAATGTTTCAAGTTTAGAACTGTGTATGTACATAGTATGCATGCATATTTATATAGACACGTGCACATATCATACATATATGTGTACGTGTGTGCACGTGTGTGTATGTGCACCCACACATATGTAAAGGAGAACACAGCCTGTTTACAGATTTAGAATTTATTAAAAGAGCATTATACTCTATATTTTCTTTTTTAAAGTTTTTTTTATAATAAAGTTTTTTTTAAATTGAAGTATAGTCAGTTTACAATGTCTAGTTTCTGGTGCACAGCATCATGTTTTGGCTATACATATATATTCCTTTTCATATTCTTCTTCATTATAGTTTATTACAAGATATTGAATAAGGAATTTTTTAAGGAATTTTTTAAATCAATAAACGTGCTTATCCACGTTTGCAAGTAGGCAAGTTGTTAAGAAGATTTCTGTTCCCTGCTCTGTAATATTCCATTTTCTGTGTATAATAAGCTCTCTGTACCCGCTTCCTCTTCCAACACGCTTTGAGGCTCCCCTGGGTTTTGCGCCGCCTTGCAATGCTGCTAAGAACATTCTTCTGTCGCTCTCCTCACACACGAGACCAAAAGTTTCCCAGGCATGTGTAGCTGGGTCCCGAGTCTGACATCCAAATTCATCGTCAACAGAAGAAGGCAGAAGGCAATGGAATTACATTTTGTAAAATTTTATCTTTTACTAATTTTTATTGTTGTTGCTGGGAGGAGGTAATTATGCTTATTTATTTATTTCATTATTATTATTTTTTGATGGAGGTACTGGGGATTGAACCGAGGACCTTGTGCATGCTAAGCACGCGCTATACGCCTGAGCTCCGCCCAACCCTGTGCTGTATTTTTTTTTATGCAGGTTTTTTTTTCTTTTCACTTGAAGCTTACTCTTTGGTTCATACGTTATTTAGAATGTTTAATTTTCAAAAGCTTAGGAATTCCAGATTTGTTTGTCATGTATTCTTAGGACGTTCTGTTAAGAGTTTGAAATAATCCTTTGTAGCCATTTCTATTCTCTTAAGTTGTTTATGTTCTTTTTATTTTTTATGGCCCAGAACATGATCCGTCTGAGGGAGTCCCCTTTTAACACTTGAGCAGAATGTGTATTCTTCAGTTCTTGTGTGATGTTTTAAAAAAACGTCAACTGGATGAAGTGGCTGACACTCTCATTGAGGTCATCTATACCCTGATAGAATTTCTGCTATTCTGCTATTCACTCATTCTATTCATTATTGGGGTAGGAATGGTGAATTCAACAAATGTAATTGCAGATTCATCTATCTCTCCTTTCAGTTCCATAGTTTTTCCTATACCTTGTCCTCCGCCAATCCCTATTTTCCGTTACAAACACACACACAGGATTTTAAAATCTTCTGGGGGAATAAATCCCTTTGTCTTTATTCAATGTCTCCTTTTATGTTTTACGTTTTTCCTTTGGCTACTTCATCTGATAAAAATATAGCTTCTTCCAAGTACCTTTCATTTAGCGTGTGCATGCGTTTTTAGAATCAATATTTTATTATTAGTTTATGTGTTTATTTGAACCGTGTTTCTTGTAAGCAGCATATAATTTATCAGGCTTTGCTCTTCTATCCAACCTGGTAATCTGTCCCATTTAGAGGATGGTGTGGTTTTTTATATGTACAACTTTAATTCATCGCAGTCTGTCTTTAAATAACATTATACTGCCTCGCCTGTAGGGTAAGGAATTTACAACCATATTCATATGCCCAATGTCTTTCTCTCATACTTGACGGTAGAAAGAGAATACGCTTTACATTCACAGATGCTATAAACATACCAAACGTTGCTCTTATTTTTGCTTCCAACACCTGTCTTTGAGAGCAATTCAATTAGGAAAAATTAATTTGATTTTCCTTTCATTTATTCCATTGCCAGTGATCTTGTGTGTGTGCATATGTGTGTGTGTGTGTGTGTGTAGGTCCAATTTTCTGCCTGGTGTCACATGACCAAAAATCTAAATGCAAAAAAGACAATTTAACTATAATGCCAGTGATAGTGCCAATGATATTCTTGACAGGTGAGTATTTTGACAGAGAAGTTCTACACTCAAATTACCTGTCTCTAATGTCAACATCGGCCACCTGGCTGTTGTTGGGTTTCCGCCATATGGGCTGGAAGTGTGCGGGTAATGCATAGAAATATGCAGGGTTCCCAGACCATCTTGTTTTGTTATTTCCCTTGAATGTTACCCTCTCCTGGATTGAGAGTGCCCGGACATGCCTGCTACATTATTTTCCTCTCATCCTGACTTCCAAGTCAACAATAATGTGTGTTTCCTTATGTACTTACTGTCACTTGTAAAGTGTAGTCATCACGTAGTATTTATCAAACACTTGCAAGGTGCATCATGTTCAAGTCATTGATCGACATGGTTGTGTATCCCTCAGAATGATCCTCTGAGTAAGTGATTACTTTCCCTCTCTCCTGACCGAGGAGACAGGTGGCTGAGGGACCTGTCCACATCCCAGCACACACAGTCAGCAGAACAGGCACATGCAACGTGCACACGGGTCAGGACATCAAAGGTGGGCAGGGCACAGCAAGCGGTGACGTTGTAGATTCAGGACCATCAGTTGGATGCTAGAAATTTCTGCTGAGAACTGAAGGATGTGTCCTGTGGATGTCACTCTGGGAACAGAGACGGAGCGACTGAAAGGGAGTGTACTGGAAAGAGACCCCGGTCACGTAAGGATTTCAAGTGTGACCGCGGGTGTCCGCCGGTGATACAATGCTCTTCCCAGCAGCTCACGTGGCAAAAATCTAATTTTGAGCCATTCTGCTACAGAAGAACTTCTACTCGCTCTGTCAATGCATAACTTGAAAAAAATATGGGACGGGATGCTGGGTTTAAAACTCGATCCTTCTCGTGTTCCAATGTGTATGTCTTTGATTTGGGATTGTTCGTTTCAGCTGTCACCTACAACAGAATAATCATTGTATCTGCCGTTCCCATTCCTTGACTGATTATGATAAAGCTTGCAGGGAGCTGCTTGCTTTATTCCCACTGCACTGGATTCTCATAAGTACCCTTCGATGGAGGGTCTAATAGGTCATATTTTATAAGTCAAGTAAACAAACGCTTGTGCCAAAGGATTATTACTTAAGCTTCACAGAAAGAGCCTGGACTTAAACCTACTTGAGATACACTGTTGCCTCTGAATTGAACTCGAGACAGTGGATACAGCCTCTTTTCCGAAATGGAGGAAGTAGGTGATGGATGTTAAAACAGAGAGGCAGATGCAATGTGTGCGTGAGAGAAAATTGCAACTAGGAGAATTTGAAGAGCTTAAGAGGGTTCAGTGAAAAAAGGAACAAGTTAACCAGGTTCAACGAGGACAGTAATACAGAGAGAGGTTACAATCACCAATAGACGTCTACACACGTAATTAGCACGTACGGACAGACACTGGTCATCGATTAAAATTAACGTCGTGGCCCAGGATTCAGTTTGATGGGGTAAAATTCTAGTGATTACCCCATCGGCAAGCCTCAGGAGTTATTTTACCAAGCTAATTTCACATCTATTTGTAAAAAGTGCGCATGGAAGAATGGCTTCTCCTGAACTTTCAGTCACTCCTGTGAAATGCTATTGCTCCAATACACATTTACTGCCTATCCGCAGCGCCGCTGAAATAAAAACACATACGCCACAAATTGCCTAAAATTACATTAAATATCTTCAGACTGAAAACACTCCAAATTAATGGCAACGCCTTTCCCCCTAGGGTCAGAGATGGGTGTCTAACTTTCCCAGAAATTTCTTCGAGAAGTAAGTAGTCTCTTCAGGAAGCACTTCATTGATTTATTTTTTTAATTTGTTCCTCCTTTATGTTTCCTCTCTTTAAGAAACAAACAAAAAAAGAGAATACTTTACTCTTACAAAGATGAACAGCTCAATTCTCAACGCGATAAATGAGCGCAGACAATAACTTGAGTTAATTATTCTAAATTAAAGAATTTTTTTTTTCTCTTAAAGATGAAGTAGAAAAAAAATATTTCAACAGAAAAAAACCAATACTCTGTCACCATGTCTGCCTCTGGCTAAAATTTTAACAGCTGAGTGTTTTTGATACATTTAAACCAGGTAAGAACGTACAAAGGGAATCATCTAAATATCAAATGTGGGAAGGAAGTTAGACATTACACAAACTCACACACAGAACTACATCTCTTTGTTCTTTTCTAAAAATAACTTCTTTAAACTCCGTGCTTGTTTACTGGGACACTGATGGGCCTACAGCTGGCACTTTTATTGTTCTTTTGTTTTTCTGCACCATACGTTAGTGAAGTGAACGTGATTCCAATTTATTTTTGTTTATTGTTGAGAAGGTATGTAAGAGTGCAAAGTTCAGTTTGTCCTTTTAACGATACAGGAAGAAAACAATTTAAATAGACCTTTACAGCTCTCTCATCCTCACCTTCAATGTGAAATGCATTATTTTCATGAATTTCAATGACTTCGCCGTACACAGGGAAGCAATCCCAGCCAAACCCTGCATTTGATTTCTGGCTCCCGAAAGTAAACAGCGTTATTTATTGGTCCCGGGTAACAGTGATATCATGATAACATTAAATTTGATCAATTCGATTTTGATGGGAAATTAATACAGGCGTTTAAACAGAGTTTCAGTTATACAGTTCTCGTTTTACTTAAAAAAAAAGTTTTTTGGTTTCAATGTAATATTTTTTGAGATACTGAACGTGTCATTGGAAATGTGTGCAGTCAGTAGTATGAAATGATGTCAGGAATTTAAATGCAAGATAAAGAGATCGCATTTAGGAACACGGGGGTGATGCACATTCCTTCACCGAGCACGATTTGAATAAACGTCAAGCCGTGTGAACCAGGCTGGAGCAGGTTAGGAAATGCTTAAGACGAAGAGAACACATTTTGAAAAAGAGGACATTTTAACTTAATTTAAGTACCTATCTACTTATTTTCTGCAGAGAGACAGCCTCCAAGAGTGAAGGGAACACGTCTTCCCCATTTCTGCGACCCCCGTTCCTAAGACAGAGGCTGAGGAGTCCAGCCTTCGTCCAGTCCTGTAAGGGGGAATGACTATGTTGTTCGATCTGCAATAGACTTCACAAACTTAAGCTACAGGAAGGAGTCAACCTCCTAGAAAATGAGGCCGACTTTGCTAGGGCATGGCACAGAAAGCAGCATTTTCAAAGCCTGACCCTACGGTGGAAGCCATTTCACGGACCCCCAAATTTAAGTGCATCTGAAGCAGGATGAAGAAAGTCCTGGGCGAGGATGCTCTGCCGGTGGAGAGAGAAGGCACGGGAAGGTTGAAGGAAGAGCCGGGGACTCTGAAATGTTTTTTTTTTTTGGGGGGGGGGCCCTTCCCTACCTGACCAGGGAGAAATGAACATAAAGACAAAAAGACCCTTAAGATTTCGACTCAGAAGGGCACACTGAAACCCTCCAGGCACCAAACAGAAGAGAAACTGGCAACCACATCTACCCGGAGAGGCTGCAAATCCAAGACCAGCTCTTGATGTAAAGCAGACTTTTAATATTACACAGAAGATGATTTTTTTTTTTTTTGCACTGGGAAGGTCTATGCTGTGTATATTGTGCATTTCAGAAAAGGATTTAAATTTCTCTGCATGTGAAACAACAAAGATGATGCAGTGATTAGGTTAGTTTTGAAGTCAGATTTGATAGAAGAATTAAGTCTGTTATGAAATAATCTTCTGGGGATGAGCTGAGAAAAGCAACCATCCCTGACACCCTGAGGAACACACGAAAGTTCAGAAATACGTCTTATGTGAGCCTCCACGCACACACGCAGGAGTCCTGTGCCCTCTGTACCAAAAGTGTGCTGTCCACTGAAACGACTAGCTTTTATTCTTTTATACCTGAAGTCATTTCTTTCTAATTGAATTACAGCTGCTGCACAATGTTATATGTTACAGGTATACAACATAGTAATTTACATATTTTAAACGTTACACTCCATTTATAGTTATTATAAAATATTGGCCATATTCCCCGTGTTGTGCAATATGTCCTTGTAGCTTATTTTATACCTAATAACTTGTACCTCTTAGAGCCCTACCTCTGCCTTGCCCCTCCCCTCTTCCCTCTCTGCATTGGTCACCACTAGTTTGTTCTCTGTAACTCTGAGTCTGTCCCCTTTTTTGGGTTATATTCACTAGTTTGTTGTGTATTTTTAGGTTTCACATAAAAGTGATGGCATATGGTATTTTTCTCTCTTTCTGGCGTACTTCACTTAGAATGATGATCTCCAGGTCCATCCATGTTGCTGCAAATGGCATTATTTTATTCTTTTTTGTGGCTGAGTAGTATTCCATTGTGTATATATACCACATCTTCTTTATGCAGTCATATGTCGATGGACATTTAGGTTGCTTCCACGTCTTGGCTACTGTAAACAGTGCTGCTATGAACGTTGGGCGGAGGGGGCTGGCGTCTTTTTGAATTAGAATTAAACTGCTAGTTTAATTGTTCTCTCACAGACTATTTACTTAGTTACGATGCTTTGATTTTTTGATTTGTTTGGTTTTCATAAACTTCCCTTTATAACGATGCTAACCAAGGCTTTTGGTCACAATTGGTTTTGCATTCGTAACTCACTGGCTGTTTGACACTGTAAGAACAGATACCTAGTCATGGAACGTACTTTTCAGCAATCTTTACATAAGACACAATGCAAATTAATATGGCGTTTGCACTTCGGACTGATCACGACTCCACTGATACCATTTACTTTATCTGATGTGTTTAGTAACGATGTTTCCTGAGGCGAAACCACATCCATGCGTGAGGACGCTGCCTTCACTTAGCAGTCATTAAGAAGTAAACCCAGCTTAGAAACTAAACCAGTGAAATAAAATAAACAAGAAATTACCCAGCATCGGCAGCAAGTTATATCCAATCCTCTTTGGCAGAGATGAATCCATTCGTGGGACCCAACGTCATTCTGTTCATTTTAAAAAAATTATTCAAAACTTTGAGTTCCCCGTTTATTCAACCAGGGGTTCTCAAGATATGGCCCCTGGGCACACAATGTCAGCATCACTGGGAACCTTGTTTGAAATGCAAATTCTCGGTGCCACCCTTGACCACGTGGAGCCGTGCACTTAATTATGTCGACGTGGGAAAGGTCTGCCAGCTTCAGTGAAGTGCAGAAATTCAGGCAAGCTTTTAGATAGCACGTTGGATCTCCAGTGTTATCCTACGAGTTTGCTGCTGCGGGCGGGAAGCTGCAGCGACTTGAAGCAGGACTTTATCAGACACTTGCACAAAGGTAATGATGATCCGGGTTCTGATGCGGCCGGGCAGCTCCCCCCTGGGGTGGTTCCCATGAGCAAGCAGCATTTCACATCCCCGGGTTTTATGCATCGGGTAGATTTACATCCCACGGGATGCCTGATGGCAGTCCCAAGAATCGGGAAGGTTGAGGGAACCCACTGAATGTGGGAAGGGAGGTAATTACTCCAGAAAGGCGATGGTTTCAATTCTGAGAAGCAGCTGCTCTGCTGGTCTGTGTCAGGTGCACACGTGCATAACCGTGGTGCTCCGGTGAGAAATGCCTCACACTGACGTGGACACAGCCAAGCGGCGTATCCTCTGACGCCAGCGGCCTCTCCAACGCCGGCAGCCTTGAGCGCTGCTGCTGCCTGACAGCAAAAGAGGGTTGGAGGAAATGAGATCGCCTTTTCCCACCCCTGCACCTGCTGGAAGGCGCCATTTCATCTGCCCGTAGTTGGCTGTGTGCTCCTTTTGTTGGCGTCTGGTGCTATGGTGTGATCGTGCTTGTGTCCTCCCGGAAGTTCATCCAACCTGCGAGGTGATGGCTTGAGGAAGTGGAGACTCCGAGAGGTGATGTGGTCATGAGGGTGGAGCCCCCATGAATGAGATGAGTGACCTTCGAGTAGAGAGACCCCAGGCGGCCCCCTCACCCCTTCCACCAGGTGAGGACACAGGAGATGCTTTGAACAGGAATTAAGACTCTCACCAGACAGCAAATCTGCCAGCACCTTGACCTCGGACATCCGTCCAGCCTCTGGAACCGTGAGAAATAAATGTTCAGTGTTTAAGCCGCCCCGGCAGTGGTGCTTCCTTACGGCAGCTCCAGCGGCCTAAGATGCTAAGATTGTCAGCCACTCTGAAGTCTGTCACTGGTTCCACGGGAATGCCCTTGGGCCTCCGGCTTACCTTTCTAAGCCAGGGTGAAATGACAAGGACGCTGGAAACACTGAGCACACCAGTGGTTCCGGTCTCCATCCAAACCCAGTTGGGGCTTATGAGAGAACCCCAACTTGGCTTCTTATCCGTCTTCTCGCAGTGATTTGCGTTGTGTGCACGTGTGGTGATGCCTTCTCGTTCAGAAGACCAGCATCCCTGGGCTGTACCGAGTTCTCACAGGTGAGCGTACACCTCGGGGAAGCCTTGTCCTGCAGTTCCCAAAATTGGGGAGCAGAGCTGCCTCTCCCTGCCGGTCCTTGTCCACTTCCCACACCCAAACACATCGCCCTGCCTGCTGACATAGCTGCTTTTGCTGCTCTGGACTTCAGGCGTGTTTCACAAAGCCTTTTACTTTATTGGCACAAAAAGCCAGTTTTCTCAACAGGCTGGACTGAGGATTTGCTGGTGAATTTCGCACTGAAGACCTCAGTATATTCTGTACCTCATCATCGCAACCACGCTTCTGGCCACTTTTATATGAGGTGAGAAAAGACACAGGATAACCTGCGTATGTTTAAAAAATAACAGATATTGTAGAACAGATAAACAAGATTATACTGTATAGCACAGGGAAATATACACCAGATCTTATGGTAGCTCACAGAGAGAAAAATGTGACAGTGAATATATGTATGTTCATGTATAACTGAAAAATTGTGCTCTACACTGGAATTTGACACAACATTGTAAAATGATTATAAATCAATAAAAAAAGATATATTGTTAAAAAATTAACAGATACGTTTCTTTGATAAATCTCTAATAAGTGAGATTATATGTGGCAAATACTTACATTCATAAATGAGCTGCCACAATATTTAAATATTGAACGCACGCTTCTAAATTATGAAGTGAACCATTCTTCTGTCTGTTTAGCAGCATTGCCTTTTCATTGAAATCACGCTGTGGATTTTGTTGAATCTGATTCTCCACAGATCCACTTAATATCACCTCTTTTTTTTTTTTTTTTTTTAACAGGGAATCACTTACATACATTTCATGTTTCATTGGTTGGCACGAAATGGTATATGAAACACATTCATTTTAATATACAGATTCTCAGACACTTTCAGCGTTTAATGAAAATTCCAAATGACCCTTATGTTTAGAGTATTTCAGAGAAGTGAGTTCTCTTGCATAAATCGTCTTGCTTTCCATGAATTCTGTATGAAAATAATTCCCAATGAAATTGTCCTTCAAAAAGATGTTCCAGACTTGATGTTATCGTAATGCATTCATGCTCATTTCCAACCATCATTTTGTCAACGGGCTCCATCCGAAAAATGATATTATTTCCAGCATGTTCACTGTTCTCACCAGATCTGTGTTTGAGACCCAGAAAATAGCATGCCTTCCACTGGGGATTTGGAGATTTCAAAATGTTTACATTGGCACCAAAAGTACACAGTTGGGGGAAGCAAGCAAAATCGTTACCAATCAAAATAAAATAATTTGAGACAAGACTTCAATGGGTAAGGCTATTCTGATTCCCTTAGAATTGTGAAGAGGTATGACCGGGAACGTTTTCCTCAATAAAGAAAAGACTCTGTATACAATGAAAACGTATTTTAAACAGTTTATTCCCAGACTTGCTTTGACCACATGAATCTTATGACCTTTTGCTGCAGTCAGTGCAGAAATATTAGAGGTAGAGTCTGTTTTCCTCTGCAAAGTCTACCCAGATACTTTTCCCTTCAAGATTTCCATCCCATCGCTGTCTTATTTTGTCATTGCAGGGATGAGAAAGCAATGAGAGAACTCCTGAGGGCAAATGGTCCCAGACCATGTCCTTTAGGGCAGCTTCCTGCTGGTTTCAGGGCTTCCACGTCCCTCCAGGTGGAAGGTGCCCACACCCGGCTCCCAGGCGGGGTTTAATTGAGTGGTAGAATTCAGCACCTTTAGCTCTTCCGGTCCCAGTTTGGAATAATTTCGTGTGATTTCCTCTCAAGAAGGTAAGTAAAAATAAATATGGATGTATATTAAAAAAAAAAAAAAGACTGCTGTGTGTCCCTGTTGCATGTCGTCAAGGCGTTCTACACGAATTAAGACCTCCCCACTTGGGGGAGGACGGTGACTGCATGAATACTACATGCACGCGGACCCTAGACTGGCTGGAACCAGAAGGCTGATGACTGAGGTTCCAGAAACATCACCCTGTTCCCCAACCACCAACCGATCAGAAGAAGGCGCATGAGCTGACCACACACCCTGGGACCCTCTGGCCACCATTGTCTTTAAAACGTTTCCCTGAAAGCCATCGGGCAGTTTGGGTCTTTTGTGCATGAGCTGCCCATTCACCTTGCCTGGCGCCCTGCAAACAAACGCTGACCCTTCCTTCCCCACAACCTGGTGTGGGTAGATCGGCTTTGCGGTGCGTCCGGTGAGCGGACCAGAGCACGGTTTCCTGACACTGGCACCCCAGCACTCTGCCTTGTGTAATTCGGGGCTGTACTCTGGTGAAATCACCTTTCTGCGTGTGTGGAATTTAGGAAGTGGTTATCATTGCTCTTAGGCCCTATTTATCGTGCAGTCCTTGGGACACTGTTTATCGTCTGTCACGAGCCATTTAAAAACGGAATTAGGTTGTGGTTGGTCTCTATCAGATGAATGCACGGAAAGGAAAAGTTAGAAACAGGCAGATTTAGCACAGAAGCTGGCTGGGAATGCTTGTTGTTGACACCCTATAATATTGAGCGTCTCCATCTAAGTACCCTTCGATCCAGGCACAGCTTTCCTTGAACGCAGTCGCAGCAGCATGGGGTTTTAGAGTCAGGAGGGGACACTCGGAAGGCATCCCCACCCCCCGCAAGAGCCAGGTCAACTCCAGTGTGAAGCCAGGATCAGGAGCGAGACCCAGGCTGCGTGACCCGAGCCCTGCGGCCTTCACACAGCACGGCCGACTCCGCACGGTGGGGTGAGTGTCTCAGTGAACGTTCTGCACGTGATTCTGGCCCCAGGCTGCTTCCTCCTTTCTCGGTGACGTCTCAGAACTCGCACTCTGTCCTCCATCCATAAATGCTCTTCTTGCACATCAAGACCTGAGTTATCTCAGTTCTAAAGCATGACACCTTCACCTGCAAACGGTAAAATCTCCTTTTGGCTAATAAAGCATGACACTGAGTCATGCAAGCGTATGAAGGTGCCAAGGTGAGGTATTAACGATTCCCATGATTTCTAGTAATTGAGTCCGTACGGATCGCCTATGTGAGCACAACAAAGACGCCTGGAGAAATCCGGGCAGCCGCTCTCTGCCTGAACTGCCCCCTTCTGCTTATTCTTTCAAGACCTAATTTAGGGAGCTCCCTCAGAGTCTAGTTTATTCAGTGGAATATTTTACATCGGATTAACTATAAAATGAGGTGCTCAGCCAGAATTTTGAAACATTGGAATGTGTGCAGTACCATGCTCATAAAATGGGCTGTAAAACCCTCTTCTCCCTGAATGCAGACGTCTATTAAATTTGCTATTGCAGGAGGGAGGGTGTAGCTCAGTGGTAGAGCGTGTGCTTAGCATGCATGAGGTCCTGGACTCAATCCCTGGTATTTATAATAAAATAAATAAATAAACCTAATTAACCCCCACAATTAAATAATCATTAAAAAATAAGTTAAAGATTTTTTTTCTATTGCACATTACCATTATCGGATGAGATGCTACATTCTGAAGTTCATTCTGTTATAGTGTACTCCTAATTGAAAACGAGACGTTCAAAGTCTCCCGTTGATTTAGAAGATTTAAAATGGTTAACAGTGGACATTCAGAGCATTCCAGAACTCTTCTGCACCACGGAAAGCAAATGCTTGTAATCTATGTTAACGTTTCACGTCATCAAATGGTTACTCAAGTCGGTACACGCTACTCTGATGTTTTTAACGATGCCTGTGAAGCCATGGCAAGAATTTATGAAAGCAGTTAAAACCAGGAGGTTTGCAGTCCCACGAGGAACGTGTGATGTCGGTCACCTGCTGAGCCCTTCAAACACCCGAATACCCACATTTATCATCTGGACTCTGGACATCACGGTCCTGGGTGGTTCCTGCCGTCACTGACCTGTGCTATGAGAGGGAGAGGGTGGTATCCACCGGGCGGACGGGCGGGACACAAATACCAACCCAAGATGATGTGCTGAGAGTGCCTTTGTGGTGATTACTTAGAAACACGTGGACGTGATTCCTTGAAGGATGATGCGGGTGGCACGACTCTCACAAGATGGTTACTGGACAAACACGTGGACGTGATTCCTTGAAGGATGATGCGGGTGGCACGACTCTCACAAGATGGTTACTGGACGTACGTGATGCTCACCTCCTTCGTCCAAGAACACGCGTGGTGGTTTATAAGTTTCAAAATATTATCACACACCCCCCATCACGGAAGGCCCCCCATGTTCGCATGCACACACCACAGGTTGGCCACGCGAGCTATGATGAAAAAACAAACTCCCGACCACACAGACACGCACACAGAAGGATGAAATTGAAATCAACTCTCTTTTCACGAGGACTATTCATTTTCACGTTAGAAAATGCACATATAAACATATATAGATATTAACGTAAGATCGATATTCACATAAAAGACAAGGGTAAGTGCAAATATTACATAGAGAGATACTCACCAGTGAGATGCATCTGTCGGGTAAAACTCTGCAAAGTCTGTGACGGAGTTTTCTCCGAATGAATTAATCTGTGCCCACGGGGAGTTCACAGGAACGTCTCCAGCAAAATCTTGCTGTCTGTGATGGGTTTTCTTTCCCGCCTTTCTCATTTCTTTATTTTACTTTGAGACTCAAGACTTAACTGGAGTTTTCTCAGTGCTGCTCGTGTTAGCCCGAGCAGGTTTCTGTTCGTGCTTCCAACTTCGCAAAGAATGACGTCGCTCCCAGGGGTCTGGTCAGTACTCAGAACTCTGCACTTGGCTTTTAAACGATTCAGTTTACTTAGACGGTTGGACTGAAACCTTGAAAACAAAGCCACGAAGTCAGTAATCTTCGGGAACGCACAACTGTCCACTGCATGACATACAGCACATTTCCTTCCTCCATTCAGCCATGCGTGGGCCTTTGGGCTGCTTCCACCTCCTGGATACTGTCAGCAACGGTGCAATGACCACAAGTGTGCGAATGTATCTTCAAGACCGTGGCTGAATTCTTTTGTGTAGACACCCATAACGGGGACTGCTGGGTCCTACGGTAATTCAGGTTTTAAGTTTTTGAGGAAATTCCACGCTGTTTTCCACAGCAACTGAACCATTTTACATTCCCACCAACAATGCCAGAGAATTCCAACTTCATGTACTTGCAAACACTTGCTGGTTGTTTTATTGTTTTGTTTCTTGTTTTTGTTTTGTTTACAGTAGCCATCCTGACCCGTGATAACACTGCGGTTTTGATTTACATTTCTTTGATGATTAGCGACCTTAAGCTTCTTTTCTCATACTTGTTGGCCAATTGTATGTCTTTCGGGCTGAAATGTGTGTTCAATCCATTTTGCCTGTTTTTAACCAGATTATTTGTTTGGTTGCTGAGCTGTGGAAGTTGCAGATATGTTCCTGATAACAACCCCTTATCAGATTTGTGATTTTGTAGTTACTTTTTGAGGCACCGATGTTTTTAAGTCTGTTGTAGTCCCACTTGTCAGTACGTTTTTGCTTTTGTTGCCTTTGGTTTTGGTGTCCAATCCAAGAAATTATGCAGCCTTAAAACCAAACCAAAAAAAGGGACCCTCATCCCCTGCTAAAGCATGAATGGACTTCAGGACATGACGCTGAGCAAAGGAATGAGCCCGTCACAAACGACTCACAGGGCAGGAACCCACCCGTGTAAAGTACCTAAATTGTTGAAGTCACAGGAACAGGAAACAGGAAAGTGCGCACCCAGGGCTGGGAGCAGGGGGCCCGGGAAGTTGGTACGTAATGGCTGGAGAGTTTCAGCGCTGCAGGACGAGGAAGTTCCAGACAGCTGCTGAATAACAATGCAAATGCACGTAACACTGCTGAACTGGACACTCAAAAACGCTTAGGACGGTAAGTTTATTTTTTTTTAACGTGATAAAAAAGAAATTAATTTTTAGGAAAAACAAGGTAAGAGAGTGTAAGTCAGACAGAGAAAGACAAATATCATATGGTATCACTTATACAAGGAATCTAAAAAAATGAAATGATAGAAATTCTATTTACAAACTAAACACAGACTCAGGAAACCAGAAAACAAACTATGGTAACCAAAGGGGCAAGGAGGGGAGGGATAAATCAGGAGTCTGGGATTAACAGATACACGTTCCTATCTATAAAAGAGATAAATGACAAGGACCTACTGCACAGCACAGGAAATTATATTCAATTTCTTGCAATTACCTATAATGGAAAAGAATCTGAAAGTAAAATACATATATGTATGTATACGTATACCTGAATCGTTTTGCTGTACACCTGAAACTAACATTGTAAGTCAACTACACTTCAATAAAATAATTGTTTTTTAAATGTAAAAAGCAAGCAAAGTTTGGAAGTAGAGTGTGTCCCCTCTTTGCATTCGTACTGGGTGCAGATAATCTCGAAAGGTTCACAGGGGGTTAATCATCATACACACAAAATACCAAGGATGTAAATCATCCTAACGGGATGGCGCGCATCCAATGGGACCGTCCTGAAGGGCGTCCCTGTGACACCCGACACCCGGGCACACTGCATGCAGTTACACTGCACTGTGACTGGTTCAACACCGGAGAAGCAAGTGCTCAGTGAAACGACTTTCTCGAGGAACAGCCCTGCTCAGTCTATCAGACAAAAACACAGAGACCCGTGTGGCTTGTACAGCAGTGGAAGCACTGGCATCGCTTTATTAAAGAGTACTCATCTGATATTAAATTGGCCATTAACAGATACCCCTTCTTCATTAAAATAACTCACTCTCATAGACCCCATCGATTTATGTACAGACGTGATTGTCCCAATCTTTTAAATCTGTTTGCAACGCCTTTCTTCATTCTTAAGGCTGCGATCCCATGACAAATTTATTCAGCGACAGAGACAGAAATAAGCACACACACACATATATGCACACCTGTGTGTTGTGTGACGGTGTGTGGCAGGTGTGAGTTACATCATTAGACACATTTCAGCAGGGACGTGACATTTTATGCTCTTTAAAATAATCACCAGGGTGCATGTTCTAATTACTGACAAAATGCAAGGACATATTTACTGAATCCACCAAATGCCTGCGATGTATAAACCCACGCTACGTTATTTACCAAATGCCAACATTCCGTGTTTAAGTAGTGGGTGTACAATCAGGAGAAATGCATTCAGCAAAAGCAGTAAAAAAAAAAAAAACAAAAACAAAAAACTGTTTGCTACTGTGCTAGGTTAAGTCACATCTTTG
Organism: Camelus ferus; assembly: GCF_009834535.1. NCBI lineage: Eukaryota > Metazoa > Chordata > Mammalia > Artiodactyla > Camelidae > Camelus > Camelus ferus. The sequence continues at coordinate 7,837,872 of NC_045732.1, forward strand.
GAGATGACAGAGCTGGTGACCCCAAAATTAACAGCAGGCCCAGGAGGATGCATTTCAGTACTAACTAAATTTCCTAATTTTAGGCAATCATGTCATTAGCTGTGAATCTCTCATATTGTTTAATGGACACAATGTTTGTGAGGTTCATAACACCAAGGTAATGCTTGAGACTTGTACGTCAACTTAAAAACATTAAAGCACAGCTCTGCGGTTGGTTACATCCATTTAACCGAGAGGGAGTTTGGTCCAATTAAACTAATTGACTTGATTTACTAAAATCACCCATGAGTGAATTTTTAGCCCAAATTTCAGCCATACCATTTATATTAACATTACACCAGAGAGTGACACAACACTGTAGACCGACTATACTTCAATAATGTGAAAAAGGCATCCAAAAATCCAGAAGACCAGTGAGTTTGCCACAGCTCGTAAAGTGTCCTTAGACAGTTGGGGGACAATTCCCCCAAAAATGCCTCCTGAAGGAAAGAATGAAGTGAGTCAAGAAAGTGAGCATATCAGAAACTGAGTTAATAGAAATCCTTTTTTTTAAATTGAAGGATAGTTCTTGAATGCTCTAGACTCCTTAAAAAAAAACATAGCAACAGAGGTAAGTGAATAGGAAAATGCAAGTGTGGGAGATTGAAGGCACAGATGATCCTATAAGACAAGAAAAAAAAAAATATATATATATATATATATATATACACAATTAAAAACAGTAACACTTCGGGAGTTTCCACACTAAAGTTGTTTCCTGAGCTTAATGAAAATATTATGACTAGAAGTGTCCTGATCTTGAAGATCCCTGAATTAACGGAAAGGCATTCCCCTAGGGACAGACCCCTGATTTGATTTATTCAATGGGCTTGACCATTAAATATGGTCATATGTCAATAAAGAGAGGATGAAATAGTGGAGAATGACACTTCTAAGTGGATGAGGCTACAATCGTTGCATGAGTTAACGTAACTGTTAAGAGAGGACTGCTGAAGGTAGTAACTGTACCTTAGGGAAATTATCGAAATGGAAGGGATTTAATGTCCCCCAAAATGACCCAGTGAACACTTGGGAATTGGCAGGGAAAGAAGTTAGTAATTATGGTGCTAATTTTGTGGATGGAAAAGAGAGTAGGGGCTGATAGTTTTAGAGAAATTCCAACGACAAGTAATAAGTTAACTGGATTATTTTTGTAAACAGTTTTTTAAAATATACTTGCCGAGAGGAGGGTATGTATTATCAAGGGAACAGAAAATAATGCGAGAACTTGCAATTAGCAGACGGGAGGGGATGGACTGAATAGTTAATGAGTGAATTGTCCCTGAATCAAATCAATAAAATTTTTAAAAAACGGGGGGATTTCGGGTTAAATATGTCACATGAACATCACGACCAAAACTACAAAAAAGCCTCAAATGCCTATGAAGGAATCCATAAACGCAATAAACCACACGGGCAAAGGATGTTCCCTGTAACGTCAGATAAAATTGGTCAAAAAAAAAAAAATCTACAAGCAGGACATGAGTTAAGGAATAATGCCTTTTCCCAGAAGGGAAAGACAGCCCCTCTGGAGAAAGGTTCAAACTCCCAGCATATTCAATAAAATAGACTCACACCAATATATCTTGAATTTTGGAGACAAAACACAAGAGTATCGAAGGGAGCAGGGGGTAAAATACAGGACGTAAAAGAAAGTCAGGAACAGTTCACACTTTTGAGGACTTTCATCACAAACTAGAAATACTGTTCTAACTGGAATGATGCTAAGTGCAATGGTTGATTAAGGGTGTGGCTTGTTTAAGAATCTAGTAAAAAATAACTTAAGGCTGCAACAGTAGTTTTAATATTAGGAGTTAATGTAGGATCAATATTCTTTGTCGTCTCAAAAAAAAAAAGAGATCTTGTCACAAAGATTTAAAGTTGGTTACATTTCTTGAAAGGGCTCCCATATTCGGTAGGAGAAAGCAAAGCTAAAATTAATAAGCATATCCAAATAATACGTTTTTGAGTGATTGATGCTTCTGGGTGGTCAGTTTTTGCAAAAAACAAAACAAAAAATCAACCAACTTGCTAATTATTATAATAATGAAGACTTGATTCAAATGCTTTTTAAATTTGATGCTGTGCATTTATTACTAGCTTCTTTCCCACGAAATATGATTTGAATTTAACAATTTGTGAAAATTGTTTCAGTAATATAATTTACATCTCGTGTAAAACCACCTCTAAAGAATGTCTGGGAGAAAAACAAACAGTCGTGGGCACTCATGGTAATAATACTTTTTTACAGTATCTTCGAAACAGCTGGGAGGATGGGTTTATGATCCACTTCATAGCAGGGTTCCGGTTTATAAACTCATAAAAGATCTATGAATTCGGGTAGAACAAAGAGACACAAGTCTTCCTTGCACCAACCATCATGCTCAATTAAATACAGATTACATTTTTTGTGTGCGGTTATGAAGAAGTTGAAAGTATTTCCTCCTGTAAAACAAATGCAGCAAAAGCCACATCAAGCAAACTCAACAACGTGGCTGATTTGGAGACCCCTTAAAAACAACAGTCACATCTCAGATTCATTCAGAACACCGGTGTCTGTATTTCCAGGTCATTTACACAAATTCTTTTCTATGTTCTTGCCTCTGTGGGTGCGCCATGGTCTGTCTAGGTTTTTCTAAGATAACGTTCTGTGGTTATGTTATTTTTTCCGATGTGGAATATTAAAACGCTCAAACACGCAGGAACGTTGGAAGGACAGGACGGTGAAGGCACGTGTAACATCCACAGAGATGGGACACATAGATCAATAGAAGAGGGTACAGAGAGCCCAGAAATAAACCCACGCACATGTGGTCAATTCATCTATGACAAAGGAGGCAAGAATATACGATGGAGAAAAGACAGTCTCTTCAAGTGGTGCTGGGGAAGCTGGACAGCTGCCTTTAATAGACTGAAGTTAGAACATTCTCTAACACCATGTACAAAAATAAACTCAAAATGGTTAAAGACCTAAATGTAAGACCACACACTATAAAATTCCTAGAGGAAAATATAGGCAGGTCACTCGCGGACATACATTATAGCAATATACTTTTTGAATCAACTCCTGGAGTAGTGGAAATAAAAGCAAAAATAAACAAATGTGATCTAATTAAACTTAAAAGCTTTTTGCACAGCTAAGAATAGCATCAACAACAACAAAAAAGAGAACCTACAAAATGGGAGAAAATATTTGCAAATGATGCGACCAACAAGGGACTAATTTTCAAAATAAACAGCTCATATGCACAATAGATAAGCAAGATTATACTGTACAGCACAGGGAAATATGTACAAGATCTTGTGGTGGCTCACAGTGAAAAAAAAAGTGACAATGAGTATATGCATGTTCATGTATAACTGAAAAATTGTGCTCTACACTGGAATTTGACACAACATTGTAAACTGACTGCAAGTCAATAAAAAATGTTAAAAAAAATAGTCTTATCAGAAAACTAAACCAGTTGGTTTTTTATTAAAACAACAACAAACAGCTCATTCACCTTACTATCAAAGAAACAAACAACCCAACCCAAAAATGGGCAGAAGACCTAAACAAGGAATTCTCCAAGGAAGACATACAAATGACCAACAGGCACATAAAAAAAATGCTCAATATCACTAATTAACAGAGAAATGCAAATCAAAACTACAATGAGGTATCACCTCACACCAGTCAGAATGGCCATCATTCAAAAGTCCACAAATGGCAAATGCTGGAGAGGCTGTGGAGAAAGGGGAACCCTCCTCCACTGCTGGTGGGAATGCAGTTTGGTGCAGCCACCGTGGAAAACAGTGTGGAGATTCCTCAAAAGACTAGGAATAGACTTACCATATGACCCAGGAATCCCACTCCTGGGCTTGTATCCAGAGGAAGCTCTAATTTGAAAAGATGGTTGCACCGCACTGTTCAGGGCAGCACTGCTGAAAGCAGGTGGGACGTGCACACATGAGATGGAGGAGGAACTACTGCCAAAATCAGGAAAATATACGAAGACGGCTGTTACACTTTATTGAGGGAGAAGTGATTACAATGGGGGCCATAAAGAGAGCAGAACTCAGATTCGTACGTTTTCGAGCAGAGGGCGCGGCCCCTGGGAGCGGCATCAGAGAAACGTGTGCCTGGTGCCCGCCGGCCTGCGTGAGTGCACGTCCGCGGCCACGAGCCCGTGTGAAGGGCTGACCTGCATCCCCCGCCACACTCACAGTGTGCAAGTCCTGGCCCCCAGCAACTCAGAATGTGATTCTATTTGGAGACGGGGTCTTTAAGGAGGGGATGAAGGTAAAACGAGGTCACTAGGTGGGTCCTGATCCCACAGGACTGGGGTCCTTTCTAAGAAGAGGAGATGAGGACTCAGACACACACAGAGAGACGCCCACGGGAGGACACAGGGAGGAGACGGCCGTCCACACACCAAGGGGAGAGGGCTCAGGAGACCCCAGCCCTGCGGACACCCGGACCTCAGACTCCAGCCTCCAGGACGGGGGGACAGTAAGCGCCTGTCATGTAAGCTGCTCCGTCTGTGGTATTTGTTACGACAGCTGTGCAAACTCATACAGCCAGTGTCTAACCTCCGTTACTATCTTATTCCCAACACTGACGGCTGCGTGTGAAATCAGCTGAGGGAAAGATAAATGATGGAAGACAAGTGGAGACACGGGCACCACGACAGACTCCAGCCACGGTCGCAAAGCCTGAGGAGCGTGTCCCCTCCCTGCCCTGCCAGCTCTGCTTAGCTCAGTGCATCTCACTCAAGCATTCCGTTCACCCAGCGCTTCTTTCTGTGCGTTCAGTTACCTTAGCGCAAGCCTTTATTTTACAGAAAAACCAGGAGCTGCTAGCACACGGGCAGGTGTGCGTGTGTCTCCGTGTTGTGGGTGTAGAGGTCACACGCACAGGTTTTACTGCTGCAGGGCACACCTGGGGGATGTCTGTGGCTGCACGTCGAGTTTTCCTCCTACGGTTGAAACACACAGAACCTGGGAACCCGGCCAAACGCCGAGTCAGACAGGCGAGCCATCACTGTTTATTTTTTCACACACACAACTCAGACGATAAGAACGTTCAATTCTTTTTCATTATTTAAACCTTGGAACACCAGGTTTCAGTGAGTGTTTTCACTCTTAGTGGGAAAAAAAAGTCAGTATGAATGGAAGGCGATCAGAAACTCTAGGCTGTCAAAAATCAGATGTGCAAATGAACCCTAGGAGTTTTATAACCTCTGAACCTCCCAAATGGGTGAATAACATGACTGATTTTTTAATGTCATGCTCCAAGCCTATATACATGTCATGTCATAATTCTTAGCTTTGGGAAAAGGTTGGGAAAATGATTTTTCATACAGGATGTCTATGGATATGCAGAAGTGAGTTTGTCTGCCCTACGGAATGAAAACTGGAGCAGTGAAGCCATAAATGTTCCACCTGATTCTGTTTTCAATGATAACTTGAAAGGCTTACTGGAAAAGGATGTAATGGAATAAAGACATACTGTATTTTTTTTTTTTTTTACTATAGTTACTCATTTTCTCTCTCTCTCTCTTTTTTTTTTTTTTTGCTTTTCTCTCTTCATCTTCCCAAATTAATTGCACATGTTTTCATTCTATTGCGAGAGTTAAACATGTGAATGTGACAGTCAGTGTGAAAGTAACAAACTGGCCAGCGAGGATACCTTTTACACTGTGCCCATATATTCAGGTGGCTGAATAAGCTAGCAAGTGTGGCATCTGCCATCATCATCATCGTAATAATGTTTGGGGGCCACATTTGCAGCAAGAAACGCCTGAGGCAGCCCTCCGCGTCACAGCCCCACAAGTGTTACGGCAGCCCCCCAGATGAGGAAGCCTGGGGAAGTTTAGAAATGAAACTGTAGGCCCCCACCCTGCATCTTGCGCGAGATCAGAAGCCTTTGCAAGAATCCGTGCCTTCACAAGCTTTCCGGAGCGTTCTTACCCACACTGAAGTCTGAGGGCCACTGTCCTGGGGGGGGTCATACCACTACAGAGAGGGCGCACACATGGAAAGCGATAATAAAATATACCACAGATGAGAGAAGGGAAATCTTAAACAGACTCAGCAAGGCTCTGTCCACAAAATGTCCATCAAATTGGAGACCAAACACGTCGGCCAGGCATTCACTGCGCGAAGGGGGAAAGGTATCCTAAGAATGCACAGGAGAGAAGACTGAGAATTTGGAATTAAAGCCTGCTGGTTCAACCGCAACATCCTACGAAACACTACATGTTTTTACTTAAGCTGGGTTTGATAAGTTAGTGCTGAACTGCCCACCCCCTGCTTCAATAAAATACATACAGACAGGGCCTCAGCACGGAGGCCGTGTGGAAGGGCTCACGTCCGCACTCTGCACAGAGAAAATCCAAAGCTGAGAGACAGGAAGCTGCAGGGAGATAGCGCTGTCTATGCACCTGCCTGACTGCAGGTATGAATGTCGACTGTTTAATCAAAATCACCCCGCTGGAACAATGGGAAGATGAAACAGAAGTGCTCACAAGCTCAGACAGGACACTCCGAGTTAAAACACACTGAGCACCAGGCAGACCCCTACATCCCAGCAGGTTCCTGGAGCGTTGATTTCTGCGGGACGGTGGTGGGCTAGCTTCGAATCCAGCCCCTAGTGTTTCTGACAGGCTAGGAAAGTTTGCAAGACGGAGGAACCCCTCTCTGGGCAAAATTCACAACGGGAGAAAAATGAACGCCCCTGACTGAATAATTGCAATGTGCAGATCTAGGAAATGACAGTTGAATTCAAATGCCCAAGACGGTTGGGGCCAGAACAGCTTTATCTAAAGTTTGTCAGGTACAAAATATAAATGCAAGCTTACGTTAAATGTTCACAGTGATGATCTAGCTAAACGTATTCATCATTTTGCATATTTAACTGTTTGTCAGTACGTTATAATGTTTTAAGGGCCGACACAGGTAACTCGGGGTAATGCCACACATTATTTTTCTGCTCCTTTAGTGTATGGATTTATCACTCTTTGGATATATACCCTTAAAAGCCATCTTCCAGAATGACTTAGGTAATCAGCAGTCGTTAGGAAACCATTCACTCTGCTACAGAAAACATGACAGTCGGACACGTGGATAAATTAAAGGCTTGTAAGAAATCTACGTGTACCTTCTAACGAGAGGCTTTCCTATTGGAGATGAGAATTTAAGTCCTATTTTTATAAAGATTTTAATTCAAAAATCCCTCCACGATTTGACCCCCGGCCACGTTCTGCCGGTAAGGAATCCTGCCGTGGACTCTGTGGAAACGTTTATCACGTAGGTTTTCCACCAACAGGTGGCGCTTGCCAAGAACGTCCGTCTACAAAGCGAGTTGTTAAAAATGAAGGCAGAAAATGAAAAAGAACACGTGTGTTGAAAGAACGAGCCATTAAGCAAAGTAGGTGACCTATTTCCTGCGTGAATATTTCAATGTCATCAGTCAACTGGGGACCTTTTTTCCTTTTCTTTCTTTTTTTTTTTAACTCCTTTTAAGCATTGAGCTCTTTCGTGCAGAGAGCGGTTGCACCAGCCCTGCACAAGGGCCGTTTCCTTAACGCCCAGATGTCTGTAATTGACGGGCACCGGGAGCCACCTGGTGCGAGCAGATAATGAAATGTTAACTCAGGGACATTGCTTTCCCGCTCGGTCGCTTTGAGTGCCTGAAGTAAACACTGCCCTCACTGGGTTCACTCCCTTTCTGCGTGGTGGTGCGTTATATTGAAAGCAACCACTGAGATCATCTTATTTTCTAGGCAAACAAGGCATTGAAAAGAAGACGGGCTTGCCCGAGGTCATCGATTGAGCCATCGGCGGAGGACAGATACTCTGTACGCTACTTTACAATAAGGCGTCTTTCCATAAAAGCCTTTAAGACCTTCCCCGTTTCCTGACTAGGACTGTAAAAACCAAGGGCAACTTAGTTCTGAGAATTAGTTGGAAATGAATAAATGTACGAATGCTGAAGTTCAAGGTTCCCTTCCTACTGGCCTATTTAGGGGTGAAAATCCATTTCTTTATTTGCTATAAAGATTTAAAAAAAATACATGTGTTTAAAAAAATTGGCAGATGGCTGTATTGTATATGGGTTATTGCTAAATTTCATTCAATGCAATCATGATGTGGACCCAGGACACAATAAAGACTATTGAAGGGCACAGTTAAAAAAAAAATGATATTTAAAAAAAAAAAAAAAGAAACCCACTGGGTTGAGGTATAGTTCAAGCTACTCCAAGAGAAGAGAATGATCAGATAAAATTTCAAGATGACCAAGTCTCACGAGACTCAGTCAATTCATAAAACGCGGCTTAGCATTTGCAACGCACTGAGTAGTGTAATAGGTGAGGAATGGCCACGTTTGGACCTTGAGAAGGGTCCTCCGACCTTGTTGATCAAAGCAAGACTGCACAGGAGGTTGAGGAAGCAGAACGTGCTTTGGGGTTTTCAGATTTGTTGCAATGAGTAGAACATGATTAAAGTTGTTACTTATTAATAGCAACTTGCTAACACCTGCAGCTGGTTCTCCAAGAAACTTTGCTAAAGACTGGACTAGATCAACGAATGAACGGATGGATGAGTGAATTCCTAGTGGATATTTCCGAATCCCAGCCACGCTTCTCATGCTTTGGAAGAAACAGGGTACAGCAGGTTGTTACGATGTTTTTGCTGAGGTGCGGATGGAACATGTACTAGGAATTAAACACCCTGACAACATCTGCTGTTAATTACATGAAGCGCTCACGTCTCTCCCGACACCTGACACTAGGAGACAGTACGGCCGAGAAGGGTGTCACTCTGAAGCCAGGGAGAGGAGGAACACGGTGAGTGTGAAAGCGGCCTGGGGGTTAAGAGAAGTGGCAATACTTTACTTTCTTTAATATTTAAATTTTGACTTTGTTTAATATTTAAATTCCTTTACTATTGTCTTAAATTTGCATTTCTTTATTTTCATATACATTTCCAGAGATGATTTTTATATATATATAAAAAATTTATATATATATGTATATAAATATACAAATATAACATATATAAAGTATATAGTAATATATACTTCCCTTCTCCCATAGTAAATAGTTGGAAGTCTTGTGGGGGTTTTTTTTTTTTTTTGAGACATACTTGATACACAACATTGTATCAGTCTCAGGTGTGTAGCATATTGAGGCGATGCACATAACTTGCACTCTGATCAGCACGCAGCCGCAGCCGCAGCCACCCAGTGCGCAAGGTTATTTTGTGATGGCAGCCAGAATAAACTCGTGCAGTCCTCCCCAAACAGCAGTCGACGGTCATGACATGCTGATCGCATACTCATCCACATTGATCCACATATTCCTTCTATGTAAGGGAAGTAAAACTCTCCTTCTGGGGACAATGCCTTTCCCATCTCCCCTCAAAGTCGGTCACTTACTGTGACTTATTTAATTTTGCCATGCCGCCTTCCCTTACCAAATCGTGACTTTAATTCGGAAAACATCTGAATAAACACGTTCAAGCAAAGAGCCCTGGGGAAAGTGTGTGTGAGCCCAGAGAGCGGCAGCCCGGATGCTCACTCAGCGTCTGGCGGTGTCACCCGTGCAGGAGTGCCAGCAGCGCAGCACAGCCTGACCCAGAGAAGACGTCTCTGGTCCCTGGTTTTGACAGGGTCTGACATCAAAAAGCAGTCTGTGCTCAGCTCTCCTAAGACGGGAGCTTGAACGTTAAACTCTCTGAGCCGCACTAACGCTCGGCTTTTGATCAGTGCTGACGGAACGCTCCACGGGGGTTCTCAGCGCCCAGCCTGGCGACAAAGAGCTCGTGTTTGAATGAACTTGTGCGGCAGCGAGGAGCAATCATGAACGTGGGGACTGTGATCCGGGAGCAGCTCCGGATGAAGCGAGGCAGGTCGGGGCAGTTTCCCAGCGCCCGGGAACTCACCGCTCAGGGAGAACTCCCTGAGCGCTGCTATGTGGAAGGGGATTTCTGTATAATCTACATTTGATGATTGGTCTTTGCTAGGTGACTGCAATTAAAAATGTAACTCACTGCAGGAGGGTATAGCTCAGGGGCAGAGTATATGCTTGGTTAGCATGCATGAGGTCACGGGTTCCATCCCCAGTACCTCCATTAAGTAAACAAACCTAATTACCTCCCCCAAAACAGACAAAAATAAATAAAGAAAATAAAATATATTTTTAAAAAATGTAAGTCACTGAACATGGTTTGGTAGGCAGGGCGATGGAAATGCGTCAAAAGACACAGAATTAAGTCTTACGTTGTCCTCTTTACGTCTGAATGAGGTAGGTTGATGTGGACTTTTCCACAGATGTTTTAATGGGGCAAACGTGGACAGATTTTAAGGTTGCTTACTGCTCTGTCATTTTCTGAATTTACATTTCCCCACTGCCTACGGGCCCATCTCAAAAGACAGAGCTGGGGAGTGGGTACAGCTCAGGGGCAGAGCACATGCTTAGCATGCATGAGGTCCTGGGTTCCATCCCCAGTCCCTCCTTTAAAGACAGAGAGAGAGGGGCCACCGGGGGGTCCTTTTCACAGTTGAAAAAAACCAGCACTAAAGGACATTTCAAAACACCGTGTCGAGGTGCACGGCAGAACTGGGGAGTGAAGGAAGCCGGGCCCCCCTTTTAAAAGTGAACGCTTTCGTTCAGTACTCATCTGTGATACTGTGTAACAAGGGATACGACGAGGAGGACTGTAACGGTGATGGGTTAATGAACACACGGCTGTCAGATACTTTGTGACATCAGTAGTTTTCAAAGTGGAGAACATGCGAGCATTTCCTGCGCCTTTGAAGAGGCAAGTCACAGGCTGTCCTTCTTTGCATGAGGACCCTTCGGATCTGTGCAGCCCAGAAACCGCTCGGTCCTTACGGTGGACGAAGCACCCAGCACGGACACAGAGACGCGCCCTGGGGTAAGGACCTGACGGCCTTTAACTATTAATAATTAATGGAATCTGCAAACTGTAGCATTTCCAGGGGTGTCCAACAAGTTTTTACATGGACGACTTGGGGTCACTGTTTATCTGAAGGGAAGTTTATCATGTAAGAGACACACTTGCTAACATTTGAGGAACCTCAAATCTCAACACACAGGAGCTTGTTCTCTCTAAATGTTTCCTCTCCTGTCCACAGTCCACATTAAAAGGCCAGAGTGATGCTTCTGCACTGTGCTGGCTTCACCGACCATCAGCTAACAACCCGCCAGAATTACTGGACGCAGAGCACGCTACGGAGGCTTCAGGAAATCCCGTCTCAAACACAAAGCGTTTCTTCTTCAGACGCCTCGCATCCAGCCTGCAGAATCCAGAACCTGATGATCCCGGTTTCAGCTCACAGGTGAGGGAAGAGAAAGACAAGGTGGGAGGATGTCAGAGGCATTTACGGATTCGTCGCGGGATGAGGGGCACCCATCCACAGGTCCCTGGATGGAGGTCCACCACGTGGCCGTCCCTAAGTGGACGAGAGCGTGACAAAAGTGATCTCTACGTGAGCCCAGGAGACAGAAAGACTGGCTCCGGTGCTTCTCCGCCAGAGCTGGACACAGACTGAAAAGATTGCTCCAGACGGGCACCGGCTGAAGCCAGCCAGCTTCCTGCAAAATGTGCAACACGCGCGTGCTGAGGAGTTCACCCGGACTGGAGTCCAACAGGGATGGAGACGCAGACCCAGACAAGACAAAGTAAGACTGAGACGCGTCAAAGTGGGACAAGTCAGCAAAAGGGAAGACCCGAAAAGACCACGAACAAACACGTATTAATTAGACTGATGGCGGAACACTTTTCAAAGGCAACCATCTCCCCTGATTTCTGGTTTTGCCTTTGTGCCATTTAGAACTGTTTCCCTGTATTTATCAAGGTTTCAGGGGATTCATAATTATGAATCCCAAAAAGGAAAATGCTTTGTCTCTCCCTCGGAGGTTTGATTTGGTTTGGTTTTTGCTTGTTTTGTTTTGGAGGGAGAGCGCAAACTGTGGCACACTCTCGACGTTGTAGGGCTGGTAATTTTCACTACGTGCTTTTTGGTTTTAGTTTCTTGTCTTTCAACAACAAATTTCCAAGGGCAGGTCCTCCTCTCCCCAGCTGTGTCTCCCTCCTCCAGTGGCAAGTCCTCCCCACAAAGGGCCACCCTTCTACTAAATTAAACTCAGTATCTATCATTATTTGCATTTTGATTTAAAACACGATTGAAAGAAAAAAATAGATGCCTTTTGCATCAGAGAACAACAAGAAGAAGAAATATAAAGTATTTTGATGATTTCTATGAGGAGGAAGGCACATTTTTACTGGAGAAAATTTTCACATGGAAGGAAGGGCATTAAGTGCTTAATGAAATGAGTGAGAGAGAATCCTGTGGGTCTGAGCTGTTTGAGGCTATTTGGAGGGACTTCTGTCTTGTCTTGGGATTTTGTTTTTCCCCCCCTACCGGGTATGGCTATTTGACAAGGAGAATGTACTCACTGGGACCCTGGCCAGACCGCTAAGAAGAAGGAACTGTATCTGAGTTCCTGACAACAGCCTCAGTAGAATCAGAAGGCAAGGTTCCTAGATGTTCTAGGAAATCCTCGTGAGAGCAAGTTAATGTGAGGTGGGAGCTTGAGGATGAGGACCCTAGAAAATGCAGTCAGCAAAGCTGAGCGGGGAGACCCACGCGTTCTTCCAGTGCCCTCCTCCCAACCCTTTTTTATTTTTTTTAAATTATTTTTACTGAAGTAGAGTTAATTTATCCAATCCTTTGTTTCTAACTCCCAAGGCACGTTCAGCACGAAGACATCCGTCCACAAAGCTAGTCCCAGGTCCACTTCTAGCCCAGATTTGACGACAGTGAGGTCTGCCCCCTGTGCTGTGCTCCCACTCTCAGAACTGGGCAGAAGACTAAAACCCAAACAAACGAACAGTTCTAGTCCAACTACAAGCATATCTATTATTTAAGTGACTAACCACACACTGTTTTACAATATTGAGGGTTAAAGAACGAAATAAACGGTGTTGAAGGAAAAAGAATAAATCCTTGATGCAGAGTGAAAGATATCTGACATTTTGCTTATGATTTTTTCTAAGATAAAATTTCCTGCAGATAAAGAGATTATACATGGTGCACTGCCTTTTTCTCAATCACCAGCTTCCAAAAGAGAACACACCCAATTTCAAGATATAAATATACATGGAAAATAAGAAATCCAAACTGTACCCTGACATCAAAAATTATATGGCACTGGCACTTAAAAAAATAAACTGAGTTTTCATATTAGAGTTTTCACATTTCACATTATTTCATAAACAGAACGTTTTCCTTGGTACCAGTAATGCTCAACCCAGGTCTCAGAGCCACATCTGAACAGGGGTCTCAGTTTTCCATCAAAGTTCACATTATATTCACTGGTTACATTTAAAAAAAAATCTTACTATTCATTGATTACATTTTAAATAAGAACAGTAATAAGAAAGTACACCAGAAATGGACACATTATAACTGACTTTCCTTCAATCAAAAAAAAATAAAAGATATTGTTAAATAGTTTCAAAAGGTTTAGGAGAAACATGGGAAGCAGAGAATAAAAATAAAGAATAAAATAAAGAATAAAAAATATAAAGAATATAAAATATAAAAAATATAAAAATACAAAAAATAAAAAATTAAGAATAAAATAAAATAAAATAAAATAAAAGCAGCCAGGGCTGCTTTAAATACCTGCTACACAGTTCAGGCTTTATGTTGGTCTGGAATGGGACGGGAACATGTTTTCCTTCTGAGAAGCTGTGGTTATTTTTTTTCCCACTGGTTACCTGCTTTTTCTGCTGCTCTGTTTTAAAAACAGGTGAGCAATGACTATCGTTGGCAGGTAATTTTTTGTCCCTGAAAACAAAAGGGCTCAACATTACAGGCTCTCCATGGTCATCTAACAGTTCAGGCGCCGGAGAACGTTTCTGGAAAGAGAGACGCGGCTCGATGTGCTGGAAGTGAGGCTCCGGGAGAGCCGCACGGCGCACAGAACACCTGCCTGCGCCTTCATCCATCTAATGGTGCCGTTACCTGGAAGAAACGTACGTGTGTGTGTGTGCGCGCAAATATGTAATGGCCCAGGGAGGCTGCCCCAAATGTACCTCGATGGCATATTGATTATTTTGAATTAAAGTTACTTGAGAAGCAGCCAGTGCAAGAGGGCCACTGTGACCCTCCGCTCTTCCTCCCTGAAGCAGGAGATAAGTCTCCCCTGTGAAAGGGGACCCCCCTGCATCTGGAGGTGGCAGGACGCCCTGATCCTCAGAGATGGGGAATTCGGCGCTGAGAAGCCTGTATAAACAAACCTTTTTTTGTGTATGTATATATATATACATATTTATTATTGAAGTACAGTGAGTTTACAATGTTGTGTCGTTTCTGGGGTGCAGCACCTTCTTTTTGTCTTTAATTGACTACCCCAAGGCTGAACTCAGTTTACATGCTTCACTAACTAAACACCTGTGTTGCACAGCCCTGCCAGTTCCTAACAAACATACGGTTTCTTTTTCTAAAAGGCATAACCCGTGCCTGCTTTGGCCACTTCTTAGGTCCCATTCCAATGAGGCCTCCGTGCTCAGAAGTTAAAACGTGTCCCCTTTCGCTCCTGGTCACCTACCTTGTGTCACATTCATCATTACCCCAGCCACAAGACGTCCGGAGGGGGAGCGGGGTTGAACCTCCCCCTCCCTGGCAATATTATAAGAGATGAAAGATATAACAGACAACTGTTTTCCTCCTGCTGTCTATAAACAAGTCTCCTCCCGTGATTCTGACACCCGGAGTCATGTACTTGGCAAAACAAAAACGTATAAAAGCATTCTGTTCTGAAACAGCAAATATTTACCCAAGAAACGCTAACGCGTCAGAGTCAAGCACAGAAACCAAGCTCATCGAGGCTCCTGCCACGTGGTTTACCACCTTCTTATATTTAACATAATGGGTTTTTTCTTTTCCCTAACTGAAGTTACGTCCTTAAAAGGAAGATTGTTGTTTTATTTCACTTCATTTCTATTCTATTTGACAATACCGTGTCGTAGTCAAGTAGAGCTTTTGAAAAAGAGAGGATGTAAAATCAGTCTTTAGGCAAAAGCAGCAGAGGAAAGCAAATAGAAGGTCTTCTGTCATCGTGGATATTAGCAATTTTATCCCACACGTGCATTGGCCACTTGGTTTTGTTGGTCACAGAAGAGGAAGTGTCCGTGCTCCACACACACACACACACGCACGCGCACACGCACACACACGCGCACACGCACACGCAAGGTCATATATGAACAAACAGATATGAGTTTATTGGAATTTGTATGTAATACCCTTCTCTTTACCAGCGGTACATGGAAATGCATTTAAAGTTCGATCTTTTAATTCCGTTCCACTTTATAACCATACACATGCATGGAAGTGAAGTAAAAATAAAGTCTTTCTGTGAAAAGGTAAAATACTGTCAAAAACAACATTTCACAGGGACTAGTTGATAGGAAATTTTCATACAGACATGGAGTTTCATGTTTAAAAAAACAAGTACACAGAGCACTCAAGAATATTTTATGCAATAAAGACAGTCATAACACAGGCATCAAAAAAATGCAACTTCAAACGCAAAGAAAAGGAAAATAATAGAAAATTGCCCACTTATGACTTCGCAAAGAAGGAAGATGCGACAAGCTATCTGAGTTACAATAAAAGAGAGTTTTAATGCATTTTTCTTTTTCTTTTTTTTAAAGAATCAATAGTAAGCCCAAACAAGCATTTGGTGTGTTTGTAAAGCGGTCTTCAGAGTTGGAAGAAGATGTACTGAAGTTTGCAAAGCAGACACTTTGAATAGAGCACCTTGTCTCGGGAGTGAGACTTCAAACAGCCTGTTACTGTCAACCCGCTGGTGCCAGCAGCTTAGGGACACTATTCATTCAAGGTTTTCACGGTCAGTATAACGTACAGGTTGCAGGGGAAACTTGGGAACTTAGGAAACACTGTTACGTTTGCTGCGTCCTCGCCGCTGAGTGTGCAGCCAGCTGACCTCAGGGATGTGGACATAAGCGCCCATGAGCCTGGCCGTTATTTTCACGAACAGACACAAAGATGGAAACGTGGGGAGACTTTTCTGACCAGGTGGAACGTTAATGCTAACACCTGCTGAGCCCCGGCAAAACACGCTCGCACGATCCTCGTGTCCAACACAAAACCGTGGTTTCACAGCTTTCTGAATTTCTTACTGGAAGTAGGCCAACCAAACAGACCTAAATAGGCATTTCCTGGGTCAACGGAACGTTTCACATGGAAACGGGAAATGATGTGCTCGACAGGGTCACAGGAGAAGGTCCTCTCGTAGGTTTGAAGCCAACAGTGTCATGCAAGCCCACACGCCAGCAGAGGCGTTAGTGACACGCACAACTGGCCGACCCTTTATCTCCCCTGCCTTCCCCCGTAATCTGTGATCCCCGTGCCAGCTGCGCTGACTTCAGGTTCCAGCTACGATTTCAGCACTCGTTGTCCACTCAGCGATTTTACGCTACCCTGCACACCTCCGTGTACGGTTTCCTGGGCGCCAGCCCACCTGAGGACGCTGTGAAGACGCCAGCTCTCAAGCACCATGCTGTTCACTTCGCCCCAACGTGATGCCCAGAGAGGCAGGCTCTGGGTAGGACTTTGGTACCCGCAGAAGTGACAGTCCAACGTGCCCCTTCACCGAGCCTATCAGGCCTATTCCAAACTCACATCCAACAGTCCCCCAGACAGGAAAATCAGAGTCGCGCCACCGGATTTCCTGCTCTGGAACTCGTGCACTGAACTGGCTGAAAATTAGGTGCGTTTCCCTTAGAATTCCAAAAATCTGTCCTTCCCTTCAAGTACAGACACAGAGGGGACGTGTAATTTCCTCACTGTTTATTTAGCTCAACCATAAAATCCAAACAGGTGAGACCCTCAAAGAATCTGGTAGTGTGAGCTTAAATATCAATAAGGGTATGTTAAATTTTTTCACCCATTTCTCTACGCATGCAAAAATAGTCTGCTCTGTTCAACTTCAATTTTCTATAAATATTTATGATAAACATGTTTGTTTTATTTACATACAAGTATAATATATAATACATATGTCTAATATAAATATATAAAAAGATACACAAATACATTTATAGTATGGATACTTATTACATATAATATATATTCACTATATGTCTTTAATATGTTCTACTTCTCTGGAGAATTCTCATACAGCCTTCTTGAGAAATTATTAAATTTTAAGTATTTTTTATGTTTGCAAACAATATTATAGGGTTGGAGAGATATATATTTGCTATATATGGTTATTTCACTCTCTTCTGAATCAATTATAATTTTAATTTATTCCTCCTAAACTAAAAAAAAGGTTTCTTCAGTACATTTTCCTCCCCAAATATGCCATGCTTCTCTGTTTCTTGCAAAATTCTACAGGAGTTGTCTAGACATGTGTACACCTCTCCCTCCTTTTTAAGTCTCTTCTCTTTTATTTTTTTTCTGCAAGTCTCTCTGCAACGGACTACAAAGCCTAGGGCAGATGGTGCTTATGCCAGTAACATGGATATGAGCTAAGATATAAAGAAAGGACTATCGACTGTGACTTCCTCACCACTAAACATAATGGATAATGTCAAATTCTTACCGTGTGAGATGTTGTCCCATGTGCCACCTCTGAGAAGACACTGTCAATGCCATCCTGGGGTTCCTGTCTCTCCCATGGTCACCAGTATGGTGGACACTTCCCCCAGAAAGAGCTGGGTCTCCTCGCAGGTCCTGGAATAAGAAAGCACGGCACAGAGCCTTATACAACCTGCTACCTGCTCAGCCCAGGGTGAGATGAACACTGACTCAGGGAAATCAGCACTGAGGTTGGCTGTTTGGGACACCAGCCAAGGGGTCTGACAAAAATGTTAGATCCATCTGGAGATGTAACATATCCCAACATGGACCCAGCACCATGTGTCCCCAACCCACCCAAGCCCAGCCTTCTGGGTCTCAGGGGTCTGCAGACTTCTACAGATTTGGCTGTTCTCTGTCTCACCATTCATGTTTGACCTTCAAGCACATTACAAAGGTTCTGTTTCAAAATGTTTGCAGAAAGCAAGCATGAGTCCTCAGTGAGCCCACAGCCACTAAGAACAACTATATTCCATTCCAACTCATCCATTGCTCTGATTTTCAACAAGACCCCTGAGTGGTCTCCCTAACCCCCAAGCCCCACCCACCCACTGTCAACAAGTCCCATATAAAACCTAATCAAACAAGAGAAATCCCCTGGAAGATTAAACCATGGGATAGATCTCAACAATCGACTTGCTCATGACTTCAAAAAAAGGGTGATAAAACCACTGAAGGAAATAAGAGAGACTATGAATAGAGAGAGAATACTAGAAAAAAGAAATAGAAACTATAAAGAATGAGTCAATTCAAAACAGAAAACTCAATGGCTGAGATAAGAGCCAGGCTAAAGGCAGTCAAAAGTAGACTAGATAATGCAGAGAAATGAATAACTGACTTGGAAGACAGGACAACAGAAGTCACCCAACCAGAACAGCACACAGACAAGCAAGTAAAACCCAATGAAAGCAATATAAGGGACCGATGGGATGATAAAAAGCACGAAAAACTACACGTAATAGGGCTCTCAGAGGAAGAGAAACAGAAAAGGGGACTGAAAAGGTCTCTGAAGAAATCAAGACTGAAAGCTTGCCAACCCTAAGTCAGGAAACAGATACCCCAGTACAGGAAGCACATATGGTCTGAAACAAGAAGAACCCAAACAGACCCTCACCAGGAAATATTATAATTAAAAGAAGCCACAGTTTAAAGATAAAGGATTCTAAAGTCAACATGAAACCGACTATCATAATGCCATTTGCAGCAACATGGTTGCTCCTGGAGAATGTCATTCTAAGTGAAGTAAGCCAGAAAGGGAAAGAAAAATACCATATGAGATCGCTTATATGTGGAATCTAAAAAACAAACAAACAAACAAAGCATAAATACAGAACAGAAACAGACTCATAGACATGGAATACCGACTTGTGGTTGCCAAGGGGGCGGAGGGTGGGAAGGGATAGACTGGGATTTCAAAATTGTAGACTAGATAAACAAGACTATACTGTATAGCACAGGGAAATATACACAGGACCTTACGGTAGCTCACAGAAAAGAAATGTGACAATGAATATATATATATATATATGTTCATGTGTAACTGAAAAATTGTGCTCTACACTGGAATTTGACACAACATTGTAAAATGATTATAAATCAATAAAAAATGTTAAAAAAATAAAGTCAACATGAAAAGATAAAAAAGAGTTAGTTACAAGGGAACCCCCATAAGCCTTTCAGCTGATTTCTCTACACTAGTACTGCCAGGCCAGAAGGGAGGGGCAGGTTATACTCAAAGTCCTGAATGAGAAAAAGTTGCAGCCTAGGCTTCTCTACCTGAAAACACTGTCCTTTAGAATGGAAGGAGAGGTAAAGGACGTCACAGAGAAGGAAAAACTAAAAGAGCTCTCAGCATGACTAAACCTAGGCTAAAGGAAATACTGAAAGGTCTACTCTAAATAGAAAAGAAGCAGGAAGCTATAGAAGTGACAAAACCATGAGTGGAAAATTGATAATTACAATGTGTTGCAAGAGAATTACCATTAAGACGTGTTTAAAAAAGAAAGGTCATCTAATTTTATAAAAGGTGGAAGAAGGAAGCAAGAAAATACAGCTTTTTCTTCTGTTTAGGATGTGTTGGAGCCTCCATGACTACCAGTCTAAAGCAAACAGATACAGTAAGGGGTTAACGTACTTGAAAAACAATGTAACTACAAATCAAAAGTGAACAACAGAGTCACAAAAACCAAAAAGAACCCAAGCTAATGCAAGAGAAAATGATCAAGGCAGAAAAATACCACATGATATCACTTACATGTGGAATCTACTTTTTTTTTTAAAAAGGAGAAAGTAACTTATTTACAAAACAGAAACAGACTCACGGGGATAGAAAACAAACTTATGCTCACTGAGGGTTGGGGAGAGGGTAAGAAGGGATACACTGATGTGTGAAATTCGCAGACAGTAACTAATATATAATAAATAAAAGAGTTCATACTGTAGAGCACAGGGAACTCTATTCAATATCTTGTAGTAACTTATGGTGAAAACAACCTAAAAATGAATGTGTGTATGTTCATGTATGACTGAAGCATTGAGCTCCACACCACAAATTGACACAACGTTGTAAACTGACTATGCTGCTGAAAGCTTGGCCTCCATTCCTGATGACGCAAATAGCTCAGAGTCGGGGGATTAAAGCTTCGAAGAAACAAGACAGCTTCACGGCTTTGCCGTGCAAGGGGCTCACAACACGCTAGAGCCTTCAAAACCGTGGACACGTCTTGGGGATGGAACAGGGTAATTACACAGCCATGGCTTACAGAATAAAGGTTTGACAACAAATATGAAGAAAGAAAGATTGGCATAAAGTGTACCTTTCACAAAAGCATGCATTCTCATTCATGAACAAGCATCTAACACACTGGAGAGCAGCCTTTATTTTACACATATAGATGAATAAAAATATCAAGAGAGGCATATTTTTGTTCATTTCAGGCAGTCGTAGTTTTAGAGATTATTCATATATTGATTCAGAGAGATCTCATTTGTGAATTTAATTTCTTCCACTTTCTACTATGAATATGTCCAGCTACAAGGCTGCTAGATTTATTTCCAAATGTTTCAACACGACAGTCAGCACACAAGTAACAATTTTTATATGTCTCAAGTATTTCATAAGTCCTATAAATGGAAACGCCTTACCAAAGTGGCACACACCTCTAGAATACTCACAGAAACAACTGAAAGGACCTTCCAAAACACCTTTTTACTTTCTGTTCCCAGCACACTCCTGTCCCAGATACACACTCAACTCACTCTTCTAACTCTCCTCAGAGCTTCACTATAAACCCTTCCCTTTGGAAATTCCATCTTCTTCCAAAAAAGGACCCAGATACACTCCATGGTCCTGCCTTGCTTTATTTTTCATCCTAGAACTTAGAAACCGCTGAGATATTTGGCAAGAGTGGGGAGCTTGCTTATCTTCTGTCTCTTTCACAGGGAGATAACCTCACTGCAACCTGAAGTGAGTCTGTCTGGTTCCTGATGGATTTTGAGACTTGGCTGAGGTTCAGGATGAGACAGGTTCTAAATTCATATTAACTGAACGCAGACCAAATACTGGATAATAGCAATCTTGCAGAACACACTGTCCTTTTAATGCATATATGGATAAAAGTGTATTGTATACTGATGATACCGCATATATTCTACTAAGCTGTCAGAAAATAAAGGGAAAATCAAGTCACTCCACAGAGGACTGAGACTTTTCTCTCCCTGGGTGCACACGCCTTGAGAAGGGCTGTTCTGGGAGTCACTGTTCTTCATATTAGCTTTTGATCCCAAGGTGACCTTAGCTAATCCTCGCCCATGACTTAGAGCAGGGTGGAGGCATGGAAAAAAAAATTCCCTTTTAATTCACAATAAACATTTTGATCAAAGGCTATGTACAGGGACATGCTGATGGAAATATCACTGGAAACAGAGTGTCCATCATTCAGTAAAACACACACGCATGATGAAATGGGAACAAAGAACAAAGAGACACCAACTGACCAAGACCAACACAGGGACATCAAGTCAAAGGTAGAGACAGAAAAGAGACAAAGGGGACCCATTGTCCTGGAAGCGGCCTTCTCTGGCATTCATAGGATATGACATTTAGTCCTGCTCAAGCCTATTTCCGTAAAAGTTTCGAGAAGTTTCGAGAAGAAATATGAAGGTCATAGAGTGTGTCAGGTTTTTTTTTTTTTTAAATCTCTGTTTTGTTCATCAATGGATGAGTTTGTGGGATTTTCAAAGGCAAAGAATGACATAAGAAAAGGACGAGTGAGAAAATTTGACATCAGGTGTAGATGTTGCACCCGCCATTCACATTTAGTGTTTAGCTGTTCTTGGCTGAGGCTGTTGAAATCCTCAAAGTGTTTCCCAACCCCTGACATTTAATGGAAACATGTGGTCCTTTCCTGAGGTGCCCTCAGAAGCTGGGCTAAAAAAGCACAACCTGGCTTATTATTTAATACAAGACTCCCTATTCTCTGTGAATCAGTTTCAGGGCGGGACCCTCCTTCTTTCAACACCGACAACTGTGTGAGTGAACTTTCCCCATAACTGTCTTGCCCTTTCTTCAAGCACTTCAGGTACAACTAGCCCCGAGTGGGGGATGCTGGCCAGCTCCAGCTCCCTTCTAAACACACTTGACTCAGTCCCAACGGACCTTCAAAAGCCTTGCTTCGTTGGCCAAGGAACTCTGCTGACAAGAACCCTTTCTACTTCCACCATACGCCAGTGAGTGTACCTGAATGACCCCCGGACATGGCTCTGGACTCTAGGTCCTAAACAGGTCCTGCAGGGTTTCTTTTTACCAAATGTTCCCATTTACACGCATGGTTGTCCACATGTGCCCATCGAAAAGGGAAATCCCCAGAGACGAACACTGTCCCATTCATTCGCCAATACGGAGCACTGGGGTTGCAGCCAGGGACTATGACCTTGGGGAAGTGACTCTTCCAGCGGATGAAGACAGCTTATGGAAAGAAAAAATGCTCACAAAGTGGGAAGCAGAAGAGTTTTAGGATCGCGGGGGTAGCTATACTGTGGGCAGAGTAACTAGAAAACAGCCCAAGTCATCTCAAGTCCAGTGGGGCAGGAACAGAGTAGGAGAGAGGACGACTATCTGCAGAGGAATTAGGAAAAGAAGCAGGTCGTGTGTGGATGTGCAGTCAGCACAGGACTGAGGCTGCACTCTGGGTGAGAGCAGCTTCTTAACTCTTATTGACCAGCATTTCTCACCCTGACCACGGCTGACACATGCCTGGATAACTCTGGGTGTGAGAGGCTGTCCTGCACGCTGTATTCCATATAGAAGGATGCTTTATCTCTGCCCACGAGGTGGAAGGGGTCAACACCCACCTCTCCCACTGGGACAATCAAACATGTCACCACTGATACCAACTGGGTCTCCTGGGAGGCACGGTGAGAACCAATACCCTTCAAACAGCTTTAGAAAGCCTTCCCGGATCTGGTCAAACCATGGCTCCTGGCTAGGAACAGAGAGGTCCACCAAGGGGACCAGTGCTCTGGGGGACTCTGGACACAGGGCAAGCTTTGGGAAGCGGTCCCCACAGCCTTCTGCTGAGAAGTGTGCTGTGCTACCAGGTACAGTGACGT
This sequence comes from Camelus ferus, assembly GCF_009834535.1. Classification (NCBI taxonomy): domain Eukaryota; kingdom Metazoa; phylum Chordata; class Mammalia; order Artiodactyla; family Camelidae; genus Camelus; species Camelus ferus. The sequence goes on from NC_045732.1 coordinate 7,861,207, forward strand.
CTCACGGGGTCCTGAGTAGAAACACGTGGTCCTGGGACAACACTGAATACCCAGCATCAGAACCAGCTTCATCAGTAAAACACTCTGGGGATCTCTGAGCCTGGCCCCCAGTTGAGAGACACTGGGGGAGAGAATTTCCCCCGGATCAGACCTCTGAAAGTGGGCTTGTGCTGAATTCTCTCAACTCAGAGTCTAAGCACATTGGACCCTTGGTTAGGAATCCATGAGGGAACCAGGTGGGCCTGCTGGCCAGGCCCAAAAGCTTGCTTGCACGATTTAGAGAGGAATTGTGAATCTAAGATGTAAAAACAATGATCACAGAGAAAACAGACAAACAAGAAAGAAGTTGGCTGATAAACTGGGAGAGACGGGGTACAGATTCCAGAAAGATGGACACATTTAAAAGGAAAGACCAGAAACATCTACATAGGATGGCTTAGCAGTGTATGTGGATTAAAACCTTCATATTTGTGTAGGATGGTTCCGTAATTATTTGCCATACTGTCAAGGAACACTGTGGCTGCCATGAATTCAAATCAATTGAAATTAAAGATCTTGTGTCATTTGTAGGTCTGAAATAACGGATGAGCAGGATCCAATGACCAAGCTGATGCAATAATCTCTTAAGTAACTAACGTTTAATTCCTTGTGGACTGGCAGTTGGAAAGCTCTTCCCTAAGATGGAGTGACCTTGGTGCACATCCCCAGGGAACAGGTGTTGGTAGGACTCCAAAAGAAAAACCTGCTAATGTTGCGGTGAACAAGGCAGAGTTGGATGGAGTGAGAAAGGTGGATGAGGGGCGTCAGCTGAGACCATGACCCTGTGAAATTATCCCAATCAGGGAGGTAAGAGAACGAGTTTCAAGACATTTGCAGACATCAAAGGCTTCCCCCCTATAGACTTCACAGAGAAATACTGGAGAGGACAATAGACAGAGGAACCTGTGAAGCAAAGAGAAACTATAATATGGGGACAAAAATAAAGGAGAAAAAGAGGAGGTAACAGTGAAGGAAAAGTGTTGGTCCTTGTGAGTATGAAGACAAGCCTCAAACAGAAGGTGGAGGCTGAAGACCACTTTCAGCCAGGCTCTCCTCAAAGGTCAGACACCAAAGACAGAGATGCTGAGGCTGTGTGCGTCCTGGGAGCAGCTGACACTGACGCAGGACCCTGGGTTTTCTCTCTCAGATCAGTGGGACATCATCCTGAGAACCATTCCTAGAGTCAGAACTGAATATAACTTGAGAATCTATCTCATGAATCACTGGAAAAGAAAATGACCATGAATAAAACTTTGAGGAAGAAGCGAGAAAGAAGAAGGTCTTTGGCTGTTTCAGGGTCCTTGGAAATAACCAGAGGTGCAAAGATAGGAAATGCACTTTTTCCTTTGACACTTGTAAAAATCAGAGGAACTGCAATCAAGCCTTCTTGGTTGCCTGGAGAAAAAAATTGAGTCAATGAGCAAATATGTTAAAGATAAGATTGTAATAAAAGGGTTTGGGAAATAGAGCAATGAAAGTGAACTACCAGTGTGCCTTCCTCACGAGAGGCTGTGGGCGTCTGCATGGAAGGCTCCCCTTAGTGAGAAGGATGCCAGAGCCCGATGTAAAGAGGGGGAAGATCCTTGTTTATGCTGAGCTGTTCGTCCCCTCAGAGACTGGAGACTTTCCGAAGGTCTCTCAGGAAATCTCTGTAATCTTGTCAAACCAAACAGTAACACGTTTTGCTTTAGAAGATACCTTTAAAAATAGCTCCTCAGTGTTGAAGAAATCACATCCAATTTGCAGAATGTGTCCTGCACCTGTCCCGTTCTGGAATTCCAAGACAGACAAGAACACAAATCTCACTGTCCTTGCAACATCTCAACTGCACTGTGACTTCTCACTTGACCTGAAGGTCAAGATCGACTTAAAGGTTCAGATCAACTTAAGTTACTGTGAAATCTAATCTCAAAGAAAAACAACAGACTGGCCAGAAAAGCTCCTCCCTGCCAACCAGGACATCCTAAGAGGACGTCTGTGTAACCAGTGTCTTAGATTAACAACCATTGGCTCATTATGGGCCAGGACACAGACGGATACTATAAAAGGGGCACACACACAGGTTCTCTCCACCAACTGGCACACGGCACGCTCAGCTTCTCCAGGGGGAGGACTGGAAGAACCGCCAGGATGCAGATTCTGTTCCTGACTCTTGTATTTGGTGTGCTTTGTGCCGCCCATGGACCTCCACTTGGGAGGGATCACTCAAGATTCCCAAGGCCAGAGCCATCTGTGAGGACATTTTGTCCCGGTTTAAGAGTGTGTGTGTGTGTGTGTGTGTGTGTGTGTGTGTGTGTGTGTGTGTGTCCCCTTTGGGCTCTGCTTATGTGTATCCATATTTCTGTGCACCTCAACTGGACATCTACCTCCAGCTCAGATCTTCTCCACTAATTGGCACCAGCACTTCTGCTATATTCTGTCTGTATTCTCCACATCATCTATTTCTAGGCTGTCCTACACTTCTACTGTTCTTGTACAAGAGGAGGGGGGTCAGCCACAGACCTGTCCCACTGGGGCTCTTCCATTTCTCAGGGTGTTAAGTCAAACATCTGAAATATCTCAATTCCATGTTCTCCCTTTTTCTTGGGTTTTCCCATTATTTATGAGCCCTGCTTTTGTCCACTGCCAGGTAGGTAATCCGTGCAGATGCGCAGAAGTGAAGGGAAAGTCGGGACGGAGGGTGGTGGGCACAGTGAAAAGAGATGCGCTGGTCTCTAAGGGGATTTTTGCTTTCAGGTTTCAGACTGGAGAACGATTTATCTCGCAGCCAGTAACCCAGAGAAGATCAGCGAGAACGGCCCATTCCACACTTTTATGCGTAATGTTGAATTAGATGATGAAAATGGCATAATCACCTTAACGTTTTTTGTCAAGTAAGTGAAAATAACATGGAAGAAAAACTGACATTAATCTCTGAACCTGAGAGGGTGTGGCTTCCACATCTGCGGTGAAATGCATGCATTGGGTGGGAGACTGTGACTCCCGGGGGTCCTGTGGTTTAGACGGATCTACAGAATTCCTGAGTCAGGTCCAGGACCAGCCTCTAGAGGCGCGCCTGGGAGCCTTTGCTTAGAGGGAAGGTCACAGATGCTCCACTGGAGTCAACTCATTAAAGGGAAGAGGGCCAGTGGGGCAGGAACAAGAGGCTCCTGGTCTCCATCCCCACAGTCCTGGGGGCTGGGCTCCTTTATGCAGAATTTAGAGGATGTGGTTCCCCCTGGGCTGCAGAGGATGTGGGCACGTGGGTGACTAACTGGCCTCGACCCTGAAGGGCTGCCTCTCAGCGACTGACAATCATCGCTGAATGTATGAAGGTCACCGCAGCTCCCAGTGCTGCTCAGGCAATGTTCTCCACGTGGCAGGGGTTGTATTAGGAGCGTGCTCGCACACATAGATATTTTGAAAGGTAGAAGAATTAAGAAGACAACGAAGAGCTTCAGGTTTGGAGACAGTGGTTAAAACATATACAAATATATACAATTGACTGCAAGTTGTATATATTTGATAGTCTACTTATAACTAAATTACACCCACACACACATACTCATCCAACCCTAGTCGACGCACCTGTCAGCTGTCAGACATGCTAAGACCACATTAGCTCCCTCTTTACCATTTCCATACTTTCTGTGACCTATATTTAACTGATTTTTTATGGGGCTATAGTTTTTGACACAAAGACATGCCTATGTCTTTCAGTGGGTAATTCCCTTACACTGTTTTGATAGAAGATCTTGCGTTTTGGATACACTTAAACACATTTTTGTCTTTTTCCTTGCTCTTTTGCATTATGCGCTGTCAGAAATTTGGGCCAGGGTTGTGAAACAACGAATGTGTGTCTTGATACTTACCAGTTTCAAGAAACACCTTGTTACTTTCCTTTTCTTTCCCCAAATTCTAGACTTATTCATGTTTATTATGGTTTGAACGTGATCAGTTTTGTATTTCCAATTTATCTTTGGAATTTCGGCTCAGGTTTAATGTGTAATCAGGCATCCTTGCCACGTGACAGTTATTTGATCCTAGAGGACTTATTTCTTCTCTTCTGAATGTCACCTTGTTTACAGGCACTAAGGTGACATAGGGTCTTGGGAGGGTCAAACAAAGAAAATCCTAGTTAAATATCAAATTGTTCATTATTTTTAATCAAACAACTTGAATATGTTTTGTTTTTAAGGTCGGATGGAGAATGCGTAGAAAAAAACAGTCCATGGAATAAAGAGAGAAGATGGTGTTTACATCATACGTTGTAAGTATGATCCTTTTACGGGTAAAATTATGTTAGGGTTGAATCTTGGCCTAAAATTATTCCAAGAATTCCACATTTTAGAATCCTAATTCCACCAGAGATGAGAGTTGTAACCAGGCACTAGTCACTAAATTTGGGGGGCACTATATTTTGTCATGAACAAAGGCTTACCTCACATGGCTGGGATGGCCCCTCCCAATCTTGCATGTCGTGAATGACAGACTAACCACATGGACATAGAATTGTTATTTCAGGAGGTTCTCAGGTGCAAGAAACTATTTCTAGCTTCTTCCAAACAATCTTAGGTACTGATGTCTCAAGGGTGTGTCTTGAGTTTACACATAAATTTCATTCTGCAAAGTACACTTTTTGAAAACAACATTAGAACATCATAATCCATTCCTATACAGACAAGGACCTTAACTCCAAAAAAACCATACCGATTTCAAAAACAAAGCTGCTTGTTTCATAAACACCATTTGTGTTCAAAGCAATGAGGCTGGTGGCTGAGATTTCAATGTCTATGTTCTTTCTAACGGCCCTGAAAGCATTTCTAAATTTAGATGGCGTCAGGGGTATATAATTGATGAAAATTTAAATGTACCGATATGAGGTCCCAACCCTGGTGTAACAGAAGAAACAGGACAGGGGTTGTGCAAGGAACACAAATTAGTAAAATGTATGCTGGAAGGATTTCCCTACGTATTCATCAGTAACTTTATATATCAAGGGATTACCTAAATGAAGTTTTTATTTTGTATTCCTATATTATTATTTCCCTTTCACTGAATCATACATGCTTTTATGACTTTTCATTTAAATTTCCAAATTTTGGGGAATCCTTTGTGCCTGGATATTGACAAGGCAATTTAAGAAGGGAGAGGAAGGAACAGCTGGCCTGTTCCACAGTCTTTGGGACTGAGCGCTTGCAGGCTCCCAGCGTTGTTCTGGGGACGTGACGAGCAGCCACGGCCAGCACGGCACCAGCAGCGCCGTGACCACAGCAGGGGCCCCGGGAGATGCGCTTACCCTCATTGCCTGCCTCCCCTTCAAAACATGTACAGCCTGTTGTGAGACTGTCTGCAAACCCTCCTCTGTAAAACCATGGGGGTCACAGAGGTGGGGACTGAGAACCTGAGGACATGCATGAAACCTGATTGAAACTGTCCCGGTGGAACCCACGGCCCACGGACTAGGAGTGGCCTTGGGCAAGGGGACAGACCCGACTGAAAGTCTGAAGTTGTGCTGTTACTTAGCCTTTGCTCTGGCAGAAGCATGATGTTTCACGGTTCCAGAGAGTGGGCAATGGTACTTTCTGTTTGGGCGACACAGCTGGGCAGCTGTAAATCAGATCCTGATGAGCGATTCCAACGAGGTGTCAGGAGGGCTAGAAGGGAGAATGGATTGAGAGGTAACACGGAGTAGATCAGCGCTTGTTCTGAAGAGAAAAGTGGCAGGTGGACGGACGGAGCCGGAGGGGTCAGGTGCACCCCCCAGGGGTGTGCCGGTCACTGGGCGGTGGTCACTTCCTCCACATCCTGGCGAGCAATCCTGTCCTAACACCGACCCACACGGCGGTGGGCTCTGCGCATCTGTGGCGTCACACAGTGAGACTGCGAGACACAGGAAATGCAGTCATTCATGCACAGTGTTCAGAAGGTGCCTGGTACAGGGCAGCACACATAACACCAAGTGATGAGAGGTCAGCTACTTTTGGTCCCAGAGAGAAATCAACTCCATTGTTGGGATAAAGAAATATGCAGAGCTCTTGAACGTGCATGTGATAACATGCACATATCGATAAAAAAAAAGAACGTGTTGGCTTCCTTAGAACACATGTGGTAGAAAACACCATAATAAGCCTGCAAGGTGTGACCATGTTACCTGTATGAGAAGGAGGTGAGAAGGAAGCTCCTCCACACTTTCCCTGCCGTCTTAACGAACCGTAGCATCACTGCATGGATGCAGTGACACACGGACCAACACAGGTGCGCTGGTGGCTAACCCACTGATTAGCTAAATGCAGCTAATGCCCAGTCAATGAAGACGCATCAGTATACATGCCTGTTTTTGCTCACCCACAGATGCTGGTACAAATGAATTCAAAGTAATTCAAGCATCCGAAAATGTCCTGATAGCCTCTAACATCAACGTGGATGAAGAAGGCATGCAGACCACACTGACCGGAGTGTTTGGTATGTAACTCATCCTACTATCCCCAAGGTCATGTCAGGTAACAGTTCCACTGTCAGCATTTGTATTCAGAAAGTCAGCGTGTGCACACATAACTCGTTACCCACTGACAAGACCTACGTCATCATGTTCATTAAGGATGCTGGGACGTGATCTACAAAGAAAGTTAAAGGTAAAGAGAGGAGCTGGGAGCAGTGGGGAGTAACAGATCGTTTGACATTCCAAAATAAGTCCAAGGTGTTAAAATTTAAGAATTTTAAAAATTGAGTTCTTTTAGAAGCAGTTTCTGAACATGTCAACTAATTTCAAGCCATGGCTGCGATCCAGTTGACCTCAGTTTCTCCATTTTATGACACTTTTCTAATGCATTGTAAGCCCTGGAACTGAAGCTCTTAAAACAAATCTTTATCCTGTTCAGTTTCTCTCATGCCATGTTCTGACGAATGTGGACCTCACCACAGGTGACCACACGGGCTCACTGACAGGTGTGCTGTAGTCCCTGTGACAACAGGTGACTATTTCAAAAGTGCACTATGGAGAACTGTGGTTTGATTAAAGAATAAATCATCTCCCATGACTATGCGTCACAGGGTCAATGTGTTTCTGAGAGGCGAGAACGTAATTCTGGAATATTTGGACCCAAACAAGGTTTGAATGTCAGGTACAGATTCTAGGAAGCTGACAAAGAAGGAAATACTTTCCACATCTGTGATGAATTGGGCGCCAGATTCACGCAGGTCCTGATGACTCTTTGGAGTTTGGTGCTGATGCTGGAGAGAAAGTAGTTACAGACTCAGACTGGGTGTCCTTCTGAAGACAGGCAGCAGACATCTGTGTCAGTTTGAAACTCTGATAAAAATGTACCAAGTGAAGAACTGATCTGCACATTCAGTTTCTTATTCTGTATTCAGAATATTTCAGAGGTGCTAACGGGTGAAATTCTGCTTTACGCATGGTTATTTTTCAGCCAAGGGAGATGACATTGAGGACGAACTCTTTGAGACGTTCAAGGAGGTGACAATCGGCAAGGAGATTCCAGAAGAAAATATTCTGAAACTCATCAGTCTTGGTAACGAAACTACACTTTTTCCTGAATACATCATTCATGGGGGACGTAAATAGGCGGTCAGGAAACTAGTTGATTCATTTAAGATTTCTTTTCCATGGTGAATCTTTTTATAAAACCCATGACTTAAAAAACAAAACCTTGGACATATAGGGAAATGGTAATACTCGGTAGTTTTTTTATTCTTTCCCCTTTGATTTCCTGCCAGATGACTGTCCTGACTTGTGAATGAAAGAGAACTTCAACACCACCAACTGTAGGTAAAAATGAACTGCTGTTACTGCTGCTCTAGCAAATAAATCAGTAAGGACACACTGGGATTTCCTATGGGCCAGATGTTGTAGGTGACAACATCTTTTACCCCATCATTTAAATTATGTCACTAGAGAATCGTCCTGTTACATTAGGGTTATTTTCCTTCTCTTGAGCCTTACTACATTACAGATGAATGGCCAATTAAAGCTGAGCTGTTCTGGTGAGAATGCACCATCATGCAGGATTTACGCAGATGTCAGACCATAGAGAGAACCAGGAATTGCCAGAAGTTGTAGAAAACTAATTAATTTCCCAGTCAGTCCTGACCTGACGGCTGTCCACATACAGCCCAAGTCCAGGAGAACTGAACTTACAGAGAACTTATCACGACTGCAAAAGCAATGTTTAATTGTACAGAACTGACACAGCCTCACTGAAAACCTTCCAACCATGCTGTCTGAAACACACCTTGTTGTATATTTCCCTTCAGAACATGATTTTTTTTAAGGTGAGATCTTTAAATGCAAAGAAAAAAACCCCACCTGCTTACAGGTGAATATAATTGTTTAGTCAACTAAAGATGAAACCTGAAATTAGACAATAAAAGTGTAACTCAATCACAGATCCTGTCAATCATTATTAGATGAACCGTTCCATAAGCATACATCCTGAAATCACAAAAAATCCTAGAATCAATCCTACACAGGACAGGTCCTACCCTATGTACATCCTTGGGGGAATTCCCAGTGGATACCCACACATCAGACACATGAGGAGTAGTAAGTTCCACGTGGAATCTGCCCACTGGATTTACTAGCAGCTACTGTGTCCTTGGACAACCTACTCTCTGAGACTGAGCCCTGTCACCTGTCATACAGTCAACTCAACTAACCTCTGTCCTGTTTTATTCACCTACAGGACATGTCACAGAGAACCTCGCATGTCATCGTCTCCATGGAATCTGGATCAACAACATGGAGACAATGATCCTGGTTCACACATAACATCATCCATCTCTCTCTCCATAATCACACTTCCTTTCCATTTTGTCTCTCCTGCTCAGCGTTCATGTCTTTCTTGGTGGTATTTGATTTCTGAGGGTTCAAATAAATTGATTTAATAAGTACTCTGTGCATGTGCATCTGTGCAGAAACTCACTTAATTTAAACCTCACAAAGAGCAACATTAAACATCCAGGAAAATGTGTCTTTAATAGGACAGATGTCCCACCAGAGACAATCTGATAAGGGTTAAATACAGACGTCCTAGTGCTGTCCGGGTGAGAGGGAGAAAAAGGGCTACATAGTCATGGGAAAGGGGAGAGGACTATAGGCACTTTATGGCAGGGGGATGGGGCACTGTGGTCAACAAAGAGTCCTCACAGGGCACCTTATTCATTGTGGGGAAAGAAACGTGTGTGGGACTCACTCAGATACATGCAGGGAAAGTGTGAGATGCCCTGCCCCATAACCAACGAAACATGCCTTTTCCCACAGCACATTATGTCTGAAATTGAGCAGAAGGACTGGTAGTTGTTATTAATGGGTCACGAGTCATCAAAGAGGGGCAGCATCTAAGATGTGATCACTCCACAGCACAATGAAGACAGCGTGGTGATGGAGGAAAAAGGTGACTGAGAGCTCAGGTGGGAAGTTGTAAGTGCACACACAGAACACAGGATCTGAAATTGGTATTCCTCCCTCTCTGTTTCCAAAAAGCAAGAGACATAGGCATCTCCAAGGAATGGGCAGAAGACACGGAGAAGCTCAACATGGTCCTCAAGGTGTCCACCATCTATGACAGCCTGTACATTAGATCTTACAGAGAGGGAAGAGAACTCCCCAAGGCCTGGGGAGTTAAAACTAAACCTCTGATATTTTACAGAATACATGTTTGAGTTACTACATAGAAATGGTCTCCTGATGGGCTCCAGTGGGCCAAAGTCAAAGGCACTAGTAAGGAAGGTTACTATGGCTTTGCAAGGATGTAACAGAAATGTGATGGCTGTGTATGAATTCTCCTCTCATGTAAAAGAGGTCTGTGTGTGGACTCTGATGATGGTCTACAGAGTAAGTGGAAATCCTGGATTGGGGAGTGGATATATAGATAGACGACTGAATAGAGAGGAAGGGGGTGAATCTGACATGAGTGCCTCAGGGAATGTTGGAAGCTCGGATGTGGCACAAAAACACTGTGAAACATTGCACATGTTTATGCACGTATGTGTGTATAAGGCGTGTACTTGTGAGACCACTATGATAAAGGAAAGGAGGTCCTCACTACAAATCCTCCCAAAATACAGAGAACAGAAAAACATTAAGCAAAGTTATACTGACCAAAGGAATATTTTGATAAAATGGACATATTTCCTGAAAGGGATATTACAAGAAATGACTCAAGATGAAACCAAAAATCTCTGTTGTCTTCATCAAGGAAACTGCAATATGTCCTCACAGAATTTTGTATCAAGAAGTTGAAGGTCTGGAGAGATTGAATCAAGACTGGCAGGAGTAGTAGAACCACAAAGTTGCCTCTCCTTGCAACCACAATAAAAACCACAACTGACTTCTGGACAGCCATCGAGAAAAAAGACTAGAGTCCAGCAAAAAGGATCTGCTTGATCTGGAAACACTGAGACAGAACCACAACAGGAAGGTAGGAAGCACGTGCTCACGATCTAGTCGGGGCCCATACCCTCTGGGTGGGCAACCCACAAGCTGAAGAACAATTAAGTCACAGAGGTAATCCCACAGGAGAGTTCTGAGCCTCACATCTGGTTCCCAACCAGGGTTCCAGCAGTGGGAGAAGACACCAGGACTTCTGGTTTTGAAGGCCAGTGGGGCTTAACTTCAGGAGCCCCACAGGGCTGAGAGAGACAGAGACTTAACTCTCTTGGGAGGCATGCATGGGATCTTACGTGCAATCGGTCCAGAGGCAGAGACAATGACTGCATAGGAACCTGGGCCAGACCAGATTGCTGGTTTTGGAAGATCTCCTGGGGAGTCGGGGGACTGCTGCAGCTCACCCTGGGGACACAGAAGCTGGTGACAGACATTCCAGGAGTGTTCATCCACATGAGCTTCCCTGGAGGCTGACATCTTGATTGGATTAATAACACCAAGACCCAGCCCCACCCAACAGCCTGTAGGCTTAAGAGCTGGGAACCCTCAGGCCAAACAACACACGGGGTGGAAACACAGCCTCACACATCAGCACACATTCTGAGCAGCAAATGCCTCTAGGAAGGGCCCTACCCACAAGAGTTCCAGGCCAAGTTTCACTAGCAGTGGGCAGACACCAACCCCTCCTGCCAGGAAATCTACATAAGCCTCCAGCCCAGCCTCATCCACCAGGGGCAGACACCTGAAATAGGGAAACAATTGCCCCAAGCTTATGGAAGGAATCCACAAACACAGGTCAGACCCTACACTGGGATCAGCTCAACAGTGCCCCTTGCGTGACAAGAGGGAAGTGTACTGCTGGGACGCATAGGACGTCTCCCACAGAGGGCCACTTCTCCAAGTTTGAGAATCATAAGTAGCCCATCTAAAAACACAAAGAGAAAGACAGACAAAATGAGGTGGCGGAGGAATATCCTCCAGGACAACACACAAGATAAAATCAAAGAAGAAATAAGTGATGAGGAAATAGGCAACTTATCTGAGAAAGAGTTTAAAATGATGATGGTGAAGATGTTCAGAAAACTTAAGAAAAGTATAGATGCACAGAATGAAGTTTTTAGCATAGAGCTGGGAAATATAAAGAATACCCAAACAGAGTTGAAGAATAAAATTATTGAAATGAGTAACACATTAGAAAGAACCAATAATAGGCTAAACAAGGCAGAAGAGTGGATTAGTGAACTAGAAGACAGAATAATGGAAATCACCATTGCAGAACAGAAAAAAGAAAAAAGAACGGAAATAAATGAGGAAATTTTAAGAGAACTCTGGGACACTATGTATCATAGCAATATTCACATTATAGGGGTCCAAGAAAATGAAGAAAGGAAGAAAGGACCTGAGAAAAAATTTAAAGAGATACTAATTGAAAGCTTCCCTAACACAGGAAAGGAAACAGTCAGCCAAGTCCAGGAAGCTCAGAGAGTCCCACACAGGATCAAACCAAAGAGGAACACAACAAGGCACATACTAATGAAATTCACAAAAATTAGGGATGAAGAGAGAGTATTAAAATCAGCAGGACAGAAGCAACAAATAACATACAAGGGCGCTCCCCTAAGGTTAACAGCTGATTTATCAGCAGAAATCCTTCAGGCTGGAAGGAAGGGCCATGATATATTTAAAGTGCTGAAAGGGAAAAACCTACAGCCAAGAATACTTCATCCAGCAAGGCTCTCATTTAGACTTGATGGAGAAGTCAAAAGTTTCACAGACAAACAAAAGCTAAAACAATTCAGCATCTCCAAACCAGCTTTATAAGAAATATTAAAGGACCTTCTCTAGTCATCAAAGCACAAGAAAGAAGAACAAAAAGAATAAAGAGAGAGAGAGAGAAAAAAAAAACACCTATAAAAACAAGTCCAAAACAATTAACAAAATGGCAGTAAGAATACACCTATCTCCTTAAATGTAAATGGATTAAACACTCCAAACAAAAGACACAGACTGGCTGAATGGACACAAAAACAAGACCCATATAAATGCTGTCTACAAGAGAACCACTTCAGAGCTAGAGACATGTGCAGGTTAAAAGTGAGGGGGATGGAAAAAGATATTCTATGCCAACAGAAAGCAAAAGAAAGCTGGAGTAGCAATACTTCTATCAGAGAAAATAGGTTTTAAAATAAAGACTGTTACAAGAGACAAAGAAGGGCACTACATACTGCTTAAGGGATCAATCCAAGAAGAGGATAGAACAATTGTAAATATATATACACTCAACACAGGAGCACCTCAATATATAAGGCAATTGTTAATAGACATAGAAGGGGAAACTGACATATACACAATAATAATGGGGGACCTTAACACCCCACTTACACCAATGGACAGATCATCCAGACAGAAAATCAGTAAGGAAATATAGGCCCTAAATTACACATTAGACCAGATGGACATAATTGATATCTGCAGACCATTCCATCCAAAAACAACAGAATACACATTCTTCTCAAATACACATGGAACATTCTCAGGAATCAACCACACGCTGGCCCACAAAGCTAGCCTCAGCAAATTTAAGAGAAATGAAATCATACCAAGCACATTTTCAGACGACAGTGCTATTAGACTAGTAATCAACTACAAAAAAAAGTGCAGAAACTGCAAACACATGGAGGCTGAACAATATGCTACTACACAACCAGGGCATCACGGAAGAAATCAAAGAGGAAATCAAAAAATACTTTGAGACAAGTGAAAAGGAAAACACAACAATTCAAAACCTCTGGGAGGCAGCAAAAGCAGCTCTCAGAGGGAAGTTTCTAGCAACACAAGGACACCTCAGGAAACAAGAAAATTCTCAAGTCAATAACCTAAGGTGTTACACCTTAAGCACCTGGAGAAAGAAGAAAAAACACACCCCAAAGTTATTAGAAGAAAAGAAATCATAAAGATTAGAGCAGAAATAAATGAAATAGAGAGTTAAGAAAACAATAGAAAAGATCAACAAAACAAAAAGCTGGTTCTTTGAAAAGATAAAGAAAACTGATAAACCTTTAGTCAGACTCATTAAGAAAAATAGAGAGAGGGCCCAAAATAACAAAATCAGAAAAGAAAAAGGAGAAGTTACGACTGACATCACAGAAATACAAGGGATCATAAGAGGATTCTATGAGCAAATATATGCCAACAAAAGCAAAAATGCAGAAGAAATGGACAACTTCTTAGAAAGGTACAATCTGCCAAGACTAAACCAGGAAGAAATAGACAATATGAACAGACCAATTACCAGCACTGAGATTGAATCAGTAATTAAAAACCTCCCAACAAACAAAAGTCCAGGACCAGATGGCTTCACAGGTGAATTCTACCAAACATTTACAGAAGAGTTAACACCTATCCTTCTGAAAGTATTCCAAACAATTGCAGAGTAAGGAACATTTCCAAACTCATTCTATGAGGCCATCATTACCCTGATACCAAAACCAGACACGGATATCATAAAAAAAGAAAATTATAGTCCAATATCACTTACGAATATAGTTGTAAAAATCCTCAACAAAATACTACCAAATCAACTCCAACAATGCATTAAAAGGATCATACACCATGATCAAGTTGGATTTATTCCAGGAAAGCAGGGATTTTTCAATATACACAAATAATTCAACATGATACACCACATTAACAAATTGAAGAATAAAAACTGTATGATACTCTCAATAGATGTTGGAAAACCTTTTGATAAAATTCAACACCCATTTACGATCAAAACTCTCCAGAAAGTGGGCACAGACTGAACATACCTCAATATAATAAAGGCCGTATGTGAAAAAACCTACAGCTAACATCATACCTAATGCGGAAAAGCTGAAAGAATTCCTTCAAAGATCAGGAACAAGACAAGGATGCCCACTCTTGCCACTTTTATTCAACATAGTTTTGGAAGTTTTAGGCATAGCAATCAGAGAAGAAAGAGAAATACAAGGAATCCAAAAGAAGAAGTAAAATGGTCACTGTTTGCAGCTGACATGATACTAAACACAGAAAAAACCCTAAAGAAGCAACCAGAAAACTACTAGAATTCATTAATGACTATGGTAAAGTCACAGAATACAAAATTAATATACATAAATCAGTTGCACTTCTATACATTAACAATTAAATAGAGAAATTAAGGAAACAGTGTCATTTAACATCACACCAACAACAATAAGATATCTAGGACTACACCTACCCAAGGAGGCAAAAGACCTGTATGCTGAAAACTATAAGACACCGATGAAAGAAACTGCAGATGACATAAACAAGTGAAAAGATATATCATGTTCCTGGATTGAAAGAGTGAATATTGCTAAAATGGCCACACTGCGCAAGGCAATTTACAGATTCATTGCAATCCCTATCAACTTACTAACGACATTCTTCACAGAGTTGGAACAAAAAATGTTAAAATTTGTATGGAAACACAAAAGACATCAAATAGCCAAAACAATCTTGAAAAAAGAAGGACAGAGTGGGAGGAATCATGCTCCCTGACCTCAGATGACATAAAAATGCTACAGTAATCAAAACAGTATGGCACTGGCACAAAAACAGACACATAGATCAATGCAACAGGATAGAAATTCCAGAAACAAACCCATGCACATATGGTCAAGTTATCTTTGACAAAGGAGAGAAGGATATTCAATGGAGAAAAGACAGTCTCTTCAATAAGTGGTGTTGGATAAAACTGAATAGCTACCTGTAAAAGACTGAAGTTAGAACATTCCATAACACTGTGTACAAAAATAAACACAAAATGGATTCAAGACCTAAATGTAAGACCAGATATAATGAAACTCCCAGAGGAAAACATAGGCAGACCACTCACGTACATACATTACAGCAATATATTTTTGATTCAGCTCCTAAAGTACTGGAATTAAAACCAAAAATAAACAAGTGGGATCTAATTAAGCTTTAAAAGCTTTTGCACAGCTAAGGATACCACCAACAAGATGAAAAGACAATTTACAGAACGGGAGAAAATATTTGCAAATGATGTGACTGACAAGGGACTAATTTGCAAAATATACAAACAGCACATACACCTTAATATCAAAGAAACAAGAAACACAATCCAAAAATGGACTGAAGACTTAAACAAGCAATTATCCAATGAAGACATACAAGTGGCCAATAGGCACATGAAAAAATGCTCAGCATCTCCACTTGTCAGAGAAATTCAGATCAAATCTACAATGAATTTTCATACCAGCCAGAATGGTCATCACTGAAAAGTCTACAAACGATAGATGCTAGAGAGGGTGTGGAGAAAAGGGAGCTCTCCAACACTGTCGGTGGGAATGTAAACTGGTACAGCCACCACGGAAAACACTATGGAGGTTCCTTTAAAAACTAAAGATAGAGTTACCATGTGATCCAGCAATCCTACTCCTGGGCATGTATTTGAAGAAAACTCTAATTTGAAAAGACACGTGCAACCCAATATTCATAGCAGCACTATTCACAATAGCCAAGACATGGAAACAGCCTAAATGTCCATCAACAGATGACTGGATAAAGAAGAAGTGGTATATTTATACAACAGAATACTATTCAGCCATAAAAACTGGCAACATAACACCATTTGCAGCAACATGGATGCTCCTGGAGAATGTCACTGTAAGTGAAGTAAGCCACAAAGAGAAAGAAAAATATATAAGATCGCTTATATGTGGAATCCAAAAAAAAAAAAAAAGAACATAAATACAAAACAGAAACAGACTCATAGCTCATAGACACAGAATATAAACTTGTGGTTGCCAAGGGGGTAGGGGATGGGAAGGGACAGACTGGAAGTTCAAAATTTGTAGATACTGACAGGCATATGCAGAATAGACAAACAAGATTGTACTGTACAACACAGGGAAATATATAGAAGATCTTGAGGTGGCTCACAGTGAAAAAAATGTGACAGTGAATCTATGTGTATTCATGTATGACTGAAGCACTGTGCTGTACACCACAAATTTACACAACATTGTAAACTGACTATACTTCAATAAAAAATGTAAAAAAAAAGATAAAGATCCAACTTATTCTTAGAAACAATAAATAGTACATATATGAAAACTAATAACATGTGCAGTATATTGTTCATATGTATTTGCATGCAATATAATGTGCATGTGCAGTCTAACTGTAATAATTCTACCCATAATAAAACTGGAAGGAAAAAAACAAGTTGCAGGTTCAGAAGATTTCACTAGTGAAAACTATCAAACATTCAAAAATGAAATACATAAACTCAGACAAAGACTTCTACAGACACATAACCATGATTTCATATTGAAACATTTGATATTCCAATCTGCTCCTTAATCCCCAGAGTAAATTAGATACTTTAAGAGATCGGTGTACAGAGAGAAGTGCCAAGACAGTGGGGTAGAGAGACTCCCAGCTCGCTCTCACCCACAAATACAACAAGAATTTCATCTACAAACACCCTGATCCAACAGAACACTGACCAATCACTAACAGAGTTTTCTCAATTAGAAATACAAGAGGATTCTGATAAAATCCAGTAAGAGAGAGAGATAGAATAAAAGAAAAAATCAGTTCAGAACCAGTCCTGCAGGAAGGGACCACCAAAGGAAGAAAGGCACCCTCATGCTGGGACGCTGGCCAGTGGGGACAGAAGCGGAGCTTCTAAGGCTCAGAAGAGAAAATGACAGCAGACAGAACTAAGACAAACTGGTACAGAGTGCCCCTGCAACCCCCGGCCCTAGACAAAAGCCAGCCAGGAGGAGCCAGGAGTGGCGGCTGGAGATCTGTGAGGATCTCAGGCAGAGGGCTGGGGCCCACGGCAGGGAGGCTGCCTCATGGGACTGAAGGCCAGTAAGTGTTCTGGCTTAGGGGTGCGTGGGAACTGAAGAGCCTGGAAAACGCATGTAAAACAACCACTATTCCTTTGTTTAGGGGGAAGGGGCACAACGCGGCCGCACCAGAGCCGCTTTGTTCCCTTGGCTCCACTGTGGGCGTGTTCTTCCTACAAGAGAGGCGGGGCTTAGTCATACCCATCACTGCGAGGAGGCAGGGATGGAAGCTGAGTCCATACTCTGTGGGCCTGCAACTTCACAGGCTGGACTGAGATTTGTTTACAGCTCCAGGCAGGATGGGTGGATTTGCTCTCTCTGGACCCTTTGTGGACTCATACCTCTGGGACAAACAGGCAGTGAGTGGAGTTCTGGTGCATCACGAGGGGGAGTACCCATATCCACAACAGGGCGGTATACTGTGTGATATGCAGAGGCGGGGCTGGGGTCTGCACTGACCGTGTGGCACACCAAAGATTCAGGTGTGTGACTGCACACTTGTTACGGTTAGTCCAAGCACCTGACACTGGTGGATCTGCTTGGGTGGTTCCTGAGCTCAGAACCTGGGGAACACCAGAGCAGGGGGCTGACATTCCTGAAGCTAAAGCAGGGACAAAATCAGTGTCAACAGAGAGTACTCTGTAAGCACATATAACAAGTGTCAGACAACACCACAGAGGGCACTTCCCCATGGACATCTCTTACCTACTCCTCTCCCCAGCTGAAGGGCTCCAGCCCTGCCCACTACACACCACAGCTCAGAAACAGGTCTAGAAGCTGCTATTCCAGCTGCAGGGGAGCAGACCAGGCCCCGGTCAAGGCTGTGACAACTAGAGAATAAAAATGGAAGCCAAGCTTAACAACAACAATCAGGGCAGGCTGTGAACACCACAACACCAATCACACCCCCATCAAAAGGATAACAACCATCACTCACAGAAGGAAGATGTGACAACCACTCACACTAAGAATAGCCATCACAACACAATCAGATGCACACAGTCTACACAGGAACACTCCCACGTTCTATAAAAACAAACAAAGAAACAAACAAAAAAAGCCCTTAAAGTACACAACAGATAACTGAGACAACTAAACACATAGAGCCAGAGAAATATAAGATAAATGAAGACGTAGAGGAGCCAGTCCCAATTACAAGACCAAGAGAAATCCCCTAAAGAACAAATAATGAGATAGATCTTGACAATATACTAGATCATTACTTCAAAAAGGGGGTGATAAACTCATGGAAGGAAATGAGAGACTATGATTAGAGACAAATAATACCATAAAACAGAAATAGAAATTGTAAAAAGGAGCCAACTCAAAACAGAAAACTCAATGCCTGAGATAAGCACCTAGATAAAGGCTGTGAAAAGCAGACTAGATAATGCAGAGAAATGAATAAGTGACTTAGAAGACAGGAAAACAGAAGGCACTGAACCGGAGCAGCAGACAGAAAAGTAAGTAAAACCCAATGAAAGCAGTATAAGGGACCTGCGGGATAATATGAAGTGTGCCAACCTACACATAATAGGAGTCCCCAAGGAAAAGAAAGAGAAAACAAGACTGAAAAGGTAGTTGAAGAAATCAAGACTGAAAAAATTCCAAACCTTAAAGAAGAAAACACATATCCAACTACAGGAATCACACACGTTCCTAAACAAGAAGAACCCAAACAGATTAACACCCAGACATGTTAAAATTAAGATGGCTAAAGTTAAAGATGAAAAAAGGACTCTAAAGGCAACGAGAGAAAAATACTTACTTACAAGGGACCCCCAAAGGCTCTCAGGTGATTTCTCTACACAAACACTGCCGGCCAGAAGGCAGTGGCAAGATACATTCAAAGTCCTGAATGAGAAAAAGCTGCAACCTAGGATACTCTATCCAGCAAGACTGTCCTCGAGAAGAGAAAAGGAGATGAAGAATTTCACAGACAAGCAAAAACTAAAATAACTCAGCATAACTAAACCAAAGCTAGAAGAAATATCGAAAGGTCTCCACTAAACAGAAAAGCAGGAAGCAACAGAAATGAGAAAACCATAAATCAGAATGTGACAACTGAATAAACTTAAAGATGTGTTAAAAAAAAAAAAAAAAAGAAAGGACCTCAAAATCATAAAAGGTGGGAGTGGGGAGCAAGGAAATATAGATTTCTTTCTCTCTCTCCTTTTTCTTTATTTTTTTCTTTACCATTTTTAGTATGTGTTTGAGCTTACATGACTTCCAGTCTAAAGCAAACAGATATAGTAAGGGGTTAACAGACTGAAAACAAGGTAACCACAAATCAAAAGCATAAAAAAGAGTCACAGAAACCAAGCTAATAGAAATGAAAATTACAGAACCAGGAAAATACCATACGATATCACTTATATGTGGAATCAAAAAACAAAAAAAGACAAATGAACTTATTTACAAAAAACAAACTGACTCAAGGAAAAAGAAAACAAACTTACAGTTACCAGGGGTGGGGAATTGGCTGGGAAGGGATAAACTGGGAGACTGAGGTTTGCAGATACTAACTAATATACGTATATAGTAGATAAATAACAAGTTCATAATGTACAGGACAGGGAACTATATTCAGTATCTTCTAGTAACCTATGATAAAGAAGAATATGAAAACAAATGTGGGTATGTCCATGTATGACTGAAGCATTGTGCTCTACACCAGAAATTGACACAACATGTTAAACTAACTGTTGCAAAAGATCAGTCCCCCATCCCTGATGAGCCAAATTACTCAGAGACAATCTTAGAACTTAGAACAAAAATTACAGTTCTATTGCTTTGCCAGGCAAGGGGGAATCACAGCAGGTTAATGCCTGCAAAACTGTGAACCCATCTTGGGGATGGGGCACGGTGATTATATATCCATAGCTTAAAGAATACAGCATGGATACAAAGTTAAGAAAAAAAGATTGTATAAAGCCTACATTCTACAAAAGCATGCATTGTCATTAATACACAAACCTACTCATTTATGGGAGAGCAGCCTTTGATTTACACATATAGAAGAATAAAAATATCAAGAGAATCCTATTTTTGTTCATTTCAGGTAGTCATAGTTTTAGAGATTATTCACATGATGATTCAGAGAGATCTAATTTGTGATTTTAATGTCTTCCATTTCCTACTATGAATGTGTACAGCTACAAGACTGCTAGATTTAATTCTGAATGTTTCAACATGACAATCAACATACTAGTAACAATTTTTATATGTCTCAATCATTTCATAATTCCTATACATGGAAATGCCTTACAAAGTGCACACACCCCTAGAATATTCATAGTAACAAGTGAAAGGACCTTCCAAAACACCTTTTTACTTTCTCCTCCCAGCACATTCCTGTCCCAGATACACACTCAACTCACTTTTCCAACTCTCCTCATAGCTTCACTCTAAACCTTTCTTTTTTGAAATTCTGTCTCCTTCGACAAAAGGACCCAGATACACTCCATAGTCTTTCCTTGCTTTATTTTTCATCCTAGAACTTAGAAACCGGTGAGATATTTGGCAAGAGTGGGGAGCTTGCTTATCTTCTGTCTCTTTCACAGGGAGATTAACTCACTGGATCCTGAATCCAGTATCTAGTTCCTGATAAATTTTGAGACTTGGGTGAGGTTTGCATGTGACAGGTGCTAAATACATATTAACTGAACAAAGACGAAACACTGCACAATAGCAATCTCACACAACACACTGTCCTTTTATGTATATACAGATAAAAGTTTCTTTTATATAGGGTGGTACTACATATATTGTATTAAGTTGCCAGAAAATAAAGGGAAAGTCAGCTCACTTCACAGAGGACTGAGACTTTTCTCTCCCTGAGTGCACACACCCTGAGAAGGGCTGGTCTGGAAGTCACAATTCTTCACATTAGCTTTTGATTCCAAGGTGACCTTAGCTAATCCTCACCAATGACTTAGAGCAGGGTGGAGGCACAGAAAAAAATTCCCTTTTAATTCACAATAAATATTTTGATCAAAGACTATGTACAGGGACATGCTGATGGAAATATCACTGGAAATAGTGTCCATCATTCAGTAGAACACACATGCACGATGAAACGGAAACAAAGAACAAAGAGAAGCCAACTGACCAAGACCAACACAGGGACATCACATCAAAGGTAAAGACAGAAAAGAGAAAATGGGGACATTTCCCCCTGGAAGCAGCATCCTTTGACATTTGTAGGACATCATATTTACTCTGGTTCATATCTATTTGCATGCCAAAAGTTTCCAGAAGGTTCCAGAAGAAATTAGAAGGTCATAGAGTATGTCAGATTTTGTTTTTTAGTGAGTATTTTCTTCACCAATGGATGGGCTTGAGAGATTTTCAAAGGCAAACAACGAGTTAAAAAAAAGTTCAAGTGACAAAACTTGAGATCAGGTATAACACCTCAAAGTGTTTCCCAACGCCCTGACATTTAAAAGAAACATCATGCTCCTTTCCTAAGACAGACTACTGAGGCTCCCTCAGAAGTATGCTGAATAATTATTTAATGCAAGAATCAATATTCTGTGAGAATAAGTTTCTAGGTGGGAACCTCCTCCTTTAAACATCCCCACTGTGTTACTGAACCCACCATGACTGTGTTTCCCTTTCTTCATGCATTTTGGGTACAACTAGCCCTAGAGTGGGGGATGCTGGCCAGCTCTGACTTCCTTCTAAACACATCAGAGTCAGTCCAACTGCACCGTGTAGAGCCTTCCTTCACTGGCCAAGGAACTCTGCTGACAAGAACCCTTTCTACTTCAACCATACTCCAGTGAATGTATCTGAATGACCTCTGCACGTAGCTCTGGACACTAGTGTGTTACAGGTCCTTCAAATTTCTTTTTACCAAATCTCCCTTTTACATGCATGGTTGCCTACATGTGACCATCAGGAACAGAAGTGCCAGGGGACACACACTGACTCATTCATTCACCAGTCCTGCACCCTGGGGATGCAGCCAGCTCCAAAGTCCAAAGACTGTGACATTGTGGAAGTGACCCTTTAGTGGATGAAGACTGCTTATCAAAGAAAAAAAATGCTCATAAAATGGGAAGCAGAAAGGTTGGGCAGCATGGGAGTAGCTACACTGTGGGCACAAGTAAGTAGAAAACCAATCGAGTCAGCACTAATCCACTGTGGTGGGAACAGAGTAGGAGAGAGGGGGACTCCCTGCAAAGGAATTAGGAAACGAAGCAAGTCATGTGTGAATGTGCAGTCACCACAAGGACTGAGGTTGTACTCTGGGTGACAGGAGCTTCTTAACTCTTACTAACCAGCATTTCTTAACCTCCCATGACTGACACGTGACTGGATAACTCTCAGTGTGAGAGGCTGTCCTGAACACTCTAGGGTGTGTAGAAGCATATTTTATCTCTGCCCAATGGGTGGAAGGTCTCAAAACCACATCTCCCACTGGGACAAACATGTCACCATACGTGTCAATTGCCTCTCCTGGGAGGGACAGCGGCCCCTGGTTGAGAACAAATACCCTTCAAATAACTTTATGAAACCTTCATGGATCTGGTCAAACCACAGCTCCTGGTTTGGAACAGAGAGATCTAAGGGTCCAGTGCCCTGAGGGACTCTTAACGCATGACAGGCTTTGGGAAGATGGCCCCACAGCACTCTGCTGAGAAGTATGCTGTGAGACCAAGAGCAATGAGGTCTCCCGTGATGCTGGTGAGAAAGGTGGGGGTCCAGGGACAACACTGAACACCCTACATCAGAACCAGCATCATCAATAAAACACTGTGGACCAATGAGCATGTCCCCATTTGAGAGATATTGGGGGACAGAAGTTCACCAGGATCAGATCTCAAAAAGTGGGCCTGTGGTGAATTACCTCAACTCAGATTCTAAACACATTGGAACCTTGGTCAGGAATCTGTGAGGGAACCAGGTGTGTCTGGTGGCCTGGTTCAAAAGCTTCCTTGCACTACTGAGAGAGGAACTGTGGAATCTAAGATGAAAAAACAATGATCACAGAGAAAACAGAAAAATAAGACACAAGTTGACAAACTGGGAGAGATGGGGTACAGACTTCAAAAAAAGCCTGGACAATTTTGAGAAGGAAACACCAGGAGCATCTACATCGGATGCCTCAGCAATATTAGGGAATAAAAAGCTTCATGCTTGTGTAGGATGCCTCCTTTATTATTGGCCATACTGTTGAGGCACATTGTGACTGACATGAATACAAGGCAATCAGGATTAATGGTCACGTGACTTTAGCTGGTCTAAATGGCAGGATGGACAGAATCCAAGAACCAAGCTGCAGCAATAATCCCTTAGAGTAACTACAGTTTAATTTCCCTTTGATTGGCAGTTAGAAAGCTCTGCCTAAGATGGGATGATCTTGGGGACATCCCCAGGGAACACATGTTGGTAGAACTTCACAAGAAAAACCTGCTAATGTTGTGGTGAATGAGGCAGCGGTGAATGAGGCAGATTTGGAGGGAGTGAGAAAGGTGGATGAGAGGTGTTAGCTGGGATCATGACCCGGCTCAGAACTGTCACAATCAGAGAGGTAAGAGAAGACATTTCATGACATTCTGAGATATGAAAGCCTTCCCTCGCAGAGACCTCACAGTCAAAGACTGGATAGGACAACAGACAGAGGAATCTGTGAAACAAAGAGAAAATATGACACTGGGACAAAGAACAAGAGAAATGTCAACAGTGAATGGATGTTGGAGACAAGAGTCAGACAAAGATGGAGGCTGAGACCACTTTGAGCCACGCTCTCCTCAAAGGTCAGACATCACAGACATGCTGAGGCTGTGTGTGTCCCAGGAGCAGCTGGGACTGAGTCAGGACTCTGGATGTTCCCCCTCAAATGACTGGGACATTATCTGAGTACCATCTCTATCATCATAAAATGTATCCTAGGGATTTATCTGATAAATCACTAGAAAAGAAAATGAACATGAATAAAAATTTGAGGAAGAAAAGACAAAGGAGACATTCTTTGGCTGTTTCAGGGATCTTGAAAATAACCAGAGGTACAAAGAAAGGAAATTTGCTTTTTCCTTGCAAACTTCTAAAAATTAGAGGAATTACTATCAAACTTTCTTGCTTGCCTTAAGAAGCAACTGAGTCAATGAATAAATAATATGTTAAAGGGAAGATTGTAAGAAAGGTGTTTGGAAAATAGAGAAATGAGAATGAAATGCTGTTACGCGTGCCTCACAGGATGTTGTTGGGTGTCTGCATGGAAGGTTTCCTTAGTGACAAGGATGACAGAGCCTGGTCTGAGAAGGTGACAGAGATCCTTGTTTGTGCTGATCTGTTCCTCCCCTCAGGGGTGGGAGACTTTCCTAAGGCCTTTTAAGGAAATCACTATAAGCTTGTTATATCAAACAGTAACACCTTCAGTTTGAAAAGATAAGTTTAAACATATCTCCAAAATGTTAAAGAAACAACACCCAGTTTGGGGACAGGTGTCTTGGACATACCTCATTCTGGAACTCAGGATATAAAAGAAAATAAATATCACTGTCCTTGAAACATCTCAGCTGCACTGTGTTTTCTCACTTACCCTAAAGGTCAAGTGTCCAGATCAACTGAAGCTTCTCCTAAAACTAATCTCAAATAAAAATAACGGATGGCCAGAAAAGCTCCTCCCTGCCAACCAGGATATCCTAAGAGGACGTCTATGTGGCCTGCATTTTAGATTAACGACCATTGGTCTGTTATAGGTCAGGACACAGATGGATCCTATAAAAGGGGCACACATACAGGTTGTCTCCACCAGCTGGTGCACGGCACGCTTCTCCAGGGGGAGGACTAGAAGAACCGCCAGGATGAGGATTCTGTTCCTGACTCTTGTACTTGGAGTGCTTTGTGCCGCCCAAGAACTTCAAAGTGAGGACGTTCAATCAGATGTAGCAGAAGGCAGCCTCATCTGATACAGCAGCTTCGTCATCTGTAAGAGTGTGTGTGTGTGTGTGTGTGTGCGTGTGCATGTGCCTGTGCGTGTGCGTGTGTGTCCTTTTGGGCTCTGGTTATGTGTATCCATATTTCTGTGAACCTCACCTGGCCACCTACCTCCAACTCAGATCTGCCCCACTAATTGGCACCTGCACTTCTGCTATATTCTGCCCGTATTCTCCACATCATCTATTTCTAGGCTCTCCTGCACTTTCACTGTTCTTGTAAAGAGAAGGGGGGTCAGCCAGAGACCTGAACCACTGGGGCTCTTCCATTTCACAGGGAATAAGCCAAGCCTCTGAAATATCTTAAATCCATGTTCTCCCTTTGCCTTGGGTTTTCACATTATTTACGAACCTTCTTTGTCCATACCAAGTAGGTAAATTGTGGTGATGTGCAGGAGTGAAGGGAAGGTCGTGATGGAGGGTGGTGGACACAATGAAAAGAGGTGGACCTCAGTGTCTCAGGGGAATTTTGCTTTCAGGTTTCAGAATGGAAAGCCATGTTTGTAGCATTCAGTAGCAGCGATGAGACCACTAAGATCTGTCTGCCCCAGTGTTTTATCTGTAAGATTGAATTTGATGAAACAAATGCCATAATCACCTTCACAATTTGTGACAGGTAAGTAGAAATAACATACAAACCAAACTGACGTACATCCCTGAACCTGACAGAGGGTCTGGCTTCCACATTTCCCATGATACACCACTTATGTGGAAGGCTGCGACTCCCGGGGTTGTGTGCTTTAGACGGGTCTCTAGAGGACATCCTGGAGCCTTTCCTTAGAGGGAAAGTCACAGAGGCTCCACTGGAGCCAACTGAATTCATTAGAAGAAAGAGAGGCCCATGAGGCATGAAAAAGATGGTCCTGGACCCCATCCCTGCAGTCCTAGGGGCTTAACTACTTCATGCACAACTTGTAGGACACGGTTCCCACTGGCCCCAGAGGATGTAGGCACATGGATGACAAAGGGGTCTTTACCCTGAAGGGAGGTCTCTCAGCTGTTTACAATCATCACTAAATGTATGAAGGTCACCACAGCTCCCAGAGATGCTCATGGAATGTTCCCCATCCTGCAGGGATTTTACAAGGACCATGTAAACACAATATGTTGAGGAATAAAAGCATTAAGACAAATAAGATCTTTATGTTTGGAATAATTATTTCAAAAATATACAAATATATATACCTGACTGTATATTACACATATTTGATAGTCTACTTATAGTCAAATAGCACACACACACGTATATATCCTAGCCCAGTAGACGTACCTGTCAGCTGTCAGACATTTTAAGAATTTCATATTACCTCCTGTTAATCATTTCCATAACTTTTAATACTGTATATTTAACTGACTTCTTATGTGCCCACTCTTTTTGACAGACGTACATAGATGTGTTTTTGATTGTTTAATTCTCCTCGTGTTTTGATAGAAGGATTTCTGTCTTCACACAAGCGCATTTTTGTGTTTTTTTAATTCTTCTTTGGTATTAGATTCTCTAAGAAACTTTGGGTTGCATTGTGAAACACCTAACGTGTGTCTTGAAAGTTACCAGTCTCTAGAAAAGCCTTGTACTTTTCTTCTCTTTCCCCAAATTCTAGATTTATTCATGTTTTTTAGGCTTTAAACGGGACCTCTTTTGTTGTAGTTTATCTTTGGAAATTCTGCTCAGATTTTATGTGTAATGAGGCATCTTTGCCACTGGATCTTAGAGGACTTAGTCCTTCTCTTTTAAATGTCACCTTGTTTATAGGCACTAGGTGATAGGTGACATAGGGACTTGGGAGGGTTAAGAAAGAAAATCCCACTTAAATGTCAAATTGTTCATTATTTTTAACCAACCAATTCGAATATCTTTTGCTTTTAAGGTTGAATGGAAAATCCTTTCAACAAACTATTAAAGGAATAGAGACACTAGAGGGTACTTACGCCATAGATTGTAAGTATAACTGTTTTATGGGTAAAAGTGTATTATCGCTGAAACCTTGACCTCAAGTTCCTTCAAGAAGTCCAAATTACAAACTTCTAGTTCTACCACAGACTAGAGGAGTCACCAGGAAGTAGTCCCTACATTTTCCAGGCACTTTATTTTGTCAAGAACAAAGGCTTACATCCCATAACTTGGATGGCCCCTCCTGACTTTGAGTGCCCTCAGTGACAGACTAACCACATGAACATAGAACCCTTCTTTCGGGAGATTCTCATGGGCACAAAGCTCTTTCTAGATTCTTTAACACAACCTTAGGAATTATGTCTCAACAGTCTATCTACAGTTCACACATCAAAATCATTCTGCAAACTACACTTTGTGAAAACAATTCTAGAGCACCTTAATCCATTCCTGTAAAGCCAAGAATTGTATATCCCACAAAAAATAGTGATTTCAAACACCAAGTATATGGGCTTCATAAAAATGGTTTGTGTTGATAGTAATGAGGTTGGAGGCTAAGATTTAAATATCTAAGATCTTTCTAATAGCCGTTAACATCATTCCTAAATTTAAATGCTCTAAGGGGTACATAATTAGTGAAAATTTAAAAATATCAATATAAGGTCCCAACCCTGGTATATATAACTTGACAAATGGCACAGGGGCTGTGCAAAGAACACAAATAACTAATACATGAGGGAAGGATTTAGCTACATTTTTCATCAATTACTTTTTATATCAGAAGATTTAAATGGATTTTTGATTTATTTATTCCTAAATTATGATTTCCCTTTGGATGAATCATTCAGGTTTCTATCATTTTTCTTCTAAATTTCTGTATTTTGTGGAATCCTCTCTATCTGGATGTGGACAGGGCAATTTAAGAAGGGAGAGAGAGTTACAGCTGGCTTGTTCTACAGGTCACTTGGGAAGCAGTGGTTGCAGCCCCAAGTGTTGATCTTGGAACATAATGTGCAGCCACAGCCAGCACAGCACAGGCAGCACCTTGATCAAACAAAGGGTCCAGGAGATGCATTTACTATCAATGCCTCCTTCAGCTTCAAAACATGCACAGCCTATTGAGAGTTTGCCCACAAAACTCCTCTGTAAACCACGGGGATTACAAAGGCGGTGACTGAGACCCTGAGGAGATGCATGAAACCTGATTTACACTCTCCCAGTGGAAACCAAGGCACGTGGACTTGGAGTGGACTTGAGTAAAATACACAGTCATGTTTGAAAGTCAGAGTTGAATTGGCTGTTTCTTAAACTTTGCTGTGGCAGAAGCATGATTTTTCAGTGTTCCAGATAGTGGACAATGGTATTTTTGTGTTTTGGGGACACAGCTGGGCAGTTTAAAATCAGATCTCATGAGTGATTCCAATAAGGTGTCAGGAGGGCTAGAAAGGAGAACGGACTTAGACTTGATGCAGCGTAGATTACTGCTTGTTCCTCTGAAGACAAATGTGGCAGATGGATGGACGTAGCCATACTGCTGGGGTGCACCCTCCCAGGGGTGTGTGGTCACTGGGAGGTGGTCACTTCCTCCACATCCCGGCAAGTACACCTGTCCTAGCACAGACACACACAGTAGTGGTCTCTGCACACCTGTAACATCACACAGCAAGACTGCAGGGCAGAGGGAATGCAGTCATTCATTCAGAGTGTTTAGAGGATGCCTGGTACACAGCAGCATTCATGACACCAAGTGATGAATGGTCAGTTGCTTTTGGTCCCAGAGAGAAATCAACTCCATTGCTGGGATAATGGGAATATAAAGTTACTGAACTTGCATGGGATAACATGCACATGATGTTACAAAAAACCCTAAACATACTGGCTTCATTGAAACACACGTTCTAGAAAACATTCTAGTAAGACAGCAAGGTGTGACCAGAATACTGTGATCAAAAGCTGGAGATGAGGAAGTTCTTCCCCACTATCCCTGTCGTCATGACCGACTATAGCATCACCACACTGACAGAGTCACACACGGGCCAACACAGGCTAATGCACAGTCAATGAAGATGTGCCTGTTTACACGTCTGCTCTCGCTCACTCACAGGTGACTGTAAAAACAAAGTGAAAATTACTCAACTATCCAAAAATGTCCTGCTCGTAACTGCTGTCTGCGTGGATACGGATGGCAACATCACCATAGTGGTCGAATTGCTTGGTATGTACCACATCCTGCTACCCCCATGGCCAGTGTCTGGTAACACGTCCACTGTCAGCATTTTATTCAGAAAGTCACCAGTTGCAGACATGACTCATTGCCCGTTGACAAGGCCTAGGTCACTGTGTTCATTAAGGATCCTGGGACGTGATCTACAAAGTAACAAAGGTAAAAAGAGGAGTTGGTGGCACTGGGAAGCAACAGATCATCTGAGATTTCAAAATAAGTTCCATGTGTTCTTAAGAATTTAAAATCTTCAGTTGCTTTAGAAATAGATTCTGATCGTGTCAACTAATTTCAAGCCATTGCTATGATCTCGTTGACCTCAATTTCTTCATTTTATGCCATTTTCCCAATGCATTCAAAGCCCTGGAACTGAAGATTTTAAAATAAATCTTCATCCTGTTCAATTTCTCTCACACCATGTTCTTATGAACATGGACATCATAAAGATGACCACATGGGCTCACTGAGAGGAGTGGTCTAGTCCATGGGACAAAAGGTGTCTACTTAAAAAAGGTACCAGGGAGAACAGTGGTTTGATTAAATAATAAATCAAGTCCCATGACTGTGTGAAAGGGTCAATGGGTCTCTGGGAGATGAGACCATGTTCCCAGAATATTTCATCCAGAACGAGGCTTGAAGGTCAGGGATAGATTCTAGGAAGCTGATAAAGAAGGAAACAGTTTCCGTATTTGTGATGAATCAGTAACCAGATTCATGGAGGTCCTGATGAGTCTTTGGAGCCCAGGTGCTGATGCTGGAGAGAATGCAGTTACAGAGTCAGACAGGGTTTCGTTTTGAAGACAATCTGTGCCTGTTTTAGACTCTGTTAAAATGTACCAAGTGAAGGTCTGACTTGCACATTCTATTTCTTATTCTATGTTCAGAAATTATTAGAGGTTCTAATGGCTGAAATTCTGCTTTATGCACGGTGATTTTCAGGCACTGGAGACTGTGTTCTAATGAAATACTTTCAGACGTTCTTAGAAGAGTTCAATAACCTGTTGTCGACGTATGGGCTTACAGAAGAAAATGCTGTGTTCATCAGCTGTCCTGGTAATGAAACAACACTTCTTCCTGAATACATCATGCATGTGGGATGGAAATAGGTTGTCAGGAAATAAACTGATTCATTTTAAAATACTTATTCCATAGAGAATCTTTCATAAAATGCATTACTTAAAAAAAGAAACCCTGAAAGTCCTGGGAAATGGTAGTGCTCGGCGGTTACTTTATTCCTACCCCTTTGGTTTCCCCCTAGACTGTGATAAGTGTTGAATGAAAGAGGACTTCAACAGCGCCAGCCGTAAGTAAAAATGACCAGCTGTTGCTGCTGCTCTAGTAATAAATCAGTAAGGACACACGACTACTTCATATTGGCCAAATTTTGTAGGTGACACTTTGCCCCAACAACTTAAATGATGTCCCTAAAGAATTGTTCCTGTACATAACTGTGACAGCCCTGAAGCACTGAAGAGTTTCCAATCACACTCTTTGAAACACACCTTTAGTTTATATTCCCCTTTAGATGGTGATTTTGTTAAAGTGAGACTTTTAAAGGTTCAAGAAGATAGCCCAGTAAAAGGACATAGAATGAGGCAAGGTTGTCACTTTTTTTTTTTTTTTCTGTTAGGATACATGGAGGATAATGGCAAACAGTAATACCAGCTTCCAAATGAATTTAACTATGAGACCACCAAAGACCAAAGTTTTAAAATTAGAAAAGTGTAATTTAATCACAGATTCTGTTAGTCACTATTAGATGAACCATTCCAGGAGTATGCATCCTTCAATTACAAAATTCCTAGAACTGATGGTACATAAGAGAGGTCCCACCATATGTACATCCTTAGTGGAATTCCCAATTGGTACCCACACATCAGAGACATGGGAAGCATTAAGCTCCATGTGGAATTTCACCACAGCATTCAGTAGCAGTTCCTCTGCCCTTGGACATACCGCTCCCTGAGGCTGAGCCCTGTCACGTGTCCAAAAGTCAAAAATCAACCCCCATCGTATTTTATGCACCTACAGAACGTGTCATGGAGAACCGGGTGCATCATCTTCTCCATGGAATCAGGATCAACAATATGGAGACAACACTCCTGGTTCCTGTATTACATCGTGTCTCTCTCTCTCTCTCTCTGTCTCTCCCCCTCTCTCTTGATAATCATACTTCCTTTCCCATTTCTTCTCTCCTGCTCAGCATTCACGTCCTCTTTGGTGGTACTGGATTTCTCAGGGTTTCAATAAATTGATTTAGTAAGTACTCGGTGCACGTGTATCTGTGCAGAAAGTCACCTAATTTAAAACTCACAAATAGCCACATGAAACATCCAGGAAAATGGGCCTTTAATAGGACATATGTCCCACCAGAGACAAGTATGATGAGGGTCAAACAGAGAAGTCCTCGAGGTGTCCCAGTGAGAGGGAGGAAAAATACCACACAATCATGTGAAAGCGGAGAGGACTTCAGGCACTTCAGCATAGTGAGATGGGGCACTGTGGTTAAAAAAAGTCCCCACAGAACATCCTTTTCATTCCAGGAAAAGAATCGTGTGTGACACATTCTGAGATTTTTGCGAGTAAACTGTGGGATGCCGTGCTCCATAACTGGGGGGATGTGCCTATTCCCACAGAACAGGATGTCTGAAATTTAGCAGAAGGATTGGTAACTGTTACTGATGGGTCACTCGTCATCAAAGACGGGCAGCAACTGAGACGTGGTCCCTCCACAGCACCACGAAGTCAGCCTGGTGCTTGAGGGAAGAAGGTGACTGAGAGCTCCGGTGGGAAGTTGTACTTAAGACACACAACACAGGATCACAAGATGGGATTCCTTCATCTATGCTTCCAAAAGCAAGAGGCATGGGATCTGCAAGGAATGGGTAGAGCACACTGAGCACTCCCTGTGGTCCTCAAAACGTTTGCCATCTAAGAGGTCCTGCACCCTAGATCTGGGGCAAAAGGTCAGAGATCTGCCCAAGGCCTGGGGAAATGAAACTAGACCTCAGTGATATTTAACAGAATCCGTGTTTCAGTGACTACATGGAGATGGTCTGCAAATGGGCTCCAGTTGGCCAAAGCCAAAGGCACCAGTAAGGAAAGTTACTAAGGCTTTCAATGGATAATGGAGATGTGGCTGCCATGTTCGAATTCTCCTCTGATATGAAAGAGGTCTGTGGGGCTTCTGACGTGGGTTTACAGAGTGTTTGTGGAAATGTTTGCGGGACAGATACATAGGGAGGAGGCTGAGTAGAAACGGAGGGGTGAATCTCACATAGCACCTAAGGGAATGTTGAAAGGCAGAACCTGACAAAAGGAAGAGGAAAATTTGTGAAATATGACACATTTATATATACATACATGTGCGGTGTGTATTTGTGAGACCAGTACTAAAAATCAAATTGGAAATTTCATCACAAGTCCTACAGAAATAAAGAGAATACAAAACAGTAAGCAAAGCTGTGTCAACCAAAGTAACACTTTTGATGAAATTTGGCACATTTCCTGAAGGCGATGTTACAAAAACTGACTCAAGATGAAACTGAAAGTCTCTATAGTCTTACATACATTAAAGAAATTTCATCTCTCATTATAGAATTCTGCATAAAGAAGTTGTAGGTTCAGAAGATTTCAGTAGTGAAAACTACCAAACATTAACAGAAGAAATACCAAAACTCAAAGATTTCTACAGACACATAACCATGATTTCACATTGAAATGTTTTATATACCAACCTGTTCCTTATCCCTAGATAGAATTAGGTAATTTCAAGAGATTGGTTTAGTCTACATTTTACAAAATCCATGCATTTTCGTTAATCAACACGCTAATATATCAAAGAGCAGCCTCTGTTTTACACATATAGAGGAATAAAAAATCAGAAGAGTCTTTTTTTTTTTTTTTCATTTCAGGTAGTCACATTTTTAGAGATTATTCATCAGTTGATTCATAGAGATCTAATTTGTTAATTTAATTTCTTCCATTTTTAACTATGAATGTGTCTAGCTACAAGATTGCTAGATTTATGTCTGAATGCTTCAAAAAGACAATCAACATACCAGTAGAAATTTTTATGTCTCAATTATTTCATAATTCTTATATATGGAAACGCTTTACCAAAGTGCACACATTTTCAGAATATTGAAAGAAAAAACTGATAGGAACTTTCAAAGAGAATACAAAAACATTAAGGAAATTTATGCCAAGCAAGGTAACACTTATGATGAAAATGGAAACGTTTCCTGAAAGAGATGGTACAAAAACTGACTCAATATCACTAATTATCAGTGACTCTTGGAACATAATGTGCAGCCACAGCCCGCAGAGCACAGGCAGCACCTTGATCAAAACAAAGGGTGCAGAAGATGCATTTACTGTCAATGCCTCCTTCACCTTCAAAACATGCACAGCCTATTGAGAGTTTGTCCACAAAACTCCTCTGTAAACCACGGGGATTACAAAGGCGGTGACTGAGAACCTGAAGAGATGCATGAAACCTGATTTACACTCTCCCAGTGGAAACCGAGGCACGTGGACTTGGGTAAGACACATAGTCATGTTTGAAAGTCTGAGTTGAATTGGCTGTTTCTTAAACTTTGCTCAGGCATAAGCATGGTTTTTCAGTGTTTGAGATAGTGGACAATGGTATTTTTGTGTTTTGGTGACAAAGCTGGGCAGTTTAAAATCAGATCTCATGAGTGATTCCAATAAGGTGTCAGGAGGGCTAGAAGGGAGAACAGACTTAGAGTTAATGCAGCATAGATTAGTGCTTGTTCTTCTGAAGGGAATTGCGGCAGATGGATGGTCGCAGCCGTACTGCTGAGGTGCACCCTCCCAGGGGTGTGCGGGCACTGGGAGCTGGTCACTTCCTCCATATCCTGGCAAGTACACCTGTCCTAACACAGACACACACAGCAGTGGTCTCTGCACACCTGTAACATCACACAGCAAGACTGCAGGGCAGAGGGAATGCAGTCATTCATTCACAGTGTTCAGAAGGTGCCTGGTACAGGGCTGCACCCATAACACAAAGAGATGATTGGTCAGTTGCTTTTCGTCCCAGAGAGAAATAAACTCCATTGCTGGGATAATGGGAATACACAGAGTTCTTGAACTTGTATGTGACAATATGCACATGTTGGTAAAAAAAAAAAATATATTGGCTTCATTAAAACACACATTCTAGAAAACATCCTAGCAAGACTGCAAGGTGTGACCAGATTACCTGTATGAGAAGGTGGCGACGAGGAAGTTCTTCCCCACTATCCCTGCCGTTATGACCGACTATAGCATCACCACACTGACAGAGTCACACACGGACCAACACAGGCTAATGCACAATCAGTGAAGATCCATGTGTGTACATGTCTATTCTCGCTCACTCACAGATGACTGTAGAAAGGAAGTGCAAATTACTCAACTGTCCGAAGATGTCCTGGTAGTAACTGTTTTCGGCGTGGATAACAATGGCAAACAGATCATACTGGTCGAATTGCTTGGTATGTACCACACTCTACAATCCCCACGGTCACTGTCTGGTAACTCTTCCACTGTCAGCATTTGTATTCAGAAAGTCACCAGATGCACATATGACTCATTACCCTTTGACAAGCCCTAGGTCGTTGTGTTCACTAAGGATCCTGTGGTGTGATCTACAAAGGTAAAAAGAGGAGTTGGTGGCACTGGGAAGCAACAGATCATCTCATATTTCAAAATAAGTTCCATGTGCTCTTAAGAATTTAAAATAGTCAGCTGCTTTAGAAGTAGTTTAACATGTCAACTAATATCAAGCCATTGCTACGATTGTCTTGACCACAATTTCTTCATTTTATGCCATTTTCCGAATGTATTCTAAGCTTGGAAACTGAAGATTTTACAATAAATCTTCATCCTGTTCAGTTTCTCTCATGCCATGTTCTTATGAACGTGGACATCACCAAAGATGACCACCTGGGCTCCCTGAGAGGACTGCTCTAGTCCATGGGACAACAGGTGTCTATTTCAAAATGGTACTAGGGAGAATAGTGGTTTGATTAAATAATGTATCAAGTCCCATGACTGTGTGTCACAGGGTCAATGTGTCTCTCGGAGGTGAGAACATCTTTCCAGAATACTTGGTTCAGAAAAAGGCTCGAAGGTCAGGTATAGATTCTGTAAAGGTGGTAATGAAACATTTTCCAAATTTGTGGTGAATCAGGCACCAGATTCACGGAGGTCCTGACGAGTCTTTGGAGCCCAAGTGCTGATGCTGGAGAGAATGGAGTTACAGAGTCAGACTGGGTTTCGTTCTGAAGACAGGAAACACACGCCTGTGTCTGTTTTAGACTCTGTTAAAATTGTACCAAGTGAAGGTCTGACTTGCACATTCTATTTCTTGTTCTATGTACAGAAATTATTAGAGGTTCTAATGGCTGAAATTCTGCTTTATGCACGGTGATTTTCAGGCAATGGAGACTACATTACACTGGCACGCTTACAGACGTTCTTAGAAGAGTTCAATAACCTGTTGTCGACGTATGGGCTTACAGAAGAAAATGCTGTGTTCATCAGCTGTCCTGGTAATGAAACAACACTTCTTCCTGAATACATCATGCATGTGGGATGGAAACAGGTTATCCGGAAATAAACTGATTCGTTTTAAAATACTTATTCCATAAGGAACCTTTTATAAAATCCATTAGTTAAAAAAAGAAACCCTAGAAATATTGACAAATGTTAGTACTCGGCGGTTAATTTATTCTTGCCCCTTTAATTTCTAGACTGTGATAACTGTTGAATGAAAGAGGACTTCAACAGCACCAAACGTGAGTAAAAATGACCAGTTGTTGCTGCTGCTGTA
This sequence comes from Camelus ferus, assembly GCF_009834535.1. Taxonomy (NCBI): domain Eukaryota; kingdom Metazoa; phylum Chordata; class Mammalia; order Artiodactyla; family Camelidae; genus Camelus; species Camelus ferus. The sequence goes on from NC_045732.1 coordinate 7,897,395, forward strand.
GAGATAAATCAGTAAGGACACATGACTACTTCATATGGGCCATATTTTGTAGGTGACAGTGTCTTTTGTCCCAACCATTTAAATCATGTCACTAGAGAATTTTTCCTCTTACATTAGGGGTATTTTGATTGTCTTGAGTTTTATTAAATTACAGATGAATGACTGGCCAATTAATGCTGAGCAGCTTTGGGGACAAAGCACCACAATGCAGGATTTATGCAGATGACAGATGCTAGAGAAAAGCAGGAATTGCCGGAAGGTGATGAAAGCTAATTAATTTCCCAGTCAGTCCTGACCTGATGGTTGTCCATATACATCCCAGCTCCAGGAGAACTGGGCTTACAGAGAACTCACAGTTGCTGCAAAAAATAGGTTTAATTGCACATAACTGTGACAGCCCCAAAGAAGACCTTCCAACCACAGTCTCTGAAACACATCTTTGGTTTACATTCCCCTGCAGAAGGTGATTCAGTTAAGGTCAGACCTTTAAAAGCAAAAAACAAAAACAGCAACAAAATAAAATAACGCCCCCCCCAAAAAAATCCACTTGCTTACAAGTGAATATAATTCTTCAGTCCACTAAACACAAAACCTGAAATTAGAAAATAGAAGTGTAACTCAGAGTCCTTCCAATCACTTATAAATAAACCATTCCACGAGCATGCATCCTGACACCACAAAACTCCTAGAATCAATGCTACACAGGAGAGGTCCCACCATATGTACATCCTTGGGGGAATTCCCAATGGATACACACACATCAGGGACATGGGGAGTATTAAGTTCCACATTGAATCTGCCCAGTGGATTCACTAGCAGCTCCTCTGATCTTGGACATCCTTCTCCCTGAGGCTCAGCCCTGTCACCTATCAGACGGTCCATTCAACTAACCTCTGTCCTGTTTTATTCACCACCAGAACATGTCATGGAGAACCAGGCATGTCATCTTCTCCATGGAATCAGGATCAACGATATGGAGACAACATTCCTCGTTTCCACATAACATCATCTGTCTCTTTCTCCATAATCACACTTCCTTTCCCATTTGTTCTCTCCTCCTCAGAAGTTCATGTCCTCCTTCATGGTATTTGATTTCTCAGGATTTAAATGAATTGATTTAGTAAATACTCTGTGCATATGTATCTTTGCAGAAAGTCACCTAACTTAAAACTCACAAATAGCCCTATTAAACATCAAGGAAAATGTGCTTTTAATAGGACAGATATCCCATGAGAGAGACAAGTCTGATGAGGCTCTAATGGAGACATCATCAAGGCTTCTCGGCGGGAGGGATAAAAAAAGAAGTACAGCATCATGGGAAAGGAAGAGGACTGTGGGCACTTTACTGCAGTGAGATGGGGCCCTGTGGTCAAGAAAAAGTCCCCACAGAGCATCCCATTCATTCTGTGGAAAGAAGTGTGTGTGGGACCCACTGAGTTTTATGCACAGAAACTGTGAGGTGCCATGCTCCATCACTGAGGGAATATGCCTTGTCCCACAGCACATCACGTCAGAAATTGAACAGAAGGACTGCTCATTGTTACTGATGGGTCACTAGTCATCAAAGACGGGCAACAGCTGAGACGTGGTCCCTCCACAGCAACATGAAGTCAGTGTGGTGCTTGGAGGAAGAAACTGACTGAGAGCTCAGGCGGGAATTTGTACTTAAGACACAGAACAGAGGATCTGAAGGAGGGATTCCTTGCTCTATGTTTCCAAGTGAAGGAAACACGGGGATTTTCAAGGAATGGGCAGAGCACACGGAGCAGCTCCCCATGGTCCTCAGGGTGCTTGTGATCTACGACAGCCTGCACCCTAGATAGGGTCCAAAGGTCAGAGATCTGCCCAAGGCCTGGGGAAGTGAAACTAAACCAACGTGCTACAGAACAGAATCCATGTTTCAGTTACTACATAGAGATGGTCTTCAATTTGGCTCCGTTGGCCAGTCAACAGCACTGCAAGGAAGGTTACTATGGCTCTTGTGGGAAGTCATGGAGATGTGAATGCCATGTTCAAACTCTCCTTTCACATAAAGAGGTGTGTGTGTGGACTTGTGACACGTGTCTGCAGAACGTGTGTGGAAATGCTGGATTTTAGGGAGGTGGACATATGGACAGACAGTTGACTAGAAAGGGAGGGGATGAATCTCACATGAGTACCTCACGGAAGGTTGAAAGGCAGGACCTGGAATGAACACACAGGAAAATTGTGACCTACTACACAGGTGTATATATGCATATGTGTGTCTGTGGTATATACTTGTGAGAACAGTATTATAAAGGAAATTGAAATTTCCATCAGAAATACTGCAAAAATGATGAGAACACAAAAACACTACACAAACTTACACTGACCAAAGTAATATTTTTCACGAAATGAACACATTTCCTAAAAGGGATGTTAAAAAATTGACTCAAGATGAAAACTACTGTTTTCTATTTATTAAAGAAATTCAATCTGCCATCATAAAATTGTGCATAGACAAGTTTCAGTTCCAGATTTCAGTAATGAAAACTATCAAACATTCAAAGAAGAAATACCTAAACTCAGACAAACTCTTCTACAGGCACATAACCATGATTTCGTCGTGAAATATTTCATCCTTTGTCCTCCAGACAGATTAGGGTACTTTCAATAGATGGATGTACAGAGACAGATGCCAAGATGGCAAGAAGCTCCCAGCTAGCCCTCTCCCACAAAAACAAGAATTTCAACTACAAACCTAGTGAATCACAATGAACACCTACCAAAATCTGGCCAATTTCTTACTTTGAAACACAGGAAAATAAACAAAAAGCAGTAAGAGGAAAAAGAAAACCTAAAAACAGGTGTGTGGGGGGTGCTTAAGAGAGGGAGTGGCAAAGTAAGAAAGGCACTCTCACGCTGGGACGTCCTCTCTCCAGCCAGGAGGATAGTAGAAGACAGAAGGGCAGTTTTGAGGTTCAGAGTATGAATTGGCAACCACTTGCAATGGGAACTACTGAAAACTAACATGGAGGGTCCGTGTGATTCCTGGCCCTAGATGCAAGTCAGCAGGTAGGAGCCAGGACTGGCTACTGGAGATTGGTGAGGAGACCAGGCAGAGGGTTGGGGCCAGCTGCACAGACATAGCCTTAAGAATCTGGAGGTCACTGTGAGCTCTGACTGGGGGTGTGTGCAGAACAGAAGTCTGGGATCCCCATAAAAAAGCACCATTGCTGGTGTGCATGGGGAGAGGGGTGCAAGAGAAGTGCAACATAGCCACTTTTTCTGCTTGTCTCCACTGTTGGTGAGTTCTTGTGAGAAGAGAGGTGGGGCTCTGTCATAGCCATCACTGCTGAATGGAGGCAGACATGAAAACTGACACCATACCCAAGGGCCCGGAAATTTAACAGGCGAGACTGAAATTTCTTTACAGCCCCAGAAGACAGGGCACATTTGCTGTGTCTGGAACCTCTGTGGACCTGCGAACCTGGGAAGAACATGCAGTGAGTGAGTGGAGTTCTAACTAAAGGCGGGGATCAGTATGAATTTTACAACAGGCCTGCATATGGAGATGGGGCTAGGTTCTAGCTTACCCTGTGGAACATCATGGTTTCAGGTGTGTGACTGCATGCTTGTTCTGGTGGGTCCTAGGCTCTGCCATTGGCAGATCTGCACTGGTGTTTCCTGCGGCCCAGAACCTGGGGGACACCAGAACAGGTAGCTGACATTCTCAGAGCTAAGGCAGGGACAGAGGAAGCATCAACAAAGGGCACTTTGTAAGCTCACACAACAAGTGACAGACAGCACCACAGAGGGCACTTCCCAGTGGACATCTCCTGCCTCCTCTTCTTGCAAGCTGCAGCCCTGCCTGCCATACACCACAGATCATAAATGGGTCTAGAAGCCTATATTCCAATAACTGAAGCTGCAGACCTGGCCCCTGTCAGGGCTGTGACAATCACAGAACAACAACAACATAAAGAGGCCCAGCTGAACAACAACAATCAGAGCACACTCTGAAGAACACCAACCACACCACCAAAGGGATAACAGCCAACATGGAAGAAACACAAGGCAACCATCCATACTAAGAACAGCCATCACAACAAAATTACTAGATGCACACAGTCTACACAGGAAAGCTCTCACTTTAAATAAAAACAAATAAACCAAGAATAAAATAGCCCTGAACACAGTATCTACTCCACAGTAGATACATGATACTCCTTAAGTCCCTAGAGCAGGAGAAAATAAGGAAAATGAAGACACAGAAAAACAATTCCCAATTAAAAGAAGAGAAATCTCCTGAAAGAATGAACCATGAGATTGATCTCAATAATCTACTAGATCATGAGTACAAAAAGCGGTTGATCAAGCCACTGAAGGAAATAAGAGAAACCATGAAGTAAGAGAGGCCTTGATTACACAGAAAGAATATATGGAAAGGAATAGAAAGTATAAAGAAGAGTCAATAAAAAAAAAAAAAACAACAAACAACTCGAGGAGTGAGATAAGAGCCAGGCTAAAGGCTGTCAAAAGCAGACTAGAAAATGCAGAGAAATGAATAAGTAACTTAGAAGACAGGACAACAGAAGTCACCCAATCAGAACAGCAGGTAGAAAAGCAAGTAAAAACCAATGAAAGCAATATAAGGGGCCTATGGGATCATACAAAGCATGCCAACCTACACATCATAGGAGTCTCAGAGGAAAGAAAGACAACACTGGACAGAAAAGGTATTTGAAGAAATCAAGACTGAAAATTTTCCACTTTCCAAGTCTAAAGAAGGGAACAGATATCCAAGTACATGAAGCACACAGGGTCCTGATAAGAACCCAAACAGACCTACACCAAGACATTACAATTAAGATGGTTACATTTAAAGATAAAGAAAGGATTGTAAAGGGAGCAAGAGAACAGAACTTAGTTTGAAGGGAACCCTCATCAGGCTTTAAGCTGATTTCTCTACACAAACACTGCTGGACAGTAGCAAGTGGCAAGATAGATTCAAACTCCTGAATGAGAAAAAGCTCCACCTAGGATACTCTATCCAGCAAGACTATTCTTTAGAGTAAAAGGAGAGAGAAACAATTTCACAGACAAGCAAACCCCAAAAGAGTTCAGCAATATGAAACCTCTGCTGAAAGAAATACTGAAGGGTCTTACTCTATGTAGAAAAGGAGCAGGAAGCTATAAAAATAAGAAAACCATAATGTGAAATGTGATAACTACAATCAGTGGCAATAGAAAAAAGATGAAGATATGTTTAAAAAAACATCAAAATCATAAAATGTAGGAGAGGGGAGTATGAAAATAGAGATCTTTTTCTCTCTCTCTTTCTTTTTCTCTCTCTCTTTCTTTTTCCTTCTCTTTTTTGTTCCTCAGTTTGTTTAGGATATGTTTGAACTTACATGACTACTAGTTAAAGGAAATAGCTGTAATAAGAGGTTAACATACTGGTAAAACAAGGTAACCGGAAGTCAAAAGCATACAAGAGACTCAAAAAAACCCAAAAAGAAACGAAGCTAATAGAAAAGAAAACTATCAATCCAGAAAAATTCCGTATGATAACACTTGATATGTGGAATATTAAAAAAAAAAAAAAAAGAAGAAGGCAAATTCCTTATTTCCAAAAGAGAATCAAACTCACGGACATAGAAAACAAACTTACGGTTACTGGAGGTGGGAAGGGATAAATCGAAAGTTCAAGATTTGAAGATAGTAACTAATATACATAAAATGGGTGAACACAATTTTATACTGTACAGCACAGGGAACTATATTCAATATCTTACAGTAATGTAAGCTGAAGAACAATATGGAGACAAATGTGTATATGTTCATGTATGACTGAAGCATTGAGCTCTACACCAGAAATTCTCACAACACTGTAAACCACTGTGTTGATGACAAATTGGCCCCTGTCCCTGATAAGCCAAGTAACTCAAAGACAGAGTCTTAGAGTAGAAGAAAAAAGATAGTGTTAATGCTTTGCCAGACTAAGGGGACTCACAGAAGGTTAGTGCTTTCAAAACTGAGAAGCCACCTGTGGGATGGGGCAGGATGATTATATGGCCATAACTTAAAAAATAGAGCATCAAAAACAAATAAAAAAAGAGATTGGTATGAAGACTACATTTTATAAAAGCATGCATTTTACTGATGCACTAACACATTAATATATAGTAAAGGAGGCAATGTTTTATACATATAGAAGAATAAAATATTAAGAGAGGCATATTTTTGTTAATTTCAGTAAGTCATCGTTTTAGAGGTTATTCATATGTTGATTCAGTGAGGTCTAAATTGTGATTTTAATTTGCCCCATTTCCTACTATGAATGTGTCCAGCTACAAGACTGCTAGATTTCTTTCCAAATGTTTCAACATGACAATCAGCATACCAGTGACAATTTTTATATGTCTCAATTATTTCATAATTCCTATAAATGGAAATGCTTTAGAAAGTACACATTTAGTATACTGAAGTAAACAATGGAAAGGACCTTCCAAATCACCTCTTTAGTTTCTGTCCCAGCACATTATTGTCCCAGTTGAATTCTCAACACACTCTTTTAACTTTCCTCAGAAACTGAATCAAAAGTTTCCTCAGAACTTCAACCAAATACTTTCACTTTGGAAATCCCGTCTCCCTCCACAAAAGGGCCCAGATACACTCCATGGTTCTTTCTTGATTTCTTTTCCATCGTCGAACTTAGAAACAGGTGAGATATGTGGAAGAGTGACCAGCTTGCTTCTATTCTCTCTCCTTTCATAGGGAGATAACCTCACTGGATCCTGAATCCAATTTGTCTGGTTTCTGATGCATTCTGAGACTTGGGTGAGGTTCGCGTGTGATAAGTGTCCAATCCATATTAACTTAATGCAGACCAAACACACCACACTAGCAATCTGACAAAACACACTGTCTTTTTAATGCATAAATGGATAAAATTCCTTGTATATTGGATGATACCACATATCATCCAGAAAAAGAAAGAAAAGTCTTTTTCACAAAGGACTTTCCACCAAGGACTGAGACTTTTCTCTCACTGAGCGCACACACCTTGAGAAGGACTGCTCTAGGAGTCACTGTTCTTCACAGTTGGCTTTTGATTTCAAGGTGACCTTAGCTGATCTGCACTCATTACATAGAGCAGGACAGAGGCATAGGAAAATCCTATCTACTTCACACTAAACATCTTGATTAAGGGCTATGTTCAGAGACTGGCGGATGGAAATATCACCCAGAAACAGAGTGTCCATCATTCCGTAAAACACACACGGATGATGAAACGGAACAAAGAACAAACAGACACCAACTGATCAACACCAACACAGGGACATCAAGTCAAAGGTAAATTGAGGAAAGAGACAATGGGGACCTTTTCTCCTGGAAGCTGCCTTCTCTGACATTTGTAGGATATGACATTTAGTCCTGTTCAAATCCTTTTGCATGCTGAAAACTTTCCAGAAGTTTCCAGAAGAAATAAGGTGATGGAGAATGTAAGTTTCCTTTTTTTTTTTTTTAATGTCTAATTTCTTCAACAATGGATGGGTTTGAGGGATTTTCAAAGGCAAACAACTTTAAGAAAAAAAGTGAGAAAATTTGAGATCAGATGTAGATGTTGCCTCTGACACTCACATTGAGTGTTTAGCTCTCCTTTGCTGAGGCTGTTTAACACCTCAAAGTGTTTCCAAACCCCTTGACTTTTCATGGAAATATGGTGATCCTTTCCTGAGACAGACTACAGAGGTCCCTCAAAGGCTATGCTGAAATGTACAACCTGGGTAATTATTTAACACCAGAATCCCTATCTTCTGTGAATCCGTTTCAAGGTGGGAACCTCCTTCTTTAAACACCCCTACCTGTGTTACTGAACCCACCATGATTGTGTTTCCCTTTCCTCATGAATTTAGAGTACAACTAGCCCTAAGTTAGGGGGTGCAGGCCAACATCGACTTCCTTCTAAACATACATTAGTCAGTCCCGCTGGACTTGCTAGAGCCCTGCTTCATTGGCCAAGGAGCTCTGCTGACAAGAACCTTTTCTACGTCAACAATACTCCAGTGAGTGTGACTGAATGATCCCTGCACAAGGCTCTGGACTCTACTTAATTTTGACACTTTGGTGAGGTTCACACATGATAGGTGCTAAATCCATGTAAACTGAACACAGACCAAACACTGGACACGGGCAATCTTAAAACACACTGACCTTTTATGCATATACTGATAAATGTTTCTTGTATATTGATGATACCACATATATTCTACTAAGTTGCCAGAAAGTACAGGGAAAGTCAAGTCACTCCACAGAGGAATGAGATGCTTCTCTCACTGAGTGCACACATCTTGAGAAGGACTGGTATGGGAGTCACAGTTCTTCACTATGGCTTTTGATTCCAAGGTGACCTAAGGTAATCCTCACTCATTACTTACAAGAGGGTGGAGGTATGGTTAAAAAAAAAAAAATTGCTATTTAATTGACAATAAACATTTTGATAAAAGGCTATGACCACAAACAGGCTGATGGAAATACCACTGTAACTGGAGTGTCCATCATTCAGTAAAACACACACGAATGATGAAACAGAAACAATGAACAAAGAGACACCAACTGAACATTACCAAGACAGGGACATCAAATGGAATGTAAACACAGGAAAAGCAAAAATGGGATCTTTTCTCCTGGAAGCTGCCTTCTCTGACAATTGTAGGATATCATATTTATTTCTTTTCAAATGTATTTGCATGTGTATAAGTTTCCAGAAATTTTCAGAAAAAATAAGATCATACACTATGTCAGTTTTGTTTTGTTTTTTCTTTAATGTTTATTCTCTTCACCAATGGATGGGTTTGAAGGATTTTGAAAGGCAAACAACAATATAAAAAAAGATTAAATGAGAAAATTTGACATCAGGTGTAGATGTTGCCCCTACCATGCACATTTAGTGTTTAGCTCTTCTTTGCTGAGGCTGTTTAGCACCTCAGAGTGTTCCCCTTCCCCTTGACATTTAATGCAAAGGTCGTGATCCTTTCCTGAGACAGACTACTGAGTCACCCTTGGAAGCTATGCTGAAATGTACAACCCGGGTAACTATTAAATACACGAATCCCTAGTCAATGTGAATCAGTTTTAAGGTGCGAACTTCTTTCTTTAAACACACCCACCTGTGTTACTGAACCCACCATGACTGTGTTTCCCTTTCTTCATGCATTTTGGGTACAACTAGCCCTAGACTGGGTGATGCTGTCCAGCTCCAACTTCCTTCTACCCACACCTGACTCAGTCCAACTGGACTGTGTAGAGCCTTCCTTCATTGGACATGGAACTTTGCTGACAAGAACCCTTCTACTTCAACCATAGTCCCGTGAGTGTACCTGAATGAGCCCTGCTCATGGCTCTGGATTCTAGTTCATTCACAGGTCCTTCAGGATTTCTTTTCACCAAAACTTCATTAATGCATGGTTGCCCACATGTGCCCATCAGGAACAGAAATCCCCAGGAACACACACTAACTCATTCATTCACCAGTCATGCACACTGGGGATGCAGCCAACTCCATGTCCATAGACTGACCTTGTGGAAGGGACTTTTTAGTAGAAGAAGAATGCTTATGAAAAGAAAAAAATGCTCATAAACTGAAAAGCAGAAAGGTGTCAGGAATGGGGGAATGTAGTACACTGTGGACAAAAATTAGTCAAAAACCACCTGAGTCAGCACAAATCCAGTGCGGCGGGAACAGAAGAGAAGAGAGGGAGACTCCCTGGTATGCAACTGGGGAAAGAAGCAACTCGTGTGTGAATGTGCAGTCACCACACGGACTGAGGTTGTACTCTGGGTGAGAGGAGATTGTTAACTCTTAGTAACTAGCGTTTCTCAACCTTCACATGACTGACACATGACTGGATAACTCTGGGTGTGAAGGCTCTCCTGCACACTGTAGGGTACATACAAGGATGCTGCATCTCTGCCCACTAGGTGGAAGGAGTCAATCCACCATCCCACTGGGACAGTCAAACATGTTACCTTTCATTTAAACTGTCTCAACTGGGAGGCACAGTGGCCCCTGTTTCAGAACCAATACCCTCCAAATAGCTTTATAAAGCCATCTTGTATCTGGTCAAATGACAGCTCCTGTTTAAGAACAGAGTCATCTACCAAGGGGAACAGTGCTCTGAGGGACTCTGAACACAGAACAAGCTTTGAGATGGCCCCGCAGCCTTCTGCTAAGAAGTGTGGTGTGACACCAGAAGCAATGACATCTCCTGAGGTGCTGGTTGGACAGGCGGGGACCAGGAAGAACACTGAGCACCCGCCATCAGAACCAGCATTGTCAATAAAACAGTCTGGCAGTCACCGAGCCTGTCTCAATTTGAGAGACACTGGGGACAGAACTTCACCAGGATCAGACCTCTGAAAGTAGGCTTGTATTGAATTATCTCCACTCAGATTCTAAATACATTTGAATCATGCTTAGGAATCCATCGGGTAACCAGGTGTGTCTGGTGTGCAGGCTCAAAATCTTCCTTGCACTATTTAGAGATGAACTGTGGAATCTAAAACGTAAAAACAATGATCACAGAGAAAACGGAAAAACAAGAAAGAAGTTAGCTGATAAACTGGGAGGGATGGGGTACAGATTCCAGAAACCTACAAATTTGAGAAGAAACACCAGGGTCATCTACACAGGAGGGCTTAGCAATATGTGGGAGTAAAAAGATTCATGTTTGTGTAGGATGGTACCTTTATTACTTGTCATACTATCAAGGAACAATGCGACTGACATGAATTCAAATCAATTGAAATTAAAGACCATGTGTCATTTGTAGGTCAAAAATAACAGGATTAACAGGATACAAAGACCAAGCTGCTGCAATAATCCCTTAGAGTAACTGCTATTTAATTTCCCCTTGTTTGGCAGTTAGAAAGCTCTTCCAAGGATAAGATGATCTTGGTGCACATCCCCAGGGAACACACGTGTTTGTAGGACTCTGAAAGAAAAACCTGCTAATGTGGGGTGAAGAGGGCAGACATGGAGGGAATGAGAAAGGTGGATGAGGGCTGTTAACTGGGATCATGACCCTGCTCAGAATTATCCCAGTCAGGGAGGTAGGAGAACAAATTCCAAGATACTTTGAGATATGAAGGCCTTCCATCTCATAGACTTCACAGTCAAAGGTTGGATAGTACAATATATAGAGGAGTAAGTGAAACAAAGAGAAATATCAGATTAGGACCAAAGTAAAAGAAAAATAAAACAGCAGAAAATGAACAGTGTCTGTCCTTGAGAGTTGGAAGACAATTGTCAGAAGATGCAGGCTGAAGACCACTTTCTACCACACTCTCCTCAAGGGGTCAGACACCAAAGACAGAGACAGTGAGGTTATGTGTGTCCTGGGTGCAGCTGGGGCTGACTCACGACTCTGGGTGTTCTTAGATCAGTGGGACATCATCTGAGTACCATTCCTATACTCACAACAGAATGTATCTTACAGAATTTATCTGAAAAATTCCTACAAAAGAAAGTGAACGTGAATAAAACTTCAGGAAGAAAAGACAAACAAAAGGTTCCTTGGCTGTTTCAGTGTCCTTGAAAATAACCAGAGGTACAAAGATAGGATATTTGCTTTTTCCTTTCAAACTTCTAAAAATTAGAGGAAACTGCCATCAATCTTTCTTGCTTGCCTGGAGAATTAATCAACTCAATGAATAGATAACATGTTAAAGATAAGATTGTAACAAAGGTGTCTGGAAAATAGACATATTAAAATGAACTGCTGATGTGCCTTCTTCACAAGAGGTTGTTGGGCATCTGTATTCAAGGTCATCTTAGTGATGAGGATGACAGTTCCTGTTCTGGGGAGGGTGGGGCAGACCGCTGTTTGTACTGATCTGTTCCTCCCTTCAGGGATCAGCAACTTCCCTAAAGTCTCTGAGGAAATCACTGTAATCTTGTTACACCGAATGATAACAACTCTGGTTTGAGAATATAAGTTTAAACTTTGTCTCCTCAGTGTTAAAGAAACAAGTTCTGACTTCAGGGCAGGTGTCTTGGACTTACCTCATTCTGCAACTCAGGATATGAAAGAAAATAAGTATCAGTGTCCTTGAAACATCTCAACTGTACTGTGATTTCTCACTTACCATAAAAATCAAGTGTCCAGATCAACTTGAGCTTCTCATAAAACTAATCTCAAAGAAAAACAATGGATGTCCAGAAAAACCTCCCTGCCAAGCAGGATATCCTAAGAGGACGTCTATGTAACCAGTGTCTTAGATTAACAGCCCTTGGTTCTTTATGGCTCAGGACACAGATGGTTACTATAAAAGGGGCACACACACAGGTTCTCTCCATCAACTGGTGCACAGCACACTCAGCTTCTCCAGGAGGAGGACTAGAAAAACTGACAGGATGAAGACTCTGTTCTTGAGTCTTATACTTGGTGTTCTTTGTGCCGCCCAAGAACTTGAAACTCAGCAGGTTCAATCACAGGTACCAGGGACAGGCTAACGTGGGAGTGGGTCTTGCTTGTGTGTAAGAGAGTGTGTGTGTGTGTGTGTGTGTGTGTGTGTGTGTGTGTGTGTGTGTGTCCCTTTTGGGGCTGTGGTTATGTGTATCCATATATCCATGCACGTCACCTGGCCACCTACCTCCAACTCAGAAATGTCTCTGTGACCTCCACACCACCTCTTACTGGGCTGTCACACATCTTTACTGTTCTTGTACAAGAGAACAGGGTTCAGCCAGAGAACCTTCCCCCTGGAGCTCTTCAGTTTCACAGGCGGTAAGCTATTTCTGAAAAATCTCAACTCCGTATTTTCCTGTTATCTCAGATGATCATATTATTTATGAACCCTGTTTTGTTCATACAACGTAGGTAATTTGTGCTGATGTACAGGAGTGAAGGGAAATTTGTGATAGATGGTGGTGGACACCATGAAAAGGAATAAACTACAGTTTCTAAGGGGAATTTTGCTTGCAGGTTTCAGAATGGAAACTCATTTATATCGCAGCCAGTAACACAGAGAGCACCACTGAGATCACTCGATGCCAGATGATCATCTGTAAGGTTGAAATAGATGAAGAAGCTGGCACAATCACATTCACATTTTGTGACAGGTAACTACAAATATCACACAGGGAAAATTCACATAAATCCCAAACTCTGAGAGAAGGTCAGGATTCCACCCTTGCTGTGAAATACCTGCGACTCCTGGGGATTTGAGGATTAGAAGGGTCTCTGGCGTTTCTCAGTCAACTCCAGGGTCAGACTCAAGAAAACGTCCTGGAGCCTCTGCTTAGAGGGAAAGTCCCAGATGCTCCACTGGAGTCAACTCATTAAAGGAGAGAAGCTCCAATACAACAGGAAATAGAGGGTCCTGCCCTCCATCGCAATAGTTCTAGGGCCTTGAGTCCACGTCCAACTTGTAGGACATGCTTCTCTCTGAGGCCCAGAGGGTGTGCGAACCTGGGTGACAAAGTGGCCTCGGCCCTGAAGGGCTGACTCTCAGCGACTGACAATCATCACTAAATACATGAAGCTCCCAGTGCTGCTCAAGAAGTGTACTCCGAACCCAGAGGGATTTCTGCTAGGAGCACGCAAACACAGACAGATAGTTTGAAGCATAAAAGCATTAAGAAGGCAACTAAGAGGTTTAAGTTTGGAGACACTGTTTTAAAGACATACAAATACATATAATTGACTGTATATTGCATATATTTGATAGCCTACTTCTAATCACATTACAGCCACACACATGTATCTATCCTATCCCAGTAGACGTACCTATCACCTGTCAGACATTTTAAGAACACCACATTATCTTTCTGTTTCTCATTTTCATACCTTTTAATACTCTGTAATCAACTGACTTCCCATGTGGCACCACACTCTTTGACATGAATACATATATGTGTTTTTCAATGTTGAATTCTCTTACAGTGTTGTGATAGAAGAGCGTGTGTTGTGGATACACTTAAACCCATCTTTCTCTATTTTTTGTTGTTGTTCTTTAATCTTATATTTTCTAAGAAATCTAGGCTAGCTTTGTGAAACAACTAAAATGTGTCTTGATAGTGACAAGTTTGAAGAAAGGCCTTGTTACTTTTCTTTTCTTTCTCAAATTCTAGATTATTTGTGTTCATTAGGCTTGAAACATGATCTCTTTTGTATTTGTAGTTTATCTGTGGAACTTCTGCTCAGATTTGTCTTTGCCACTGGACAGTTACTTGATCTTACAAGACTTATTTCTTCTCTTTTGAATGTCACCTTTTTTTTTTTTTTACAGGAAATAAGGTGACAGGTGGCCTAGGGACTTGGGAGGGTCAAATTTAAAACATCCTAATTAAGTGTAAAATCTTTCTTTATTTTTAAACATAAATTTGAATATGTTTTGCTTTTAAGATTCACAGAAAAAGGCATACAAACAATTACCAAGGAAATAAATGAAGAAGGTCTTTATACCATAGATGGTAAGTATGACTATATTATGGGTAAAAGTATATTATGTTGAAATCCTGACCTCAAATTCCTTTAAGAATTCCATATTTTAAAATTCTAGTTCTCCCACAGATGAGAACTATGACCAGACACTAGGCCCTAAATTTTCCAGGCACTTTATTTCGTCATGGACAAAGACTTAAGTCACATTACTTGCATGGTCCCTCCCAATCTTAACCGTATTCAATCGCAGGCTCATCACATGTACATGGAATTGTTATTTCAGGAGGTTTTCAGGTGCACGAAACTCTTCCTGGATTCTTTCAAACAACCTTAGAAACTAATGTGTCTAGAGTCTATTTTGAGTTAACAAATCAAATTCATTCTGAAGAATATACCTTTTGAAAAGAATCATAGAATATCTTATTCCTATACAGCCAAGGACCTTACATCCCCCAAAACCGTGATTTGAAGCAGCAAACACATTGCTTCATAAACAGTTTGTGTTCAAAGCAATGGAGTTTAGAGCAAAGATTTAAATGTCTAAGTTCATTCTAATGGCCCTAAAAAGCATTCCTAAATTTAAATTATCTGAGGGGTACACAATTGATGAAAATTTAAATATATCAATATGAGTCCCAACACTGCTGTCACAGAAAAAATAGCCCAAGAGTTGCTCACTAGACACAAATAAGCAAAACACATGGTGTCTCTTGGGAACTGATGGTTGAAGACCCCGCAGTGTTGTTCTGGGGACATAACGTGCAGCCACGGCCAGCACGGCACCAGCAGCGCCGTGATCACAACAGGGGGCCCGGGAGATGCGCTTACCCTCATTGCCTGCCTCCCCTTCAAAACACGTACAGCCTGTTGTGAGATTGTCTGCAACCCTCCTCTGTAAAACCATGGGGATCACAGAGGTGCAGATTGAGAACCTGAGGAGATGCATGAAACCTGATTTAAACTGTCCCAGTGGAACCTAAGGCCCATCGAATTGGAGTGGAATTGGGCAAGATACACAGATTCATCTGAAACTCTGAAGTTGTGTCAGCTGTAAGCTAGTCTTCGCTCTGGCAAACGTGATATTTCAGTGTTAGACATAGTTGTTAATGGTATTTTTGGTATAATGGTTTTGGGGACACAGATGGGCAGCTGTAAATCAGATCCTGATGAGCGATTCCAATGAGGTGTCAGGAGGGCTAGAAGGGAGAACGGATTTAGAGGTAATGTAGAGTAGATCAGTGCTTGTTCTTCTGAAGAGAATGTGGCAGATAAATGGACAGAGCCAGAGAGGTGAAGTGCACCTCTCCAGGGGGTGTGCGCTCACTGTGAGGTGGTCACTTCGGCCATATCCTGGCATGTAAACTCGTCCTTTTTTTAAAAAAAATACACTTTTACTGAAGTTCACACAGTTTACAATGTTGTGTCAATTTCTGGCATACAGTACAATAGTTCAGTCACATATGAACATAAATACATTCATTTAATATTCTTTTTCACCACAAGTTGCTACAAGATATTGAATATGGTTTCCTGTGCTATACAGTATAAACTTTTTGTTTATACTGAACATGGGATATTTTTCCATTTCTTTAAGTCATCTTTAATTTCCTAAGTCAATGTTTTATAGTTTTCCTCATATAACTCTCACACTTCCTTGGTCAGATTTATTCTGAACTATTTTATTTTTTCGATGCAATTTTAAAAAGGATTGTTTCTTTACTTTACTTTTCTGATGTTTTGTTTTTAGTGTAAAGAAATGCACTGATTTCTCTATGTTAATATTTTAGCCTACTGTGCTCCAAAATTCTCCTGTTAGCTCTAATGATTTTTGTGTGGAGCCTTTAGGGTTTTCTATATATATACCATCATGTCATCCATATATAATGACAATTTTACATCTTCTCTTCCAGCTTAGATCCCTTTTATTTCTTTTTCTTATCTTACTGCTATGGCTAGGACTTTCAATTCTATACTGAATAGAAGTGGTGAGAGTGGGCATCCTTGTCTTGTTTCAAATTTTACAGAAAGTCTTTCAGCTTTTCACCATTCAGTATTATGCTGGCTGTAGGTGTGTCATAAATCATAAATAGCTTTTATTATGTTGATATATGTTCCCTCTATACCGACTTAGGTAAGAGTTTTTAACATAACTGGGTGTTTAATTTTTTCAAATGAGTTTTCTGCATCTACTGAGATGGTGATGTGATTTTTGTCTTTCTCTTGTTGATGTGCTGTATCATGCTGATTGATTTGGATATGTTGAACCATCCTTGTGTCCCTGGGAAGAATCCAACTTGCCCATGGTGTATAATCTTTTAAATGTCTTGTTGGAGCCTGATTCCTAGTATTTTGTTGAGAATTTTTGCATCTATGTTCATCAATGAGACTGGCATATAATTTTCTTTTTTGGTACTGTTTTGTGTGGCTTTAGGACCAGGGTGATGGTGGCTGCATAGAATGAGTTTGGGAGTACTCCCTCCACTTCAGTCTCTTACAAGATTTTGAGTAGGATTAGTATGAGTTCTTTTTTGTATGTTTGATAGAATGCCCCAATGAATCCATGAAGTCCTGGATTGTTGTTTGTAGGGTTTGTTTTTTTTTTTTTTTTTAATTGCTGATTCTATTTCATTTCTAGCGATTGGTCAGTTCAAGTGGTCTATTTTTTTTTTTTTTCTTGATTCAGTTTCGGTGGACTGTTTGTTTCTAGAAACTTGTCCATTTCTAAGTTTTCCAATTTATAGCCATATAGTTGTTCATAGTATTTTCTTACAATTTTTGTATTACTGTGGTGTTGGCTGTAAACTCTGTATTTTCATTTTTTATTTTCTCTATGTGCTCTCTCTTTTCTTCTTAGTGAGCCTGGGCAGAGGTTTGTCAATTTTGTTCACTCTTTCAAAAAACCAGTTCTTGGTTTGATTGATTTTTTTTTCTATTTTTTTAATCTCTTTTATTTATTTCCTCATTGATCTTTATTATTCCTTTCCTTCTGTTAAGTTTAGGTTTTGTTTGCTCCTCTTTTTCTATTTCTTCTAGGTGGTAGGTTGCATCGTTTATTTGAGATTGCTCTTTTATGAGAAAGGCCTCTTTTGCTATGAACTTTCCTCTTAGGATTGCTTTTCTGCAGCCCATAGATTTTGTGTGATTGTGTTTTCATCATCATTTGTCTCAAGGTATTTTTAAATTTTTTCTTGATTTCATTGTTGACTCACTGGTTTTTTAGTAGCATGTTGTTTAGTCTCCAAGCTGCCATATATTTCTCATTTATTTTTCTGTGATTGATTTCCACTTTCATGCCATTGTGCTCAAAGAAGATGCTTGGAATAATTTCTATCCTAATTTCTATCCTCTTAAATTTCCTGAGCCTTTTTTTGTGCCCGAGGGTTTGGTCTATCCTAAGGAATATTCCATGAGCACTTGAGAAGAATGTATATTCTGTTTTGGGGGGAATATAATGTCCGAGAAACATCAACCAGTCTAACTGTTCTATTGCATCATTTAGTATGTCTGTTGCCTGGTTGATTTTCTGTCTGGAAGATTTGTCCAATGATGCTAGTGGAGTGTTAAAGTATTCTACTATTATTGTATTCTCATCAGTTTCTCCTTTTATCTCTGATCATATTTTTTTTTTAATATTTAGGTGCTCCTATATTGGGCACATATATGTTAACAACTGTAATATCTTCAACTTGTATTGCTCCTTTGATCATTATATATTGCCCTTCTTTATCTCTCTTGATGACCTTTGTTTTAAAGTCATTTTGTTGGATATCAGTATTGCTAATCCCACTTTGTCAATTCCATTTGGATGAAATACATTTTCCCATCCTCTCACTTTTGATCTGTGTGTCCTTCACTGTAAGTGGGTGTCTTTTAGGCAGCATATGGTAGGCTTTTATTTTATTATCCAATCCACCACTCTATGTCTTTTGATAGCAATTAGTCCATCGACATTTATGGTAATTATTGATAGAAGTGTGTTTATAGCCATTTTGAACTTTGTTTTCCAGATAACTGGGTATTTCTTCTTTGTTCCTTTATTTTCCTTTTTCTTGTTCTTGTTCTAGTTTGATCATTTTCTTTTGAATTAGCTTGGTTTCTGTTTCTTTTTTGTGACTCTGTTGTATGCTTTGATTTGTGGTTACACTGTTTTTCATGTATGCTAACCCCTTGATAAATCTGCTTGCTTTAGACTGATAGTCATGTAGGCTCACACACATCCTAATAACAATGGAAAGAAAGAAAAATAAAGATAAGAAAGAGAAAAAAAACAGTATCTTCTTGCTTCCCTTTCCGAGGCTTTTATTATTTTGATATTCTTTATTTTTATTTATTTATTTTATTCTTAATGCTTATTCTCTTGATATTCACTGGAGTTATCACTTTCCACTTATGGTTTTCTGATTTCTATAGCTTCCTTTTTCTTTCCCATTTAGAATAGGCCTTTCATTTTTCCTTTTAGTAGAGATTTAGTATTGCTGAACCTTTTAGCTTTTGCTTGTCTCTGAAGTTCTTTACCTCTCCTTCTCCTCTGAAGTATAGTCTTGCTGCATAGAGTATCCTAGGTTGCAGCTATTTCTCATTCAGGACTTTGAATATATCTTGCCACTCCCTTTGGCCACCAGTGTTTGTATACAGAAAGCTGAAAGCCTCATGAGGGTTCACTTGTAATTAACTCTTTGTTTTTCTCTTGCTGACTTTAGAAACTTTTATCTTTAACTTTGGCCATCTTAATTATAATATGTCGGTGTAGGTCTGGTTTCTTGTTTGAGACCCTCTGTGCATACTGTTCTTTACTTGGATATCTGTTTCCTTCTTTAGGTTTTGAAAGGTTTTCAGTAATGATTTCTTCAAATATCTTTTCAATCCCTTTTCCTCTTTCTTATCTTTCTAGAAACCTTATTATGCATAGATACTCACACTTTGTGTTATCCCATAGCTCTCTAACATTGCTTTCATTGGCTTTTACTTGTTAGTCTGTCTGTTGTTCTGACTGGGTGACGTCTGTTATCCTGTCTTCTAAGTCACTTGTTCATTTCTCTGCATTATCTAGTCTGCTTCTGATGGCCTTTAGTTTGGCTCTTATCTCAGCCATTGAGTTTTCTGTTTTTAATTGGCTCTTTTTATACTCTTAATTGCCTTTTTAAAGTATGCTCTGTCCCAACTGATAGTCTCTTACTTTTTCTACTGCCTTGATCATTCCCTTTTTGAAATCATGATCCAGTAGACTATCAAGGTCTATTTCATTGATCATTCTTTCACAAAATTTCTCTTTTTCTTTTCACTGGGAATAGTTCTTCTGCTTCTGCATTTTACTTATATTTATCTGGCTCTATGGATTTAGGAATATCAGTTATCTGCTGTTGTCTTGAAGGGCTGTTTTATTTTTTCCCCTGTTTGTTTTTATTTAACATAGAAGTGTTCCCATGTAGACTGTGTGCACCTCATAGTTTTGTTGTAAGGGCTGTTCTTAGTATGGAACGTTGCCACATCTGTCTTTAATGACTGTTGGCTCTTATTGATTTGATTAAGGGTGTGGTTGGTTCTGTGCTGATCACAGACAGCCCTGATTGTTCTTGAGCCAGGCCATCTTTTTTGTTTTGCAGTTGTCACAGCCTTGACAGCAGCCTGGTCTGCTCCCCTGTTGCTGGAATAGAGGCTTCTAAACCTGTTTCTGAGTAGGCAGGAAAGGTCCACTGGGAAATATCCTCTGTGCTGCTGTCTGTCACTTGTTATTTGGGCTTACAGTGTACTCTTTGTTGATACTGCCTTTGTCCCTGCCTTAACTGTGGGAATGCTGGCCACCGACTTTTGTGCCCTATAGGTTCTGAGTCCCCGGAATCACCACTGCAGACCCACCAATGTCAGGCATTAGGACCCGCCACACAAATATGCAGTCTCACACCTGAATCCGTGTTGTGCCAATGTCAGCACAGTACTATATGCAGGCCTGTTGGAAATACCCATACTAGCTGCTGCCATGAGTCAGGACTCTGTTCACTGTTTCCAGAGGCATGAATCCACAAGTGGTCCAGGGAGAACAAATCCACCTTAACTGCCTGGGGCTATAAACAAATTTCAGTCCCACCCATGAAGTTACTGGGCCCCAGGGTGTAGATTCATGCTTCAGCCCTGCCTCCAAGCAACAATGATGGCTGTGACCAAGTCACAATTCACTTCTCATGAGAACACAACAACAGAGGAGCCAAGCAGACAAAGTGGCTATGATGAGGCTGCGTTAGGTCATTACCACCAACACACACAAATAGTGCTGCTTTTTATGGGCATCTGAATCTCTTCTGTTCCATACACACATCAAGCCACAGCTCACACTACCCTCCATACCCCTGAGGCTACTTCTGTGCAGTGGGCCCCTGCCCTCTTCCTGGGCTCCTCACAGATCTCAAGCAGCCAGCCCCAGCTCATAGCTGCAGGCTCCCGTCTAGAATAATGGGTTGCAGGGACCTTTGGTGTCAGAGTCCCTAAGTTCTGTCTGCTGTCACTTTCTCCTCTGAGCCTCAGAAGCTCTGCTTCTGTCCCCATTGACCTCCCTGTTGGAAAGGGGATGTCACATCTAGAGGGTGCTTTTCTTCATATGCCACACCCTATCAGCAAGACCAGTCCTGCACAGAATGCTTTCATTTTCCTCTTTTTTCTTACCGGATTTTGTGAGACTCCTCCTGTGTTTCAAAATGAAAGACATTCTGCCAGAGTTCAGCAGGTGTTCTGTGTGACTGGATGGGTTTGCAGATGCAATTCTTGGTGTATTTTTGGGAGAGGCTGAACTGTGAGTCTCTACTCTGCTGTCTTGGTTCCACCCTCTAAAACCCTTCCTAACACCAACACATAAGGTAGTGCCATCTGCACATCTGTTACAAAACACAGCAAGGCTGAGAAGCAGAGGGAATGTAGTCATTCACCCACAGTGTTCAGAAGGTGCCTGCTACAGGGTAGCACTCATAATGCAAAATGATCAAAGGTCAGTTGCTTTTGGTCCTGGAGAGAAATCAACTCCACTGCTGGGATAATGGAAATATATGGAGTACCTGAATTTGCATGTGATATTATGCAGATGTTGTAAAAATAAATCAAATTGGATTCCATAGAACACAGGTAAAAGAAAACATCTTACTACAACTGTAAGGTATGACACGATCATCTGTATAATAAAGTGTGAACAAGGAAAGGCTTCCCCACTTTCCTGCTGTCATAGTTGACTGTACCATTCACCAGAATGACAGGGTCACACAACGACCAACAAAGGTGGACTGATGAATTATCCACTAATTAACTAAATGAAGCTAATGTGCAGTCAATGAAGATGCATCTGTATAAGTGTCTATTTTCACTCGCAGATGATGGTACAACAGAATTGCAAATTATTCAAGTGTCCGAAGATGTCGTGATAATTATAATTGTTAAACGAGCCAACAGTATTGTGGTAGCATCTGATGTCTCCGTGGATAAACAAGTAAAAGAAACCATACTGGTCGGAGTCTTTGGTATGTACCACATCCTATTATCCTCACAGTCAGTGTCTGGTAACACTTCCACTGTCAGCATTTTTATTCAAAAAGGCAGCATTTGCACATATGACTCATTACCCATTGACAAGGCCTACATCGTTGTGTTCATTAAGGATCCTGGGATGTGATCTACAAAGAAACAAAGGTAAAACAGGAGCTGGGAGCAGTGGAAAGTAACAGATCACCTCACATTTCACAGTAAGTCCCATGTATTGAAGTTTGAGAATTTTAAAATTTCAGTTACTTTAGAAATAGGTTCTGAACATGTCAGCTAATTTCAAGCCATCACTATGATTCGGTCACCTCAATTTCTTCATTTTATGACACTTTTCCAATGCATTCTAAGCCCTGGAAATGAAGCTTTTAAAATAAATCTTCATCCTGTTCATCTTCTCCTTGTCATGTTCTGATAATTCAGACATCACCACAGATGATCGCATAGGTTCACCAAGAGCTTTGCTCTAGTCCCTAGGATACCAGGTATCTATTTCAAAAAGGCACTGGGGAGAACTGTAGTTTAGTTAAACAATAAATCATCTCCCATGACTATACGTGACAAGGTCAATGTGTCCCTAGGAGGTGAGAACATGTTTCCAGAATATTTGGTCCAGAAGGAGGCTTGAATGTTAAGTATAGATTCTACAAAGCTGATAAAGAAGGAAATATTTTCCATGTTTGTGATAAATCCAGAAGCAGATTCACAGAGGTCCTGATGAGTCTTTGCAGCCTTGATGCTGATGCTGGAGAGAATGTAGAGTCAGACAAGGTTTCATTCTGAAGAGAAGAAACACACGTCTGTGTCTATTCGAGACTCTGTTAAAATCATACCAAGTGAAGAACTGATTTACATATATTCAATTTCTTATTCTGTGTTAAGAAATTTTCAAGGATTCTAATGGTCAAAATTTTGCTTTATGCATGGTGATTTCTCAGCCAAACTATGTGATATAACAAGCGAAGAATTAGAGAAGATCAAGAAGGTGTTGAAAGAGGAGGGGATTCCAGAAGACAACCTTGAGAAAGTCTTCTGTGTTGGTAATGAAACTACACTTTTTCCTGAATTTATCATTTATATGGTATGTAAATAGGCTGTCAGGAAGTAAATTGATTTGTTTAAATTTTCTTCCAAAAAGAATCTTTTATAAAATCCATTAGATAAAAAAGGAAACCTTGGGAAGGTTGGGAAATGATAATAATCCACTATTCTTTTATTCTTGTCCCTTTAACTTTTCCCCAGAAGACTGTCTTAAGTATACAACAGTTGAAGTCGTTGACACCACCAACTGTAAGTAAAAATAACCTGTTGTTACTGCTGTTTCAGCAAAGAAATCAGGAAGGACACACTGTGACTTAATATGGGCCAAATTTTTTAGGTGACAATGTCTTTTGGTTCAATCATTTAAATTATGTCACTAGACAATTTTTTCTCTTAAATGAAGGATTTTTTTTGCTTCTCTTGAGTCTTATTAAATTAAAGATTAATGATTGGCCAATCAATGCTGAATAGTTTTGGCGAGAAAGCACCAACATGCAGGATTTATGCAGATGACAGACTTTAGAGAGAAGCAGGAAATGTCAGAAGTTGATGAAAATTAATTAATTTCCCAGTGAGTCCCTACCTGATGGTTGTCCAGGAGAATTGGGCTTACACAGACCTCACCATTACTGCAAAATTATGTTTAATTGTACATAATTGTGACTGGCCCACTGAAGACCTTCCAACCACGTTGTTTGAAACAGGGATTTAGTTTATTTTCCCTTTTGGAGGGTTATTTTGTTAAAGTGGGATCTTTAAGGTTTCTAGAAGAAGATACCCCAAAAAAGGACATGGCATAAGGCTAAATTGTGGGTTTTATTTTTTCTTTTAGGAACAGAGGGAGGAAAAAACAAACAGTAATAGTAGCTTCCAAATGATTATAATTCTGAAGCCACCAAAGGCAAAACTTTCAAAATTAGAGAAGTATAACTCAATTACAGATCCTGTCAATCATATTTAGATGAACCATTCCACGAGCATGCATCGTGAAACCACAAAATTCCTAGAATCAATGCTACACAGGAGAGGTCCCACCATATGTACATCCTTGGGGGAATTCCCAGTGGATACCCACATATCAGAGACATGGGGAGTATTAAGTTCCATATGCAATGTGCCCAATGGATACACTAGCAGCTCCTCTGACCTTGGACAGCCTACTCCCTGAGGCAGAGCCCTGTTACCTGTCATACAGTCAACTGAACTAACCCCTGTCCTTTTTTATTCACCTACAGAACATGTCATGTGGGAACCAGGAGCATCATGTTCTCAATAGAATCAGGATCAACAATATGGAGACAACATTCCTGATTCCCGCATAACATCATCTCTCTGTGTAATCATACTTCCTTTCCCATTTCTTCTCTCCCGCTCAGTGTTCATGTCCTCTTTGGTGGTATTTGATTTCTGAAGGGTTTAAATAAATTGATTTAGTCACTACTTCGTACATGTGTACCTGTGCAGAAAGTCACCTACTTTAAAACTCACAAATAGCCACGTTAAACATCCAGGAAAATGTGCATTTAATAGGACAGATGTCCCCTAGAGACAAGTCTGATGAGGGTCAGGGACATCCTCAAGGTGTCATGGTGAGAGGGATAAAAAAGAACACCATCGTGGGAAAGGAAGAGGACTATGTTCTCTTTATTGCAGTGGTATGGGGCCCTCTGTTCAAGAAAAAGTCCCCACAGAGGATCCTACTCATTACGTGGAAAGAAACATGTGTGGGACTCACTGAGATTTTTGCAGGGAAAGTCTGAGGTGCCATGTTCCATAACTGAGGGAATATGCCTTTTCTCACAGCACAGCACATCTGAAATATAGTGGAAGGAGTGGTAATTGTTACTGATGAGTCACTAGTCATCAAAGAGGGGCAGCAGTTGAGACGTTCTCCCTCCACAGCAACATAAAGTCAACCAGTGCTTGGAGAAAAAAGGTGACTGAGAACTCAGGTGGGAAGTTGTAAGTGCAGACACAGATCTGAATATGCGATTCCTTCCTCTGTGCTTCCAAAAGCAAGAGACACTGGATCTGCAAAAAATGGGCAGAGCACATGGAGCAGCTCCCCATGGTCCTCAAGGTGTTGGCTATCTAAAAAGCCTACAACCTAGATCTGAGGCTAAAGGTCAGAGAGCTGCACAAGGCCTGGAAACATAACTCTAGACCTCAGTGTTACTTAACAAAATCCATGTTTCAGTTACTACAGAGATAGACTCCAAATGGGCTCGAGCTGGCTAAAGCCAAAGGCATGAGTAAGGAAGGTTACTATGGCTTTCAATGGATGTACTGGAGATGTGTTGTCATGTTTAAATTCTCCTCTCATATTAAAGAGATGTGTGGAGTCTTTTAATATTGGTCTACAGTGTTTCTGGATATGTTTGTTTGGGGGACAGATATATAGGTAGGAGATTGAATAGAAATGGAGAAGTGAATCTTACAATAGTACCTCAGGGAGTGTTGAAAGGCAGGACCTGACAAAAGGAAGTGGAAAATTTGTGAAATATTACTCATTTATATATACATACATATGTGTGAGGTGTACATTTCTGAGACCAGTACTACAAGCCAAATTGGAATTTTCATCACAAATACTACGGAAATAATGAGAATACAGAAACAGTAAGCAAAGTTATGTTGATCAAAGTAACACTTTTGATGAAAATGGGCACTTTTCCTGAAAGAGATGTTATAAAAACTGACTCCAGATCAAACAGAGATTGAGCGGCCATGTGTTGGAGTAGGAGGTCCTTACCTCAAGAACACACCAAGAGAGACATCCACAGACCCACCCAATCGCTCAGAGTATTTCCTGAAATTTGACAGAACATTTCCTTCAGCAAGACAAAACTCGTTAACAAATTTGGTTGGAGAAAAGGAATAGGAAAGAAGAAAACAGGAAATTAGTGCAGGACCAATCTGATGGGGAAACAGCAGCAAAAGAGGAATAGTGCTCATCTACTGGGTCTCACTCTCTCCAGCAGAGAGATCAGTGGGACGGAGGGGGAACATCCAAGGCTCATATCTGTAAAGAATACCCCTTGATTGACAGAACTAGGTAAAATGGGCACAAAGGGTCCATGCGACCCCCAGCCCTAGACAGGAACCAGCGGAGGTGGGATGGGCTGGGCTGCCAAGCCCAGCGGAGAATGGGGGACCACTGTACGGAGGCAAACTCAGGGGACTGGAGTGTGCTGTGTGCTGTGGCTGGGAGGGTACACATAACAGTATAGCCTCGGTCCACCATGAAATTATTTTAAAAAAGCAAAGCAACAGTGCTGCCGTGCCCTGAGGGGAGGAGCGCCATAGCTTTTCTCTCAGCAGAACCACAACACCACTGCTGGTGCACTCCGGAGAAGAGAGGTGGGGCGAATTCTAAGGTGCGTGGCTCCCAGGCAAAGGTGGGGCTGAATCCTAAATCCATACACAGTGGCTCTGGAAACTCATAGGTGCGACTGCGATTTCTCGACAGCCCCAGGCAGAGGGGACCTTTCTGCTCTGGTGCCTCTGTGGACTGGCATCTATAAGACAAACAAGCAAGGAGCACAGTTTGGTGCACAGTAGGGGTGAGGGATGGTGCAGCCGTTTTCTGCGAGACTGCCTACTGTGCGCAGTACAGGCGCAGGGAGTGGCACTGAAAGGAGGTGTGATCTAAGGGCTTGACCGAAGGGCCTCTGGAAGAAGGGAGTGGCGGTCCTGTTAGCACAGTGGGGCAAGGGCAGGTGCATCGACAACTAGTGAACAAAAAGCAGACCCTGCTCAAATGCCAGGGAGTGCTCTGGCCACCATAACACTACTCAGATCTCCAACCAAAGCCAAAAGGCATGCAAGGAAGACTTGTGAAAAAATGCATACTTAAAAAAGACCTAATTATTAGGAATGCACAGTCTACAGGGGAATACATTCTCCTTTTTTTAAATCTAATTTTTAATTTTTATCTTCTACTTCTTAATTTTCTATGCTTTTTAACCTCATCATTTTATATTTCTTTGACATTTTTAAAATATTCGAAAAACTTTAAAATTTCTTCCTTATTTTTATTCTTTATGTTTCATTCTTCTGTTAGTTATGGTATTGTTTTCAAATTGTTCTTCTTCTTTTAAAATCTTGATAAAATTTTACTTTGTTTGTACTTTAATTTTTCATTGTTATTTTATGATTTTTAAAACATTTTCCTCTTTTTAAACTTAAAAATATTTTCCTCCTAAAAAAACTTCTGTGTTGGTTTTGTTGTTGTTTTCTTCTCTGCTGTTTTTTTTGTCTGTTTATGTTTTGGGTTTTTTTTTGTTTGTTTGTTTTGCTTTAACTCCACATCTTCTTAAAAAGTTAAATGAGAAAATAAATCAATTTACAGCTAAAGTAGAAAATGATACAAAATAATCCACAGTGCCAGATAGACATGAGTAAAATGAAGCAAAGGAATGACTTCTAGTTAAAAGAAAAAGAGAAAGCCTCTGAAAGAATAATTAATGAAATAGACCTCAAGAGTCTACTAGACCATGATTCAAAAAGAGAGTGACTAAAGCACTGAAGGAACCAAGAGAGATTGTAAACAGAAACAAGAGAATGTTTTAATGAAAAAAATGAAACTATAAAGAGGACCCAATAAAAACAGAAAACTCAATGGCTGAGGTAAGAGCCAAGCTAAAGGCTGTCAAAAGCAGGCTAGACAATGCAGACAAATTATTAAGTGTCTCAGAAGACACAATAACAGGACTCACACAGTCAAAACAGTAGACAGAAAAGCAAACAAAAAATCAATGAAAACAACTTAAGGGACCTATGGGATAATATAAAGCATGCCAAACTAAGCACAATAGGGGTCACAGCAGGAGAAAAAGCAAGGGGGATTGAAAAGGTATTTGAAGAAATCATGACTGAAAATTTCCCAAACTTAAAGAAGGTAGCAGATGTCCAAGTACAGGAAGCACAGAAGGTACCAAAGAAGAAAAACCCAAATAAATCTACACCAAGACATATTAACAATCAAGATGGCCAAGGTTAAAGAAAAAGAAATGATTTCTAAAGTCAGCAAGAGAAAAACAAACAGGTAGTTACAAGGGAATCTCCCCCTACGGCTTTCATCTGATTTCTCTACACAAACACTGCAGGCCAGGAGGGGGGTGCAAAATACAT
Source organism: Camelus ferus (assembly GCF_009834535.1). Lineage (NCBI taxonomy): Eukaryota > Metazoa > Chordata > Mammalia > Artiodactyla > Camelidae > Camelus > Camelus ferus. The sequence goes on from NC_045732.1 coordinate 7,925,501, forward strand.
TCCAAGTCTGAATGAAAAAAGCTGCAACCTAGGATACTTTATCCAGCAAGGCTATCTTTTAGAATTGAAGGATAAATAAAGAATTTCAAAGACAAGCAAAAACTTAAAGAATTAAGCAATACTAAACCTATGCTAAAAGAAATATTGAAAGGTCTAATCTAAATAGAAAAGAAGCAGGATGCTATAGAAAGGAAAAAAACATAATTGGAAAGGCAATAATTTCAATGAGTTACAATAGAATAAACATTGAGTATGTAAAAGAAAATACCAGTATCATTAAGGGTGTGAGAGAGGAGCAAGAAAATATAGATTCTTTTTCCAGTCTTTCAAGGAAGGAATTGACCTATTATGACTATCAATTTAAAATAACAAGTATATTAATAGGTTAATATACTTAAAAACCAGGGTAACCACACGTCAAAAGCTTGCAACACTCAAGAAACCAAAAAAAACCCAAACAAACAAACAACCAAAAAAAAACCCAAAAGAATAAAGATAATACAAAGGAAAATTATCAAACCACAAACAGAAAAATAAAAGGAAAGGAACAAAGAGGAAATACCAAATCGACTGGAAAAATTAGTTTAAAATTGTGATAAACACACATCTATCCATAATTACCATAAATGTAAATGGATTAAGTGCTTCAATCAAAAGACATACAGTGGCAGACTGCATAATAAAAAGAAGAAGAACATACAGTATGTTTTAGATAAAACACTCACTTTAGGAAGAATAACGCATCAATTGAAAATGAGAAGTTGGAAAAAGATATTTAACTGAACATAGAAATAAGAAAGCAGTAATAGTAATAATAATATCAGACAAAAAAGACTTTTAAAAGGCCATTAAAAAGACAAAAAGGACACTATATAATGATTAAAGGAGCAATACAAGATGAGGATATCACACCTGTTAACATATATGTTCCCAATATAGGAGAACCCGAACATATAAAGCAAATACTAACAGATAAAAAGGGAGAAATTGATGGGAACACAATCACTGTAGGGGACTTTCACACCCTATTAACATCATTGGACAGATCTTTAAGATAGAAAATTAATACGGCAAAAGAGAAACTAAATGACACAATAAAATAATTGGACTAGGTTGATATTTTCAGAATACTACATCCCCAAAAGATAGAATATACATTCTTTTCAAGTGCACATGGAACATTTTCTAGGATAGACCATGTACTTGGGCACGAAAGGAGCCTCAATAAATTTAAAAGGATAGAAATTATTTCAAGAATATTTTCTGACCACGATGCCATGAAACTAGAAATCAAGCACAGTAAAACGAAGGAGAACAGAATGACAGCATGGAGATTAAACAACCTGCTAATAAAAAAAAATCAGTGGATCAGTGATGAAATCAAAAAACAAATTAAAACACACTTTGAGACAAAAGTCAACATAAACAGAACGACAAAAAATCTACGGAATGCAACAAAAGCAGTCATAAGAGGAAAGTTCACAGAGATACAACCCTTCCTGAAAAAGGAGCAATCTGAAACAAACAACCTGACTTATCACCTGCAAGAATTAGGAAGAAAAAAAAAGCAAACAAAACCATAAGTCAGCAGAAGGAAGGAAATAATAAAGATCAAGGAGGAAATACATCAAATAGTGATTTAAAAAATCAATCAAACCAAGAGCTGGTTTTTTGAAAGAGAAAATAAAATTGACAAACCTCTGGACAGGCTCACCAAGAAGAAAAGAGAGAACACACAAATAAACAAAATAAGGAAGGAAAATGGAGAAATTATACCAAATATCACAGAAATACAAAATATCCTAAGAGAATACTATGAAAAACTGTATGGAAACAAATCAGGTAACACAGAAGAAGTTTCTTGAAACACAGAGTCCACCAAAACTGAATCAAGGAAAAACCGACCACTTGAACAGACAGATCAACTGAAATGAAATAGAATTTGTAATAAAAAAGTCCCTGCAAACAAAACTCCAGGACCAGATGGCTTCACTGGGGAATTCAGGCTTCACTGGGGAATTCAACCAAATATACAAAGAATTCAAACCAGTCCTTCTCAAACTCTTCCCCCCCCCCCCAAAAAAGTGGTATATTTATACAATGGAATACTACTCTGCCATAGGAGAAAATAAAATTACACCATTTGCAGCAGCACAGATGGACCTAGAGATGGTCATTATATGTGAAACCAGAAATAGAAAAAAATTACCATATGACATCACCATGTGAAATCAAAAACCAAAAAACAAAAAACAAAAGGTACACTATGAACTTATCTACAAAACAGAAACAGACTTTCTTTTCTTTTTAATATTTTTTATTGAGTTATCATTCTGTTACAATGCTGTGTCAAATTCCAGAGAAGAGCACAATGTTTATATTCATATATATATTATATATTCATTGTCAATTTTTTTCTCTGTGAGCTACTATAGTATCTTCCATATATTTCCCTGTGCTATACAGTATAATCTTGTTTATCTATTCTGCACTTTTAAATCCTAATCTCTCACTTCCTACCTCTCACCCCCTTGGCAATCGCAAGTTTGTATCCTATGTCTATGAGTCTGTTTCTGATTTGTATTTATGTTTTGTTGTTATTTATTTATTTAGATTCCACATAATGAGCTATCTCATATGGTATTTTTGATTTTCAAACTTAGTAAATGATCTTATAGTTACTGGGGAAAGGGGCTGGGAGGGGATACATTTGGGAGTTTTGATATTTAAAAATCTCAGCCACCACATATAAAGATTTTTTTTAGATTTCTTTTGTATAGCACAGGGAACTATACTCAACATCTTGTTATAGTCTTTAATGAAGAAAATATGAAAATGAATATATGTATGTATATACAAGACTCTGACATTGTGCTGTACGCCAGAAATTGACACAGTGTAATTGACTGTACTTCAATAAAACTATTGAACACATGAGTAAATAAAATAGAGACACTAATCTGCATGTACTAGGTGCCAAATAATTATTGAATAAAATAATAAGGAAATAATTAGATTCAAAAATACTAAAAACAAAAAGAATGATGAAACCAAATTTCTACTGTCTCATATATATTAAAGAAATTCAATCTGTCATCATAAAATTGTGCTTAAAGAATCTGCAGATCCACAAGATTTTCCAAGTGAAAACTATCAAACACTCCAAGAAGATATAACTAAACTCAGACAAAGACCTCAACAGACATATAATCGAGATTTCATATTGAAATACTTCATATCACAACCTGCTCATTAATGTCCAGATAGAATTAATACGTATTTTCAAGAGATTGGTATAAAAGTCTACATTTGACAAAACCATGCATTTTCATTAATGCACAAACATACTAACTTATCAGAGAGCAACCTTTGTTTCATACATATATCAGAATAAAAATATCAAGAGAATCATTTATTCATCTCAGGTAGTCATATTTTTAGAGATTATTCATATGTTGATTCAGAGACTTCTAAATCACGAACTTAATTTCTTCCACTCCCAACAATAAATGTGTCCAGGTACAAGATTGCTAGATTTATTTCTGTATGTTTCAACATGATTTCTATACATGGAAATACCTTACAAAGGGCATACACCTTTAGAATATTGATAGAAACAATAGAAAGGACCTTCCAAAACACCTTTTTACCTTCTGTTCCCACACACTCCTATCCCAGATACACACTCAACTCATTCTTCTAACTCTCCTTAGAGCTTCACTATAAACCCTTCATTTTGAAAATTTCATCTCCTTCCAAAAAAAGGACTCAGATACATTCCATGGTCCTAACCTTGCTTTATTTTTCATCCTAGAACTTAGAAACAGGTGACATATTTGGCAAGACTGAGGAGCTTGCTTATCTTCTGTCTCTTTCACAGGGAGATAACCTCACTGGATCCTAAATACAGTCTATCTGGTTCCTGATGGATTTTGAGACTTGGGTGAGGTTCGCACATGACAGGTGCTAAATCCATATTAACTGAACGCAGACCAAACAATGGACACTACTTAACTCACAGAACACACTGTGCTTTTAATGTATATGTGGATAAAAGTTTCTTGGATATTGGCTGATACCACTTCCATTCGACTAAGTTCCCAGAAAATAAAAGGAAACACATTAATCCACAGAGGACTGAGACTTTTCTCTGACTGTGTGCACACACCTTGAGAAGGACTGGTCTGGAATCCACTGTTCTTCACATTGGCTTTTGATTCCAAGATAACCTTAGCTAACCCTCACTTATTACTTAGAGCAGGGTGGACGCATGGGGAAAATAATCCTATTTAATTCACAATAAACATTATGATCACGGATTATGTCCAGAGACGAGCAGATAGAAATATATCTCAGAAATAGTGTCCATCATTCACTAAAATACACATACATGCTGAAATGGAAACAATGAACTAACAAACACCAACTGACCAATACCAAGACAGGGACAGCAAGTCAAAGGTAAATTGAGGAAAGAGACAATGGGGACCTTTTCTCCTGGAAGCTGCCTTCTCTGACATTTGCAGGATATGACATTTAGTCCTGTTCAAATCTTTTTGCACGCTGAAAACTTCCCAGAACTTTCCAGAAGATGGAGCATGTAAGTTTTCTTGTTTTTTAACTGTCTAATTTCTTCAACAATGGATGAGTTTGAAGGATTTTCAAAGATAATGACTGAAAAAAAAAAAGGCGAGTCAGAAAATTTGAAATTAGATGTAGACATCGCCTCTGCCATTCACATTAAGTGTTTAGCTCTCCTTTGCTGACGCTGCTTAACATCTCAAAGTGTTTCTAAACCCCTTGACTTTTCATGGAAATATGGTGATCCTTTCCTGAGACAGACTACAGAGGTCCCTCAAAGCTATGGTGAAATGTACAACCTGGGTAATTACGTAACGCCATAATCCCTATTCTCCGTAAATTGGTTTGAAAGTGTGAACCTCCTTCATTTCTACACCACCTCTGTTATTCAGCATCCCATACCTGTGTTTCCCTTTCTTCATGCATTTTGAGTACAACTATCCTAGACGGGGGATGCTGTCCAACACTGACTTTCTTCCAAACATACATGAGTCAGTCCCACCAAACCTTCTAGCTCCTTGCTTCTTTCGCCAAGGAACTCTGGTGAAAACAATCCTTTCTATTTCACCCATACACCTTTGAGTGTAACTGAATGATCCCTGCACATGGCCCTGGACTGTAGTTCATTATACTGTCCTTAAGGGTTTCTTTTCACCAAATTTCGCTATTACATTCATCGTTTCCCACATGTGCCCATCAGGAACAGAAATCCCCGGGGACACAAACTAATTCACTCACCAGTCCTGGGCACTGGGGATGCAGCCGACTCCAAAGACCAAAGATTATGACATTATGGAAGTGGCTCTTTAATAGATGAAGACTGCTTATGAAAAGAAAAACGTGCTCATAAAGTGGGAAGCAGAAAGGTGTTAGGGATTTACTACACTGTGGGCAGGAGTAAGCAGAAAACCACCCAAGTCAGCACAAATCCAGAGGGAGAGAGGGAGATTTAGAAGAGATCGACCAAGGGGACCAGGGCCCTGAGAAAATCTTGACACAGGGCAAGCTTTGGGAAGAGGGCCCAACAGTCTTCTGCTGAGAAGTGTGCTGTGAGACAAGGAGAAATGCCCTGTCCTGGTGTGCTGGGTAGAGGGGCGGATGTCCAGTCACAAGACTGAACACCCTAGATCTGGACCAACATCATCAATAAAACACACTTGGGATTTCTGAGCTACTCCTCATTTGAGGGACACTGCAGAAGAGAATTTCACCAGGATCAGATCTCAAAAATTGGGCATGTGGTGAATTACATCAAGTCAGATTCTAAGTTCATTGGTATCACGGTTCAGAATCCTTGAGGGAGTGAGGTGTGTCTACTGTAGAGTCTCGAACTGTTCCTTGCAATATTTAGAGAGGAATTATGGAATTTAAGATGTAAAAACAATGACCACAGAGAGAAGAGAAAAAGAAGACATAATTTAGTTTATAAACTGGGAGGTGGGGTACAGAGTTCTAGAAACCTGGACAAATTTGAGAAGAAAGACCAGAGGCATCTACAGAGGATGGGTTACCAACATTAGGGGGTCAAGAGCTTCATGTTTGTGTAGGATGGTTCCTTTACTGTCTGTCACACTGCTAAAACACATCGTGACTGACATGAATTCAAGACAAGGATTAAAGGTCATGTGATTTTTGTAGGTCTAAAATAACAGGATAAACAGGATCCAAAGAACAAGTTGCCACAAAAATCTCTGAGAGTGACTACTGTTTAATTTCCCCTTGACTGACACTTAGAAACCTCTTTCTAAGATGGGATCCCCTGGGTGTATATCGCCAGGGAATATATGTTGCCAGGATTGAAAAAAAAAAAAACCTGGTAACGTTGGGGTGAAACAGGCAGAGCTTGAGGGATTGAGACAGGTGGATGAGGGTGTTAGCTGGGATCATGACCCTGCTCAGAATTATCCTAATCAGAGAGGTAAGAGAACAAATTCTAAGACATTCTTTCTGCAACATGAAAACCTTCCCTCCCATAGACTTCACAATGGAACACTGGATAGACCAATATACAGAGGAGTCTGTGAAAAAAAGAGAAAATATGATATTGGGACCAAAACAAATGAGAAAAGACCACAGTGAATGAACAGCAGTGGTCTTTGTGAGCAGGAAGACAAGAGTCAGAGAGAAGACAGAGGCTGAAGACCACTTTCAATCCCACTCTCCTCAAAGGTCAGATAAAAAAGACACAAATGCTGAGGCTGTGTGTCCCGGGAGCAGCTGGGACACAGTCAGGTCACTGGGTGATCTCACTCAGATGGAGTGGGACATGATCCAACTACCATTTCTATAGTCAGAATGAAATATAACTGAGAATTTATCTGATGAAACACTAGAAAAGAAAATGATTATGAATAAAAATTTGAGGAAAACAAACAAACAAAAAGTGTTCCTTGCCTGTTCCAGTGTCCTTGAAAATAACCAGAGGTACAAAGAATGGAAGTTTGCTTTTTCGTTTCAAATTTGTAAAAATTATAAGAACTGCAGTCACACATGCACGCTTACCTGGAGGAACAACTGAGTCAATGGGTAAATAACATGTTAAAGAAAAGATTGTAATAAAAGCTTTGGAAAATAGACCAATGACAATGAAGTGCTGAAGTGCCTTCCTCACTAGAGGTAGTTGGGCATCGGCATGAAAGTTCCTCTTAGTGAAAAGGATGACAGAGCCTGGTCTGGGGAAGAGACACGTGTTTGTGCTGATCTGTTCCTCCCCTCAGGGATTGGAGACTTTCCTAAGGTCTCTTAGGGAATCACTGTAATCTTGTTATACTGAACAGCAGCATCTTTAGTTTGACAAAGTATGCTTAAACATATCCCCTCAATGCTAAAGAAACAACATTCTATTTGCGGAAATGTATCTTGGACTTATCCCATTCTGCAACTCAGGATATAAAAGAAAATAAGTATCACTGTCCTTGAAACATCTCAGATGTACTATGATTTCTCACTTACCCTAAAGGTCAAGTGTCAGGATCAACTTCAGCTTCTCTTAAAACCAATCTCAAATAAACACAGTGAATGTCCGGAAAAGCTCCTCCCTGCCAACCAGGATATCCGAACAAAACGTCTATGTAACCAGATCTTGGATTAACAACCATTGGTTCGTTATGGGTCAGAACACCAGAGGGATCCTATAAAAAGAGGCACATTCAAGTTTTCTCCATCAACTGACACACAGCATGCACAGCTTCTCCAACAGCACAACTTGAAGAACAAACACAATGAAGATTCTCTTCCTGATTCTTGTACTTGGTGTGCTTTGAACCGCCCAAGAAACTTCAGATGTGGAGGTTGTATCTAAGGTACCTGGGATGGGCTCATCCGGGAGGAGGTCGTATATCTGTAAGTGTGCGTGTGTGTGTGTGTGTGTGTGTGTGTACTTTTGGATTGTGATTATGTGTTTTGATGTTTCTGTGAACGTCACCTGGGCACCTAGCTCCAACTCAGAACTGCTCCTCTCACAGGCACCTGCACTTCTATACTGCCTCCGTCTTCTTTCCACCACCTATTCCTGGGCTCTCCTGCATCTTTACTGCTCTTGTACAAGTGAAGGGGGTCACCCCAAAACGGGTCCCACTTGAAATCTTTCATTTCATGGGGGGTAAATGGTCTCTGAATGACCTAAACTCCATGATTTCCCTTTGACTTGGGTTTTCACATTCTTTTATGAATCCTGCTTTGTCCATGCAAAGTACGTAGTAATCTGTGCTGATGTGCAGAAGTGAAGGGACAGTCGTGATGGATGATGCTGGACACAATGAAAAGATATGAACTACATTTACTAAGGAATTCTGCTTTCAGAATTCAGTATGGAAACCCATTTATGTCACAGCCAGTGACACAGAGAACACCAGTGAGAAGTGCCCATGCAAAACTTTCATCTGTGAGGTTGAAATAGACGATGAAGCAGGCACAATCACCTTCACGATTTTTGAGAGGTAAGTAAAGATAACACAAAGGGAAAACTCACATAAATCTCACATAAATCCCCAACCCTGAGAAAAGGCCTGGCCTCCACACTTGCTGAGAAATACCTTGGTTAGGTGGAACACTGCAACTCCTGCGGTTGTGAGTATTAGAAGCGTCTCTGGAATTTCTGAGTCAGGTCCAGGATCAGCCTCTAGAGAACATCCTGGAGCCTTTCCTTAGAGGGAAGGTCACAGATGCTCCACTGGAGCCAAATCTTAAAGGAAAGAAGCACCAATGTACCAGGAAATAGAGGGCCCTGTCTTCCAACCCTTCAGTCCTAGGGCCTTGAGTCCACGTCCAACTTGTAGGACATGCTTACCCCTGAGCCCCAGAGGATGTGGGCACGTGGGTGACAAAGTGGCCTCGACCGTGAAGGGCTGCCTCTCAGCGATTTACAATCATCACTAAAGGTATTAAGGTCGCCACAGCTCCCAGTGCTGCTCAGGGAATGTTCTCCACGTGGCAGGGGTTTTACTAGGAACATGCAAACTCAGATAGATATTTTGAAGAATAAAAGTATTAAGAAGTCGACTAAGAGCTTTAACTTTTGAGAGATTGTTTTAAACAAATATATATACTTGACTGTGTATTATATATATTTGATAGCTTACATATAACCAAATTATACCCACACACGTACATACCGTATCCCAGTAAACATACCTGTCAGCTGTCACACAGTTTAACACCATACTATCTTCCTGTTTATTATTTCCGTAACTTTGAATAGTCTATGTTTAACTGACTGTTCATGAAGTCACACTTTTTGACACACATACATATGATTTTCAATGTTTCATTCTCTTACAGGGTTTTGATAGAAGAGTTTGTGTTTTGGATACACTTAAACATGTTTGTCTTTTTTTGTTGTTCTTTGATTATATTCTGTAAAAACTATTGGCCAGGGTTGTGACACAACTAAAATGTGTGTTGATAGTTATCAGTTTCAAGAAAAGCCTTTTTACTTTTCTTTCTCCAAATTCTAGATTTATTTATGTTCTTTAGGCTTTAAACACGATCTCTTTGGTTTCTAAAGTTTATCTTGTGAACTACTGCTCAGATTTTATGTATAACCAGGCATTCAGGCCACCGGACAGTTACTTGATCTTAGAGGACTTCTCTTTTGAATGTGACCTTGTTTACAGGCACAAAGGTGATAGGTGACATAGGGACTTGGGAGGGTTAAACAAAAAAAAAAATCCTAATTAAATGTTAAATTGTTCATTATTTTTAAACACCAGTTTGAATATGTTTTGCCTTCAAGTTTCAATGGAAAAAGCACACAAACAATTATCAAGGAAACAAAGCAAGAAGACGGTGTTTATCCTGCCGGAGGTAAGTGTGACAGTTTTATGTGAAAAAGCATATTAGGGTTGGAATCTTGGCCACAAGTTCTTTCAAGAACTGCGTATTTTATAATTTTAGCTCTACCACAGAGAAGAGGTGTGACCAGACAGGCACTAGGCCCTAAATTTTCCAGGCACTATTTTGTCACGAGCAAAGGCTTAAGTCACATGACTTGGATGGCCCCTCTCAATCTTGAGCGTAGCCAGTGACAGACTAACCACGTGGACATAGAACTCTTATGTCAGGAGGTTCTCAGGTGCAGGAAACTATTTCTAGGTTCTTTAAAACCACCCTAGGAACTACTGTCTCAAGGGTCTTTCTTGATGTTAAGACATCAAATTCATTCTGCAAAATATGCTTTTTGAAGACAATCTTAGAACATGATAATCCATTCCTATATAGCCAAGGACTTTACAGCCACGAAACAGTCATTTCAAACACCAAGCATATTGCTTCATAAATACAGTTTCTGTTCAAAGCAATGGGGTTGGTGGTTAAGATTTAACTCTCTAAGTTCTATCTAATGTCCCTAAACAGCATTCCTAAATTTAAATGGTCTATGGGGTACATAATTGGTGAAGATTTAAATAAATCAATATGAGGTCCTAACCCTTGTGTAATTGAAAAAATAGCACAGGGGTTGTTCAATGAACACAAATACGTAAAATGTATGCTGGAAACACTTCCTTATATTTTCATAAATAGCTTTTTATATCAGGAGATTTAAATGGGTGTTTTTATTTTTTATTCCCCTATTATCATTCTCCTTTGGCTGAATCATTCCTGCCTTTACGACTCTTCCTTTAAATGTCTCCATTTTGGGGAATCTTTTCTACCTGGATGTTGACAGGGCAACTTAAGAAGGGAGAGAAAGGAACAGCTGGCCTGTTCTACAGTCTTTGGGAACTAGAGGTTGCAGCCTCCCAGCGTTGTTCTGGGGACGTGACGTGCAGCCACGGCCAGGACAGCAGCAGCGGCGCCTTGGCCACAACAGGGGGCCTGGGAGATGCGCTCTCACTGTCTCCTTCATCTTGAAAACGTGTACATCCCATTGTGAGATTGTGTGGAAACCCTCCTCTGCAAAACGATCGGGTATCACACAGGTGGGGACTGAGAATCTGAAGAGATGCATAAATGCTTATTTAAATGCTCCCAGTGGAACCGAAGGTTCATGGCCTTGGAGTGGCCTTGGGCAAGACACAAAGACTCGGCTGAAACTCTGAAGCTGTGCTGGCTGTTACTTAGTCATTGCTCTGGCAGTCACACGATGTTCCAGTGCTCCAGAGAGTGGGTAATGCTGTTTTTGTGTTTTGGGGACACAGCTGGGCAGTTTTAAATCAGATCTGGATGAGTGATTCCAATAAGGTGTCAGGAGGGCTAGAAGGGAGAATGGATTGAGAGGTAACACAGAGTACATCAGTGCTGCTTCATCTGAAGAGAAAGTGGCAGGTGGACGGACGGAGCCGGAGGGGTCAGGTGCACCCCTCCACGGGGTGTGAGTTTAGTGTGAGGTGGTCACTTCCTCTATATACTGGCAAATAAACCTGTCCTAACACTGACCGACACAAGCGTCCTCTGCACATCTGTGACGTCACACAGTGAGAGTGCAGGGCAGAAGAAATGCATTCATTCTTACACAGTGTGCAGAAGGTGGTTGCTACAGGGCAGCACTCTTAACAACCAGTGATGAATAGTCAGCTGCTTTTGGTCACCGAGAGAAATCAATTCCATTCCTGGGATAAAAAAACATATATACAGAGTTCTTGAACTTGCATGTGGTAATATGCACATGTGGTTAAAACATAAACAAACATGTTAACTGCTGTAGAAAACATGTTCTAGGAAACATGCTAGTAATTCTGCAAGGTGTGACCAGGTGAACTGTATGAGAGGGTGGTGATAAGGAGGGTCTTCCCCACTTTCCCTGTCACTGTAACCAAGTGTAGTGGTTACTACTGATGGAGTGACACACGGACCACCACAGGCATGACTGTGGGTAGTAATCCACTAAATGTGTCATGATGATGCTAACGCACAACCAATAAAAACGTGTAACTATACATGTCTTTTCTTGTTCCCTCACAGATGACTGTATAAAAGAATTGCAAACTATTCAACTATCTGACGATGTCCTGATAGTAATTATTGTCAAGGTGGATGCAGCAGGCAACGAGAGCAAAGTGCTCGAAGTGCTTGGTATGTATCACATCCTAACATCCCCATGGTCAGTGCCTGTTAACACTTCCACTGTCAGCATTTTTATTCAGAAAGTCACCAGGTGTGCATATGACTCACTGCCCGTTGACAAGGCCTAGGTCGTTGTGTGCATTAAGATCCAGAAATGTGATCTACGATGAAACAAAGGTAAAAAGACGAGCTGGGAGCAGTGGGAAGTAACAGATCATCTGACCTTTCAAAATAAGTACCATGTGTTAAAATTGAAAGAAAGAATTCTGAAAATTCACTTGTTTTAAAAATAGTATCTGAAATTGCCAACTAACCTTAAGGCATGGCTATGATCTGACTGACCTCAGTCACTTCATTTTACACTACTTCCCAATGCATTCTAAGGCCTGGAACTGAAGTTCATAAAATAATTCTTCATCCTGTTCAATTTCTCTCATGTCATGTTCTGAAGAACGCAGACATCAGCACAGGTGACCACGTAGACTCACTGACAGGTGTGCTGTAGTCCCTGTGACAACAGGTGACTATTTCAAAAGTGCACTATGGAGAACTGTGGTTTGATTAAAGAATAAATCATCTCCCATGACTATGTGTAACATGGTCAATATGTCTAAAGGAGGTCAGAACACGTTTCCAGAATATTTTCTCCAGAATGAGGCTTGAATGTCAGATAGAGTTTCCAAGAAGCTGATAAATAAGCAGATAATTTCCATATTTGTGATGAATCAGAAGTTAGATTCACAGAGGTCCTCAGGAGTCTTTGCAGCCTTGGTGCTGATGCTGGAGAGAATGTTGTTAGAGTCACACAAGGTTTCATTCTGAAGACGTCTGTGTCTATTTGAGACTCTGTTAAACTTGTATGAAGTGAACATATGATTTGCACGTACAATTTCTTATACCGTGCTCAGAAATTTTCAAGGATTCTAATGGTCACGATTCTGCTTTATGCATTACGATTTTCAGCCAAAGTATGTGATACAACAGACGAAGTCTTACAGAAGATCAAGGAGCTGCTGAAGGAGAAGGGGATATCAGAAAACAATCTTCAGAAAGTCCTCTGCCTTGGTAATAAAACTACACTTTATCCTGAATACATCATTCATGTGGGATGTAAATAGGCTGTCTGGAAACAACTTGATTTGTTTAAATTTTCTTCCATAAAGAATCTGTTATAAAACCCATAACTGAAAAAAGAAAACTTTCGGAATGTTGGGAAATTGTAATGCTCGGCTATTCTTTTATTCTTGTCTTTGATTTTCCCCCAGATGTCTGTTTAATAAAAGAAGATGCTGCCAAAACCAACTGTAAGTTAAAATGAACTCTTGTTACTGCTGTTCCAGCAAATAAATCAGGAAAGACATTCTGTGACTTAATATCAACCAAATTTTGTAGGTTACTATGTCTTTTGCCTCACTCATTGAAATTATGTCACTACACAATTTTTTCTCTTACACTGAGGGGTTTTCACATCTTTTGAGTCTTATTAAATTACATATTAATGATTGGCCATTTAATTGTGTGCAATTTTGTTGAGAAATCACCACCATGCAGGCTTTATGCAGATGACAGACCTTAGAGAGAAGCAGGAATTGCCAGAAATTAATGAAAACTAATTAATTTCCCCATCAATCCTGAGCTGGTGTATCTTCATACACATCCTGAACCAGGAGAACTGGGCTGACAGTTGCAGAAGCTACGTTTAACTGCACACAAATGAGATTGCCCCACTGAAGACCTTCCAACCACACTGTCTGAAACACAGCTTTGTTTTATATTCCTCTTTAGAGGCTGATTTTGCTAAAGTGGGATGTTTAAGGTTTCTAGAAGAAGATAGCCCAGGAAAAGGACCTGGAATGAGGCTAACTTGTGGCTTTATTTATTTATTTATTTTTTAGGAACAGAGAGAGGAAAAAGCCAGACAGTAATAGTAGCTTCCAAATGATTATAATTCTGAAGCCACCAAAGGCAAAATTTAAAAATTAGAAAAGCGTAACTCAATCAGAGATCCTGCCAAACATTTTTTGATGAATCATTCCACGACCATGCATCAGGAAATCACAAGACCCCTAGAATCAATCCTACCCAGGAGAGGTCCCGCCATATGTAAATACTTGGGGCAATTCCCAATGGATGCCCACACATCAGAGATGTGGGGAGACTAACTTCCACATGGAATCTGCCCACAGGATTCACTAACAGCTCCTCTGACTCCAGACATGCTACTCCCTGAGGCTGAGAACCTGTCACCTGTTAAGACAGTCAACTCAACTAACCCCTGTCCTGTTTTGTTCACCTACAGAACATGTCACAGAGAACCTGGCACGGCATCTTCTCCATGGAATCAGGATCAACAATATGGAGACAACATTCCTGGTTCCCGCATAACATCATTTCTCTCTCTCCCCAAAGTCACACTTCCTTTCCCATTTCTTCTCTCCTGCTCAGCGTTCGTATCCTCTTTGGTGGTATTTGATTTCTGACAGATTAAATAAATTGATTTAGTAAGTACTCTGTGCATGTGTATCTTTGCAGAAAGTCACCTAATTTAAAACTCACCAACAGCCACATTAAACATCCAGGAAAATGGGCCTTTAATAGGACAGATGTCTCGCCAGAGACAAGTCTGATGAGGGTTAAACAGAGATGTCCTCAGGGTGTCCTGGTCAGAGGGAGAAAAAAGAAGTACACCATCATGGGAATGGAAGAGGACTATGTTCTCTTTATTGTAGTGGGATGGGGCACTGTGGTCAAAAAAAGAGTCCTCACAGGGCACCTTTATTCATTGTGGGGAAAGAAACGTGTGTGGGACTCACTCAAATACATGCAGGGGAAGTGTGAGATGCCATATCCATAACTGAGGGGATGTGCCTTTTCCGATAGCACAGCATGTCTCAAATTCAGTAAAAGGACCAGTAATTATTACTGATGGGTCACTAGTCATCCAAGACGGGCAGCAGCTGAGACATGGTCCCTCCATAGCACCATTAAGTCAGCCGAGTCCTTATAGGAAGAAGGCGACTGAGAGCTCAGGTGGGAAGTTGTAATGTCAGACACAGAACACAGGATCTGAAGACAGGATTCTTTCCTCTATGCTTCCAAAAGCAAGAGACACAGGATTGGCAAGAAATGGGCAGAGCACATGGAGAAGCTTCCCATGGTCCTCAAGGTGTTAGCAATCTAAGAGAGCCTGCACCCTAGATCTGGGGCCAAGGGACAGAGATCTGCACGAGGCCTGGAAATATAAATCTAGACCTCAGTGATACTCGACAAAATAAATGTTTCAGTTAATACATAGAGATAGTCTCCAAATGGGCTTCAGCTGGGCAAAGCCAAAAGCACTCCTAAGGAAGGTTTCTATGGATTTACAGGGAAGTAACAGAGAAGTGGCCGCCATGTTCAAATTATCCTCTCATATAAAAGGGATGTGTGGAGGCTTCTGACGCTGGTTTACAGAGTGTTTGTGGAACTGCTTGATTGGAGGATGCATATACAGATAGGTGACTGAGTACAAATGGAGGGGTGAATCTCACAATACTAACTCAGGGAATGTTGAACGGCAGGACCTGACAAAAAAGAGTGGAAATTGTGAAATATGAAACATTTATAAATACATACATATGTGTGAGGTGAATATTTGTGAAACCAGTACTATAAAGCAAATATGAATTTTCATCAGAAATACAGAGAATACAAAAACAGTAAGCTAAATTTTGTAGACCAAAGTAACACTTTTGATGAAAATGGGCACATTTCCTCAAAAGAATGTTACAAAAATTGACTCAAGATGAAACTGAAAATCTCTGTTATCTTACATCTATTACAGAAATTCTGTCATTAGAGAATTGTGCATAAAGAAGTTGCAACTACAAAAGATTTCACTAGTGAAAACCATCAAACATTCAAAGAAGAAATACCTAAACTTAGACAAACATTTCCACAGACACATAACCATGATTTCATAGTAAATTATTTCATATGCTTACCTACTCCTTAATCTTTAGATACAATTAAGTATTTTCAAGAAACTGGTATAAAGTCTACATTTTACAAAACCACACATTTTCATTAATGCACACACTAATATATTGGAGAGCAGTCTTTCGGGAGAAGGACACACAGATCAAAAGTGAGAGGATGGAAAAAGATATTTAATGCACATAGAACTAAGAAGGTAGGAGCAGCAATTCTGATTTAAGACAAAATAGCATTTTTTAAAAGGTCATAAAAAAGACAAAGAAGGAAACCATATAATGATTAAAGGACCAATATGAGATGAGGACATTACACCCATTAACATGTATGCATCCAATATATGAGCACCTTAACATATAAAGCAAATATTATCAGATAAAAAGGGAGAAACTGATCAGAACACAATCAGAGTAGGAGGCCTTAACATTCCATTAAAATGTGGGACAGATCATCCAGACAGAATATTAATAAGGCAACAGAGAAACTAAATAACACAATAAAAGAATTTGAATTGGTTGATAGTTTCAAAACATTACATCTTCCCCAATATAGAATATATATTCTTTTCAAGTGCACATGGAACATTTTCAAGGATAGATCATATACTCAGCTACAAAGGAAGTCTAAACAAATTAAAAAGGATAGAAATTATTTCAAGAAACTTTTCTCACCATGATGCCATGAAATCAGAAATCAAACACAGAAGAACAAAGGAGAGGGAACGGCCAGGATGGAGGAGTAGAAGGATGCTCATAGCTCACCGTGTCCCAGACATACACCACGACTCGCATCCACAAACCCAGCCAATCAGAGCACCTGCTGAACTGTGAAAGAACATCACTTTTTTCAAAAAACAAAATATGCCAGGAATCTGATAGGAAAACAGGAAAATAAGAAGAAAAAGCAAAAAAGTGCAGGATCAGTCCCATGGGGAGGGAGCAGGAAAGGAGGAATAGTGCTGGTTTGCTGGCTCTCTCCTTCTCCAAAGGAGAGGCCAGTGGGATAGAGGGGGAACCTCCAAGGCTCGGATCTGTACAGAGCACCCCCTGACTGACAGAAGTAAGTTAAATGGGCACAAAGTATCCCTGTGACACCCAGCCCGAGACACGAGCCAGCAGCTGTGGGAAGGTAAAGGCTGCCGGAGAAGGACAGAGGACTGGGGCAATTGCACTGAGGTAACCTCCGGGGACCTCAGGGTGCTGTGCATCATACCTGGGAGGGTATACAGACCAGAACAACCTAGGTCCTCCATAAAGTAGGAAAACAAACAAACAAAAAACAAACCAACAGGGATGGTGTGCCCTGGGGGGAAGGGTGTCATATCCTTTGTCTCCAAAACCCACGGAACCAGTAATGGAGAGTTCTAGGGAGAAGAGATGCGATGCGGGGCTCAGCCTCAGGCACCACATCCTCTGGTGCTTATCCCCAAGGCAGGGGCAGTGTCAGAACCTGAATCCATACCTAGGGGCTTATTAGCTCATAGGCGGGACTGAGACTTGTTTACAACCTGAGCGAGATAGGATCCTTCTGTCCTGGTGCCTCTGTGAACTTGAGCCTTTAAGACAAACGAACAAGGAGCAGAGTTCTGGTACGAAGCACGGGTGAGTGCTGTTCTGCCATTCTCCCCAAGCCCGTCTGTGGAGCATGGACCCGAGGCTGTGCGGACAGCTGCACAGAGCGCAGGAGCGATAAGCACCAGGAGAAGGCGTGACTCACACACCTACTATGCAGGAGAGCAGCACCTGACCTTGGTGTTGGGTCGGTGCAGGACCTGCCTGCCAACCTGCACTGGGAACAGCACAGACCAGGGGCGCGAACAGATGGCCTGTGGAAACAGCGAGCTGAGTTTGTGCAGCAAGGAAAGGGCAAGAGCAGCAACAACAACAAAACAAAAGGAGGCGCCATTCAGTAACAAGGGCAGGCTCTGACTATCAGGTCAAGGGCCACACCCCTAACCAAAGCAAAGTAAGACTTGGCAACCACTCACACTCAAGAAGGACCTCTCGACAAAATCATTAAGAGCACAGTCTCCGCAGGAACACACCCACTCATATTTTTCTCCCATCAACTTTTTCTTCTTTTGTAATTTTTAACTTCTTAAACAATTTTATAAGTCTCTATTTTTAATCCCTTTTAAAATTTTGTTTTAAAATACTTTTATTATTAAGATTTTCAAATGTTCCTTTTTCATTTTTAATTCTCTTGGCTTTGTTCCCGTTATTGATTATACCCAGTTTTCAAATTTTATTTTCCTCTTTTAAGGTTTTAAAACAGCGTCTCAACTCAGTTTTTATTTTATCTCAATTTGTTCTTCTGTTACTGTTATACTAAGTTTTAAAACTTTTTTTCTCTTCTTTTAAATTTCCTTTTTTTAAGTTCTATTTCTACATTCAATTTAGATAGATAAATAAACTCCTTAAGGACCATATTAGATAACTAATACTCCTTAAGCCATAGTGCTAGACATAGGAGCAAAATGAAGACGCAGAGGAACCACCCCCAATTAAAAGAAAAAGACAAATCCCCTGAAAGAATGATCAATGAAATAGACATCGATAGCCTACTAGATAAAGATTTCAAAAAAGGAGTGATCAAAGTGCTGAAAGAATTAAAAGACAGTGTGCTTAGAGATATAAAATATGTCAAAAATGAAACTGAAGCTATAAAGAAGAGCCAAGTAGAATACACAAACTCATTGACTGAGATGAGGAATGATCTAAAAGCTGTGCAAAGCCAACTAGATAATGCAGAGGAACGAATTAGTGACCTAGAAGACAGGACAATAGAAAGCACCCAATCAGAAGAGCTACAAAACAAACAAATAAAAACAAATGAAAATATCATACGGGACCTATGGGATAATATAAACCACGCCAATCTTTGCAAAACAGGGGTCCCAGAAGGGGAAGAAAGATCAAGGGGGATTGAAAAGGTTTTTGAAGAAATCATGACTGAAAACTTCCCAAACTTAAAGAAGGAATCAGATATCCAAGTACAGGAAGCTCAGAGGGCCCCAAACAGGAAGAACCCAAATAGACCCACACCAAGACATATAATCAAGATGGCCAGAGTCAAGGTTAAAGAGATGATCCTAAAGGCAGCAAGGGAAAAGCAAAGAGTGAGTTACAAGGGAACCCCCATAAGGCTCTCAGCTGATTTCTCTACACAAACACTACAGGCCAGAAGGGAGTGGCAAGACATATTCAAAGTCCTGAATGAAAAAAAGATGCAGCCAAGGATACTTTATCCAGCAAGGCTATCCTTTAGGATAGAAGGAGAGATAAAGAATTTCACAGACAAGAAAAAGCTACAAGAGTTTAGCAACACCATACCCATGCTAAAAGAAATATTGACAGGTCTACTCTAAATACAAAAGTAGCAGGATGCTACAGAAATGAGAAACTGACAACTGGAAAGGTGATAACTCATGAATTACAAATAAAATACACACGAAATTATAAAAGAAGACATACAAATCATTGAAAGTGGGAGACAGAGGCAGGGAAATAAAGAATTTTTTTTGTTTCTTTTTTAAATTTTTTGTTCTCGGTAGGATGGGTTTGAGATCATGTTACTATCAGTTTAATAAAAAGTTACAGTAATGGGCTAATAGATTTACGAAAAAGGGTAACCACAAGCCAAAAACTTACAAGAGAGTGACAAAAACTGAATAAAATCCATAATAACAAAAGGAAAATTACCAAACCACAAAAGGAAGAAGAAAGGAACAAAGAGGAAATACCAAAACAACTGTAAAGATAAGTTCAAAATGGCAATAAACACGCATCCATCATTAATTACTGTAAATGTTAATGGATCAAATGTTCCAGTCAAAAGATGCACAGTGGCAGACTGGATTATAAAGCAAGAACCTTCAATATGCTGCATACAAGAGACCCACTTTAGGGAGAAGGACACATATAGTTTAAGAGTGAAAGAATGGAAAAGGATATTCCATGCAAATGGAAATGCCAAAAAAGCAGGTGTTGCAGTACTGATTTCACACAAAATAGACTTTAAAACAAAGGCCATAAAAAAAGATAAAGAAGGACATTTTATGATGATTAAAGGAATGATACAAGATGAGGCTATTACACTCGTTAATATATATGCACCCAATATAGGAGCACCTAAGTACATACAAGAATTACTAACAGAGATAAAGGGGGATATTGATGGGAATACAATCATTGTAGGAGATTTTAACACTGCACTAACATCACTAGACAGATCTTCCAGACAGAAAATAAATAAGGCAACAGAGAAATTAAGTAATACGATAGAAAAACTAGATATGGTGGATATTTTCAGAGCATTACACCCCCCCAAAATAGGATATACATTCTTTTCAAGTGCACATAGAACATTTTCCAGGATCGATCACGTACTTGAGCACAAAAGAAACCTCAACAATGTCAAGAAGATAGAAATTATCTCAAGCATCTTTACTGACCAAAATGTCATGAAACTAGAAATCAACAACAGAGAAACAAAGGAGAACAAAAGGAAGGCATGGAGATTAAACAACATGGTATTAAAAAAAACAATGGGTCAACGAGGAAATCAAAGCTGAAATTAAAAAATACCTTGAGACAAATGACAATGAAAGCACAACCACTCAAAATCTATGGGACACAGCAAAGGCAGTGCTAAGAGGGAAGTTTATAGTGATACAGGCCTTCCTCAAAAAAGAACAATCTCAAATAAACAATTTAACCCACCACCTGAATGAATTAGAAAAGGAAGAACAAAAAGCCCCAAAAGGCAGCAGAAGGAAGGAAATTATAAAGATTAGGGAGAAAATAAATACAATAGAGATTAACAAGGCCATAGAAAAAAATCAACCAAACCAAAAGCTGGTTTTTTGAAAAAGTAAATAAAATCATCAAACCTCTGGCAAAACTCACAAATAACAAAAAAGAGAGAGCACAAATTAGCAAAACAAGAAAGGAAAATGTAGAAATTACAACAAATAAAATAGAAATACAGAATATCATACAAGAATACTATGAAAAACTATATGGAACCAAACTAGATAACCTAGAGGAGATGGACAAGTTTCTGGAAACATACTGTCCACCAAGACTGAATCAAGAAGAATCTGAACACTTTAACAAACCGATCACTAGAAATGAAATCGAAATAGCAATTAAAAACCTCCCTACAAATAAAAGTCCAGGACCGGATGGCTTCACCAGGGTTTTCAACCAAACATACAAAGAAGAACTCATACCAGTCCTTCTCAAACTCTTCCAGATGATTGAAAAGTAGGGAATACTCCCAAACTCATTCTATGAAGCCACCATCACCCTGATACCAAAACCAGGCAAAGACACTACAAAAAAAGAGAATTATAGGCCACTATCACTGATGAACATAGACGTCAAAATCCTTACCAAAATTTTAGCAAATAGAATCCAACGACACATAAAAAAGATTATACATCATGACCAAGTGGGGTTCATCCCAGGGACACAAGGGTGGTTCAACATATGCAAATCAATCAATGTAATACATCACATCAACAAGAGAAAGGACAAAAACTACATGATCATCTCAATCGATGCAGAAAAAGCATTTGATAAAATTCAACACCCATTTATGATAAAAACTCTCACCAAAGTGGGTATAGAGGGAACATATCTCAACGTAATAAAAGCTACATATGACAAGCCTACAGCCAGCATAGTACTCAACGGTCAAAAACTCAAAAGCTTCCCACTAAAATCTGGGACAAGACAAGGATGCTCACTCTCACCACTCCTATTCAACATAGTCAAGGAAGTCCTAGCCACAGCAGTCAGACAAGAGAGAGAAATAAAAGGGATCCAAATTGGAAAAGAAGAGGCAAAAATATCACTATATGCCAATGACATGTTACTACTTATAGACAGCCCTTAAAGGTCCACACAAAAACTACTAGAGCTGATCAAAGAATTCAGCAACGTAGCAGGTTACAAGATTAACGTTCAAAAATCAGTTGCATTTCTTTACACTTACGATGAATCAACAGAAAAAGAAAGTAAACAATCCCCTTTAAAATAGCACCCAAAGTAATAAAATATCTGGGAATAAATTTAACCAAGGAGGTGAAAGAATTATACACAGAAAACTATAAACCACTGATGAAGGAAATTAAAGAAGACTTTAAAAAATGGAAAGATATCCCATGCTCTTGGATTGGAAGAATCAATATTGTTAAAATGGTCACACTGCCCAAGGCAATCTACAGATTTAATGCAATCCCTATCAAATTACCCAGGACATATCTCACAGAACTAGAACAAATCATAATAAAATTTATATGGAACCATCAAAGACCTAGAATTGCCAAAGCATTACAGAAGAGAAAGAAAGAGGTTGGAGGAATAACTCTCCCAGACTTCAGACAATACTACAGAGCTACAGTCATCAAGACAGCATGGTATTGGTACAAAAACAGACATATAGACCAATGGAACAGAACAGAGAGCCCAGAAATGAACCCACAAACTTTTGGTCAACTAATCTTCCACAAAGGAGGAAAGAATATACATTGGAATAAAGACAGTCTCTTCAGCAAATGGTGTTGGGAAAACGGGACAGCAGCATGTAAAACAATGAAGCTAGAACACTCCCTTACACCAGACACAAAAATAAACTCAAAATGGATCAAAGACTTAAACATAAGACAAGATAAAGTAAAACTCCTAGAAGAAAATATAGGCAAAACATTATCTGACATACATCTCAAAAATGTTCAAGAACAGTCTACTCAAGCAATAGAAATAAAACCAAGAATAACCAAATGGGACCTAATGAAACTTACAAGCTTCTGCACAGCAAAGGAAACCAGAAGCAAAACAAGAAGACAATCTACGGAATGGGAGAAAATTTTCGCAAATGAAACCGACAAAGGCTTGATCTCCAGAATACATAAGCAGCTCATACGACTCAATATGAAGAAAATAAATAACCCAATCCAAAAATGGGCAGAAGACCTAAACAAGCAATTCTCCAAGGAAGAAATACAAATGATCAATAGGCACATGAAAAAATGCTCAATATCACTAATTATCAGAGAAATGCAAACCAAAACTACAATGAGGTATCACCTCACACCAGTCAGAATGGCCCATCATTCAAAAGTTCACAAATGACAAATGCTGGAGAGTCTGTGGAGAAAAGGGAACCCTCCTACACTGCGGGTGGGAATGCAATTTGGTGCAGCCACTGTGGAAAACAGCATGGAGATTCCTCAAAAGACTAGGAATAGACTTACCGTATGACTCAGGAATCCTTCTCCTGGGCTTATATCCAGAAGGAACCCTACTTCAGAAAGACACCTGCACCCCAATGTTCATAGCAGCACTATTTACAATAGCCAAGACATGGAAACAGCCTAAATGTCCATCAACAGGTGACTGGGTAAAGAAGAGGTGGTATATCTATACAATGGAATACTATTCAGCCATAAAAACCGACAACATAACGCCATTTACAGCAACATGGGTGCTCCTGGAGAATGTCATTCTAAGTGAAGTAATCCAGAAAGAGAAAGAAAAATACCATATGAGATCGCTCATATGTGGAATCTGAAAAAAAAAAAAAAGCATAAATACAGAACAAAAATAGACTCATAGACGTAGAATACAGACTTGTGGTTGCCAAGGGGCAGGGGGTGGGAAGAGATAGACTGGGAGTTCAAAATTGTAGAACAGATAAACAAGATTATACTGTATATGTATAGCACAGGGAAATATATACAAGATCTTATGGTAGCTCACAGAGAAAGGAATGTGACAATGAGTATATATATGTTCATGTATAATTGAAAAACTGTGCTCTACATTTGAATTTGACACAATATTGTAAAATGATTATAAATCAATAAAACTGTTTAAAAGAAGATTGATACAAAGTCTACATCTTATACAAGCATGCATTTTCATTAATGCACAAACATACTAATTTATTGGATAGCAACCTTCGTTTTATACATATAGCAGAATAAAAATATCAAGAGAATCATATTTTTCTTCATTTCAGTTAGTCATAATTTGAAGATTATTCATATTGTACTTCAAAGAGATCTACTTTGTGAATGTAATTTCTTCCACTGCCTACTACGAATGTGTCCAGCTAAAAGACTACTAGATTTATATTCAAATGTTTTAACACAACAACATACTAGTAACAATTTTTATATATCTCAATGAGTTCATGATTGCGATAAATGGAAATGCCTTACCAAAGTGCACACACCTTTAGAATACTGATAAAATAACTGAGAAGACCTTCCAAAACACCTTTTTAGCTTTTGTTCCCAGCAGATTCCTGTACCAGGTAAACACTCATCTTACTCGTCCAACTCTCCTCAAAGCTAACTCAAAATCCTTTAGTCTATAAATTCTGTCTTCATCCAAAAATGTACCCAGATACAATCCATGGTCCTGCATTGCTTTATTTTTCATCCTAGAACTTAGAAACAGGTGAGATGTTAGGCAAGAATGATGAGCTTACTTCTGTCCTGTCTCTTATCATGGGAAGATGAACTCATTGGATCCTGAATCCAGTCGGTCTGGTTCCTGATGAATTTTGAGACTTGGGTGAGGTTCTCACAGGACAGGTGCTAAACTGATAATAATTGAATGCACACCAAATATTGGACACTAACGATCTTACAAAATACACCATCCTTTTAATGCATATATGGACAAAAGTTTCGTCTATTTTGGATGACAGCACATATATTTTACAAAACTGTCAGAAAATAAGGGGAAAGTCAAGTCACCCAAAGAAGAATAAGACTCTCTCTAAATGAGTGCACACACCTTTAGAATGGCTGGTCTGGGAATCTCGGTTCTGCTCCTTGCCTTTTGATTTCAAGGTGACCTCAGCTAATCCTCACTCATTACTGAGAGCAGAGCGGAGGCATGGAAAATGTTCCCATTTCATTGACAATAAACATTTTGATCAAGGGCTGTGTCCAGGGACAGGCTGATGGAAATATCATCCGGATGGAGTGTCCATCATTCAGTAAAACACACACATATGACGAAATGGAAACAATGGACAAACAGACACCAACTGACCAAACCCAACACAGGGACATCAACTCAAAGGTAAATTCAGGAAAGAGACAATGGGGACCTCTTCTCCTGGAAACAGTGTCCTCTGACATTTGTAAGAGAAGATATTTAGTCCTGTTCAACACCATTTACATGCCTAAAAGCTTCCAGAAGGAATAAGAGGTCATAAAGCATGGCAGTTTTGTTTTTGTTTTTCTTTAATGTCTGTTTTCTTCACAAATGGACAGGGAATGAGGGATTTTCAATGTACAGTAACAACATAAAAAAAGATCTAGTGAGAAAATTTGACATCACGTGTAGATGTTGCCCCTGCCACTCACACTTAGTGTTTAGCTCTTTTTTGCTGAGGCTGTTTGACACCTGAAAGTGTTTTCCAAACCACTGACATTCAATGGAAAGATGGAGGTCCTTTCCTGA
The DNA here is from genome assembly GCF_009834535.1 of Camelus ferus. Lineage (NCBI taxonomy): Eukaryota > Metazoa > Chordata > Mammalia > Artiodactyla > Camelidae > Camelus > Camelus ferus. The sequence continues at coordinate 7,951,045 of NC_045732.1, forward strand.
GACAGACTACAGTTATCCTTGGAAACTTTGGTGAAATGTATAACCTGGGTAATTATTTAACACATGAATTCCTACTCTCTGTGAGTCAGTTTCTGGTATCCTCCAGTTTAAACAGCACCAATTCTGTACTGAACCCACCGTGGCTGTCTTTCCCTTACTTTATACATTTTGAGAACAACTAGCCTTAGAGTGGGGGATGCTGGCCATTCGGACTTCCTTCTAAACACATCAAAGTCAGTCCAATCAGACCTACAGCCTTGTATGTCTGGTCAAGAACTCTGCTGACAAGAACACCTTCTACTTTAAGTACACTACAGTGAGTGTACCTGAATGACCCCAACTCAGGGATGTGGACACAAGGCCCTCAACAGGTCCTTCAGGATTTCTATTCATCAAATGTCTCTGTTACATTCATGGTTGCCCACATGTGACCAACAGGAACAGAAATCCCTGGGGACACACAATGACTCATTGATTCACCAGTCCTGCAAACTGGAGATGCAGCCAACTTCAAAGTCCAAGACTATGACCAAGTGGAAGTCACTTTTTAGTAGATGAAGACTGCTTATGAAAAGTTCAGCAAACTGAAAAGCAGGAAGCTGTCAGGAACGTGGGGCTTTAGTACAGTGTGGACAAGAGTAAGTAGAAAGCCATATGAGTCAGCACAAACCCAGTGTGGCAGGAACAGAGTAAGAAAGAGGATGACGATCTGAAGAGGAATTAGGATAAAAAGCAAGTCTTGTGTGGATGTGCAGGTCGCCACAAGGACTGATGCTATATTCTGGGTGACAGGAGTTTGTTAATTTTTATTAACTAGCATTTCTCAGCCTCCACATGACTGACACATGACTGGATGGCCCTGGGTGTGAGAGGCTGTCCTGCACACTGTAGGCGGTCTACAAGGATGCTTCATCTCTGCCCACTAGGTGGAAGGGGTAATCACCCCCCTCTACCACTGGGACAACTAAATATGTCCAAATTCATGTCAAGTGACTGTCCTGGGATGCACAGTACCTCACGTTGAGAACTAATACTGTTCAAACAGCTTTCTAAAACCTTTCTGGATCTGGTCAAACCTCATCAGCTCCTGGTTAGGAACAGAGATCTACCGTGTCTTGTGGGACACTTAACACGGGGCAAGCTTTGGGAAGAGGACCGCACAGTCTTCTGGTAATGTCCTGTAGGATGAAGAGGAATGACAACCCCCAGAGTGCTGGGGAGAAGGATGGGGGTCCAGGCACAACCATCCCTCAGAGCCAGCATCGTCAATAAAACACTGTGGGGGCCTCTGAGCCTGGCCCCATTTGAGAGACTCTGGGGGAGAGAATTTCATCAGGATCAGATCTCTGAAAGTGGGCTTGTGTTGAATTACCTCAACTCAGATTCTAAGTACATTGGAACCGTGGTTAGGAATCCAGAAGGGAACCAGGTGTGTCTGGTGGCCAGGCTCAAAAGCTTCCTTGCACTATTTAGAGAGGAACTGTGAGTCTAAGTTTTAAAAACAATGGTCACAGAGGAAACAGACAAATAAGAAATAAAATACTTGATAAGCTAGGCGATGGGGTACAGAGTTCCAGAAACCTGGACACATTTGAAAAGGAAAGACGAGGAACATCTACATAGGATCGCTTAGCAGTATAGGGGGGTTATAAGCTTAATGTTTGTGTTGGTTCCTTTTTTATCTCCATACTGTTAAGGCACACTGTAACTGACATGAACTCAAGCAATACATATTAAAGGCTGTGTAAATATTAACAGGTATAAAGTAATAGGATTAACAGGATCCAAAGACAAAGTTGCTGCAATAATCTCTTAGACTAACTACTATATAATTTCCTCTTGTTTGGCAGTTACAAAGCTCTTCCTAAGATGGGATAACCTTGGTGCACATCCGCAGGAAACATATGTTGGTAGGACTCGAAAAGGAAAATCTGGTAATGTTGGGGTGAAAGGGGCAAACATGGAGGGAGTGAGAAAGGTAAATGAGGAGTACCAGCTGGGATCATGACACTGCTCAGAATTATCCCAATCAGAGAGGTAAGAAAACAAATTCCAAGACATTTTGAGACATGAAAAACCTCCCTCTCACAGACTTCACAGTCAAAGACTGGACAGTACAATATACAGAGGAATCTGTGAAACAAAGGGAAAATATGATATTAGGACCAAAATTAAATAGAAAAAGAAAAGACAACTATAAATGAACAGTGCTCGTCCTTGTGAGTATGAACACAGGTGTCAGAAGATGGAGGACTGAAGACCACTTTCAACTGCACTCTCCTCAAAGTTCAGACACCAAAGACAGAGATTCTGAGGCTGTGTGTGTCCTGGGAGCAGCTGAAACTGAGTTAGGACTTAGGGTGTTCTCACTCACATCAGTGGGACAAATGATGTTATACAACAAGTGCAAACGATTAAACTGTCCGAAGATGTCCCGAAGATTGTTAAAAAAAAGTGGATGAAGAAGGCAATGAGATTACACTGGTCAGAGTGTTTGGTATGTACCACTTCCTAATATCTCCATGGTCAGTGTCTGTTAACACTTTCACTGTCAGCATTTTTGTTCAGAAAGTCAGCATGTGCACATATGGCTCATTATCCGTTGACGGGGCCTAGGTCCTTCTGTTCATTAAGGATCCTGGGATGTGATCTACCAAGAAAGGACAAAAGAGGAGCTGGCAGCAGTGGGAAGTAACACATCACCTGACATTTCAAAATAAGTCCGATTAGCTAAAAATGAAGAATTTTTAAAATTGAGTGTTTTTTTAGGAAGTTTCTGAACATGTCAACTAATTTCAAGCCACTGCTATAATCTTGTTGACTTCAGTTTCTTCCTTTTATGCCACTTTTCCAGGGGATTCTAAGCCCTGGAACTGAAGATTTGAAAATAAATCTTGATCCTGTTCAATTTCTCCAATGCCATGTCCTGATGAATGCAGACGTCACCACATAGGCTCGCTGAGAGGTGTGCTCCAGTCCCTAGGACACCAGGTGTCTATTTCCAAAGGCCACCGAGGTCAGCTGTGGTTTACTTAAAGAATAAACCATCTCCTAGGACTACGTAACAGGGGCAATGTGTCTCTGGGAGGTGAGAACAATTTTCTAGAATATTTGCTCCACAATGAGGCTTGAATGTCAGGCATAGATTTTAGGAAGCTGATAAAACAGGAAACAGTTTCTATATTTGTGATGAAATGGGCACAAGATTCACGGAGGTCTTGATGAGTCTTTGGAGCCACGGTGCTGACGCTGGAGATAATAATCTCAGAGTCAGACTGGGATTCGTTCTGAAGACAGGCAGCAGACATCGGTGTCTGTTTGAGACTCTGATAAAATTGATTTGCATGTTTAGTTTCTTATTCTGTCTTCAGAAATTTTCAGGGGTCTCACAGGTCAACTTCTGCTTATGCATGGTGATGTCCAGGCAACAGAAATTGTACTGCAAAGTAAGAATTAGAGGCATTCTTAGAGAAGTATGAGGAGTTGCTGAAGGAGAAGGAGGCTCCAGAAGAAAATTTTGTGAGAGTCATCTGTCTTGGTAATGGAAGTACAGTTGTTCATGAATACATCATTCATGTAGGATGTAAACAGGCTGTCAGGAAACAAACTCTTCCATTTAAAATTAGTCAATAAAGAATCTTTTATAAAATACATTACTGAAAAAAAAAAAAAGAAACCTTGGAAATAATGGGAAATGGTCATAGTTGGTGGTTGTTTCACGTCTGCCCTTTTGGTTTACCCCTGGGCCGCGGTAACTGTCGAATGAAAGAGGACTTCAACACCACCTACGTGAAAGTAAAAATGACCTTATTGTAACTGCTGCTCTAGGAAATAAATCAGGAGGGACACACTGTGACGTCATATGGGCCAACTTTTGTAGGTGACGATGTCTTTTGCGTAAGTCATTTAACTTGTATCACTAGAGAATTTGTCTTCTTACATTAGGGTTATTTTGCTTCTCTTTAGACTTGCTAACTTACAGGTTAATGATTGGCCGATTCATGCTGAGCAGTTCTGGTGAGAAACCACCATCATGCAGGATTCATGCAGATGACAGACCTCAGGGAGAAGCAAGACTTGCCAAAGTTGATAAAAACTGGTTAATTGCTTAATCAGTCCTGACCTGATAGTTGTCTATATACACCCTGAATCCAGGAGAACTGGGCTTGGAGAGATATCACCATTGTTGCAAAAATTTTGTTTAATTCCATATAACTGTGACTACCCCACTGAAAACCTTCCAACCACCACACTGCCTAGAACACACCATTAATTTCTATCCCCCTTCTGAAGGTGATTTTGTTAAGGCAAGATCTTTAGAACCACACACAAACCAACAACAGCAACAAAAAACCTCACTACCTTAAAGGTGAATATAATTCTTCCATCCACTAAAGGCAAAACTTGAAATTAGAACAGAAGTGTAACTCAATTACAGATCTTGTCCATCATTTTAAGATGAACCATTCCATGAGCATGCATCCTGAAACCACAGAACTCCTAGAATCAATTCTACAAAGGAGTGCTCCGACCACAAGTACATCCTTTGGGGGAATTCCCAATGGATACCCGCACATCACAGACATGGGGAGCGTTAAGTTCCACATGGAATTTGCCAACTGGCTTCATGAGGAGCTCTCATGCCCTTGAACATCCTATTCCGTGAGGCTGAGAGCCTGTCATGTGTCAGTCAACTCAACCAAACCCTGTCCCATTTTATTAACTACAGAACATGTCAGGGAGAACCAGGCACATCATCTTCTTATGGAATAAAGATCAATAATATGGAGACAACATTACTGGTTCCCACATAACATCATCTCTCTCCAAAGTGACACTTCCTTTCTCAAATTTTTCTCTCATACTCACTGTCCATGTCCTCTTTGGTGGTATTTTATTTCTGAGGGTTTAAATTAATTGACTTAGTAAGTACTCTGTATATGTTTATCTGTGCAGAAAGTCACCTACTTTAAAAGTTACAAATAGCCACGTGAAACATCCAGGAAAGTGTGCCTTTAATAGGAAAGATGTCTGACCACAGACAAGTCTGATGAGGGTCACATGGCGATGTCTTCGAAGTGTGCTGGTGAGAGGGAAAAAAGAATTACCCCATCATAGGAAAGGGAGAAGACTATGGATACTTTACTGCAGACGGATGTGGCACTGGGGCCGAGAAGAAGTTCCCAAAGAGCATCCTATTCATTCCAGGGGAAAAAAAAAGTCTGTCGGACTCACTGAGATTTCTGTGGGGAAAATGTGAGATGCCATGCTCAGTAATCAAGGAAAAAGTGCCTTTTCCCACAGCACAGCAGGTCTCAAATTCAGCTGAAGAACTGGTCATTGTTACTGATGGGTCACTAGTCATCAAAGAGGGGCAGCAGCTGAGACGTGGTCCCTCCACAGCAACACGAAGTCAGCCTGGTGCTTGGAGGAAGAAAGTGACTGAGAGCTCAGGTGGGAAGTTGTAACTCCAGACACAGATCACATGATCTGAAAATGGGATTCCTTCTTCTTTGCTTCCAAGACAGGAAATACGAGATCTCTAAGGAATGGGCGATAGACATGAAGCAGCTTAACGTGGTTCTCAAGGTGTTCACCATCTAAGAGTTCCTGCACCATAATCTGGGGCTACATGTCAGAGATATAGTGCAAGGCCTGCGGAAACAAAACTAGACCTCAGTGATACTTAACGGACTCCATGTTTCAGTTTCTACATGGAGATGGTCTGAAAATGGGCTCCAGTTGGCCAAACTCAAAGATACCAGTAAGGAAGCATACTATGGCTTTTGAGGGAAATAATGGAGATGTGTTGGCCATGTTTGAATTCTCCTCCATAAAAAAGAGGTGTGTGTGGATTTCTGATGCTGGTCTACAGGGTTTCTGTGAAAATGCTGGATTTGGGGTGTGCACACATAGGCGACTAAGTACAAAGGGAGAGTGTGAATTTCACATCAGTACATCACAGAATTTTGAAAGGTAGGATCTGCAATAAACAAGTGGAAACATTGTGAATCATAATATATGTGTGTGTGTGTGTGTGTGTGAGGTGTATATTTCTTAGATCAGTATTATAAAGGAAATTTGAACTTTAACCACAAATTCTACAGAAATAAAAGGAACACAAAAATGCTACGCAAAGTTATGTCAAATCAAGTAACATTTATGAAAACAGGAGACATTTCCTGAAAGCTAAACTATAAAATTTGAATCAACATCAAACCAAAACATTCCTTATCTTATATCTATTAAAGAAACCCAATTGGTAAGCATAAAATTGTGCACAGAGTTGCAGGTCTAGAAGATTACCCTAGTGAAAACTATTAAACATTCAAAGAAGAAATACCTAAACTCAAAGTCTCTACAGACACATAATCATGATTTCATATTAAAAAATTCATATTACAACCTGCTCCTTAAATCTCACCTAGAATTAGGTACTTTCAATAGATTGCTGTGCAGAAAGAGAGGTCAACATGAGGGAGTAGAGACACTCACAGTTAGCCTTCTCCCACAAATGGAACAAGAAGTTCATCTACAAACCCATCAAATCACAGAGAACACTTACCGAACTACTGCAGAATGTCTCTAGCTGTGAAATACAGGATGATTTTCACAAAATCCGGTAAGAAAAAAGAGAGAAAAGAAAAACAAGAGAAAGAAAAACATCAGTGTGGTACCAGTCCTGCAAGGAGGGAGCGCCAAAGGAAAAAAGGCAGGCTCACACTAGGACATCCACTCTCTTGCTGGTCACCGGGGACACAAGTGGAGCTTAAGAGGCTCAGAGGAGAAAGGGGCAGCTGACTGACAGGCAGAACTATGACAAACGGGGTCCCAGTGATCTCTTGCCCGAGACTCGAGCAGGAACTGGTACTTGAGATTGGTGAGGAGCCCAGGCAGAGGGCAGGGGCTCAGATGATGAACAGAGAAAGCCTCAGAGGACTAGAGGGAAGTGTGAGCTGTGGCTAGCAGTGTGTGGAGCAGAACAGCCTGGGACCCCATAAAATGAGCACCACAGTCGACTTTAAGTGTGGGAAAGGGGCATAACTCAGACACAATACAAGTCATCTGTTGCCGGGCTCCAGTTTTGTTATATTCTTCTGAGAGGTGGGGAAGGATCATAGCCATCACTGCTACGCAGACAAAGGGCTGAAAGCTGAGTCCAGAGCCAGCAGCCCTGCATCTTCACAGGTGATACTGAGATTTGTTTATAGCCACAGGTAGAGATTTGCTTTCTCTGCACCCATGTGGAATTGCACATTTAGGACAAACAGGTAGTGAGTAGAGTTCTGGCAAACGGTGGGGATGAGTACGGGTATTAAGAAAGCGCAGTGTACTGAACTCTGCCATACACGGAAATGGGGCTAGGGTCTCCACTGATCCTGTGGCTAACCACAGACTCAGGTGTGTGACTGCATGCTTGCTATGGTGGGTCCTAGTGCCTGACATTGACATATCTGCAGTGGTGGTCCCTGGGGCTAGAACGTGGAGGAGGGGGACACCAGAACAGGGGGCTGACATTCCCAGAGCAAAGTGGGGAACAAAAGCAGCATCAAAAAATAGTATTTTGCAAGCCCACACAACAAGTGACAGACAACAGCATAAAGGACATTTCCAAGTGGACATCTCGATGGACTCTTCAGCCCCGCTGAAATGCTCCAATCCAGCCTACTATACAGCACATTTTAGAAACGGGTCTTTAAGCCACTATTCCAGCAACAGGGGAAAAAACAACGCCCCTGTCAAGACTGCGACAACCACAGAACGAAAAAAGGAGGTCCCGCTCAACAACAACAGTCAGAGCAGCCTCTGAACTGCACAACACTAACCACACCCCCAATTAAAGGGACAACAGCCAACACACATGGGGAAAAATATGGCAACCAACCATATTAAGAATGGCCATCACAATAAAAGTATTACACGTACAGAATCTGCACAGGAACACTCTTAAATAAAAAGAAACAAATAAAAAACACAAAACAGCCCCTCAAGACCATAGTAGACAACTGATACTCCTAAATCTATAGAGCCAGGGAAATGTAAGAAAAATGAAGATGCAAAAAAAACCCAATTCCAATTAAAAGAACAAGAGAAATCCCCTGAAAGAATGTGGGAGCACACTCATGGGTTAATGAATAGTAGGGTTCAAATGCAGAAAATTGCTGCTCCTTGTCTTTCTGAAAAGGGTAAGACAGCCCTAGCTTAGCTTAGGTGCAGGTTGTAGGTGTAGGGCTGTTTCTGTTTCTTGGAAAACCATTACCGCTTACCCTTGCTAAAACAGGAGAGCATTCTTCACTTACTTGGTTAGATCTTGATCTTTATGGAGTCTTTGTGCCTGCCTAGTTTCCATTATCAATTGTCTACCCTCTAGAAATTCTAATATTATCCCTAAACATATAGATTAAGACGAATGTTTCTGTTTTTCATAAAACTGCTGACATGCATACCTGCATATACACCATGCTCATTAGACATTCCTTTGACCTGTTTTACCTGAATCCTTTTTTTGACAATTCTCATAACTAGAACAATTTCAGAGAGGCTCACGGAGTTGGAGGGGGCCTGTGGCTGACTCTCACTCTCTTAACTTGATAAAGTCTTGACTAATTCATTCTTCCATGGTGAGTCTTTGCCAGACAAAGCCCACCAACAAAAAAACCATGAGACAGACTTCAACAATCTAATAAGTCATGTCTTCAAAAAGGGGGTGACAAAACCACTGAAAAAAATAGGGGGTTCTATGAATAGAGACAGAGAATACTATCAAAAAGAAACACAAAATATAACCAGGAGTCATTTCAAAACAGGAAACTCAATGGCTGATATAAGAGCTGAGCTAATGGCAGTCAAAGGCAGATTAGATAATGTAGAGAAATGAGTAAGTGACTTAGAAGACAGGAAAACAAAAGGCACGCAATCAGAACAGCAGGCAGAAGAGCAAGTCAAAAACCAATGAAAGCAATATAAGGGACCTATAGGATAATATAAAGTGTGCTAAACAACAAACAATACGGGTCCCATAGAAAAGAAAGAGAAAACAAGACTGAAAACTTATTTGAAAGAAAGAAAAAAAAAAAAAACTGACAACTTTCCAGACCTAAAGAAGGAAATAGATATCAAAGTATAGAAAGCACACATGGTCCTATACAACACCCCAAACAGACTTGTACCAAGACAAATTATAATTAAGATGGCGCGAGTTAAAGATGAAGAAAGCATTCTAAAGGCAGCAAGAGAAAAACAAAGAGGTAGTTACAAGGGAACCCCCATACGGCTTTCATCTGATTTCTCTACACAAACACTGCAGGCCAGAAGGGAGTGGCAAGATAGATTCAAAGTCCTGAATGAGAAAAAGCAGCAAACAAGGATACACTATCCAGAAAGACTATCCTTTAGAGTAGAAGAGATAAAGAATTTCACTGACAAGCAAAAATTGCAAGAGCTCAGCATGACTAAACCTAGGCTAAAAAAATAAGAGAGGTCTACTCAAAATCTATGGGATGCAGCAAAGGCAGGGCTAACAGGGAATTTATACCAATATAGGCCTTCCTCAAATAAGAAGTACAATCTCAAGTAAACAATCTAACCTACCAGCTAAAAGAATTTAAAAAATGAGGAAAAAACCTAAAAGTCAGCAGAAAGAAGGAAATAATAAAGATCAAAGAGGAAATAAATAAAACACAGATTAAAAAAAAAGAAAAATCAATCAAGACAACAGCTGGTTTTTTGAAAGACAAAACAAAATTCAGAAACCTCTGTCAAACTCACGAAGAAGAGAAAAGAGAGAGCACAAATAAACAAACTAGGAAAGGAAAATGGAGAAATTACAACAATATCACAGATATACAAAATATCAGCAGAAAATACTATGAACAATGATAGGGAAACAAAATGGAAAAACTAGACGAAATGGACAAGTTTCTGGAAACACAGTCCACCTGACACTGAATCAAGCAGAAACTGACCACTTGAACAAACCAAACACTAGATATGAAACCAAATTAGCAATAAGAAACGTCCCTACAAATAAAAGTCCAGGATCAGATGGCATCATAGGAGAATTCTACCAGACACACCAAGAACTCATACAGGTCCTTCTCAAACTCTGCCAGAAGACTGAAAAGGAGGGAATACTCCCAAACTCATTCTATGAAGCCACCATCACCCTGATACCAAAACCAGAAAAAGACACTAACAAAAAAGAAAATGATAGGCCAATATTACTAACAAACGTAGATGAAAAATCCTCAAAAAAATTAAAAATTACCAAACAGAATACAACAGGACATTAAAAAGACCATACACCACAATCAAGATGGGTTGATCCCAGGAATGCAAGGATGGTTAAACATACATAAATTAATCATGTAATACACCACATCAACAAGAGAAAGAAAAAAAATCTGTGACCATCTCAATAGATGTAGAAAAAGTACTTAATAAAACTCAACACCCGTTTATGATAATAATTCTCACCAAAGTGTGTAGAAAAATAACATATATATGTTCATGTATAACTGAAAAATTATGCTCTACACTGGAATTTGACACATTGTAAGATGATTATAAATCAATAAAAAATGTTTAAAAAATAAATATAACTGAGCTAAAAAAAAAAAAAAAGAAAAATAACATATCTGAACAAAATAAATGCTATTTATGACAAACCTACAGACAGCATAGTAGTCAACACTGAAAAACCAAAAACTTTCCCAATAAATTCTCGGACAAGACAAGGTTTTCCACTGTCACCACTCCTATTCAACACACTCCTGGAAGTACTAGTCACAATAAACAGGCAAGAAAAAGGAATAAAAGGGATCCAAATTGGAAAAGAAGAGGTAAAAAATTGTGACTATACGCAGATGACATGATATTATACATAGAAAAATTTTAAATTTCCAGACATAAACTACTAGAACTAATCAAACATTACAGCAATTTGGCAGGATACAAGATTAATGTACAAAATTCAGCTACATTTCTTTACACTAATGATGAATAAACAGGAAAGGAAGTAAAGAAAGAATCCTTTTTAAGATAGCATTCAAAGTAATAAGAGAGCTAGGAATAAATCTAACCAAGAAAATGAAAGACTTATATATGGAGAACAACAAAACACTGATTAATGAAACTAAAGAAGACTTAAAAAAAAAATGGAAAGATATCCCATGCTCCTGGATTGGAAGAATCAATATTTTCAAAATGGTCATACTGCCCAAGGCACTCTACAGATTGAATGCAATGCCTATCAAATAACCCAGGACTTATCTCACAGATCTAGTATAAATCATAATAAAAATTACATGGAATTGCTAAAGACAGAATTGCCAAAGCATTACTGAAGAAAAAGAATCAGGTCAGAGAAATAAACCTCCTAGACTTCAGACAAAACTGCATAGCTACAGTAATCAAAACAGCATGATATTGGTACAAAAACTGACATATGGATCAATGGAACAGAACAGAGAGCCCAGAAACGAAACCACAAACTTTTGTGCAGTTAGTTTTTGACAAATGAGTCAAAAACATATAAAGGAATAAAGACAGTCTCTTCAGCAAAAGGTGTTGGGAAAACTAGACAACAGCAGGTAAACCAATTAAGCTAGAACACTCCATGACACCATACACAATAATAAACTTAAAATGCATTAAAGAGTTAAACATAAGACATAATAAACCTCCTAGAAAAAAATATAGGCAAAATATCTCACATACGTTTCAGGAATCTTCTACATTAGTCTACTCAAGAAATAGAAATAAAAGCAACAATAAACAAATGGGACTTAATTAAAGTTACAAGCTTTTGCAAAGCAAAGGAAACCATAAGCAAAACAAAATGACAATGTACAGAATGGGAAAAATACTTGCAAAATATCAATCTGACAAAGGCTTGATCTCTCCAGAGTATATAAACAGCTCATATGACTTAATACGAAAAAAAACAACAACCCAATCCAAAAATAGGCAGAAGACCTATACAAGCAATTCCCCAGGGAAGACATATTAATGATCAATAGACACATGAAAAAATGCTCAATATCACTGATTACACGAGAAATGAGAGAAACGCAAATCAAAACTACAATGAGGTATCACCTCACAATAGAATGGCCATCATTCAAAAGTTCAGAAATGATAAATACTGGAAAGGCTGTGGAGAAAAGGGAACCCTTCTACACTGCTGGTGGGAATGCAGTTTGGAGCAGCCATTGTGGAAAACAGTACAGAGAGTCCTCAAAAGACTAGGAATAGACTCACCATATGACCCAGCAATCCCACTCCTGGGCATATATCCAGAAGGAACCCTACTTCAAAAAGACACCTGCACCCCAATGTTTATAGGAGCACTATTTGCAATAGCCAAGACATGAAAACAACCTAAATATCCATTGACAAATGACTGTACAAAGAAGCTGTGATATATTTATACAATAGAATACTATTCAGCCATAAAAAGTGACAACGTAATGCCAGTTACAGCAACATGGACGTCCCAGGAGAATGTCATTCTAAGTGAAGTAAGGCAAAAAAAAAAAAAGAAAGAAAACTACCACATGGTATCACTCATCTGTGGAATCTAAAAAAATATAAAACAGAAACAGACAGACTGGGAGTTCCAGATTTACAGATACTGAAAGGTATGTATAGAATAGATAAACAAGTTTATACTGTATAGCACAGGGAAATTTGGTCAAGATCTTGTAGTAGCTCATGGTGAAAAAGAATATGAAAACGAATATATGTATACTCATGTATGAATGGAAAACTGTGCTGTACACCAGAAAGTGACACAACATTGTAAACTGAGTATAACTCAATTAAAACAAACAAACAAAACACGAACAGAAAAGAAATGAGAAAAAAGGAGTAGCAATACTGATATCAGACAAAGTACTTTTTTAAAAAGGTCATAAAAAAACACCAATAACTACACTATATAATGATTTAAGGAGCAATACATGATGAAGATATTACACCTATTTAAGTATCTGCATCCAATATAGGAGCATCTAATCATATAAAGCAAATAGTAACAGATTAAAAGGGAGAAGTTGATAGGAACACAATCACTGTCAGAGACTTTCATACTCCATTAATATCGTTGGAGAGAACTTTCAGATAGAATATTAATAAGGGAGGAGAGAAACTAAATCACACGATAAAATAATTGGACTTGGTTAATATTTTCTGAACATTACATCCTCCAAAAATAGAATATACATTATTTTCAAGTGCACATGGAACATTTTCAAGGATAGATCATGTACGAGAGACAAAAGAATTTAAATTTAAAAAGGATAGAAATTATTTCAAAAAATTTAAAAGGATGAAAATTGTTTCAAGAATCTTTTCTGACCATGATGCCATGAAACCAGAAATCAATCATAAAAAAAAAAAAAAAAAAACGAGGGAGACAAAAAAATTCAGCATGGAAATTAAACAAAATACTACCAAACATTCAATGAATCAATAATGAAATTAAAGAAGAAATTAAGACACACATTGAGACAAAAGAAAATGAAAACACAATCACACAAAATCTATGTAATGCTGCAAAAGCTGTCCTAAATGAGACGTTCAGAGCAATACAGGCCTTCCTTAAACATGAACAATCTCAAAAAAAAAAAAAAAAAGAAAGAAAAGCCTAACTTACCGAGTATTAAAAAAAAAAAAAAAAAAAAAACAGAAGATGAAACCAAAAGTCAGCAGAAGGAAGGAAATAACAAAGATCAGAGGGAAAATAAATAAAATAAAGATTTAAAACAAAACTGAACATCAGTCAAACTAGGAGTTGGTTTTTTGAAAGACTAAACAGAACTGACAAACTTATGGAAAGGTTCACCAAGAAGAAAAGACAGAGAAGACAAATAAACAAAATAAGAAAAGAAAATGGAGAAATTATAACCAATATTACAGAAAGGCAAAATATACTAAGAGAATTATTATGAACAACTCTAGGGAAACATAACCTAGAAGAAATGGACAAGTTTCTTGAAACATACAGTCCACTAAGACTGAATCAAGGAGAAGTTGACTACTTTAACAGATGGTTCACCAGAAATGAAATAGAACTAGCAATAAAAAATCTACCTACAAATAAAAGTCCAGGGCCTGATGGATTGCCTGGGGAATTCTACCAAACATACAAAGAAGAACTCATACAAATCCTTCTCAAACTCTTCCAAAAAATTGAAAAGGATGGAATACTCACAAAATCAGTCTATGAACAACCATCATCACCCTGATACCAAAACAAGACAATGACACTATCAAACAAGAAAATCACAGGCCAATATTACCAATGAACACAGATGCAAAAATCCTCAACAAAATATTAGCAAACAGAATTCAATGGCACGAAAAAAGATCATACACCATGATCAAGTTGGATTCATCCCAGGAAAACAAGGATAATTCAGCATATACAAATCAATCAATATCCACAAAAGACGCAGGAAAAATCACATGATCATCTTAATAGACATAAGAAAGGTATTTGATAAAATTCAACAACTATATATGATAAAAACCCTTACCAAATTGGGAATAGAGGGAACATATCTGAACACAACAAAAGCTATTTATGACAAGCCTTTAGCCAGCAAAATACTGAATGCTGAAAAACTGAAAACCTTCTGACTAAAATCAGGGACAAGACAATATTGCCCACTCTCACCAATTCTATTCAACATAGTCTTGGAAGTTGTAGCCACAGCCATCAGGCAAGAAAAGGAAATAAAAATACTCAAAATCAGAAAAGAAGAGATAAAATTGTCACCATATGTGATGACATGATACTATATTTACAAAACCCTAAAAGCTCCACACAAAAGCTACTAGAGCTAAGAAAAGAACTCGGTAAGGAAGTAGGGTAAAGGATTAATGTACACAAAGATGACGCATTTCTTTATACTAATAATGAATCAACAGGATAAGAAAAAAATGCCTTTAAAAAGTGAACGAAAAACAATAAAATACTTAGGAAGAAATGTGAACAAGGAGGTGAAAAATTTATATATGGAGAACTACAAAACACTAGGTAATGAAATTTAAAAAGACACAAAGAAATGCAAAAATACTTCATGCTTTAGGATTGCAAGAATTAATATTGTTAAAATGGTCATAATGCCGAAAGCAATGTACAGATTTAACTTGATCCCTATCAAATTAATCACGATATTTTTTCAAGAACTGGAACAAACGACCTAACTGTTTTATATGGAATCACAAAAGATCCAGAATTGCAAAAGCAATATTGAACAAAAAGAATGAAGCGGGATGAATAATCCTCACAGACTTCAGACAACTGTTATAGAGCTACCATAATCAAAATGACAAGTTATTGGCATAAAAACATATATATGGATCAAAACAACAGAATAGAGAGCAGAGAAATAAATCCATGGACCTATGGTGATTTAATCTCTGACAAAGGAAACAATGGAGAAAAGACAGTCACTTCAACAAGTGTTGTCAGGAAAATTGGATTGGAGAACTCTCTCATGCTATACAAAAAAATAACTCAAAATGGCTTAAAGACTTTAACATAAGACAAGGCACAATAAATCTCCTAGAAGAAAACATAGGCAAAATATTCTCTGGCATAAATCTTGGCAACGTTCTCCAACAGCTGTCTACCCAAGAAATGGAAATAAAAGCAAAAATAAACAAATCGGACCTAATTAAACTCATCAGCTTCTACAGACAAAGGAAACCATAAGCAAAACAAAACAACCACCTATGAAATGGGAGAAAACATCTGGAAATACTGCAACTGACAAAGGCTTAATTTACAGAATTTATAAACACTTCACACAACTTTAATTTCAAAACAACAAACAAATCCAAAAATGGGCAGAAGATATAAACAAGCATGTCTCCAGTGAGGACATATGAATGACCAATAGACATATGTAAAAATGCTTAATATTGCTAATTATCTGAGAAATGTAAAAACTACAGTAAGGTATCATTTCACATCAGTCAAAATGGCCATCATTCAAAACTCCACAAACCATAAATGCTGGAGAGGGTGTAGGGAAAAGGGAGTCCTCCTACACTGTTGGAGGAAATGCAATTTGGTGCAGGGACTATGGAAAGCAGTATGGAGATTCCTCAAAACATTAAAAATAGACTTACCATTTGACCCAGCAATCCAACTCCTGGGCATACATGTGGAAGGAATGATGATGCAAAAAGATACATGTATCCCAGTGTTCACAGCAGCATGATTTATAATAGTCAAGATATGGAAACAACCTAAATGTCCATCAACAGATGACTGGATAAAGAAGTTGTGGTATATTTATACAATGAAATACTATTCTGTCATAGAAAAGAATAAAATGAGGCCATCTGCAAAAACATGGATGGACCTAGAGATGGTCATTGTAAGTGAAGGAAGCCAGAAAGACAAAGAAAAATGCCATATGATATAACTCGTATGTGGAATCTTAAAAGACAAAAAAAAAAAAAAAAAAAGACACCAAGAACTTACCTACGAAACATAAACAGACTGTCAAAATTAGCAAATAATCTTATACTTCTTGGGAAAGGGACTGGGAGGTAATACATTTCGGAGCTTACATATTTAAAAATGTTAGCCACTAGACATAAAAACAGATCGTAAAAAAGTTTCTTTTGCATAGCACAGGGAATGGTGCTCAATATCTTGTAATAATATTTAACTGAAAAAATATGAAAAAGAATATATGTATGTATATCCAAGATTAAAACACTGGGCTGTAAACTAGAAATTGAAACATTATAATTGATTGTACTTCAATGAAATAAATGAATAAATAAATGAATATGTAAAATAAAGAAAGTAACTTGCACGTTGTAGGTATCAAATAATTATTGAATAAAATGAGTCAAAACATAGAATCTAAAAGAGGAAAAAAATGGGTGATGAAATAAAAAATCTCTATTGTATAATCTCTATTAAAGAAATTCCATCTGTCATCATAGAATTGTGCTTAAAGAAGTTTCAGGTTCAAAAGATTTCAGAAGTAAAAACTATCAAACATTCAAGGAGAAATACCTAAACTCGGACAAATACTTCCACAGATACATAACTGTGATTTCATATTAAAGTATTTCATATCACAACCTGTCCTTAATGTATAGATAGTATTAAATTATTTCAAGAGATTGGTATGAAGTCTACATTTTACAAAGGTATGCACTTTCATTAATGCACAAACATACTAACACATCAGACAGAAGCCTTTGTTTTATACATGTAAAGGAGAAAAAATATCAACAAAATCATACTTTTATTTATATCAGGTTTACATATTTTTAGAGATTGTTCATATGTGGATTCACAGACATCTAATTTATGAACTTAATGTCTTCCATTTCCTACTATGAATGTGTTCAGCTACAAGACTGCTAGATTTCTTTCTAAACGTTTCAATACGACAGTCAACATACCAGTAATGAGTTTTGTATGTCTCAATTATTTCATGATTCCTATACATGGAAATGCCTTACAAAGGGCACATAACTTTAAAATATTGACAGAAACAGTAGAAACAACATCCAAAACATCTTTTTACTTTCTGTTGCCAGCACATTCCTGTCACAGATACACACTCAACTCACTCTTCAAACTCTCCTCAGAGCTTCACTATAAACCCTTCATTTTGGAAATTCCATCTCCTTCCAAAAAAGGACCCAGATACACTCTATGGTACTGCCTTGTTTTATTTTTCATCCTAGAATTTAGAAACAGATGAGATATTTGGCAAGAGTGGGGAGTTTGCTTATCTTCAGTGTCTTTCACAGGGAGATAACCTCACTAGATTCTTAATCCAGTCTATCTGGTTCCTGATGAATTCTGAGACTTGGGTGAGGTTCGCACATGACAGGTGCTAAATCCATTTTAACTGAACGCAGACCAAACAATGGACACTACTTAACTCACAGAACACACTGTGCTTTTAATGCATATGTGGATAAAAGTTTCTTGTATATTGGCTGATACCACTTCCATTCGACTAAGTTCCCAGAAAATAAAAGGAAACTCACATCACTCCACAGAGGACTGAGACTTTTCTCTGACTGTGTGCACACACCTTGAGAAGGACTGGTCTGGAAGCCACTGTTCTTCACATTTGCTTTTGATTCCAAGATAACCTTAGCTAATCCTCACTTATTACTTAGGGCAGGGTGGAGGCATGGGGAAAATAATCCTATTTAATTGACAATAAACATTATGATCAAGGACTATGTCCAGAGACGAGCAGATGTAAATATATCTCAGAAATAGAGCGCCCATTATTCAGTAAAGAACACATACATGATGAAATGGAAACAATGAACTAACAAACACCAACTGACCAAAACCAACACAGGGATAGCAAATTCAAGGTAAATTCAGGAAAGAAACAATGGGGACCTTTTCTCCTGGAAGATGCGTTCTCTGACATTTGCAGGATATGACATTTAGTCCTGTTCAAATCTTTTTGCATGCTGAGAACTTTCCAGAACTTTCCAGAAGAAATAAGAAGGTGATGGAGCATGTAAGGTTTTCGTATTTTTTAACTGTCTAATTTCTTCAACAATGGATGGGTTTGAAAGACTTTCAAAGACAATGACTTTAAAAAAAAAGGTCAAGTGAGAAAATTTGAAATCAGATGTCGATGTTGCCTCTGCCATTCACATTAAGTGTCTAGCTCTTCTTTGATGAGGTTGTTTAACACCTCAAAGTGTTTCCAAACCCCTTGACATTTCATGGAAATATGGTGATCCTTTCCTGAGACAGACTACTGAGGTCCCTCAGAAGCTATGCTGAAATGTACAACCTGGGTAATTATTTAACACCAGAATCCCTATTCTCTGTAAATTGGTTTCAAGGTGGGAACCTCCTTCTTTATACACCACCTGTGTTACTGAACATGCCATGACTGTGTTTCACTTTCTTCATGCATTTTGAGTACAACTAGCGTACACGGGGTATGCTGTCCAACATCGACTTTCTTTCACATACACATCAGTCAGTCCGACCAGACTGGCTAGAGACTTGCTTCTTTGGCCAAGGAACTTCGCTGACAAGGGTCCTTTTTACTTCAACCATACTCCTATGAGTGTAACTGAATGACCCCTGGAAATGGCTCTGGACCTTTCTTCATTATCAGGTCCTTCAGGATTTCTTTTCACCAAATCTCACTATTACATTCATGGTTTCAAAAATGTACCCATCAGGAACAGAAATCCCCGGGGACACACACTAACTCATTCACTCACCAGTTCTGGGCACTCAGGATGCAGCCAACTCCAAACACCAAAGACCATGACACCGTGGAAGTGACTCTTTAGTGGATGAAGACTGCCTATGAAAGGAAAGAATGCTCATAAAGTGGGAAGTAAATCGGTTTGAAGTGTGGAGGTTTACTACACTGTGGGCAGAAGTAGAAAACCTCCTGAGTCAGCACAAATCCAGTGTATCAGGAACAGAGAGGGAGACAGGGAGACCACCTAGAGAGCAACTAGGAAAAGAAGCAAGTCTTGGTGAAATGTGCAGTCATTGCAAAGACCGAGGCTGTATTCTGGCTGAGGGGAGCTTGTTAACTCTTACTAACTAGCATTTCTCAAACTTTTCCATGACTGACAAATAACTGAATAACTCTGGATGTGAGAGGGTGTCCTGCACACTGTAGGGTGTGTAAAAGGATACTTTACTCCAACCACTGCGTGGAAGTTGTCAACACCTCTCTCTCACTGGGACAAACATGTCACCATTCATGTCAAGTGTCTCTCCTGGGAGGCGTGGTAGCAACAGCTTGAGAACCAATACCATTCAATCAGCTTTAGAAATCCTTTCAGATCTGGTCCAACTACAGCTCTTCGATAGGAACAGAGAGTTCTACTGAGGGGACCAGTGACCTGGGGGACTCTTAACACAGGGCAAGCTTTAGGAAGAAGACCCCACTTTTGCTGACAAGTGTGCTGTGAGACCAGGAACAATGACGTGTTTCAGGGCACTGAATAGAAAGGCAGGGGTCAAGCACAGCACTGAACACCCTCCATCAGAACCAGCATCATAAATGAAACACTTGGGGGAACTGTGAGTGTGTCCCCATTTGAGAGACATGCGGGGTCAAAGTCTCAGCAGGATGAGAACTCTGAAAATGGAAAAGTGGTGAATTATCTCAACTCAGATTCTAAGTACATTGGAATCGTGGTCAGAAATCTTAGAGAAATTCAAGTGTGTCTCGTGTCCAGGCTCAAAATCTTCCTTGCACTATTTAGAGACGCAGTAAGGAATTTAAGATGTAAAAACAATGATTACGGACAAAACAGAAAAAAAAAGACAGAAATTAGCTGATAAAGTGGGAGAGATGGTGTACAGACTTGCAGAAACCTGATCAAATTTGAGAAGGAAAGTCCAGGAACATCTATACAGGATGGCTTAGCAATATTGGGGGTTTAAATCTCCATGTTTGTATAGGACGGTTCCTTTATTATTTGTCATATTTATAAGGCATATTGTGAGCGACACGAATTCAAGCCAATCAGGAGAAAATGTCATGTGATTTTGTAGGTCTAAAGTTACACGATTCACAGGATCCAAACACCAAGCTGCTATAATAACCTCTCAGATTAACTACTGTTTAATTTCACTTTGACTGGCAGTTCCAAAGCTCTTCCTACGATGGGGTCATCCTGGTGCACATCCCCGGGGAACACACGTAGGGAGGACTCCAGAAGAAAAACATGCTAATACTGGGGTGAAACAGGCAGCGTTGGAGGGAGTGAGAAAAGTGGATGAGAGGTGTCAGCTGGGATCATGACCCTGCTCACAATTGTCCCAGAGGTAAGAGAACAAATTACAAGACATTTTGAGACATGAAAGACTTCCCTCCCATTGACTTCACAGTCAAAGGCTGGATAGCAAAATACACAGCAGACTCTTAAAGGAAGAGAAAATAGGAAACTGGGATGAAAGCAAAAGCGAAAAGCAACAGTAAATGAATGTAGTTGGCCCTTGTGAGTATGAAGACAAGTGCCAGACATAAGATGGAGGCTGGAGACCACTTTCAGCCACGCTCTCCTCAAAGGTGAGACATCACAGAGACGCTGAGGCTGTGTGCATCCCAGGAGCACCTGGGACTGAGTCAGGACTCTGGTGTTCTCACTCAAAAGTACGATAATCAGAGTACCAGTATTATAGTCAGAACAAAAGAAATCTTAGGGAATTTATCTGATAAATCACTTAAAGAAAAAAAACCAGAATGAACATGAATAAAAATTACAGGAAGAAAAGACAAAGAAGAGGTTCTTTGCCTGTTTCAGGGCCTTGAAAATAACCAGAGCTACAAAGAAGGGAATATGCTTTTTCCTTTCTAACTTCTAAAAATTAAAGCAACTACTATCAGGCTTTATTGCTTGCCTGGAAAAACAACTCAATCCATGAATAAATAATGTATTAAAGACTGTATCATAAAAAAGGTGTTTGGAAAATAGAGCAATGAGAATGAACTGCTCATGTATCTTCCTCACAAGAGGGTGTTGGGCATCTGCCTGGAAGGTCCTCTTAGTGAGAAGGACGACAGAGCCCCGTCTGGGGAGGGTGGGGGTAGATACCTGTTTGTGCTGATCTGTTCCTCCCCTCAGGGATTGGAGACTTGCCCTAAGGTCTCTTAAGGAAATCACTGGAGGCCTGTTATACTAAACAGTAACATCTTCAGTTTGAGAAGATAAGTTTTAATGTATCTCCTCAATGTTAAAGAAACAACTTTCCATTTAGGGACACATGTCTTGGACTTAACCCGTTCTGGATCTCAGGATCCAATAAATCTCACTGTCCTTGAAACATCTCATATGTACTGTGATTTCTCACTTACCCTAAAGGTCAAGTATCTAGATTAACTTCAGCTTCTCTTAAAACTAACCTCAAATAATAACAACGGATGTCCAGAAAAGCTCCTCCCTGCCAACCAGGATATCCTAACAAAATGTCTATGTCACCAAGGTCTTAGGTTGACAACCATTGGCTCCTTATAGGTCAGGACACAGATGGACACTATAAAAGAGGCACATGTACAGATTCTCTCCACCAGCTGGTGCACGGCACGCTCGGCTTCTCCTGTAGGAGGACTAGAGGAACTCGCAGGATGAAGATTCTGTTCCTGACTCTTGTACTTGGTGTGCTTTGTGCTGCCCAAGAATCTGAAACTGTGGATGCTGCAACAGAGGTACCAGGGACAGTCTCATCTGGGCGGAGGTCATGTCTGTGTGTAAGCGTGTCTGTGTCCCCTTTTGAGATGTGGGAATGTGTATCCGTATTTCCGTGCCCCTCAGGTAGCCACCTACCTCCAGCTCAGAACTGCTCCACTAATTGGCACCTGCACTTCTCCTATGCTGTCTCTGTATTCCTTGTACCATCTATCACTGGGCTCTCCCGCATCTTCACTGTCCTTGTAAAGGAGCTCTTCCACTCCACAGGGGTAAGCTATCTATTAAAAATCTCCACTGCATGTTTTCCTTTTGCGCTGGGTTTTCACATTCTTTTATGAACCCTGCTTTGTTCATACCAGGTAGGTAAAAAAAAAAAAAAAAAAAAAGAATTGTGCTGATGTGCAGAAGTGAAGTGAAACTCATGGTGGATGGTGGTGGACACAATGAAAAGAGATCATGTACAGTTTCTCAGGTAAATTTTGCTTTCAGGTTTCAGAATGGAAACTGATTTATATCTCAGAGACAAGTGAGAACTATCCATGCCAATTTATCATCTATATTGTTGACATTGAGACAGGAACCTTCAGGATTTGCAGATGTTAAGTAACAATAACACACAGGGAAAACTCACATAAAGCTCCAGCCCTGAGAAAAGGTCTGGCTTCCATATTTGCTGTGAAGTACCTGGGTTAAGTGGAAGAGTGCGACTCCCGGAGTTTTGAGGATTAGAAGGGTCTCTGCAGTTTCTCAGTCAGGTGTACGATCAGCAGGTCCTGGAGACTTTGTTCAGAGGGAAACTCACTGATGCTCCACTGGAGTCAAGTCATTAAAGAAATGCCAATGCAGCAGGAACAAGAGGGTTCTGACCTCCACCCTTACAGCCCTAGGGCCTTAAGTCCATGTCCAACTTGTAGGACATACTTCCGCCTCAGCCCCAGAGGCTGTGGGGACATGTATGAAAAAGTGGCCACTATCCTGAAGGACTCTCAGTGATTTACAATCATCACTAAATGTATTAAGTTCACCACAGCTCCCAGTGATGCTCATGGAATGTTCTCCACTTGGCAGGGGTTTTACTAGGGGCATGCAAACTCAGATACATATTTTGAAGAATGAAAGCATTAAGAAGACAACTAAGAGCTTTATGTTTGGAGAGGTAGTTTTAAAGATATAGAAATATATATAACTGACTGTATATTATATATATTTGATAGCCTACATATTATCAAATTACACCCACGCACACATGGATATATTCTAAAATAGCTGGCAGACATTTTAAGACCATCATATTACCTTCTTGTTCCTCACCCTGATACCAAAACCAGGCAAAGACACTACCAAAAAAGAGAATTATAGGCCAATATCACTGGTGAACATAGAAGCAAAAATCCTCACCAAAATAATAGCAAACAGCACATAAATGCAACAGCACATAAAAAAGCTCATACATCACGACCAAGTGGGGTTCATCCCAGGGACACAAAGGTGGTTCAACATAGGGAAATCAATCAATGTAATACATGACATCAACAAGAGAAAGGACAAATCCACATGATCATCTCAATAGATGCAGAAAAAGCATTTGATAAAATTCAACACCCATTTATGATGAAAACTCTCCTCTCTCCAAAGTGGGTATCGAGGGAGCATATCTCAACATAATAAAACCTATACATGACAAACCTATAGCCAGCATAGTACTCAATGGTGAAATACTCTATATGTATTTGACTGACTTTCACGTGGCAACATTTTTTGACACACATGCATATCTGTCTCTTTCCATGTTTAATTCTCTTACAGGCTTTTGATAAAAGAGCTTGTGTTTAGATACATGTGAACACATTTTTGTCTTTTTTGTTGTTGTTCTCTGTTACATTACAACATCTCTGTTGTTTCTTAGAGAATTCTAAGAAACCTTCACCAATCTTGTGAAACAACTAAGGTGTGTCTTGATAGTTACGTGTTTCAAGAAAACCCTTATAACTTTTCTTATTCCAATTATGGATTTTTTCATATTTATTATGCTTTAAACATGATCTGCTTTGTATTCCTAGTTTATCTTTGGAATGTCTGTTCAGATTTTATGTATAACCAGACATTCTTGTCATTTGACCATTACTTTATCTTAGAGGACTTATTTCTTCTCTTCTGAATGTCACCTTGTTCACAGGCACTAAGGTGATAGGTGACACTGATACTAGGGAGGGTGAAACAAAGAAAATCCCGATTAAATGTGAAATCGTTCATTATTTTTAGTCAAGCAATTTGATTATGTTTTCCTTTAAGCTGCAAAGGAGTACGCACAATAGAAACTGTCACGGGAAAAAAGCAAGAAGATGGCAGTTATGTCATAGACTGTAAGTATGACCATTTTATGCGTAAAAGTATATTAGGGTTGAAATCTTGGCCTCAAATTCTTTCAAGAACTCCATAGTTAAAAATTGTAGTTCTACCATAGAAGAGAGGTACAAGCAGGCTATAGACCCTAAATTTTCTGGGCACTATATTTTGTGAAAAGCAAAGGCTTAAATCACATGACTTGGATGGCCTGTCTCAACCTCGAGCGTAGTCAATGACAGACTAACCACATGTACATAGAACTGATATTTCAGGAGGTTCTCAGGTGCTCAATACACTTCCTAGATTATTTAAAACAATCTCAGGAACTAAGTTCCCAAGGGTCTATCTTGAGTTTACACATCAAATTCAATCTGCAGGATACATTTTTTGAATACAGTCCTAGAACATCTTAATACATTCCTATACAGCCAAGGATCTTAAATCCTCTCACAAATAGTGATATCAAACATGAAGATTATTGATTCATAAACATGATTTCTGGTCAAAGCAATTAGGTTGGAAGCTATGTTTTAAATGTCTAAGTTCTTTCTAATGGCCCTAAACGGCACTCCAAAATTTAAATGATTCAGGGGTACAGAGTTGATGAAAATTTAAATAGGTCCCAATATGAGGTCCCAACGCTGGTGTAACATGAGAAATAGCACAGGGGTTGTTTAATAAACAGAAACAAGTGAAATATACGCGTTAAGGATTTCTGTACATATTCATCAATAACTTCATATATCAGGACATTTCCTAAAGAATGTTTTTTTTAATTCCTATATTATTTTCATTCGGCTGAATCATTCATAATTCTACTATTTATCCTATAAATTTCTCCTTTTTGGGGAATCCTTTCTGCCTAGATGTTGCCAGGTCAATTTAAGAAGGGAGGGAAAGGAACAGCTGGCCTGTTTTGCAGGTCACTTGGGACCTAGTGGTTGCAGCCCGCACCACCCAGTGTTGTTCTGGGGACATAAGTTTCAGCCACAGCCAGCAGAGCACCAGCAGTACCTTGATCACAGCAGGAGTGCGCAGGAGGTGGATTTATTCTCACTGCCTCCTTCACCTTCAAAACAAACAGAGCCTATTGTGAGACGGTCTGGAAACCCTCCTATGTAAAACTATTGGGATCACAGAGGTGGGGACTGAGAACCAGAAGAGATGCATGAAACCTGATTTAAACTGTCCCAGTGGAACCCAAGGCCCATGGACTTGGAGCGGCCTTGGGCAAGGTGGAAGACTTGTCTGAAACTCTGAAGTTGCGCTGGCTGTTACTTAGTATTTGCTCTGGCAGACACGTGCTGTTTCAGTGTTCCAGAGAGTGGGAGTCATATTTTTGTGTTTTGGGAACACAGCTGGGCAGTTTTAAATCAGATCAGACTGAGTGGTTGAATAAGGTGTAAAAGAGGGCTAGAAGGGAGAAGGATGTAGTGGTAATCAGAGCAGATCAGCTTGTTCTTCTGAAGAGAAATGTGGCAGGGGGTGGATGGAGCCAAAGAGGTGAGTAAACCACTCCCAGGGGTGTGAATTCACTCTTAGGTGATCACTTCCTCCATATCTTGGTGAGTAAACATGTCCTAACAGCGACACACAGGGTTCTGGCCTCATCACATCTGTTACATAACACTTAAAAACTGAGGGGCTGAGGAATGACATCATTCCTACACAACGTGCAGAAGGCAGTCTGCTAAAGGGCAGCACTCATAACACCAACTTTTCGATGGTAATCCGATTTTGGTCCCGAAAAGAAATCAACCCCATTGCTGGGATACTGGAAATGTGCAGAGTTCTTGAACTTGCATGTGATAATATGCACATGTTGTTAAAAAGACAAAATACACACGGTGGCTTTCTTAGAAGCCAACATTCAACAGGACATTCTAGTAAGACTGCAATTTGTGGCCAGGTTAAATGTATGAGAAGGTGGTGATTAGGAAGGTGTTTCCCTGTAGCACCAGTGCAGTGATGGAGTGACACACGGCCCCCCACAGGCTAAAGCACAATCAGTGAAGATGCATCTGTACACATGTCTGTTCTCACTCACTCACAGATGACGGTACAAAACAAGTGAAAATTATTCAACTGACTGAAGATATCCTGATAGTAACTGTTGAAGAGGTGGATGAAGAAGGCAATGAGACCGTTCTTGTGTTCGAAGTGTTTGGTATGTACGACATCCTACTGTCTCCATGGTCAGTGTCTAGTAATCCTCCCACTGTCAGCATTTTTATTCAAAAAGTCACCAGGTGCACATATGGCTCATTACCCATTGACAAGGCCTAGGTCGTTGTGTTCATTAAGGATCCTGTGATGTGATCTATGAAGAAACAAAGGTGATAAGAGGAGCTGGTAGCGGTGGGAAGTAACAGATCACCTAACGTTTCAAAATAAGTCCCATGTGTTCAAATTTAAGAATTTTAAAAATATAGTTGTTTTAAAAATATTTTCGGAACTTGTGAAGTAATTTTAAGCCATGGGTATGAGCCGGTTGACCGCAGTTATTTCATTTTATGCCATTTTCTAATGCATTCTAAGCCATGGGAATGAAGCTTTAAAATACATCTTCATCTTGTTCGACTTCTCTCATGCCATGTTCTGATAAATGCAGACATCACCAAAGGAGAGCACATAAGCTTACTGAGAGGTGCGCTATAGTCCCTGGGACAACAGGTGTCTATTTCAAAAAGGCACTGAGGAGAACTGCAGTTTGATTAAAGAATAAATCATCTTCCATGACAATGCATCACAGGCTCAAAGTGTCTTTAAAATGTGAGAATACGTTTCCAGAATATTTTGTACAGAATGAGGCTTGACTGTCAGGTATGGATGCTAGGAAGCTGATAAAGAAGGAACTACGTTCAATATTTGTGATCAATTAGGAAGCAGATTCACAGAGGTCCTGATGAGTCATCAGAGCCTTGGTGGTGATGCTGGAGAGAAAGTAGTTAAGGAGTCAGACAAGGTTTCATTCTGAAGACAGGCAGCAGACATCTGTGTCTCTTGAAGCTCTATTAAAATTGTACTAAGTGAAGATCTGATTTGTACATCTAATTTCTTATTCTGTGTTCAGAAATTTTCAGGGCTTCTAATGGTCAAAATTCTGCTTTAGGCATTATGATTTTCAGCCAAAAAATGTTATACAAAAGATGAAATCTTAGCGCAGATTACGGAGGTGTTGAAGGAGAAGGAGGTTGCAGAAGACAACCTTGTGAAAGTCATCTGTCTCGGTAATGAACCTACACTTTTTCCTGAATACATCATTTATGTGGGATGTAAATAAGCTAACGGGAAACAAACTGATTCATTTAAATTTTCTTCCATAAATAATCTTTTATAAAATCCGTTACAAAAAAAACAAAACAAAACAACAAAAAAAAAACCTTGGGAATGTTGGAAAACTGTAGTTATCCACTATTCTCTTATTGTGGCCCTTGGATTTTCCCCCAGAGGATTGTGCTGACCTTTCAAAAACAGAAGACGCCACAACCACCAAGTGTAAGTGAAACTGACCTGCTGTTACTGCTGATGCAGCGAAGAAATCAGGAAGGACACACTGTGAATTCATATGGGCCACATTTTGTAGGTTATGATGTTTTTGGTTCAATGAAATAAATTATGTCACCAGAGATTTTTTTCTCTTACATTAGGGGTAATTTGCATCTCAGGAGGAGTCTTATTGAAGTACAGATTAATGATTAGCTGATTAATGCTAAGCAGTTCTGGTGAGATCATGCAGGATTTATGTAGATGACAGACTTTAGGAAAAAGCAGGAATTGCCAGCAATTGATGAAAAGTAATTTCTTTCCCAGTCAGTCCTGACCTGAAGCTCGTCCACAAACAGTCCAAGTCCAAAAGAAACAGGCTTATAGAGGACTATTGATAGCTGCAAAAACAATATTTAATTTAACAAAACTTTGACATCCCCACTGAAGAGTTTCAAACCACACTGTTAGAAACAGGTATCAAGTTTATTTTCCCATTTAGAGGGTGATTTTATTAAAGCGGGACCTGTAAGATTTCTAGAAGAAGATAGTCCAAGAAAAGGACATTGAATGAGGCTAAATTGTGGCTTATTTTTTTTTTTCTCTTAGGAAAAAGGGAGGGAAAAGGGAAACAGTAAGAGTAGCTTCCAACAGACTGTAATTCAGTTAAAACCTTTAAAATTAGAAAAGTGTGACTCAATCACAGATCCTGTCAGTCATTTTCAGATGAATCATTCCATGAGCACGCATCCTGGTATCACAAAACTCCTAGAGTTGATCCTACACAGGAGAGGTCCCACCATATGTACATCCTTGGGGGGATTCCAAATGGGTACCTACATACCTGAGACATGGGGAATATTAAGTTCCATGTGGAATCTGCCCACTGAATTCAATAGCAGCTTCTCTGAGGCTACTCCTACTCCCTGAGGCTCAGCTCTGTCACTTGGCATAAGGTCCATTCAACTAACCCCTGTCCTGTTTTATTCACCACCAGAACATGTCATGGAGAACCAGGCTTGTCATCTTCTCCATGGAATCAGGATCAACAATATGGAGACAACATTCCTGGTTCCACCATAACATCATCTCTCTCCATAATCATACTTTCTATGTGTGTGTAAGGTGCATATTTGTGAGACCAGTATTATAACACAAACTTGAATTTTCACTAGAAACCCTTAAGTAATAAAAATAATACAACAACACTAAGCAAAGTGATGCATACCAAGGTACATTTTTGATAAAATGGGCACACTTTCTGGAAGAGATGTGATAAGAATTGACTGAAGATGAAGCCAAAAACCTCTTATTTCTTTATTAAGGAAATGTAATCTGTCACCACAGAATTTTGGGTCAACAAGTTGCAGGTCGAAGAGATTCCACTAGTGAAAACTATCAAATATTCAAAGAAGAAATAACTAAGTTCACACAAAGACTTGTACAGACACATAATCATAATTTCATATTGAAATATTTCATATTGCAATCTGCTTATTAATCCCCAATAGGATTAGGTACTTTCAATAGACTGGTGTAGAGAGAGGTGCCAAGATGGTGGAGTATTGAGACCATAGCCAACCCTCACCCACAAACACAATAAGAATTTCATCTACAAACTCATGGAATCGCACTCAACAGATACCAAACACTGGCTTAAAAACAGGAGGATTCTCACAAAATCTGGTAATAGAAAAAAAAAAAAAAGAAAGAAAAAGAAAAAGAAAAAATGAGTATGGGACCAGTCTTACAAGGAGGCAGAGCGAAAGGCAGAGAGGCACCCATACACTGTGACGTCACCTCTCTTGGGGGACAGCGGGGACAGAAGCTCTGTTTCTGAGGCTGAGAGGAAAAAGTGGCAGTTGCTGGGCAGACAGAAATAAAGGAACCTGCGATGGGAAGTCCCTGTGATCTCCCGCCCAAAACAAGAGACAGCAGGGAAGAACTGAGACTGGGTGCTTGAGTTTGGTGAGGTGCCCAGGCAGAGGGCTCGGACACTGCACACAGGCAGCCTCAGGGGACGGTGTGAGCTCGGATTGGTGGTTTATGCTGAACAAAACAGCCTGGGACTCCCATAAAATAGCACCACTGTTGATGTGTCTAGGGGGTAGGGGTGCAGTGCACCAACACCACAGCTGTTATCTCTGCTTGGCTCCACTGTTGGTGTGTTCTACAGAGAATAGAGATGGGGCTTGATGACAGCCACCAGTGC
Organism: Camelus ferus; assembly: GCF_009834535.1. Lineage (NCBI taxonomy): Eukaryota > Metazoa > Chordata > Mammalia > Artiodactyla > Camelidae > Camelus > Camelus ferus. The sequence continues at coordinate 7,981,280 of NC_045732.1, forward strand.
TGTGCAGAGATGGGGCTGAAAGCTGAATCCACAGCTAGCAGCCCTGTAAGTAATCAGGAGAGACTGAAATTTATTTACAGTCCCAGGCAGACAAGGCGGGTTGGCTCCCTGAACCGACTGTGCACCTGTGCCTCCGGGACAAACAGGTAGTGAGCAGAGTTCTGGTGCAGGGAGGGAGGAAGGCCATTCGCAACATGCCGGCTTACCATACAGTACACAGAGGTGGGGCTGAGGGTCTGTCCTTCTGGTGCACTATGGATTCAGGTTTAAGACTGCATGCTCACTAATGCGGGTCCCAGTACCTGACAATGGCAGATCTGCACTGGTGGTTCCTAGGGGCCAGAACCTGAGGGACACCAGGGAATTTGGCCGACATTCCCACAGATAAGGCAGGGACAAAGGCAGCGTCTACAAAGAGTACTGTTTACACTTGCATAACAAGTGACAGACAACACCACAGAGGGCACTTCCCACTGGACATCTCCTGCCTATTCTCCTTCCCAGATGAAGTGCTCCAGCCCTGCCCACTACACACCACAGCTCAGAAACAGGTCTAGAAGCTGCTATTCCAGCAACAGGCGAGCAGACCAGACTCCTGTCAAAGCTGACAAACACAGAACAAAAAAGGAGGCCTCGCTCAACAACAACAATCAGGGCAGGCTCTGAACAGCACAGCACAGCACAGCACAAACCACACCCCCAGCCAAAGGGTAAGAACCAACATATATAGAAGAAAGATATGGGAACCACTCATACTAAGAGCCATCTCAAAACAATTATAACATGCACACAGTCTACACAGAAACACTCCCACTTTAAATAAAAACAAAGAAACCAACAAAAAACAGCCCTGACCAGTAGATAACTGATCCTCCTAAATCCCTAGAGACAGAGAAATATAAGGAAAATGAAGATGCAGAGGAACCACTCCCAATTAAAAGGTCAAGAGTATTCCCTGAAAGCAAAAACAAACATAAGATAGACCATGACAATCTACTAGACAATGATTTCCCAAAAAAGGGTGATAAAGTCACTGAAGGAAATAAGAGAGACCATGAATGGAGACAGAGAATAGTATAAAAAGGAAACAGAAATTATAAGAGGAGTCAGTTTAAAACAAAACACAAAGGCTGAGATAAGAGCCAAGCTAAAGGCAGTCAAAAGCAGACTAGATAATGCAGAAAAACAAATAAATGACTTAGAAGAAAGGACAATAGAAGTCACCTGATCAGAACAGCAGACAGAAAAACTAGCGAAAACCAATCACAGCAATATAAGTGACCTACATGATAATATAAGTAGAGCCAATCTACACATAATCGTGGTCCCAGAAGAAGAAGAAAGAGAAAAGGGGACTGAAAAGACACTTGAAGAAATCAACACAGAAAACTTTCCAAACCTAAAAAAGGAAACAGATATCCAAGTACAGAAAGTACATAAGGTCTGAAAGAAGAGGAACCCAAACAGACCTACACCAAGACACATCATAATTAAGATGGCCAAAGTGAAAAGGTAAAGAAAGGATTCTAAAGTCAACATGGAAAAAGCAAAGAGTTAGTTACAAAGGAACCCCCATAACGCCTTCACCTTATTTCTCTACACAAACATTGCTGCCCAGAAGGGAGGGGGAAGATATATTCAAAGACCTGAATTCGAAGAAGTTGCAAACCAGGATTCTCAACCTGGGAAGACAGCCGTTTAGAATAGAAAGAGAGGTAAACAATTTCAGACGAGCAAAAACTAAAAGAGCTCAGCATGACTAAACCTATGCTAAAAGAAATATTGAAAGGTCTACTCTAAATAGAAAAGAAGCAGGAAGCTATACAAATGAGAAAACCGAGTGGAAAATTGACAACTACAATAAGTTGCAAGAGAATAAACACGAAGTTTTATGTTTGTTTTTTTTTTTTTTAAGAAAGGACATCTAATTTTATAAAAGGTACACAGGGAAGCAAGAAAACATAATTTTTTTTCCTTTTTTCTTCATTCTCTTTAGGATGTGTTTGAGCCTACATGAATACCAGTCTAAAGCAAAAAAAAAAAAAAAATAGAGTAAAGGGTAAAAATACTTGAAAAACAAGGCAACTCCAAATGAAAAGCATAAAACAGAGTCACAAAAACCAAAAAGAAACCAAGCTAATACAGCAGTAAGTGATCAAACCAGAAAAAGAGCATATGATATCACTTATATGTGGAAGCTAATTTAAAAAATGACAAAACAACTTCATAACAAAACAGAAACAGACTCACAAGCACAGAATCAAACACGTTTATCAGGGGTTTGGAGGGGATAGGAAGGGATAAATTGGGAGTTCGAGATTTGCAGATGATAACATATAAAATAAATAAATATGTTCATACTGTATAGCACAGGGAACTATGTTCAAAACCTTTTAGTATCCTATATGAAAAAGAAAATGAAAATGAGTATGTGCATGTTCATGTATGTCTGAAGTATTGTGCTCCACACTGCAAAGTGACACAACATAGTAAACTAACTCTGTTGTCAAAACATTGGCCCCTATCCCTGAAGAGTCAAATAACTCAAGAGACAGGGTATTAGACCTTAGAAAAAAAGAGACAGCTTTATTGCTTTGCCAGGCAAAGGGGACTCGCAGGAGCCTAGGGTGTTCAAAACTGTGAACCCATCTTGCAGAAGGGGCAGGGTGATTATGTACCCATAGCTTAAACAATAAAAATTCAATAACAAATTTTTAAAAGATTGGTATAAAGTCTACAGTTTTTTACAAAAGCATGCATTTTTATTAGTGAACAAACATACTAAAATATTGGAAACCAGCTTTTGTTTTATACATAGAGAGGAGTAAAACTATAAAGAGAGTCATATTTTCATACATTTCAGGTGGACATATTTTTAGAGACTAGTCATATGTTGAATCAGAGATCTAATTTATAAATTTAATTTCTTGCATTTCCTATTATGAATGTGTCCAGCTACAAGACAGCTAGATTTCTAAATATTTCAACACCACAGTCAGCATACTAGTAACAATTTTTGTATGTCTCACTTGTTTCACAACTCCTATAAATGGAAATGCCTTACAAAGCGCACACACCTTCAGAATATTGACAGAAATAACCAAGAGGACCTTCCAAAACACCTGTTTACTTTCTCTTCCCAGCACGTTCCTGTCCCAGATAAACACTCAACTCAACCTTCCAACTCTTCTCAGAGCTTCACTTAAAACCCTTAATTTCACAAATTCTATCTCCTTCCACAGAAGGACGCAGATACACTCCATGGTCCTGCCTTGCTTTATTTCTCATCCTAGAACTTAGAAACAAGCGACTAATTTCGCAAGATTGGGGAGCTTGCTTGTCTACTGTCTTCTTTCACAGGTAGATAACTTCACTGCATCCGGAAAACAATCTGTCAGGCTCCTGATGAATTTTGAGACTTGGGTGAGGTTCGCATGTAAAAGGTGCTAAATCCATGTTAACTGATAGAGGACCAAACAATAAACACTGGCAATCTTACAGAACACACCGTCCTTTCAAGGTACATACAAATAAGTTACTCATATGTTGGCTGTAACTACACATGTTCTACTAAGTTGCCAGAAAATAAAAGGAAATTCACGTAACTCCACAGAGGACTGAGATTTTCTCACTGAGTGCACAAACTTTGAAAAGGGCTGCCCTGAGAGTCACTATTGTTCACACTGGGTTTAGATACCAAGATGACTTTAGATAATCCTCACTCATTACATACAGCATCGTGGAGGCATGGGAGAAAATCCTATTTTTTAAAAATCCTATTTAATTGGCAATAAACATTTTAATCAAGGGCTATATCCAGAGACAGGCTGATGGAAATATATCTCAGAAATGGACTGTCCATCATTTAGCAAAATACACACACATGCAGAAATGGAAACGATGAACAGACAGACATCAACTGACCAATACCAACACATGAACATCAAATCAAAGGTAAAAGAGACAGAAAAGAGACAATGGGGGCCTTTTCTCCTGGAAGCTGCCGTCTCTGACATTTGTAGGATATGACATTTAGTCCTGTTCAAATCTTTTTGCACGCTGAAAACATTCCAGAAGTGTCCAGAAGAAATAAGAAGAAATAAGAAGGTGATTGAGCATGTAAGGTTTTTTGGTTTTTGTTTTTTTTTTTTTTTAATGTCTAATGTCTTCAACAATGGCTGGGTCTCAGGAATTTTCAAAAGCAAATGACTTAAAAAAAAAAAAAACTCAAGTGAGAAAATATGAGATCACATGTAGATGTTGCCTCTGTCATTCATATTAATTGTTTAGCTCTTCTTTGCTGAGGCTGTTTAACACCTCAAAGTGCTTCCAAACCCCTTGGCACTTAATTGAAAGATGGTGGTCCTTTCCTGACACAGACTACAGAGGTCACTCAGAAGCTGTGCTGAAATGTACAGTCTGGGGGATGCTGGCCAACATCAGCCTCCTTCTAAACACACATGAGTCAGTCCCACCGGACCTGCTGGAGCCTAGCTTCACTGGCCAAGGAGCTCTGCTGACAAGAACCTTTTCTACGTCAACCATACTCCAGTGAGTGTGACTGAATGATCCCTGCTCATGGCTTTGGACTCTAGTTCATTTTGAGACTTCAGGAGGTTCACACATGACAGGTGCTAAATCCTTATTAACTAAATGCAGGCCAAACACTGGACACAGGCAATCTTAAAACACACTGTCCTTTTATGCATATACTGATAACGTTTCCTGTATATTGATGATACCACATATATTTTACTAAGTTGCCGGAAGGTACAGGGAAAGTCAACTCAATTCACAGAGGACTGAGAGTTTTCTCTCACTGAGTGCACACACCTTGAGAAGGAATGGTCTGGGAGTCACAGTTCTTCACTTTGTCCTTGATTCCAAAGTGACCTTAGCTAATCCTCACTCATTACTCAGAAGACGGGGGAGTCATGGTAAAAAAAAAAAAAAAAAAAAAAATCCTATTTAATTGACAGTAAACCTTTTGATAAAAGGCTATGTCCAGAGACAGGCTAATGGAAATATCATCGTAATTGGAGTGTCCATCATTCAGTAAAACACAGACACAAGATGAAACAGAAATAATGAACAAAGACAAACCAACTGACCAAAACCAACACAGGGACACCAAATGAAATGTAAACACAGGAGAGCGACAATGGGGACCTTTTCTCCTGGAAGCTGCCTTCTCTGACAATTGTAGGAGATCATATTTAGTTCTCTTCAAATCTATTTGCATGCATACATGTTTCCAGAAGAAATAAGAAAGTCATAGAGTATGTCAGTTTTTTTTTTTTTAATGTCCATTGTTTAACCAATAGATGGGACTGAGGGATTTTCAAAGACAAACAATGATGTTAAGAAAGCTCAAGTGAGGAAATGTGACATCAGCTGTAGACGTTGCCTCTGCCATTCACATTTACTGTTTAGCTCTTCTTTGCAGAGGCTGATTAACACTTTAAAGTGTTTCCCTTACCCCATGACATTTAATGGAAAGATCGTGATCCTTTCCTGAGAAAGACTACCGAGGCGCCCTCGGAAGGTATTCTGAAATATACGTGAAACCCTATTCAGTGTGAGTCGGCTTAAAGGTGGAAGCCTCTTTCTTTAAACCTCATGTGTGTCACCGTACCATGACTGACTTTCCTTTCCTTCATGTGTTTCGGGTACACCTAGCGCTAGAGTGGGGGACGCTGCCCAACTCCAGCTTCTTTCTACTCACACCCGACTCAGTCCATCCAGCTCAACCATGCAGAACCTTCCTTCTTTGGAGAAGGAACTGTCCTGAATAAACCCTTTCCACTTCAACCATATTCCAGTGAGTGTACCTGAATGACTGCTGTTCATGGTTCTGGATACTATTTCATGCACAGGTCGTTCAGGATTTCTTTTCACCAACACATTGTTACATGCATAGTTGCCCACATGCGCCCATCAGAAGCAGAAATCCTGGGGACACACAACGATGCATTGATTCACCAGTCCTGAGCAATGGGGATGCAGCCAATTCCAAAGTGCAAAGATGATAACCTTGTGGAAGTGACTTTTTAGTACACGAAGAATGCTTTTGAGAAGAAAAAATGCTCATAACCTAAAAAGCAGAAAGATGTTAGGAACATGGGGCTTTAGCACACTGTAGACAGTAAGTAAGTAAGTAGAAAGCCACATCACTCAGCACGAATCCAGTGTGGTGGGAACAGAGTAGGAGACAGGGAGACTCTCTGGAGAGCAACTGGGAAAAGAAGCAAGTCTTGTGGGCTGTGCAGGTCACCACAAGGATTGAGGATGTATTCTGAGTGACAGGAGCTTCTTAACTCTTACTAACTAGCATTTCTCACCTCCACAGAAGTGACACATGACAGGAAAACTCTGGGTGTGAGAGGCTATCCTGCACACTGTAGGGTGTGTACAAAGTAGCTTGACCTCAGCCCACTAGGTGGAAGGGGTCAACATCACATTCTCCCAGTGGGACGATCAAACATGTCACCATTCATGTCAACTGTCTCTCCTGGAAGGCATGCCAGCCCCTGTTTGAGAACTGATATCCTTGAAACAGCTTTCTAAAACTTTAGATCTGGTCAAACCAGAGCTCCTATTAAGGAACACAGTGATGTCACAATGGAAAAATTGCTCTGGGGGACTCAACACAGAAAACGCCTTGGAAAGATGGCCCTGCAGCCCTATGCTGAGACGTGTGCTGTGAGACATGGAGCACTGACATCTCTGGAGACACTGATTGGAAGGGTGGGGGTCCAGGGACAACAAGAAAACCCATCAGCAGAACCAGCATTCTCAATAAAAAACTTGGGATCACTGGGCCTGTCACCATTTGAGATACACTGCGGAACAGAATTTCACCAGGATCAGACCTCTGAAAGTGGGCTTGTGTTCAATTATTTCAACTCAGATTCTAAGTACATTAGAACCACAGCCATAAATCTGTGAGGGAACCGGGTGTGTCTGGTGGCCAGGTTCAAAAGCTTCCCTGCACTATTCAGACATGAATTGTGGACTCTAAGATGTCTAAAAGGTGATCACAGAGAAAACAGACAAACAAGAAAGAAGTTAGGTGATAAACTGGAAGAGGAGGGGTACAGGTACAACAAATCTGGACAGTTTTGAAAAGGACAGAGCAGGGACATCTACACAAGATGGCTTAGCAATGTATGGTGGTTAAAAGTTTAATCTTTGTGTTGGTTCCTTTTTCATTTATCATAGTGTCAAGGCACATTGTGACTGACATGGATTCAAGGCAACAGGTATTGAAGGTCATGTGACTGTAACAGGTCTAAAATAACAGGATTTACAGGATCCCAAAAGTAAGCTGCTGCAATACTCTCTTAGAGTAACTATTATTTAATCCCCCCTTCAATGGCAGTTACAAAGCTCTTCCTAATATTAGGGCACAATCCTAGGGAACACACGTTGTCAGGACTCTAATAAAAGAAAAACCTTCTAATGTTGGCTGAAAGAGGAAGAATCGGAGGGAATGAAAAAGTTGGCTGGGGCGGTAATAGCTGGGATCATGACACTGCTCAGAATGATCTCAGTCACAGAAGTCTCAGGACAAATTCCAAGACATTTTGAGACATGAAACCCTTCCCCTCCATAGACTTCACAAAGACTGGATAGTACAATATACGGAGGAATCTGTGAAACGAAGATAAAATATTATATTAGGACCACAATAAAAGAGGAAAAGGAAAGACAACAGTAAATAAAAAGTGTTCATCCTTGTGAGTATGAAGACAGGTCTCAGAAGACAGAGGCTGAAGACCGCTTACAACCGCCCTCAAATACAGAGATGCTGAGGCTGTGTGTATCTGGGGAACAGTTCAAACTGAGTCAGGACTCTAGGTGTTGACACAAAGATCAGTGGGACATCATCTGAGTACCTTTTCAATAGTCACAACAAAATATATCTCATAGAATGTATCTTACAATTACCTAGAAAGGAAATGAACAGGAATACAATTTTAGGGAGAAAAGACAAACAAAAACTGCTTTGGCTGTTTCAGTGTCTTAGAAAATAACCAGAAGCACAAAGATAAGAAATTTCAATTTTTCTTTCAAACTTCTAAAAGTTAGAGGAACTAACATCAACCTTTCTTGCTTGCCTGGAGAAGCAACTGAATCAATGAATAAATAAGATGTTAAAGGTAAGATTGTAAAAAAAGATGTTTGGAAAATACACCTAAGACAATGAACTGCTCATGTGTCTTTTTCACAAGAGGTTGTTGGGCATCTGCATGGAAGGTCCTCTTAGTCAGAAGGATGCCAGTTCCCTGTGTGGGGAGGGTCGGGGAGATACAGGTTTGTGCTGATCTTTTCCTCCCCTCAGGGTTTGGAGACTTTCCTAAGGTCTCTTAGGTAATCAGTGGAATCTTGCTATACCAAGCAGTACCATCCTTAGTTTGCGAAGATAAGTTTAAATACATCCCCTCAATGTTAAAGAAGTAACTTCTGACTTTGGGACAGGTGTCTTCGACTTACCTCATTCTGGAACTCAGGATATAAAAGAAAATAAATATCACTGTCCTTGAAACAACTCAACTATACTGTGACTACTCACTCAACCCAAAGGTCAAGTGTCCGGATCAACTGAGGCTTCACTTAAAACTAATCTCAAGCAAAAATAATGGATGTCCAGAAAAGCTCCTCCCTGCCAACCAGGATATCCTAAGAGGATGTCTGTGTAACCAGATTCTTAGATTAACAATCATTGGTTCATTATGGTTCAGGACACAGACGGCTACTATAAAATGGGCACAGAAAAAGATTCCTTCCAGCAACTGGCACACGGCACGCTCAGCTTCTCCAAGAGGAGGACTGGAAGAACCGCCAGGATGAAGATTCTGTTCCTGACTCTTGTCCTTGGTGTGCTTTGTGCCACCCAAGAACTTCAAACTGATGAGGCTCAATCAGAGGTATCAGGGATGGGCTCATCTGGGAGGAGGTTTTGTGTGTGTGTGTGTGTGTGTGTGTGTGTGTGTGTGTGTGTGTGTGTGTGTGTGCATCTGTCTGTCTATCTGTCTGTCCTTTTGGTTTCTGATTATGTGTATCCGTATTTCCGTGCACGTCACCTGGCCACCTACCTCCAACTGAGAACTGCTTGTCTAAATGGCATCTGCACTTCTCCTATACTATCTCCGTATTGTCCACACCATCTTTCATTGGGCTCTTCTGCACCTTTCCTGTCCTTGTACAAGACAAGGGGGGTCAGCCAGAGACCTGTCCCACTGGAGCTCTTCCATTTCCCATTGGGTAAATGACCTCTGAAAAATCTCCACTCCATGTTTTCCCTTTGCCTTGTGTTTTTACCATCTTTTATGAACCCTGCTTTATGCATACCAGGTAAGTAATTTGTGCTGACGTGCAGATGTGAAGGGAAACTCATGACAGATGGTGGTGGACACGATGAAAAGAGATAAACTACAGTTCCTGAGAGGAATTTTGCTTGCAGGTTTCAGAATGGAAACTCATTTATATCGCAGCCAGTAACACAGAGACCAGTGCGACGTGTGCATGCCAGTGTTTGATCTGTGCAATTCAAACAGATGACGAAACTGGCACAATCACCTTCACACTTAGGGCCACGTAAGTAAAAATAACACACAGGGAAAACTCACATAAATCTCAAACCCTGAGAAAAGGTCTGGCTTCCACACGTGCTGTGAAGTATCTGGGTTAGGTGGAAGACTGCAACTCCTGGGTATCTGAGGATTAGAAGGGTATGTGGACTTTCTTAGTCAAGTCTGGGGTCAGAATCTAGAGAACAGTCCGGGAGCCTTTCCTTAGACGGAAACTCACTGCTGCTCCACTGGAGGGAACCCACTCAAGGAAAGAAACACCAATGCAGCAGGAAATAGAGGGTCCCGGCCTCCATCCCTTCAGTCCTAGGGCCTTGAGACCATGTCCGACTTGTAGGACACACTTCTCTCTGAGGCCCAGAGGCTGTGGGCACAAGACAAAACGGCCTTGGCCCTGAAGGGCTGACTCACTGTGATTTACAATCATCACTAAATGTATCAAGGTCGCCACAGCTCCCAGTGCTGCTCATGGAATGTTCTCCTCGTGGCAGGGGTTTTACCAGGAGCACGCACACTCAGATAGATATTTTGAAGCATAAAAGCATTAAGAAGTCAACTAAGAGCTTTAAGTTTGGAGAGACTGTTTTAAAGATAAACAAATACATATAACTGACTGTATATAACATACATTTGATAGCCTACCTGTAATCAAAACACACCCACACACGTTTATATCCTATCATAGTAGATGTACCTGTTAACTATCAGACAAATTAAGAATAATACCATATTGTCTTCCTGCTCATAATTTCCATATGCTTTAATACTCTATATTTAAATGACGTTTCATGTGGCCAATTTTTTGACACACATACATATATGTTTTTCAATGTTTAATTCTCTCACAGCGTTTTGATAGAAGACTTTGTGTTGTGGATACACTTAAACACATTCGTGTCTTTTCATTCTTGTTGTTCTTTTATCTGATATTTTCTAAGAAATCTTGGCCACAGTTGTGAGAAAACTTATATATGTCTTGATAATTATTAGTTTCAAGAAAAGCCTTGTTACTTTTCTTTTCCTTACCCAAATTCTACGTATATTCATGTTCCTTAGGCTTTAAACATGATCTCTTTTGTTATCTTAAGGGTATCTTTGGAGATTCCGCTCAGATTTTATGTGTAACCAGGCATCTTTGCGCCTTCACAGTTACTTGATCTTAGAGCTTATTTCTCCTCTTTTGAATGTCTCCTTGTTTACAGGCACTAATGTGACAGGTGACATAGGGACTTGGGAAGGTCAAAGAATATTCTTATTAAATGTCAAGCTGTTAATTATTTTTAAACACCAATGTGTATCTGCTTTGCTTTTAAGGTTGGGAGAAAAATGTAAACCACAAATTACCAAGAAAATAAATGAAGAAGGGGTTTATGAAATAGATTGTAAGGATGTCTGTTTTATGGATATAAGTATATTAGGTAAGGATTGTGGCCTCAAATTCCTTCAAGAACTCCGTATTTTAAAATTCTAGTTCTACCACATGTGAGAGGTATGACCAGACAATAAGCCTTAAATTTTCCAGGCACTTTGTTTTGTGATGAACAAAGACTAACATCACATGATCTGGATGGTCCCTGCCCGACCTTGAGTGCAGTCAATGACAGATTAACCACATAGAACGGTCTCTTCAGGAGGTTCTCATGTTCATGAAATTCTTTCCAGATTCTTTCATACAACCTTAGGGACTAACGTATCAGGGATCTATCTTGAGCTAACAAATCTAATTCATTCTGCAGGATACACCTTTTGAAAACCATCTAAGAACACTTAATAAATTCTTATATAGCCAATGATATTACATCCTCAAAAGAACAGTGAATTGAAACACCAAACATATTGCTTTATTGTGTTGAAAACAATGGGGTTGGTGGGTAAGATTTAAATGGCTAAGTTTTCTAATGGCCCAAAAAAGCATCCCTAAATTTCAGTGTCCTAAGGGGTACATGAATGATAAAAATTGAAATATATATCAATATGAGGTCCCAACCCTGGTGTAACACAAGGAATAGCACATAAATAGAAATAAGTAAAATATATGCCAGAAGGATTCCCCTACATTTTCATCAGTAAGTTTTTGTATCAGGACATTTCCTAAAGGATGTTCGTATTTTTTTTATTCCTATAGTATTATTTCCCTTTGGCTGAATCATTCATGCTTTTAGTACTTTTCCTTTAAATTTTTCCATTTTGGCGAATCCTTCCTATGTGGACATTGACAGAACAATTTAAGAAGGAAGAGAAAGGAACACCTGGCCTGTTCTACACACATTGGGAACGAGTGGCTTGCAGCCCCCCCAGCGTTGTTCTGGGGACGTGACGAGCAGCCACGGCCAGCACGGCACCAGCAGCGCCGTGACCACAGCAGGGGGCCCGGGAGATGCTCTTAACCCTCACTGCCTGCCTCCCCTTCAAAACACATACAGCCTGTTGTGAGACTTGTGTGCAAACCCTCCTCTGTAAAATGATAGGTATCATATAGGTGGGGACTGAGAACCTGAAGAGATGCATGAAACCTGACTGAAACTGTCCCAGTGGAACCCAAGTCCCATGGACCTGCAGTGGCCTTGGGCAAGGGGACAGACCTGTCTGAAACTCCGAGTTGTGTTGGCTGTTACTTAGTCTTTGCTTTGGCAGATGCCTGATATTTCAGAGTCGGTAATGGTATTTTTCTTTTTCAGGCACACAGCTGGTAGTTTCAAACTAGATCCTGATGAGGGATTCCAATAAGGTGTCAGGAGGGCTACGACGCAGAATGGATTTAGAGGAAATGCAGAGTAGATCACTGCTTGTTCTTCTGAAGAGAAGCATGGCAGGTGGATAGATGGAGCCAGAGAGGCGAGGTTCACCCCTCCAGGGGGTGAGCATTCACTGTGAGGCCATCACTTTCTCCATACCCTGGGAAGTAAACCTGTCCTAACTCAGACACACACATGGTAGGGGCCTCTGCACATCTGTGATGTGACACAGTGAGACTGAAGGGCAGAGGGAATGGAGTCAGTCATACACAGTGTTCAGAAGATTGCACGGTACAGGGCAGCACTCATAACACCAAGTGATGAATCGTCAGTCGCTTTTGGTTCCAAAGAGAAATCAACTCCATTGCTGGGATACCAGAAATATACAGAGTTTTTGAACTTGCATGTGATAATATGCACATCTTATTAAACAAGCAAATAAACACACAGGCTTCCTTAGAACACATGTTCTAGAAAACAGCCTAGTAAGACTGCAAGGTGTGACCAGATTACCCGTATTAGAAGGTGGTGATAAGGAAGGCTTTTCCCGCTGTCCTCGCCATCATGACTGCCTGTAGCATCACCGCAGTGATGGAGGGACACACAGAACAACACAGGCTAATGCACAATCAATGAAGATGCACGTGTATACATGTCTACTCTCGCTCACTCACAGATGGCTGCATAAAGGAAGTGACAGTTACTCAACTGTCCGAAGATGTCCTGGAAGTAACTGTTGTCTGTGTGGATGAAGACGGCAACGAGACCACACTGGTCGAACTGTTTGGTATGTACCACACCCAACGATCCCCATGGTCACTGGTAACACATCCGGTGTCAGCATTTTTATTCAGAAAGTCACCAGGTGCACATATGACTCGTCGCCGATTGACAAGGCCTAGGTCGTTGTGTTCACTGATGATCCTGTGATGTGATTTACAAGGTAACAAAGGTAAAAAAACAGGAGCTTGTAGCAGTGGGAAGAAACAGATCATCTGACACTTCAAAATATAAGTCCCATGTGTTAAAATTCAAGAATTTTAAAAAATGAGTTGTTTTCAAAATAGTTTCTGGAAGCGTCAACTAATTTCAAGCCATGGCTAAAACACGGTTGACCTCAATTTCTTCCTATTATGCCACTACCCAATGCGTCCTAAGACCTGGAACTGAAGATTTTAAAATAATTTTCAACCTGTTCAATTTCTCTTATGGCATGTCCTTATGAACACAGACATCACCAAAGATGACCACATGGGCTCACTGAGAAGTGTTGTCGACCCAGGGAAAACAGGTGTCTATTTCAAAAAGTACTGGGTACAACTATAGTTTAATTACAGAACAAATCATCTCACGTAACCATGTGTCACAGGGTCCATGTGTCTCTGGGAGGTGAGAACACGTTTCCAGAATATTTGGGTGAGAATGAGGCTTGAATGTCAGGCACAGATGCTAGGAAGCTGGTAAAGAAGGAAATACTTTCCATATTTGTGAAGAATCAGGTGCCAGATTCTCAGAGGTCCAGTTGAGTCTTTGGAGTTTGGTGCTGATGCTGGAGAGAAAGTAGTAACAGAGTCACACGGGGTTTCATCCTGAACACAGGCAGCAGACGTTGCTGTCTGAGACCCTGTTAAAACTGTAATAAGTAAAGATCTGACTTGTACATTGAATTTTTTATTTTCTTTTTAGAAATTTCAGAGGTTCTAGTGGCTGAAATTCTACTTTCTGCATTATGATTTTTAGGCAGAGAATGTGATATTGATGAGAAATACATTGAGAAGTTCAAGAACCTGGTGGCGGAGAATGAGATTTCAGAAGAAAATATTACTGAAAGTCCTCTGCCTCGGTAATGAAGTTACACATTTTTCCTGAAAACATCATACATGTGGGATGCAAACAGATTGTCAGGAAACAGAATGATTCATTTGAAATTACTTAGTCAATGAAGAATATTTTATAAAATGTGTTCCTTAAAAAAACAAGCCTTGGAAGCACTGGGAAATGGTAGTACTGAGTGGTCGTTTTATTCCTGACCCTTTGATTTTCCCTCAGACTGTTAAACTGTTAAATAAAAGAGGACTTCAGCACCAAGTAACTGTAAGTAAAAACGACCAATTCTTACTGCTGCTCTAACAAATACACTACTCAGGACACACAGTGACTTCATATGGGCCAAATTTTGAAGGTGCCAATGACTTCTGCAAAAGTCATTTAAATTATGTCACTGGAGAATGGGTTTCCTTACATGAGGGGTATTGTTCTTCTCTTGAGGCTTATTAAATTGCAGATTAATAATTGGCCAATGACAGGGGATCTAGTTTGGGTGACAAAGTACCATGATGTAGGATTCATGCAGATGACAGACATTAGGGTCTTGCCAGACTTCCCAGAAGTTGAAGAAAACTAATTAATTTGCCAGTCACTCCTGACCTGAGGGTTGTCCATATACAGGCAGCCTCCTGGACAAATGGGCTTACAGAGAACTCATCATTGTTGTAAAAGCAATAGAGAATCGTACATAATTGCAACACCCTCACTGAAGACATTACAACCGCGCTGACTGAAACACGCTTTTCGTTCATATTCCTCTTCAGGAGGTGATTTTGTTAAGGTAATGTCAAGAAAAAAACCAAAAAACCCCTCTAGCTTCCAGATGACTATATTTCTTCAATCCACTGAAAACAAAACTTGAAACTAGACAACTGAAGTATAACTCAACCACAGATCCTGTCTATCATTTTTAGATGAACCATTCGATGAGCATACATCCCGTTATCACAAAACTCCTAGAATCGATCCTACACGAGATGCCCCACCATATGTACATCACTGAAAAAATTTCAAAATACATACCCCTATATCAGAGGCATACGGAGTATGAAAGTCCACGTGGAATTTGCCCACTGGTTTCACTAGCACCTCCTCTGCCCTTGGAGGTCCTACTTCCTGAAGCTCAGCCCTGTCACCTGTCATACAGTCAACTCAACTAACACCTGTCCTGTTTTATTCACCTACAGAACACGTCACAGAGAACCAGGCAAGTCATCTTCTCCATGGAATCAGGATCAACACTATGGAGACAACATTCCTGGTTCATCCATAGCATCATCTCTCTCTCTCCGTAATCATACTTCCTTTCCCATTTCTTCTCTCCTGCTCAGTGTTCATGTCCTCTTTGGTGGTATTTGATTTCTGATGGTTTAAATAAATTGATTTAGTCAGTACTCCGTGCATGTGTATCTGTGCAGAAAGTAACCTAGTTTAAAACTCACAAATAGCCACATTAAACATCCAGGAACACGTTCCTTTAATAGGACAGATGTTCCAAAAGAGACAAGTCTGATAAGAGTAAACTAGAGATGTTCTCGACGCATCCAGGTGACAGGGAGAAAAAGGACTACACCCTCGTGGGAAAGGAAGAGGACTATGGGCTCATTATTGCAGTGGGATGGGGCACTGCGGTCAAGAAAAAGTCCCCACGGAGCATCCTATTCGTTCCAGGGAAAGAAAGGTGTGTGGGACGCACTGGAATTTATGAAGGGAGAGCGTGATATGCCATGCTCCATAATCCAGGGGTCATGCCTTTTCCTACAGCACAGCACTGAAATGGAGCAGAAGGACTGGTCATTGTTACTGATGGGTCACTAGTCATAAAAGATGGGCAGTAGCTGAGACGTGGTCCCTCCACAGCACCACGAAGACGCAGCAGTGCTTGCAGGAAGAAGGTGACTGAGAGCTCAGTGTGAAAGTTGTAACTATAGACAGAGAACACAGGATCTGTAGACAGTATTCCTTCCTCTGTGCTTCCAAGGGCACGAAACATGGGAATCTCCAAGGAGTGGGCAGAGCACAGGGAGCAGGTGCGCATGGTCCTCCAGGTATCCATGATCGAAGACAGCCTGCACCCTAGATCTGGGGCCAAAGGTCAGAGAGCTGCCCAAGGCCTGGGGAAATGAAACTACACCTCAATCATACTTAACAGAATCAATCTTTCGGTTACTACATAGAGATGGTCTTCAACTGGGCTCCAGTTGGACAAAGTCAAAGGTACCAGGAAGGAAGATTACCACGACTTTTGAGAGAAGTAATGGAGAAGTGAATGCCATGTTTGAACTGTCCTCGCATGTAAAAGAGGTGGGTGTGTGGACTCCTGAAGCTGGTGTACAGGGTGCGTGTGGACACGCTGCACTGTAGGGAGGTGGAGATATACACACACAACAGAATACAGAGAGAGGGTTTCAATCTCACATCAGTACCTCAGGGAAGGTGGAAAGGCATGACGTGGAATAATTTCATGGAAAAACTGAAATATTACACGTTTATATATACATTTTTGTGTCTGACATACAGCTTTGTGAGATCAGTATTATAAACTGAAATTCAAAATTTGACCACAAATCCTCCAGAAATAAGGACAATACAAAAACACTAAGCAAAGTAATATTTTTGATGAAATGGACACGTTTCCTGAAAGGGATCTTACAGGGATTGAGTCACGACGAAACCGAAAATCTCTATCTTCTTCATTAAGGAAATGCATTCTGTCAGTTGCAGAATTCTGCAGGAAGAAGCGTCAGGTCCAGAAGACTTCACTAGCAAAAACTGTCAAACATTCAAAGAAGAAATACCTTAACTCTGACAAAGACTTCTGGAGACACATAACCATGATTTCATATTGAAATATTCCATATTTACAACTTGCTCCTGAATCCATTAGATGGGACTACATACATTGAAGAGATTGGTGTATAGAGAGAGGGGACGTGGTGGCACAGGAGGAACTTCCAGGCCACCCTCACCCCCAAATAGAAGAATTTGATTTACAAACTCAAAGAACCACACGGAACACCTACGAAAATCTGGCAGTCTCTCCCACTTCGAAATACAAGGGGAATATCACAAAATCCAGTAAGAGAGAAACATTAAAAAAAAACAAACAAACAAACAAAAAAAAACCAAAGTATTGTGGGACTGGTCCTGCAGGGAGGGAGAGCTAAAGGAAGAAAGGCATCCTCACATTGGGATGTCCTCCCTCTTGCTGGGCAGGGTAGACAGAAGCAGAGCTTCCAAGGCTACAGGAGAAAGTCGCATACACATGACAGACAGAACAAAGTTAAATGGCATAGAGGGTCTCGGCGATCCCAGCACTAGACACGAGCCAGCACGGACACGCTGGAACTGACTGTGGGAGATCAGTCAGGTGCCCAGGAAGAGGGCTGGAGCCCACTGCACAGAGAGCCTAACAGGATTGGAGGGCGGTGTAAGGCTGGGGGTGTGTGTGGAACACAACACCCTGGGACCCCCGTAAAAAAGCACCACTGTCTATGTGTGTGGGGGGGGAGGGGCGCATCATACTCCACACCATAGCCCCAGTGTCCCTTTGGCGCTATTCCTGCTGTTTTCCTGAGGAGACAGCAGAGACCATCACTACTGCAAAGAGGTGGGGCTGAAAGCTGAATCCATATCCCCTGGACGTGCAAACTCACAGGAGGGAATGAGATGTGTTTACAGCACCAGGTGAGAAAGGCAATTTACAACAGGCCAGCACACCAGACGGTACAACGCAGGGAGGCAGGACTGGGGTCTGCGCACGCTGGGGCACACCACAGCTTCAGGTGTGTGCCTGCACACTTGCTATGGTGGGTTCTATCGCCTGTCACTGGTGGATCTGCCCTGGTGATTCATGAGCTGAGAACCTGGGGGACATCATAGCAGGGGGCTGACATTCCCAGAGCTAAGGCGGTGACAAAGGCAGCATCAACAAAGAGTACTTTATAAGCTGCATAACAAGTGACACACAACACCACAGAGGGCACTTCTCACCGAACATCTAATACCTAATCTTCGCAGCTGAAGCGCTCGAGCCCTGCCCACTACACACCACAGCTTAGAATTAGGTCTAGAAGCCTTTATTCTGACAATCAGGGAGCAGACCAGGACACTGCCAGTGCTGTGATAACCACAGAACAAAAAAGGAGGCGCGGCGCTACAACAACAATCAATGTAGGCTCTGAACTGCACAACATCAATGACACCAACAATCAAAGGGATACCAGTCAACACTCATGGATGAAAGACGTGGCGACCATCCATTCTAAGAACAGCCCTCGCAAAAAAAAAAAAAAAAAAAAAAAACTGGTAGATGCACACAGTCTGCACAGAAACACTCCCACTTTAAATAAAAACAAACAAACAAAAAGCCCCTGAAGACCACAGCAGATAACTGATACTCCTAAGTCTATACAGCGAGAGAAATATAAGGAAAATGAGGAAGCAAAGGAACCAGCCCGAAGGAAAAGAACAGGATAAATCCCCTGACACAGTGTGGGAGCACACACATGGGTAATTAAGTTGTAGGGCTGCGACGCAGAAAACTGCTGCTCCTTGTCTTGCCGAAAAAGGCAAGACACGCCTCCCTTATCTTAGGTGTACGTTGTAGCTGTAGGGTTGCTTCTGCTTCTTGGAAAACCACTACCTCTCGCCCCTGCTGAAAACAGCAGGGCAACCTTCACGTACCTGGTTAGTTCTTGATCTTTTTGGAGTCCTAGTGCCTGCCTGGTTTCCATTATCAGTTGTATGCTCCCTAGACATTGTAAACTTATTCCTAAACATGTAGATAAAGAATAATGTTTCTGTTTTTCACAAAACTGCTGACCTGCATACCTGCATGTACACCACGCGCCTTACACATTCCTTTCACCTGTATTAACTGAATCCTGTGTGTGACTACACACAATAACTACACCAGTTTTGGAGGAGCTCAGGGAGTTGGACGTGGTCTCTGGCTCCCTCTCACTGTCTTGACTTGATAAAGTTTCCAATAACTCATTCTTCCATGGTGGGTCTTTGCCAGAAAAAACCCACAAAGAGAAAATCATGAGATAGACCTCAACAATCTAATAGGTCATGATTTCCAAAAGGGGGTGATAAAAATATTGAAAAAAAATAGACTATGAAAAGATTCAGGCAATAATATAAAAAGAATATAGAAACAATAAAGTGGAGTCATTTCAAAACAGAAAATTCAATGGCTGACATAAGACCTGAGCTAAAGGCAGTCAAAAGCACACTAAATAATTTAGAGAAATAAATAAGTGATCTAGACAACAGGAAAACAGGAGTAACGCAATCAGAACATGAGACATAATAACAAGTGAAAACCAATGAAACCGATAGAAGGGACCTTTGGGATAATATAAAGTGTGCCAACCTACACGTCACAGAGAAGTTCCACAAAAAAAAAAAAAAAAAAAAGGAAAGACAAAACAGGACTGAAAAGGTAGTTGAAGCAATCAAGACTTAAAACTTTCCAAACCTAAAGAAGGAAACAGATACTCAAGTACAGGAAGCACACAGGTTCCTAAAACAAGACCACAATCAGACCTACACCAAGACAAATTATAATCAAGACAGCCAAAGTTAACGATGAAGAAAGCATTCTAATGGCAGCAGGAGAAAAACACTAATTTACAAGGGAACCCTCATAATGCTTTCACCTGATTTCTCTACACAAACACTGCAGGCCAGAAGGGAGGGGCAAGATAGATTCAAAGTCCTGAATGAGAAAAAGCAGCAACCTAGGATTCTGTATCCAGGAAGACTATCCTTTGGAGTAGAAGGAGAGAGAAAGACTTCCACAGACAAGCAAAAATTGAAAGGGCTCAGCATGACAAAACCTAAGCTAAAAGAAATATTGAGAGGTCTCCTCTTAATTGAAAAGAAGCAGGAAGCTACAGAAATGAGAAAAAAATAAGTGGAAATGAGATAACAAAATCA
The DNA here is from genome assembly GCF_009834535.1 of Camelus ferus. NCBI lineage: Eukaryota > Metazoa > Chordata > Mammalia > Artiodactyla > Camelidae > Camelus > Camelus ferus. The sequence continues at coordinate 8,001,381 of NC_045732.1, forward strand.
GTTCCAAGAGAATGAACATGAAGATGTGTTAAAAAAAAATGGTATCAAAATCATGGAAAGCTGGAGAGGAAAGCAAAACAATGTAGCTTTTTTCCACTTCCATTTTTTCTTTCTTTTTGTTACTCTTTTTTTAGGATATGCTTGAGCCTACATGACTACCAGTCTAAAGCAAACAGGTATAGTACGATGATAACATACTTAAAAAACGAGGTAACTACAAATCAAGAGCATAAAACAGAGTCACAAAAAGCAAAAACAAACCAAGCTAATGCAAGAAAACCTATCAAACCAAAAAAATACAGTATGATATCACTTATATGTGGAATTAAAAAAAAAAAAAAAAGAGCCTGCAAAACATACGCATACTCAAGGACACAGATGACAAACATCATTATCAGGGCTGGGGAGGCAGTCAGAAGAGATGAATTGGAAGTTTGAGATTTGCAGATACTAGCTTATATATATACATAACAGATACACATGCTGATACTGTATAGTCAATACCTCGTAGGAACCTATGGTGAAAAACAACATGGAAACAAATACGCGTATGTTCATATATGACTAAGCATTGTGTTATACACCAGAAATTGACAAAACAGTGCAAACTAACTATGTTGCCCAACTATTGGTCCCCTTCGCTGATGAGTCAAATTACACACACACACAGGGTCTTGGAGGTTAGAAGAAAAGAGACAACTTTTATTTCTTTGCTGGGTACAAGGCGATTCACAGTAGTAGGCTTGTACCTTCAAAACTGTGAACCCATCTTGGGGATGGGGCAGGATGATTATACACCCATAGCTTCAACAATGAAACACTGATACCAAAAAAAAAAAAAAAAAGACTGTTATAAAGTCTACATTTTACAAAAGCATGCATTTTTATTAATGCACAACCATAATAATATGCTGGAGAACAGCTTTTATTTTATGCATACAACAATAAGAATAGCGAGTCATATTTTTGTCCATTCAGGTAGCCGTTTCTTTACAGATTATTCATATGTTCGTTCAGGGAGCACTAACTTGTGACTTAATTTCTTTCGTTCCTACTATAAATGTGGCCATCTACAAGACTGCTAGATGTATTTCTAGGTGTTTCAACACAACACTCAACACACCACTAACAAGTTTTAGATGTCTCAAATATTTCATGATTCCTATACATGGAAATGCCTTACAAAGTGCACACAACTTTAGAATATTGATGGAAACAACTGAAAGGACCTTCCATAACACATTCTCAGTTTCTGTCCTCTGCATGTTCCTGTCCCAGATACACACTCAATTCACTCTTCTAACTCTCCTCAGAGCTTCACCTACAACCTTTCACTTTGGAAATTCTATCTCCTTGAACAAAATGACCCAGATACACTCCATGGTCCTGGCTTGCTTTATTTTTTCATCCTAGAACTTAGAAACAGGTGACATATTTGGCAACAGTGGGGGAGCACTGCTTGTCTTCTGTCTCCTTTCACAGAGAGATAACATCCTGGATCCTGAATCCAGTCTGCCTGATTCCTGGTGAATATTGAGACTTGGGTGAGGTTGACAAGTGACAGGTGTAAATTCATATTAACTGAACGCAGAGCAAACACTGGACAGTAGCAATCTTACAGAACACACGGTCCTTTAATTGCATATACAGATAAAATTTCTTGTATACTGGTGCTAGCACATATATTTTTCTAAGGTGTCCAAAAATAAAGGCAAGGTCAAGTCACCCCACAGAGAAATAAGGATTTCTACAAATGAGTGCACACACCTTGAGAGGGGCTGGTCTGGGAGTCATTGTTCTTCTCCTTGCCTTCTGCTTTCAATTTGACCTTAGCTACTCCTCACTCATTACTTAGAGCAGGGTGGAGGCATGGAAAAAATTTCCTATTTCATTGACAATAAACGTTTAGATCACAGGCTATGTCCTGGGACAGACTGATGGAGTGTCCATCATTCAGTAAATCACACGCGTGATGAAATCTAAACAATGAACAAACAGACAACTACTGACCAATACCAACACAGGGACATCACGTCAAAGATAAATTCAGAAAAGAGAGACAATGGGGACCTTTTATCCTGGCAGTAGTGATCTCTGACATTTGTTAAGAGTTCATATTTAGTCGTGCCCAAGTCTACTCGCATGCCTAAACGATTCCAGACGAAATAAGAGGTCACAGGCTATGGTAGATTTGTCTTTGCTTTTCTTTAATGTTATTTTCTTCACCAATACATTGGTTGGAGGGATTTTCAAAGACAAACAACATAAAAACAGAACAAGTGAGAAAATTTGACATCAGGTGTAGACTTTGCCCCTGACATTCCCATTTAGCAGTTAGCTCATCTTTCCTGAGGCTGTTTAAAACCTCAAAGTGTTTTCCAAACCCCTGACATTTAATGGAAAGATGGTGGGCCTTTCTGAGACACACTACTGAAGTGACCATGGAAGCGATGCTGAAATGTACAAGGTCCCCTGTTCTCTGTGAGTCAGTTTCTGGGAGGGAATCTCCATTTTAAGTGCCTACATATGTTACTGGATCCACCATGGCTGTCTTTCCCTTTCTTTATGTATTTTGACTGCAACTAGGACTAGATTGGGGGATGCTGGCCAACTTTGATTTCCTTGTAAAAATACCTGAGTCAGTCCAACTGGACCTACTACAGCGTTGTTTGATGGGCCAAGGAACTCCACTGACAAAAACACATTCAACATCAACCACACTCCAGTGAGTCAGCCTGACTGACCCCAGCTCCTGGCTCTGGACTCCAGGTCACTAACAGGTCCTTCAGGGTTTCTTTTCACCAAATGTCTCTCTTACATGCATGGTTGCCCACATGTGACCATCAGGAACAGAAATCCCTGGGGACACACACTGACTCATTCACTCACCAGTCCTGCACACTGGGGATGCAGCGAACCCCAACGTCCAAAGACTATGCCCTTGTGCAGGTGACACTACTACATGGACTGCTTATGAAGAGAAAAATGTTCATAAACTGCAAAGCAAGAATGTGTTAGGAACATGGGGCCTTAGTACACTGGGGACAAAAGCAAGCAGGAAACCACCTGAGTCAGCACAAAACCACTGTGGCGAGAACAGAGGAGGAGAGATGAAGAGTCCCTGCAGAGCAGCCGGGAAAAGCAGCAAGTCGTGTGTGGATGTGCAGTCACCACAACGACTGAGCCTGCACTCTGCGTGGGAGGAGCTGGATAACACTTACCAGCTAGCGTTTCTCAACCTCCACGTGACTGACACATCACAGGGTAACTCTGGGCGTGAGGGTCTGGCCTGCACACTGCAGGGCCTGCACAAAGACACTTCATCTCTGTCCGCAAGGTGGAAGGAGTCAGTAAGTCGCCCTTTCCCATGGGGACAATCAAGCATATCACCACTCGTATCGAGTGTCTCTACTGACAGAAACAGCAGCCCCTGTTTGAGGACCAAAACCCTTCCAACAACTTTACAACACCTTCACGGATCTGCTCAAATGACACCTTCTGTTTAAGAACACAGTGATCTACCAAGGAAAAAGTGCTCTGGGGGACACTTAACAGAGAGCAAGCTTTGGGAAGATGGCCACACAGCCTTCTGCTGAGAACTGTGGTGTGAGACCAGCCGTAAGGTCATCTCTCGCGGTTCTGTTTGGAAAGGGGAGGGTCCATGGACAACACTGAACACCCGTCATCAGAACCAGCATTGTCAATAAAACACTGTGGGGATCTCTGAGACTGGCATCATTTGACAGATGCTGAGGGTCAAAATTTGAACAGCATTAGATCTCAAAAAGTGGGCTTGTAGTGAATTATCCCAACTCAGATTATAAGTATGCAGGAACCACAGTCAGAAGTACTTGAGAGAACCACATGTGTCTGGGGGTCCAGTTAAAGAGGTACCTTGCCGTACGTAGAGAGGAACTGTGGAAACTAAGACGTAAAAACCATGATCACAGAGAAAACAGGAAAACAAAAAACAAGTTACCTGATAAACTGGGAGAGACGGGGTACAGATTCCAGAAACCAGGACAAACGTGAGAAAAAGACCCGTGATATGGACACAGGATGGCTTATCAATATTTGGGGGTTAAAAGCTTCCTGTTTCTGTGGGGTGGTTCCTTTACTATTTGTCACACTGTTGAGGCACATCCAAGGTCATGTAACTACCACTCATCTAAAATAACACGATTAACAGCATCCAAAGAGCAAGCCACTGCGATAATCTCTTAGAGCAACTACCATCAATCTCCCCTAGATTGGCGGTTACAAAGCTCTTCCTAAGACGGGATCATCTTGGGGCACATCCCCAGGGAACAAGTGTTGGCAGGGCTCTAAAAGAAAAGCCTGCTGAAGTCGGGTGGAAGACGCAGCACTGGCGGGACTGAGAAAGGCGGATGAGGGGGTGTTACCTGGGACCGTGACCCTGCTCAGAATTATCCCCTTCAGGGAGGGAAGAGAACAAATTCTAAGACATTTTGAGACATCAAAACCTTCCCTCCCCTAGATTTCAGTCAAATATTGGATATGACAATAGGCAGGGGAATCTGTGAAACAAGAGAAAATATGGTATTGGGACCAAAATAAGAGAGAAAAGAAAAACAACAGTAAAAGAACAGTGTTCGTCTTTGTGAGAATGAAGACAAATATCAGAAATTGGAACCTGAAGACCAGTTTCTACCACACTGTCCTCAAAGGTTATACAACGAAGGCAGAGATGCTGAGGCTGTGTGTGTCCCAGGAGCAGCTGGGGTGAGTCAGGACTCTGGGTGATCTCGCTCACATCAGTGGGACATCATCTGAGTACCATTTCTAGAGTCAGAACATAATACACGTTACAGAACTTATCTGACAACTTCCTAGAAAAGAAAATGAACGTGAATAAAACTTTAGGAAGAAAAGACAAACAAAAACTGCTTTGGCTGTTTCAGTGTCTTTGAAAATAACCAGAAGCACAAAGATAAGAAATTTCACTTTTTCTTTCCAACTTCTAAACATTAGGGGAACTACCGTCAAACTTTCTTGCTTGTTTGGAGAAGCAACTGAGTCAATGAATAAATAATGTGTTGAAGAGAAGACTGTCACAAAGGTGTCTGGAAAACAGAGCAATGACAATGAACTTCTGATGCGCCTTCCTCATAAAACGATGTTGGGCGTCAGCACTGAAGGTCCTCTTAGTGAAAAGGATGAGTTTCTGGCCTGGGGAGGCTGGGGGAGATACGTGTTTGTGCCGACCTCTTTCTCCCCTCAGGGACTGGAGACTTTCCTAAGGTCTCTTAGGGAAATCCCTGTAATCTTGTGATACCAAACAGTAACAGCTTTGCTTTCAGAAGATACGTTTAAACATAACTCCCCAATGTTGAAGCAACAACTTCTGATTTGGGACATGTGTCATGGACTTACCCCATTCTGGAACTCAGGATATAAAAGAAAATAAATATCACTGCCCTTGAAACATCTCAACTGTACTGTGGTTTCTCACTTGACCTAAAGGTCAAGTGTCCAGATCAACTGAGGCGTCACTTAAAACTAATCTCAACTAAAAACAACGGATGTCCAGAAAACGCCTCCTTGCCAAACACGATATCCTAAGAGGACGTCTGTGTAACCAAGGTCTTCCGTCAACAACCATTGGTTCATTACAGGTCAGGACACACACGGATACTATAAAACACGGACACGTACAGATTCCGTCCACCAACTGGCACACGGCACGCTCAGCTTCTCCAGGAGGGGGACTAGAAGAACCGCCAGGATGAGGATTCTGTTCCTGCTTCTTGTCCTTGGAATGCTTTGTGCCGCCCAAGAACTTCCAACTGAGGAGGCTCAATCAGATGTAGCAGAGGCAGCCTCATCTGGTACAGAAGCTTCACAATCTGTAAGTGTGTGTGTGAGTGTGCGAGCTCCTTTCGGGCTGTGGGTATGTGTATCGATGTTTCCGTGCACCTCACCTGGCCACCTACGTCCGACCCAGAACTGCGCCACTAATTGGCAGGTGCACTGCTGCTCCACTGTCTCCATATTCCCAGTGCCGTGTATTCTTCCACATCTTAACTGCTCTTTACAAGAGATGGGGGGTCAGCCAGAGACCTGTCCCACTGTGGCTGTTCCACTTAACAGGGGGTAAGCAATCTCTGCATAAGCTCAACTCCATGCTTTACATTTGCCTTGGCTTTTCTCATTATTTATGAACCCTGCTTTGTTCATACAAGGTAGGTAATTTGTGCTGATGTGCATGAGTGAAGGGAAAGTGTGATGGATGTTGGTGGATACAATGACAAGAGATGGACCACAGTTTCTAAAGGGAATTTTGCTTTCAGATTTCGGAGTGGAAACTCATTTGTCTCACAATCATTAACACAGCAAAATCCAGTGACACCTGCCCATGCCAGTTCTGTATCACTAAGATTCAATTTGATGATACAGAGACCACAGTGACCATCACAATTTATGACAGGTAAGTACAAATAACACAAAAGGCAAACTCAGATGACTCTGCGACCCTGAGAAAAGGCCTGGCTCCCACATTTGCTCTGAAATACCTGAATGAGGTGGAAGGCTGGGACTCCCAGGGTTCTGTGGTAGAAGGGTCTCTGGAGTGGCTGAGTCAGGTCCAAGATCAGCCTCAAAAAACAACCTGGAGCCTCTGCTTAGAGGGGAAGTCACAGACATTTCACTGGAGTCAACTAAAAAAGGACAATGGGGCCAATGCTGTGGAAACAAGAGTCCTGGCCTCCATCCCCACAGTCCTGGAAGCTGCATTACTTCATGCAGAATCTAGAGCATGTGGTTCCCACTGGGCTCCAGAGGATGTGGGGATGTGGATCACAAAGTGGCTTCTACCCTGAAGGGCTGACTCTCAGCGATTTACAATCAGTAAATGTATTAAAGTCACCACATCTCCCAGTGCTACTCATGTAACGTTCTCCACATGGCCGAGGACTTACTAGGAGCATGCAACACAGATAGATATTTTTAGGAATAAAAGCGTAAGAAGACAACTAACAGCTGTATGTTTGGAGACACTGGTTTAAAGACACACGAATTTATCTAACTGGTTGTACGTTCCATGTATTTGATAGACAACTTACGATCACATTACACCTCCACATACATGCATCCATCCTATCCCAGTAGACATGCCTGTCAGCTGTCAGACATTTGAAGAACACCTTATTATCTTGCTGTTTATCATTTCCATACATTTTAGTAGTCTATATTTAACTGACTTTTCATGCATTCACACTTTTCACACACATACATGTATGAGTTGTTAAATGCTTAATTCTCTTAAGGGGTTTTGGTAAAAGAACTTGTTTTGGATACACTTAATATATATTTTTATCCTTTTTTGGTTATTCTTTGAATTTATATTCTCTAAGAAGTCATGGCGAGGACTGTGAAATGAAAAGGTGTGTATTTATAGTTACTAGTTTCAAGAAAAGCCTTGTTACTTTTTTTTCTTTCCCAAATTCTAGATTTTGTCACGTCTATTATTCTTTAAACAGGATCTCTTTTGTATTTGTATTTTATCTTTTGAAATTCTGCTCAGATTTTATGTATAACAAACATCCTTACCACTTGAAAGTTACTTGATCTTAAAGGACTTATTTCTTCTCATTTGAATGTCACCTTGTTAACAGGCACTAAGCTGATAGGTGACACAGGGTCTTGGGAGGGTCAAATTAAGAAAATCCTAATTAAACGTCCAATTGTAAATTATTTTTAATCAACCAACTTGAATACATTTTCCTTTTAAGGTGCAACGGACAATACATTGAAAAAATTATCAAAGGAGTATCAGAAAAAGAGGGTGTTTATATCATAGATGGTAAGTCTGACTGTTTTCTGGGTAAAAGTATATTAGGTTTGGAATCTTGGCCATAAATTCCTCCAAGAACTCCATAATTTAAAATTCTATTTTGACCGCAGACGAGAGGTATGACCACACACTAGGCCCTGTGTTTTCCAGGCCGTTTATTTTGTGATGAACAGAGACTTAACTCACATGACTTGGACGGATCCTCCCGATCATGAGTGTAGCCAGTGACAGACTAACCACGTGGACATAGAACTGTTATTTCAGGAGGTTCTCAGGTGCAGGAAACTATTTCTAGATTCTTTAAAACCACCCTATGAACTAATGTCTCAAGGGTCTTTCTTGATGTTAAGACATCAAATTCATTCTGCAAAATATGCTTTTTGAAGACAATCTTAGAACATGATAATCCATTCCTATATAGCCAAGGACATTAACACCAAAACAAACATAGTGATTTCAAAGAAAAAGCTTATTGCTTCATAAACACAGTTTGTGTTCAAAGCAAGGGTGTTGGTGTGTTGGTGGTTAAGATTTAAATGTCTAAGTTCTTTCTAATGGCCTTAAAAACATTCCTAGACTTAACAGTTCTAAGGGATACATAAGTGATGAAAATTTAACTATGTCACTATGAGGCCACATTCCTGGTATAACATAAGAAATAGCAAAGGGGTTGTGCAATGAACACAAATAAGTAAAATGTATGCTGAAGGATTTCCCTACATGTTCCTCAATAACTTCTTGTATCAGGACATTTCCTAAGAAATGTTGTTGCTATTTTATTGCTACATTATTATTTACTTTTGGCTGAATCATTCAAGGTTTAACTACTTTTCCTTTAAACTTCTCCATTTGGGGGAATCCTTTCTGCCTGGATATTGACAGGGCAATTTAAGAAGGGACAGAAAGGAACAGCTGGCCTGTTCTACACTCTCTTGAAAACTAACAAATGAAGCTCCCCCAGCGCTGTTCTGGGAACAGAACGTGCAGCCACAGCCAGCAGAGCAGCAGCAGCAGCAGCACCTTGACCACAGCAGGGGGCCCAGGAGACGCAGTTACCCTCACTGCCTCCTTCACCTTCAGCTCACGTACAGCCTACTGTGAGACTGCCTGCAAACCCTCCTCTGTAAAACCATGGGGGTCACAGAGGTGGGGACTGAGAACCTGAGGACATGCATGAAACCTGATTGAAACTGCCCCAGGGGAACCCAAGGCCCGTGGACGAGGAGTGGACTTGGGCAAGGCAACATACCTGTCTGAAACTCTGAAGTTGTGCTGGCTGTTACTTAGTCTTTGCTGTGGCACACCCATGATGCTTCAGTGTTCCAGACGGTGGGTAATGGCATTCCTGTGTTTTGGGAACACAGCTGGGCAGGTTTAAATCAGATCCAGATGAGTGATTCCAAAAGGTTGTCAGGAGGGCTAGAAGGGAGTAAGGATTTACAGGTAACACAGAGTAGATCAACGCTTGTTCTTCTGAAGAGAAACGTGGCAGGTGGATGGACGGAGCTAGAGAGGGGATGTGCACCCCACAGCAGGTGGGAGCTCACTGTTCGAAGGTCACTTCCTCCACATCATGGTGAGGAAACCTGTCCTAACATGGACACACATGGTAGTGGTCTCTACATCTCTGACGTGACTCAGCGAGACTGCGGGGCAGTGGACATGCAGTTACTCGTGCACAGTGTTCAGAAGCGTCCAGTACATGGTAGGCACTTGTAACACCAAATGATGAGTGGTCACTTGGTTTTGGTTACAAAGAAATCAAGTCCATTACTGGGATACTGGAAACATATAGAGATCTTGAAGTTGCATGTGATATTCACATGTTGTTAAAAAACTAAATTAACATGTTGGCTTCCTTAGAACACGTTTGAGAAAACATACTAGTAGGGCTGCAAAGCTGACCAGAAGAACTGTATGAGAAGGTAGCAATAAGGAAGGTCTTCCCCGCTTTCCCTGTCATCATAACCAAGAGTAGCATCACTGCAGTGATGGAGTGAGAGGCGGACCAACACAGACACGATTGCGGCTATTCTGCTAATTAGGTGAATGAAGCTACTGTGCGATCAATGAAGACGCAGCATTATGTATGTCTGTTGTCACTCACAGATGATGGTGTACAGGAAGTTCGAGTTATTCAACTGTGTGATGATGTCACAGTGCTACTTTTTGTCTTCGTGGATGAAGAAGGAAACCAGGTCATATTGGCTGCATCCTCTGGTATGTACCACAGCCTAGTATCCCCATAGTCACTGTCTGGTAACACTTCCAATGTCAGCATTTTTCTTCAGAAAGCCACCAGCTGCACATGCGACTCACTACCCATTCACAAGGCCTAGGTTGCTGTGTTCATTAAGGATGCTGGGATGTGATCTGAAAAAGTTAAAGGTAAAAACAGGAGCGGGGAGCAGTGGGAAGTAACAGATCATCTGACATTTCTAAGTGAGTCCCATGTGTTAAAATTGAAGAATCTTTAGAAATTGAGTTGTTTTAGAAATAGTTTCTGTACATGTCAACTAACTTCAAGCAATGCCTATGATACGGTTGAACTCCGTTTCTTCATATAAAGCCATTTCCCAATGCATTCTAAGCCCTGGAACTGAAGTTTTTAAAGTAAATCTTAAACCTGTTCAATTTCCCTCATGCCACATTCTGATGAATGCAGACATCACCACTCATGACCACACAGGATCACTCAGAAGTCTGCTGTAGTCCCTGGGACACTAGGTGTCTATTTCAAACAGGCACTGGAGAGAACTGTAGCTTAATTAAAGAATAAGTCATCCCCCATGACTATGTGTAAGCGTTGACTGTCTCTGGGAGGTATGTACATGTTTCTAGAATATTTGGTCCAGAACGAGCCTTGAATGTGAAGAAAACAGTCTCCATATTAGGTGTGAATCAGGCAGCAGATTCATAGAGATCCTGATGAGTCTTTGGAGTTCGGTGCTGATGCTGGAGAGAAAGTAGTTACACGGTCAGACTGGGATTCATGCTAAAGACAGGTAGCAGACGTGGGTGTCTGTTTGAGACTCTGTTAAAATGTACCAAGTTAAGATCTGATTTGCACAATTTCTTACTCTCTGTTCAGAAATTATCAGGTGTTCTAACGGATGAAATTCTGCTTTATGCATTGTCATTTTCAGGCAATGAAGCTTGCATTACACTGGAATGCTTATGGACGTTCTTGAAACAGTTCCAGGAGGTGCTGGAGACGTATGGGCTTGCACTAGAAAATACTGTGGCATTGCCCTGTCAGGGTAATGAAACTACACTTTTTCCTGTGCGTATGTGGGATGGAAATAGTCTACTGGGGGGCTAAAAATGATTGATTTAAAATTACTTACTCCATAAAGAATCATTTATAAAATGAAACCCTGGAAATACTGGCAAATGGTAGTACTCGGCCGTTCTTTTATTCCTGCCCCTTTGATTTTCCCCCAGACTGTGGAAACTGTTGAACGCCAGAGGACTTCAACACCATCTAACTGTAAGTAAAAATGACCAGTCGTAACTGCTGCTCAAGTCAGTAAGTTAGTAAGGACACACTGGGACCTTTAATGGGCCAAATTTTGTAAATGACAATGAATTTCCCAGCAATCATTTAAATTATATCATTAGGGAATTTTTTTTCTCTTACATTCGGGTTAATTTGTTTCTCTGGAGACTTGTTAAGTTATAGAATAATGACTGGTTGATTAATGCTGAGCAGTTTTGGTTACAAAACACCGTCATGAAACAATTACTCAGATGGCGGACCTTAAAGAGAAGCATGAATTGTCAGAAGGTGATGAAAACTACTTAATTTCCCAGTCAGTCCTGACCTGATGTTTGTCCACATACATCCCACCTCGAGAACTCCCCACTGCAGCAGAAACAATGTTTAAATGTACATAACTGTCACAGCGTCACTGAGGACCTTGCAAACACACTGCCTGAAACATGCATTTGGTTTATATTCTCCTTCAGATGGTGATTTTCTTAAAGTGAGCTATTTTAAAGCAAAGAAAAAAGATCCACGAGGTTCCAAGTGAATGTAATTCTTCAACCTACTAAACACAAATCTTAAGAATAGAGAACAGAAGTATAATTCAATCACAGATCCTGCCAATCACTGTTAGATGATCCACTCCAAAGCATGCGTCCTGAAATCACAAAACTCCTAGAACAAATCCTACACAGCAGAGGTCCCACCATATGTACATCCTTGGGGGAATTTCAAATGGATACCACATATCAGAGATACGGGGTGTATTAACTTCCATGTGAAATCGGCCCAGTGGATTCAATAACAGCCCCTCTATGCTTGGACATTCGACTCCCTGAGGCTGAACCCTGTCACCATTCACATAACCGACTCAACTCACCCCTGTCCTGTTTTATTCACCTACAGAACACGTCACAGAGAACCAGGCACGGCATCTTCTCTTGTAATCAGGATCAACAATATGGAGACAACATCCCTGGTTCCCACATAACATCATCTCCCTTTCAGCATAATCATACTTCCTTTCCCATTTCTTCTCTCCTGCTCAGTGTTCATGTCCTCTTTGGTGATACTTGATTTCTGAGGGCCTAAATAAATTGATTTAATAGGTACTCTGTGCATATACACCTGTGCAGAAAGTCACCTACTTTAAAAGTCACAAACAGCCATGTTAAACATCCAAGAAAATGTGCCTTTAATTGGACAGATGTCCCACTATAGACAACTCTGATCAGGGTCAAATAGAGACATCCATGAGGTGTCCCAGTGAGTTAGAAAAGGACAATACCATCGTTGAAAAGGAAGAGGACTGTGGGAGTTTTATTGCAGTGGGATGGTGCACTGTGATCACAAACAGCCCCACAGAACTTCCTATTCATTCAGGAGAATTAAATGTGTGTGGGATTCATTGAGATTTACATGGGGAAAGTGTGAGATGTCATGTTGCATAACCGAGGGGACGTCCTTTGTCCCACAGCACATCATGTCAGAAATTGAGCAGAAGACTGCTAATTGTTACTGATAGGTCACTACTCATCAAAGACGGGCAGCAGCTGAGACGTGGTCCCTCCACAGCACCACGAAGCCAGCGTGGTGTTTGGAGCGAGAAGCTGACTGAGAGCTCAGGTGGGAAGTTCTAAATGTAGACACAGAAGAGAGGACCTCAAGATGGGATTCCTTCCTCTCAGCTTCCAAGGGAAGGAAACACGGGGATTTTCAAGGAATGGGCAGAGCACACGGAGGAGCTTCCCATGGTCCTCAAGGTGTTCATGATCTAAGAGATCCTGCACTCTAGATCCGGGGCCAAAGGTCAGAGATCTGCCCAAGGCTTGGGGAAGTGAAACTAAACCTCACTGCTACTTAACGGAATCCATGTTGCAGTTACTACACAAAGATGATCTCCAACTGAGCTCCAGTTGCCCAAAGTCAAAGGCACCAGTAAGGAAGGTTACTATGGTTTTTGAGGCAAGTAATGGACATGTGACTGCCATGTTTCAATTCTCCTCTAAAAGAGGTGTGTATGCGGACTTCTGACGATGATCTACAGAGTGTGTGAGGAAATGCTGCATTGTAGTGAGGGGGACGGGTACGTGGACAGACAACTGAGTAGAAAGGGTTGGGTTGAATCTGACATGAGTACCTCAGTGAGGGTTGATAGGCAAGACCTGGCATAAACAAGTGGAAAAATTGTGAAATATATTCTATGGGTAATATTTTTGATGAAATGAACACGTTTCCTGAAAGAGATGTTAAAAAAAGCTGAATCAAGGTGAAACTTATTATGCAACCTGTCATCATAGAGTTGTGCATAAACAAGTTTCAGGTCCAGAAGATTTCACTGGTGAAAACTATCAAACGTTCAAAGAAGAAATACCTAAACTCAAACACTTCTACAGACACATAACCATGACTTCACAGTGAAGTATATCATCCTTAATCCCCCAGATAGATTTGGGTACTTTGAAGAGATGGATGTAGAGAGAGAGGCGCCAAGTTGGCAGAGTAAAGAAACACTCAGCTCGCAGTCTCCCACAAATACAACAAGAATTTTATCTACTAACCCCCTGAATCACACGGAACAACTACGAAAATCTGGCAGACTGTTTCTTGCTTTGAAATACAGGAGGATTCTCACGAAACCCAGAAAGAAAAAACAGGAAAAAACTGGAGTCAGGCCATCCAGGGAGGCATCAGAAAAGGAAGAAGGCACCCTCACGATGGGATGTCCCCTCTCCAGTCAAGAGGTCAGCCGAGATAGAAGAAAAGCTTCGAGGCTCAGAGGATTAATTGGCAAGAGCTTGGCAGACAGAACTAAAAAAAAAAAAAAATGTGGGGTCCCTGTTTTCTGGCAATAGATGAAACGTAGGAGCCAGGACTGGCTGCTGGGGATCAGTGAGGAGCTGAGGAAGAGGACTGGGGCCCACTACACAAAGGCAGCCTTAGGGGATTGGAGGTCAGTGTAAGCTCTGACTGGAGGTGTGTGCAGAAGAAAAAAGCCTCGGACCCCCATAAACAAGCACCACTAATGGTGTGCATGGGGGTAAGGGAGGAACAAACCTACACCATCCTGCTTTCTCCGCTTGTCTTCTTGTGAGAAGAGAGCTGGGGCTCAGTCACAACCATCACTACTGCATGGACGGATCAAAGCTGAATCCATACCCAGCAGCCCCACAACTTCACAGGCAGGACTGAAATTTGTTTACAGACCCAAGAAGAGAGGGTGGATTTGTTTTGTCTGGAACCTTTGCTGAACCATGCATCTGGGAGGAACATGTAAGGAGTGGAGATCTGACTAAAGCTAGGGGTGAGTATGTGTATTTACAAAAGGCCTGCATACAGTAATGTATGTGGAAGTGAGGCTGGGATCTGTGCTGACACTGTGGAATATTACAGACTCACCTGTGGGCATGCATGCTTGTTACCATGGGTCCTAGTCCCTGACATGGGAAGATCTGCATTGGTGGTTCCTGGGGCCCAGAACCTGAGGGACACGAGAGAACGTGCCTGATATTCCCACAGCTGGTGGGGGACAAAGACAGTGTCAGTAAAGAGTATTCTGTAAGCCCACATAACAAGGGAGAGACAACACCAGAGGGCACTTCTCTGTTGACATCCCTTGCCTACTCTTCCCCCAGCTGAAGTGTCCTAACCCTGCCTACTATATAATGCAGCTCAGAAATGGGTCTAGAAGTCACTATTCCAGCAACAGGGGAGCAGACCTGGCCCTGTCAGGCCTCTGATAACCACACAACAAAAAAAGGAGGCCCATCTCAACAACAATAATAAGGGCAAGCTCTGAACAACACGAAGCACACCCTCAATCAAAGGGATAACAGACAACACTTATGGCAGAAAGACGAGGCACCATCCACGCTAAGAACAGCCATCGCCACGGAACTATTAGATGCACACGGTCTGCACAGGAGCATGCCCGCGTTGAATAAAAACAAACACACCAACAAAAAAGAGCCCTTCAGGACGGCAGTAGATAACTGATACTCCTAAATCCCTAGAGCCAGAGAAATTGAGGGAAGAAAATGAAGAGGCAGAAAAACCACTCCCAATTAAAGGAACAAGAGACAGCCCCTGAGAGAATGAACCACGGGACAGAGCTCAACGACCTACTAGATCATGACTTCAGAAAGGGCTTGATAAAATCACTGCAGGAAATAACAGAGACTACAAATAGAGACAGAAAATGCTATACAAAGGATAAAGAAACTATAAAGAGGAAACAATTAAAAACAACACTCAATGGCTGACATGAGACCCTAGCTATATGCTGTCAAAGGCAAGCTATTTAATGTAGAGAAAGGAATAACTGACATAGAAGCCAGAATAACAGAATTCGTGCAATCAGAACAGCAGACAGAAAAGCAAATAAAACCCAATGAAAGCAATATAAGAGACCTATAAGATGACATACAGCATGCCAACCTACACATAATAGGGATCTCAGAGAAAAAGAAAGCAAAAACTGGACTGAAAAGGTATTAGAAGAAATCAACAGTGAAAATTTTCTAAACTTAAAGAATAAAACATATCCAAGCACACGGTCCTAAATAAGAAGAACCCAAACAGACCCACACCAAGACATGTTATAATTAAGATGGCTAAATTTAAAGATAAAGAAAGGAATCTAAAGGCATCAAGAGAAAAACAATTAGTTTCAAGGGAACTCACAGAAGTACTTTATCTGATTTCTCCACACAAACACTGCTGGCCAGAATCGGAGGGGCAGGGAGAGATATATTCAAAGTCCTGAATGAGAAAAAGCTCCAACCTAGGATACTCTATCCAGCAAGTCTATCCTTTAGAGTAGGAGAGAGAAAGAATTTCATAGACAAGCAAAAACCAGAAGAGCTCAGCAATGTGAAATCCGTGCTGAAAGAAATACTGAAAGCTCTACTCTATGCAGAAAAGAAGCAGGAAGCTACAGAAATGAGAAAACCATAAGAGGAAATGAGATAACTACAATGAGTGGCAAAAGAATAAAGATGAAGATATGTTTGAACAAATAACAAATCAAAAGTAGGAGAGGGGAGCATGAAAATATAGATTTTTTTCCTCCTTTTTTTCTTTCTTTTTTTTCTTCACTCTTTTTATGATGTCTTTCAGCATACATGAATACCAGTCTAAAGCAAACAGATATACTAAGAGATTAACATACTTGAAAAACAAGGTAACTAGAAGTCAAAAGCATACAATAGAGTAACAAACATCAAAAAGAAACCAAGCTAATACAAAAGAAAACTATCAATCCAGAAAAATCCTGTATGATATTTATATGTGCAATCTTAAAAAAAATGTAAAACGACTTATTTATAGAAAAGAATTAAAAAAATTTATAAAAAATTCAGGGACACAGAAAACAAACTTACAGTTACCAGGGGTGGGAAGAGATAAATTGAAAGTTCAAGATTTGCAGATACTAACTAATGTATATAAAATAGGTATATAAAATTGGCTTATAAAATAGCTCACAGACAAAAAAAAATGTGACAATGAATATATATATGTTCATGTGTAACTGAAAAATTGTGCTCTTTACTGGAATTTCACACAACATTGTAAAATGATTATAACTCAATAAAAAATGTTTAAAAAATTAAAATAAAATAAAAATAAATAAAATAGGTAAACACGGTTTCATACTGTATAAAGCTGGGAACTGTATTCAATATCTTGTAATAACCTATGGTGAAAAGCAGTATGGAAACAAATTTGTCTATGTTCATGTATGACTGAAGCATTGGGCTCTACACCAGAAATCGTCACAACATTGTTAATTGACTGTGTTGATGAAAGATCGGCCCCTATCCCTGATGAGCCAAATAACTCAGAGACAGGGTCGCAGAGTTAGAAGAAGAAACTCAGCTTTATTGCTTTGCCAGACTAAGGGGACTCACAGCAGGCTGGTGCCTTCAAACCTGAGAACGCACCTGGCAGATGCGGCAGGGTGACGATATAGAAATAGCTTAAAAAATAAAGCATTGGTAACAAGTTAAAAATAGAGATTGGTATAAAGTCTTCCTTTTACAAAAGCATGCATTTTCATTAATGAACAAGCATACTAATATACAGGAAGGAAGGCGTTGTTTTATACAAATAGAAGAATATAAATAAGAGTCATTTTTTTGTTCAAGTAGTCACATTTTTAGAGATTATTCATATGTTGATTCAGAGAGATCTCATTTGTGAAATTAATTTCTTCCATTTTCTACTATGAATGTGTCCAGCTACAGGACTGCTAGATTTATCTCCAAATGTTTCAACACGACACTCAACATACCAATAGCAACTTTTATGTGTCTCAATTATTTCATAATTCCTATAAATGGAAATGCTTTACAAAGTGCACACACCTTTAGAATATTGACAGAAATAATGGAAAGGACCTCCCAAAACACCTCTTCAGGTTCTGTTCCCAGCACATTATTGCCCCAGTTAAATTCTCAACTCACTCTTTTAACTCTCCTCACAGCTTCAATCAAAAACCTTCATTTTGGAAATTCTACCTCCTTCCACAAAAGAGGCCAGAATCACTCCACGGTCCTGCCTTGATTTCTTTTTCATCCTAGAACTTAGAAACAGGTGAGATATTTGTCAAGCGTTGGGAGCTTGCTTGTCTTCTGTGTCTTACACAGGGAGATAGCCTTACTAGATTCTGAATCCAGTCTATCTGGTTCCAATGAATCTTGAGACTTGGGAGAGGTTCACACATGACAGGTGCTAAATCCTTATTAACTGAATCCAGACCAGACACTGCACACTAGTAATCTTATAGAACACACAGTCCTTTCAGTGCATATACAGATAAAAGTTTCTTGTATATTGATGATACCACATATACTATACTAAGCTGACAGAAAACAAAGGGAACATCAAGCCATTCCACAGAGGACTGAGACTGTCCTCTCACTGAGTGCACACGCTTTGAGAAAGTCAGGTCTGAGAGTCACCGTTCTTCACACTGGGTTTTGATTTCAAGGCGACCTTAGCTAATCCGAACTCATTACACAGAGCAGGACAGAGGCATAAAAAAGTTGTATCTAATTGACAGTAAATGTTTTGACAAAGGACTATGTCCAAAGACTGGCTGATAAAAAAATCACCCGGAAATGGAGTGTCCATCTTTCAGTAAAACATACAGGCATGCTGAAAAGGAAAACTGAACAAACACACACCAACTGACCAAACCCAACACAGGGACATCAAATCAAGGGTAAAGACAGAAAAGAGACAACGGGGACCTTTTCTATTCAAAGCTGCCTTGTCCGACATTTGTAGGAGATGATATTTAATCCGGTTCAAGTCTATTTGCATGCCTAAAATTTCCAGAAGAAATAAGAAGCTAACAGATCCTGTCAGTTTTGTTTGTTTCCTTAATTTCTATTTTCTTCACAAATGGATGGGTTTGAGGGATTTTCAAAGGCAAACAACAACTTTAAAAAAAAAGGTCAAGTGTGAAAATTTGAGATCAGGTGTAGATATTACAACTGCCATTCACATTTAGTGTTTAGCTCTTCTTTCTTGAGTCTGTTTAACACCTCAATGTGTGTCCCAACCCAGTGACATTTAATAGAAAGACTGTGGTCCATTCCTGAGACAGATTACTTAGGTGCCTCAGAAGCTATGCTTAAATGTACAGCCTGGGTAATTACTTAACATAAGAAACCCTATTCTTGTGAATCAGTTTCTAGACGGGAGCCTCGTTCTTTAAACACCACTTTCTGTGTTAGTAAACCTGCCATGACTGTCCTTCCCTTTCTTCATGCATTTTGGGTATAACTAGCCTTAGAGTGGGGGGTGCTGGCCAACTCCAAGATATATTTAAACACACCTGAGCCAGTCCCACTGAACCTTCTAGAGACTTGCTTCATTGGGCAAGGAATTCTGCTAAGAAGAATACCATCTACATCAACCATACTGCAGTGAGCATACCTGCATGACCCCTGCTCATGGCTCTGAACACTAGTTTGTTAACAGGTCCTTCAGGATTTCTTTTTACCAAATGTCTCTGTTACATGCATGGTTGCCCACATGTGACCATCACTAACAGAAAACCCAGAGGACACACACTGACCCATTCATTCACCCATCCTGCACACTGGGGATGCAGCCAACTCCAAAGTCCAAAGACTATGACCTTGTGGAAGTGACTCTTTAATGGATGAAGACTGCTTATGAAAAGAAAAAAACGCTCAAAATTGGGAAGCAGAAAGGCGTTAGGAGTGGGCGGGGGTTTACTGCACTGTGGGCAGAGGTAGACAAAACCACCTGAGTGAGCACAAATCCAGGGTGGCGGGAACAGAGTACGAGAGAGGGCAATTATCTGCAGAGAAATTAGGAGGGGAAAGCAAGTCTTGTGGGGTGTGCAGGTCATCACAAGGACTGAGGGTGTATTCTGGCCGACAGGAGCTTGTTAACTCTTACTAGCTAGCATTTCTCAACCTCGCATGACTGACACATGACTGGATAACTCTGGGTGTGAGAGGCTGTTCTGTACACTGTAGCGTGTGTACAAAGATGCTTCATCTCTGCCCACTAGGTGGTAGAGGTCAACAACACCCTCTCCTACTGGGAAAATAAAACATGTAACCATTCACGTCAAGTGTCTATCCTGGGAGGCACAGGGGCCCCTGTTTGAGAACCAATAACCTTCAAACAGCTTTATAAAGCCTTACTCTAAACCTGTTTAGGAACAGAGGGATCTAGTAAGGGAAAAAATGCTCTTGGGGACCCTTAAAACAGACCAAGTTTCAGGACGATGGCCACACAGCCTTCTGGTGGTAAGTGTGGTGTGGGACCAGGAGCAACAGTGTCTCTCACGTTGCTGGTTGGAAAGACAGGGGTGCAGACACAGCACTGAGCACCCACCATCAGAAGCAGCACCATCAGTAAAACACGGGGCCTCTGAGCCTGTCTCCATTTGAGAGACACTGGGGGACAGAACTTCACCGGGATCTGATCTCTGAAAGTGGGCTTGTGTTGGATTATCTCAACTCAGATTCTAAGTACACTGGAACCTTGGTTAGGAATCTGTGAGGGAACCAGGTGTGTCTGGTGGCCAGGCTGAAAAGCTTCCTTGCACTATTTAGACGGGAATTGTGAATCTAAGATGTAAAAACAATGATGACAGAGAAAACAGACAAACAAGGAAGAAGTTGGCTGATAAACTGGGAGAGATGGGGTACAGATTCCAGAAAGATGGACACATTTGAGAAGGAAAGACCAGGAGCATCTACACGGGATGGCTTAGCACTGTTTGTGGGTTAAAACCTTAATGTTTGTGTTGGTTCCTTTTTTATTTGTGATACTCTTAAGGCACATTGTGACTGACATGAATTCAAGGCATTATGCATTAAAGGTCATGTAACTATATCACATCTGAAATAAAAGGACTGACAGGATTCAAAGACCAAGCTGCTGCAATCATCTCTTAGACAAACTGCTGTTTAATTTCCCTGTGATCAGTTGTTAGAAAGCGCTTCCTAAGATAGGATGATCTTGTTACCAGCTCCCAGGAAATACATGATGGTAGGTCTCCAAAAGAAAAACTTTCTAATATTGGGTGGAAAAGGCAGGCTTGGAGGGAGTGAGAAAAGTGCATGAGGGGTGTTAGCTTGGAGGGAGTGAGAAAAGTGCATGAGGGGTGTTAGCTGGGATCATGACCCTGCTCAGAACTGTCTGAATCAGGGAGGTGAGAGTACAAATTGTAAGACATTTTGAGACACGAAAGCCTTCCCTCGCAGAGACCTCACAGTCAAAGGCTGGATAGGACAATGTACAGAGGAGTCTGTGAAACAAAGAGAAAACATGATATTGGCAGCAAAACAACAAAGACAACAGTGAATCAGTGTAGTTGGTCCTTGTGAGTAGGAACACAAATGTCAGACAGAAGAGGGAGGCTGAAGACCGCTTTCAGCCACGCTCTCCTCAAAGGTGAGACACCAAAGACACGGACGCTGAGGCTGTGTGTGTCCCGGGAGCAGCTGGGGCTGAGTCAGGACTCCAGGTGTTCTCAGATTAGGTGGGACATCTTTTGAGTACCATTTCTACAGGCAATATTAAATTCACAATACGGAATCTATCTAATAAATCACTAGGAAAGAAAAGGAACATGAATAAAAACTTGAGGAAGAAAAGTCAAAGAAGAGGTTCTTTGTCTGTTTCAGTGTCCTTGAAAGTAGGACGTTTCCTTTTTGCTTTGAAACCAGGAACTACTACGAAGCCTCCTTGCCTGCCTTGAGAAGCAACTGAGTCAATGGGTAAGTGATCTGTTGACGACAAGATTGTAGCAAAGGTGTTTGGGAAACAGAGCAACGAAAATGAACCGCTCATGTGACTTCCTCGCGAGAGGTTCCTGGGCATCTGTATGGAAGGCCCCCTTAGTGAGAACGATGACAACGCCCAGTCTGGGGACAGGGCAGAGATCCCTGTTTGTGCAGATCTCTGTCACCCGCCAGCGACTGAAGGCTTTCCTGATGTCTTTCAAGTAAACCACTATAATCTTGTTATACCAAACAGTATCAGGTTTAGTTTGAGAAGATACGTTTGAACATATCTCCTCAATGTTAAAGAAAGAACACCCAATTTGGGGACAGCTGTCATGGACTTACCCCATTCTGGAACTCAGGATATAAAAGAAAGTAAGTATCACTGTCCTTGAAACATCTCAACTGCACTGTGATTTCTCACTTAACCTAAAGGTCAAGTGTCCAGATCAATTTAAGGTTCTCTTAAAACTACTCTCAAATAAAAAGAACTGATGGAAAAGCTCTTTCCTGCCAACCAGGATATTCTAAAAGGATGTCTATGAAACCAGGGTCTTAGTTTAACACACTTGGGTTTATTATGGGTCAGGACACAGATGGATACTATAAAAGGGGCACACGTACAGGTTCTCTTCACGAACTGCCACACAGCACACTTAGCTCCCCAGGAGGAGGACGAGAAGAACCAGCAGGATGAAGATTCTGTTTCTGACTCTCATACTTGGTGTGATTTGTGCTGCCCAAAGACCTCCAGCTATGGATGCTCCATCACAGGTACCAGGGACGGGCTCATCTGGGAGGTCTTATCTCTGTGCA
Organism: Camelus ferus; assembly: GCF_009834535.1. Classification (NCBI taxonomy): domain Eukaryota; kingdom Metazoa; phylum Chordata; class Mammalia; order Artiodactyla; family Camelidae; genus Camelus; species Camelus ferus. The sequence continues at coordinate 8,023,774 of NC_045732.1, forward strand.
AGTGTATGTGTGTGTGCACGTGCGTGTGTGTGTGGTCTTTTGGGGCTGTGGGTATGTGTATCTGTATTTCATGCACCTCACCTGGCCACCTACCTCCAACTCAGAACTGCTCATCTAATTGGCAGGTGCACATCTACACCATCTCAGGATTCTCCCCACCATCAATCACTGGGCTGTCCCGCATCTTTACTGTCCTTGTAAAAAAGGGAGGTCAGCCAGAGACCAATCCCACTGGGGTTCTTCTATTTCACAGAGGGTAACAGATTTTGGAAAAATCTCAATTCAATATTTTCCTGCTGTCTTCGGTTTTCGCATTGTTTTATGAAGCCTGCTTTGTTCCTAAAACATAGGTAATGTGTGCTGATGTGCAGAAGTGAAGGGAAACGCATGATGGTGGTGGACACAATGACAAGACATGAATCACAGTTTCTAAGGTGAATTTTGCTTTAACATTGCAGAATGGAAACGCACTTATATCGCAGCCAGTAACACAGAGCAGGCCCGTGAGCCCAGTCCATGCCAGATTATCATCTCTCATTTTCAAATCAGTGATGAAACTGACACAATCACCTTCACAGTTTGTGACAGGTAAGTAAACGTAACGCGGAGGGTAAGCTCACATAAATCCCCGACCCTGAGAAAAGGTCTCGCCTCCAGATTTGCTGTGAAGTACATGGTTTAGGTGGAAGACTGCAACTCCTGGGCTTTTGAGGATTAGAAGGGTCTGTGGAGTTTCTGAGTCAGGTTCAGTATGAGAGTCCACAGGACATCCTGGAGCCCTGACCTAGAGGGAAAGTCACAGACATCCCACTGCAGTCAACTCACTGAAGGAAAGAAGAGCCAAAGCAGCAGGAACAGGAGGGTCCTGGCCGGTACACCCTCAGTCCCAGGGCCTTGAGTCCATGTGCAACTTGCAGGATACAGTGGTTCCCCTGGGGCCCAGAAGCTGTGGGAACTTGGGTAACGAAGTGGCCTTTACCCTGACAGGCTGATTCTCAGTGACTTACAGTAACAACTAAATATATTAAGGTCACCACAGCTCCCAGTGTTGCTGATGGGATGTTCTCCTCGTGGCAGGGGTTCTACTAGGAGCACACAAACACAGATAAGATATTTTGAAGAATAAAAGCATTAAGAAGACAACTAAGGGTCTTATATTTGAAGAGATTGTTCTAAAGATATACAAATATATATAACAGAACATTATATATATTTAATAGCCTACATATAATCAAACTACACCCCCACACACGTATATATTCTATCCCAGTAGATGTTATCTGTGAGCTGTCAGAAATTTTAAGAACATATTATCTTCCTATTTACCATTTCCATAAATTTTTGTGCCTCATATATGACTGACTTTTCATGTGGCCACACTCTTTGACACACTTACATATCTCCATCTTCCAATGTTTAAATCACTTATGGTGTTTTGATAGAAGAGCTTGTGTTTAGACACACAAACACATTTTGGTCTTTTTATTATTATTATTATTGCTCTCTGTTATTATATTCTCTAAGAAATCTTGCCCAGGCTTGTGAAACAACTAAGGTTTGTCTAGACAGTTATGGATTTTAAGAAAACCCTTGTAACTTTTCTTTTCTTTCCCCAATTGTAGATTTCTTCATGTTTACTAGGCTTTAAAAATGATCTGTTTTGTATTCATAGTTTATCTTTGGAAGTTCTGCTCCGATTTTATGTGTAACCAGGCATCTTTGTCACTTGACAGTTACCTGATATTAGGGGACTTAATTCTTCTCTTCTGAATGTCACCTTGTTGACAGACACTAAGGTGATAGGTGACATTGATACTAGGGAGGGTGAAAAAGGAAAATCATAATTAAATGTCAAGTTGTTCATTAGTTTTAATCAACCAATTTGATTATGCTTTCTTTTTAAGGTGCAATAAAGAAGGTAAAATTAAACGTGTCCAGGGAACAAAGCAAGTACATGGTGTTCGTACCATAGATTGTACGTATGACAGTTTTATGGGTAAAAGTATATAACGGTTGAAATCTTGGCCTGAAATTCTTTCAATAACTGCATATTTTAAAATTCTAGTGCTAACATAGAGAGCTACGACCAGGAGACAGACCCTAAGTTTTCCAGGCACTTGATTCTGTCAAGAACAAAGACTTAAATCACATGAATGGGATGACCCCTCCCAATCTTGAGTGTATTGAATGACAAGCTAAACACATGAACATAGAACCATTATTTCAGAAGGTTCTGAAGTGAATGAGACTCTAGAGTCTTTCAAAAAAAAAAAAAAACAAAAACAAAACACCTTAGGAACTAATGTCTTAAGGGTCTGTCTTGAGTTTACACATAAAAGTCATTCCGCAGAATATGCTTTTTGAAAACAAATTTAGAACATCTTAATCCATTCCTATACAGTCAAGGATCGTAAATCTCCCCAAAATACTGATATCAAACACCAAGCTTATTGCTTCATAAACGCAGTTCGTGTTCAAAGCAATTAGATTGGTGGCAAAGATGTAAATGTCTAAGTTTGCTCAAAGAGTCCTAAACAGCATTGCTGAGTTTAAATGGTCGAAGGGGTACGTAGTTGATGAAAGTTTAAATATATCAGTATGAGGTCCCAACCCTGGTGTAACATAAGAAATAGCACAGGGGTTGATTAATAAACAAAAATAAGTAAAAAACACGCATTTGGTTTATATTCCCCTGTAGACGGTGATTATGTTAAAGAGGGACGTTTATGGTTTCTAGAACAAGATAGCCAAGGAAAAGGACATTGAACGAGGCTAAATTGTCACTTTTTTTTTTTCTGTTAGGAGCAAAGAGAGGAAAAAGGCAAACAGTAATAGTAGCTTATAAAACAATGTAATTCTCTAGCCACCAAAGGCAAAACTTTTAATATTGGAAAAGTGTAACTCAGTCATAGATCCTGTCAATCATTTTTAGATGAAACATTCCACGAGGATGCATCCTGAAATCACAAAAACTACAATCAATCCTACACGGGAGAGGTCCGACAATACGTACATCCATGTGGGAATTGCAAATGGATACTCACATATCAGACACACGGGGGGCATAAAGTTCCACGTGGAATCTGCCTACTGGATACACTAGCAGTTCCTGTGCCCTTGGACACACTTTTCCCTGAAGGTGAGCCCTGTCACCTGTCATACAGTCAACTCAACTAAATCCTGTCCTATTTTATCCACCAACAGAACACGTGACGGAGAACCAGGCAAGTCATCATCTGCACGGAATCAGGATCAACAACATGGAGACAACATCCCTGGTTCCCGCATAACATCATCTTTCTCTCTCCATAAACATACTTATTTCCCATTTCTTCTCTCCTGCTCACTGTTCAAGTCCACTTTCGTGATATTTGATTTCTGAGGGTTTAAATAAATTGATTTAATAGGTACTCTGTGCATGTGTATCTGTTCAGAAAGTCACCTAATTTAAAACTCACAAATACCCACATTAAACATCCAGGAACATGTTCCTTTAATAGGACAGACACCCTACCAGAGAAAAGTGTGATGAAGGTCAAATAGAGATGTCCACGAGGTATCCCAATGAGGGAGAAAAAAGAACTCCACCATCATGGGAAAGGGGAGAGGACTATGGGCACTTTATTGAAGTGGGATGGGTCACTGTGCTCAAGAAAAAGTACCCACAGACCATCCTATTCATTCTGGGGAAAGAAACATGTGTGGGACTCCCTGAGACTTATGCAGGGAAAGTGAGAAATGCCATCCATGCCCTATTAACCGAGGGGATGTGCCTTCTCCCAAAGCACAGCATGTCTGAAGTTGAGCAGAAGGGCTGGTAATTGTTACCAACCTGGGAAGACAATCATTTAGAATAGAAGGAGAGATAGAATTTCAGAGAAGCAAAAACTAAAAGAGCTCAGCATGACTAAACCTATGCTAAAAGAAATACTGAAAGGTCTACTCTAAAAAGAAAACAAGCAGGAAGCTATAGAAATGAGAAAACCCTGAGTGGAAAATTGATAACTACAATCACTTGCAAGAGAAAAAACAAGATATGTTTTTTAAAAAATAGAAGACATCTAATTTTATAAAAGGTAGAAAGGGAAGGAAGGAAATTTTTTTTTCTTTTTTTTCTTCATTCTGCTTAGGATGTTTGAGCCTACATGAATACCAGTCTAAAGGAAGAAGAGTAAGGGGTTAAAATACTTGAAAAACAAGGCAACTATAAATGAGAAGCATAAAATAGAGTCAAAAACCAAAAAGAAACCAAGCTAATACAGAAGAAAATGATCAAACCAGAAAAATACCATATGACATCACTTGTATGTGAAATCTAGTTTAAAAAAAACAAAAGAACATCTTTACAAAACAGAAACTGACTCACGAGCACAGAATCAAACTTATGTTTATCAGGGGTTCAGAAGGAAATAGAAAGGATAAATTGGGAGTTCAAGATTTGCAAATAACATATAAAATAAATATGTTCAAACTGTATAGCACTGGGAATTATGTTAAAAATCTTTTAGTTAACCTATGGTGAAAAAGAGTATGAAAATGAACGTGTGAATGTTCACGTATGTCTGAAGTATTGTTGTGTACACAGGAAATTCACACAGCATAATAAACTGACTATGTTGTCAAAAGACTGGCCCTTGTCCCTGATGAGTCAAATAACTCAGAGGCAGGGTATCAAACCTCAGAAGAATAGATACAATTTTATTCCTTTGCAAGGGAAAGGGGACTCACAGGAGCCTAGTGTCTTCAAACTGTGACCCCATCTTGCGGAAGGGGCAGGGTGATTATATAGTCACAGCTTAAACAATGAAGCTTCGGTAACAAACTCTTTTAAAAACTGATATAAAGTCTACATTTTAAAATAGCATGCGGTTTTACTAGTGAACAAACATACTAAAATATTGGAGAGCTGCCTTTGTCTTATACATATAGAGGAGTAAAAATATAGAGAGTCGTATTTTTATTCATTTCAGGTAGTCATATTTTTAGGGAATAGTCATATGTTGACAGAGAGATCTAATTTGTGAATTTCATTTCTTCCATTTCCTACTATGGAATGTCTCCAGCTAGATTTATTTCCAAATATTTCAACACCACAGTCAGCATACCAATAACACTTTTTAAAAGGCTCATTTCACAATTCTGGCAAATGAGAATGTCTTACAAAGTGCACACACATACAGAATATCGATAGAAACAACTGAAAGGACCCTTCAAAACACCTTTTTAGTTTCCGTTTCCTGCACATTCCTGTCCCAGATACACACTCAACTCAAACTTCGAATTCCCCTCAGAGCTTCACTCAAAACCCTTAATTTCAGAAATTCCTATCTCCTTCCACAAAAGGACCCAGATACACCCCATGGCCCTGCCTTGCTTTTTCATCCTAGAACTTACGAACAAGTGAGATATGTGGCAACAGTGGGGAGCTTGCTTGTCCTCTGTCTCCTTTCAAAGGGAGATAACCTCACTAGATCTAGAAACCAATCTATCTGGATCCTAATGAATTTTGTGACTCGGGTGAGGGTCGCACATGACAGGTGCTAAATCCATATTAACTGAACGTGGATCAAACAACGGACACTAGCAATCTTACCGAACACACTGTCCTTTTAATGCATATACACATAAAACTTTCTTGTATGTTGTTTGTTACAACATATATTCTACTAAGTTGCCAGAAAATAAAAGGTAAGTCATGTCACTCTACAGAAGATTGAGACTTCTCTCACTGAGTGCACACACTTTGAGAAGGACTGGTCTGGGGTCCACTGTTCTTCACATGGCCTTTTGATTCCAAGATGACCTTAGCTAATCCTCACTCACTACACAGAGCAGTGTGGAGGCTTGGGCAAAAAATCCTATTTTTTAAAATCCTATTTAATTGACAATAAACATTCTAATTAAAGGCCATGTCCAGAGACAGGCTAAAGGAAATATCTCAGAAATGAAGAGCCCATCATTTAGTAAAATACACACACATGCTGAAATGGAAACAATGAACAGACACCAACTGACCAGTACCAACACAGGGACAGCAAATCAAAGGTAAACACACGAAAGAGACAACGGGGACCTTTTCTCCTGGAAGCTGGACTATCTGACATTTGTAGGATATGGCGTTTGGTTCTGTTCAAATCCTTTTGCATGCCAAGAACTTTTCAGAAGTTTCCAGAAGAAATAAGGTCATGGAGCATGTAAGTTTTCCTTTTTTTTTTTTTAATGTCTAATTTCTTCAACAATGGATGGGTTTGAGGGATTTTCAAAGGCAAATGATTTTAAAAGGGCAAGTGAGAAAATCTGAGATCAGATGTAGATGCTGCCTTTGCCATTCACATTAAGTGTTCAGCTCTTCTTTGCTGAGGCTGTGTAACACCTCAAAGTGTTACACACAACCTCGTGACATTCAATCGAAAGATAGTGGTCCTTTCCTGAGACAGACTACTGAGGTCCCTCAAAAGCTATGCTGAAATGTACAACATGGGTGATTATTTAACAGCATAATCCCTATTCTCTGTGAATCAATTTTAAGGTGGGAACCTCCTTCTATAAACACGCCCACCTGTGTGACTGAAGCCGCCATGACTGCCTTTCCCGTTCTTCATGCATTTCGAGTACACTTAGCCCTAGGGTGGGGGATGCTGGCCAACTCTGAGTTCCTTATAAACACACACGAGTCAGCCCCACCAGACATTCTAGAGCCTAGCTTCACTGGCCAAGGAACTCTGCTGACAAGAACATTTTCTACTTCAACCACACTCCCAATGAGTGTAACTGAATGATCCCTGCAAATGGCCTTTGGACTCTAGTCAGTTCACAGGTCCTTTAGGATTTCTTTTCACCAAATCTCCCTGATACATGCATGGTTGCTCAGATGTGCCCATCAGGAACAGAAATCCCTGGGGACACACACACATTCATTCACCAGTCTTGAGCACTGGGGATGCAGCCACCTCCAAAGTCCAAAGACTATGACATTGCGGAAGTGACTCTTTAGTGGGTGAAAACTGCTTATTAAAAAAAAAAAAATGCTCATAAAGTTGGAAGCGGAAAGGAGTTAGGGAGCGTGGGAGTTTACTATACTGTAGGCAGGAGTAAGCGGAAAACCATCTAAGTCAGCACAAAGTCAGTGTGGTGGGAACAGAGTGGGAGAGAGGGAGACTCCCTGAAGTGGAATTAGGAAAAGAAGCAAGTCTTGTGGGGTGTGCACATGACCAGAAAGACAGGCTATATTCTGGATGAGAACAGTGTTAACTCTTATTAAGTAGCACTTCCCAACCTTCCCACAACTGACACATTACTGGACAACTCTAAGTGTGAGAGGCTGTCCTGCACGCTGCAGGGTGTGTACGAAGATGCTTTATCTCTGACCACTAGGTAGAAGTCGTCAACACCTCCTCTCCCACCGGAACGGTCATACATGTCACCATTTGTGTCAACTGTCTCAGCTGGGAGGCACAGTTGGTCTATGCCTGAAAACCAACACCATTCCAACAGCTTTAGAAAGCCTTCCCGGATCTGGTCAAACCACAGCTGCTGGTTAAGAGAAGACATCTACCAAGGGCACCAGTGCCTTGAAACAATCCTGACATAGGGCGAGCTTTTGGAAGAGGGCCTGAAAGCCTGCAACTGAGATGTGTATCTGGAGACCAGGAGCAATGACCTTTCCCTGGGGCGCTGGGTAGAAGAGTGGGCGTCCATGCACACAGCACTGAACACCCTCCATCAGGACCAGCATCATCAATAAATCTGGGGATTTCTGACCCTATCCTCATTTGAGACACTTCAGGAGAGAATTTCACAGGATCAAACCTCAACAATTGGGGATGTGGGGAATTACCTCAACTCAGATACTAAGTTCATCGGAAGTGTGGTCAGCAATCCTTGAGGGAAGCAGGTGTGTCTGGTGGCAACACTCAAAAAGCTTCCTTGCACTATTGAGAGAGGAATTATGGAATTTAAGACGCACAATGATCACAGAGAAAACCGAAAAAGAAGAGAAAAGTTAGTTGATAAACTGAGAGGTGGGGTACAAAGTTCCAGAAAGCTGGACAAATTTGAGAAGACAGACCAGGGGACATCTACACAGGATGGCTTAGCAATATTTAGGGGTTAACAGATTCATGTGTGTGTAGGATGGGTCCTTTATTATTTGTCATACTGTTAAGGCACATTGTGACTGACATGAATTCAAGGCAATCAGGACTAAAGGTCATGTGACTTCTGAAGGTCTAAAATAACAGGATTAACAGGATCCAAAGACCAAGTTGCTGCAATAATCTCTTAAGATAACTGCTGTTTAATTTCCCATTGATTGGCACTAAGAAAGCTCTTCCGAAGTTGGGATGATCACGGTGTACATCTCAAGAGAACATCTGTCGGTATCACTGCAAAAGCAAAACCTGCTAATGTTGGGGTGAAACAGGCAGAGTTGGAGGGAGTGAGACAGGTGGATGAGGGGTGTTAGTTGGGATCAAGACCCTGCTCAGAATTGTCCCAATCAGGGAGGTAAGAGAACAAATTCCAAGACATTCTGAGACATGAAAGCCTCACCTCCCATAGACTTCACAGTCCAAGACTGTAGGACAATATACAGAGGAATCTGTAAAACAAACAGACAAGATGATACTGGGACTAAAACAAAAGAGAAATCACAAGAGTGAATGAATGTACTTGGTCCTTGTGAGCATGAAGACAAATATCAGACATAAGAGGGAGGATGGAGACCGCTTTCAGCCACGCTCTCCTCAAAGGTAGACATCACAGAGATGCTGAGGCCGCGTGTGTAGCAGGAACATCCAGGACTGAGTCAGGACTCTGGGGGTTCCTACTCAGATTGAGTGGGACATCATCTGAGTACCATTTCTATATTCAGAATGAAATATACATTAGGGAATTTATCTCATTAATCACTAGGAAAGAATGAACGTGAATAAAAATTTGAGGGAGCAAAGACATAGAAAAGGTTCCGTGGCTGTTCCAGGGTCCTTGAAAATAACCAGAGGTACAAAGATAAAAAATCTGCTCTTTCCTTTCAAACGGGTAAAAATTTTAGGACCTATTATCATGCATTCTTGCTTGCCTGGAGGAACAACTGAGTCAATGAATAAATAACATATTGCAGACAAGACTGTAACAAAGGTGTTTGGAAAATAGAGCAATGAAAATGAACTGCTGAAGTGCCTTCCTCACAACAGGTTCTTGGTTGTCTGCAGGGAAGGTCCTCTTAGTGAGAAGGATGACAGATCACTGTCTGGGGAGGAGATACATGTTTGTGCTGGTCTGTTCCTCCCCTCAGGGATTGGAGACTTTCCTAAGGTCTCTTAAGGAAATCACTGTAATCTTGTTACACCAAACAGTAACAGCTTTAGTTTGACAAGATACGTTTAAACATATCTCCTCAATGATAGAAATAACATTCTATTGGCAGACAAGTGTCTTGGATTTATCCCATTCTGCAACTCAGGATATAAAAGAAAACAAATATCACTGTTCTTGAAACATCTCAACTGCACTGTGATTTCTCACTTACCCTTAAGGTCAAGTGTCCAGATCAACTTAAGCTTCTCTTAAAACTAATCGCAAATAAAAACAATAGGTGGCCAGAAAGGCTCCTGACTGCCAAGCAGGATATCGTAACAAAACATCTATGTAACCAGGTCTTAGATTAATATTCATTGGTTCATTATGGATCAGGACATAGAGGGATACTATAAAAAGGGGCACACATTCAGATTCTCTCTGCCAACTGGTGCACGGTCAGCTTCGCCAACAGGACAACTAGAAGAACAAACACAATGAAGATTCTGTTCCTGAGTTCTGTAGTTGGTGTGCTTTATGCCGCCCAACAACTTGACACTGAGGAGGCTCAATCAGAGGTACAAGGGATGGGCTCATATGGGAGGAAGTCTTCTCTGTGTGTAAGTGTGTGTGTGTGTGTGTGTGTGTGTGTCTCCTTTTGGGCTGTGGCTATTTTTATCCATATTTCCAAGTACCTCACTTGGCCACCTACCTCCAGCTCAGAAGTTCTCCACTAATTGGTGCCTGCACTTCTGCTATGTTCTCTTCATATTCTCTGCACAATCTATTACTGGGCTCTCCCACATCTTTTCTGTTCTTGTACAAGAAAACAGGGGTCAGCCAAAGAGCGGTCCCACTGGAGTTCTTCCATTTCACAAGCTGTAAGCTATCTGTGAATAATGTCAACTCCATATTTCCCCTTTGCCTTGGGTTTTCTATATTATTTTATGAACGTTGCTCTGTTCATACCAGGTAGGTAATTTGTGCTGATGTGCAGAAGTGAAGGGAAAGAAAGTTGTGATGGAGGGTGATGGACACCATGAAAAGACATGACCAGTTTCTAAGCGGAATTTTGCTTTCAGATTTCAGAATGGAAACCCATTTATCTTGCAGCCAGTAACACTCAGAGGACCAGTGAGGCCTTTTTATCTGTAAGATTGAATTTGACAATGAAAATGAAATAATCACCTTAACTATGTTCAATAGGTAAGTAAAAACAACACAGAAATGAAACTCACATAAATCCACAACTCTGAGAGGTCTGGTCTCCACATCTGCTGTGAAATTCCTGGATAAGCTGGAATGATGTGACTCCCTGGGCTGTGTGCATTGGAAGGGTCTCCAGAGTAGCTGAGTCAGGTGCAGGATCAGACTCAACATGAGACCCTGGAGCCTCTGCTTAGAGGGAGAGTAACAGAGCCTCCCCTGGAGTCAACTCGTTAGAGGAAAAAGGGTACAAGGCTCCAGGAACAAGAGGCTCCTGACTTCCATCCCCACAGTCCTGGGGGCTGGACTCCTTCATGCAGAATTTAGAGGATGTGGTTCCCACTGGGCGCCAGACCATGTGAGGCTGTGGGTGACAAAGGGGTCTCTCTACCCTGAAAGGCTGACCCTCTGTGATTTACAATCATTACTAAACGTATGAATGTCACCACAATTCCACTGCTGCTCATGGAATGTTCTCCACCCCGCAGGTTTTCTAAGAGTCTGAAAACTCAGATGTTTTGAGGAATAAAAATATTAAGAAGACAATTAAGAGCTTTATACTTGGAGATACCGGTTTCAAGGTATACAAATAAATATAATTAACTGTGTATTAGATATATTTGATAGCCTACTTATAATCACATTACACCCACACACATGTATGTATCCTATCCAAATAGACGTACCTGTCAGCTGTCAGACATTTTAAGAACATCACATTATCCCTCTTTTTACCATTTCCATAATTTTTTCTGCCCTATGCTTAACTGACTTTTAATGTGGCCACAATTTTTGACACACATATGTATTTGTGTCTTCCAATGTTTCATTCTCTTACAGTGTTTTCATAGAAGAGCTTGTGTTTGGATACACTTAAACACATTTTTGTCTTTTTTATTGCTCTGTTATTATATTCTCTAAGAAATCATGGCCAGGGTTGTGAAACAAATAAGGCGTATCTTGACAGGCATGAGTTTGATGAAAACCCTCGTTACTTTTCTTTTCTTTCCCAAATCCTATAGATTTCTTTATGTTTATTAGGCTTTAAACATGATCTGTGAATTTCTAGTTTATCTTTCAAATTTCTGCTCAGATTTTACGTGTAAACATGCATCCTTGCCACTGGACAGTTACTTGATTTTAGAGGACTTACTTCTTCTCTTCTGAATGTCACCTTGTTTACAGGCTCTAAGGTGATAGGTGACCTAGGGACTTGGGAGGGTCAAACAAAGAAAATCCTAATTAAATATCAAATTATTCATTATTTTTTAATAAACCCACTTGAATACGTTTTCCATATAAGGTACAATGGACAACGGAAAATAGAAATCACCCAGGGAAAAAAGCAAACAGATGGTGTTTATGTCATAGATTGCAAATATAATGGTTTTAGGAGTAAAGGTATATTGGGGTTGAAATCTTGGCCTCAAACCCCTTCAGGGAGCCCATATTTTAAAATTCTAGTACTACCATAGATGAGAGGTATGACCAAGCTATAGGCCCTAAATTTTCTGGGCACTTTACTTTGTCATGAACAAAGGCTTAAATCTCATGACTTGGATGGCCCCTCCCAATCCTGAGTGTGGTCAAGGACAGACTAACCACATGTGCATCGAACTATTATTTCAGGTGTTTCTCAGGTGCATGAATCTCTTCCTAGGTTGCTTAAAACAACCTGAAGAACTACCATCTCAAGGGACTACCTTGAGTTTATACGTCAATGTCATTCTGCAGGATACACTTTTTGACAACAATCTTAGAACATTTTAATCCACTCCTACACAGACAAGGACCTTAAATCTCCCCCCCCAAACAGTGATTTCAAACACCAAGTGTATTTCTTCATAAACATGCATTGTGTTCAAAGCAATGAATTTGGTGGCCAAAATGCACCTAAGTTCATTCTAATGGCCGTAAAAAAACATTCCTAAACTAAATGGTCTAAGGGATATATAGTTGATGAAAATTTAAATTTTTCAATACGAGGTCCCAACCCTGATGTAACAGAAGAAATAGCACAGAGGTTATTCAATAAACAGATAAGTAAAATATATGCCTTAAGGATTTCTCTACATATTCATCAATAAGTTTATATATCAAGACGTTTCCTAAATGATGTCTGTATCTTTTGATTCCTAAATTATTATTTACTTTTGGCTCAATCATAAAGGTTTCTAGTACTTTTCCTTTAAATTTCTCCATTTTGGGGAATCTTTTATACCTGGATGTGGACAGGAAAATTTAAGAAGGGAGAGAAAGGAACAGTTGGCCTGTCCTACAGTCTTCGGGAACGAGTGGTTGCAGCCACCACCACCCCCCACCCTCACTGTTCTGGGGACGTGACGAGCAGCCACGGCCAGCACGGCACCAGCAGCGCCGTGACCACAGCAGGGGGCCCGGGAGATGCACTTACCTTCACTGCCTCCCTCACCTTCCAAGCACAGAGAGCCCACAGTGAGACTGTCTGCAAACCCTCCTCTGTAAAACCATGGGGGTCACAGAGGTGGGGACTGAGAACCTGAAGAGATACATGAAACCTGATTTACACTGTCCCAGTGGAAACCAAAGGCCATGTACTTAAAGTGGCCTTCGGCAAGATGCACAGTCTTGTTTGAAACTCTGAGTTGTGTCTGGTGCTACTTAGTGTTTGCTCTGGCAGAGGCATGATGCTTCAGTGCTCCAGAGAGTGGGTGATGGTGTTTTTGTGTTTCAAGGACACAGCTGGGCAGTTTTAAATCAGATCCAGATAAGTGATTTCAATAAGGTCTCAGGGGGCTAGAAGGGAGAATGGACTTAAAGTTAACATAGAGTAGATCAGTGCTTGTTCTTCTGAAGAGAAACGTGGCAGGTGGATGGACGAAGCCAAAGAGGTCAGGTGCACCCCCCCCCCCCACGGATAGGTGCGGTCACTGTGAGGTGGTCACTTCCTCCACAGCCTGGCAAGTAAACTTGTCTTTTTTTAAATACATTTATACTGAAGTTCAGTCAGTTTACAATGTTTTGTCAATTTCTGTCCTTCAATACAATACTTGTCACATATGAACATACACATATCCATTCTCATTCTTTTTCACCACAGTTGCTAAAATTTATTGAATATGGTTCCCTGTGCTACACAGTATAAACTTTTGTTTATCTCCTTTTTATATTTAGTTAGTATCTGAAAATCTTGAACTCTCAATTTTCTGTTCCCACCCCCTTCCCCCTGGTAACCAAAAGATTGTTTCTATGTCTGTGAGTCTGTTTCTCTTTTACAAATAAGTTTGTCTTTTTCTTTTTTTTTTTTTTTGATTCCACGTGCAAGTGATATCCTACGGTATTGTCCTTTCTGGTTTACTTCACTTAAAATGACAATCTCCTGGTTCATCCATGTTGCTGCAAATGGAAATATTTAATTCTTTTTAATAGCTGAGTAGTATTCCACTGTATAAATATACCATGTATTTATCCAGTCATCTGCTGATGGACATTTAGGTTGTTTCCATGTCTTCGCTATTGTAAACAGTGCTGCTACAAACACTTGGGGTGCATGTATCTTTTAGAATTAAGGTTTCCTCTGGATATATACCCAGGAATGGGATTGATGGATCATACAGTAAATCTATTTTTAGTTTTTTGAGGCATTTCCATACTGTTTTCCACAATGGCTGCACCAAACAGCATTCCCATCAACAGCGTAGGGGGGTTCCTTTTTCTCCACACCCTCTCCAGCATTTAGAATTTGTGGACTATTGATTAATGGCCATTCTAACTGGTGTGAGTTGATACCTCATTGTAGTTTTGATTTGCATTTCTTTGATATTAGCAATATTGAGCATTTTTTCATGTGCTATTGGACTTTCACATGTCTTCAATAGAGAATTGCTTGTTTAGGTCCTCTGCCCATTTTTGGATTTTTTTTTCCTTATCAAGTTATATGTGTTGTTCATATATTCTGGATATTAAGCTCTTATCAGTCTCATCTTTTGCAAATATTTTCTCCCACTCAGTAAGCTGTCTTTTTGTTTTGTTTATGCTTTCCTTTGCTGTACAAAAGCTTGTAAGTTTAATTAGGTCACATTGTTTTTTATTAGTTTTATTTCTATTGCCAGGGTAGAATGTCCAAGGAAAACACTGCTGTGATTTATGTCAGATAATGTTTTTTGCCTATGTTTTCTTCCAAGAGGTTTAAATTGTCTTGTCTTACGTTTAACTCTTTAAGTCATTTTAAGTTTATTTTCGTGTATGGTGTGAGGGAGCACTCTAATTTCATTGATTTACATGCAGCTGTCCAGTTTTGCCAACACCATTTGCTGAAGAGACTGTCTTTACTCCATTGTATGTTCTTGCCTCCTATGTCAAATATTAATTGACCAACAGTTTGTGGGTTCGTTTCTGGGCACTCTATTCTGTTCCATTGATCCATATGTCTGTTTTTGTACCTTTACCATGCTGTTTTGATTACTGCAGCTCTGTAGTATTGTCTAAAGTCTGGGATGGTTATTCCTCCAGCTTCGTTCTTTTACTTCAGTAATGCTTAGGTAATTCTGGGTATTTTGTGATTCCATATAAATTTTAGGATTACTTTCCTAATTCTTTGAAAAATACCCTTGGTAACTTGATTCAGATAACATTAAATTATCTGAATAATTTAATAACCTGTAGATTGCTTTGGGTAGTATGGCCATTTCAACAATATTAATTCTTCTAATCCAAGAACACAGGGTATCTTTCCACTCTTTAAAGTTATCTTTAGTTAATGTCTTTAAGTTCTTTAAGTCATGTTTCCTTAGTCATTGTTTTATTCCTATTTCATTTTTTTAGATGCAATTTTAAAAAGGACTGTTTCTTTACTTTTCTAATATTTCATCTTTAGTGTAAAGAAAAGCACTGATTTCTGTATGTTAATCATGTATCATGCTGCAGTGCCAAATTCTACTATTAGCTCTAGTAATTTTTGGGTGGAGCCTTTAGGGTTTTCTATACACAGTTATCATGTCATCCACATATACTGACAATTTTAGTGCTTCTCTTCCAATTTAGATTCCTTTTATTTCTTTTTTCTCTAATTGCTATGACTAGGACTTCCAATTCTGTATTGGATAGAAGTGGTGAGAGTGGGCATCCTTGTCTTGTTCCAGCTTTCAGCAGGAAAGGCTGTCAGCTTCTCACCATTCAGTATTATGCTGACTGTAGGTTTGTCACAAATAGCTTTTATTATGTTGAGATATGTTACCTCTATACTCACGTAAGAGTTTTTATCATAATTGTGTGTTAGATTTTATCAAATGACTTTTCTGCATCTATTGATATGATCATGTGATTTTTGTCTTTTCTTTTGCTGACGTGCTGTATCATGTTGATTGAATTGCATATGTTGAACCATCCTCAGGTCCCTGGGATGAATCCAAATTGATCACGGTTTATGATCTTTTATATGTGTTGTTGGATTTTGATTCCTAATGTTTTGTTCCGGAATTTTGCACCTATGTTCCTCAACAATATTGGCCTACAGCGTCCTTTTTTGGTACTGTTTTCTGTGGCTTCAGGACCATGGTGATGGTGGCTTCAAAGAATGAGTTTGGGAGTTTTGCTTCCTCTTCATTCTTTTGAAAGTGTTTGAGAAGGATTGGTATGAGTTCTTTTTTGCATGTTTGATAGAAGGCCCCAGTGAAGCCATCAGATCCTGGACTTTTGTTTGCAAGGAACTTTTTTTAATGCTGATTGTATTACATTTTTAGCGATTGGTCTGTTCAAGTGATCTATTTCTTCTCGATTCAGTTTTTGTGGATTCTTCATTTCTAGAAACTGGTCCACATATCCTAAACTGTCTAATTTATTGCCATATAGCTGTTCATAGTATTCTCTAAAAATTTTTGCATTACTGTGTTGTTGGTTGTAATCTGTCCATTTTCACTTATTTTGTTTAGTTATGTGCTCTCTCTTTTCTTCTTGGTGATTCTGCGCAAAGATTTGTCAATTTTGTTCACTCTTTCCAAAAACCAGTTCTTGGTTTGACTGATTTTTTTCTGTTGTTTTTTTTAATCTCTATTTTATTTATTTCCGCCTTAATCTTTATTATTTCTTTCCTTCTATTGACTGTAGGTTTTATTTGTTCTTTTTGTTTTTCTAATTCTTTAAGTGGTAGGTTAGGTTGCTTATTTGAGATTGTTCCTTTGTGAGGAGGGTGTTTTTTGTTCTGAACTTCCCTCTTAGGACTGCTTTTTGCTGCATCCA
Source organism: Camelus ferus (assembly GCF_009834535.1). Taxonomy (NCBI): domain Eukaryota; kingdom Metazoa; phylum Chordata; class Mammalia; order Artiodactyla; family Camelidae; genus Camelus; species Camelus ferus. The sequence goes on from NC_045732.1 coordinate 8,040,493, forward strand.
ATAGATTCTGTGTGCTTGTGTCTTAATTATTATTTGTCTCAAGGTATTTTTTAATTTCTTCTTGATGTCATCACCGACCTACTGGCTTTTTTAGTAGCATGTTGTTTAGCCTCCATGACGTCATCTTCTCCTTCTTTGTTTTTCTGTGGTTGATTTCCAGTTTCATGACACTGTGGTCAGAGAAGATGCTTGGAATAATTTCTATTCTCTTAAATTTGTTGAGGCTTTTTTGTGTCCAAGTTATGTGGTCTATCATAGGGAATATTTCATGAGCACTTGAAAAGAATGTATATTCTGTTTTGAGGGGATATAATGTTCAAAGATTATCAACCAGTCCAATTGTTCTATTCTGTCATTTAGTATCTCTGTTGCCTTGTGGATTTCCTGTCTGGAAGATCTTTCCAATGATGTTACTGGAGTGTTAAAGTCCCCTACTATTACTGTATTCCCATCAATTTCTCCCTTTACGTCTGCTCGTATTTTTTTTCATATTTAGGTGCTCCTATATCAGGTGCATATATGTTAATGAGTATATCTTCATCTTGTATCACTGTTTTGATCATTATATATTGTCCTTTATCTCTCTTTACAGCTGTTGTTTAAAAGCCTACTTTGTCGGATATGGGTATTACTACTCCTGCTTTCTTGTCATTTCCATTTGGATGAAATAATTTTCCATCCTCTCACTTTCAAACTGTGTGTCCTTCACAGTAAATTGGTCTCTTGTAGGCAGCATATTGTAGGCTTTTTTTTTTTATTATTATCCAATCCACCACTCCATGTCTTTTGATAGCATTTAGTCCACAGAAATTTACAGTAATTATTGATAGATATGTGTTTATAGCCATTTTGAACTTTGTTTTCCAGTTAATTGGGAATTTTTTTCTTTCTTTCCCTTTTTTTCTTTCTCCTTTGAGAATTTTCTTTTCAATTAGCTTGGTTTCTGTTTTCTTTTTCTGACTCAATTGTATGATACTGATTTGTGCTTTTTCAAGTATGCCAAACCCTTGATATATCTGTTTGCTTTAGACTGATAGTCATGTAAGCTCACACACATCCTAAAAAGAAAGAAAAGTAAGGAAAACAAAGAAGAGTAAAAGAAAAAAAATCAGTATTTTCTGGCCTCCCTCTCCCAGCTTTTATTATTTTGATATCCTTTATTTCTTTTACATCTTAATGTTTATTCTCTTGATATTCACTGTAGCTATCATTTTCCAATTGTGATTTTCTGATTTCTATAGCTTCCTGTTTCTTTTCTATTCTTTTCTATTTAGAAATTGTCAGTATTTCTTTTAGCATGTTTACTGTTGCTAAAACTCTAAGTTTTTCCTAGTCTGTGAAATTTTTTACCTCTCCTTCTACTCTAAAGGATAGTCTTGCTGCATAGAGTATCCTAGGTTGCAGTGATTTCTCATTCAGGACTTTTGAATATATCTTGCCACTCCCTTCTGGCCACTAGTGTTTGTATAGAGAAATCAGCTGAAAGCCTCGTAGGGGTTCACTTGTAATTCACTCCATTTCTCCCCTGCTGTCTTTAGAATCTTTTATCTTTAATTTTGGCCATCTTAGTTATAATATGTCTTGGTGTAGGTCTGTTTGGATTCTTCTTGTTTGGGACCCTCTGTGCCTCCTATAATTTACTTGGATATCTGTTTCCTTCTTTAGGTTTGTAAAGTTTACAGTCATGGCTTCTTCAAATGCCTTTCCAAAGACTTCTCTTTCTTATCCTTCTGGGACCCCTATTATGCATAGATTGGCACACTTTGTATTATGTCATAGGTCTCTTATTTTGCTTTCATCGGTTTTTACTTGCTTTTTTGTCTGCTGTTCTGATGGGTGACTTTTGTATTCCTGTCTTCTGAGTCACTTATCAGTTTCTCTGCATAATCTAGTCTGCTTCTGATTGCCTGTAGTTTGGCTTTTAGCCATTGAACATTCTGTTCTGAATTGATTCTTTTTATATTTTTAATTTCTTTTTAAAAGTTTTCTGTCTCAACTGATAATATCTTTTAGTTCCTTTATCACATTGGTCATTCCCTTTTTCAAGTCATGACCTAGAAGACTCTCAAAGTCCATTTCCTTGATCATTCTTTCAGGGGATTTGTCTTGTTCTTTTCATTGGGAGCAGTTCTTCTGCTTCTAAACTTTATTTATGTTTTTTTGGCTCTATGGATTTAGGAGTATCAGTTATCTACTGTGGTCCTGAAAAAAGGTTTTATTTTTTTCCCCGTTTGTTTTTATTTAATGTAGGAGGATTCCTATGTAGAATGTAGTTTTGTTGTGATGGCTGTCACTAGTATGGATTGTTGCCATGTCTTTCTTCCATGAGTGTCAGCTGTTATCCGTTTGACTAAGGGTGTGGTTGGTTTTGTGGTGATCAGAGCCTGCCCTGATTGTTGTTGTTGAGCCAGGCCTTTTTTGTTTTCTAGTGGTCACAGCCTTGAGGCAGGCCTGGTCTGCTCCTCTGTAGCTGGGATAGAGGCTTCTAGACCTGTTTCTGACCTGTGGTGTGTAGCAGGCGGGGTTGGAGCACCTCAGGTAGGAGGAAGAGTAGGCAGGTAATGTCCACTGGGAAGTGACCTCTGTGGTGGTGTCTGTCACTTGATACGTGGGTTTACAAGTACTGTTTGTTGATGCTGCCTTTGTGTCCACCTCAGCAGTGGGAATGTTGGCCACGTACTCTGGTGTTCCGCAGGTTCCGAGCCCCAGGAAACACCACTGAGACCTGCCAGTGTCAGGCACTAGGACCCACCGCAGCGAGTGTGCAGTCACACACCTGAGTCTATGCTGTGCCAGTGTCAGCACAGTGCTCTATGCTGGCCTGCTGAAAATACCTGAACTTGCCCCTGCCATGAGTCAGGACTCTGCTCCCTGCTCCCTGCTCCCTGCTCCCTGCTCCCAGAGGCTTGAGTCCACAAATGGTCCAGAGATAACAAATCCACCTTATCTGCCTGGGGCTACAAGCAAATCTCAGTTCCGCCCATGAAGTTGCAGGGCCACAGGGTGTGGAGTCACCCTTCAGGACTGCCTCCAAGCAACAGCGATGGCTGTGACCAAGCCACAATTCTCTTCCGACAAGAACACAACAACAAAGGAGCCACGCAAAGGGGCTATGATGAGGCTGCATTAGGCCCCTTTCCCCAACACAGACCAACAGTGGTGCTTTGTCTGAGAGTCCGATGATGTTTTGTTCCGTACACATACTAGGCGAGAGCTCACACTGCCCTCTAGCCCCACGAGGCTGCTTCTGTGCAGTGGGCCCCTGCCCTCTTCCTGGGCTGTCACGGATCTCCAGCAGCCAGCCCCGGCTCATAACTCCTGACTCCCACTTAGGGCCATGGATAGCAGGGACCTTTGGGGTCAGATTCCCTTAGTTCTGCCTACTGTCACTTTCTCCTCTGAGCCTTGGAAGCACCACTTCTTTCCTCACTGACCTCCCTGTTGGAAGGGGGGTGTCACATTGAGAGGGTGCCTTTCCTCCTAAGCCACACCCTATCTGCAGGACCAGTCCTACACACAATTTTTTCTTTGTCCTCCTTTTCCTTACTGTATTTTGTGAGAATCCTCCTGTGTTTTGAAATTAGAGACACTCTGCCAGAGTTGAGTAGGTGTTCTGTGTGGTTCAGTGGGTTTGTAGATGTAACTCTTAGTGTATTTGTGGGAGAGGCTTAGCTGTGAGTCTCTACTCTGCCATCTCGGTACCACCCTCTAAACTTGACCTAACACCAACACATGAGGTAGAGGCATCTGGACAGCTTTTACATCACACAATAAGACTGTGGGGCAGAGGAAATGCAGTCATTCAAACACACTGTTCAGAAGGCTGCCTGATACACGGCAGGACTCATAACATCAAGTGTTGGTCAGTTGCTTTTGGTCCCAAGGAGAAATCAACACCACTGCTGGGATAATGGAAATATACAAAGTTCCTGAACTTGCATGTGATAATATTTAGATGGGGTTAAAAAAAAATGTTGGATTCCATAAAACACATGTTAAAGAAAACATCTTAGTAAGACTGCAAGGTGCGACAAGATTAGGTGTATAAGGAGGTGGCGATAAGGAAGGTCTTCTCCGGTTTCTTCCCATTATAGTCGACTATAGCATTCACCACACTGACAGAGTGACACAAGGATGAACAAAGGTGGGATGGTGACTAAACCACAAATTGGCTGAATGAAGGTAACGTGCAATCAGTGAGGAAGGGTTTGCATGCATGTCTATTCTTACTGAATCACAGATGACGGTGCAAAAACACTACAAATTATTCAAGTGTCCCAAGATGTCCTGATAGTCATTGTTACTCAAGCCACAGACAATATCATGACACCATCTGATGGCAACATCGATAAACAGGGCAACAAGACCATACTGGCTGAAGTGCTTGGTATGGACCACATGCTCATGTCCTCATGGTCAGTGTCTGGCAACACTTACAGTGTCACCGTTTTTATTCAAAACGTCAGCATGTGCACATATGACTCATTACCCACTGACAAGGCCTAGGTCGTTGTGATCATTAAGGATGCTGGGATGTGATCTACAAAGAAACAAAGGTCAAAAGATGGGCTGGTAGCAGTGGGGAGTAACGGATCATCTGACATTTCAAAATAAGTCCCACGTGCTAAAGTTTAAGAATTGTAAAAATTGAGTTCCTTTAGAAAGAGTTTCTGAAATTGTCAGCTAATTTCAAGCCATAGCTATGTTCTGGTCGACCTCAATTTCTTTAACTTATGCCATTTTCCAAAGCTTCCTAAGCCCCGGAACTGAAGCTTTTAAAATAAATCTTCATCCTGCTCAGTTTTCCTCATGCAATGTTCTTGTGAACATGGGCATCACCAAAGATGACCCTGTAGGCTCACTGAGAGGTGGTCTGTAGTCCCTGAACAACAGCTGTCTATTTCAACAAGACACTGGTGAGAACTGTGGTTTAATTAAAGGATAGATCATCTCTCATGACTATGTGTAATAGGATCAATGTTTCTCTTGGAGGTGAGAAAATGCTTCAAGGTTATTTGGTCCAGAACAAGGTTTGAATGTCAGAGATTCTAGGAAGCTGATAAAGAAGGAAATAGTTTCCGTATTTGTGATGAATTGGGGGCCAGATTTTCAGAGGTCCTGGTGAGTCTTTGCAGCCTTGGTGCTGATGTTGGAGAGAAATTAGTTACAGAGTCTGACTGGGTTTCATTCTGAAGACAGGCAGCAAATGACTGTGTCTATTTGAGAGTCTGCTGAATTGCACCAATTCTAGATCTAACTTACACATTCAATTTCTTATTTAATCTTCAGGAATTTTCAGGGGATCCAATGGGTGAAATTCTGCTCTATGCATGGTGATTTTCAGGCAAAGGATGTGATATTGAATAGAAACACTTAGAGACGTTTAAGGAGGTGGTGATGAAGAATAAGATTTCAGAAGAAAATATTGTGTAAAGCCATCTGTCTTGGTAATGAAGCTATACTTTTTCCTGAATATGTCATTCATGTAAGATGTAAATAGGTTTTCAGGAAACAAACTGATTGATTTAAAATTTCTTCTGCCATTAAGAATCTTTTATAAAATCCATTACCTAAAAACAGAAACCTTGGAAATACTGGAAAATGGTAGTACTCAGTGGTTCTTTGATTCCTGCTCCTTTGATTTTCCCCCAGATTGTGGTAACTAGTGAATGAAAGAGGACTTTGACACCTCCTAACTGTAAGTAAAACTGGCCTGTTGTGATCGCTGCTCTAGCAAGTACATCAGGATGGATGCACTGTGACTTCATACGGCCCAAATGTCATACGTGACAAAGTCTGTTGCCCCAGTCATCTAAGTTACGTCACTAGAGAATTTTTTCTCTTACATTAGGCGTATTTTGCTGCTCTTCAGTCTTATTAAATTACAGATTAATGATCGGCTGATTCATGCTGAACAGCTTTGGTAAGGAAGCACCAGCATACAGGAACTATGCAGAGGACAGACTATAGAGAAAAGCAGGAATTGCCAGAAGGTGATGAAAACTAATTAATTTCCAGGTCAGTCCTGACCTCATGGTTGTCCATATACATCCCAGCTCCAGGAGAACTGGGCTCACAGAGAAACTCACCGTTGTGGCAAAAACTGTATTTAATTGTACGTAAATGCAACAGCCCCACTGAAGACCTTTCAACAACACTCTCTGAAATATGCATTTGCTTTCTAACCAAGTGGTAAATGGTAGTCGTCTTTAGAAAGTGATTTTGTTAAGGTGAGATACTTAAAAGACATAAAATTTAAAAAAAAAAAAAACTACTTCCATTTGAATATAATTCTTCAATCCACTAAAGACAAAACTTGAAATTAGCAAAAAGAAGTATAATTCAATCACAGACCCTGTCAATCTTTTTTAGATGAACCTTTCATTACACGAGCATTCATCCTGAAATTACAAAACTCCTAGAATCAATGCCACACAGTAGAGGCCCCACCATATGAACATGCTTGGGGGAATTCCCAATGGATACCACATCACAAACATGGGGGGTATTAACTTCCATGTTGAATCTGCTGAGTGGATTCACTAGCAGCTCCTTTGCCCTTGGACATCCTTCTCCCTGAGGCTGAGAGCCTGTCACCTGTCATAGAGTCAACTCACCTAACCCCTGTCCTGTTTTATTCACCTACAGAACCTGTGATGGTGAACCAGGAGCATCATGTTCTCCATAGAGTCAGGGTCAACAATATGGAGACAAAATTCCAGGTTCCCACATAACATCACTCTCTCTCTCTCTCTCTCTCTCTCTCTCTCTCTAATCACACTTGTTTCCCATTCCTTCTCTCCTGCTCAGCATTTATATACTCTCTGGTGTTATTCGATTACTGAGGATCTAAATAGATTTGATAAGTACTCTGTGCATGTGTATCTGTCCAGAAAGTCACCTAGTCTAAAATGCATAAATATCCATGTTAAACATCCAGGAAATCGTGTCTTCATTAGGACAGATGTCCCAACATAGACAAGTCTGCTGAGGGTTAAATACAGATGTCCCTGAGGTGTCTCGGTGAAGAAAAAGACCAAACCATAATGAGAAACAGGAGAGGACTATGGCTATTTTACTGCAGTGGGATGGGGCACTGTGGTCGAGGAGAAGTCCCCACAGAGCACACTATTCAGTTCTGTGGAAGAAACATGTGTGGGACTCACTGAGATTTATGTGGGGAAAGTGTGAGATGCCATGCTCCATAACCGAGGGGATGTGCCTTTTCGCACAGCATATCACACCTGAAATTGAGAAGGACTGGTAATTATTACTGATGGATCGCTGGTGATCAAACAGGGGCATAAGCTGAGACATGGTCCCTCCATAGCACCATAAAGACAGCGTGGTGCTTGGAGAAAGGCGACTGAGAGCTCAGGAGGGAAGTTGTAGCATCAGACACAGAACACAGGATATGAAAATAGTATTCCTCCCTCTTTGTTTCAAAGGAGAAGAAGACACAGGCATCTCCAAGGAACGGACAGAGCACATGAAGCAGCTCAACATGGTCCTCAAGATGTCCACCAACTGAAAGCTTGCACCCTAGGTCTGGGGCCAAAGGTCAGACACCTGCCCAAGGCCTGGGGAAATGAAACTAGACCTCAGTGATATTTAACAGAATCCACCTTTCAGTTACTACATAGAGATGGTCTGCAAACGGGCTCCAGTTGGCCAAAGTCAAAGGCCCCAGTAAAGAAGGTTACTATGGCTTTCAATGGATGTAATGGGGATGTGGCCACGGTGTTTGAGTTCTCTTCTCATATAGCAGAGGTGTGTGGGGACTTCTGACGCTGATCTACAGAGTGTGTGTGGAAATTAAAGATTGAGGGATGGACATACAGACAGGTGACTAAGCAGAAAGGGAGGGGCGACTCTTACATGAGTACCTCTGGGCATGTTCAAAGCCAGGAACCGATGAAAATAAGTGGAAAACGTGTGAAATATTATACATTCATACATACATAAGGGTGAGGTATGTATTGGTGAGAGCCAGTACTATAAACCAAACTTGGAATTTTCACCACAAACCCTACAGAAATTAAGAGAATACAAAACAGTAAGCAAAGTTATATTGACAAAATAAACACTCTTGAGGAAAAACGGGCACATTTCTTGAAGGAGATGTTACAAAAGTTGACTCAAGATGAAAGTGAAAATCTCTATTATGTTACAGCTATTAAAGAAATTCCATCTGTCACTAGAGAATTATGCATAAAGAACTTCTACGTCCACAAGATTTCCCTAGTGAAAACCATGAAACATTCAAAGAAGAAATACCTAAACGCAAAGATTTCTACAGAGATATAATCATGATTTCACAATAGAATATTTCATATCCCAACCTGCTCCTTAATTCCTAGACAGAATTAGGTATTTTCAAGAGATTGGTATAAAGTCTACATTTTACAAAACCATGCATTTTCATTAATGCACATACTAATATATCAGGAGAGTAGCTTTTTTTTGACACATATAGAAGAACAAAAAATCAAAAGTCATAATTTTTTTATTTCAGATAGCCACATTGTTAGAGATTATTCACAGGTTGATTCAGAGAGATCTAATTTGTGGTTTTAATTTCTTCCATTTCCTACTATGAATGTGTCCAGCAATAAGACTCCTAGATTTATTCCTAAATGTTTCAACACGACAATCAACATACCAGTAACAATTTTTATATGTCTCAATTATTTCATAAGTCCTATAAGTGGTAATGCTTTACCAAAATGCACACACCTTTAGAATACTGAAAGAAATAACCAATAGTAACTTTCAAAGAGAATAAGAAAACGTTAAGCAAAGTTACGCCAACCAAAGTAACACTTTTGATGAAAATGGACACATTTCCTGGAGGAGATGTTACAAAAATTGACTTAAGATGAAATGGAGAATGAGTGGTCAGATGACGGAGTAGAACGACACTCACAGCTCACCCTCTCCAAATACACCAAGAGAGACATTCACGGACCCTCCCCCCGCCCCCCCCCAGAAAGTCAGAAGAGTTCCTGAACGTTGACAGAACACCATGTTCTTTAAAAGACAAAATTTATCACAAATTGGTAGGAGAAAAGGAATAAGGAAAGAAGAAAAAGGAAACTAGTGGTGGGCCAGTCCCGTGGGGAGGGAGGAGCAAAGAAGGAATAGCATTCATTCCCTGGGTATCCCCCATCCAATGCAGAGGTCGGCGGGATCGAGGCGGAACCTTCAAGGCTCGGATCTGTGTAGAATAGCTCCTGACAGACATAACTAAGTGAAACAGGCACAAACATTGCCTGCGACCCCCAGTCCTACATGGGAACCAGCGGAGGTGGGAAGGGACGGGCTGCCAAGCCTGGCAGAGGTCCTGGGGCCCGCTGAACAGAGGCAACCTCAGGGGACTGGAGTGTGCTGTGTGCCGTGGCTGAGAGGGCATACAAAGCAGAATAGCCAAGAGACAACATGGAATTAAAAAAAGAATAAAGAGCGAAGCAACACGGCTGCTGTGCCCTGGAGGAAGCGGTGCCGTAGCTCTGTCTCAGCACAACCACAGCATCATTGCTGGTGCAATCTTGGGAGGAGAGAGGTGGGGCATGGCCACAGCCGCCACATTCCCAGGTGCGTGGCTCCCAGGCAGAGGTGGGGCTGAGACCTGAACCCATACACAGGAGCTCCATAACCTCAGAGGCAGGACTGAGATTTGTCTACAGCACGAGGCAGAGAGGACCTTTCTGCTCTGGTGCCTCTGCAGACACACGTCTCTAAGACAAATGAACAAGGAGCAGAGTCTGGCGCACAGTAGGGGTGACGGATGGTGCAGCTGTTTTCTGCAAGCCTGCCTACCACATGTAGTCCAGGCTGCAGGGAGAGGCACTGAAAGGCGGTGTGATCTGAGGGCTCCACCCGAGGGCCTCCGGAAGAAGGGAGTGGAGCTCCAGTTAGCGCAGTGGGACAAGGGCAGGTGCAGTGACAACTAGAGAACTAAAAGCAGTACCTGCTCAAATGCCAGGGAGTGCTCTGGCCACCACACTACTAGTCAAAACCCCAACCAAAGGGAAAACAGCCAAAAGGCATACAAGGAAGAAATGGGAAAAAATCTATGCTTAAAATAGAGGTAATCATTAGGAATGAACAGTCTAGTGGGGAATATATTCTTTTTCTTTTTTACAATTTACAATTTTTATCTTTTATTTGTTAACTTTCTATACTTTTTATTCTTCTAATCTATTATAACTTTACCTTTAATTTTTTTAAATATGAAAACAACATTAAAATTATTTTTTAACTTTTATCTTTTATGTTTTGTTCTTCTGTTAGTTATGGTACTGTTTCCAAATTCTTTTCCTTTTAAAATTCTGGTAAATTTTTTATTTGAATTTTTTGACTGTTATTTTGTTATTATTTTTAAAAGCATTTTACTGTTTTTAAACTTAGAATTTTTTCTAAGTTAAAAAAACTTTCTTTCATGGTTTTATTGTTTGGTTTGGGTATTTTTTTTTTCTATTTTTTGTTATTTTGTTTTCTCCTGGTTTTGTGGGGGTTTTTTGTTTTTTGTTTTAGTTTTAATTCTCCACGTCTTTTAAAAAAATAAATAAGCGAATAAATCCATTTACTACAACAGTAGAAACTGATACAAAATACTCCATACTGCCAGACAGATACAAGTAAAATGAAGAAATAGAGAAATTACTTCTAATTAAAAGAAAAAGAGAAAGGCCCTGAAAGAATGATCAATGCAATAGACCTCAACAGGCTACTAGATCATGATTTCAAAAAGGGATTGATTACAGCACTGAAGGAACTTGAGAGAAATTGTGAATAAAAACAGAGTATTTCAATAAGGAAATTGAAACTATAAAGAGAAGCCAATTAAAAACAGAAAGCTCAAAGGCTCAGGTAAGAGCCACGCTAAAGGCTGTCAAAAGCAGACCAGAGGACGCAGAGGGGTCGGGGCAAGACGGCGGAGTAGAAGAGTGCTCGCAGCTCACCCTCTCCCACAAAAGCACCAAAACTCACATCCAGGAACCCAGCCAGCCGACCAGAGCACCTGCGGAGCTCCGACAGAACATCGCCCTCTGCAAAGGACAAGGATGCCAAAAACCTGGTAGAAGAGAAGGAAAAAAGTAGAAGAGGCTAAACAGGGCGGGACAGGTCCCGCGGGGAGGGAGCGGCAGAGGAGGACCGGCGCTCGCTCGCTGGGTCTCCCCTCTCCAACTGAGGCCAGCGGGACGGAGGGGGAGCCTCCAAGGCTCGGATCTGTACGCAGCAGCGCTTGAGCGGCAGAACTAAGTGCAACGGGCACAGAGCGTCCCCCGACACCCAGCCCGGGACGCGGGCCCGGCGGCTGGGGGCAGGGCCAGGCTGCGCGAGCCGGGCGGAGGGCGGGGGCGGCTGCGCTGGGACGGCGCCGGGGGGCTGCAGGCGGCTGCGCGCCGTGGCTGTGGGTGCACAGGGCAGAACCACCCGGGCCCTCCATGAAACAGCACGGCTGACGTGCCCTGGGGGGAAGGGTGCACACCCCCATCTCTGAAAACCCGCGGAAGGTTTCGGGGGAAGAGAGGCGGGGCTCAGGCGCGGCCGCCATATCCCCTGGCGCTGAGCACCCAGGCGGGGGCTGGGCGAAACCTGCATCCGCACCCAAGGGCTCAAAAGCCTCGAAGGCCAGATGGAGACTTGTCTGCAGCCTGAGGCGGACAGGATCCCTCCGCCCTGGTCCCTCCCAGAACTTGCACCTTCAAGGTAAATAGCGAGGTGTTGGCACTGAGCAGGGCCGGGCGGTTCCTCAGTCTTCACCGAGCCCACCTACGGAGCGCTGAGGGGAAGCGGGCAACGGCGCAGAGCGGAGGAACGACCGACCAGGGCCGGGGGAGGGCGGGGGCCCCCGCCTTCCCGGCAGGAACGCAGCCCCTGGCCGCGCTGCTGGGAGGCACCTCGATCCACCCGCCTACCTCGCCCAGACAGCATCTGCCTAGCGCATCGGGAGGGGCCGTGACGGGCCCACCCACCGCATAGGACAGCAGCACCTGACCCGGCGTTGACAGGGGGCGCGATCTGCTTCCTGACAGGCACCTGGAGCAGCACAGACAAGGGCAACAGAGGGCCTCTGCTAACAGCAAGCTGAGTTCGCGAAACAGGGCGAGAACACAAAGACTGCTGCATAAAATCATTAAGAGTGCACACTCTCCACGAGAACAAACACCTTTTTTTGTAATTTTTTTAAAATCTATTTTCTATTACCTTTTAAATTTTTACTTTTTAAACAATTTATATACTTACAGTTTTAACCCCTTCAAATTTTATTTTTTAAAGTACTTTTATCATTCTTATTTTTTAAAAATCCATCTTATTTCATTTTTATATCTCTTGCTTTTGATCTCCTGCTATGATTATACACAGGTTTCCATTTTTTTCTCCTTTCTCCTTTTTCAAAGGTTTTTAAAGACGATTCAACCCAATTGCTATTCTGCTTCAACTTGCTCTCCTATTATTCATTATACAAAAATTTCAACCTTTTTATCCTCCCTCCTTTTAAAATTCTTTTTATCTTTTTTATCTCTTCTATTTTCTATTAACTTTTTAATTTTCACTTTTTAAACTGTACATTACTCCGGTTTTTATCCCTTTAAAAAATTATTTTAATATTTTTATTATTATTACTATTTCTAAACATCTACCTCATTTCATTTTCATTTCTCTTAGGTTTGATCTCCTGTTACTGATTATACACAGCTTTCACATAATTGTTTTTTGCTCTTTCCCCGGTTTTTAAAGCTTTTTAAAACATGTCTAAATTCAATTGTTAGGATTCAACTTGCTCTTAGCTTATATAGATTATAAACTGTTTTCAAACATTTTTTCTCCCTCTTTTGAAGTTCTTTCTTTCTTAAGTTTTATTCCTGCATAAACATTAGATATATAAAAATGAAAAAAACTCCTTAAGGACGACAATAAATAACTGATACTCCATAAGCCACAGTGCCACAGAGATATGAGCAAGATGAAGCAGAGAAACCACACCCAATTAAAATAACAAGAGAAATCCCCTAAAGGAACAATCAATGAAATAGACACTGACGACTTACTAGACCAAGATTTGAAAACAAGAGTGATCAAAGTACGGAAGGAACTAAAAGAGACTGTGTTTAGAAACAGAATATGTCAAAAATGAAATTGAAGCTATAAAGAGGAGCCAGTTAGAACTGGAAAACTCAGTTGCCAAGATAAGAGCTGATCTAAAGGGTGTACAAACCAGGGTAGATAACGCAGAGGAACAAATAAGTGACCTAGAAGACAGGACAACAGAAAGCACCCAACCAGAACAGCTGAGAGAAACACAAATAAAAAACAATGAAAACAACATAAGGGATCTATGGGATAATATAAAGCGTGCCAATCTATGCATAATAGGGGTCCCACAAGGGTAAGAAAGAACATAGAGGATTAATAAGGTATTTGAAGAAATCATGACTGAAACTTCCCAAACCTAAAGAAGGAATCAGATATCCAAAGACAGGAGGCTCAGAGGGTCCAAAACAGGAAGAACCTAGACCCACACCAACACATAATATAATCAAGATGGCCAGAGTCAAGGATAAAGAAATGATCCTAAAGACAGCAATAGAAAACCAAAGAGTGAGTTACAAGGAACCCCCATAAGGCTCTCAGCTGACTTCTCTACCCAAGCACAACAGGCCAGAGGGAGTGGCAAGATATACTCTAAGTCCTGAATGAAAAAAAGATGCAGTCTAGGATGCTTTATCCAGCAAGGCTATCCTTTAGAATAGAAGGAGAGATAAAGTACTTGACAGACAATTAAAAATTAGAAGAGTTTAGCAACACTAAACCCATGCTAAAAGAAATACTGACAGGTCTACTCTAAATAGAAATGAAGCAGGATCCTAAAGAAATGAGAAACTCATAACTGGAAATGTGATAACTACCATGAATTACAAATAGAATGAACATGAAATTGTAAAAGAAGCCATCTAAATCATTAAGAGTGAGAGAGGGAAGAAAGAAAATATAGAGTTTTATCTTCTTTCTTTTTAAAATTTTTTCTTCCCAGTAGAATGGGTTTGAGATTATATTACTATCACTTTAATAAAAACACTTATAGAAATGAGTTAATAGACTTAGAAAAAAAAAGGGGGGGGGGTAACCACAAGGCCAAAACTTATGTTAGTCACAAAAACTAAATAAAATCCATGATAATACAAAGGAAAATGACAAACCACAAAAGGAAAAAAAAAAAAAAAGAACGAAGAGGAATTACCAAATCAACTGCAAAAATAAGTTCAAAATGGCCATAAATACACATCTATCATTAATTACCTTAAATGTTAATGGACTAAATGCTCCAATCAAAAGACACAGTGGCAGACTGCATAATAAAGAAAGAACCTTAAATATGCTGGATACAAGAGACCCACTTTAGGAAGAAGGACACATATACATTCAGAGTGAAAGGATAGAAAAGGATATTCCATGCAAATGGAAAAGACACAAAAGCAGGTGTAGCAGTACTGAATTCAGACAAAATAGACTTTAAAACAAAGGCAATAAAGAAAGATAAAAAAATTATAATAACTAAAAGAGTAATACAAGATGAGGATATTACACTCATTAATATATATGCACCCACTATAGGAGCATCTAAGTACATAAAACAACTACTAGCAGACATAAGGGAGATATTCATGGGAATACAATCATTGTCAGAGATTTTAACACTGCATTAATATCACTAGACAGATCTTCCAAACAGAAAATAAATAAGGCAACAGAGAAACTAAATGACACAAGAGAAAAATTAGATTGGGTGGATATTTTCAGAGCATTACACCCCCAAAAAATATGTTATACATTCTTTTCAAGTGCACGTGTAACATTTTCTAGGACTGACCATTTACTTGGGAACAAAAGGGGCCTCAAAAATTTTAAGAAGATAGAAATTTTCTCAAGCACCTTTACTAACAATGCCATGAAACTAAAAATCAACTACAGAGAAACAAAGGAGGAAAAAAAAAAAGCATGGAGATTAAACATGCTATTAAAACACCAATGGGTCAATGATGAATTCAAAGTTGAAATTACAAAACACCTTCAGACAAATGAAAATGAAAACACAACCACACAAAACTTATGGGATGCAGCAAAGGCAGTGCTTAGAGGGAAGTTTAAAGTGATACAGGCCTTCCTCAGAAAAGAACAATCTCAAATAATCAAACAAACCAGCTAGAAGAACTAGAAAAAGAAAAGTAAAAAAACTGGAAAAAGCAGCAGAAGGAAGAAAATAATAAAGATAAGGGAGGAAATAAATAAGAGATTTAAAAAACAATAGAAAAAAATCAATCGAACCAAAAGCTGGTTTTTTGAAAAAGTAAATCAAATTGACAAACCTCTGGCCAAACTCACATAGAAGAAAAAAAGAGACAGCACAAATAAGCAAAATAGGAAAGGAAAATGAAGAAATTACAACAAGTAACACAGAAATACAGCATATCATACAAGATTATGAAAAACTATATGGAACCAAAATGGATAACTTAAGAGGAGATGGACAAGTTTCTGGAAACATACAGTCCACCAAGACTGAACGAAGAAACTGACCACTTGAACAAACCAATCACTAGAAATGAAATCAAATTAGCAATAAAAAAAAACAACCTCCCTACAAGTAAAAGTCATGGACCAGACGGCTTCACGGGGTACTTCCACCAAACATACAAAGAAGAACTCATACCAGTCCTTCTCAAACTCTTTCAGAAGATTCAAAAGGAGGGAATACTCCCAAACTCATTCTATGAAGCAACCATCACCCTGATACCAAAACCTGACAAACACTACCAAAAAGGAGAATTACAGACCAGTATCAGTGATGAACATAGATGCAAAAATCCTCACCAAAATATTAGCAAAAAGAATCCAACAGCACATAAAAAAGATTATACATCATGATCAACTGGGCTTCATCCCAGGGACACAAGGCTGGTTCAACATATGAAAATCAATGTAATACATTGCATCTAATAAGAGAAAGGACAGAAACCACATGACCATCTCAATAGATGCAGAAAAACCATTTGATAAAATTCAACACCCATTTATGATTAAAAAACTCTTACCAAAGTGGGTATAGAGGGAACATATCGCAACATAATAAAAGCTCTATATGACAAACCTACAGCCAGCATAGTACTCAACAGTCAAAAACTCAAAAGTTTCCCACTAAAATCTGGGACAAGACAAGGCTTCTCACTCTCACCACCCCTATTCAACGTAGTCTTGGAAGTCCTAGCCACAGCAATCAGGCAAGAGAGAGAAATAAAAGGGATCCAAATTGGAAAAGAAGAGGTAAAAGCGTCACTATATGCCAATGACATGTTACTATATATAGAAAACCCTAAAAGGGCGACACAAAAACTACTACAGCAGATCGAAGAATTCAGCAAGGTAACAGGTTACAAGATTAACGTTCAAAAATCAGTTGCATTTCTTTACACTAACGATAAATCAACAGAAGAAGAAAGTAAAGAAACAATCCCCTTTAAAATAGCACCCAAAGTAATAAAATATCTGGGAATAAATCTAACCAAGGAGGTGAAAGAATTATACACAGAAAACTATAAACCATTGATGAAGGAAATTAAAGAAGACTTTAAAAAATGGAAAGATATCCCATGCTCCTGGATTGGAAGAATCAATATTGTTAAAATGGTCATACTGCCCAAGGCAGTCTACAGACTTAATGGAATCCCTATCAAATTACACAGGACATATTTCACAGAACTATAACAAATCACAGTAAAATTTATTCGGAACTACAAAAGATCTAGAATTGCCAAAGCATTACCGAAGAGAAAGAAAGAGGCTGGAGGAATAACTCTCCCAGACTTCAGACAATACTATAGAGCTACAGTCATCAAGACAGCATGGTATTGGTCCAAAAACAGGCATATGGACCACTGGAACAGAATAGAGAGCCTAGAAATGAACCCACAAACTTGGTCAACTAATCTTCGACAAAGGGGGCAAGAATACACAATGGAATAAAGACAGTCTCTTCAGCAAATAGTGTTCGGAAAACTGGACAGCAAGCATGTAAATTGATGGAGCTAGAACACTCCCTAACACCATACACAAAAACAAACTCAAAATGAATCGAAGACTTAAACGTAAGACAAGATACAATAAACCTCCTAGAAGAAAATACAGGCAAAACATTATCTGACATACACAAAAAAATGTTCTCCTAGGACAGTCTACCCAAGCAATAAAAATAAAAGCAAGAATAAACAAAAGGGACATAACTAAACTTACAAGCTTCTGCACAGTAAAGGAAACCATAAGTAGAACAAAACGACAACCTACAGAATGGAAGAAAATTTTTGCAAACAATGAAATCGAAAAAAGGCTTGATCTCCAGAATATATAAGCAGCTCATATGACTTAATAAGAAAGAAACAAGTAATCAACACGAAAATGGGCAGAAGACCTAAACAAGCAATTCTCCAAAGAAGAAATACAAATGATCAATAGGCACATGAAAAAATGCTCAATATCACTAATTATCAGAGCAATATAAATCAAAACTACAATGAGGTATCACCTCACACCAGTCAGAATGGCCATCATTCAATAGGCCCCAAATGACAAATGCTGGAGAGACTGTGGAGAAAAGGGAATCCTCCTACACTGCTGGTGGGAATGCAGTTTGGTGCAGCCACTGTGGAAAACAGTATGGAGATCCCTCAAAACACTAGGAATAGACTTACTGTATGACCCAGGAATCCCGCTCCTGGGCATATATCCAGAAGGAACCCTACATTAAAAAGACACCAGCACCCCAATGTTCATAGCAGCACTATTTACAATAGCCAAGACATGGAAACAGCCTAAATGTCCATCAATAGATGACTGGATAAAGAAGATGTGGTATAGTTATACAATAGAATACTATTCAGCCATAAAAACCGATAACATAACGTCATTTGCAGCAACATGGATGTTCCTGGAGAATTCCATTTTATGTGAAGTAAGCCAGATACAGAAAGAAAAAATACCATAAGAGATCGCTCATACATAGAATTAAAAAAAAAACATAAATACAAAACAGAAACAGACCCATAGACATAGAATACAAACTTGTGGTTGTCAATGGGGTAGGGGGTGGGAAGGGACAGACTGGGATTTCAAAATTTGTAGATATTCACAGGCATATGTAGAATAGATAAAGAAGATTATACTGTATAGCACAGGGAAATATATACAAGATCTTGTGCTAGCTCACAAGGAAAAAAATGTGACAACGAATATATGTATGTTGATGTATAAGTCAAAAATTGTGTTCTTTGCTGGACTTTGACACAACATTGTAATATTACTATAACTCAATTTTTAAAAAATGAAAAAATGAATAAAAAGACAATGAAAAATTAATAAATGTCTCAGAAGACAAAATAACAGAACTCACCCAATCAGAACAGAAGACAGAAAAGCAAACAAAAACCAATGAAATCAATATAAGGAAACTTCGGATAAAATAAAGCGTGCCAACCTAAGCATTTTAGGGGTCACAGGAGAAAAAGCAAGGGGGATTGAAAAAGTATTTGAAGAAATCATGACTGAAAATTCCCCAAACCTAAAGAAGGCAACAAATGTCAGATTACAGGAAACACAGAGGGTCCCAAAGAAGAACCCAAATAGATCTACAGCAAGACATATTAATAATCAAGATGGCCAAGGTTAAAGGTAAAGAAATGATTCTAAAGGCAGAAAGAGAAAAACAAAGAGTGAGTTACAAGGGAACCCCCATAAGGCTTTCAGCTGATTTCTCTACACAATCAGTGCAGGCCAGAAGGGAGGGGCAAGATACATTCCATGTCCTGAATGAGAAAAAGCTGCAACCTAGGATACTTTATCTAGTGAGGCTATCTTTTAGAATTGAAGAAGAGAGAAAGAATCCCACAGACAAGCAAAACTAAAACAATTCAGCAATGCTAAGCCTATGCTAAAAGAAATATTGAAATGTCTAATCCAAATAGAAAAGAAGCCGGATGCTATTAAAAGGAGAAAACCGTAATTGGAAAGGCAGTAACTACAATGAGTTACAATAGGATATACATAAGAATGTAAAAGAAAATGTCAATATCATTAAGGGTAGGAGACAGGAGCAACAAAATACTGATTTATTCTTTTTTTTTTTCCCCAGTGCTTTAAGGATGCAATTGAACCTATATGACCATCAGTTTAAAACAACAATTATAGTAATGGGTAAATATACTTAAAAACAGAGTAACCAAACATCAAAAGCTTACAATACTCACAAAAACCAAAAAGGAATAAAGATAATAGAGAGAAAAATTATCAAACCACAAGAAGAAACAAAAAGGAACAAAGAGGAAATACCAAGTAAACTGGAAAAATAAGATCAAAATGGCAATAAACACACATCTATAAATAATTACCATAAATGTCAATGAATTAAATGCTGCAATCAAAAGACATACAGTGTCAGACTGCATAATGAAAAAAGAACCTACAATATGCTGCGTATAAGAGACTGACTTTTTTAAGAATGACACACGTCGATTGAGAGTGAGAGGATGGAAAAGATATTTCATGCACATAGAAATAAGAAAGCAAAAGTAGCAATACTGGTATCAGACAAAACTTAAAAGGCCATAAAAAAGACAAAAAAAAGTACTATATGATGATTAATGGAGCAATTCAAGATGAGGATATTACACCAATTGACATATATGCTCCCAATATAGGAGCACCTCAACATATAAAAAAAAAACTAACAGATAAAAACGGAGAGATTGATGGGAACACAATCACTGTAGGAGACTTTAGCACCCCATTAACATCATTAGATAGATCTTTCAGATAGAAAATTAACACAGCAAGAGAGAAAAAAAAGACACAATAAAACAATTGGACTAGGTTGATATTTTCAGAATATTACAACCCCACTAGATAGAATATACATTCTTGCACATGGAACATTTTCTAGGATAGATCATGTACTCGGGCACAAAAGAATGCTCGACAAATTTAAAAGGATAGAAATTATTTCAAGAATCTTTTCTGACCACGATGCCACGAAACTAGAAATCCAGCACAGAAAAACAAAGGAGAAAACAATGACAGCATGGAGATTAAAGAACATGCTACTAAAAAAATCAATCGGTCAGTGATGAAATCAAAAAGGAAATTAAAACACACTTTAGGACAAAAGACCATGAAAACACAACCACACAAAATCTATGGGATGCAGCAAAAGCAGTCCTAAGAGGGAAGTTAACAGCAATTCAGGCCTTCCCCAAAAAAGAGCAATCTCAAACAAACAACCTAACTTACCAACTAAAAGAATTAGGGGAAAAGCAAACAAAATTATAAGTCAGTAGAAGGAAGAAATAATAAAGATCAAGGAGGAAATACATCAAATAGTGATTTAAAAAATCAATCAAACCAAGAGCTGGTTTTTTGAGAGAGAAAATAAAATTGACAAACCTCTGGACAGGCTCACCAAGAAGAAAAGAGAGAACACAAATAAACAAAATAAGGAAAGAAAATGGAGAAATTACAACGAATGTAACAGAAACACAAAATATCCTAAGAGAATACTATGAACAACTATATGGGGACAAATTGGATAACCCAGAAGAGATGGACAAGTTTCTCAAACATACAGTCCACCGAAACTGAATGAAGGAGAAATTGACCACTTCAACAGATGGATCACCAGAAATGAAATACAATTAGCACTAAAAAACCTCCCTGCAAACAAAAGTACAGGACAAGATGGCTTCACTGGGGAATTCCACCAAATATACAAAGAAGAATTCATACCAGTCCTTTTCAAACTCTTCCAAAAGATTGAAAAGGAGGGAGTATGTCCAAACTCATTCTATGAAGCCACCATCACCCTGATAACAAAAACAAAGACACTATCAAAAAAGAAAATTACAGGCCAATATTACCGATGAACATAGATGTAAAAACCATCAACAAAATCAGCAAACAGAATTCAACAGCACATAAGAAAGATCATATACCATGATCAAGTTGGATTCATCCCAGGAACACAAGGATAATTCAGTGTTCATAAATCAATCAATGTGATACACCACGTCCACAAAAAATGGACAAAAATCACATGATCATCTCAATAGATGCAGAAAAAGCATTTGATAAAGTTGAACACCTACTTATGAAAAAAATCCTTACCAAATTGGATATAGAGGGAGCATATGTCAACATAATGAAATCTGTGACAAACCTACAGTCAGCATAATACTCAATGGTGAAAAACTGAAAACCTTCCCGATAAAAGACAAGACAACATTGCCCACTCTCACCAATGCTATTCAATATAGTCTTGGAAGTCCTAGCCACAGCAATAAGGCAAGAAAAAGAAATAAAAGGAATCCAAGTCAGAAAATAAGAGGTAAAATTGTCACCATATGTAGATGGCATGATGCTATATTTTAAAAACCCTAAAAGCTCCACACAAAAACTGCTAGAACTTGACAAGAGTCCGATAAGGTAGCCTGCTACAAGGTTAATGTCCAAAAAGCAGTTGCTCTTCTTTACGCTAACAATGAAGCAACAACAGTCGAAGACATTAAAAAAAAATCCCTTTTAAAATTGCACCAAAAACAATAAAATACTTAGGAAGAAATCCGACTAAGGAGATGAAAGAATTTTGCATGGAGAACTACAAAACACTGAGAAAGGAAATTAAAGAAGATACAAAGAAATGGAAAAATATTCCATGCTCTTCGACTGGAAGAACTAACATTGTTAAAATGGTCGTAGTGGCCAAGGCAATCTACAGATTTAACATGATCACTATGAAACTAACCAGGACATTTTTTAAAGACCTGAAACAAACAATTCTAAGACTTACATGGAAATCATAAAACACACAGAATTCAAAAGCAATTACTGAAGAAACAATACAAAGCTGGAGGAATAATCCTCACAGACTTCAGACAATATTACAGAGTTACTGAAATCAAAACAGCATGGTATTGGCATAAAAACAGATACATGGATCAGAGGAACAGAATAGAGAGCACAGGAAAAAAATCCACAGAACTATGGTGAATTAATCTCCAACAAAGGAAACAATGGAGAAGACACAGTCTCTTCAGCAAGTTGTGTTGGGAAAACTGGGTTCGAGCATGTAAATCAATAAAGTTAGAACACTCCCTCACTCCATACAAAAAAATAAACTCAAAATGGCTTAAAGACTTAAATATAAGACAAGACATAATAAATCTCCTAGAAGAAAACAAAGGCAAAATATTCTCTGACATAAATCTTAGCAATGTTCTCCTAGAGTTGTCTACCCAGGCAGTGGAAATAAAAGCAAAAATAAACAAATAGGACCTAATTAAACTCATAAGCTTTTGCACAGCAAAGGACGCCATAGTAAAAGCAAAACCACTACCTGTGGAATGGGAGAAAATACGCACAAATAATGCGACTGACAAAGGCTTAATTTACAGAACGTATAAACAGCTCATATAACTTTAATATCAAAAAAGTAAACAAGCCAATCGAAAATGGGCAGAAGACGAAAACAAGCATTTCTCCAGTGAAGACATAACAAATGACCAATAGACATATGAAAACATTCTCAATATCACTAATTACCAGAAAAATATATATCAAAACTACAATGAGGTATCACCTCACACCAGTTAGAATGGCCATCATTCAAAAGTTCACAAACGATAAATGCTGAAGAGGGTGTCGAGAAAAGGCAGCCCTCCTACACTGGTTGGTGGGAATGCACTTTGGTGCAGCCATTATGGAAAACAGTTTGGAGATCCTACAAAAGACTAAAAATAGACTTATCACATGACCCAGCAATCCCACGCCTGGGCATATTTCTGAAAGGGAATGATGATGTGAAAAAATACACGTATCCCAATGTTCACAGCAGCACTATTTTCAATAGCCAAGATATGGGAACAACCTAAATGTCCATCGACATGACTAGATAAAGAAGTTGTGATATGTTTATACAACGGAACACTACTCTGCCATAGAAAAGAATAAAATAATGCCATTTCCAGCAGCATGGATGGGACCACAGATTGTTGTTGTAAGTGAAGTTAGCCAGAAAGAAAGAAAAATACCATATGATATCACTTATATGTGGAATCTAAAAAAAGAAAATAAAGTACACTATGAACTTTACAAAAAGAAACGGACTCTCAGACTTAGTAAACAATCTTATAGTTACTGGGGTAAGGGGCTGGGAAGGGATACACTTGAGAGTTTTGATATTTAATATTGATATTTGATATTTAATAATGTTGGCTATATAGAATAGATTTTTTTAAGTTTGTTTTGGATAGCACAGGGAACTATGCTCAATATCTTGTAATAGCCTTTAATGGAAAAAATATGAAAATGAATATATGTATGTATATGCAACACTGGGACATTGTGCTGTATACCAAATATTGACACACTTTAATTGATTGTACTTCTATAAAATAAATACATAAATGAATAAATTAAATAGAGACAGTAATTTGCATGTGGTAGGTACCAAATAATTATCCAATAAAATAAGTAAATGGATTATAAATACTAAAAAAGATGAAACCAACAATCTCTATTATCTTATATCTATTAAAGCAGTGCCATCTGTCATCATAGAATTGTGCATAAAGAAGTTGCAGGTCCAGAATATTTCACTAGCGAAAACTATCAAACACTCGGAGAAGAAATACTTAAACTCAGACAAAGATTTCCAGACACATAACTGGGATTTCATACTAAAATATTTCATATTACAACCTCCTCCTTAATGCCCAGAAAGAATTAAGTACTTTTAAGAGATTGCTATAAAGTCTACATTTTATAAAATCATGCATTTTCATTAATGCACACACATACCAATATATCAGAGAGTAGCCTTTGTTTTATACATAGAGGAGTAAAAATATAAAGAGAGTCATAATTTTATTCACTTCAGGTAATCATATTCTTAGAGATTATTCATATGTTGATTCAGAGAGGTCTAGCTTATGAATTTAATTTCTTCCGTTTCTGACTATGAATGTGTCCAGCTAAAAGACTGCTGGATTTATTTCTAAATGTTTCAACACGACAGTCAACATACCAGTAACCATTTTTTATGTCTCAATGATTTCACGATTCCTATAGAAGGAAATGCCTTACAAAGTGAACACACCTTTGGAATATTGATAGAAACAACTGACAGGATCTTCCAAAACACCTTTTTAGTTTCAGTTCCGTGCACGTTCCCATCCCAGATAACACACTCAACTCAGTCTTCTAACTGTCCTCAGAGCTTGGCCCGAAACCTTTCACTTTGGAAACTCTGTCTCGTTCCACAAAAGGACCCAGATACACTCCATGGTCCTGCTTTGGTTTATTTTGTTTCTAGACCTTAAAAACCGGTGAGATATTTGGCAAGAGTAGGGGGCTTGCTTCTCTTCTGTCTCCTTTCACAGGGAGAGAAACTCACTGGATACTGAATCCAGTCTATCTGGTTCTAACGAATCTTGAGACTTGGGAGAGGTCCACACGTGACAGGTGTTAAAGCCTTATTAATTGAATCCAGACCAAATGCTGCACACTAGCAATCTGACAGAACACACTGTCCTCTTATGCATACAGAGACACTGTTTCTTGTATATTGATGACACCATATATATTCTATTTTGACAGAAAATAAAGGGAAACTCAAATCACTCCACAGAGGACTGAGACTTTTTCACTGAATGCACACACCTTGAGAAAAACTGGTATGACAGTCACTGTTCATTACGTCAGCTTTTGATTCCAAGGTGGCCTTAGCTAATCCTCACTCATTACTTAGAGCTGGGCGGAGGCACTGAAAACAATGTCTATTTAATTGAAAATTAACATTTGATCAAGGGCTGTATCCAGAGACAGGCTGATGGAAAATCACCCAGAAATAGAGTGTGCATCATTCAGTAAAACACACACACATGCGGAAACGGAAACAATGAACAAATACGAACTGACCAATAGCAACAGAGGGACATCCAATCAAAGCCAAAGAAAATAAAGAGACAAAGGGGAACTTTTCTCCTGGAAGCTACGTTCTCTGACATTTGTAGGAGATCATATTTAGTCCTTTTCAAGTATATTTGCATGCCTAAAAGCTCCCAGAATTTTCCAGAAGAAATAATGTCATAGAGTCAGTACGTTTTTTTTTTTTTTAACGTGTATTTTCTTTACCAATTGATGGGTTTGAGGGATTTTCAAAGGAAAACAATGACTTAAAGTAAGCTCAAGTGAGGAAAATCTGACATCAGGTGTAGATGCTGCCCCTGCCATTCACATTTAGTGTTTAGCTCGTCTTTACTGAACCTTTTAACACGTTAAAGTGTTTTCCAACCTGGACATTCAATCAAAAGATGGTTGTCCTTTCCTGAGACAGACTACTGAGTTTCCTCAAAAGCTATGCTGAAATCTAAAATCCAGGTAATTATTTAATACAAGAATCCCTATTCTCTATGAATCAGTTTCTAGGTGGAACCTCCTTCTTTAAACACCTCGACCTGTGTTACTGAACCTGCTACAACTGTTTCCCTTTCTTCAAGCATTTCGGGTACAACTACCTTTAGAGTGAGGGATACTGGAGAACTCCAACTTCCTTCTAAACACACCTGACTCAGTCCATTCAGACCTTCTAAAGCCTTGCTTCACTGGCCAAGGAATTCTGCTGACAAATACCCTTTCTCCTTCAAACTCCAATGAGTGCAGCGGAACGAGCCCTCCACATGGCTCTGGACTCTAGTTCGTTAGCAGGTCCTTCAGGGTTTGTTTTCACCAAATCTCCCTGTTACAGGCATGGCTGCCCACACGAGCCCGTCAGGAACAGAAATCCCTGGGGACACACACTGACTCATTTATGCACCAGTTCTGTGTCCTGGGGACGCAGTGAACGCCAAAGTTCAGACTATGGCTTTGTGGAAGTACCTTTGGTGGATGAAGACGGCTCATGCAAAGGAAAAGCGCTCATCAAGTGGGAAGCAGAAAGGTTAGGGAGTGTGGGGGTTTACTACACTGTGGGCAGAAGCAAGCAGAAAACCCCCCGAGTCAGCACAAATCCAGTGCGGCCGAACAGAGTGGGAGAGAGGGCACTCCCTGCAGAGGAGTTAGCGAAAGCAGCAAGTCTTCTAGGTGCGCAGTCACCACGACGACTGACGCTGCATTCTGGGGGACAGGAGCTTGTTAACTCTTATTAACTAGAATTTCTCGACCTCCACATGACTGGGTAAGTCTGGGAGTGAGAAACTGTGCTGCACACTGTAAGGTGAGTCCAAGGATGCTTCATCTGTGCCCACGAGGTGGAAGGTTTCAACACCCCTGTCACCCAGTGGGACAATGAAACATGTCACCATTCGTGTCAAGTGTGTCTCCTGGCAGAAAAGGCCACCCTGTTTGAGAACCAATGCCCTTCAAACAGCTTTAGAAAGCCTTCCTGGACTTCCTGGTAAAACCACAGCTTCTGGTTAAGAACACAGAGATCTCCTGATGGGACCAGGGCCCTGGGGGACACTTAACACAGGGCAAGCTTTGAGAAGAGGACCCCGCAGTCTTCTGTTAACAAATATGCTGCAAGATGAAGAGGACTGATGACCCCCAGAGTGCTGGGAGAAAGATGGGGGTCCAGGGACAACACTGAACACCCTCCATCAGAGCCAACATTGTCAATAAAACACTACGGGGATCTCAGAGTCTGTCACCTTTCAAGAAACACTGGCAGAGAATATTACCAGGATCAGATCCCTAAAAATAGGCAAGTGGTGAATTATCTCAATGCAGGTAATAAATAGTACATTGGAAGCATGGGCAGGAATCTGTGAGGGAAACAGGTGTGTCTGGTGGCCAGGCTCAAAAGGTTCCTTGCACTACTTAGAGAAGGATTGTGGAATCTAAGATGTGGAGACAACGATCACAGAGAAAACAGAAAAACAAGACTGAAATTAGCTGATAAACAAGGAGAGATGGGGTAGAGAGTTCGAGAGACCTGGACAAATCTGAGAACGAACAACGAGAAACATCTACACACGATGGCTGAGCAACATTTGGGGGTTAAAACCTTCATGTGTGTGTAGGATGGTTCCTTTATTATTTGCCATACTGTTCAGGGACGTTGTGAGTGACAGGAATTCAAGGCAATCATGATGAAAGGTCATGCGGTCTTTGGAGGTCTAAGTAACAGGACTGACAGGATGAAAAGACCAAGCTGCTGTAATAGTCTCTTAGAGTAACTACTGTTCAATGTGAGTGGCAGTTACAAAGCTCGTCCTACGGCGGGGTAATGGCGCACATCCCCAGGGAACACATTCCTCCAAAGGAAAAGCCTGCAAATGTTGGGGTCAAAGAGGCAGGCATGGAGGGAGGGAGAAAGGTGGATGAGGGGTGTTATCTGGGATCATGACTCTGCTGAGAATTATCCCAATCAGGGAGGTAAGAGAACAAACTCCAAGACATTTCGAGACATGAAACCCTTCCCTCCCATACACTTCACAGTCAAAGGCTGGATAGAACAACACATAGAGGAATCTGTGAAAGAAAGAGAAATATGATGTTGAGGCCAAAACAAAAGAGAAAAGACAACAGTGAATCAAGGTAGTTGGTCCTTGCGGGTAGGAAGACAAGCGTTGGACAGAAGACGAAGGCTGAAGAGTGCTTTCAGCCACGCTCTCCTCAAAGGTCCGACACCAAAGACAGAGACGCTGAGGCTGTGTGTGTCCCGGCGAGCAGCTGGGGCTGAGTCAGGACTCCGGGTGTTCTCAGTCAGACCAGTGGGACATCATATGAGTAGGATTTCCTAGGTCAAAACAGAATATAACTTGAGAATTTAACTCGTAAGCCACTAGAGAAGAAAAGGAACATGAAGAGAAATTTGAGGAAGAAAAGACAAAGAAGAGGTTCTTTGGGTCTTTCATTACCACTGAAACTAACCAGAAAAAAAAGATAGGAAATTTGCTTTTTCCTTTCAAAGGTCTAAAAGTTAGAGGAATTTCTATCAGGTTTCCTTGCTTGCCTATAGAAACAAGTGACTGCATGAACAAATAATATGTTAAAGACAAGATTGTAACAAAGATATTTGGAAAATAGAGCAACAAAAATGAACTGCTGATGTCACTTCCTGCAAAACAGGTTGTTGCAATTCCACCTGGAAGGTCACCTTAGGGAGAAGGATGACAGAGCCAGGTCTGGGGAGGGGGCAGAGATCCGTGTTTGTGCTGATCTGTTCCTCCCCTCAGGGACTGGAGACTTTCCCAACGTCTCTTAAGGGAATCCCTGGAAGCCTGTTATACTAAACAGTAACACCTTTAGTTTGAGAAGGTAAGTTTAAACATGTCTCCTCAATGTTAAGAAACAACAGCTGATGCGGGGACAGGTGCCTTGGTCTCACCTCATTGTGGAACTCAAGGTACAAGAGAAAGTAAATATCACTGTCCTTGAAACACCTTATATGTACTGCGATTTCTCAGTTACCTTGAAGATAAATTGTCTCATTCCGTTTAAGCTTCTTTTAAATCTAATCTGAAATAAAAACAATGGAGAGCCAGAGAGGCTCCTGAATGCCAAGCAGGATATCCGAACAAAACGTCTACGTAACCAAGGTCTTGTTAACAACCGTTGGTTCACTATGGGACAACACACACGGATACTATAAAAGGGGCGCACAGGTTCTCTCCACAAAGTGGCACACGGCACGCTCAGCTTCCCCAGGAGGAGGACCACAAGAACCGCCAGGATGCAGATTCTGTTCCTGACTCTTGTCCTTGCTGTGCTTGCTTTGTGCCGCCCAGGAGCCTCCGGCTGTGGGGGATCAATCGCAGGTACCAGGGACGGGCTCGTCTGGGAGGAGGACTTGCCTGTGAGTAAGTGTGTGTGAGTATGTGAGTGCCTTCTGGGGCTGAGGGTATGTGTATCCATATTTCCATGCACCTCACCTAGACAGCCACCTCCAGCTCAGAACTGCTCCAGTAATTGGCACCTGCACTGCTGTACTGTCTCCGTATTCTCCCCACTGCCAATTTCTAGGCTCTCCTGCATCTTTCCTGCCCTTGTACAAGAGAAGGGGGGGTCAGCCAGAGACCTGTCCCACCGGGACTCTTCCAGTTTCTCAGGGGGTGAAGTATCTCTGAGTAATCTCAACTCCACGGTCTCCCTCTGCCTTGGGTTTCACATTGTCTATGAACCCTGCTCTGTTCATACCAGGCAGGTAATTTGTGCTGATGTGCAGACGTGAAGGGCAAGTCGTGATGGACGGTGGTGGACACCATGAAAAGAGACGGACCACCGTTACTAAGAAGATTTTTGCTTTCAGGTTTCAGAATGGAGAACCATTTATATCGCAGCCAGTAACACCGAGAAGATCAGCGAGAACGGCCCATTCCAGGTTTTTAACCGTGACATTGAAATAGATGATGAAAATCGCAGAATCGCCTTCAAGTTTTTCATCAAGTAAGTAAAAAATAACATAGAAGGAAAACTCACATGAATTCCCAGCCCTGAGAGTGGGTCTGGTTTCCACGTCTGCTGTGAAATGCATGGGATTAGGTGGAAGGCTGTGCCTTCCCAGGGTCCTGTGGTTTAGACGGGTCTCTGGAGCTGCTGAGTCAGGTCCAGGAACAGCCTCTAGAGGGCGCCTGGGAGCCTTTGCTTAGAGGGAAAGTCACAGATGTTGCACTGGAGTCAACTCATTCAAGGGAAGGGGCAGGAACAAGAAGGTCCTGGTCTCCACCCCTACAGTTTTATGTGCCTGAGTCCACGTCCAACTTCTAGGACATGCTTCCCTATGAGGCCCAGAGGATGTGGGCACATAGATGACTAAGTGGCCTCTACCCTGAAGGGCTGACTCTCAGCGATTTACAATCATCACTAAAGGTATGAAGGTCATCGCAGCTCCCAGCGCTGCTGACAGAATGTTCTCCGCCCCGCAGGGAATTTACGAGGAGCATGCAAACACAGAGAGATGTTTTGGAGAATAGAAGTATGAAGAAGACAACTAAGAGCTTTCTGATTGGAGACATTTGTTTTAAGATACACAAATATATGTAACTGAGTGTTTTATACATACATATACATGTATCGATCCTATCCCAGTAGACGTACCTGTCAGCTGTCAGACATTTTAAGGAGACCATATTATCTTCCTGTTTACCATTTCCATAACATTTAATACTGTATATTCAGCTGTTTCTCATGCAGCCACACTTTTTGACACACACACATTACCTGTGTCTTTCAGTGTTTAATTCTATTATGGAGTTTTGATAGAACAGACTGTATTTTGAATACACTTAAAAGCATTGTCTTTTTTATTTTTATTTTTTTCTTCTTCCTGTTCTTTGGTATTATATTCTCTAAGAAATCTTGGCCAGGGTCATGAAACAACTAAGCTGAGTCTTGATAGTTACGAGTTTCAAGAAAAGTCTTGTTACTTTTCTGTCCTTTCCACAAGTCTAGATTTTCTCATGTTTATTAGGCTTTAAACATGATCTGTTTTGTATTTCTAGTTTATCTTTGGAAATTCTGATCAGACTTTATGTGTAACCAGGCACCCTTACCTAAACTTGACAGTAACTTGATCTTAGAAGACTTTTTTTCTTCTCTTCTGAATGTCACCTTCTTTACAGGCTATAATGTGACATAGGGACGAGAGGGCCAAACAGCGAAAATCCCAGTTGAATACAAAATTGTTCATTCTTTTTCATCAAACAAGTTGAACATGTTTTTCTTTTAAGGTTGAATGGACAATGTGAAAGAAAAACTGCCCAGGGAATAAAGCAAGCAGATGGTGCCTATGTCACAAATTGTAAGTATGACTGTTTTATGGGTGAAGGTATATTTGGGTTGGAAACTTGGTCTCCTATTCCTTCAAGAAGTACATAGGTTAAAATTCTAGTTCTACCACAGACGAGACGTATGACCAAGTACTAATCTCTGAATTTTCCAGGCACTTTACTTTGTCGTCAACAACGGGTTAAGTCACATGACTTGGATGGCCCCTCCCAATCTTGAGTGTGGTCAGTGACAGACTAAACACATATACATAGAACTGTTATGTCAGGAGGTTCTCAGGTGCATGAAACCATTTCTAGATTCTTTAAAACAACCTTTAAAACAATTCTTTAAAACAACTAATGTCTGAAGTGTCTATCTTTAGTTTACACATCAAACTTAATCTGCAGAAAACACTTTTTGAAAACAATCTAAATCCATTCCTATACAGCCAAGGACCTTACAGTCTAAAAACTATAGTGATTTCAAACACCCAAGGTTATTGCTTCATAAACGTGGTTTGTGTTCAAAGCAATGGAGTTTGTGGCAAACATGTAAATGTCTAAGTGCATTCTAAGCCCTAACAGCACGCCTAAATTTAAACGCTCTAAGGGGTACACAGTTGATGAAAATTTAAATGTATCCGTATGAGGTCCCAACACTGGTGTAACAGAAAAAATAGCACAGGGGTTGTGCAATAAACACAAGTAAGCAAAATATATGCATTAAGGATTTCTCTACATATTCACCAATAATTTATATATCAGGGCATTTCCTAAAGAATGTTTTTTGTTTTCATTCCTACATTATTGTTTCCCTTTGGGTGGATCATTCATGCCTCTACAATTTTTCCTATAAATTTCTCCATTTTGGGGAATCCTTTCTACCTGGATGTGGACAGGACGGTTTAAGAAGGGAGAGGAAGGAACAGCTGGCCTGTTCCACAGTCTTTGGGAGTGAGCGCTTGCAGGCTCCCAGCGTTGTTCTGGGGATGTGACAAGCAGCCACGGCCAGCACGGCACCAGCAGCGCCGTGACCACAGCAGGGGGCCCGGGAGATGCGCTTAACCCTCACTGCCTGCCTCCCCTTCAAAACACATACAGCCTGTTGTGAGACTGTCTGCAATCCTCCTCTGTAAAACCATGGGGGTCACAGAGGTGGGGACTGAGAACCTGAGGACATGCATGAAACCTGATTGAAACTGTCCCGGTGGAACCCACGGCCCACGGACTAGGAGTGGCCTTGGGCAAGGGGACAGACCCGACTGAAAGTCTGAAGTTGTGCTGTTACTTAGCCTTTGCTCTGGCAGAAGCATGATGTTTCACGGTTCCAGAGAGTGGGCAATGGTACTTTCTGTTTGGGTGACACAGCTGGGCAGCTGTAAATCAGATCCTGATGAGCGATTCCAACGAGGTGTCAGGAGGGCTAGAAGGGAGAATGGATTGAGAGGTAACACGGAGTAGATCAGCGCTTGTTCTGAAGAGAAACGTGGCAGGTGGACGGACGGAGCCGGAGGGGTGAGGTGCACCCCCCAGGGGGTGTGCGGTCACTGGGCGGTGGTCACTTCCTCCATATCCTGGCGAGCAATCCTGTCCTAACACCGACCCACACGGCGGTGGGCTCTGCGCATCTGTGGCGTCACACAGTGAGACTGCGAGACACAGGAAATGCAGTCATTCATGCACAGTGTTCAGAAGGTGCCTGGTACAGGGCAGCACACATAACACCAAGTGATGAGAGGCCAGCTACTTTTGGTCCCAGAGAGTAATGAAGCCCACTGCAGGGATACTGGACACATACAGAGTTCCTGAACTTACATGTGACAATACGCACGTGTTCTGAAAAAGAATAAACAAACATGTTGGCTTCCTTAGAACATACATTCAAGAAAACATTCTAGTAAGACTGGAAGTTGTGATCAGATTATCTGTACGAGAAGGTGGTGATAAGGAAGCTCTTCCACACTTTCCCTGCCGTCATAACTGAGTGTAGCGTCACAGAGCGACACAAGGACAAAGGCGGGGTGGTGGCTAATCCACTAATTAGCTAAATGAAGCTCATGCCCAATCAGTGAAGACACGTCTGTGCACATGTCTATTCTCACTCGCTTACACATGCTGGTACAAATGAATTCAAAGTAATTCAAGCGTCTGAAAATACCGTGATAGCGTCTGACGTCAACGTGGATGAAGAAGGCACGCAGACCACACTGACCGGAGTGTTTGGTATGTAACTCGCCCTGCTATCCCCGTGGCCGGTGTCGGGTAACACTTCCACTGTCAGCATTTGTATTCAGAAAGTCACCAGGTGCGCACATGACTCCTTACCCATTAACAAGGCCTAGGTCGTTGTGTTTATTAAGGACCCTGGGACGTGATCTACAAAGAAACAAAGGTTAAAACAGGAGCCAGTAGCAGTGAGAAGTAACAGATCATCTGAGATGTCAAAGTAAGTCCTATGTGTTAAAATTTAAGAATTTTAAAAATCCACTTGTTTTAGAAATAGTTTCTGAACATGTCAACTAATTTCAAGCCATGCCTATGATCTGGTTGACCTCAGTTTCTTCATCTTATGCCACTTTTCCAATGCATTCTAAGCCCCGGAACTGAAGCTTTTAAAATAAATCATCCTGTTCAATTTCTCTCATGCCATGTTCCGACAAACACGAACATCACCACAGGTGACCACACGGGCTCACTGAGAGGTGTCCTGTAGTCCCCGGGACAACAGGTGTTTATTTTAAAAAGGCGCTTGGGTGAACTGTGACTTGATTAAAAAATCAGTCATCTCCCATGACTGTGTGTCACGGGACCAATGTGTCTCTGGGAGGTGACAACATGTTTCCAAAACATTTGATCCAGAACAAGGCTTGAGTGTCCCGTGTAGATTCTAGGAAGCTGATAAAGAATCACGTAATGTGCACACTTGTGATGAACTGGGCACCATGTTCACAAAGGTCACGAAGAGTCTCTGCAGCCTTGGTGCTGATGCTGCAGAGAAAGTAGTTACAGTCAGACTGGGCTTCGTTCTGAAGACAGGCAGCCGGCGTCGGTGCCTGTTTGAGACTGTGTTACCACTGTACGAACTGAAGATCTCATCTGCACAAATTCTTGCTCTGTGTTCAGAAATTTCCCAGGGTTTTAATGGGTGAAATTCTGGTTTATACATGGTGATTTTCAGCCACAGGAAAAGACACTGAAGAGGAAGACTTCAAGAAGTTCAAGCACGTGACAAAAGAGAAGGGGGTTCCGGAAGAGAATACTGTGAAAATCATCAGTCTTGGTAATGAAACTACTACAACTTTCCCTGAATACATCATTCATGTGGGATGTAAATAGGCTATGAGAAAAAAAAAAAAAAAAAAAAACTGACTTGTTTAAAATTTCTTCTTCCATAAAGAATCTTTTATAAAATCCATTACTTAAAAGAAGAACCTCGGAAATGTTGGGAAATGGTAGTGCTCGCTGGTTCTTTCATTCCTGCTTCTTGGATTTTCCCCCAGACGACTGTCCTGACTGGTGAAGCCAAGAGGACTCCACCAGCTCCTAACTGTAAGTAAACCTGGCCTGTTGTTACTGCCGCTCTAGCAAATAAACCACTCAGGACGCAATGTGACTTCATATGGGCCAAGGTTTTAGGAGACGATGTCTATTGTCCCAATCATTTAAGTTATGTAACTAGAGGGTTTTTTTCCTCTTATATTGGGTTATTTTGCTTCTCTTGAACCTTACTAAATTACAGATTACTGATTGGCCAATGAATGCTGAGTGGTTTTGGTGAGAATGCACCGTCATGCAGGAGTTATGCACGTGACAGATCTTAGAGAGAAGCAGGGATTGCCAGAAGGTGATGAAAACTAATTATTTTCCCAGTCAGTCCTGACCTGATGGTTGTCCATTTACACCCCGACTCCAAAACTGGGCTTACAGACCTCACCATTGCTGCAAAAAAAATTATGTTTAATTGCACATAACAGCCCCAGTGAGGACCTTCCAACTACACTGTCTGAAACACACTTTTGGTTTATATTCCCCTTCAGAAGGTCATTTTGTTAAGTGAGATCTTTAAAAGCAAAAAACAAACAAACCAAAAAAACCCCATGAGCTTCCAGCTGAATATAATTCATCAGTCCACCGAAAACAAAATGTGAAATTAGAGAACAGAAGTGTAACTCAATCACAGTCCTGCCAATCATTTTCAG
This sequence comes from Camelus ferus, assembly GCF_009834535.1. NCBI lineage: Eukaryota > Metazoa > Chordata > Mammalia > Artiodactyla > Camelidae > Camelus > Camelus ferus. The sequence goes on from NC_045732.1 coordinate 8,075,504, forward strand.
ACGAACCATTCCACAAGCATTCATCCTGAAATCAAGAACCTCCTAGGATCAGTCCTACACAGGAGAGGCCCCACCATGTGCCCATGATTGGGGGAATTTCCAATGGACACCCACACATCAGAGAGTATTAAGTTTCATGTGGAATCTGCCCACTGGATTCGCTAACAGCTCCTCTGACCTTGGACATCCTACTCCCTGAGGCTGAGCCCTGTCACCTGTTAGACAGTCAACTCAACTAACCCCTGTCCTGTTTTATTCGCCTACAGAACATGTCATGGAGAACCTGGCACGGCATCTTCTCCATAGGATCAGGATCAGTAATACGGAGACAACATTCCTGGCTCCTGCATAACATCATCTCACTGCATAATCATACTTCCTTTCCCATTTCTTCTCTCCTGCTCAGCGTCCATGTCCTCCTTGGTGGTATTTGATTTCTGAGGGTTCAAGTAAATTGATTTAGCCAGTACTCTGTGTATGTGTATCTCTGCAGAAAGTCACCTACTTTAAAAGTTACAAATAGCCACGTGAAACATCCAGGAAAATGTGCCTTTAATAGGACACATGTCCCCTTATCAGAGACAAGTCTGGTAAGGGTTAAACAGAGATGTCCTCGAGGTGTCCCAGTGAGAGGGAGAAAACGTACTACACCCTGATGGGAAAGGGGAGAGGACTGTGGGCACTTTACTGCCGTGGGAAGAGGCACTGTGGTCAGAAACAGTCCCCACAGAGCATCCTATTCATTCTGGGGAAACATGTGAGTGGGACTCCCTGAGATTTATGCGGGGAAAGTGAGGGATGCCATGCTCCATAACCGAGGGGATGCACCTTTGCCCACAGCACAGCACGTCTGAAATTGAGTGGAAGGACTGGTCATTGTTATTGACGGGTCACTAGTCATCAAAGAGGGGCAGCAGCTGAGACGTGGTCCCTTCACAGCACCATGAAGTCACTGCAGTGCTTGGAGGAAGGGGACTGAGCGCTCAGGTGGGAAGCTGCAACTGCAGACGCAGAACACAGGACCTGAAGCTGGGATTCCTTGCTCTATGCTTCCAAATGCAAGAGACACGGGATCTCCAAGGAAAGGGCAGATTACACAGAGCAGCTCCCCATGGTCCTCAAGGTGTTCACCATCCAAGAGAGCCTGCACCCGAGATCTCGGGCCAAAGGTGAGAGATCTGAGGAAGTGAAACTAGACGTCAGTGATGCTTAACGGAATCCACGTTTCAGTTTCTACATAGAGACGGTCTCCAAATGGGCTCCATTTGGCCAAAGGCAAAGGCACCAGTAAGGAAGGTTACGATGGCTTCGGAGGGAAGTAATTCACACGTCCAGAGAAATGTTTGAATTCTCTCTCCTGTATAAAGGAGTGTGTGTTTGGACTTCTGACTCTTCTCTTTAGAGTGTGTCTGGAAATTGTGGAGTGGCTGGGTGGATACACACGAAGGCAACAGAGCAGAGAAGGAACGGGTGAACCTCTTAACAAGTGATGAAAGGCACGATTTGGCATAAAAAAGATAAAAACTGTGAAATACTGCATGTATGTGTGTGATGAGGGATCAATATTACTAAGGAAAGAAAGGGCGTGATGACCCAGCCTGCAGAAGGAAGAGAAACATCAGAGAAAGCACACACACAAACTGACAACAATGTAGTTAACACTTTTGCTAAAACAGCCCCAGCTCTTACAAGGTCTGCTACCAATGTTGACACAGGATGTAAAGAAAATATGAAGAGTCCTTTTTCCTCTTCAAGAAAACGAGTCTGGGGTGGAGGGTGGGAAGGGACAGACTGGGATTTCAAAATTGTAGAATAGACTACACTGTATAGCACAGGGAAATATACACAAAATGTTATGATAACTCACAGAGAAAAAATGTGACAATGAGTGTGTATATGTCCATGAATGACTGAAAAATTGTGCTGAACACTGGAATTTGACACAACATTGTAAAATGATCATAAATCAATAAAAATGTTAAAAAAAAAAAAAAGAGAGAAAACGAGTCTGTCATCAGACAGTTTTCCATTAAGAGCTACAAGTTTGAGTGATTTCACTAGAGAATCCTCTCAAACATGCAAAGGAGAGAGAGCCCTGAACTTAGTCAAATTTTCCAAAAGGAGAGGATAAGGGATGCTGTTCTATCCATTTTATGAGGTCAGCATGATCTAAACCCCCAAATTTGATAAAGACATTGAAATATACATAAACATGTAAATATACATAAACATATTAAGTTTTCTCCTATCACAAACTGCTCCTTAATCACCCAAACAGAGTAAGGTACTCTATATAATCAGACTAGTAAAATTTACACTGTGAACAAAAAATACTGCAAACCACATCAGTAAACTAAGAATGCTGAAGCCATCAAGTCACCAGCGGCTGCCGGCCACCCCCCCCCCCCCCCCCCCCGCCCAGTGAGGACCAGCCCGCAGCCCGGCCTCTGCAGCCACTCACAGTGCTGCCCTCTGAGGGGAGTCAGAACAGGAAAGGACAGGACACTGGCCCTAGACAGCTAGGTGCCTGTCAAGAAGTGAATTCAGTGAGCCCAGATGCTTGCTTCCTACCATACATAGAACAGCGCTACATTCTTTAACTTGAGATGCCTGCTTTCCTTAGATAACAAGTCATCTTTTATTGTTCCAACTATCTGGTCTTTGTTGTAAAGCTCCTATGTATCCTGGCTCCTCCCCTCCCTCTTCGGAGCCGTCCCTCAGAGCCATCTGAGAGGCTGTCATCCTGGCTCCAGTCCTCCTGCTGAATAAAACGTAACTCTCAACTTTTAGGCTGCACATCTATTTCAGTCAACAGTTACGGCGACCACCACAACCGGCGCAGAGCAGACTTCTCTCCTTCGCCTGAACTCTACGAGGAACCGCAGCCTTGGTACCAGCAGTGGCCCTTTGTGCCCATCTGTCCCTTAGGGGAGTCTCTCCTGGTTCTCGGATCTCCCATTTTGGTTGACGACCCTGAGTTTTCAAAGTTTGAAAGATCCGGGTACCTGGCCCTCCAGTTGAAAGATCCCGAGGAGCAGGCAGAATAGAGGACATGTCCTAGGTGGGGCCGTAGAAAGATACCCGGGTCTGGACTGAGTGGTTCAGTAAGAGGCTGGTCTGATGCTCTCCTCAGTTTGGCTACCTCCACTGAATTCGTCAGGATAAAAGTAAAAATCTTATGAGGAGCCTTTCAACTCCAAAAACAGGACCCTTGTCCTGGCTGGCAACAGCTTTCTCGGTGACCGAGAAACCTGCAGGAGTGGCAGAGGCAAAGGCAGCATGCCGTGCAGCGGTCCCTGCGGGGAAACCCACTAGTGATTTTATTTTGACAACCTAACCTTAGAATGGGGAATAGAACTTTCAAAACAAAAGGAAAAGAAATGACACATTGCCAGCCTCCAACTTATGCCCCAGCTAGGTTTACGTACGGACAAAACTGACTTTAATTGGGAATTTAGAAAAAAGAAAATCTCACCCTAAAAATAAGTAGCCAGGCCTGATTAAAAACTCTTGGAATTCTGACCTTACAAAAACAAAAGCCCCTTTAGGGGAACCTTGGATTTCTCTTCCTGCGTCCTTGAAATTTAAATGTTTTATCTCTCTCTGGGTGTTTTATGTGTGTGTATGTATGTATGTATCTGTTTCTTTTTTTTAAAGAAAATTTGGACTCTGCCATCCAAAGGGTACAGGTATGGTGTACACATGGCGGCCAAGCAAATAAACTGGGATTCTGAACAATCCTTTAACTGTGCCAATTCTCAGGCATTTTGCCGTCTTAGCCTTTGTTGCCACAGCCTGGACCACAAAGGCCTTTACCTTCTGGGCAGTAAGCTTTGAATTTTATTTAGACGGACCCCCCCCCCCCATGTGGAAAGCGTCTTCATCTTATTGGTTTAAAATCACTAGAGATAGATTGATAGATGATAGATGATAGATAGATAGATTTAGATTGGATGGATGGATAGACAGATAGATATAAAATTGATGGCCATATGATGGATCCTTTAATTTCGAAAAACGTCTAACTTGCTGAAAGTTGGGAAAGCTCTCATTGTAAACAGCTGTTTTATTGGTACCTATTAAAATCAATCAAGTTTAAAGGTAGAAAAATATATCTAGTGGTTAACCTAACAATTTTAAAAAAAGAAAACAGTTTGGAAAGCTACATTTTTGTTTCCCCTTTCCCTTCAATGGGTTTTAGAGATGCTAATGAAAACACTGGAATACTTAAACTTAATTAAGTTGAGTAACTGGAAAAAAAAAATGTAGAAAATGTCTAAAGATTTTTTTCTTAACAAGGAAAAAATAAGGGATTTATCCCAAATGGATGCACACTTTTTAGATGGTTATTTAAAATGGGATAAATAAAATGGACATTTCGGATTAAGATACAAGGTTTTGATCCTACACTACATCAAGTTAAAAAGGCCAAAGGGATCACCTACTGGTCTCCCACATTAAAGTTCAAACAAGGCCACTTTATTTACCCCAGTTTAAAATGTATATATTTATAGGGCTGGAAAAAAATATACAGTGAGATACTTGATCAATGATTGGGGCAATGGACCAATTAATCAAATTAAAAATTGACAAGGGCCTAAGTTCTTTGGCACAAACTTGGGGACCCCGGAGACTTTTACATAAAATTAGACTGTGGACAACAAATAAAAGAAGAAGGCTTCTAGCACTCCTTCTAAAAATAAAACTTATTGATCAAACCTAGTAAATATTAAAATTAAAGGTATAAGAGTTGATAAAATTGAGAGAAAAAGTTTATACAACTGGTATATTTAAACGAGCTTTATATAAACCGCTTGCTTAATTACGTTGTGGGGTACACAACGCTTCAGTGGGGAACGCTTCCCCTGCTTGGCACTGTAAGACCAGGCACATAAATCTGCCCCTCCGGATACTAACTAAACACACGAAAGGAAACCCATAGAGCTGCCTGAGCCGTCCACTGGAACGTAAAACTAAAAACTAATATTCACGGGCTAATAAAAAATAATAAAAGATTTACCCTGGGTTTAACTTCTAACTCAAGGAAAAGAGCCCTTACTAAATGCCTTATGCAAGCCTCTGAAGACATGAGGAAGTGAACCCTAAAGTTTTAAAATGCAGAAGTCTTTGTTTGGAGCTCTCCTCACTGATACAGGAAAGCAAATTAAGGAGATACAGTTGGGCCAGGGTGACAGACCAGTTCTTTGCGGGAACTGGGAGCAACTCTCTTTGTCTTGCAGAGCAGAAGTGTAAATACAGCAAACAATGACCTGAGACTGAGCCTAATTATCTCAATGAGGTAAAACTTAAGGCCAAAGACATTTTGGGGATTTTAGAACTCAGAACTCCGACAGGTCCTTCAGACTTTGTCAAGGACAAATAAAAATCTTGAAAGTCTTTTTCATACATAGTAAGCCTTAGTGATTTGAGCAAACAAATCCAGCTTGTTCTAAGTGTTATTTATAAGCAATAAGTTTATATTGTAATACCTAACGCATAACTAAGTTTTAACGTGAACCTATGAGATCTCTAGTCTTGTCTGTTTCTAGGTCTGTGTATACATTATAGATACGAGATGTCCCTACTGCTAAAAATTATCAAAATTGAATTTATAAAAGGGCTCTACTTAATTGACTTAAAAGTAAGCTCTTACTTGCAAATTAAATACTTCTAAAGTAAAAGCTGACCAAATTGACTTTCAGGGTCACGTGAACTGGAAAACATTCAATATTAACACCTGGTACTGAGTTTAGCTTAAGTTTGCTCTAATTAATATAGACATCTTTAGGGTCATCAATATTAAGTATACCTTTACTGTACCTAGGTTTAATGAAAGTCAAACAAGATGTTTATTATATCTGTTGCACATCTGTCAAAAAAATAATAATAATAGTAATTTGGTGTGGTAAATTCTAAGTAAATGCAAATGAGAAGTTTTTGGGTAAATGCTTTAAAATATATTTTTAGAAATGCATGCTTAAGATAATCTCTGTAAATATTTGCTATCTTAAAATTCTAGAGTTGTGCTAAATTAAGTTAAATGATGGCAGTCTGTTAAACAGCTATGCCATTTTCAGATAAAATAAGATTGAAATATTAATTACTTAACATTGACTTCCTCTTACAGAGAAACTAAAGATGCTTAAAATATTAGTAAATGGTTGGTGCCACCCTGAAATATTCTCTACTATTAAGGGAAACATCTCGGTATCCTAGGAAAGTAAGATCAATGTGAAAAGAGGGTATGAGGGATGAAATTACATTTTGTTAATGGAAAACAGTGACTTTGTCCTGAAGCTGGTTACTTCTGAATGGAATAGAAAACAAGGGACAAAATAATATGAGTATAGAAAGTCGTGGAAGGCTTGAGGAAGAGGAACCCTGAGGAAAGAGTTTTGTACGTGGTCGGGATTGGCTAAGTGTAGAATAAAGTTAGTCAAAGTAAATGACTCTTAGAAGTAAGCCGGTACAAGACTAGATTTGGTTTTCTCTCTGTTAAGAGGACAAAGGTTCTTAAAACGTTAATCCACCTTCAGCAACAGACTGCAAAGCTTCTTATACCCCTTAAGCGATCTGTTCTGCCTTTGCCTTTGACGTATTTTCTTGTTACTGACTAAGCACTATTTCACAGCGATCCATACTTTTATCTGACCAAGTGTTTTGAAAGTTTTTAACAAGCTTCCCAAATACACAATTTTCATGAGAATTCTTTTGACCTCCAGCTAAGACTGGGATGCTTCAGACAGCCCCTGAAACATCCCAAAGAGGGATTTTAACTAGTAAGTTTGATTTGGTATGTTAAATCAAATGGGAAGTATAGTCAAATGAGTAATAAACCTCCCTAGGTTATACTGTATGAGAATATATTCTTAATACAGATATTCTAGAATTTACATGGACTTAAGATTTCAGCCAAAGAATATTACGTCCCTCGATTATGGAAAGGACTTACATAGTTAACACCAGGGTATGGAGGTTTAAGTTTAAAGGCTCTCTTACGTCGGAAAACTTAAACTATACTAAAGACAACAAAGCTAATACCACTAAGAAATGTGGCTGGAAGTCTTAGGAACGGTGCCTGTATGACGTCTTCCTTAAAGGTAAGGATGGGTACAGAACAGACTAACATGAACTGGGGATTCACTGAGCTGCACCTGATGGAAGTTCTTGGCTTAAATTCTTACTTGTGACCTTACTAATACTGCTAACTGTATTACTTGTATTTTGCCTGTGTTACAACATTGTTTCTGCATTACCAAATGTGTGACTGCGCCTCTGATAAAATAATGAGCAGGCAACTTGAAACAGTAGATCAGATACGTACTTCTGTGTGAGACCAACGGTTGTAACAGCGCAACTCCACATATGGGGAGAAGCAACCAGAGGGAATATGCTCCTGGATCATGATAGACCAGTAAGACAGGTGGTCCAGAGAATTTCTGGGTATCAACGGGGCCTGATCCCTGTGCACACTTTTGAGTGGCAGGTCAAAGTAATCTTCCACCTGATCTAGAAATGAGCCATCCTAGTGCCATGGCACAAAACTGGTCATGAAATGTCTCCCAAAATACTGGTCAAGTTTAGGACCAAAGGGGAGTACTGTGAACGGAAAATACCGCAAACCACATCAGTAAACAAAGAACGCTGAAGCCATCAATTAAATGATCAGCGGCTGCCCCACCGCCCAGTGAGGCCCAGCCCAGAGCCCGGCCTCTGCAGCCTCTCACAATGGTGCCCTCTGAGGGGACTCAGAGTATGAAGGGACAGGACACTGGCCCTAGACAGCCAGGTGCTTGTCAAAGGAATGAATTCAGCGAGCCCAGATGTTTGCTCCCTACCATACATAAGAAAGTGCTAAATTCTGTAACTTCAGATGTCTGGTTTTCTTCAGGTAACAAACAACTTTTCATGTTCTGACTACAAGGTGATCTTTATCCTAAGACTGCCCCTGTGTATCCTGGCTCCCCGCCTCCCTCTCCGGAGCAGCCCCTCGGAGCCATCCGAGAGGCGGTCATCCCGGCTGGCGCCCTCCCGCCAAGTGAAACAGAACTGTCAACTTTCAGGCTGCACATTTATTTCGGTCAACACCACATTACACAAATGTGAGATAGGAAGGGGGCAGGGCACAGCCACTCAAGGAATGCTACAGCAATTAACATCAAAATGGCGAAAGATTCAACCCCCTGTAGGCCTTGAGGCTCAGGATGGTGGGAGGTCCGACTTCCTTGGGCTTCCTTAGATGCTCACTGTGACGTATTAGCATGGTGAATAACACGCCCACAGGCACCATGGCAGTCCCAAGGCTAGCCACAAAATGTCAGAGTGGGAAATGGCCAACTTCCTGGGAGTCCCAGCCCCTGCCCCAGGCTACTCAGACTGGTCCTTCCACTTACTAGCATGTGAAGCCACCAAGCCCATAAAAAACCAGCAACACAGCACCTTGTGGCAACCCCTCTCTCTCCCTCTTCAGAGAGGCCTGCATTCTATGGAGTGTGTACCTACTTTTAATCTGAGCACCCAACAACCCCCACACCTCACGGCCTTTCTCTTGCCTTTCAGTGTATGTCTGTGAATAAATCTACCTCTACTCAACGGTGGCTCCCTCTTGAATCCCTTCCTGAGAGAAGCCAAGGACCCACACTGGGCAGGGCGCGTCCCAGGGGCTCAGCCAAAGCCTGGGACACAGCCTTTCTCATGCCCCACATCTGTTTTTCCTGCATCAAATGCATGCATTTCATTAACACACTAATATATTGGAGAACACTCTTCAATACACACATAACAGAATTAAAATGCCACGAGAATTCTATTTATGATCTTTTTCAAATGATAATATTTTCAGACATTATTCGTATGCTGATTCACAGGAAGTTCCTTCCAGGCTCCTGTGTATTTTCTCCTGCCACATCTCAGCATCTGTGTGTGCTTCCCAAGACACACACAGAACTCCCTCTTCCAACTGTCCTCAGAGCTTCCTTCAAAACTCCCCTTCTCTCTCAGAAATCGTGTCTCCTTCTGACGTGCACTGCACACACACTGCTTGTTCCTACCTTGCCTTGTTGTTCATCCTGGAACTTAGAAACTGGGAATTTATTTGGCAATTTCTTGCCAGCTTATTTGCATTCTATCTCCTTTTACCAGAGCATAACTCAGTTTATCCTGCACTGAGACTGGGTCATGAGACTTAAGCTGTAAAAGCATCAAATCCACATCAATTGGACACAGACCAAACACTGGAGAGTAGGAATGTTACAAAAGATACATTCTTTATGGCGCACACATGCATAAACGTGTATTGTAAATTGAACTAGATTATATACGTTTTACTAAATTCCTGCAAAATACGGGAAAAGTCACGTCACTCTGCAGAGGACTGGGACTGTTCTCTCACTGAACACACACCTTGAGAAAACGGGGTCTGGGAGTCACTGCTCTTTGCTTTGGCTTTTGAGTCCAGCATGACATTAGCTAATCCTCCCTGACTCCCTTAGAGCAGGGCGGGGGCGTGGAAAATACCCAATTCCTACTGAAGTGACAATAAACATCTGGGTTAAGACGGATGTCCAGAGGCTGGCTGATGAGAGTATCAGCACAGAAATGGAGTGTCCAGCACTTAGGGAAACAAACACACCTGGTGAACTTCAAACAAAGGACAGACAGCCATCAATCAGTGACGAACCGACACAAGGACATGACTCCAAAGGTCAATAGAGGCAGGAGACAGCGGGGCCGTCCTTTCCAGAAACGGGCCTCTGTGACTTTTGCGGGGAGTCACATTTAGTCCTACTCCTATCTATCCACTGCCTAAAAGCTTCCAGAAGTCTTTGGACAGTCACCAAATATGTCTCTTTTTTTTTTTCCCTTTTTTCTTTTACGATCTCTCTTTTTCCTTTCCATTTGGGTAGGTTCCAGAGATTCTAAGTGGCAAACGTGAGCTTAAACAGAGCTCCAAGGAGGGAAGGACTGCAGCAAGGATCCCTGAGGTCGGGTGCAGACACTGCCTCCTCGGTGCACACTTGGTGTGTATCTGCTCCTTGCTTGGGCAGGCTGCCCCTCACTGCGCTTCCAAACCCCCCGACATTCAATGGGAAGATGGAGGCCCCTTCCCTTCCTGACTCAGACGAGTGAGGCGCCCTCGGAAGCCATGTGGAAATGCACAATCTAGGTTATTGTTTCACACGAGAAATCCCTTTGTTTTGCAGGTGGGAACCTCCTTCTTTGAACACCCCCACCTGGGTGACTGCAGCCGCCACGACTGTCCGCCCCTTTCTTCGTGCATCCCAGGTGCAAGTAGCCGTAGAGCGGGGGATGCTGGCCGACTCCGAGTTCCTTCTAAGCACACCGGAGCCAGGGCCCTGCTGGCTCAAGCACAAAAATCCCCGGGGACACACACTGACTCCTGTCTTAACCAGTCCTCGGCATTCGGGATTCGGCCAACTCCAAAGTCCAAAGTCTACGACATTGAGGAAGTGTCTCTTTGGTAAAAGAAGACTTTCTATAAGAAGAAAAAAGTGATCTTAAAGTGTGGAGGAGAAAGGAGTTAGGGAGTGTGGGGGTTTCCTACACGGCAGGAAGAAGCAAATCACGTAGAAATCTGCAGGTTCCTCTAAGGACTGAGGCTGTGTTCTGGGTGAGGAGCTTGCTGACTCTTATGAAGTAGCATTTCTCTCCTCCCACGACTGACACATGACTGGGTAACTTGCTGGGTGTGAGAGGCTGTCCTGCACACTGTAGGGTGTGTACAAAGATGTGCCCACTAGGTGGAAGGTGTCAACACCCCCTCGCCCACTGGGATGATCAAACATGTCAGCATCCATGTCCGCTGTCTCTCCTGAAAGGCACAGCGGCCCCAGGCTGAAAACAAATACTTTTAAAACAGCTTTAGATTTGGGCAAATCACAGCTCCTAGTTAGGAACAGACGGGACCAGTCTCCTGGGGACTCAACACTGGGCAAGCTCGGAACAGCAGACCCCACAGCCTTCTGCTGACAAGTGAGCTGTGAGACCGGAGCAACGACGTCTCCCGGGGCACTGGTGAGACACGCAGGGGTCCAGGCACAACACTGAGCACCTTCCATCAGAGCCAGCATCGTCAGTAAACCACTCTGGGGACCTCTGAGCCTGGCCCCATTTGAGACACGCTGGGGGACACAACCTCACCAGGATCAGATCTGTGAAGGCGGGCATTGGTGAGTTATCTCAACTCAGATTCTAAGTACATTGGAACCTTGGCCAGGCATCCTTGAGGGAAGCAGGTGTGTCTGGTGGCCCGGCTCAAAAGCTTCCTTGCACTATCGAGAGAGGACTCGTGGAGTCTAAGGTGAAAAAATAGTGATCACAGAGAAAACAGAAAAATAAGCCGCAAGTTAGCTGATACACTGGGAGAGATGGGGAACAGATTCCAGAAACCTGGACACATTTGAGAAGGAAAGACCAGGGACTTTGACACGGGACGGCTGAGCAGTGCTTGCTGGTTCCAAGGTTCCTATGTGTGCAGCAGTGGCCCGTTCCTCGTTCTCATTCTCTTAGTAAGTCTCTACCACACTAACGAAAGAGTCCAGACTCGAAGGTGCTAGGAGTTTCCTTAGCCACAAAGGAAGAGGAGTAACAGGACCCAAACCTATCGTGTTGCAATCGTGTCTCAGGAGAACCGAGAAGCAGTGTCCCCTTGATAGGCAGGTAGTATGGTCCCTCCTGGAAAGAGACGATCTCAGCGGACATACCCAGGGAACAGGGGTGGTAGGACTCCAACAGAAGAAGCTGGGAGTGTGAAAGGTACGTAAAAAAGAGGCAGAGAGGTTGGTATCGGGTGAGCGTGGGGGCAGCGCTAGGTTTGCTGGGATCATATCCCCAGTCAAAGTCATCCAACTCAGAGGAGACAGAGTTTGTGATGATATTGTGACACAAGAAAAGGCCCTATTTGGCAGCTTTCACAGAAGGAGAATAGGTAAGACACCATACAGAGAGGTGCGTGTGAAAGAAAGAAAAGTGGTCTTGGGACCAGAAGGAAAGAGAACAAAAATAGAGATAGTATTACTGAAGGAAGAGTGTTGGTCCTTTGGAGGAGGAGGAAGACAAGTGGCCCGCTGAAGACGGGGGCTGAGGAGTCCTGCCAGACACGTTCTCCTCAAAGGTCAGACACCAAACACAGAGCAACTCTGAGGCTCTGATATGTGCCTGGACCGGACAATTCTGAGTCAGGGCTCTGGCTGCTTTCACTCAGCTGAGTTGGAAATCATAAAAGTACCACTGTGGCTTTTGTTTTTTCCAATTTCTACAATAAGAACAAAACAAAGAAAATGTATTTTTACCCGATAAGTTACCAGGAAAGAGAATAAGACACACGGAAATGTGAGGGGAGAAAACAAAAGCGCAGGTCCGTTGGCTGTTTCAATGCCCTTGAAACTAACCAGATGGGCAGAGACAGGAGGAGGTGGGTTTCTCCTTTCCAAGTTTCTCAACACGAGCGGACCTACTACCATGCTTTCCTGGGGCTTAGGGAAATGGTTTTAAGTCAACGAATGAAAAACAGGTATGGAAGATGAGACTCTTAAAAAGGTGTTCGGAATCTACAGCAGGAAGACACAACTCTTCATCGCGTTTTGTCCCATGAGTTCACGGGGCATTCGCACGGGAAGCCCTTTAAGGAAAGAGGGTGACAGAGCCGTCTCTGGGGAAGAGGGAGGGGAAACATGGCTGTGCTGACTTGCCCCTCGCCTCAGAGGAACAGGTGCCTTGCCTGAGGGCGCTCAGGAAACAGCAACCCTGAAGAACGTTGCCTGAAATGTCGCCCAAAGGGAAACGGAATAGCAGGTATTCTGGGAGATTGCTGTGATTGGTTGGACTTGGGAATTTAAGCCTTTTTAAACTTTCTTTCATTTGGAAAAGAAATCGCATGACCTTGACACCCTGTCTTTTATTTAATGTTCCCCAAAACACAAGTAAGGAAGGAAAAAAGGAAAACAAAACAAAACCTGCTTATGCGGAAGAAAGAGCAATATGACTTTTGATAAAGGTACAAAAGCAGTTCAGTGGAAAGTAATAATCTTTTTCAACGAAAGTTGCTGGGGAAATTGGCTATCCACATGCAAAAGAGAAAAGAAAAAAACTTCATGGCCCCATGTACTAGAAGTAACACCGACTGATGTATAACTCTGTATGTAAGACCTAAAGCAAGAAAAACACTAGAAAACTTCCAGCTGAAAACTCTAAGGCCAAGGACGGGGTGATTACTGATTAGACAATGCAGCAAGGCATGGTCACTCAGTGAGAACGATGCATTAGCAACCGGACCTTTATGAACACGAAGATATTTGGGTTGTTGAGGGACCCCCCTCAAGGGAAGTAAAAGCAAAAGGCAGTTCATGGGGAAAAATAAATCTGCCTATCTTCTCTCTGAAAAAAGACTTATACCCGGAATGTATTTAAAAACCACCAAACTTCACAATAAGGCAAAACATCTAGTCAATACTGTACAGATGGTTGCCATTCTAAAAACTAATGATGTGTTCCCGTAAGTGTAAGGACTTCTAAAGTCAAAGGTTGTGAATTAATTGTAATACCTCATGGACTGAACAGCTCAGAACAGACACACAGTATTAACGATGATCTTACTTCATGTTGTGAATTCACAATTAAAGAAAAATAAATACTTTGAAGTCTGAAAAAAATAAGGTACAAATGACTTGGAGAATACTTACCAAAGAAAGTATAAAATAAACACATAAAAAGATGGTCTACTTATTTATTTATTCAGGGAATGTGCGTAAACACTGTAACCAGATACCACTACATGCTAATTATGATGTCTGAAATAGGAAGCAACTGGCCACACCGAGGACTGGCAGGGATCTGGAGCAACTGGAATTGTCATATACTGTCAACAGGACTGTAAAAGTGTACAGCACTCTCAGACAGCAACTCCACTCCTAAGTATCCACCCGAGAGACAGGACACCTCAGTTCCTTACACAGACCTGTCCATGGAGATGCATGGATCAATATTTAATTGAATAAAAATGTGACATATTCCTGTAAGACTCCACAGGGCTGAATGGAGCATACTCTACAAGAAGAGCACGATTATTACGATAAGGCTGCTAAGTGAAAGCCAGAAAACACACACACACACACACACACACACACACACACACACACACAGATTCCACTTTAGAAGAACTCTGGAGGATACCAAATAACCTACTGTGTCAGAAAACGGAAGAGGGGGCTCTTAGGACAGGGTGGGGGAGGGTTAAGAAGGGACAAAGGAAGGATGACCTTGGAGCCCCAGGGCAGTTTTGGAGGTGACAGATCTGTCCCTCACATTGGTTGGGGAACAGCTTTCACAGCTGGACTCATGCATCAAAGCTTATCAACTGTACACCCGACATACGTCAACTTTTGCTGTGTGTCATTTCCATCCCAACTAAGAGTTTCTTAAAGACTCATCTTTCAGTTCAGCTACAGATTTCCATTCAGTTACAGAGGGTTAGTTCAATTTGTATATTTTTAGATCTCCATCCACTCTCCATCTGTTTCCTTTTTTATGATTAACATGATCATCTTAGGGTTGTTGCCCTCCTGATGGCAAACGTTCCAACTGAGTGCTACTTGGAGTTTGGTTGCCCGGGGATACTTTAATCTAGGTTGCCTACTGCAGGGACAGCTCAGGAGGATGGCTGAAAGAACATGGAGGAGCTACGTGGAAGGCGGGAATCCCATAATCTGTAAAAAGGTTAGGTTTTACACTCAGGGCAAAATGAAAACTGAAACCGTAGAGACAAATTTCAGAGTGACCCTTGAGTAGGATAAGAGATGAGAACTCATTCTTGTGGGAAACAGTTACATTCAAATACAATAATATAAAGCAATTGTGGAGTGTACACACACACACACACGGAATACAACTCACCCATTAAAAAGAATGAAAACCGTAGAAAGAATGAAAATTTGCCATTTTCAAAAGCACGGATGGACCTGGAGGGCATTATGCTTAGTGAAGTCAGTCAGACAGCGAAAGACAAACACTGTATGCCATCACTTATATGTGAAATCTAAAAACTACAACAAACTGGTGAATATAAGAAAACAGAAGCAGACTCACAGATACAGAAAACAAACCAGTGGTGACCAGTGCGGAGAGGGAAGGGCGAAGGGAAAGACAGGAGGAGGAGATGAAGAGACACAAACTACTATGCACAAAATAAATGACCTACAAGGATATACTGTCCAGCACAGGGAACATAGCCAGTATTTATTTTATTTTTATTTTTCATTGAAGTATAGTTGGTTTACAAGGTTGTATTAATTTCAGGTTACAGCAGAGTGATTCAGTTACACATATGTATGTATATAAACATATATATATTCTTTGTCAGGTTCTTTTCCATTATAGGTTAATACAGTATATTGAATATAGTCCCATGTGCTGTACAGAAGGACCTTGTTGTTTACCTCTTTTATATACAGCAGTGTGTATCTGTTAATCCAAAATTCCTAATTTACCCCTCCTTTTCCCTTTGTTTTCTATGAACATTTCCATGTACATTTGTTTTCTTTCTCTGAGTCTGTTCTCTAAATGAGATCATTTGTACCATATTTTAGATCCCACATATAAATGGCAGCATATGGTATCTGTCTCTAACTTACTTAGTATAACAATGTCTAGGTCCAACCACCTTGCTGCAAATGGCATTATTTCATTCTTTTTTATGGCCGACTAGTATTCCATTGTATAAATATACCATGTCTTCTTCATCCAGTCATCTGTCGATGGACATTTAGGTTGCTTCCAAGTCTTCGCTATTGTAAATAGTAATAAATACAAGAGTATAACCCTTAAAAATTGTGAACCGCTATACTGTACACCTGTCAGTGATGTAATACTTTCCATCTCCTAGACTTCAATTAACACATTGATCGACCACGGTAGATCAGGTGACCCTGATGAAACACAACTGTCAACCAGATTTGGGAGACATGGTAATCAGTGTGTTAAAAAGTAAGTAGACACAGACTCCTCTGAGGAAATCTTGAGAACTGGTTTGTGGTAGAGATGCCACATTTTAATCTTGTTGAACCAGCCAATAATTTCTCTAGGTATAGAAAACAAGTTTAAACATGTCTCCTCAATGTTACAGAAATAACACATGAGCTGGAGGCATGTCTTGGGCTGTTTGTCCTATTTTGGATCTCAGGATATAAAAGGAAATAAACATCACTGTCCTTAAAACACCTCAATTGTCCTGTGATTTCTGACTGACTCTAAAGGTCAAGTGTCCAGATCAACTTAAGTTTCTCTTAAAACTAATCTCAAATGAAAACAGCGGATGGCCAGAAAAGCTCCTCCCTGCCAAGCAGGACATCCTAGGAGGACGTCTATGTGGCCAAGGTCTTAGGATTAACAGCCCTTGGTTCATTATGGGTCAGGCCAATGGACGGATGTTATTAAGAGGGGCACGCACACACGCTCTCTCCACCAACTGGCACACCGCCCACTCAGCTTCTCCAGGAGGAGGACTAGAAAGACTGCCAGGATGAAGACTCTGCTCCTGAGGCTTGTGCTCGGTGTGCTTTGTGCCGCCCAGGCATGTGCATCTGAGAGGCATCACTCAGAGGGGCCAGGGACAGGCTCGTCTGGGAGGAGGCCTTGGGGTGGGTGTGTGTGCCTCTCACTCTTGTTTACAAGGGCGATCAGGTTTTATATCCTTAGTCCGTGTACGTACGGGGGGCTCAAACAACCCTTCTGTCTTTCAGCTGTTTGTATTTTTTCAACTTACTTGTCTGGAGGTGAGGAAATCTAATATGTCACAATGACAGGGATGAGTTTCCAGGGCCTTTAATGGCACTGTTTCAGCTACTTGAAAAAACTGAGTTCCGTGCCTTGCATTTGAAAATGAACCATTATTTCATTTCACATCATTCTGCAAGGAAGGGAGTAGAAACCCACTTTGCTCAGTAAGATCGGGTTTATTTTTCTTCTAATGTAAAGGAATGACTACACGCAGTGCTGGTGAGGGAACAGAAAAGAGGCTGATTTTCCTTATGGTACGTTTCCTTTTCAGATTACAGGGGAATGGCACACCATTTACACAGCGTCCGATAATGTGCAGAAGATACAGGAAAATGGCTCACTAAGGGGTTATAGCCACAGGACTGAATGTAGTAACGGCTGCAAAACACTCTCCATTACTTACTGTATCAAGTGGAATTTGCCAAAATGTAAAACAACCAAACTATTGACTCCTAACATGGGATCCAGTCCCAAATTTGCAGTGAAACACCTGGAGTATGTTCAAGAATTTGAGTCAGTGAACTCTGTCTATAGATGGGTGTTCCTCGCCTGGTGTGGTGTCCTGGGTGGTCACCGTGAAACCCCAACTATCTGCGTGTAGCCATTCTCTCAGGGGGCATACTGGTGGAACAGCTCTGCTTTCGTCACATCATTAATGACACATGTGAGCGCAGTGACGAGAGATTCTGGGCCTGAGCACCTGAAAGTTCTGACAATCCTAACCTTAAGATCTGTGTTTGAATTCTTCAGACTTTTTGCACATATGGGAAAGAGATTAAGTTTCTTTTAAGGCACACTTCAGTGTGAGAGGTCACACACACACAAGATTATCCCACCTGAGATTTTCAGCAATAAGTTTCCATCAAAAGTGAATACTTTAACCCAGTCAGTCAACATTTATAGAATGCTTACCCTATGGGAGGCACTGTGTAAGTATGGGAATAAAAAAATCACATAAAAATGTCTCACCTTACAGTTAAAAAGTTAAGCAGGGTCCCAGACATCCATGTTAAAAAGAATAACAAAACAGTAACAAAAAATAATTAATGATGGAGGTCATCCTGAAGTGTAGATAACTGAACAACTATGCTGGTCATGGGAGTGGGAAATGATCCTCATGGTGGGGCGGCGGTGGGGATGGCATTTATTCACTGAACACCAAGTGAAAATTTAAACCAAGAATCAGAGAGAGACAAGGAGGGCTGCAGAGACGCACAGATGGAGTAAAGCTCACTGAGTTCCAGGGATGCTGGACTTGCAGGACGTTCACACACTATGTGTACGAAGTGGACTGCAGAACACCAAACCGGAAAGGAAAACTCAAGGCATTGTTCCGGAGAATTTCCTATGTCAAAAATACTAACTTTATATTTATGAGCATGGATGTAGGTTTTAAAATAAGGGCATCATAAAATTCACTTTCTAAGCATCCTGCCTCCAGGCACTCAGAGGTAGAGATGACATTCAGGAAATGACTGTGAGGAATTTTAGCCGCGGAAGCAGCAGATGTGGGGATGAGTGAAATCAACACTTTAAGCAAAACTGAGACTACAAATAGTCTGTTTTTCAAAACTGAATGCTGAACTTTCAACTTGTCCATCTGTAGACATGGTGATGCCATTAGACCAAAGTAGAGAAGAACATATAAGGTGGAGGAAAATCAAGGGCTAAAAATAATAATAGTAAATGTGGATGTGAGCTAGAAGTTGGGGATGTGGACAATGGATCTGTAAACACCAGATCTGGGCATGGCTGGGAAATATCTGTATTTACGTCTATTTCTACGTCTGTGTCTATCTCTGTCTCTATGTCCATGACTGTGCAACTCTATTTGAATCTTCTTGCTAAGTAAGTGTAACCTGAGTTCATGGGAGTTGAAGAATTAGCCTGGGGAGAAGGAGGACTTCAGAGTCCAGAGGAGTACCATCACTTATGGTAGAGGGACAGACATGCTGTGTGGAACGGAGGAAGAGGACACGGTGGGGTTGTCTACATCAAAGGAACAGGGAGGCAGTCCTGGCCATGGGGGGAGATTCTGTCCTGCCTCCCTAGGAAATAAATATGTGGCTGTGACCGGAGCCACATTTCGGGCTTCCACAGTTAAGAGGCGGGGGCTACTGGAGTCTCACAGGGGGATACCAGGGAGACACCCTGCACAAATGACAGTAGTGCTGAGGGTGAGAAACCCTGTAAGAGAGCAAAGTAAAAAAGCACGGAACTGTGTGGCAAAATTAAAAACACCTGTAATTTTCAGACATTAAAAAGAACACTGTCACTTTAGAGCATTGGGGAATGGATGGGGAATAAGGAAGGTTTCGTCTGTTTGTTTTTAAGGATTAACGGGACATGCCAAGAACACACAGTGGGAACAAGAACAGGAAAAGAGATGTACGTAACGGATCGTGAGTACAGGACCTTTTGGATGGGTGCATCTTCCCAAACCCTGGAACAAGTTCACACGCGTGGACTGAGCTCCAAGACATCTAGAACAATTCCTTCTACCAATTACACGCGCCACCTTGGAAAAGATACTTAATTTTCCAAGCATGAATTTTGTCATACCATGTCAGGGTGAGGTCCAAGTCTGGAACGTTGCTATTGACAGTATCTGAGAGGAAGCCCCAGAAAGCTGATTTCATGGGGAAGTGTTTAAACCTACATAAGTGTATGCCAACACTTTCAATACTGTATCTATGTTTTATTTGACCAACATGATCCAATTTGCTTGAACTAAAAAAATTCTTTAAACATTAAGAGCCCTTTAATTAAAGTGTTTAGGAAGTATCATCTGATTAAATCCCAAAGATAAGTATGAGCAGTTAAAATAAGAGCAAAAATTTCAAATTCTTATATATATATATATACACACACACACACACACACACATATATATATAAAATTCAAACTGCATATATAATTTGAAAGCAATGGGGGCATTGGGATGGACTTGTCTCTGTAACGTAAAATAACTGTGAATAATTCTCAAATATCAATACTGAACTACTAAGTGACTGAATGCCTACATATTTCATTTTCATCAGAACCATACGTACAATGCAGCATTCTCATCTTGAACAGATGAGCATTTTTTCATTTTAAATGTGGACACACAGCACTGGGATGTAATTAGGATATAATTACAAGGATTTAACGGCAGAGTACGTGTGTCCAGCATTTTCCGGTAGCCTCCTTAATACGTCTCCTACTACCTATTGTACTAGGAAATAAGTTTTGATTAAGTATTAACTTTTAATATTTTAATTTAAGTAAGCTTATACAATTACTTTTTAATAATGGCTGTACTTGAGAGTTTAGCCACAAAACGCCTGAAGATTTCACAGTCGGCGCCAGCGTGCTGGTGTGAGAGGGCCGGAGCCCCACCGCCGAGCACACACCCACCAGCACCGCAGCAGGCACCCTGGCTGGCGTTAACAAACCGGCGGTAGATCTTTCCCAACTTAAGAAGTGGGGGTGGTGTACAGAGATTCCCTACCTCACTAACTCTCTTAACCGGTTCCAGCACATTACTAAGAACGTTAGTGAGACAGATTAGTATGGAAGGAAGTGCTGACAACAGTATGTTAAAAATAAGACATGTCCAGCTGAAAACGAAACAAGCTAATCATACTGAGTTTTGGATTATTTCTTTTGATCACAGTTTCAGGTAAAAATTATTTCCAACTGATTCATGTATCAAAGAACATGTTGGTAATCTATGCTGAAAACATTGATGGGGACGAGACCACACATCTGACGGAAGTCACGGGTATGTATCCGTAGCTTACTCTATGCAAACTACACAAGTTAATATTATGTATATTTTTATACTATGGGGAGAAGTAGGTATATAGGTTATTTTTCATGAAGACACTGGTGGAGAAATGTTTCTACACATGAGAATTCAGACTCCATGTTGGCTGAGTCAGAGATGCTGAAAGGTCTTCTGCTGGAAAATGAAGAAATGTAACCACTGTGAGATTCTATCACATGGTTTTTTAAAACATTAGATGCACTAATCCTGGAGATCTCGTAAATACTCTAGGGTAGTCCCTGGAGTTTATTGCCAAATATCACACATTTGAGGAGCCGGGTCCTGTCACCGCAGTGAACCAGGATCTAAAACTTAAATCCAGCGACTCACCTGTTTCCAGCAATGATTGCCTTCACCTCAACCACAAATGCATTATTGGGTCACAATTATTAAAACAGTGCCTGGGACTTGAGCCCATGGCCCTGAAGATAACCACAAGATCACACTGTCTCCCTCAAATGCAGTGGTCTCAGGCAAGGCAGTCTTTCTGACCCCTGACCAACTCCACACGGCCTTTAGTACATCCATGTTAGCCTTTCTGATGTTACCTCCATGTGTGGGGTGGACGGGGGTTGACCCTTGACTTTGACAAGAACAAAGATTGAGTTCTTCTCCCCCAATGGCATATGTGATGGGGCTGGTGTGCTTGGTGGCAAGTTCAGGTCTTTTCTGTCCCATTCATTTGATTAGGGTTCAAAATAGCAGGGAGTAGACTACAGAATACAGACAAAGTGGAAAGGAACAGTTAGAGGCAGCAGGAATTCTGAATGCAGGCCCAGCGGTGACCTCCCAGTGGTGTCCGACTGGGGACTCCTCAGCTCCCAGGATGGGTAGGTTTTAATTTTCTCAGTCGTTCTAAGAAAGCAATAAAAAGTTAATGACTTGGACTCTACCACGTGGTCCCATCTGAAGACCTGATCTGCACATACGTTCGGGCACCTCCCTTGAGAATTACGTGCTGAGCAGCATCAATGTGCCGGGGAAGCGTGATGCTAAGGCTCACCAGACAGACACGTGATGACCCAGGTCACACTGTGTAAGTTTCAAATGGTTCTAATGGACACCTCTTCTGCCTTCTTTGCTATGAAATCCAGCAAAAGGACGTGACCTCAATGAAGCAGAATATAAGAAGTTCGAAGAGCTGCCTAAGGACAAGGGTGTTCTGACGGAAAACACAGAGCACGTCATCTCAACAGGTGAGGTCCCAGAGTACAGCGTGCACCTGGTATCAAAACGCACCCCTTGGGTTCTGGATTCAGATTTCCTATTCACACAAGTGTCTTTTATAAAGGCCGCGGTGAATTAATCCTTAGAAACACTGAGGCACTCCAATGATCCTTTCTCCCCGCATTCAATCTCATTCACAGACAACTGTCCTCAGAACTAAGACCGTCCGTTGGGTGAGTAGAAACACGGTAGGTACACCTCCTTGCCTGTTTGGTAGGTTAAGACTTTTTTGTTCTTGGGGTTACTGCTTTAAGAAGAGAATAATGAAACAGTGCAACCTGCAAGGGGGCAAAGGCTAGGACTTAAGGTAAGTGTGTGGGCTTAAAGGTCCACACACACAAAAATAACCAAAAAAAATGCACACACAATGATCTAGCCTACACAGTGGGATCCCCGAGGACAGAGAGAAGGAATTTTGTGAAGCACTGAACTATGAAATATGATTGACCCTGGTGGGTCCCAGTCTGAATGAATGATGAAGATGCCAGAGCATCTTCTATAATTATAAGACTTACAACGATGTAAGTGGCACGGACTTACATGGTATATAATTTTCTATGTCTTGTAGCCGTTTGTGTCCTGTGGAATAGTTCTACCCAACCCCCCATGTGCTGACGGAGTTCTGAGAAATGAGCCCTGTAGGGGAATTAGTCCACCGTTTCCCCCAGCAATCCCTTTTTTCACTCACGCTCTTGTCAATATCACATTCTTCATGTCAGCTCAACTACATTTTTAATTGTCTGTCATGCCTGAAGAAGATAATGACATGAGAATATTAACAGCATCACTAACGCGTCTGAATCAGCAACATGAAGATAGAACAGCGTTTTCCTTCCGATCATAGTCTCTTCTCCTTTCCTAGGAAGTCACGAACTGGGATTCACGGCTTTCCTTCTAATTCATCTCCTATGCCCTTGGTGCTGTTACTGGATTTCTCAAGTGTTCAGTAAATTACTATACAGATGTACATGCGTGTCCCTGAAGGGAAGGTACCGTATTTGCCATGCACAGAGATACCTGCATGCACTTAGGCAGAACGCTGAGTATACACTGAGCTAGGAGGTCATTCTGTTTAGGACTCATAGCACGCATCCTGAAGTGTCTTGGTGAGAAGACAAGATAAATCACAGATGGTACTTTTATCATGCAGTATAAATTTCCCACCAGATGTCACTTAAGGGAAGGGACTGGATAGTCAGACTATTTCAGAAAAAAAGAGCCTGTGCTTTCCTCACCGGTGCCAGGAAAAAAAAAAAAATCTCAATTATTACGCTGAGCAGCATGAAGGCACCGTTGGGGCTGGTGGCAGGGATTTAGCAGGATGCAGTAGAATATGACCAACACTGAAATTCAGAGGGAGCTCCTCCTGATAGAGACACCACGTCTCATGCTGACAGCTCTTCCCTGAAAAGAAAGACCTCCTTTATCCTTAGCGGGTGATTATTAGTTATCACAAGATGAGCAAGTCACCAAAAAATCTGGTAAGAGGCTAAGTCCCAGGAAGGAAACCAGAGTCAGAGACAACACGGAGAACTTGGACGTGTAAACGCAGGAGGCCTCAATGCTGCGGACAGTCCCTCTGTGAGGAGAGGGCCACAGCGTGATACCCACGCGAAGTAAGGGCCCCTCCTCGGGCAGACAGAATTCCCAGTTATCTGCTAGCTTCACGTGTAGGAGATCTTCACTTGCTTAACCAATAACCCACCACTGGGCTGGACTCAATGAGCAGCTTCAGGTGACAAAAACCCAAAGGTGGGTACAGGACTGCTGGGAGGATCGAATAGGGAACGGGGAACATTCTCCTCCAGCAACAATAACAACAGAGAACTGAAATCACAGAAATTATGAAATTATCAAACCCAACCATTTTGGAATTTTGGAAATAAAGGTATGCAACAAATATAACAAACACTGACTCAAGAAAAAGTACTGAATATTGATTTAAAAAGAAGCAGCAGCACGGGGCCTGCGGTGTTTCACTCGGGGCTGCCCCGTCCCGTCCCACCCCTCTGCGGACGGAGTGGGGTGACTTCTCTGTAGCTCTGCATCAAAGTCTCGCTCAGGGGCATTTTCCGAATCAAGAGGAACTGACGGGGTGGCAAAGGATGGGAAAGTGATGGAACAGGGATTATCACGGCTATGCCACCCCACTGCTGCAGGGAGCGGGACAGAGACCAGGCAGACGTGCTCAAGGGAGATGTGAGAGATGAGAATGTCCTAGACAAGTGTGGAGCCCTCTGGCATGTCCCTGGGGTCTGGAAGGCTGTGCGCACACACAAGGCTGCAGCCGCGACAGGGAAGACAGAAGACGGTACTGGTTCCTCCACGCCCAGGGCTCCTGTAAACTGCACGGATTTCGAATGCATGCTACGACCCACAGGCAGGTCTCCTAGGGCAAGATGCTGGGGACTTGCTGACTCAGTGCACTTAAATGAAACCATCAGTGACTCGCTACTAACCTATGCTGACTCAGGGCTGACCCCCAGGAAGCCAGCGTGAAAAATAAAAACAAGAATTAAAAAAAAAGAAATACTGAACAGAGATTTTACTGGCCACACACTGAAGGGAAGACAGACTCTAATACTATTACAGGCAAGTCACTAGACAAAACAAAATTCTCTGAGCCCCTCATTCAAACAATAATAATAAAACAAGAAATACAAGCTACAGGGAGAATGAGGATTCTAACTTGTCACACTACAATGACCTAAATGTCCGTTTTTTCAACAACAACAAAAAAATCTGTAAGATATGAAAAGAGGGAAGGATAAGCTTATAAATACAGGAGGAAAAAAAAAAAAAAAGGAAAGGCCCCGATATTGGCCTTAGTAGAAAAATATTTAAATTCAGCTATTGTAAGTATGTTCAAGTAAGAAACAGATATTTAAATGATTAGTGTAAAATGACAGCGACACACTCGCTAAAATGGCTTTTGAGGAGGAGTTACGCTTCCTTTACAAAGAGAAATCCTAACTCTGGAGATGAAAATTACAAAATTAATGAAAACCATGAATAAGCTATAGATTTGGCCTGAATCAGTGAATGTGAAGCTAGGTCCATGGTTGTTTTTGATGCTAAAAAACAGTAAGGATAAAGAGTGAGGAAAAATGGACAGGGAGCTATAGAATTCCATGAAGAATTCTAACATACGGGAGTCACAGAAGGCAGAGAGAGAAAAAGCACAGATTTTAGGGGGAGGATGTAACTCAAGTGGTAGAGCACATGCTTAGCATGCGTGAGGCCCTCGGTTCAATCCCCAGCACCTCCTCTAAAAATAAAAAAAATAAAATAAAGCTAATTAACTCCCCCCCCCCAAATAAAAGCACAAATTTTATTTGAAAATGTATTGGCTGGACACTCCCCAAATTCAGTGGAAAAACAAACAGAAAGCTAACCTATACTTCCAAAAATTCAAGAAACTGCAGGTAGGACAAACGTAAGGACATTCCTATCTAGATACATCACAGGAAAACTGTCAGATGTCAGAGATAAAGGAGAAAGCTTGGCATCGGCAAGAGAAACATGACCCACCAAGTACAAGCTACTGCAAAATGATGAACAGCTTACTGTTCATCAGACGTGATGGTATAGCAAATGGTGGGAGGACACAGTCAAGGTGCTGAAAGAGGGGGAAACAGGCTTTCCGACAAAACCTCTCTGTCCAACAAACCTATGCTTCAAACCAGGAGGCAAAACGCATGCATGCACAGGTGAAGACGTACAGACTTGATTACTAGCATACCTGCCTTAGAACATCCACTGAAACAAGTCTGCAGCTGAGAAGGACCACAGACGGTAACCTGAATGCTCGTTAAGAAATACAGACACAGAGACCATGCGTCAAAGCTACCACATAGGTAAATACAAGAGAGGGTGTAAATATCTGTTATACAGATCTGTATCCAAGAGGAAATTAGGGTTATGCATTGAAATATGAAGCCCCTTAAATTTCTATGTTGAAGTCCTAACAGCCCAATACATCACAGTGTGGCCATCCTTGGAGATGGGGGAATTTTAAAGACGTGATTAAGGTAAAATGAGGCCATTGGATGGGTCCTAATCCATCTCAGTGATGTCCTTACATGAGAAGGAACTCTGGACAAAGGGACACCAGGGATTCATGAGGACAGAGGAAAGGCCATGTGAGGACGTGTTGACAAGGTCAAGCCGAGGAGAGAGGTCTCAGAAGAGATCAGCTTGTGGACTTAACAGCTTTTGGAACTGCGAGAAAATAAATGTCTGCTGTTTAAGTTGCCCAGTCTGTGGTATTTGTTACGGCAGCCCGAAGTGACTGATACAACTCCCTATGATCATCTCAGAAGCTAGAGCACCTGACAAAATCTAACCTATTATAAGTATTATCAGGGAACTAGGAATTAAAAAAATGTATTATGTTCTGAACTTTATCTAGGCATAAAATCAAAATGTGCATGTGACATTTAAACTTAGTGGTAAAAGATTGTGCTTTAATCCAAACAACAAGGACAAAATTAAGATACCTGATACTACTTCCAATCAACATTTTACTGGAGCTGCTAGCAATACCAAAATGGAGTGCGGAAAAAAAAAAGTTTCACAGTTTCAAAAGACATAAAATTCTCTGTGTTCACACACATGATAATTTATAAAGAATATCTTTAGATAATGTACAGAATAAACAGGAACAAGACAAGTGAGTTTAGTGAGTTTCCAGAGAACAAGCTAAACAAAAATTATATTTGATATATGTGTTACAGAACATTTGGAATGAGGGGGGTGTGAGAGTACAGCTCAGCGGTCATGTGTGTGCCTAGGATGCATGAGGTCCTGGGTTCAATCCCTAGTACCTGCATTAAAAAATAAAAATTAAAGAAAACATTATTTTAAAAAGAACATTTGCAATTGAACATTAAAACAAGTAGAAGAACATGAGATACTTAGGCTACAACTGGCAAAACGTAATATATGTATGCCAAAAGTAGAAATTATTCTTAAAATTAGTTTTTTAAAAACCCTACACTAATGAAGTGAATTATTAATATGCAGGAGGAAATCTAGATGTTCTTGGGTTTGGTGGTAAATTTTCAGATATTACATCAAAAGCATAATTTATAAAGGAAAAAAGATACACTGAACTTCATTAAATATTCAAAACGTCTGCTCTGCAAGAGGTGCTGTTAAGACAATGGAAAAAAAAAACAGAAAACATTTTCAAAGCATATATCTAATAAAGGAATTATACCTAAAATATACATAAAACAATCTAAGTTCAAGAATACAAAAACAAAAACTCAACTGAGAAGTCAGCAAAAGATCTGAAAAGACATATGCAAAGAAGATGCACTCTGGTTCAACAAGCACACAGAAGGAGGTTCAAGATCACATGTCATTAGGGGATTGCAAATTAAAACACGGACGGACCACCGTTCACCCGTCAGATTGGCTAAAATTGAAACAGTGGCCACACCCAGTGCTGGTGAGGATGTGGGGCAACAGGAACTCTCACGCACGCCTGGTGGGAATGCAGAATACAATGGCTACTTCACAAGACAGTTTGACAGTTTCTTACAAACAAATGAACATACCATTACCATGCAATCCAACAATTAATCATCCTTGGTATCTACCTAAAGAAACTGAAAATTTATGTCCACACAGTAACCCACACAGCAATGATTATAGCACCTTAATACATGACTGCCAAAGATGGAAGCCATCAAGGTGTCATTTAGTAGATGAATGGGTGCATACAGGGTGGTCAATCCAGACGATGGAATATTAGTCACCGTTAAAAAGAAATGAGCTATCTAAAAAATAACAAAAAAAGAGGGGAGGGGAGGGGAGGGGAGGGAGGGAAGGGAAGGGAAGGGAGGGGAGGGGAGGGGAGGGGAGGGGAGGGAAGGGAAGGGAGGGAAGGGAAGAGAAATGAGCTATCCAGTCATGAAAAGTCATGATGGAACCTTGTGAAATATGCCCATCTAAAAGGCTGTGTACTGTGTGATTCCAACTCTATGACACTGGAATTGGAAAAGGCAAGAGTTTAAAAAAAAAATCAGTCACTTCCAGGGGTTCAGGTGGAGGGAGTATTGCATAGGTGGGGCACAGAGGGCTGTTAGGGCAGAAAAGCTCTTCTGTTTGATGCTTTAATGTTGGATACCCTCCATGAAGCACTTCTGAACTCCCCAAACACCGTACAACACAAAGTGTGAATCCTAATGTAACCTGAGGGTGTTGGCTTTCTTGAGTGGATCAATATGGGATCATCAATTGTATGAGACACACAGCACTATTCAAGATGTTGGCGGAAGGGGAAACCGGTGTCGGGACGAGAGGGTGTACAGGAACTCGGCTGACCCTCTGATCAACTCCTCTGTAAACTTACAAGTGCGCTGCAAGTAATCACTTGGTTTTTTTCACAAAACAATGGAACAACTCCTGAGCCACAAGATTACATTCAAGAATCTCTAAAAACACGATGCTGCATGAAGTAAGCCAGAAACAAGAGTACGTGACACATGAGTAGTTACGTGAAATTATAGGAAAAGTCAATCAGCTCGAGGGTGATATTAGATCAGGGTTTGTCTGGCTGGTACAGGGTTGGGGGCAGGAGGGACCACAACGCAAAACATGGAAATAGTTGGAGATACAGAGACTACCTTTGGAGATACAGAAACTTTCTGTAACTTCATTGCCACGCTGCTTACATAAATGTAGGCGTGGGTCAGATTTTTATTTTACCTAATACTAAGGTTGAAGAAGAGGAAGTCAAAGATGACTCAGTAGCCCAGTAAATATTTTAAATGCTGAGAATGTAGATATCCAAGGTGGTGGCTAAGGCCCGAGTCAAATAGTATTTTTGTTTTCCAAGTTAATTTAAAAGGCTTACTCTTGCAATAGGGGATGATTAATTTTATATATTTTCTTACCTAGTTCTCATCCTTCAGAATTCAGTACAATGAACTTAAGTGTTAAATTTATAAAATTATATGGCAGAAATTCTGCTTACGGTGATGGGAGAATGGCTTGTATTAGACTCATTTTTCTGTCTATAACAAAAGTCAGAATTTTAAAACATATTTCTGAAGGCAGGCCACCAAACGGAAGACTATGAGGCAACAAGACCCTTCTGTGAAGAGCGGGAAAAGCGATGAGACCCACATCTGCATCTGACCACCCCCCGAGGGCACTCCCTGACGGACAACACGGGGAAGGGTGCGCAGTTGTACGGGCTCGGGAAGGCCGAGGTGGACCGTCCACACGGACCACACACCTGCACGTCAGGGGCGACCCTCTGAAACAGAGGTGGTCACAGAAGGCTGAGCTCAAACGCCAGCACAGATCCCCTTGCAGTCCCGGCCGGACTGCTCATTGCATCTGTTCAGCGTGAGGCTCAAAGGACCGGACAGCCACTCCAGGAAGGCTGCAACTGCGGAGCAGAGATTTGATTCGTTTCCCAGGGCTGGCGAAACACACTGGGGAGCAAATGCAGATGGGGTAAGTGAAATAAAGCATCGTTCACAATAGTTTCAAAAGATGAGTTACTTCAGGATAAGGGTGACAAGATGTGAGCCCTGTCCCTTACAAGTATATATACACACGTAAGTATGTGTATAGCTTTTGTTCTCTTTTGTCTGTTCCAGGCATCATATTACAGAAGTTATTTATAATTTATGCATCATATATAATTACAATTAATCATACCAGTACTAATTTTATTTATTTATTTTCTCAGCAGAGGGGAGGTAAGTAGGCTTATTTATTTGGTTTTTCAGTGAGGGCACTGGGGGTTGAACTCAGGACCCCATGCATGCTAAGCATGCACTCTACCACTTGAGCTGTACCCTCCTCCCCCTAGTTATAAATATTTAAATTAATATTAGCTATATAATT
The DNA here is from genome assembly GCF_009834535.1 of Camelus ferus. Taxonomy (NCBI): domain Eukaryota; kingdom Metazoa; phylum Chordata; class Mammalia; order Artiodactyla; family Camelidae; genus Camelus; species Camelus ferus. Next base: position 8,105,202 of record NC_045732.1, read on the forward strand.
AAGAGTCAGTAATATATAAATATTATGTATATTATATATGTAAAGCTCTACAATTTCTGTAACATAATGCCTAGAATAAATGACAGAGAAGAAAAAGTGCAGAATCTGCATGACATCAGGATTTTTCCTGTATCTTCTGATGTCAAGAAAGTGTGATTCTGCCCACATGAGGCATTTAACGTAGTCAAAATCATAGACACAGGAAGGGAAAGGTGGCTGCGGGGGGTTAGGTAAGAGGGAGGTGGGCAGTTCCACAGCAGGAAGGGACTTCAGGAGACGCATGGCTGACAATGGTGGCACAGCACTGGGAACGTGCAGCACATTCTATGTCACGACTACTTTACCACAATTACAAAGCGGGGGTAAAAGGAAAACCAAGGGAAAATGTGATAGGTGCCCAGAAAGAGAGACACAGACGGAAGGCAGAAAACAGTCTAGAAGTGGACCTGCACATGTGTCAACTTTTTCTAAACAAAAGTGATGAAGAAATTCAGTGGGAGAGGGAAATATTTCCAACAAGTGTTGCTGCAATGCTTCAAGGTCCATATGGAGAAAAATGAACTGTTTCAACCCCCACCTCAGACGATGTCTAAAAATCCATTCAAAATGATTTAAAATGTAAGCACTCACCATAAAAGGGGAAAAATTGCTGTATTATGCTTTTGCAAAATTAAATACTCTTCTCAAAAAAAGCTAAACAAGTGAATGACAGGCACATGGAAATGTCCTCAACATCATTAGGATAAGAGAATTCCAGTAGAGAAGCAAAACTGATGTCATTAGTGCACATCAGAAGAGCTACAATTTAAAGGAAATCACCGCCCCAAATGTTGGTGAGGATGTGTGTAAAATGGTACAAGTGCTTTGGAAAACTGTCAGCAGTCTTAACAAATATTTATAACTTCAATGAACCAGCAATTCTCCCAGATATGTACGTACCCAGGAAACATAAAAATGCACATGTTCAATGCTGACAGCAGGTTTACTCCTAACAGACATAAACTAGAAATATGCCAGTCTTCGCCCAGCTGAAGGAAGGACATTCTTCATACTGCACACTTCCCACTTCACTGGAGGAACACTGGAGAAGCTCCCAGTCCACAGACACGAGCCCACACGAAAACACGTTTGATCGTGACATCATAAAACAGCGTCCTTCCCAGACTGCATCATCACATCAGTACCTTCCCTTCCCCACACATCACAGAAACAGCGCTCCAGTGTCGTAACAGTGCACCACACATACACAACTTCATGACGCAGCGTCCCTTGGAGGAGAAGGAACGAAGGAAGCCCAAAGTCGAGAGACACAATGGACCATGAAGCGCTGGAATTTATAAATACCAAACACTAAATGTAGCATGACTACTACCAGATCATCGAAAGTCCTCACACACAACTCGTGTTGATTTTACAGCCTATTACACAACACAGGATATCAGGCTTTCAACCAAAACACCAGGATTTCAATCAAAAAACACTACAGGGCATGTTGGAAGGCAAAACCAGCAGCGACAGTAACAATCCTAGTAATGATACGACCCGTGTTAAGGGAACATTACAAACACTTCCATGCTCACAGGTTTGGTAACTTACGTAAATTGGATCAATTTCATGACAGACACGAACTACCAAAACTTTTACACGATGGAATCTAAAACCTGAACGGGCCTATAACTCATGAAGGAATCAAATTAATAATACACTTTCAAGGCAAAACAAAGCAGCATGCCCCAACAGCTCCACTGGGGAATTCCGCTACACATTCCATGAATAAAAGCCAATTATCCATAAGCTTTTACGTAAAACAGAAGCAGAGAAATCACTTCCTAACTCATTTGCTGTGTCTAGCTTTATCCAAGTACAAATATTAGATCAAGAAATTATAAGAAAGGAAAACTACAGATCAGTATTTCTCATACACCCCCAGCACACTGCTTGCAAAAATTATATATGAGAACATATATGTATACGTGTGTTTATAGATTGACTGACTGATGCATCAGGACCAGAAGGGATGTACAGGTATGCAAGGGTTGTTAACATCCAAAATTCAGTCAAAGTAACCCAAAACACCAGCAGGCTGCAGAAGAAAAATCATATAATCCCATCATGAATGCAGAAAAAAGCATCTAAACAAATGTAAAAGTTGATGGAAAAATAACAGTACCTTATTCATAAGGGGAGGCTTTTCAACTTGACAGTAAACATCTATAAAAAGTCTACCTCTGGCATCATACTTAATAGTGACAAAGCGCACGATCTCAGCCTAAGGTCAGAAACAGTGCAAAGATGTCCTATCAACATTCTGCTAGAAGTCTTACCTGGGGCCATAAAATGCAGGAAGGGAAATGCTGACAGTTTGAAAAGACAGAAATAAAACCATCTTTCTGTGCAGATGACATTGCTGTTTATGTAGAAAATCCCAGAGAATCAACAAACTATTTCTAGAACTAAGAAATGACTCCAGCCAGGTTCTAGATGACAAAATCAAAGTACGAAAAATAAACAGCTCACCCAAATGCCAGCAATGAACAACTGCAATTTGAAACACAAAAAAAATTACAGTATCAGATAAACGTAAATATTTAGGTATAAATTAATAAAGTACACATAGGATGTCTATCTGGAAATCCAGACATGTGATTTAAGAAACAAAAAAATACAAATGCAGAGATATTTGCTGTCCACGGGTCCACAGGCGCGATGTGAGTCACTAAGGTCTGAGATGATACATTTGCCCTGAGGGCAAATCTCCCTAGGAGGCACGTGGAGTTAGGATTCTAGGAGAAGGTGTCTGGCAAACGTCCCACACAGGACAGGGTCGCTGGAGGAGACTGGTAAACGTCTTCCCCAGCGCTGATCAGCCAGCCAAGGACGAGTGAGGAAGGGATGGTGATTCAGAATCTGACACCGACATTTACAAGGGTCTGGGGACACGGCCCTTGACCTTCAGAGTCTGCAGTCTCTGGCTGGGGATCTGGCCCAGCAGTCCCGACCCCAGGGGCCTGGGGGTGTCTCCCTCCTCCGCCTGCTTCCCCACGAGAGTGCAGAGAACTCGGTACTGCTGACAGGTCGGTGTCCCGTCCTCCTCCTTTAGGAAAGGAGAGCAGTTTCCCGAAGGGAGGCTTTCCTGGGGCGAGACCCTCCTGGCTCTGAGCTGGTGGCTGGGAAACAACAGCCGGTGAGCAGGCGGGGCAGGGACACAGGGCCCCAGAGTCTGCAGCTTCCCTGCTGAGAATCAGACGCCACACCCTCCTTTTCCCTTGGACTAACACGGAAAACAGGTTTGTCTGCCTCCCCTGTCGGTACCATAACGTTACACCTTGTCAGCACGGGTTGTTCTGATGTAATATAAACTGCACAGCCATCCTTCTTCTTTACAAAAAGAATCTCAGTGCAAACTTGTGACTGAAGGGCTGATTTTCAGGCCGTTTTGCTCTGGAGTCTAAAGGAGACAGTGGCCATGCTGTGATGCGTGGAAAGAAAAAAAAACAAAACATCTTTTTGTCCCACGTGAGTTCCTAACTCAAAGCCGCCCCGTTTCGGAGAACGCAGCCCAGAGAGAAGTGCAGGGAAGAACTCAATGAACATGTCCTGGTCTGAGGGGCTTTGCTGGTGGGTGGCGGCAGCGAGGACACTGAGACTCAGGGCCACGTCACCGGGGAGCTCAGTACCCCACCCCACGCTCAACAATCAAGACGCCAAGCGAGCCGGCAGCCTGGAGCCCGGCTGGGCCCCAGCCCGAGCGCTTGAGCGGGCGCAACCTGTGCACGGCGTCCAGAGCCCTCCCTGCCAGGTGGCCCGGCCCATGGGGGCTCTCCTGAACGAGGCCACTCACCCAGACGGCGGCCTTCTAACCCGAACCGGGAGGCGACTGTCCTCCAGGAAAGAAAATCAAGCTCCGGAGGCCGGCGGGGGCGCTGGAACAGGGGGCCTGGCCCGGGTCTCTCAGGGACCCCCACCCTGGGCCACGACCCCCGGGAACAGGCCCCTGCACCTGCCTGCTGGCCGCTCCCAAACCTGTTACCAAACCAAGGTCCTTCGGCCCAACTCACAGCAAGCTTCAAGATAGTGTGTCTTCAAGACGCAGTTGGAGAACAAGACAGGAGGCCAGACCTCAAGTCCCCCAGGGAAACACCTGGGGCCGGGCTGCATGGGGGGCAGGAGCAGGGAGGCTGGGCCGGGCGGGCAGGTGACTGGGAACAGCTGGGGGCCCTCCCACGCAGGTGGAGCTGGGCCACCCCCTCCTGTTCACAAGGGCACCGGCTGACCTGCCAGCCTGGTCCCAGTCTAGGGCAGGCCTGGGGCGACCCTGAAGTGGGGTGCACGTGACCTGGAGCCGGCCTCGTGTGCACAACCCTCAAGGCCCTCTCCAAGAAGGCAGGGCCCTGGACACGCGCGGGTCAGGAATATAGAGGCAGAGTCACCTGAAGGCGGAGCAGGGTGGGGAGGGCAGGGAGAGGTCACTAGGAAGAAGGTGCAGGGAACCCTCCATCTCCTCCGGGTAACTAGGCTATGGGCTTCCCCCCTTGAGGTCACCAAACGCCACCTGGGCAGGGCGGGGCACACGTACATCACGGGAGTGGGGTGCACGTGACCCTGAGCAGGGGCGCGCAATCAGTCCTCAAGGTCCTCCCCGAGAAGGCAGGGCCCTGGGGACATGAAGGTCAGGAATACGGAGGCACAGAGATCTGAGGCCTGGGCACTGCGGGGAGGGAGGGGAGATGTGACTGGAGAAATCACTGGGCCCCTCCTTCACAGGGGGCACTAGAACACAGAGCCTCGTGCATTCACAAGGCGACTAGGGGCCCTGCGTGCAGGCCCCGGTGAGGGGCGGGGGGTCCTGTTCCGTGCCACTGGCTCCACCCAGTCTAGACACAGCTGATCCACATTCCTGGACGACAACCCCAGCCAGCGTCTTACTGTTCAGGCTTCGGGCCACCTGGAGGATGGGACGTCTTCCCCGCCTTGAGTAGTGATGGCGGATGAAATGCATTTGACACGTAACCCGCAGTACAACCTAAGAATCCAAGGATGAACCAACGCAGCTGTGACCCTTAAAGGAGCTTTTAAAACTGCAGTGGATCGGCGGGGTCCAACTGGCCAGGTGTCGCCTGACTGCTCTGGATTGTCGTCTGCGGCTCAAAGCGGCCCGGCGCCAGCAGGCTGTGTGTGGGGCCCGCTTCCTCCTCCAGAAGCCAGGGGCAATTCAGTCACCAATAAGGTCAAAGTCAGATGACAGTAACCTTAAAGAATAAGGTTTTAAACGCAAAAAAATAAGTAAATAAAATTAAGAAGCACTTCAGAGTGCCCAGCAGGGACGGACCACACGTGTTTATCCTTCCACCTTCTGAGGGGCTTCTGTGTTGCTGCCGCCTCCTGGATACTGTGAACGCTGCGGGTCTCAGATTCGTGCACAACTATCCGTCTAAAGAGCTGTTTCAGTTTTGCTGGGTGCACACATCCGAGTGGAACTGCTTGTTACGGGTCCAGAGGGAGCAAATGTGGAAAGTACCTAATCCACATGTCTTTCAGGGAGGGTGACGAAATGTTCTGGAACTAGAAGGAGTTGACAGTTGTACTACATTGTAAATGTACAGAAAGCCACCGAATCACACACATTAAAGTGATTAAAATGATGAAACATAAACGCTTGCACATTCCGTAATGCTACTCATCAGTTAAACAAAACTGTTTGTTTCAATATGGGTTTAAGATCTTGTACAATAACCTAAGCCAATGCTGTGAAACGTTGTCAATATTTTATTTCGCTGTATCAGTTTCGCCGAGACCGGCTTTGAGAAGAGGTGACCAGCAGAGGCCCCTGGACAGAAAGCAAACCTCTGCCCCTCGTCCGTCTCTCATTACGCCCTCCAGGGGTCTGAAGGTGGAGCCGCGGGTGGGGAGGGGAACCGGTCCACCCGCTGTAACAGTTCCTGCCCGCTTCTCTGAAACTGAAGTATCTCCGTCACCTCATCACTCAACCATGTCCCTCCTGGGTGTCCATCCAAGCTGATTCAAGTAACATCCACACACACACAAAAACCACCTGTTCATAATTGACACCTGCAGCTTCAGTCACAACAGTCCCAAACCGGAAGTAACCCCCAGACGGCCGTCAGCCCGAGAATGGACCACAACACTTGCATAATGGAGTTCTAATAAGCAACGAAAGGGAGCTTCCCGACACAGACAACCTCTAAGGTTCCTCGGAAAGACACTACGTTCACAAAAGACGCCATCGTTCACTGCTATTAGAAGACATGCCGCTGAGTCTCCCTTTTCAAATCCAGACGGCAGCGTCTGCCCTCTGATTCATCGCTGGGCTTGGTTCATTTACGTTTAATGCAGTTCACAGCACAGGCGGTCTGAGTCTGGGATTTGTCAGTTACTTTTCTACTTGCCTGTTGTTTCTGTCCTTCTGTCCCACAGATTTCATGACCCTGTGGACACCTGCTTAACAGGTTACTCAAGTCACCTTTCACGTTATTTTTAATCTGTCTACTGCTGTTTATCTGTGGCTTTGGAAATTATTTGTGTAGTTGCATATAATTATGTCATTTACCCAGTATGACCTTTTATATCGACAGACAATGCCTGCCCAGACTCGGTGTGCTGTTTTGTTCAGCCTTCAATGGCTTCAGAGAGATGGCTGTATCTTGTTTACAACGGTTAGACACTGAATGAAACGGCTGATACAAGCTAAACTATCACTGCTACCTGAAAGACAGATTTCTGTTTAAAAAGCAACCTCTTAAGAGATTTACTGAGACTGACTGAGTTTCACTAATGTTTTTAAAAAGGGAAAATGAAGATATATGGCCATTTCTATGAACTGAGGAAATAATGAAAAAATTCAAAATCATTTATGATTTAAAAAATTATGTTCAGCCAAGTTGGGATAGAAGAGATTTTCCTTAATCTAATAAGCACTGGGCAAAATATCACCTCCGGATTCTGGAATAAATGACAAAATATATTTTTAAAAATAATTTGAAAGAGACTGAGCCACTCTGTTCATCACTGCTCCAGATACCCTTATTAATGAAGTAATGCGAGGAAAACAAATACTACGCATATGTATCAGAAAGGAAGATAAAAAGTACCCCTGTGCAAATGGCGTTATTTGGTACACAGAGAGTCTAAAGTAATCGACACACAATCCACTGGAGTTACGGAGTGATTCTGCAAGATTATAAATAAAAACGCACTTCTACCGAGAAACAAAAGGAAATGTCCAAAAGATGGATTTACATGGCGTAAAAATAATCCCATGACTGAAAATACGCATATTAACCCACCAACAGGTAACATGTTAATGTGATGGAGGAAAACGGTACCTTTTGGAAGAACAAACATTTTAAGGATCTCTTTACTTGTATGTCTTCCATGTCACCAGGGTCCCTGACCAGGGAAAGACAGAGACCCTTGGGTGAAGCTGGAGCCCCAGCGTATCCCAGAGGCAGACTTCTAGTTCTAGGCTGTGTCTCCCTCCAGGTGCAGCCTTTGGTATCTGGAACAGCAGGAGAGAGAGGAAATCCAGCCCCGACTGGCTGCGAGTCCACACAGTGTCACATACGTGCCCCAGCTACCTCGTGGCCATCGCAGGAGAAGCAGTCAACTGTAAGGGCTGGAACCTCTCTGGAAGGTTTACAGGACGCTTGAGCAATGAAGCAAGCAAGAGCCCCAGGGCCCGGTAACCACGTTCACCAGAAGGCCAGGCCCCAGGACCGACAATTGGCCAAAAGAAACAAAAGAGATTTAGGAGACAAAGAACTGAGCATGAAGGGAATGAGGTAAGGACCCCACTGTGCATCCGGGCCCATTAAGTAGACAAAGGCTGGTCCACAGGAAACGTGGAGACCGGCTTGTAAATCCAAACCTGGATGCTAAAAAAATCCGCATACTCACTTACAGGCAATTAATCTACAATGGAGCGGCAGGAATATACAATGGAGAAAAGACAGTCTCTTCAATCAGTGGTGCTGGGAAAACTGGACAGCTAGAGGTCAAAGGATTAAATCAGATCATTTTCTAACACCATATACAAAATTAAACTCAAAATGGATGAAAGATCTAAATGTATGACCAGATATGATAAAACTCCTAGAGGAACTCAAAACCACAATGAGGTATCACCTCACAGCTGTGAGAATGGCTAGCATCAGACACAAGTCAGAAAAGTTGGCGAGGGTGTTGAGAGAAGGGAACTCTCCTACACTGTTGGTGGGAATGTAAATTGGTGCACCCACTATGAAGGAGAGTATGGAGATTTCCTCCAAAAGCTAAAAATAGAACTACTATACAACCCAGCAATTCCACTCCTGGGCATATATTTGAAAAAAATGAACACACTAATTGAAAAACATACATGTACCCAAAGGTTCACAGAAGCACTGTTTACAGCTGCTAACACAGGGAAGCAACCTAAGGGTCCATCAACAGATGACTGGATAAAGAAGCTGTGGTTTATTTATAGAGTGGAATACTACTCAGCCATAAAAAAGAATAAAACAATGCCATATGTAGCAACATGGATGGACCTGGAGATCATCATTCTAAGTGAAGTAAGTCAGACAGAGAAAGACAAATATATTGTATCACTTACATGTTGAATCTAAAAAAATAGAACTAGAGAATATAACAAAAAAGAACCAGACTCACAGATACAGAGAACCAACTAGCAGTGACCAGTGAGGAAAGGGGAGTGGAAGGTACAAACTACTGGGTGTAAGACAGGTTCAAGGATGTACTGTACAACACAGAGGAACATAGCCAATAATTTCTAATAATTGTAAATAGAAAGTAAACTTTAAAAATTGTATAAAAGATTTTAAATTTTTTTCTAAAAGTAGCATGTTTTTCCTCAAAAAAAAAAAAAAAAAATCCATTAATCAGTCCAAATAAGCAACTAGGGAGGCTTAGGAGACAAGGCTGAAAGTACTGAATATATTCAGGTTTCTGAATAAAGAACCGCTGTGTTGATATGTAAAGACTTAAAAAAAAATGAACACTGTCAGTTTCTGTTTGGAAAGGAAACGGGAGTGAAATAAATTCCAACATGGATGGGATGAGGTTTACAAGCAGTTTTATGATACTTTTCTGGTTTCCTTGTAAGGGGCACCCTTTTCGTGTGCAAGATGAAATGTTCCTGACTGTTCCTGTTGCCAGTGGGTGAATTCCTCAGAAACACTAACTACATGGTGGTGGCCACAACCAGAGATGGTTACTCAAAATCTGAACTGGCAAATGTTCACAGAAACACCCTTTCCTGACTCCTGGGGCTCATTTATGTAAACTTTCTTTAAAATAGTCTGCAGAACACTAACCTCTTGAGACACTCTTCAAGAAAATGTCTTTCGACCAGATGGCTGTATTTTTAGATATACTGCCTAACGCATGGCCCAGCGGGGGTTTTACGACGTTGCTTGACGTATCGAAAGACGTCAGGAGGGCTTTGTAACAGCAGATCTGATTTCACTGATCAACCTTTCACCAGAAGCCATGACCTAAATTGAACACAGGATACTATGACCACCCACTAATTCTGCAGACCCTTACCGTTACTCACCACTAATAAAAGCAGTGCTTCTGAACAGCTGTATAAGTCAATCAAATCAAGCAGCTACTTGTAGCTTTTAGGTGAGTAGTAATTACATCTGTCACATATATACATACACATTTACGTATAAACCTATACGTACATACATACATATATATTTACACATATATACATTTACATATGTACACATATGTTTATACATATATATGTGCCGTTCACACTGTCTTCACTGAAAATCAATTTCCAAATAACCACTTATTTATCACAGGATATTACATAAAAGCATCAAATAACTTTTCTTGGTTTGAAATTGTCTGGGCATCTGAGGGGGGGTCCAAACCCTATAACAAATGCCCTTTATTTAACAGGACTGTAATTCCTTGAGTTACAGTGATGAAAACAGTGTGTTTGTGGTGCCATTTTTTTTTTCTGGTTCTGGATTGAAAACTATTGAAAAAATTGTGGACAATTCTGCAGTTATGGACATAATGTTTCCAAATCATACATGGCAACCACAGAAGGAAACAAAACAGCAGAAAATAGTGTTTTGGTGTCTCAGAGATTCCCTTAGAAAAGTCAGCAGAAATACATTATACTGTAATTAATGATGTATCCATAGGCGAACAAGTCTGTGTTCTCAAGTTTATGAACTGAGAACAGTGTCTGCTTTCGACACAAACATGTGGCAGGTTAGACTTCCTCTGCCTCAGGACACTTTGTGTTATCTCCTTGAACGCTGGCAATAATAAATATTTTCTAGTATAAGGCTAAGTGATCCGCTTGGAGGTCAGGCTCCCGGACACATCAGTTCTCTACTCCCACCAAGCAAAGACATTTAATTACAAAACATCCCGTGTCAACCTGTTCCACTGTCTGTTAGCAAACATTTCCTTTCCGCCTTCCTGTTTTTAATTCCCCAACCATGAACTGCTTGTTCAGTCTGAGGCAAAATGAGACTCTGCCAAAGTTCATTTGACCGATCCCCCACAGTTCAGGTCGTTCCGTTAAGTGCTCTGTAAGTGGCCCACAGAGAAAGCACTTTGACAGTTAAAGTCATAAAAGCCCCGAACGCGATCATCCTTGGAGCAGGAACACAGAATCAGGGCCCTTCAATGACCAAAATGAAAGAAATGGACGGGCTCTTTTTTTTTTTGGAAATTTATCATCTCCAGGGTGAACAATTTCTTTCCAGGGTTCTAATAAAGAGAAAAATCAACCAGCCAACAAAGAAATAAAAGGAGAAAACTGGATACCTAATATTTCAAATGTTAGCATTCTTTTTTTTTTCCCTAGACTCTACTTTTCAGTCATCTTTCAGTACAAAAGCCATTCAAACATGCAAATGGTTTTAAAGACTGGGGGGAAAAAGAAGGAAATAAATGTGTGCTAAAAAACTTCTACACTGAAACGTACAAAATTGCCTGTAAGGGTTCCCTCTCTCCCTCTCCTGTTCTCTTTGTGTTACGTGAAATGCTATTTCTCATTACAAATTTCAGCTGTGAAAAATCAAAACTGTCTTTTGAATTAAGTCTCATATTTCCATTCTACTTTACTTTTATTCTAAAATGAATGTAAGCAGCAGGTGAGAAAAATGAAGTTCACACCGAGAAAGGCAACTGCCAACTGCAGATGCCCAGTTAAGCCTCTGTGCTAAGCTTTCCCCGGAGTTCTCCCCGTCTGCAGCTGCCACCATCTCCAGGAACACATCAGTGGGCTTAATAACCTGCCTTCCTGGAATGAGAAAGCAAGCGGTAAGAGGTAAGTTGCTTGTGGGTGACTGTTGGAACGTCTTCTGCTTAAATGATGGACCTAATAGTCTTCTATTTAAATAGTCTCCATTTTTCTGCCTATTTAAGTAAAATAGTGAGAACATTTAAGAATGAATCTCTCCAACATTTATGAGAGTGATGAGTACACTGTAGAAAAGTAAAAGAAAAAATATATACATTTGCAAATATGCAAAGTACATAACAGTACATTCCTGTGTGCACATGTTATGCATGTACAAATGTATATTTTTATATATGTACAATATATATGATTACATATATACTAAATGGGTGTGCGTGCATATACACACAGATGTATATGTAGACAGAAATACATGTGTAACATATATACACATATACATATACATATATTCCTTTCCAGAAGGATAAGAATTATACTGTATATGTAGATTTTCATGGATTTTATGTACTTACATTGAAAAAACTTTTTTTTTAAATCCTGAAATTCAAGAAAAATCAAGACGGTACATATGTCAAGAGCCCCTTAGGGTATAAACTGCAACTCCAACTCCGTACAAAATGTCTAAACTGAGTTTGTAGTGGGAAACGTCAAATTCTGAATTCACTTAAAAAAAAGAGTGGCTTCGAACGCAGCCATCAAGTGAGATAATGGCTCATGGAGAGTAGGAGGAAGACAAAGAGACTTAAGAAGTTACTTGATCGCTATGCTGCACCCCAATGCGTTTTCAAAGAGTCTAGCAGCCAGTTCAGAAGCAAAGCCAGAATATATGAGAATCTGTTGTAATTTAGAAGAATCTGATGACACAGCTTAAGCTAGAACGTAGTCCACACGTGAGATGTGCTCCCAAAGCATATGCCCAAAGTCTTCACCAGGTTGAAATCTTAAGCGTATTCACAGCCATTTAAAATGTTTCTTTGGTGATTTAAGAATGTGTCCAGGAACAGTTTCTCGTGTATGAAATGAAAAGTACCAGAGGGAGGAACATTACCAGGACCAGAAATGAGGAGAAACTGTCATGAGTTCAGGGAACAAAGAAGTTACAATTATATGACTTACTTACCTGACACAAATGCGGCTAAAACGGGAGTAGAATTATGGATACTACTAAATTGTGTAGAGGGAACAGAAAGAAAGGGTCACATCTGCAAACAAACTTTTACCGACCACAGCTGGAAGGCGGTAAGCTGTCCTGACATTTTTTTTTTTTTTTTGAATGGTGATAAAACTGTATCAGTGTTCCTGAGACAAAGAACAGAAAAGCCATGATTAGGATGCCAACAATTACACTGGCTTAGCCAGGATACTGGTGGGGGATAGAGCTTTTTTTAAATACATCTTTTACTTGACCACTTTGAGCAGCCCACATTTTTTTTTAAATCATCTGTTACTGCAACTGAATTGAATTGAGTTTAAGAATTTTAGAAAAGATAAAAACAAAGAGAGAGAAAGGAACTCAAAGACAGAGGCCAATGAATTACTGTGCACCTTTATAAATAGTACCTGGACAGGGCTTATGAGAAGGAAGGGACAATAGAGGAAACACTGAAACATGAAAAAAGGCAGCCAAGTCTGGCAGCAAACACAAAGTATGGCCCCAGGAATCTGCTGCCCTACAGTCTACATTGGGTCAGGCATGAATAGTTAAATCACATATCAAAAAATTGTTAAAACCACATATAATAATGTAATCATTATGAATACAATTCTGAGTCATTTGCTACAGTTAGGAAATAAAGTGAATGAATACGATTCTGAGTCATTTGCTACAGTTAGGAAATAAACTATATATACACATTGTGCAAGGCAGTAAAGCTGCATGTGGTTAGGATTTATCCATCAAGATACGTAGATAAGGAAACACTGTTCTAATGTTTTTCAGTTCATTAAATAAAAAAAAAAAATCACTCTTTCTAATGCAAATTTTTTTCTTATTCCCTGGATATAAAACCACAACATTGGGTTAATAGCTTTTACCAATATTACTCATATGTATGAAGTCGTCACTCTTTACGTCAAATTCTTCATTTAAAGTTAAGAGAGCCCATTGATAAACTGGCTAGAGTCCATGGCTTATTTACAGAGCACTAAAACAAAAGTCATTTCTATATGTTTTGTGAGTAGTCACCACTCTAGCATTAATGTCCCATTTTAAATGGATTTTTTCCCCTTTCCTTCCTCATGTATGACAAGATACTTTTGACATAAACATAAAACTCAGGCAATTGTAAAGAAAAAAATAAATATGAGCCTTTCCCTACTCTAAGGTGCTCAGCCACCTACGCAGAGTCTGGTTGTTTCTGTCTCACTGCAGGCACAGGTTAGACAGAGATGCACACACAGATGCAAATATGGATGGCCATAGCGATGGGCATCTAAATCCGGGCTCCTATAGATTCAGGTGCAATGACGACAGCTCCACTCGCAACACACACAAGGTGGATGCGCACAAAGATAAATTATGGTAAGAAATTTATCCAACAATAATTTAGCAAGTAAAGCAGTGCAGTGAAGATTCCCCCATAAGAAACACCTAAATGGCCGTGGCCGTGGCGCTGAGAACTGGGGTGGGTTTCAAGTGGGGAAAAAACGAATCTGAGAGTCGATGAAGGACATAGATGAAGGGGTGGATACCTGATACAGTAATCCATAGAGGTCTTGAACAGATAATGAGCTTACAAGCCATGAAATGCATCAAGTTATGAAGCGACGTCTTTCAATAATCTTAACACAAAATAGATCCACTTAGTATTAAAATGTAAACACTGTAGTATTGTAACTCAGCGTGAAGTTGGCCCCGAGGAAGCCCCAGCTGCCCTGACAACAGGACCCCACCTATTTACCAAGACGCAAGTTTCCAGTTCGCGGCTTACCTATCAACTGCGCATACGGGTTGAATGAAAACATCTTAACATCATGTTTTTAAAATCTTGGGAGGTAGTTTCTAGAAAAGAACATGTACTGAAAATCTTCTGAGCATCTAGACTGATTGGTTGTGGCTTAAAAAAATTACTGAAAACCCAAGTCATCTCAACAAACCAAAAATATATATTCAGTAACATTGTAACATGACTCGCTTCGCAGCGGCCAAGCAGCAGCAACGGTTTCACGTTTGAGAATTAAGGTAAGACTGATGAAAACCATTTCACTGAAGGAGGTGAAGTCCTTTCACAATTCAGTGGTATTCTTTAAAGAGCATGTGTTAAAAAGATACACCTAAATTCATTAGGAGATTTTTATTAGGCGTTTCTGCATGTGGAAAATGACATATTTTCTTCAGTGCACGTCCTCTAGACTTGAGCACATGATACACAGGACAGAGGACAAAACTCACAGACTGGTTTCCTGACAGGACTAAGTGCGGGAGCTCAGCGGTTTCAGGCGAAAGTGCATTTGGAAGCGTGGCCGCAAAATGTGCTGACATGTTATGTTTCGTTCTTTCACTTTTAATTCCCTACAATGTCGTATTGCCTATTCTTTATGAAGAATAATCTTTTCGTTGGCTTTACAAAATCTGTCAAGTATGGCAGATGTGAAGAAAGAAAAAAAATGAAAAATAACTGCTAATGAAAAGGAAAATAATGATCCATTGACAGTTCCACACCGAGCAGCAGACAGTCATGAAACTGATTTCTGAAAAATAAAGCATCAGGTACACACTGTTAATATTCATAGGGACATAAACTGATACAAACTTCTCAGTCTGATTAACCTCGTATCAGCATGCAGGCAGGAAGCTGATTACGTTTGAAATTAGGAGACAAGGCGTTTATATTTGCTATACCAAGATGACTTTCCACTTTGATTAGGCTAATTTCAGGTACAGAAATTCAGGTTAATCAGACGAAGTTTGCATGTTTAGTAGTCTTCAATTAAAGTCTAAATTTATCCTCGCAAAGCAAGTGTAATGCGGGTGGTTTGCAGACTTGGAATACGGGTGCGTAATTCCTTCAACTCTGGCCCTGATGGGTGCAAATGAGACAAGTGTGCTGCACATGCTTGATTTCCCCTCCGTGTCCTGCTGCAGGGCTGCTGTGTGTTGCAGCTCTGCTCTGGGCTAAGTGTGCAATGCCGATGGTATTCCACGCCCCCACACAAGCTGCTGACCCCAGAGGGGAAGACGCATCTCATGTCCGCTTTGACGCCCTGTGTTTCAGGGAGCAAGGGAAACGCTGACGACTCTGCCCCGTGGCTGGGGTTCCAACCTACCTGGATCGAGAGGGCAGGGAACACGCTTCCAGCGCACACCCCTGGGGAGGCAGGCGTGCCCACGGCCAGGGAGGAGGCTCTGCGGGGAACGGATGAAGCACAGCCATGGAAGGAGGAAACGCGTGTGTCCTGCAGCCACTCACAGGTCCAGCTGTGCTGAGGATGTGAACGCGTACCGTCCCGTCACCACTCTTGGTTCTTACGCACACAGCTGCTTTCACCTTTGCACGTGTGTGCGCCTGGCTGTCGATGGTGCAGTACTGCAAGACTTTCTAAATCGGGCGCCACAGAACTGAGGCTGTGAAGGTCCACCGGTGGGGGGAGAAACATGCTGGGGAAACACGACGTTCCATATCCCATCCCTGAAGAGTTGTCCCGCCTACAGGCAATGAATCTGGAAACTTGAGACTGAATAACCACGTCTAATGGTCACAGCTTGAACTGGTGTTTCCCAGACCCATTTAATCACAAAACACTCATCTGTTTTTCCAGGTGACATCTATTTACACCTGAAAACATCTTGAGAAACATGGCTTTAATATAATACATTTTCAAAACTTGGAGTTTTAAGTCAATTAGATTTAGTCTGGTGGGTTTTCTGATGAGATTATGTTTGGTGGGTGTTGGTTCTTTCCGACCCAACTTAAACAACCTACTAGGTGTGGAGTATTTGTATCGGATGCTGTGAGACCTGAACTTACTTTACAGCCTTGAGCAGGGAGGCAGCATGGATGTGTGAGCCCTGGGAGTGGTGTAGTGTTTTTACATGGATGGATAGCAACTTCAAACACCTAGATGTTATTAACTTGATAAAAGGCACACATTCTCGTTTACTTTATGATCTACAGAGACTTCATGCACGCACAGGAAAAGATTATACATACATGTCCACGTAGACATACAAATACATAATACATTAAATAATTGTTAGCAAATTCCTCAGCTGCATTTTCTCCTTACACTCCTGCTTTGAAATCTCATCTCCCCCTCCTATGTCCTAATGCTTTAATGATGAGGGACAATGGGTTAAAACATGAGCCAGACCTCTCCCTTCTGGACTATGAAAGGATACAATTCCAGTAGGATTTTTGAGTCATGTGTAGGCAGTCTGAATTGTGCCCCACCCCACCAAGTTTCTATGTTGAAGCCCTGACCCCCAGGACCTCAGAACGCGGCTGTGTTTGGAGACGGGGTCTTTAAAGAAGTGATGAAGGTAAAATGGGGTCACTAGGTGGGTCCTGATCCGAGGACTGGGGTCCTTATAAGAAGAGGAGATGAGGACCCAGACACTCACAGAGAGGACGCCCACGGGAGGACACAGGGAGGAGACGGCCTGTCCACACACCAAGGGGAGAGGGCTCAGGAGACACCAGCCCTGCTGACACCCTGACCTCAGATTCCAGCCTCCAGGACCAGGAGACAGAACAAATGTCTGTCTTTTAAGGCCCCCAGTCTGCAGTAACTCTGTAATTGCATTCCAAGCAAACCCATACAGTGGGTATAAAAAACCGTAAGGAAATGAGACACATTTTTAGGTCAAGAAATTATCAGAGTAGGTGCCTGTTAGGGTTCCACGGGGAAGGGACCCTGAGGAGGAAGTTTCCACGCAGAAGGTTTCGTGGGAGGGCATTCTTGAGCAAGCCGCCTGTGTGAGCCCGAGGGAGGCAGAGGTGGGGGAGCAGGAAGGGGAACCCCAGTGCACGCTCAGCAGCGGCCCCACCAGCACAAGTGTCTGCATGTGTCACAGATGCTCCAGCTCCTAGTAAGGCTCGTCTTCGGTCCTCAGGGGTCCGTGTCTCCTGTCATTACTCCAAGATGCATGTAATGGCTATATTTTTAGCCTGGAAGTCCACGGTCATGCTTGCCTCTGGGAAACAGCATCCACTTCAACACTCTGCGACCCACTTTATCACCACAAGGGGCCGATTCGCTCTGGCAGTCTTGAGTGCAGACCCTTCTCCTTTCTACTTGGCTTTTTTTGTTTTTTTCCAAAAGAAAGTTACACTAGTTCTGGCTCCAGACTTTCTCAAACGTGCAGGCATCCAATTAAAATTTTTTAAAAGTTTCCTGACAGCAAAATATATGTGTCCCACAGAACTCTTACTGAGACGTGTGTGTTTGTGTGTTTCCCTCGCATTGACTTTCACACATAAAGATCACCCACATTTTTGTGGGTATTTGGAATTTTTCCGTTCTGTGTTCTGAACATGCATGTTGATCAGAATTTGGGGGAAGACAAACAAAGGACAGCTATGTAAGAAACAGGAATATTATTAATATCTCCCACCTCAATATAAAGACATAACAATTATCAAATGTTGTAATGCCTTAGAGCACTTAAAAACTAAGGGTATTAATAAATT
This sequence comes from Camelus ferus, assembly GCF_009834535.1. Lineage (NCBI taxonomy): Eukaryota > Metazoa > Chordata > Mammalia > Artiodactyla > Camelidae > Camelus > Camelus ferus. The sequence continues at coordinate 8,123,088 of NC_045732.1, forward strand.
ATAAGTGCTGATCGTCCAGCCAGAGAAATTTTAGTGAATCTGTTTATACTCGGCCCTCTGAAACACCTGTTTGGAGGAGAGAGACAGGATGAAAACTCAACACAGTTCATTAGCCCATCCCCTCAGGTGGGGACGCAGGTTGGGACCGTCTCTGAAATACAACACGTAGCTCACTGCTATTTCACTGCTGTAGTCAGAGACCACCCAAGGTGTTTCTTCCTAACCTTCTGTTCCTCACTCAACCAAAAAAAAAAAAAAAAAAAAAAATTATTAATCAATAGAGTAAGAAACAGAGCTAGGTTTCGGGGGGAACACACTACCACCCAAATAAGCAGCGGGAAGAGGTTTGAGAAAAACGAACTCATTGTGAATAGTCACTCTGTGGGTTTCAGTCTTCCAATGAAACATTTCTAACAAGTCGATACGTATAAGCTATTTTTTTTTTTCAGGTTGTCACAGATCACTTCATCTCTGGGTACACAGAAGACAAGATAAGTGGACTAGATATTCTGAATCACTGCAAGTCAGTTTTGATAAAACGTATACTTACGCTAGGCATTTGCTAGGTACCACTAGGTATCCTGCCTGTGAGTTTGCAACGATCTGAGGATGTAACTGGAGTTAGCAGTGCTGGCTGGAGAGTAAGTCGCAGGTCATGGAACAGAGTCACTCTGAGAGCTGCCCTGTCTGAGGGTTTCCAAACACCTATCTGCAGAGAGCATGCGTAGCTTGAGTCTACTTTTGCACAGCAGAGAAAACCAGCCACAAAATGAGAAGACACCCTACTGAGTGGGAGAAACATTTGCAAATGATATGACCCATAAGGGATTAGTACCCAACATATATAAACAGCTGACACACCTAACATCAAAAAAAAAAAAAAAAAAAAAAAAAAAAGGGAGATGAACTGAATAGACATTTTTCGAAAGAGGAAAGGCAGGTGGCCAACAGGCACATGAAAAGATGCTCAAAGCTAGTACGCATCAGGGAAATACAGATCAAAACCACAGTGCAGCATCACTTCAAACTTGTAAGAATGGCCATCATCAAAAAGATAACAAGTAACAAATGCTGGCGAGGATGTAGACAAAAGGGAACCCTTGTGCACTGTTGGTGGGACTGTAAATTGGTGCAGCCACTATGGGAAACAGTAGGGAGGTTTCTCAAAAAAGTAAAAATAGAAATTCCGTATGACCCAGCAGTTCCACTTCTGGGTATACATCTGGAAAAAACAAAACCACAAATTTGAAAAAAAAAAATGCACGCACCCCAATGTCCATTGCAGCACTATATATAAATATGGAAGTCGTGGAAGTAACTTAAATGTCCATCGACAGGTGACTGGATAAAGAGGAAGCAGTGTATATATACAATGGAATACTCCTCAGCCATAGAGAAGAAGGAAATAATGCCATTTGCAGCAACATGGATGGACCTGGAGATGATCATACTAACTAATGTAAGTCAGATAGAAAAAGACAAATACATGCTATCACTTACATATAGAATGAAAAACAAAACAAAACAAAACAAAACAGTGACTATAACAAAAAAGGAGCAGACTCACAGATCTAGAGAACAGACCAGTGCTGACCAGTGGGGAGAGGGAGTGGGGAGGGACAAAATGGGGGAAGGGGTTAAAAGGCACAAGCTATTAGGTATAAAATAAAATAAAACAAGATTCTCCTGTGCCTCAGAAAGCGAGCAGCTACTGTATCATTAAAGACAGCACCCTCAAAATGACTTTTATTCAGGGTGGCCCTTCCGGGAGCCAGTCACACCTTCTGGCGCACCTGCCGCGTGCGGTCCTCCAAATGCCTCAGTGTGGACGTCTTCTCATCACTGCCACGTGAGGAAGACCCTGATCTAACCTTCTGCGTGTTAGCAGGTAAACCCTTCCGTTTACAAGAGCTTCTTGGCATTTCCAAATGATTGCAAATAACCCTGAACAAGCTAAGCACCGATTTTGTAATTCCAGCAATCTGCCTCTTAGTTAGTGTTTATATCACGTCTGAAATAACTTTTAGGAGATGGTTGAGTGGTTAGGTCCGCGCGGGTCACCGACTCATGTCTGAGTCCTTTACAGCGGCAAGAAACTGCAGCTACCAGAAGTTTATTCCAGCGAGAGAGAGACAGAACCGAAATTAATTCTCCCTCCTTCAGTTCAACAGTTTTTTAGTTTGTTATTAAGAAATGTAATCGGATGACGGTAATCATGACAACCAATTAGTTCCAAACACTGAGTTTTTAGCACGTAGGATGAACTTAAGCCAGGGACACCTGTAATATTTAATGCGGCATACGTCCTGTGAATCTTCAGTTTGCAATGTTCAGGCAGACATTTGCACGTGTAAACAGAGCATCTGCATGTTGTCAAACATGTAGATTAATGGAAACAATGGGCCTGTTCCCTAATGCTCTCCGATGGCTACTTTGTGAAGTTAGTTAATTGACATGGCTTGTGGAGCAGCTGCTCTGTGCTTAGCACTAAGTAGAGGAGGGCAAGCCACGGCCACCTGGACTCAGCACACGGAAACATCAGCAAAGAGGAGTTTTCCAAATTTTACTGTAGGAATTCCTATTCCCAAATTTCAAATCTGCAGCTAGTGGATTCCCAAGGAAACGACCCTTCTGTCCCTCCCTCTCCCTTTCTCCTGTTTATTTTTTTCCTTTTGCACGTTACATCTATTAGACACAATCATTTGATGTGCAGGGTCTTCAGTTCTTTCTGTTCTTGCCCTCCCCCTTTTATTTTTTGTTCCAACCTGGCTCAGATGAACAACTTCAAGTGGTACCAAGGCGCTATCAAGGAAAATTGAAGGAGCAGAATGACATGGGGAAAAAAAATTAGAAAAGAGAAGCAGGTATGTATTCCCTCTTTCTTAAGGATTTTAGAGCTGTAGATTGTAGAACTATGTACCAAAACGCTGTGTAAGACAGCAAACATATCTAAAAAATAAAGCAAACAAACCTATTTACAAAACAGAAACGGACTCATAGACATAGAAACCAAACTTACGGTTACCAGGGAGGAAGGGGGTGGGGGTGGGAAGGAATAAATCAGGAGTTCGAGATTTGGAGACACTAACTAATATATACTAAAGAGATAACCAACAAGTTTATACTGCACAGCACAGGGAACTCTATTCAATATCTTGTAATAACCTATAAAGAACTTGAAAAGGAATATATGTATGTATATGTATGACTGAACCATGATGTTGTACACCAGAAACTGACACACTGTACCTGATTATACTTCAATAAAATATATATATGTGTGTGTATATACATGTGTGTGTGTATATATATATATATATACACACACACATGTATATACCAAAAAACCTCACTAAATAGCATGCATTTTATTCTTTTCTGACTTGCTCCTAACACTGTCTTCAGTATTCAAGGCTGCCCCGTCACCGTCACTGTGTTTGACAAACACACAGGGAGCCCGTACGACCATTACGGATGTCGGCGTGTGAAGGCAGCAGAAATCCTTCCAAACCGAACAGCACCAGAATGTCGGACGTGGAGGAGACGCCAGTCATTCTTCTGACTGGAGAAGGTAGAAGGTCTGATGTAGGTGTGAGTGTCTGTATTTTACGCAAAGGCAAAAACATATTTTTAAATGCAAGAAACAAGGGATCTGGATGGATGATGGTGCAGGTTGACGTTGCTGGGCACCTACTCTTCCCAGAGGAAGTCTACAACTCAACAAAGGGACAGACACAGACAGAGACAGAGAGAGGACAACGGCTCGATCCCGGCCCGTGGGTCGCAGGCTGTCTGCAAGCTCGTGTTCTGTGACCCCCTGTCTACAGATGTCAGAGGTGCTTAGAAAGTCACCACGTTCCCCTGAGACAACCACCTTGTAATTTAAAATGATACAAGTACATGCTATATTATATCTAAGGTATAATTTATATAGATTATATTATACTTACTATAATTACATTACACTATTACAACATATTATAAATTACCTATTTATATATCTTTACTGGTTTCTGCTCACCTACGTGAACCCTGATGGAGACATCCAGAAACATTCACCCATGTATCTATGCTATATTTATTTATCAATCCATACACAATCAATATATTTGTGTAATTATATGTATATATACATGTTTATATGCAACATATAGATGTTAATATTAAAGTATCAATTCTGTGCAGTCATGCAGTAAGTTAAGTGATAAAATAATAAATGTACAGCAATAAACTGTACTCATTCTGTAAATAAACTTATTCTAGTCTAAAATCTCATGGATGCATTATCGTCCAAGAAACTCTCTCCATTCACATATTCAAACCCTTTCATCAGGAATGAATTCATGCCTAGTGCATACACCACTTTCAGAGTGATGATGGCACATATAATGAAGAAAATACTGAATATGGCCTCAAACACTGTAACGTTATTTATAAAAGAAGACCACAGTCAGTTACAAAAGAAGCTGTAAGAACATTAGAAAGACGAATTTAAGGAAGCATAATAGTTAGGTAAGTTGACTCCAATTGAGATCACTAAAAAGTGGCAACATTTTCACTACAGACTGAAACCTAAATACTTACAAAGAGACGTCATAAAACATATTTAAAGGACACCGCTATTAAGTAACGTTGGATCAGTAAACGCCAGGTACCACGATCTAATTCTAAGGACTATTTCATTCTTACAAAAGCCACTTTATGACTCTCGGTTTCCAGAGGATGTCATAAAGAGGTAAGCTGTTCACACAGCAGGTGGCAGAGCTGAAGGCCACCTCAGATTGGCATGATTTACTGCCCACGCTCTACCCGCACTCACACAGTAATAAGCACTGCTGGTTACCCACTGCGCATGGTGTCAGGTCTTCCTGCTCCAAGGGAGGCCATGTGAAGGCAGCCCCAAGTGGCGAAGACTAGAGTGAGTGCTGAAGTCGTGCAGCGTCAGTCAGTTTGGGCCACATCACAGAGCTCCGTGGACTTCACCGCTAAGGGATGGTTGGTCTGTACTTGAGTCTCTCAAGTGCCCTCAAGCTGCCCTGACTTTGTGCTTTTGTGAAGTGGATAATTAAAACCTCTGTTAAGTGAGCCTCTTCTAAGGTTAGAAGAGGATTATTCTGACTCAACAACCACACCATTATCCTAGTCGATGGTTTTCTGGGAAAACAGCCACTATCAAGTCTGATTTCAGGAGAAGTTGAATACTTTATACAATCATCAACATGGATCAAATGCAAAGAGATGTTCAAAGATGTCATCTCAAGGAGAGCAGGCAAGGATAGATCTGATGGTGGATTCCACAAGACCATCCAGGAAGAGATCATCGCCATGTCATACGAAATAAAACTACACTTATGTATCCTGTCACACCAGGCAGAGTGGCCATCATTCAAAAGGCCACACATAACAAATGCTGGAGAGGCTGTGGAGAAAGGGGAACCCTCCTACACTGCTGGTGGGAATGCAGTTTGGTGCAGCCACTGTGGAGAACAGTGTGGTGATTCCTTAAAAAACTGAAAATAGAGCTACCCTATGACCCAGCAATCCCATTCCTGGGCATATATCCAGAGGAAACTCTAATTCAAAAAGACACATGCACCCCAGTGTTCATGGCAGCACTATTTTCAGCAGCCAAAACATGGAAACAACCTAAATGTCGATCGAAAGATGACTGGATAAAGAAGCTGTGGTATATTTATACAATGGAATACTATTCAGCCATAAAAAAGAATGAAGTCATGCCATTTGTAGCAACATGGATGGACCTAGAGATGGTCATAGTAAGTGAAATAAGCGAGAAAGAGAAAAACATACCCTATGATATCACTTACATGTTGAATCTAAAACAAACAAACAAACAAAAAAAGGACACAAACGAAACAGACTATAGTCATAGAAAACAAATTTACAGTTGCCAGGGGGAAAGGGGATGGACAGCGATAAAATTAGGAGTTTGGGATTTGCACATACTAACTATATATTATATGTAAAATAGATAAACAACAAGGTCGTACTGTAGAGCACAGGGAACCATACTCAGTATCTTGTAATAACCTACAATGAAAAAAGAATATGAAAAAGAATATATACATATATGTAACTGAGTCACTATACTGCACACCAGAAATCAACACAACACTGTAAATCAACTACACCTCAGCAGAAAGAAATAAACAAATAAATACAGCAGATAGAGAAGTACACATGCAACCTGCCAATTCGTTCATGACCTTCCCCCAGGCTGGAAAAGGACAAAGTGACCAAGCACATCTTGTGAGGAAGACCATGAGGGTGGCAACATGGAGACGGTAAAAACACAGTTTCCTTTAAAAAAAAAAAAAAAATTTTGTTTCTTCCGAGAAGATGCAGAAAAATAAGGTGGCCATGAGCATAAGAAATGGGAGCTTATTTTATAAAGTTTCTTGTGTTCTAACATGGGATATATATATATGAAATCTCTTCCTGGACGGGTGTTGACAAAATGCAAGAGTTGGGAAGGACAGCTCTGGGGCCAAGGGGAGGGATGGTGGAAAGTCTCACTAAGAAAAATAAAAAGCTGAAATTTAATTTGATGTTTTTTTTTTTAAATCAGAGCGATCAGAGGGTGAGATGTTGCTCCCACGAGTCCTTCTGCATCCGTGACGGTGAGGAGAGAGGGCACAGGAAGGTCGTATCTTAAGTGACATAAACTGTTTTATTTTTTCTAATAAATAAGCAACTTTCCGTACTGGATTGCATACAGAAAGCCTGCACATTCAGTCATTTTTATAAGAAAACAACCAGGACGAAAATAATTATTAGCTCTTTTAAGCATTTTTCTTTTCTTCCACTTTTATTGAGATAGAACGGACACCCAGCGCCGCGTGAGTTGAAGCTGTTTGGCATAATGATTTCGCCTCCATCGTTAAATGACCACAGTACATCTCTCGAACAAGCATCCTCTCATACAGATTCAAAGTTAAAGAAAGAGAAAAACTTATTTGCTCGTGATAAAAAACTCTTCCGATTTACTCAGCAGTTTTCGTATGTGACATACAGGAGTGTTCGTTACATGCATGACGTTGTATGTCACTTGTTTTATAACTGGGCGCTTGCACCTTTTGACTGCCTTCATCCAATCCCCCGTCCCCACCACCCCGTCTTTGGTGAGCACAAATCTGACCTCTGTTTCTGTCAGTTAGTTCGTGTTTGAAGTCTAATTGACCTACTGCACGCACTGCGTTAGCTTCTGCTACACAGCACAGTGATTTGGTATTTCTCTACGTTTCAAACCGGTCACCGCGGTTACATCTAGGAAGCATGTGTCACCACACAGAGACACGTAGTTACTGACTGTACTCCCCACACTGTTCTGTGACGCATCCTCACTGAGTGTTTACAGGGCGGTCATCTAAAGAGCAGGGGCTTGCAGTTTATTCCACACGAGGGACTGTTTCCATAGTCTTGGTATTTAAAACACAGCTATCAGCATCTTTTCCCTGCCTTCAGCTCTTGTTTTGGCTACAAGGTTAGAATACTCGTTGAATACTAAAAATTGGTTTCCTGTCCAAAATTAAGATGACTTTCACCATAACATTAAGTGAACTTGATATTGTGTATTTAAGATACCTCAAGTGAGGCCAAAAATGGTTGGAACCACTGTTTACAGTTTGCATTGGCTCTACATTTTAAATGATAATTCATTCTTAAAAAGGTGGATCACTGAACCTCTCGGAGGGTTTCTGTATAAATTATCTACTAAGCTGCGTGCTTAGTTTGGAAACACAAGGAGTATGTACTTTGCTCTCTACTACTTTTTAAAGAGGCTTTTCCTGTAGAAATAAGTGAGCAGTGGGAGGGCGTCTTGGGGATGGCCTAATCCTTCTCTTGAGATTTATGTACGTAAGTATCACAAACTCTTATCTGGAAGTCTCTGGTAAGAGGAAAGGATGAGAAAACATATTTTCACTTGCTTTACAGGATAACAGTGGGTCATTCAAAATCGCCGTGACAATGGTCTTTTATCAACTGCGATTCCCAGCGTCTACAGAGAGAATCGTTCATCCGTAAAAGGACTGAATACAGTGAAGTAAGAATGAACACTTGCTTGGACCTGAGTGTCTGTTCCAGCTCCCTCCCCGCCCCCATTTCCCGAGGTGCTAATCCAGTTGCCTGGGGGAGTCCGATTCTTTTATTAGTTTCCAGGGCACAAACAGTCTGTAAGATTTTCTGTATCCTTTCTCTCTCTGCTTCTCTGTCCCTGGCTTCCTCTTTATCTCACTGGGCATTCAATCTCACATCCAGAGAAGAGAAATGATCTTTATGCTTTCTGGGTCATTTCAAAATATGATAAAAGTACACTAACTTATTTTTAGAACTCCTGAAGTGTGAAGGTTGATCTAATCACATATAAGAGCCTATCCTGAGTAATAGCCTATAATGAAAAGAGGATGAAAATGAATATATGTTTATAGAAATGACCATGTTGTACACCAGAAATTAATACAACATTGTAAGTCAACTGTATGTCAATTAAAAAAAATACACAAAGAAAAAAAAAGATCCTATATTGAATCTGAGATAGGAACACAAGATCTAACATTCTTCTTTCTCCAAACCCACATCAGTTCAACCACAACCAACTTCATCATTTTTTGGCGGTTTCTTAGAAAACAGGAAAATGGTCCAGTTCTAGAAAAAAAATTTTTGTAGACAAAACACAAACTTTCTAAAAGAAAGTTCTTTAAATTATTTAAAAAAAAAAAAAAAAAAAAAAAGCAAGTCTTGTCTCCGAGTCTACTTGGTAAATGAACCAACACGTCTGCTAACCCGCACCCGCCCCTGGGGGACGGGCGCTAGTTCTATGGAGTTTTGAGATGAGTCGATGTGCAATTTAACAATCTATCAGGCCAAACCCTTTTATCATAATTAATTGTAAATTACAGAAGCACATTCATTTTTAACTCTCAGCTCATTTCCATACAGATCATATGTATATAAATGCAGAATATGTCCTACTACTTTCTGCTGCAAATTCTGTTAATTTCTAGCAGTGTTTCTCACTAAGCTAGAATTTTTTCCTCAAAGACGAGAATGATTCAATTAAAACTCTGCTCCAGTCCTCACTAGAATATAAGCTTTGGGAAAGCATCCTAAAATCATTCTTTCCCCTAGGAAGCTAATAAAATATGAAGCCAAGATACACACACGCGCACACACACACACACACACACACAATCCTCCCCCAAACCTAACAAGAAAAATGCCTTAGAAGAAATAAGTATTTATCACTTTTTAAATTAGATTTAATTTCTCCCTTAGAAGTAATAAAAATTATCCTTTTTTTTAATCCTTCCAAATTGATTCTGCTTTAGAACAACGCAGACTTCTGTGTTTCCATGCCAAAAGAAAAGATCCTCGGTGACTTCAGAATGGTACATGATACAAAATAATCATTTTGGATTTGGATTTGGAGAGAAGATATTTCTGTAAAGATGAGAATCCCCAAGCCTGTAAATTCATCACACTGAAGATATCCCCCCACTTGGCTCAGAATTCCAGTTGTGTCCTTGAGAACTAAGCAGTTAAAGTAATTGTCACTTATTTCAAGGGAAAACTGTTGGTAGTTTTACACTCTTATTGGTTTTGTTGTTGTTGTTATTTCTCTGTCGTGGGGGACTTGCTGGGCACACCCGTCCCAACCTCTGCGCCCCTGCGGGCTCGGCTGAGCGGTGAATTTGCATCTGGGACCACAGTGAGTCTGGCTGTGTAACTTCGCTGCAGTGCCGCACAAACCTAGCCCCAGACAACAGCAGGCGCCTCTCTGTCCCTCCACATCCGGCATCTCTCCGAGAGGCCCCCGCCCTGGGTTCCAGCTTCCGTGAAGCAGAGACAGTCCCCGTGACTGCAGGGGAACCAGCTCCACGTGTCTCTGTCTGCTTCCCAAACAGACCCAGCTGCCCTGCCTTCATCCTCACACCGCGCCCCCAGGACGCGGTTCCCTCGCAGGTTAGTGTCTCCAGGACGTCCCCGCGCCCTAGGAATGCGGCTTCCTTCCGTTATTTCCATCAGCCGGAGAGGAAGGCGCCAAGAGTGAAATCACTGTGCGGTCCTGATGGAGCGTCACAGATTCAGGACCGCCCCGGTTTTGTTCCTGTTCAGCTTCTGCCGTCCTCGTCAACAGCACACCTAGTGTCTTACAAAGGCCACTGGGCCCAGGGTGACGAGCTCTGACCCACTGCTTCCTCAGGGAAAGTGACAGTGCTCTGTCACACCACGGCCCAGCGGTAGTTCACTGCCCGGACGTTCGAATTCATTGTTAATTAAATGTAAAGAGGAATGTCAGATCAGCCTATTATAAATGGTGAAAGGACGGAGGGGGTCAAAACCAACTACAGATGTAGCTGAAACTTCATTTTTCCCATTCAAATATTTTATACTAATATTCTTTTTTTTTTTTTTTAAATAAAGAGTTTGGGTTTTTTGTTTTTTGGTTTTTTGTTTTGATTCAATAAATTGTGATATCTTGAGATTTACTGGCTTGGGCAATTAGCTAATTTCTTAGTAACTGGTTGACTCATATGAACTATTTTTGTGTATTTATAGGTTTCATAAAGTCATGGCTTTCAGTGATCACCTTGCTGCTAAAAGTCACAGTGACCATGATCTAAAGGATCTTGGAAATGCAGTACCAGCAGGTCCCACCCAGATCTGTATCTGGAAAGATCACTGATCTCCCTGAGAGACAGAAAAGAAAGTCCAGAACAAGGAGACTGAAATTCCCCACCACATTTTGCTAGGTAGAAATTGTTCACCAGGCTGCAAGGTCACTGATTTTCTTTTCAGTCGTAAATACGTCAGAGCTATACAGACGCCCTGAATAAGTTAAGCACCAAGTATCGGGCTCCTACTATTAAGAATAGCGTCGTCTTTTGTGTTTTCAAAAAAAAAAAAAAAAAAAAAAAGTTTTTTTTTTTTTTAAACAGTTGCTTTTGTAAAAATGAATAAGTTGCATGACTTGCAATGAATTGTTAAAATTCTGAGTGGCAGTAAGAAAACCAGACTTCAAGGGGAATGACGAGGTTCATACAAGGGTTTTTGCAGAATAAAAACTTTTATTCCTCTTTTAAAAGAGTGTATTGTTTCTTTGGCAACATTAATGTTCAGATGCAACTGCACTCAGGAGGCAAATCTTATTTTAATCATTTTAATTCTTAGTGGGTTTTTTTTTTTTTTTTAATGTCTCCTAATTCACCCCAGTGCTGCCGGAAGGAAGCTAAGACGTTGTGACGCCCAAGTTTATCTCGGTGGCCAACCTGAGGCAGCAAGTTTTCCCTGCAGGTCTCCTTTCCCAGGGGACCGAGAACTACACGTCAGCGCGGTGATGCAACGCGAATTTAACTCTTCAAAAGGAAGCCTTTCCGCATCTCAACACGTACAAAACGTGATTTGGGGAAAACACAGAAGCAGCTCGTCTAGAAGTGCATCTAACTAGGTTGGCAGGACGCTGAATTGCTGTTTCTCTCGGGTACTTGTTTATTGCCCGTCCCAGGCAGACACTGCGTTTCTCCTACCCCGTGAACACCTCCACCTACAGTCCGCGCAAGGGGGAGGAGCCAGCGGAACTGAAGGCTGCCCTGCGGCCTGGCCTGACGTAATGCGGAAGGTATCCTGAGGTTTGGGTGGAAATGCAATCACTATGTAATTCGTCACCGCATTCACTTTTCTTTCCCTCGGTGCGTGAGTATGAAGTCTGTCCTCCCTGCCCAACCCTGACCCAGGTGCATGGGTCCCATCCGTGAACCAGACTAAGACATCTCATCCTGGGGCCTCACATTCAAGGGCATATGGACAGAGGGAACAATGAATAAAATAAACCGTGGACAAGGTGAGCAAATGAAAGGGTTACAGAAAAAAAGAAAACCAATCTGGTCTACCCCGGGATTCCATAACAATGGATTATCATACTTCTTTTTCATAATTTCCTTATTGAAATAAGGAAAATCTGTGAAGTCTGACATACAATAATCAAAGAGTGTTAATACTTCTTATTTTAAAAAATCCAAATGTTTCCAGGTGGACTGGATAGTTCATTTGAGAGCTACGAGAACAAATTTTATTAAACATTGTATTGAAATGGGTTCTACTGAATGTGCATAATAACTAATGAATGATAATTAGATTGGCACATTCATTTTCATTCATCAGAATTAATATAGAGGTAGTAAAAAAAAAAAAAAAAAAAAAGTTGTGTAGAGCAAATGTCTGTGCCCTACCAAAAATCGTATGTTAAATCCTGAAGTCCAGAGTGTTGGAATGTGGAGGTGGAGTCTTGGGGAAGTGATGAGGTAGTCCGGGTGGAGAGCTCCTGGTGGGATGAGGGCGCTGATAAGAGAGCCCAGAGGACTCCCACACCCTCCTTCCACGTGAAGAGACAGCGAGAAGATGCTGTCTGTGAATCGGGCAGAGGCTCCTCCCCACCCGTCAGAGGCTCCTCCCCGCCCGAAAGCTCCGCCCTGCCCATCAGAGGCTCCTCCACGCCCGACAGAGGCTCCTCCCCAGCCGACAGAGGCTCCTCCCCTCCCGGCAGCAGCTCCTCCCCTCCTGACAGAAGCTCCTCCCCGCCCTAGGACCCTCCCCTCCAGAAGCTCCGCCCCACCCATCAGAGGCTCCGCCCCGCCCGACAGAAGCTCCGCGCCACCCTTCAGAGGCTCCTCCCCACCCGAGAGGCTCCTCCCAACCCGTCAGAGGCTCCTCCCCTCCCAACAGAGGCTCCGCCCCGCCCGACAGCGAGTCCACCGGTGCTTTGATACGGGATTCACCGTCCAGAACCGTGGGACATGAACGTCTGTTCTCTTTGAGTCACCCGATCTATATACTGTTACAGCAGCCTGGACGGGATCAGACAAACGGTGCGCTACAGCCTATTTCACAGCTGAATCACAGCAGGAAGCCAGAACGTGAAAGGCTGGCTCGGGCACTGCCCAGGGTCCCGGCCAGCGCGCTTCCAGAGCAGCGGCACGGAGCCCCCCGGGGCGCATTAAAAGGCAGATGCACAGACCGTCTTCCAGGATACATCCTACATCACCTGGAAGGGAGGGGGACGTCAACAGAGGATCCCTCCGGGCCGCACACTCTGTATTTAATGACGGGGCTCTGCGGCGGCTGCTGCCTGCCAGGCACCCACGCCCCCTCTGGTGTCAAACCGAGACTGGATCTGGAACCGGACACCCCCCAAACGTAGACCAGCGGTTCTCGACAGAGACCCCCGCCCTCCAGCCCTCGTCGTGAGCGTCTGACCAAAGGCTGTCCGTCGGACACAGCCGGTCCGTGTGACTCTCGATGCAGACTGAGCGTGTGGCCGGCGCCGGGCCGTCCACGGAGACGGCGGGAGCCGTGCGGGCGCGGAGCGCGGAAGGTGTTCCTGCACGGAGGGGCTGAGCTGCAAGGCCAGGCCGCCACACGTGGTCACCACGGCGCGCGCAGGGAGCAAGCTCCTGCCTAAAGCGGTCAGCGCCGGCGGGGAGCGCAGGCCACTGAGACGGGTGGACACTGTTCTGAGGACCGTCTCCGGACCCAACACACGCAGCCGCGCCGAGTCCAGCACGTGTGGGAAGCCTCCCTCTCTCTCGCTCTGCCTGTCTGTCTGTCTGTCTCTCTCACTTTCTCTCTCTCCAGGTTGGATGTACTTGCTTCCAAAACAATCCTCACTGACACTGATTCTGCCGCACGTGACGCCATTCCCATCAATTCACCGCAAGTAATTCAAATTTAAACACGCGGTAGGAGACAGTCCCCGACCACGTGGCATCCACGGGAAGGATGGTCTGATCTCCGCCTATCACGCACCTGAAGGGGAAGCGAGCGTGCAAACCGCCCTCGCCCAGCGCGACGGAATGGAGATAGTAGGAATAAGGCTGTGCCAGGCTCAGCCAGGAGGCAGCAGGGAGCCGCTCTGCCTCCAGGAACTGTGAGTAATGATACTGCTCTAGTTCCAGGCCCACACCGAGACCTTACTCAGCTCACCAGCACAGGGTCCTTGAAGTAACATTACTTCCTTGGTAATATTATTTTGCACAAGAAAGCATGTTTCCTAGTTATTTTAAAGGTAAAGATGATGGAAAGTATTACAAGTTCATTTATGTATTTCATACATATACGCATATGAATATACACATAAATATTCTGTAATTCATATTTTGGGGTCATTGATTTTCTTTCAAGTGGCATACGTGAACTTCATGAAACACAAGATGCAAGGCCTGGCCCCTACATAACCCAACATAAAATGATACTTTTGCAGGGATTCATCCTTTTTGCATTGCAGAGTAAACAGTTCACCTTTGGCTCACAGCATGCACAGGCGATGTCACTTAAACGGTACCCACGGCCACGATCACAGAAAACAGCTCCTGACAGATGGCCTTGCAGGTGGGGGCCACTGTGTTACAGGATGACTGCTGCCTGCCTGCCTGCCTGCAGGAACAATACTTACTGCTATCAGGAAAGCCCTTTGGCCAACTATTCCGCATCTTTCTTCCCCTCCCACTTCAACCTGGAAGAGCTGAAGACCGCCTCAGGTCACTGATTCCCTGAGGATATGGCGTGTTACCTCGCACCGTCTCTGAGCTCTCCAAGAAGACCTTCATAAGGGCTTCCAGCAATCAGTGGGATTTTTTCTGACCTTACTTGATTTAATAAATGACTGATAAATAACATGGACTTATTTTGTATAAAAAATGATCTTTAAAAATAAGTGTCTTTTTATGATAGATTGTTACATTATTATATCACTATATTATTACAGTATATAAACTATTACGTGTTTTAGTATAATAATGAATGTATTTTTGTATTATACATGGTATTCTTTTTTCTAATTTTCATTGTTTCCAAATGATTCATAAAATAAAATAACATGAATTTATTATCTATAAAAATCATTTCTAAAGTCTATCCTTGAAATGCAAATCAAAACGACAATGAGGTGTCACCTCACACCAGTCAGAATGCCCATCATTCAAAAGTCCACAAATGGCAAATGCTGGAGAGGCTGTGGAGAAAAGGGAAACCTCCTACGCTGCTGGTGGGAACGCAGTTTGGTGCAGCCACTGTAGAAAACAGTATGGAGGTTCCTTAAAAAACTAAAACTAGACTTACCCTATGATGTAGCAATCTCACTCCTGGGTGTATACCCAGGGGAAAAATATTATTCACAAAGACACCTGCACCCCAATGTTCATAGCAGCACTATTTACAATAGCCAAGACATGGAAACAACCCAAATGTCCAACAGATGACTGGATAAAGAAGGTGTGGTACATACAGACACAACAGAATATTACTCAGTTTAGGAAAGAATAAAATAATATCATTTGCAGCAACATACATGGACCTGGAGACAGTGATTCTAAGTGAAGTCAGACAGAAAGAGAAAGAAAAATGCCATATGATATTGCTTATATGTGGAATATGGAAAAAAAAAAAGATACAAATGAACTTATCTACAAAACAGAAACAGACTCACAGACACAGAGAACAAACTTAGTTTCCAGAGGGTAAAAGGGGTGGGAAGGCATAAACTGGGAATTTGAAATCTGCACCTCTTGGAGAGTGACGGAAATGTTAGCGATCTTGACTGTGGCGGTCGCTTCATGGGTGTGTACATGCATAAAAATTAATCAAATCGTACAGCTGAAATGTGTGCAGTTTTTTTTACTATACAGGAACCCTACCATAATACCCTTTCTCCCTCCCATCTTTGTTTCTGAGAGTGAATTTCTCACTGAGCTATCTAGCATCTGATACCAGGGGACACAAATTGCATCAAAATATGTGGGTTGCAGAAATGGAAATGGGTCATCTGGCGGGGGGGGGGGGGGTTCCAGAGAACGACAAACAGAATTTTGGGGTGTAACATTATGCCAAAATCTCACAGCAAGAGCAAAACCCGCTTTGTAACGGGTCTCCTTGCTGTGTCTTTTTTGCTCAGCTGCGTTTTAATTTCATGTGCTAGTGGATTTTATTTTCTTTATTAAAACAGATCTAGGGTTTGCTTTACCAGCATTTCATGAAAATTAATGTAATAGCGAATATTTGCATGCATTATTCTGCCTTGCTTTAAATATCGTAAATCATTTCATCCTCACAGAATCTGGATACAGTGTTGTTACACTTTTACAGACAGGAACCTGGCCTGGAAAGATCCACTAAGTTATCCAAAATCGTAACTTAGTGACAAAGCTGGGATATAAAATCAAAGACAGGGTTCTAGACCCCCCGTTCTATTTTACCACACGTATTTCCTCCCAGTATTAACATTACAAATAAAATTACCAACAGGTAAGTTTTAATACAGATACTAAAGACAAGTTTATGTGGACACCTACATATGTATATACACAGAGAGCTGATAGATGCATGTTAGATACATAAGTAGCGGCTGTAAATTTTTTTTCCTTTTCTATCTTTTTTCTCAGTATTATTAGGTAGAAATGCTACAATTTGGCTGCACATATACTTCATATATTGCATGTGATGCATGCAAATACATATACACAATATACTGCACATATTTTAATAATTTACATATCTGTACTGTTCATTCTTTCTAAGAGCATTTAGAGCTTTAGCTTTTCAAACTTACATAGTTACCAAAGAAATAAAGCCAACCACAAAATAAGAACTAACTTGAAAAAGATATACACACCCCATTATTAACAGCAACATTATTTATAATTTAGTGGCTATGAATTTTGTACAATATTTTAACTCACTTAGAATTATGGACAAAAAGTCAAAAATTTTCTTTGTGCTAGGATTCTCTCGCTTGCTAGTTACCACATTAGAAATTAAAAGTGAAAAATATGTATTTCTTTCTTAACTTATTTACATGTAACAAGAAGAAATCATGACATTCTGTCATTTACGTCATATTGTTATGAAATTACTGCATTTTCCAAATTAAGAAAAAGTGGTAATACTGCTGATGTTATAATTCACTTTGTGAGTCTCTTTAATGCCTGTCTTAATAGAAGACAGTTGCTCTCTTGTCTGCTTCTGTGTTCAATTCACTGTAACATCACATAGAACAGAGCTTCTGGAAAACTGCAGGGAGGGGATGAGGTTGCAAAAGGAAAATCACACCTTTGTATACTTCTGAAAATAGACCTGAATGTACAAGCACCCTGAAGTACCTCGGGAGATGCAGGGCTCCCCAGAGAAAACAATGCACTTTGAGAATTACTGATGTATGTATGTATGTATGTATGTATCTATCTGTCTGTCTATCTATCATCTACCTATCTATCCATCCAGCGAGCCATCTACCTACCTATTTATCTATTTATGTATCTATCTATCCATCCATGCATCCATAGCTGTCCATCTGTCTAACATCTACAAGTCTAGCTATCTAGTTATCATTGTAGCCTTCTGTCGACCCGTCCATGCATCCGCTCACCCATCTACTCACCTTCTGACCTGTCTACATCTATGTAGTTATCCAACTGTCCATCCAAATCTATGAATCACTCCATCAGTCTATCTATCCATCTACCAACATACTGATGCATCTACGCAGACCGATGTGGTTATCCAACCATCACTACCTTTGCATTTACATTTATGTTTATATTTAAATGCGCACTTACGCTACAGTCAAAACGAACTGCTAGGAGATGAGACTTCAAAAGGAATAATATAAAAAAGGGTGGTATGGACTCATCTACGAAACAGAAACAGACTCGCAGACATAGTAAACAATCCTATGGCTACCACGGGGAAGTGGGTGGGAAGGGATAAATGTGGGAGTTTGAGATTTGCAAGTGTCAACCACTATATATAAAAAGATTTTTTTAAAAAAGTTTCTTCTGTAGACCACAGGGAACTATATTCAATATCTTGTAGTAACTTTTAATGAAAAAGAATATGAAAATGAATATATGTATGTATATGCATGACTGAGACACTGTGCTGTACACTAGAAATTGATACATTATAACTGACTACCTTCAGTTAAAAAATTTTAAAAAGGAATGATATAGAAAACCAACAGTAATATAGAGGAATTTACGATACAGAAAATGTAATATAACAGTAATACAGAAAAATAATATAGAAGCCCACACTACATGGGTATAATCATATCTTTTATCACCAGAGTTACTCTCAGAATTCTCCTTCCAAAATTACTCCTCGAATGAGGAAGTTTCTGCAAAAAAGATAATGAAGAAAGTGTCTTCATTTGTCTCGACCCTACTTTGGACTTTTCTGGGAACATTCTTCTTACTTATAAAGACCATCTCTTTAGTGCAGGCACATCAAGCAAACAGCTGAGCATGCCCACTAACCAGTCTGCTTCTGAGCGCCGGGAGCTGTGCACCCTGCGAATACATTCCAGATTTGTCCCCCTCAAGGTTATGAATTTTGGATTTCTTCTTCTATTATTTGCCCATTCAGTCTTCTGCCCTTCATTGTTCAGGCCACAGAATTTCCCTTATCAACTTGGAGGAATTTCTTATCTATCTAGATACTGTTTTCCTTGGCTGTGAGATTAGACATAGTAAAATTGTTCCGTCAATCAATCAACACGTTTTAAAATGTTTACCCATACTGATCCTATATTTTGATGGTAAAAATAGTCACTAATTTTCATGTCCTATACTTTGCATTTTACTTTGCAGCCCTAACCACCTGGATATTTTCCTGTATTTTCTTCTATTAATTTACAGTTAACTCTTCACATGTAGATTTCTCTCTGTAGAATCCAACTCTGAATACGGATATAAAGGTGCACGATTATTTCTTACATAGACAGAGCTGGTTTTCCCAGTGCCACATACTCAGCGCTCAGTCCTTGCACTGATCCAAGACACCAAAACTCAACTGTACATTAAGTTTTCATACAGTGATAGTTCTGCCAATGTCTCTACTGTTCTGTGAGTCCATTTCCACTCCTTGGACCATTAGCAAGTTCTCTTTAATGCTATGCACGGCTTTGTAAATATTTATCTGGCAGGACAGTCAGCTCTATTTGTTCTTATTTTTTCAGATTTGACGTAGCTATGTTGTATTTTCTGTTCTGCACATAAACTTTAGAGTATGTTAACAGTTTCTGAAGAACGGAAGGGAATTTTTATTGGTATTTCTCTGACAGTGTGATTAAATCCAGGGGAGAATTTGTATTAATATATTTGTTATGCTTTCCAAGATCTGGATGATTATCTCCATTAATTTGTTTTCCTTTGTTGAATTGTATGTGTTTAGATAAGTTAATTCTCAGATTTTTTTTCATACTTTTAAATTGATACTTCAAAGAATGTAATTTGCATTATACTTATGACTTCATTATAGTGGAGTAGAAAAATACTACAGAAAGTTTAGGTTAATCTTGTAAATTCATCTTCTATCTAGTAATCTTGCTGGCTTGTCATTAAATAAGAGCCACATGGATATATGCAGTATTTATTTTTTTCTCTCCTAGATGATCACATCTTCTGTAACTAATGGTAATTCTAACTCTTTCCTTTTAGTCTTTACTCAGTTTATTTTTTTCTTTATACTAGTCACCAGGATTGGTAATATTATAATATAGTCATAATTTTATATATGTGTGTGTACGGTGAACTATGAATAGATATAAAAAATATACAATGAAATACATACACATAAACATTTATAACCCCCATACAGTGAGTGCCCTTAAGCACAAAAGCCAGATCGCTGCCTACTGACACCAAGCTGTAAACAAGCCGTATCAGAATATAATTAATAACAATATGTAGGTAATGTTATTTGGGGAGGCCTTAATAATCAAAAGAGAAATATCAAGAGCCAGATCTTACCTGTATCATTATAAGGAAATTAGCTGACTTATATAACTACATACAAAACCATTTAAAAATTTCTCTACACCCAAAGACCCCAAATTAAACTCAAAACCAAACACAATAAGCTAATAAGCACTGGGGATATTTTCCTGAAAAGGCAGGTAGCCCGTATTTTAGAATTAAGGGGCCATGTGTTTCCTTTAGCAGCCAAACTCTGCCGTGATGGCTTGAAAACAGCCACACATAGTACGTGAAGCATGGGCAGAGCTGTGTGCCAATGAAACTGCTTTTACAAAAAAAAAAAAAAAAAAAAAAAAGAACCGGACATGGTTACTGACCCTTCACATAGAATAAAATGTTTGTAATAAAGACGCTGGGTAAATAACATTACAATTCTAGCAAATTTAACAAATGGATTCAATATGAAAATTGCCAAGGGGTATGATTTAAGAATATCTGCATTTTGTCCGTGTAAGAATATTCTGTTCTTTTACAGAATAAATTCTATTTTAGTCACAGGGATGGCAGGAATTCACAGAAGGATTTGTGTTCATCTCCCAGTATTTGGGCTGAGTGCCAGGAAGCAGGGACCCAGAACTCTGATGACAAACACTCCTCTGCTCCCTCCTTTTCCTGTCCTTCGCGTTGGGTTATTTTTATTTTATTAACCCTGATATGGGCACCCAGGTGACCGGAAGCTAACGTGTTTTGTCTAGAGGTAACGGTTCCAGCTTGGAAGTCAGCAAAGCAGCCCCTCTCTCCAGGAACTGGTTCCCCGCTCACTCGGTGTGGACTGAAGGGAGACCCCACCTGTGGGGCCTGCCACCCGAGGTGGGCACCACATTACAAGCGACACAAAGGACCCTGGGACTCGGAGGAGGTCCTCCCATGGCCACTCAGGGCTGCGTCACCGCCTTCATGGAGGTGTGCAGGCTGGGTCTGCTTTTCTGCGTTTGTCTTTCTTTGACCTAAAATCTGCTACCATGGCAGATCTGGCATTTGGTCACTACGAGGTAAATGTGTGAAGGGACAGTTTCACATGCTCGTGACGGACGTGTCTCGTGACGTCCCCACAGTGCACCTGAATTCTGACCCACTCAGGTGCACGCCCCGTCTCTCTGTACACAGGACAGCCGACTCCCGTGACCAGAAATCCTGAGGAACGAGAACGCAGCACTCCTCTGACACACAGCACCGAGGTTCTTTTCCCTCCAGACCCTATTCTGGTCCTGTGATATGTATTTCACAAGGCGAGTGGGAGTTCACTTTTTCCTTTGTTGTCTTATAAAGTCAGGAATACAAATGAAGAGAAACGGGGGAAAAAACAACAAGAAACCCTACCGTTACTATTATTACGCTGGTCAGACGCCAAAAAACACAGGCAAGTCATACAATTCCTTCTTTAAAGCGGCAAGGATAGTAATGACTTCTAATCACTGACTGAACTGGCATGATAGTCATGAGCATGGTGTGAAAACTCAATTCTCCCGTCTCACGTTTATGCCCTTTGCTTCTGGCAATGCATTATTTAATTCTAACACCCTGCCCTCTCTTATTACAGAAAACAGTGTTTGCCCCAACCTGTTATTTTCATGGAGATCGAAATGTGAGCCCATTCTGCAAACTTACTTTTAGCGAGCAAAATATGAACCAACCAGAGGGAGGGAGGGAGGAAGGCAGGGAGGGAAGGAGGAAGGGAAGGAAGGAAGGGAGGGAAAAAGAGACAAAGTTTTGTTTGTAGAAGAAAACGAATAGGAAGAAACTTCACCAGATTAGGAAAAAACCTGAGAAAGAGGAAATGTAAAAAGTGAGTGGAATGCGAGACTCAACGATTTGTCTTCCCCCATGTACCACACTTACTTCCATGACTCGCATTCTTCTTTATAACCTAGATGTGATTTGCACATTTCACACATACTTGTCGGATTATTTCAGTATTTACTGTGGCTTCCTATGTCACCTGTGAAGGGGCCTCTCTGAAATTCTGGACACACGTTTGCTAAGGAGTAGCCTGAGCTGTCATCCCAAAAGACAGCTGTGACCCACGGCAGGGCACGAGGGGCCGGTGTGTGGCGGTGGTCATTCACGGACATTATGCCACTCTGTGTTAATTGCATGCAAATGTATTACCTGTTTCTGGCCTCTAGATATTTGTTCCTGGTACATCATTTAGCTATTTCTGACAATCCATCACTTTACAAAAGGAAGCTAAATTTAGCAAAAAAAATTTGTGATAACTTTAACCCACTGCACAGTTTCAAATTCTAATCTTATGTTCTACCTGTGCGATTTCTTACAGTTTATTACAATTTTGATGAAATAGTTCAGTGCCCTTGAATTTCATGCAGGTATAGATGCCCAGTAATTAGTTTGGGAATTCACAACGATGGTGGTTACTTAACCTAAAATGGATTCATGTAGTTAGAAGAAAAACTCTCCAAATTTATGTTATTACTAAGCTATTTGTTTCCATTAAAATGTGATACATTCTTTCGCTCAAGGAAATTAAAATGACATTTTCATTTTAAGAAAAAAAAAATGACTTGGGTCTGGGTTTCCATTTTTGTAAACTCCAGATTTTTGCAGCACTCAACCTCAAACTATTCACTGTGTATTCTCTGCCTACGCCAACACGGAGTGTGACGTCTACGCAGAGATTTGCTCTGACAGCTTCATGGCGTGCATATATTTTGCTATGCGGAGAAAACAGTGTGCTCCCTCAGAGAATTTTGTGACTATCCAATGGGTTATCATGTATAAAGGGCCTGGCATGTGGTATGCGCTATGTAAGCTTTACTATTATTATTAATTATCAATATTATTATTCTCAATGAATTGGCCACAGCAAAGCTCAAAATAGCACAATGACTAGAACACAGGCAACTCTCTCTACACAGTATCACATAATACGGTGGAGCCGTCTTTTGCCCTCCTCAGGATTCACTTCTCTTCATCTGCAATGTGGCTGTATCATCGCAGGCCTTGGGGTTTGATAAAAATGGGGAGGCCACGAACAGTCTCCTTGTGACGCGGAGAACCTGACCTTCCGCTAACTAGTCACCTCATCCCACGTGTGAACCTGATAAAGGCAGAACGGCGACTGCACTAGCAGGCAACACGGTTTACGTAAAAAAGACACGGGATGAGAACCGGCCTCGGGGTTGCCAGGACAGTAAAGACCGCGTGGGGAGCCGTGTGTTTCGAGCTCTCCTGAGTGTATGGCTCTAGGACTGAGGGCGCTCCCTGCTGGGAGCCCGGGGTCCAGGCCTGTGGGACTGACCCAGGGGACACTGGTTCCCAGGGGGTCTGACGTACATTCTGAGCTGGGAGGGAGATGCCATGAGGATGCCATGGGCCAGCTGTGGTCCCTGGCTTGTGCTTGTCTGACAAGACGGGCGACATGTGTGGTCTGTATTAACCATGACTCTTATTTTCCCGTGCTTTGACATCTTGAGGGCTTGTGTGACCCTAGAGAGATGGTCTCTCCCAGGGCTGGTCCTCTGACGTCTTGGGGACCAGGGTGACCCTGGAGGGACGGTCTCTCCCAGGCCTGGTCCTCTGACATCTTGGGGACCAGGGTGACCCTGGAGAGACAGTCTCCCAGGGCCAGTCCTCTGACATCTTGGGGACCAGGGTGACCCTGGAGGGACGGTCTCTCCTGGGCCTAGTCCTCTGACATCTTGGTGACCTGGGTGACCTTGGAGGGACGGTCTCTCCCAGCGTTGGTCAACTCCTACAGAGAGTAAGCAAAAGCACACTTTTCAAATGCAAACTAATCCCCAGCCCACGCCATAACCCCCACCTTTATTACGTCCTCACACATGGGGCCACAGTCCCCCTGCCCCAGTATCCTCCCCAAGGCCAGATACTGAATGAGGCAGAACAATATTCTTCACGCAAGCCCATCCTCAGCCTGCTTAGCTGCCTTACCCATTCCTTCCTGTGGAAACCACAATAAAGGCTCCTGCCCACAGACGTCCCCTCCCTCCGCCTCCAGACCAACCCTGGTGCCTCCCCACGTGGGCCTGTATGGCCCTCTCTTGACAATCCTGAACACTTGTCAACAGCAGTTGCCTTCTGATCTCTTGGTCTTACTGCACCTCAAATCTCCCACCGGGACACTCTATTTTAAAACACAGCCTAGGCAGATGTTAGGAATGAGAACCCAAAGAGGTGCCCTGGTGGGCCCTGCGTGGCACAACTGCCCAGTTTCAATGAGATCTATACACACAACATTGCACCAGGCATAACTCCTGATTGACAGCAGTCTTCTAAAATATATACTCCATCCACTAGGGGAGAAGCAAGCTGACTGCCTGACATTCAGGCTTGCAAACATCTCACCAAACCCCCGAGAAGTGACTCTGAGCAACACACACAGTTCGACACTGTCTTTTGTTTGGAGCACAATTAAAATAAAACTCAAATCCACATGCATCTGGGTGCTACAGATGTGATTTCCACACTGTCCTCCCTGGAGGGCAGGACTGGAGGACGCTGCCGTCCCTTTTCAGGTGAAGAAGGACAATGGTCTTGACAGCCCAGGAGGTGGGTGGTCAGGAACAGCCTGCAACTCAGTCACTCCCAGCTGGCAGATTTCCATGGCTGGACAATGCTTTCACTATGCTTGCCTCCACTGAATCTGGTCATATGGAGAGCAGCCATGAACACGCAGGGTTTTGAAATGCAAATGCACGTGTCCCTTTTTGAAGACCCCTCCTCTGCTAGTAGGACACTTAAGACATACACTGTATCTGACCATCTTCGGAATTTATGATCCCATCTTAGTAACTGCCCTGTTTTGATGTCTCTCATAAAATCATGATGAGTAAAATACTGCCTAATACCAGAAAGCTGCGAATAATGTATTGCAGTAGTAGCAAAAAGACAATGGAACTTTCAGAAGCGATGTTCAAGCTGGGTTTAGGTACCAGGGCTGGTAAATAAGCACCAGGACGTTGAAATTGCCTGACTTCTTCAGGAGGGAGGTTTACGATGCAGACATGTGGTCAGAGGCTGGCGGTGGGGGCGGCTACACTGCAGATTAAGGTGTCCCCACGCTCAGCGGTCTGGGTGGTGGGGATCTGCAGCCTCCCAGAAAATGAGGAACTCTGGGCCCACAGGAAAAGGGAGGACGTGATTGATAGCTTGTTATCAGCCTCCTGCACAAAGCGCTGTGTGTAGGTCCTGTCATCAGGTCACATTCAGCTCTGTGGTTTCATGGCCAACATCCTTTTCTCGGTGTGAGCATAAGCTTGGGTCTTTAAAAGTGAAAACAGGTACCACATGGGGAAGGGAGCCGGGATTTTATAGTAACTATAAATAGAGTATATAACCTTTAAAAGCTGTGAGTCAGTACGTTGTACACCTGTAACTTATATAATATGGTACATCGATGACATCTGAATTTTTTAGAAAGATACGCATGAGAAAAAAAAAATGTAAATGGGAACAGCCAGACGACACAGGAGAGTTCTAACAGGGACGCAGAAGTACAGAGAATCGCTCTATACAGCTTCACGGGAGCCTTTCGCCTCTGCACAATTCACCATGTTCCGGGAGGCAGCGATTAGAACACCGTCTCGTGCTTAGGGGTAGTGAGGGAAGTTACAGGGACTGCACAGTGCTGGGAGGGAAGAGTTCGTCTGAGAAGAAAAAAACCCAAAAGGAGGCCTGTCACTAAGAGACGCCACTGCGTCGGGAATCCGGCGCCAGCTCCGGTCCGCCGTGCATCAGTGTGCGCGCTCACGCCGCAGGTGCTGCAGGCAGCGCTCCAGTTACATCCCTTGGCGACGCGGTCCTGGGACGCCCACCAGCCACGGGAAAGCCGGACACCTGCCGTGGCTGCTTCTCAGTGGCGCTCGTTTTTCATGTCACGTTTGCACGAGCAGTGATCAGCTGTGCAGGAGATCCGTCCCTAGGTCGGGCTCTGTCTGGTGTTTTTATCGTGATTAGACTGGAACTATGGGCATGGGAGGAAGATGACGCAGGTGTGTGGCCATGTTCGCCATGTGGCACCGAGAGTGTACACCATCAGCAACGACCTATTTTGTGGATGCC
Organism: Camelus ferus; assembly: GCF_009834535.1. Classification (NCBI taxonomy): domain Eukaryota; kingdom Metazoa; phylum Chordata; class Mammalia; order Artiodactyla; family Camelidae; genus Camelus; species Camelus ferus. The sequence continues at coordinate 8,148,953 of NC_045732.1, forward strand.
GACCCTGAACACCTGGCTGAGGTCGGGCTTTCCAGGTGTCCTATCACAAGGCTACCTCATTGTCCCCTTCCCACACAGTCTTCTCTGGAAGGAAGTCACTGCATGCAAACCACACGTAGGATGGAGGAGCTGTGCTCCAACCACTTGAGGGGCAGAGCTTCCACTTAAACTATCGTAACGTTTCTGCACAAGAGGGCTCCCCGTTCACCCCTCCTTCGTCTGTGAATTAATCCTGGAGGACCCAAGGCTCTACACATCCACCCAGGATAACACGGGGGGTATCTACCGATTTCCCCTCCTCCTTAGTTAAGACCACATACAAACTAAGAAGCATTTGTTTTGCGATCCAAAGCATGCAGTGGGTTCTCAACGCCGGAGGGAGCTCCAACATAACCAGCTCTCGGCTACTCGATTTTCAAAGACATCTAAACGCCCCTTTGAGGGGCGTCTCCAGAGAGCACAACGGCCAGTGAACGTGCAGGCTTGCATATCCTGACCCAGCTGATCAAGTGCCCGAAAGCCAGCGCGTGCCCACAGCGTCGCGAGGGAGGGCGCTGACGTCAGGGCGCTGGCCTGGACGCCCACTGCCGCTGCCCTTTGCCGTTTCAGCCCTCACGGGCCGACTGCGGTCTGCCCCGAGACTCGGTGCCGCCTCGTGGGGCAGAACAGGGCGCCCGTCTAGCGCTGCCGTGAAGGGGGGAGGAAGCGGTGCACGAGCCGTGCCCTGATGACACCTCTACTCAGTGTGCTTCGCTACTAGTTCTTCATCTTTACACGTCTTGACGAGTCTAGTTACTCACTTAACCACTGTTTTAATCACACGAGGAGCTTCACGTTTGTTCACGAACACAGGCAGAGGTCTGAGTCCATGCGTAGACACTGACCCGTGGAAGGAATGATACTGAAAGGCAGGCAAGCTGGAAATGCTGGGGCTATCTCCTGAGTTCCAGGACAAGCACAGTTTGGAAATTCTGCATCACAACATACGGATCACCTGATTTCAGCTTTTTGTGTTTTGATGTCCCATCAAAGTTATCTGTCACTGATGAGTGAAGACTGGGGTTAAAAATACGTAAGGGGACATACTGTTAACGACTTGAGTTATCGGTTAAATAGGAGAATTCTACTCGGATAAAGCAAAAACCAACGATGGATCTAGAAATACTTTTACTTCTACATGACGAGGTGTTAGCAAGCTTTCCACCCTGATTTACTTTCAAAGTCATAAAGTTTGCATGTAAACATAAAATTGCACACTGGACTGGTTTTCAAAACAACGTGAGATAAAGAACATGAGCAAGACTTAAAAATTATCAAAATGTGATGGGAAGAATTTAGTAGTTAGAATTCTACCGGACTAAAGAAGGGGTCCTAGTCACTCCAGAACAATATTTCAGGCAACTTTATTCTTCCTGAAAGGGCTCAGTACAGTAGACCATAAGGCAGGTAAAATTCATCTGTAGAAAGAAGTTGTTTAAATTATTTCACTTTTGAAAAGACACTGTCCAGCTATTTAGACCAATGAATACATCGACTAAGATAATATCGCCTTATGTTAACTATTTTTTCTCCTTTATGAAACAGAGATCAAGAAGAAGTGCTAGAAACATCATAAAACAGAAGAAATATAATGTAATCCCTTGTTTTTTAACAATTTTTTTTTTTTGGAATAGTTTCAGAAGGATAGGTGTTAATTCCTCTGTAAATGTTCGGGAGAATTCACCTGTGAAGCTACCTGGTCCTGGACTTCTGTTGGTTGAGGGTTTTGAAATTACAGATTTAATTTCCGTTTCTTCTTGGTTCGGTCTAGGAAGACTGTACCTTTCTTACCATAACCAGAAAAAAGATCTCACAGCAAACAGAAAATTACAGACCATAATATCACTCATGAACATAAGTGCAAAAATCTGCAACAGAAATACTAGCAAACCAAATCCAGCAATACATTAAAAGGATCATACACTATGATCAAGTGAGATTTACCCAAGGACGCAAGGATTTTTTCACTATCTGCAAATCAATCAATGTGATACACGACAGTAACAAACTGAAGAATTAAAACCATATGATCATCTCAGTAGATGTAGAGGAAGCTTTTCATAAAAGAAGAAGAAAGAAAGAAAAGAACGAAAAGAGAAAAGAAGGAAAACAACTCTCCAGACAGTGGGCACAGAGGGAACATATCCAACATAAAAAAAGGCCGTACACGACAAACCCACAGCTGACATCACACTCAACGGGGAAAAGCTGAAAGCACTCTCTCTAAGATCAGGAACAAGACCAGGATGCCCTCTCTCACCACTTTTATTCAACATAGTCTTGGAAGAGCTAGCCACAGCAATCAGAGAAGAAAAAGAAAAAAAGGGATCCAAATTGGAAAGGAAGAAGTAAAGAAGTCACTGTTGGAAGATGACATGATACTATACATAGGAAAATCTAAACCGCCACCAGAAGACTACTAGACCCCATCCGTGAATCCGGTAAAGGTGCAGCTGAATCACTGTGCTGTACTCCTGAAACTAACCCAACATTATAAATCTACTGTACTTCAATTAAAAGAAAAGAATTATTGTTTGAAGTAATTTTTGCCAAAGTCTACCCACCAGATTCATGATCATTACTCTGTAATTTAAAAGAGTAATAATTGTTCATGGATAAAGAAAATGTGGTACATATACTCGATGGAATACTACTCAGTCATAAAAAAAACAATGCTATTTTGCATTTTGCAAAAACATAGATGAACTTGGAGGGTATTATACTATGTGAAGTAAGTCAGAGAGAGAAAGATATCGGTATTTGTCTGATACCGCTTATGTGTAGAATCTAAAAAAACACAACAAACTAGTGAATATAACAAAACAGAAGCAGACTCACAGATACAGAGAACAAGCTAGTGGTGACCAGTGGGGAGAGGGAAGGGGGGAGGGCAGGACAGGGGGAGGGGATTAAGAGGTACAAACTATCAGATATAAAATGAGCTAAAAGGATACACTGTACAACACAAGGAAGACAGCCGATATTTTATAACAACTATAAACAGAGTGTAAGCTTTAAAATTGTGAATCACTGTATTGTATCCATGTAACTTATATAAAATCAACTACATCTCAATTTAAAAAAAAAGATTTAAAAAACTAATTTTGTTCATTTCATTCGACCAGCAGAGCTGGACCCCTGAAAACAAAGTATGGTGGACATCTAGCATGTCCAATAATTGGTGCGGAGTACCTTTTATAGAGGAGAGCTTTTACAAATGTAGAAAGAAGCTGCATGATGTTCAGAGACAGAAAATGCATGTGTTAATTCTTCCTAACGAGAGGATCTGTAATTTGCTGACACAGAGCCCTTATGAAGTAGGACTACCCTGCTGGTTTCGTCTGCAGGAGGAAGAGTTCGCTTGGACTGAAAGGAGGTCGCGCACACCAGTGAGGAAACCAGCACACAGTCTGTTCTTTCCACGGATGTGGGACGGTGCTGTGGGGCTGAGGGAGGATGCCTGATGCTATCAAAACCAATGGCAGGAACGTGGTGGGATTTCTCTGTCCTCAACTTTCCTTTGTCTTCCAGGATGAACTGAGACGAGGGCTTCCATCCCTCTTCTGCCATCATCTCTCCAGAACCCATCGCCCAATGCCATCGAGAGTCAATGAGACATCTAGGGAAGTGGATGGTGGCACTGGCCAGGGCTTGGAGCGGATGGGATGTTGGGTTTTCTTTGGATGGAGAGTGGGCAGGGCGGGGGTGGATCTGTTAAGGAAGTCATTGTGCTTGTTCAGATGTCAGCTCACTGCTCACATCTGAACCAAAACCTACACCACGGTAGGAAAGTTCACAGAAATTCAGTAAGAAATTGTTCATTTTCCAGAGAGTCCTCAGTGCCACTGACGTACAGTTAAGATGCTGATAAATCACAGCTGATTGAACGTTTCATTTTGCGTAATTAACAACTCTAATTTTCCCAGAACGTGGGAAAGTTCTAACAGTCTAGGTCGCTTCAAAAACAGCAAGACTGACCACATAAATATGGACAGTTTGCTCTTTCCTGTTTTAAGGGTCAGTGTGTAATGGCCGTCTTCCACCTAATTTTAGTCGCCCTGAACAAAACCCTATAGGAAGCAGCTTTTCTGACTGAGTTGAGTAATAAGTAAGTTTAATTATTTGGGGGTATTAAGGATATGTTGAGCACTTCTGTCAACTGAAAAATGAGATGTATGTGCACTGGCCTTATCAAAACGGATTTCTGTTTATACTAAATTAACTCAAAGATTCAAATTCTTGTCCAAAGGTACTAATTTACTGAATACATTAATGTCAGACCCCATTAAACAGGTCAGGCAGTGGACATCTATATACCACTTATGCAGAAAACTAAGTAATACTACTGAAAACAGAACTTATTTTAAAATTTTATTTCTTAAAGTAGAAATTTACCCAATAGCAATTAGTCAATAATTTTGCATATATCTGAACCAGAGCATAGCAAATAAAACTGATTAAATACGGTTTTATTGCTCACTTGCCTAGTAATTTAAAGTGTATATACTATTCAATGATTCAATAAAGGGTAAGTTTTAAAATGAAAACTCAGGGGTTTTAAGCTTTTTTAAAAGAGGAAGTTTCAACTTGCTCTTGTTTTTTTAATGTCTCTGAGATTTTTCTCAGCAGCGGCACAAATTCCATCACTATAATCATTGATATGAGACTCATTTTCTACAATCAGGATATAAAAGTTACTGGTCTGCTTGCTGAGACTCCAGTATTGCAGTCATGATCCAACTAAAACTCATTCATCTTTACAAATCAACATTATCTTCCTCCAACTACAGAATGAGGGTGGTGCACGAAATGATCTCTAAAGTGCCCTCCATTTCTAAAACTCCTTTACAGAGTTGAGGCACAGAGGCATTCCTTATGTTTAAGGAAAACAGATTTCTCCAGTCCTGAGCTGACCTTGACTTGGCTATTAAAATGCACCAGAGTCGTCGATGCGTTCACCGTGTGAAAATGTGAATTGAAGGTACTTAATTAATCTAAACTAAACAACCTCAATGAATCAGAAGTAAATAATGAAGTCAGAGCGTTCTTTCCATCAAGAAGGAATATTCATTCCAATAAGTACTCAGGAGGGTCTGAGCTTTCTCATCGACTGCCCACCACTCCTGCTCCCATCCACCGGGGCTCCTCTGCACGACCTAAACTACCACCTCCATCAACCCAGGCTGGCTCCCGTGAGGTTTTGGCCAAGGAAACAGGAGCTGCCCTGGGCACTCCTAGGAAGAAAGGTTCCCCTGCAGGGCAACAGAAGCTTAACTCCCTCACAAGAGAAGCTAGACACTCACTCTGAAGCTAAGGCACATTTTCAAAACCTGATGGCACTTCCTTTTCCAGCAGCACCTCTCCCCTGCAACTTGACCTGGTGAAGACAGGCCCTGCCGCCGGCTGCGTCCTGACGGTAGACTGTCAAGGAAGACGGATGCTAAGGCGTCAACAGAAAACCCAGCACCAAGACTCTCAAGCTCTGGGACCAACAGGACAGGAAAGTCTTGATTTCCCGACAATGTGCCCTTGAGCATTTGAACGTTCCACGGCGAGGACTCGCATCCACAACGGGTGGATGCCAGCCTATCTTGTAGACACCCTGAGTGCTGCCTTAAGCAACTGAAGAAAGGCTTTCAGGTCCTCAGGAGCTGCAGCAGATAAAGGTGCCAGCAGATAAATCAGGCTGTCCGTCAAGGGAGGGGACAGGATGTCAGAGCCAAGCAGAAAAGCAGGCAGATAGGCAAGAAAAAGCAGCAGCAGGCAACAGACACAGGAGAGAGAGACGATTACCTGCCTGCCTCTCATGGCCACCCCTGTGGGTAACATGACCCACATCTGTCTTCACAGCTCAGGGAGCCACAGTCAACACCCTGCATCACCTCCCGGATCACCCCACATCCAAGCCACAAACTCTGCATTTCACGAGCTACTGAGTGGACCATACCAATGCCAGAGATGATGCAACTAGGTATTTTTAAACCTAATAAAGGTAGCATTACTTTAATATAAACACGTCAATAAATGTATTAATTACATATGATTACACATTATTCATATACTAACATAATTAATAACTTCAAAAGTCAACTGTTATAAAGCTCAGCTTCCAGAGAACCACTTGGCACTGTTAACACACACTTTCATTACTTTTTCAACTAAATTTTTAAAGTTTTAAGCATTCATGAGCCACATTTGTAATTTTACATGAAATACTACATTTCTTTCTGACTGAAAAGTATTCCATACTCATGGTAGAAATGGTAAACAATATGGAATATTACCAGAAATAAGGCAGCACACTTCAAAATTATAAACTAATCAACATGTCAAAGACATATAATAATAATAAAGCTTATGTACCTAATAATAGGATAGCAAAATACATAAGGCAAACACTGATGGAGAAATGGGCAAATTCATAATCACTGTTGTACATTTTAATCATATTGTTTCAGTATCAGAAAGAGTATTTTAAAAAAGAGTTCAAAAATTTGAATAGCTTATCAGCCAGTTGGACTTAACAGACCCATACAGAAAATGATGGTGCAGAATTCACGTTTCTCGCAAGGGTCCACTGTACATTCAGAAGATAGAACATCTGGCTGTGACTCAGTAGGATTATGGTATATGTGACCCCTTTCCTCTCAGCAGCTCAAGGAAGCAACCCTGATTATATCAACCATGGTCACATGCTCTTTGACCCCCATCTTCAGCCCAGCTTACCTATAACAAGTCCCTTTTTTTCCCCCCATTTCTATACAGTTTGAACTCAAAAGGAAGATTTCTACTTATGCTTATTCTAGGTTCATGATCCTGAAGGAACTTCCACTTTTAACATTTAAAACTTCAATCCATTTATATTTTGGATATGTCAGTATGACTTAAGTATTAAAACAGAAGGTTCATTTTTCCAAAGTAATTTCATTTCTTTAGATCTGTATTAAAATAATAAAATAAAGAAACCCTTTACATCATTCTGTTATATTTTCTTGATCAGATAGTAAGACTTCTGGATTTTTTCTCAAATCAGTCTCTCTGGAATATTTCTGAACTGTGACCAACCAGAAGACGAATCTTTATTTTAGCGGTCTGCATGCAGACAGTCAGTTTGACAGTGGTCATCCTCTCTGTGGGCTGTGAGTCAGTTCATGACTAAATGCGCGGTATGTTTTAAAAACGGGTCATCGCTCTGAGCCAATGCATCATGGACATCAGTGGTGGTCATCCTTCCATTGCCAAGAAATAGCATGTATCTGTTTAATTCACTCTTTAACAACTGCTTGACATATTTAGGGACTTGATTACTGAGCTGCAGTCAATGATTTTACAGAATGACAGCCAGCTCTGGGAAAAGCAGAGAGCTCTGTTCTAGGCAACAAACAGTCTTCCTTCGCGACAGAACAGCACCTGTTACTAAGTTCAATTCATTTGCTAGCAGCTCTTCCTCCTTTCTCCTTGAACTCAAGTTTATCATTAGAAATAGTAATTAATTTAAATTTAAAGATGTGAAGTAGTCATTTTAATTTAAAGATGTCTTTTTTTGCAAGAGTGATTTTTTCACTCTTAATGTTTTTGAAGATAAGAAGCTATCATTTAAAATGACGGTGTCTGCTACCATAGTGTCATGTCTTAAAATGTTAGAACCCCACTTCTTCTTACACTGTTTTCTGTATGAATTGAAAAACATCAAGCTATATTAAAATACATTTTTACAAACAGGGCTCTGCGTAGAAATACATGTATGTTCGCACATATATTTCTGTTCATGAATTCTCTCCTAGTAAAGTAATGGAGGTTGCTTCCACTGCCTTTCATCACAAGGGAATTTCAACTCAATACAAAAATGGTCGAACCTGGGAAAACTGTGGATCACGTCCTGGCGTGGAAAATGTGTCTTTCAGAAATATCTCAATAAGCGAACTGTTGATGAATAAAAACATGTGGAAAAACTAAAAGGGAAAAAGCAAGACATTCTAAGGACCTGCACACAACCGAGCCAGAAGGCACCGTGGTGAAAACAACTCAAGATACTTGTCAAGGAGGTTAACAGGGCTGAAGTTTCCCGGGTGTGCCTGGGCAGCTGTCCCCACGAGGGAAGGGCTTAGTCCCACAAGACGGCCGTCACTTCAAGGGTAAAATGCAGGACCCAGGTTGTCCCCTGTGCTCCTGGCAGACTGGCCATGGCTCAGGGTTCCACCAAGCCCTCCCTGGTTCAGTCATTTGCTAGAAGAGCCTACAGGACTCAGGGAAAGAAAGAGGGACTTTGTTTTGCCAGTCTATTCTGTAGCGCAGGGCATGGGGTTGGGGGGGGGGGCAGGTGAGGAAGGGTCCGAGGTCCGAGGGTGGGAGCTGGGGTGCACCACGATCCCGACACGTGGACGTGCTCACCAACCCGGAAGCCCTCTGAACTCCCTTCCACTGAGGGGGCCTCAGCAAGGCATGGCCCGCCAGTAGCTCAGCCCCCAGCCCCCACCCTCCCCGGACAATGGGGAGCTCCAAGCTTCTAACTCTGGTTTGGTCTTTCTGGTCACCAGCCCCCATCCCAGAGTCCCCTCAATAGAACAAGACACTCCTATCACCCAAGAAATGCCAAGGGGTTAAGAAGCCCTGTGTCTGGGACAGCGCCAAAAACCCTGTAAGTAGTGGGACCAAAGATGCTCCCACGGGTCTCATCGCTGAGGAAATATCAAGGGACTCAGAAGCTCTGGTCAGGCACCTGGGGTGAGGCCAGTATATCTCTCTTCTATTATTTCACAACAGATGTCCGGAGTCTCTTAAACTTTTTTTTAATACTCCCTTAAGATTTTCAAATCCAGATGGAATTGTATGTAATATCTTCAACACTCCCTTAAATGTCCCATTCCACTCCCCGGGTTAAATAACAGCATTAAAGACACCTGGGTTGCCAGTCACCTGGAAGTCCTATGTTGTCGTTTGTAACAGCCCAGGGAATGCTCCTCTCTTAGACTGTCACTTCATTCACCCTAGAGGCACACTTGAGGGGAACACTACGGCTGCACTTAAAGGACCCCCAAGCAATTGATGAGAAGCTACTAAGCCATGGAAGCACCCCTAATTATCACTACAGCAGCAGCAGAGCTCTCCCCACTGCTTCACCGGCTCGGCTCCCAGCGACTCAATCTTGTCAAACCGATCATGTGTAAGCACGTAGATTAAAATAAAGTCACATCCATGTCTCTGAGACGTAACCAAAATTAGGTAGATCATCTTCCAGGCTCCATGCAAACAGCTAAATGATTAATGTTACTCAACATTAGATGATATAAAATCCAGAAGTGCATCCCCACGCACACACACACACCCACCCACACACACACACCCACCACACACACACACACACACACACACACACAATCCCATAAATTATCAATGCCTGCCACTTACACGTATCACAAGATTTTTAAAAACTCCTGAGTGAAATGAGTCTGCATCAACTGTACTTTGGGCTATAGAATGAAACAGTACTTTTTTTAAGTCAATTATAATATTAAATACTATTTCGGTGACACAGATTGGAATTTGCGCAAAAAGAAAATAGAAGCATAGTGTTGAAGAGACACTGGAAACCACAGACGGAAGGATGACTCATCAATTTTGAGAAGGGCTGCTGTTCGCTTTCCTACAGTGCCGCAGAGGTCAATTAGAGCATCCATTCACGTCCGGGATTCTGTGGCAACACGGAGCACACATCACTCTCATTTCAGCGTTCCCAGGATCTATGCTGACCCTGAGCCTGTGTGCCTACAGTGGACCAATCAACACACTGACCATCACCGCAGGCACTCGAGAGCCCTGAAGGAAGTGACTGGCAAAAAGGGACCAGCTCAAAGAAGGAGGGGGCTAACTGTGCATTACGGAACCTCCGTGAATCGTTGGCTTGGCTACTCTCTGTACTGCTTTTCCAACTTCTTACATGGCATCCAACTGACATGAACGGCCAGTCTCTGCAACACCTCCACCACTAGCTTTCTTAGCACAGATTCACATATCCTCTGTCCGCGTGCTTGGTGCATGGTGGCAATAATGAACAAAGACAGAAGCATGAATCTCCCCCTGCTATTCCCGGTTCTTATGATGTCCACCCCACCTACACACACACACACACACACACACACAAGCAAGGAAGAATATTAATGCAAAGTGCAAGACCAAGAAAACTGTAGCTGTATGATTTTGGATTAAATTGTGCCACTCCCCAGCTCAAAAAAGAATTCCTATGTTGAAGTTCTAATCCCCAGGGCCTCAGAATGGGACCATGTTTGGAAACGGGGTTCTTTTAAAAAGGTAATTAAAGTACAATGAGGTCAGGAGGGTGGGTCCTTATCCCATAGCACGGGTGCACTTATCAGAAGAGGAGATGAGGACCCAGACACACACAGAGGGACGACCACAAGAGGACACAGGGAGGAGACGGCCGTCTACACGCCAAGGAGAGAGGACTCAGGAGACACCAGCCCTGCTGATACCCTGACCTCAGATTCCAGCCTCCAGGACGAGGAGTCATAAATGCCTGCTGTTTAAGCCCGTCAGTCCATGGTGTTTTGTGACTACAGCCCAAGGACACTATAACGAAATTCTTTACATAACCACATACAGTCAGTTCTCATCACTCATAGTTGTGATGCTCTGTAACGTTGCTGAGAATTAGTGAATACTTAACCGTTCTCCCCGGGGAAATACAGGCTTAGGTTCCCATGAACTTCTGGGCACCCCATTTGCATAAACCAATCAATACATAAGCTTGTTTCCTGTGCGTTTCGGTTTAAAGACACCTTTCAGAACACATGTTGTTCATTCATCCACACTGACTCACAGGCTTTAACTCACTCACGCCTGAACAAAGCTTATCTCACACATGTATCTTCTCCGTGAAGCACATCACAGCCTTCCCGTGCTTAGGACACCAGACAGCTCATCAGCACTAGGTTGGGGAGGGAGCACTTTCAAAAGCAAAACCACCAGCAAAAAGCACAGGGACAGGAAATACACAGCACTCTGGCCAGACCACGAGAAGGAGACTTTATAGTAGGACAACTTACACAAGAAGTCAGGGGGTGACTTTGTCCCACCTCATCTGGAAACCTGCGTGACAGGTGACAGATCTCTCCCTGCTCAGGGAATGTCTAAGAATGACCTCAAAAGGGCAAGTATTGACTAGGGGTCACAAATGAATTCTAGCGAGTTGGTGAGTTTGCAAATACGGATTCAGTAAATAAAGAAGATTTAGGGTGGGTGAGTAGACAGAAAGGATGGATGGATGGACGGATGGAAAGATAAGACAGGATGGATGGTTGAACAGATGGACAGACAGACACACAGATAGATAACATACATAGATGGATAAATAGATAATAGATATAATGATATGATGTATGGATGGATAGATAGTTGAATAGTTGATAGAGAAACACAGAAATAGACACAGTATAGATAGATACAGATATAGGTACATATAGAAAGACTATATGTGGTGAATATACAGAAAGAATTCGTAGACATAGAGGATATAGCTAGCTCTGTCAGTCTGTCTGATCTATCCATCCATGCATCCATCTATCCATCTGGTCTGTCTGTCTATCGACCTAACTAGTGTATGTATCTGCCTGTCTATCTACTTCTACATATCTTACCATAGCTACTAGCTACCTGTTTCTCAGTTGCAAAATAATTTTGAGACCCAAAGATTTAAAAATTTGATACTAGAAATAACTCTCTCTGAATAACGGCAAATCACAACTCTGACACTTTTGATTTCCAATTTTACCAAAACCACCCTGAATTTATTTTCATAATTTTCAGCTGAAATTCCACTGGTTTGGGTACAAGTGGATCAAAGAATGCACCTATGTGGAGAAGACTTGCAGAGAGGTAGTTCTGATTTGATGCACTGTCATTTCCTCATGTGTGGGAGATTTGAGGAACTTGTTTGTGTGTTTTGTTTGTTTCGTTTGTCCTTCCCCTCCCGGATGCATTTGTGTCACCTAAGTAGAGTGGTATTTTTATTCTATGAGTAAACGCCCCATCTAGACAGCGACTCTGCTGCACCTTGAGATGGAGCGGTCTTCCTTTCATCAGCTGTTTTCCCCCCAATTCTCTTGAGAGGGTGAAAGCAAGCACCACCTGGGCGTAATTAACATTCACAAGGTTACAGACAAAAACATATGCAGAAACGGACGGCTCGGGTTTCCGCACATCTTGGAAAAGTAAAACAAGCATCTACGTTTGGACTTTAACATCATCAGAAGCACTGAAGAGGTGGCTTGCTAATGACAGCGTGTTGTTACAGGCCATCGCTAATAGCAGGACAGAAAGGGATTCACACTTGGGGACCACTGACAGCCCCACTGGTTCTGGCAGATTTACAGGGGGTGGCGTCAGAGGAAATGAGAAATGGGAGAAGTCATGCTTTGTCCAAACGGCACCAACAGTGATTCAGACTAGCCATGCCCACAGGAATATACATAAGGCCCTAACCCTTCTTGGAATGACACTCTCCCGAGCCACCTCCTTCCAGAAATTTTTCCGCTCAGCAATGGGGTGTGAGCTGTTCTCATGATGCACAGAAATCTCTAAAGTGAGTCCTGTGACCCCCAGCACTGCACAGTGAGGACACGATCGTGGGCGCAGATGGAGACAGGAAACAGGAGACTCCTACGATGGGGCTACGTACCGCCACCCACTGGAGAGTGAACAAACTGAACTAATTCATGAGAATATGCGCATGTGCCTGCTCACTCCCTCTCTCTCCACGCATCCTTCCTTCCTTTAACTGCAATGCCCAGTCTTCCAATTCACCCTCATACTCTGCCTTATTCTCCCAGCCGTGGAAGCTAGTTCAGGAACTTCATAATCCTTTGCCTGACTCAATTTCCCAGCTTGCCACCGACCAACTCCCACAAGTATTAGGTTTCTGGCACTTCCATTCATTAAAAAAAAATCTTGGAGAACTGGTGACTGATGACTCCACGTAATTTTCCAGATCCTGAACAGAGCAGTTCATAACCAAGAACTGGAGTGGGAGGGTGTAGCTCAGTGGTAGAGCACATGCTTAGCATACACGAGGTCCTGGGTTCGATTCCCCAGTACCTCCTCTAAAACTTAAGTAGACCTGATTACCTCCCTTCCAAAAAAAAAAATCATAAAAAAGAAAAGTAAAAATTGGTCACGGTCGATGGCTGGCGGCTCTTAAAACCCTCTCTGATGGATACACAGTTGGCCAACAAATGGTAGCTTCATTTTCTTAAAAAAGGAAAGAAAAGGAAAGGGAAAAGTGACCCCAATTTTTAAGTCCCCCAAAGAACAATAAGATAACTTTATATATTATTGGGGTTAATCACTAAACCAGCAGAGTTTGTCTCAGCAGCGTACCTCAGAGAACTAAGTTTTGAAAAACCAGTCAGTAGTTGAAAAGTCATTTCCCAAATCCCAATATTTTACAAGTGGGCTTGTGCCCCAGTTTTTAATTAAAACGAAGTTTTCCCGGAGGCATTTCTTATTCATTAGATGTGAGTCCTCGCTCTAAAGCACCGTAATGAGGAGGCAGGAGGGGACAGCAAGCCCTGTTCTGTGCTTGCCCGGGAGCCATCTCAACGCCTTCGCCTTTATATTATTTGAAACGCAGGAGCGAGAGCAACGCTGTAACTCAGCCCACCTCTGAGGGCAGCCTGAGCGGACTGACGTCCAGGTCTGTTCAGGTGCTGCTGCTGGTGGCAGAGGAGGACAGTGGGCCGTGGGCAATGTGTCCATCAGGGGCTGTCCAGCCAGGAAGCCGGGTGACAGGAGGATGGGAACGAGAGGACAGAACACTGGGCCAATTAAGTACCAGGGACGGTCAAGCAGTAACAGCACAGGGGCCAAGAACTCGTCAGTCGCGCATTTGGTCCGAGGAGGTTCTGGTGTAAACCTCATGTCAAACGTGAGTTGCAAAGATAATAAGAGAAAATAAAAAAATAAATTAAAAAAAAAGTTTCGCCTTGGATGACTGAAGGTGTCAAATGAGGAAACCTTGATAAATTAGGAGCTTGGGAGTAACAGACACACACGAGTACATATAGAACAGACAAACGACAGGGTCCTTACCGCACAGCCCAGGGAACTGTATTCAACACCTTGCAATACGCTGTGATGGGAAAGACTCTGAGGAACAGTATCTATGTATATGCATCACGGAACTGCTGTGCCGTACACGTCAAACTAACACAGCATTGTAAATCTACTGTGCTTCAATCAAAAAGAAAAAGAAAGGGAACTTGAGTGATGCAACAGAGGACACGTCTTCCACTCGCCCCTGAGGGGTAAACTGACCCACCTGGGAACCACTCTCAGTGCAAAGACGAAGCCCGAAGCTTTCCATCTGTGGGATACACGACAACTTGTAATTCTAGGCCATGCACTGTCTACTGTTGTATCTAGACCTGATGTTCTGTGGCTCCGTGGCGGGGTCTGTGTCTGCTGTCATACATACACTTGGTATTCCGTGAGCATACACGTCTAACAGCGTGTCTCCTAATACAGTTCATCTACCAGGAACTCCTGGTTATTTCCCTTGATACTCAAACTTCTAAAGTAATGTCATTTCTGAAGCAAATTCTTGTTGAAAACCCAAGTTTCTCTCCGTAATTTGTAGAGTATCCCATTTACAATGTGTCTGCAGCTCATCCTTTTCTGTCTCCTGCCCCATATATTTTTACATATATATGGAGGCTATTTTTTTTTTAATTTGGAGGGAGAAAATTGATATTTTTATCAGAATGCTCACTATTTGAGAACATCCTTGGTGACTTCTGAGACGAGAACCAAAATGGTTTGTCCAGCTTCATGGACTCAATTGTGTCTTCTCCCCTCCTCTCCCAAAATTCCTATGTTGAAGCCCTAACCCCCAGGACCTCAGAATGGAACTGCATTAGGAGGTGGGGGGTCTTTAAAAACGTGATGAAGGTAAAATGAGGTCAGTAAGGTGGGCTCTAATCCCATAGGACCTGTGTCCTTATGAGAAGAGATGAAGACACCGACACACACTGAGGGACGACCACGGAAGGACACAGGGAGGAGACGGCTGTCTGCACACCAAGGGGAGAGGGCTCAGGAGACCCCAGCCCTGCTCACACCCTGATCTCAGATCCTAGCGTCCAGGACTAGGAGACATAAATGTCTGTTGATTAAGCCCTCCAGTCTATGATATGGTATTTTCTTATAGCAACCCAAGTAGACAAATACACCCATGTTCTGCATTATCAATGCTTTTTGATAAATAATCGTGGCTTAACTTGAAATAAAACAAAACAGCAGACAAAAAAGAGTATGACATTTTAACTGAAATATGTATGTCACATCCATCACCGATTCTTACAGAACGAATGAAACACAGGAATAGAGAGTTAGTGTTGTTCATGTTATGTTAAATTTAAATTTATGTACATGAATTCATGATCCCAGGAGACACCTGAAAACACTCTTCCGTCACATTCACAACCATAAAAGCGTTCGCACAGACGGTTATCGTATTTTTAAGGTAACGCTGTTGGTATTTCCATAACATCCGTTATTAATCATGTTTAAATTCGGTTCTTGTCTTTAGTTATCTCAGAATCCAGCTGACAGAATGCCAGACAATTGTATTTCAACACTATTAACAGAAAAAGACTTGAGCTAAATACTGAAACAAAACCTGCAATGACTTCAAGTCTTTCTGTGTCTATGAGTTCTGCCCGTTATCAGTTTAGAAAACAAACGTCCATGCGTGTTGTGGATTTCGTGTACACTCATCAGCTGCTCGCCACAGTCAGTCAATAGAGAATTCTCTTCACCTTGAAACATGCAGACTTTCCTGGGGGACGGTCCTCACATCCTCAGGAAAATAGGACGATTTATAGGAACTTAACCTAGTGTTTATTATCTGGTATTTATTTTATAAGCAAAATTAAAAATCAAGTATTTTCCTAAATGTTCATGGAGTGCTAAATTCTACCATAAGCCATATGAAATAATATACAGCCAGAATGGAGGGGCAGGAGAGGGGACAAAGAATTGCCAAGTCGTAATCCTAGAGATTTTCCACTTGGGGACTCGAAGCAGTAGAGAAGCGGTTAACCGGGAGCTGTGAATACCTATCGGATTACCGGGTCAAGAGTACTTCATAACCTAGTTAAAGAGAGGAAAGCAAACTCAAGTCTACGTATTTGATCAAGATGCAGAATCTGGTCTACTTCTTGGCACACAGGAGAGAAAGGCACACCAGTCAGCTGGTAAACGAGACAGAGATGTCAACTGAGGTAGCATATAATGCCGCGTGGACCTGGGGGGGGGGGGCACCACACAGGGGTTTTCTGTTTTCTGAAGGGACGCTCCCTCTAGGCCGTGAGTACGCATCCTCACGTGAGTTCACAGACTGAATTAATGCTAATTAACCCCTTCGCTCACTGTCACGGGGCAGAGATTCACAGGGAATCTCAGAGGAGAGTGAATCAATCAATCAATCACCTGAGTGCTTGGAAGAAGATAACCACTTACGTTTCGCTGAAATCAATGTTCGGTTTTAACTGAGGTCATAGTGAATTGAAAAGCGTTGGTCTTCTGTGGGCTGTGGGCTGTGAAGACCGCCCTCGGGTTTGATGACTTCCTGGAAGGACTCAGGGCGACCAGAATAATTCTATTCTCCTGGCTGTGGTTGATGGCCGAGAAAGGATACAGATGGGAGAGAACAAAGGAGAATGACAGGGAGGTGGGGGTCCCGGAGCAATCAGGTGCTGGTGTATGGATGCGGCTTCGTTCTTCCAGGAACCGCACAGGGACCACACTTACGGAGGGCGCTCAGCCCTCCAAATCTGCGGACTCCAGATCCACGGAGTCCGCCAACCAGTAAATGGAGTTTATTTTTGTGCGTGGTGTGGCGTGTGGCTGCCCAGTTTTCCCACGTAGGTGTTCCTTGTGATGCAATGGTAAATGCAATCATTTCTTTAATTTCCCTTTCTGGTATGTCCTTGTTAGTGTGCAGAAATGCAGCCGATTTCCATATATTAGTCTGGGTGAGGCGGGGGCTCTGGCACGTCAGCCACGAGCCCACCGAGCAGCGGAGCTGGAGACGCCTAGCGCTGCATTCTGGGACGGCGCCTCGCGGCCTCCTGGTCCTCTGAGTGGACTCCCAAACCAACACTTCAGGGTCCTGCACCAGGCACAGCTGTAGACTTTGGACTGGATTCTTTCCCTTTCAGACCTCTTTTTGGCTGCACGTTCTGAGTCTAATTCTGAGTCTGGGAGCTGGACTGCTTGGCCCAACCCAACAGGCAGGAGATGGGGTGCATGGCGATGTGGTTACAGGCTGCCCTGGAAGGCTTGTGCAGCCTCAGCGTCGTGCTCAGGGGTCCCCTTGCACAGAGTCCCTCAGGCCCTGCCTGCCTCAGACAGCGCGCGGCTGATTTAAATACCGATGGTGACAAGCCAGTGACACAGAAAAGGGAAGTGGGCCGAGCGGTGACGGGGAGGAGTGAGGACTGTGGCGGACGGGGGAGCCTGGGTCCTGTCTCGAGGGGACGCCAGCTGAGGAGAGCCAGCCCGCTGGCACCACATCAGAACCCGGCCTCCCGCTGCTACACCTTCTGACTTGGCAGGAGCCGGGACCCCAAGGGCTGCTTCTCACGCAGGGTGAGGCAGTAAATACTCTCAAAAGTCGTCAAGGGTTTTCAACATCTCTTTAGGCTGAATGTGGCTCACAACACTATTCTGACTTCTAGACTATGACAAATTGAGCAGGGAATTCAGCTTTTTGGCTACTCACAACCATTCATCAATACAGACATATCTTGTAACAGAGGCTTTTGATCTTCCTGCCCAGTCTGAGTTTACTTATGTCTTTAAGTAGCAGATAATGATTCAACAACAGGTGTCTGAATGTTCAGTACAACAGGACTGGCGGTTCTGTGCCAAGGTTGGTGCAGAAATGGGTTTCGATCTGTATGTTCTCTACTGGGTTCTGTGCTTTCCTGCTTTCTTCCGGCTCCAGCCGTTACTTTAAAGACGAGAATCCAAGGATATTAGTGGCTATGGTATTAAGACAGATCTGACCTTTCTAATCAGCACAACTGGGAAATGAGGAGTGAACACCACTGGATGAACAGCAATGAGTCAATCTAGCGAGATGATGTGACTCTAAACTTTAGAGGGTGCCTTTCTTTCTCCAGGTATCATGTCGAGTCATTCTCCAAAAACAGAGAAGAAAAACGTAAGCACAAGGCAACAGACAAACATCAGAGCCCCAGTTACCAGCAACGTCGCACTAAAGCCAAGTAACTCTTCACGGATGATTAGCTAAGATGTGAAGACGATGACACAACACTGTAAACCGACTACACTTCAATAAAATACACATACATTAAAAATAAAAAAAGATTTGAAGACGTCCTTGCTGATACGTCAGGACTGTGTAACACCCAACAACACACATCTCAGCATGAACGGGTCATTTTATCAACGTTTCTTAAATCAAGGCCCAGCTGAATCTTCAACAACTCCGAATGTGCAGATTGTCTCACCACTGGAACTCATTCTCGTGGTCTAGCCTGCATTTTCCCCTTTTGCAGGTGCAAACACACCAGACTTACAAAGGACAGAAGCGCACCTTCTAAGAAGCTACAATGTAACCACGGGAGTGACCCCTCCGGGTGAGGAGAGGCCGGGACGGAGCTCGGCAGCACGTGAGGAGGGCTTCAGCCAGGAAGACCCCGCACCGGGCGGGGGCCCCCGGGTCCGGGTGTTCTGACTGCCTTGATGCCGGCTAACCCGGGCGCTGAGGGATGTCCGGGACCGGCCATCGGGTCCTGGAGGCCTGCTGGTGGCCCTGACGCTGTGCTGTGCTAGAACACGCCGTAACTGCAGGCGGCAGCTGCCCCCTACCCGCAGGCATCCTGAATCCAGCAGCAGGCTTCCCGGGGCACCTTCCTTCCCAGCACTTACCCTGCATTTTGGGCACCACATTCCCATTATTTTCAAACTGTCGCCAGACACCACGTGGGACTCACTCTTCCTCTACGGACGTACACTTGACCCTACTTTGCCCCGCGCCAGGCTGTCCTTTATCTGTCACGGCCCCGTGATTGCTGTCTTCCAATTGTTCTGGTTCCAAGGACTTTTTCAAACACGTCTTGTGAACTAAGGTCGCCTGTCCCTTGTCATGCTAGAAGGTTCTACATCCTGTTCAACCACACCTGCATCTCTCTTGCAGCTGGCTGGCCAGACACAATGAATTTGTTGATGACTTTAATACACCTGCTGCTTCCCCACTCACAGTAAACTGACTGGAGTCTCCTTCTGTGACCAAACCATAGACTTGGTCTACCGACATCCACTCGGGCCAGGCTCCAGCCACGCCCTCACGCTTAGTTCCCTCTCTCAGATCCGCGCTGCTCAGGTTTACCTACAGCCCATCCCTCAACGGACAGAGCCCACCTGGTGAGACGTTCTCGGATCTCCAGTATCTGAGGACACAGCACGGCTGCCTCGATCTGCCCTCTATTCTACCTCTATCTTGCTGGACGTACGGTCATACTCTTGATTAAGATGTCCCTTTCCAACTCCAGAGAGTGAATCCAGTAAGTGTTAGACTGTGCTATCTATCTGCGACATCCACAGAACTCTGGAGGCCACCAGAGGACGGAGGGCAGACATCTAATCGATACAGAGTTTCACTTCTGTCTGATGAGTTCTGGACATGGATGGTGGCGATGGTTGCAACCAGAGTGTGAATGTCATTAATGCCACTGTACCGTCTTCTTCCAACAGTTTAAAGTGATAACATGGATATATTTACCATAATTTAGGGGGAAAAAAGAGAGAGAGCGGCCCCTAGGCATCCGGAGCCTGAGGCTGGGAGCCCCACACAGTCATCTGTCTGCGACTGTTTGCAGCAGAAATGACCAGGCTTGAAATGAGTCAGGCACAGAAGGGGTTGGAGCCACAATGAGACGTAAAAATAGGTACTCGGAAAAGGAGAGGATGTATTTCTACACTGAAGGTAACCTAAAAGAAGACTTTCTATTCAGAGAAAAGCTTCCCACTTCCCTCTCCACTAGACGCTAAAAAGGTCATGCTTGTGAAATGAAAACGCCTCATTAGCGTCTGACTGCTGACGCACTGACGGTAATGCCGCTGCACCACTGCTCTGGAGCAGGATCATCCAACGTGCTCAAGTTTTAGCAAACCTGTGACCACTGACCTGAAAACACTGCTTAATGAGAACGTTAACCTAAAACAGACGTTAAGGAAATTATATGGGGAGAACATAAAAACATTTCTTTTTGTATTACAGCAGAAGATGGGTGAACCCATTAGGTGAGACCTGCAGTGTGTAACCTTCGGTGTTTGGTCAAATGCAGGGTTCTGTGGGCTGCGTGCCTTCTGCACTGGGAGATTTTACGAGTGCAGCAGGGAGCAAACTAAGCCTCTGTTTCTAAGTGAAGGAAGCCAGAAAGAGAAAGGAAAATACCACACAGTATCGCTAATATGTGGAATCTCCAAAAAAAAGACAGAGATGAACTTATTTACAAAACAGAAACAGACTCACAGACACAGAAAACAAACTTTCGGTTACTGGGCGGAAGTGGGTGGGAAGAGATAAAGTGGGAGGTCGAGATTTGCACCTCTTGAGAAGTGATGGAAATGTTAGCTCTCTCTTTTGTTTAATTTATGCATTTATTTTATAATATCATATTTTTAAATGAATTATAGTTGATGTACAATATTATATGTCACAGGTATACAGTGTAGCGACTCACAAGTTTTAAAGGTTATCCTCCATGTACAGTTACTATAAAAGCTTGGCCCTGTTCCCCGTGTTGCACAGCACATCCTTGTAGCTCATTTTACACCTGATGGTTTGTATCTCTTAATCCTCCATCTCCACCTTGTCCCTCCCCCTCTCCCTCCCCAACAGGTCACCACTAGTTCTCTCTCTACATCTGTGAGTCTGTTTCTTTTCTCTTATACTCACTAGTTTGTTGTATTTTTTTAGATTCCACATGTAAGTGACATCTTATAGTACCTGTCTTTCTCTGTCTGACTTACGTCACTCAGCACAGTGCCCTCCAAGTCCATCCACTGCCGTACACCAGAAATTAATACAACATTTTAAATCTACTGTACTTCAATTAAAAAGCAAATAAACAACCCACTTAAAATTTGGGCAGAAGCGCCAAACAGACATTTTTCCAAATGAGGAAATGCAGACGGCCAACAGGAACATAAAAAGTTGCTCAACATCGCTAACGTCAGGGAAACGCAAATCAAAGTCACAAGGCACCATCTCACACCTGTCACGTTGCTCGACCTTGGAGAGGTGGCCCTCTGCGGGAGATGTCCTGTGTGTCCCAGCAGCGCACTCCTCTCTTTCACCCAAGGGCCAGGGTCCAGCCAGTCCCAGTGCAGAGTCTGGCCCGTGTTTGTGGACTCCTTCCACAGGCTTTGGGATTGCTGTGCTCTTATTTCTAGTATCTGCCCCTGGTGGGTGAGGCTGGACTAGAGGCTTATGCAGGTTTCCTGAAGGAGGGGCCGGTGCCTGCCCACTGCTGGGTGGAGCTTGGTCCTGGACCTCTGGTGGGTAGGGCATTGTCTAGAGGCCTCTGTGGCTCAGGAAGTCTGCTGACTGGGTGGGGCTGTGTTCCCACCCTGTATGTTGTTTGGCCTGAGGCTTCCCTACAGGCTGTTGGGTGGGGCTGGGTCTTGGTGCTAATGATCCAATCAAGATGCCAGCCTCCAGGAAAGCTCATGTAGATGAACACTCTCGGAACGTCTGCCACCAGCAGACGTTTTTGTCCCGAGTGAGCCACAGCCATCCTCTAGGTTCCCATTAGACCTTTTGGTTCCGAAAACCAGCAGGCAAGTCTGGCCCAGGTTCCTATGAAATCACTGCCTCTGCCCTTGGACCTGGTACAGGCTAGATTCTATGTACGCCTCCCAAGAGAGTGAAGCCTGTGTTTCCCCCATTCCTGTGGGGCTCCTGGAGTTCAGCCCTGCTGGCCTTCAAAACCAGATGTCCTGGGGTCTCCTCCTCCTCCCAAAGCTGGCACCCCAGGATGGGGAGCCTGACGTGAGGCTCAGAACTCTCACTCCTGTGGGAGCAGCTCGCTTGATTACATCTGCCTGGAAAGACCGCATTTCCACAAGTCACTCTCCCAGGTACCAGGGCTCTGGACTCCCACACAGCTTTTTGCCAGAGAGAATTCAAGCCATAACACCACCCACTTGAGTCGGGAAGGCAGTGAGTAGAAGGATTCAGGATCCCAGGATCTTAGAACATGGGGCTTGACCCAGCTTTGGGGGTGACGTGAATTGCGGCTGAACCCTGGAGGACTCACCACCATGCAGACGCCCATGCACACCAGGAGAAGCTGCAGCATGTGGTCGCCCATCTGCAAGGCTCGTACCCGCGTCCTCACCCCAGTCCCCGCCCTGCCTGATCCTCTCCTTAGGACAATTTTGATACTCGGCCCACCAGTGGCTCTCTTGGCATTGCGTTTGCTTTTCACAGATGTTGCTTTAAAATACTATTCTCACTACTGAGTTTTCAGAAGCCCTTAAATTCCACACCTTGAATAACACCCCTGCCCCCGCACCCTAGTCCCAGCCCTGAATAATGCCCCTGGTCCTAGCCCTCTGCATGACTGTCAAACGGGTCTCCACATGGAGAAGTCCAGCTCCCCCAGTGCAGTCAGTTCCCCTGCATGTCCCTTAAGACGTACATCCCCTCAAGGCTCAAATGCATGCACTGTGTCACACCCACAGCAACTTACAATCTGCTTCTACACGTTCTATTATTCCAAATAGGTATTTAATAGGCATTTCAATCATTCAAGCAGGCAGGCATCTCAATAATTGATGGAGAGCCAGACCACGGTGAGGGGCAAAGCGGGAAATCAGACTCAGAGCCTCAAGTGCTGAGTTCATTTCTTTGCAACTCAGCATATCCAGCTTCCGGTAGAACCAGAGGCGGTGAGCAGGAGGTCAGCCCAGGAGGCTTTTCTGCTGGGCCCACAGGGGTGGGGATATTGAACTTCCAACTTTAAGACCTGTGTTCCTTCTCTCACTGACGGTGCCGGCTCCCTGGGTCACACCAGAGTCAGACCCTCCTCGCGCGTTGAGTTCATTTCCTTCCAGCTCAGCACATCCAACCAACAACACAACGGACAACAGAGGCAACGAACACCCACAGGCAGCGTGATTTAAAGGTTTGCTCTGGGGCCGGCAGGTGGATCATCGCACTCAGCTCACGAGAAGGAAGCTTTCAGGTGTACACTTCTTTACGTGCTGTTTTTACGGAGGTACGGCCGACGTCAGTTTCAGATGAACAACACACTTACGTGATGTTTGTGCATACTGCAAAACGATCACCCCCATTAGTCTCGTTAACGTCTGTCACCATACTTAGTTCCAAAGGCATCCCCCCCCCCCTTAGGAGAAATGTTAAAACCTACTTTGGCAGCAATTTTGAAGCATGCAGGACGGTACTGAGGACGGTCAGCATGCTGCAACCTTACACCCCCGTGGCTCACTTATTTTGTACCTTTGGACCCCTTGCTTGACAATCACCAATCTGTTCTCTTTCTCTATAAGCTTCGGGGGGCGGTTTTTGTTGTGTTGTGTGTGTCTACGTGTTTCATTTATTTATTAGTTTTTTTAGATTCCACGTACTGAGATCATATAGTATTTGTCTTTCTCTGACTTACACCACTCAGTGTAATTCTCTCACTCATGTTGTCAGAAACGGGAAGACTTCATTCTTCTTTGTAACTGAATATCCCCTCCCTACCTGTAGACACACACATGCACACTACGTTTTCTGTCTGCAGTCATCCACAGATGGGCATTCAGGCTGATTCCAGACCCTGGCCACTGTAAACAGTGCTGCAGGGAACAGAGGGGTGCAGGTGTCTTGTCAAGTTAGTGCTCCTGTTTCCTTCGGGTAAACAGCCAGAAGTGCAATTGCAGATCATAAGCTAGTTGTATTTTTAATTTTTTGAGGAACCTCCTACCTGTTCTCCGTTAACAGCTGCACCAATTTGCATTCCCACCAACAGTGCAAAGGGTTCCCTTTTCTCCACGTCCTCAACGACACTTGGTTTGTTGTCATTTTGATGATGGCCATTCTGACAGGTGTGACGTGATGTCTCACTGGGGTTTTGATTTGCATCTTCTGGATGATCAAGTGATGGTGACCATCTCTTCATGGACCTCTTGGCCATCTTTTCTTTAAGAGAAACGCCTATTCAAATTCTCTGGTCTTTTTTAAACTGGGCTGTTTCCTTTTTTCACTAATGAGTTCTTGCTGTATCTTAGATACTAACGCCTTACCAGGTATGTGATTTGCAAATGGTACTTTTTCCTATTCAGTAGATTGCTCCACCACTGAGCAATTTCCTACTTCCTCTTCTTGAGTCTGGGCAAAGTTGTGAACAGAGAGGAACTGATACTTTGGATCATAAAGGGTTATACAGTGTTACATGCTTTCCTTGAGCAGTTTTTTCTTGAGAGTCACCACGCAGTGGGGAAGCCAAGAAGCCACCTGGCGGTGACAGGTGCAACTATTCTGAGAGCCCCAGAGAGGTACCCAGCTGACAGCCAGCATTCATGCACAGACATAGGAATGAGCCAGCCTTTAGTGCACTCCAGCCCCCAGCCACAGACTGAGCCTCCCACCCCCTACCCTAAGCCTTTGTAAATTCCCAGTTGAGGCTCGAAACATCGTGAGCTGAGACAAGCCATGCCGAAATGAATCCTCCCAGAATTCCTGACCCACAGCATCCGCTCAGGTAATAAAAAGACTGCTGCTTTAGAAGATTCAATCAGGGGTGATTTGTTATAAAGCAACAGAACGGGAACACAGACAAACCCCAGTGTCAAATTCAAGCAAAAACCAAGAAGATTAAAAAAGGCACCGAATATACTTCCCTACTCTATATATACTTCGATTATATATATATATATATATGATTGCCTTTAAAAAAGGTAGCAATTCTTTGCAAAAGTATTTCTTAGTAGGATGTCACAAAAACTGATTTTCTTTCTTAATATATGCATTTTCACATACACAATTATTAATAAATATTCCTAGACAGCATTTATATTTATGGTACAAATGGGGGAAATCATTTTTTTTAAGGGAAAGATGATTTTTAAAAATATGTATGAATGGTTTCCATTTGTGTCACGCAAGGAACTATGGGTGGTAAGTAAATGGCATTTCTCATCTCAAGCTATTCCTCCTATGATGTGAGTATTCAGTACAAGACTGAGCCACCTACTTTGTAACAAGTTTTTGACTTTCATAAATGACATATTCTAGCCAGGAATATTGGAAGCGTAAGAAACATTTTTTTCAACTGCCAATTATTACGGAATTTATATTTAAAAGCAGGTGCTATCTTGTGTCAGCATTCAACAGAGCAAAATGAAATTTTTCAGTGACTTTTCCTCCACGTTTTTACAAAACTCTGTGTTCTCTTCTGTGACTTAAGTTGAGTGCCTACTACACTATCAACCTTTAATTAGAAAATAACGTACACCATTGTCAAATTTTGATTCAATCACTATATTTAAAAAAAAAAAAAAAGACACTAGATTAAGGTGGATGACAAGAACACTTGCTCCTTGGTCTCTAAGCAAACTAATAAAATAAAACAAAACAACCCTTAATTTCCCCTAGTGAGGAAAATCTGAATGATGAATAAACATACAGTTTCTAATTTACTAGCAATGGAACAAACAAAACAAAACAGGATTTCACAGCCTTTAGCTCAGCAAACATTTAAACGTCTACTGGATTCACAGTTGGGAAACTGTAGCAATGGGAAACTTACACACAATTTTTGAGGAGCAACTGGGTATCTTCTAATAATATGGAAAACGTCTTTTGCATGTTACTGAGCAATACCTTTCAGTGAGGCAGCAAGATGTATTTAACTGCTGGGGTTTGGCGGTTTCATTTTTGGTTTTTCTGGGTTTTGTTTTGGGGTTTTTTTTGGCAGGGGTTGTTTGTTTTTGGTTTTGTTTGTTTTGGGGGTTTTTTTGGACGTAGAGTCTGGGTTTGATCTCAACCTTCCTGCTTACCGGCTGTGGGATTTGAGAATCTAACCACTATCCGTAGATTCCAATATATAGATTATGGAAGCTAGAGCTTTGCTGAGGACGACTGAGTTTCGTATTCATAAAGACCACTTGACAATATACACCAAAGAAATGCTTATGCAGGTACACAAAGAGGCACCGACACCTTGTTTTTCGGCCGCTCTGCGGGCAAACGCAGAAAAACTGGGTATCGAGCAGTAATCTGAAAGTGAAGCGTACCTCCTTCTGAGACCTCAGATCCAGAAGACGTGTCTGTGTTGCTGGTGGGTTAGAAACCACCCAGACGGGCAGCCTGGGTGCCGATACCGTTGTCAGCCCCACACGGCACTCACTGTCTGTAAAGCCCGAGTGAGGTCCTGGTGGCTTCGAACAACGAAACACAGAGATGAAACGCTACCTTGAAAAGAGTACTAAGGTTGTTATCATACAAAATACAACCACGCACATGTACAAAGATGAAATCTAAATACGGCTCCATGCCGTACTTAGCATACATGTGCACATGCTAAGTATGTGCTGACATTTTAAATTCACATTTTAAAATCGGAGAATAGCAACAGACCTTATTTTCCTACGTATTTCCATCTTGCTCATGTTACAGGGCCTTTGCATGGAAGCATCATAACCTCATGCACCCAACATACTATATTAAAATTTGATTGACGTGCACTTTGGCAACTTCAATGCCTTTTTTAAACATTTGACTGAGTGTTGGAATTCTTGTCCTGCTGCAGGTTTTCTAGTTTCTGGAATGGTCCACCATTATACCCCCTTCCACCTTATCATCTCAGCCTATTTCTCAGTAAGGTGTTCCACCAGCCTCTCTTGGAAGAGGGGTATACTGTTCCGGGGGGGAAAAAAAAAAGCATGCTGTCACTCCAAAGTGACTGCTGGAAAATCTCTGGTGAAACTAAACACCTCGTTGGACAGCCAGAAAGCTTTAGGAAAGGAAACACTGGCAGGTGCTGTGAGAAGCAATGTCCTGGGAGTCAGGACCTGACTCCTGCATGGCACTCCCATCAGCTCTGCGCCCCTCCAGGACAGGGAAAAGCGGACGCCCCACGCGGACTGAGTCTGACACATCCAGACGTCTGACCCTCGCCTGTGGGAAGAAGCAAACACACTGCACTTGGCGCAGAGGTGTAGTATCCTGAATCCTCCTCTCTGCATCAAGAACTCACAGAACACCGCAACATCCCCAGTGAGCCAGAGACAGAAGGACAAAGCAGACAGCTGGGGGGCAGGAAGCACGCGCGCCCCGGCACTAACCGTGGGAGGCGCTCTCGGGTCTGAGGTAAGGACAGCCGTTCTTGGAGACTGGAACCCGCAGCGGTTAGGAACATCACAAAGACTGTGCTTTCCTCTGTCCGGCCCAATGAGTACGTGAGGTGGCAGGCGGACGACCTGGGTCCGTCTGTCCATCTGACACTCCCAGGTACTGAAAACACTGCTGCAAGTGTGGTCCCTACAGTTACTGTCAAACATCGTGCAAACACGCTGAGTGACCGCGAAGCTTTGAGAACTCTACAACACGTGCCGAGTTCCTTCTGTGTACTGTGCCCTGATAAGCACTCTGGATAATGGATTCTTCACCTCGGCACGTCCACGGCATCATTTGCTTGTGTAAATAAAGTATCACTGGAAGCCGGTCACACTCGTTAATTTCTGCATTGTCTGTGGCTTCTCTGTGTCCTACAGTGACAGCTGAGTTAGGGCAACAGGGGCTTGATAACTGAAACGCAGAAATATTTACCAGTGGACCCTTCCTAGGGAAAATCGGACGGTCCTTTCAGCGCTGTTAGCAGCGTTAAAATAGAAAGCGTTATCCATTCTTCTCCCTCAACTTGCCGTGGTTTTTAAAATCTTGCTGTTCAGTGTTGTAACTAACAAAATAAAATATTTAGTCATCGCTATATTTTTTTCCTTTGTTTCTACTGTGCAATGCCAGTTCTAAATTTCAGTTTCAGAGGACTCAGTTGTACTGAGAATCACTGGAATGCAGGGTTTTTGGACGGTCCCCTCAGTATTTCGTGATGACAACGGTGGAAACACTGCACATGACCGACTCCACATGTTACTTCACTTCTTGATACACACGTGTCTGTTCTGTCAACACTCTCGAACGTCCGTTTACTGACAAGAAAGGTAAGATGCAATGGAAAGGAACTATGCTTTGCCATCTTTTTGTTTCCTATGTCCTCTTTTTCTTTCTGGTTTGTTCTTGTTTCTTAGGAAGGGCCAAACTGCGGTCCCAATGAAAAGCATGACCACTCTGAGCGGTGAGGGCGTCCACTTGGCCACAGATGTAATATTCACCTTGCACTCGCTCTGAATCCTGCGGACCTCCCACCCATGGCGGGTCCGGCCAAACTGTGTGCTCACGGACCACTGTGAACCGGGTAATCTGCTGGGGTACCGAGGAAGGGACTTGGAATCAAGGCACGACACCCATAAGCTCCCCCGTTCAGGCAATGCTTAGTGTTCCCACTGCACTCCACTTACAAAACACAGCTGCAAAGTGCTCGTTCTTCAGAACCTGAAGGCAGATGCGGCAGAACACCGACCCCAGTATGTGACCTTCTGCAAATGGGACCCTGTGCACGATGCTCATGCCATACACCCATGACAGGGGACCCGGTGTTAGGAACCTGTGCCATTTAATTTCTCTTTTCAACCCAATTATTGTCCATCCTTATCAGACACTGCTATCCTGAGTGGAGAGCTAGGTTTTCCAGAGTTGTATTCTTAGGGAAAGTATTCTTAACCTCTGCCTGATATGGAACATTATGTAAGAGGACCACACTGTAAACGCCCTTCTTTGGGTCCTTCGGTTGAACTCTGTGTTCAGAGACTCACCGAGGCAGATTTAAATACATGCAGCTTACTGTTCTTCATGGCTGTACTGACTTCCTTTGTATCACTGCAACACAGGTGGTCCATCCAAGCTACTTTTGAGGAGGACACGTGTGTTCTGGGGGTTTGGTTTTACAAAAGAGGTCTGTGAACATCCCTGCAAGTGCCTCGTGGTCTACATGGTCCTGAGATATCCATGGTTTATGCATCCGAGCAGAACTGCTGGTTTATGCCTTATTCTTACCATAGACTTCCCTCTGAAACCACGCTGACAACTGACAATCCAACAAGAGGTGGGTGAGCGTGTCCACTGATTCAAGGCCCGGGTGTCCTCAGTATTTCTCAAATATCATTGTTTCAGCAAACCCTATAGCAAGACATGATACCTCATTGTTAAGTTTGTGTGTATATTCTATGAATGAACTTAAAAACCTTCAGTATGTTTGAGTTCTATTTATTATGTATTGAAGTACAGTTGATATACAATGTTGTGTTGGTTTCAGGTGTACAGCATAGTGATTCAGTTGTACATACATACTTTTTCATTATAGGTTATTACAAGATATTAAATGTAGTTCCCTGTATTATGCAGTATGAACCTGTTTATCTATTTTATATACATACATTAGTTAGTACCTGCAAATCTCGAAATCCCAATTTATCCCTTCCCCACTGGTAACTGTAAGTTTGTTTTCTGTCTGTGAGTCTTTATGTTTTGTAAATAAGTTCCTTTGTCTTTTTTCCAGATACCACAGATAAGTGATATCGTATTTTTCTTTGTCTTTCTGGCTTATATAAATTTTTAATAGAAAATCTTTTTGGTGCTTTTGCTAACCTTGAATTCAGTGGCTACCTCTTGAAGAGTGGACATGCGCTGTCTTCATTATCCCATAGTCTTCATGGGTAGGTGAATGTAGTTTCCTTTAGTTGAGTAAGGCAGTTTTAGGCACAGGGTAAAGGCTCCATAAAACGTTTCTGAACTGAATTGAACAGAAAGCATCTGTGTGTGTGTGATTTGATTCCGAATTTTGGGTCTTTCCAAATTAAGGAGAACCCATGACTATACACAACTAATTATGCTCCAAATACTTAATGTTTCTTATCTTCGTCAGCCAGAAGACACGCAAAGATTAATCAACTGCTCTCTATCACAGCTTCACATGGAGGAAAAAAGGGCATTCACAAACTCAAGAAAATCTGCCTTCTCCCATTTTCCTTCCCGTGCATGGCTATGACTCTCTCACATTTTCTGGCATGAGTTTCTGGCAACTAATGTTAATTCTTATGACTCACCGCTTGCCTAGAGTAAACCGTGTCATTTAATTAAGGAACAAAAATAATACTGGTGAGAAAGGCATCGAGATGCAGAGAGAAAATATTTTTAAAACCTTGCACTAAACTACAGAGTTCACCGACCGTCCGTACACTTCAGCATCCACGTGAAGGTGGCAGGGCCCAGATGACTAACACACTGAAGGTGAAATCGTGGAGAGTGAGTCAGGAGGCTGACAGCTCCTCACAGCTTTCATTTCCGTAAGAAGCCTTGTATCCATACATAAATGTAGGACGTATGTTTACGTCGATGTGTCAACGGGCTGTCCTCGTAACGTGGAGATTCTGCTTCATTCTGCAGTGACAACAGCAATCTGGTTCCTTATGTCAGACGCTTAAATGGTTTTAAAGCGCGTTCTTGTTTTCAGTTCCCTAGCGATTCTGAACACTGAAAACAAACACGCACACCTGAACCATGAGCTCTGTGAAATCATTAGCCCACCGGGAAACGACGGAGTATGGTCTCAGGTCCTTAAGCACCCGTCACCCCTGAGGGTTTTTTAACCCCGTAAAGGTGTAAAACCACTAGATCAGTTCCCTCAGTCACTACCTAGGTAAGATTACCAACCACACACGGCTGTTTTCAGGATTAAAAAGTGGGAATGTTCTCTGTAAACAGAGATGAACTATGAATTTCACTTTGGCTTTGTACCCAGCAGTCTGATGTTGAAGTAATGTGAACATTTAGACGATGAATAAAGACGGACACAGGTATGTCCAACAGTAATGAAGATCTGTGTGACTCTGCAAAAGCAAGAAACGGCCCCACTTCTGGTTACTTCCACGGTGATGGCAGAACTTAACGCACAAAACTGTGGGCAGCTCTCTGTCCGGGCAGAACCACGGGGCACTCGTCAAAGGCACGTTGCCAGCGTGGGCTGCTGTACGTGAGTGAGTGAGGACACGCTGTGACGCGAGGGAAGCCGAGCACCCACGCCTCTCATGTGTGGACCACACAGTGATGTACTAAAATGCTGGCAGAACTGCCTTTGCCGGCACAGAATTTATAACTGATTGGAGCCTGACAGGGTGCAAAGCCAATTCCGAGGGGAGTTTTTGGAATGAAAACGCGTAAAACTGAGACCAGTTCAACTGAATAAAGAGTGAGTGTAGGCCCCCAACTGTGGGAATAAAGGAACGAGCCTTGGGCCGGAATGGTAAACAAGTTATAAAAAGCTGCAGACTCAGAGGTGAGAAGGCTGGTTAGCCAAGGACGGGTAAGGTCCCCAGAGGGGGGCAACCTAAGGCAGGCAAAGCCGCCTGAGTCCAGGAAGAATGTTGTGAAGCAGCCGTTTCTCATACGTTCCGCCCTGATAAGCTGTAAGGCTCGCTGGTGCCAACACGGACATGATTTACCAACATAAAGGGTCTTCTGACCTTGGGCCAGACACTGCCTGTTAACCATTTCCCTTGTCATTCTTCTTTGCTATATAAGACGGTGCAACTTAATAAAGCTTCAGAGTAGCCACCAGCTCTCTCCGCATACGGTGTGTATGTGTGCGTGGTATCGCGACACCGACACTCACATGTGCGGACCTCACAGCGATGTACTAAAATGCTGGCAGAACCGCGTTTTCCGGCACAGAATTTACAACTGTTTGGAGGCTGACAGGGGTGCAAAGCCATTTCCAAGGGCAGTTTTTGGAATGAAAACGCATAAAACCGAGAACAGTTCAACTGAATAAAGAGTGAGGAAAAGTAATTCTCACGCTTGGAGGTAGCTGGTTAAAATTCCTGGACACCACTCCAACACAAAACCCTGTAATGCTCTAGGACACACAGAAATAATCATGATTATAAAGAATGCCACAATGGCAGCATACTTACCTAAAAATACTTGGACCATTAAACATCAGAGTTAGCTGAGACAGACTATGATGCAAATTCATGTTTTAAAATGGTGGAGGTTCAATGGTTAGCATCATACACGAACCCTGAATTTTTCCCCCTTGGAGGTGAAAGAAAACACTTGGTGCAAACTGGTACTTAGAACATGGACCGAGTCACTTACCCCCCCCACTGTTTACTGACAAAAGAGAAGTCTGAAAGTGATGGAACATGAGGGTTTCAAAAGAGGCAATGAAGACCCCATGACCAAGGACCCCCACCTAGAACACGTTCTCTCCAAGGCTTTCTGTCTCCCTGTGTCCTCACACTGCTTATAAACATCATGGTGTCTCTAATGATCTCTCTCCTCTCACAACAGTGGTAAACTCAAGGTGCAGAACCGGTGGGACTTCCCTAAAGGCCTGGAGACGCAGAGAAGAGATGGCACAAGCAAACTGTCAGGGAAGGGTGCCCATACGGTACACCTCACACACTGAGACGGGAACTGAGAGCGAAAGGAGGAACCACAACCGAGAACACGAAACAAAATTGCAAGTTTAAACACTGCATATTCCTTGTAAGACAGATTTTCACGCTGTGCTAAACTTTAAGTCTACCTGTGTAATGAGGATGTCCCCACAGGACACTCCCTCCTGCGAAGAGTGCCACCTCTTGTTTGTTCCCCGTCACAGGAGGAGCTGGACACTGGGGACTCTCGGGCACCCCACTCCCTGTGTGTGAAGCGCCGGTCCTGTCTGAGCCACGCGTGGAGGGGAGGCCGGCCTGGCAAACGCAGGACTGCGAGGTTAAAGTACCCTTGAGCAAAATTACTAGCGATGTGCTGGGAACTGTCAGCTATATGCTGTTTACAAAGAAATCCTCAAGCAATGAATTAACCAAGCGAGTATGTCAGAGACCCTGCCTCCCTCACGATACTTGCACTCTTTTTTTTAATTGAAGTACAGTCAGTGACAATGTGTCCATCTCTGGTGTACAGCACAATGTCCCAGTCATGCATACACATATGTATGTTCATTTTCATATTTTTTCACTAAAGGTTATTACAAGATACTGAATATAGTTCCCTGTGCTGTACAGAAGAAACTTCTTCTTTTTTAATCAATTTTTTACACACTGTGGCTAACTTTCACAAATCTCAAACTCCCAAATGTATCCCTTCCCACCCACCTTTCCCCAGGAAACCATAAGACTTTTTAGTATGTCTGCATGTTTCTGTTTTATAGATGAGTTCATTAGTGTTCTCTTTTCTTTTTTTAAAATTCCACATGAGTGGTATCATGATATTCTTCTCTTTCTTTCTGGCTTAATTCACTTAGAATGATGATCTCTAGGTCCATCCATGCTGCTGCAAATGGCATTGTTTTATTCTTTTTTATGGCTGAGTAGTATTCCATTGTATAAATACACCACAGCTTCTTTATCCAGTCATCTGTCCATGCACATTTAGACTGTTTCCATTTCTTAGCTACTGTAAATAGTCCTGCTGTAGAACACTGGGGTGCAGGTGTCTTTTCAAATTAAAGTTTCCTCTGGATATATGTCCAGAATCGGGATTCCTGGGTCATATGGTAAGTCTATTCCTAGTCTTTTGAGGAGTCTCCATACTGTTTTCCATAGTGGCTGCACCAAACTGCATTCCCACCAGCAGTGGAGGAGGGTTCCCTTTTCTCCACAGCCTCTCCAGCATTTGTCATTTGTGGACTTTTGAATGATGGCCATTCTGACTGGTGTGAGATGATGCCTCATTGTAGTTTTGATTTGCATTTCTCTGATAATTAGTGATACTGAGTATTTTTCACGTGCCTATGGGCCATTTGTATGTCTTCACTGAAGAATTGCTTGTTTAGGTCTTCTGCCCATTTTTGGATGGGGTTCGTCTGTTTGTTTTGTTAAGTCATATGAGCTGTTTATATATTCTGGAAATCAAGCCCTTATTAGTTTCATCCTTTGCAAAAATTTTCTCCTATTCCGTAGGTTGTCGTTTTGTTTTGCTTATGGTTTCCTTTGCTGCGCAGAAGCTTTTAAGTTTAATTAGGTCCCATTTGTCTACTTTTGCTCTTAATTCTACCGCCTGGGTAGGCTGCCCCGGGAGAAGGCTGCTAACATGTATGGGGGTACTTGTACTTTTCCCCTTGCCTCTCACAGTCCCAGGCAGGGGTCCCTGGGTTCCTGGATACAGGCCCCCACATCTTCCGAGGAGCAGTCACCTGCTGCAGCACCAAGAGGAGGCGGCTTTGCTCCTGGACTTTCTGAGGGCGGCTGGGCTCAGAAGGTTTGAGGGGAGCAATGATTCAGGGACACAAGACTTGGAGGGAGGGGAAGGCAGATGCCGAACACTAGAACGTGACAGAAAGGAATGAAGTAGACTCTAAAGATATTTCAGATGTGCACAGCCTTGGACTCGAGTTTCTCTAACCAAATGGAGTAACAATAGAACGTTGTGTCTAGATGTGTGTGTGTCTGTGTATCCACGCAGAGAATGAAAGACGTGTCCATCCATCCTACCTCTCGGCACCTGGGTGTGATGCTATCATCTTTTTTTTTTTTTGGAGGGGAGGTAACTAGGTATATTTAGTCAGTTTATTTTAGTGGAGGTGCTGGGGATTGAACCCAGGACCTCGTGCGTGCTAAGCACGCGCTCTAACTCTTGAGCTATACCTTCCCCACCTCACTATCACCTCATCTTCATCCTTCCAACACACACCACCCAGGTGTGTCTTCATCTATGACATAACCATCTATCCTCCCTCCCTTCCATCACCTTCATCTACACACACACACACACACACACACACCCCTCCGAGCAGCACTGAACGTTCAGAGACTGGGGGTTTCCAGGTGAAAGGGAAGGGGAAAGAACGGCCAGCATCACATCCTCGACACTCCCTGCCCAGTGCTCCCGATTACACAGCTGTAAACGTAACGGGGGGCACACGGCTGTGCACATCGTGGAAAAGTGAGTGTTGGCTACAGTTTGCTTTGTAACGGAATGGAACGGGCGGGAAGTGTACTTTGGGCAGCTCCCAGCGCCTGCCAGACAGTAGTGTAGCTGATATAATGTACCCAGCCCATTCACTGTATCTATTCCCGCACATTAGCATTATTCTGGGTTACGTTTTTTCTATCATCTTCAAGAGGTAATGATGCTGAGAGTGCAGCTCTGCAACTTTACTGAAGGTTGTGGAATAGCCCTTCTTTACTGGATTTATAAAAAAAAAAAAAAAGAGTTGCTTTTTTCAGCATCAGTGTAGCCGCACATTACAGAACAATTTGCAGTCATTTTACTCATTTTCTGAAAGAAGCAGGAGGCAAACTACCCCACGCCTTGGTTCTCCATCCATTATTTCAGGGTATGAAGATTGTTTTCCTTTAAAGATAAAAATTATTGTAATTCCGAGACATGATGGAAAAACTCGGCTGAAACCTATTTTCTGAGCAGAAAAAAGAAATCAAAACACTCGGAAAAATGAATTATTTAAGCAAAGGCAGCTTGAAATTTTAGATCAATAAAATTATGCCAATATCTTGACACATGAACTGATGAAAACTGAAAATACACTGTGAATTTTATAATGCACTGCCTAAAGAAACCACACTTAAAAGAATTGCACCTTCGTTCATTTATTTTTTATTTTTTGGTACTGAATGACTGTTTTCACTTCGATCCCTTGAATTAACTTGATCTCTGACTTAACAGAGCCATACATTTTCAACAGCTACCTTTCTCCAACTTCAGCTGCCAAGATTTGTTTTGCATGCAGTGAGAGTCACAGAAACACTTACCTCCCTGTATTTCAAGTGGGATATTTCTCCGTCCCTCTTCTATTTTTGGAGAATTACTTGCACAAGACAAGAACTCAATGTAGGAAAATACTCTAAATAAAAAGACACAGCCAGCTGACCTCTGGCGATGGCTCTGGTAGACCTGAGTCTAACTGCACTGTGCATCACTTTTTAATTTCCACTTCTCGTTGTGGAGAGGCGGTGTCAGAAAGACACGGCGACACTCACTTGGCATCTCCAGGATTCAGTCTGGGTGTCCCAAAGG
This sequence comes from Camelus ferus, assembly GCF_009834535.1. NCBI lineage: Eukaryota > Metazoa > Chordata > Mammalia > Artiodactyla > Camelidae > Camelus > Camelus ferus. The sequence continues at coordinate 8,185,206 of NC_045732.1, forward strand.
CGTATGGTTTAGTGGCGTGAAGGTGGAAGGCTACCTTGTCAGATTGTAAACATATAATCAGCAGCTGCAGTGCTGGCATTTAAGATGGTCCAGTCCTTGGGATTCCAAGGACGTGCGGTTACAGACGGGAAGTGAGGGGAGAGAACAGGCCTTCAAGAAGAGCCCTGTGGTAACTTATTTTAACCGCATTAAGTTATCAACAGTAACAGAGCACAGCGGGTTAGTCTACCCGACAAAGTGGAACATCACCGTCCCTCAGGTACCTGACAGGTAAATGCTACATCGAAACACTTGAACACGGACAGCCAACTGGAGACGTGAACGAGGCTGAATGCCACCGAGCCCTGTCACCCCGGAAAGCAGGCGTGGCTAAGAGCTCCCCGCTCTCTGGCGTCCGTGAAAACTTCCCGTGACTTGGGAAGACTCACGGATGCCCCTGCCCGCCCAGGACAAGCCCAGATGCAGACCCTGCATGTTCCCACCCCTCGTCTCCTAAAGGAGGCACTGAACTGTTCAGTCTGCACTCCGCCAGGGGAACACAGTCACTTTAACTCCCTTTCTCCTGTGAGGCGTGAACTTCGGCCCCCTGCCAGTCTGAGCCATGGAACCGACCCTCTTTAAGTGACCCCCTTCCCCCAAAAAAAAACCACAAACAGTCAGGCTGCTATGGCTACAAAACATCCTCCCACCTGGCTGTCGGAGGACCCAGCACTGCCGCACACAGAGCGTCGTCTGTCCCGAGGAAGAAGAGTCCCTTTGGCCTCACCCTGGGGACGGCGACATGGCTCACGGTAACAGTGCTGGAACTGCTGCAACAGTCTGTCCCCCAGGTCAGCAGCCACCCCCGCGTCGGCAATCCCCCATGGAAAGTCCATCTCCTTCCCCAGCATGGCTGAGCGCTTTCCCCACGCCCACCCGCAGCCCACCCTGGGGTGCACGCAGGATGCCCGGGGCACCCTAACCTTCACCGCTTTCCTCTGACACCTGGCCCATCTGTGCTGAGGCTGCAGGAACCCAATTCACCCATCTGCCTAGAACAACTCAGCCAACAGCAGCAGACAAAATGCATGAAACGCCGGATCTCAGCACGTCGGACGTGACACAGGCAATGCCCTGAAAGAAGTCAGACGAGACTGTCTCTCCAGAGACCCTGAGGACAGTGCCTGAGCCGACTGACAGCCAGACAGTTCACTGAGACAGCCTCTCTGGAGTTCCACACATGAGAAAAGTATATAGAAAAATACATCCTTAGCAAAGAGGAAAATAACACATTTTTGAAAGCAAAAGCTATTTACAAAACGGGTCGTGCTGAGTGCAGGGTTAGTTTCTGTGATGAAACAAATATGAAAAACTAGCAACATTCAAAGCTGAGTTTCATGAAAGAAAACCAAGGGACGTTCCCAAAGGACAGATAGAAGATGATGCGTTATTTCCAAAGAAAAAATGAAGCTCAACCGTGGTCACCGCTGAACACATCAGATATACACACACAGACACAGGAATACATCTGGTATACGTGCTCGTACACACACACACACACACACACACACACACACACACACACACACACCAGAAGCCGAGCATGTCTCACTGATAGATACATAATCTCAACATATCTTGGTGATAAATACAGTTAGCCTACAAAACACACATCACATATATACATATATATAAAGATGTATCTAAATGTGTATAAATATATATAAATCACATATATATACACACACACATATGTATATATACACACACACACATATATATACACACACATACCTTAGGGCTATGTGGTTCACCATCCATTTTTACATCTACTCAAAACACAGGAAGCAAATAGGAAAAACAGTTTGTAAAAAACAGCCAATAGGAAAAGGAAAATAAATCACTCAGAACTGATCAAACGACTGATGAAAAATGTGTGCATACAAGATTCTCAGTGAGCTCTGAACTGAAACAGGTAACTAAGCAATTTTAAAACCTCACTTCCAGAAGCAAAGTACATAGGGTGCACCTTAATTACAAAATTAATTACAGGGTTTTGGGGTGTGGACTACAAGAAAGGACAGATTTTAGAGTTGCTAGTTTGTAAATTTTTTTTTCAACTCGTGTACAGTAGATTCTATCCAACGGTGAAAAAATGACCAACGTGATCTCAGTGTACGGTACTCCTGAGAAGGCGTTATCTACACGTCACCAGGCCCTGGCATCACCTGAGCTGCTCACACAACACAGATGCCAAAGCCCTGGCCCCCTCGAGAGTCTGAAAAGAGGGTCTCTGGAAATGGACATGGTCTTCTCCAAACACCGCAGGTGGTTTGAATGGAAGTGGTTATTAGCCTCACTTTGAGAAATACTTGAAACAGACAAACCAAAACCTTTCCATCAATAATTACACAAATATTTCCATTTCTCACACACCAAGAGTGCATCAAATAGAGCTGGCAAATGACAAAATAAAGCAGGTACCGTCCACCGAAAAGCACAGAAGGACACAAAATGAGGTAAGATTTAACCCAACCCAAGACCATATTAAGGTTTTACACCACAGCAGCGGACCAAATTTGTAACAAATCCATGCAGACTCAAGAGACACATGGAAAGTCAATCAGAAGGGTTGCCAGTTAAAGAAAGGAGAAAGACTTACGGAAACATATGTAGACAGAATTAGAACAAGCCTGGCAATGCTAACGGCAGGCACGTTTGGATCTAAGACACTCATCATCAAATAAAAGCTGTATGGACTAGTACTTGGCCATAAAAAAGAAATAAAATAATCCCATTTGCAGCAACATGGATGCACCTGGAGATCACCATACTACGTGGTGTAAATCAGACAAAGACACACAAATACCATACATCACTTATTTGTGGAACCTAAAAAGTACAAATGAATGCTTATGCAAATCAGAAAGAGATTCACAGACAGAGAAAATAAACTTATGGTGACCAAAGGGGAAAGGGAGGGTAAATTAGGAATTTGGGATTTGCAAATACATACTACTATATATAAAATAGATAAACAAGTCTGTACTGTACAGCGCAGGGAACTATATTCAATACTTTGTGGTACTCTATAATATAAAGAATATGAAAAGGAATATATATATGACTGAATCACTATGCTGTACCCCAGAAACTAACACAACACTGTCAATTGACTGTACTTCCATAAAAAAAATCCAGTAATAATGTATAATGGAAAAGCAGCTGAAAAAGAATATATATCTACGTATAAATGAGTCACTACGCTGTACACCTGAAACTAAGATAAGATTGTAAACTCAGCTATACTTCAACTAAAAAAAAAGAGGTAAAAGGGAAAAAAAAAAAACTTATAAAGTGCAAAACCATCCGTACATGTGCCTGTTTGTGTAAGACACCTGAGCTCCTAAGTGCGTGTAGCTCCCCACCCAGGGGCCCCAGCACGGCCCACTCCCTTCATCCATGTCGTAACAGGTCCCCATCTGTCAGGACACAGCGGCCACCTGTGCGCGCAGCAGATCCTGAGGCTCTCCTCTGGCTTTAGGGTCTCTGTGCCGACCTAAGGGGACACGTCCCGTCAGGGTTTTGCAGTCCTGAAGGCTGAAGCCATCGGTGTACTTAAGCTCCCTACAGGGCAGTGGGATCACAGGGGTCTGGGGGTGAGGGACGACGGCCAGCTCCAGACAGAGGTCTCTTCACCGTGACCCTGCAGGACAAGACCTGAGCCCGGAGGAGACCACATCCTTGGCCCAGATGCTCTGTGACTCAGCCAGACTCCTCTTGTCTCTGCCCACACAGACGCACAGAATCAGGAGACCCCGGGGTGCCTGGATACTGGCACGGTGTCCTGCCCTGAGGGACACCCAGCGCGAAAAGCAGTGCGGACAGCCGCCCAGTGGTTCACGAGGGGAAAGACGGACAGGGCGAGGCTGCACACATGGCAGTTTGTTTCTTCACTGATTGCCTAATGACACCTTCTTTAAATTGTCATGAGCGATGCCATCACTTCAATAAAAAAGTGGGAAAAACAAGGCTTTTAAGTGAGTGCACAGTCTACACCCTGGTGCACCCATCAGCCTAGGGTCACACGGGACCCACAACGAGAATGCTGGAAGTATGAATCACTCTGTCAAGCCCGCAGGGCATCTGCCGCTGGTAACTCTTCCTCTCAGCAGCAGGCACTATTATTTTCAACCAAAGCATCCACCCCCGCAGCAGCGCGTTCCCAACGTGATGAACGTCAGCTTTCTCGGGAGGCCAAGGATGTGACCACGTGGGAAGACAAGGACACAGTTAACCAGGCACCGGCGCCCAGAGGGGCAAAGGCTGACTTCTCTCTATTCGTCGTAGTGAAATCACCCAAAGGGCACAGACTGCACACTTTTATGACGTGGCATCGTGTGGCACCTGTAGTCTGGGACAGAAGCACCGATTAAGACGGTGACTCTGGCTTCTCTTCAAAGGCGGCTTTTATAGGGATTTGGGGGTCGTCTTTAAGCACGTGAGACAACCATGCTTTTCTCTGTTCCTTTTTAAGCAGTATTTAAATTTTTTCAATGTCTCTCACAATAATGCCACTTTAAAAGTTGCACGACTGACTAATTGGCTTCCTCTATTTTCTGTATCTTATGAGACACGTACAAGAGAGGAAATAATTAGCCGACAACAAAAATCTCACAGGGGGTTAGCTTCCGTGAACTTGACAGAAATCACGTACATTATCACTTAGGTATTTAGTAATAAAGTGGACTCATTCATTCTCACGTACACTTGGTAGAAGCAGTCTGCTCCAGTGGACTGGGAAACTTCTCTCATTGCTATTTTCAACAGCACACGCTGTAAACCTAGGATTATCTGAAAGCATAAACTTCATCTTCCTGCCATGAATAAACCCTCATTAATAGGGGAGGCCAGAAATGAGTGGTGATTACCAAAGATCAGCGACTATTCTAAGGTCTTTACAATTATTACCTGTTTGGTCATCAAAATAACCCTCTGCAGCTGAAGAAAGGGCGGGATTATTATTAAGAAAGAGTGGGATCTTTTCTTTACAAATGGCAAACCGCTCAGTATACATCTGTCCTCTTTACGCCCTGGTTTTATCTCCTCCTTTCACTCTGGCGCAGGAAATCACTCAACGTTAAACAATAAATCCTGTTTCTTAGCCCCTCAAAGCCTCAACCTCCGCATCTGTGGAATGGGGTAACACTGATACCAAGTTCGTAAGGGTACTGGGAGAAACAGACAAGACTGCGGAGACGATGCAGTAACAGCGAACGCTGTGAGGACTCAGAGTATTATCTGTTAGGTTTTTATCGTTAATAATAATCTGTGGCTTAGTGACCTTGTTCCCATAGATGTACTTTCCTTTTCTCTCTCTGTGAGGGTTAAACGCAGCATTCGTGTCAGTCCTGAAGGGTCAGAATCCCTGGGACGTGGTTTCTGCATCTCCTGTCAACCCGAGAGCAGCGGTCCACGAGGAAGCATCCTGGAGCGTGGTCTCGGAAGATGCTGCAAAATACCTCTCTCCGTGTCATTCAGCACACTGGGTGACACACACCCTTGAGAGTCAGTCATAAATTTTCTTATGGATGAACTGCCATCAACGCAGCTAATAAAGCCAGCCCCCGAGAAGCCGTAACACTGTCCGGGAAACTACGAGAAAGTAAACCCACCCATAACATAAAGAAGCAGGCCGAGCTTCGACGCCTGAACGTGGTAATAAACGAATTTGAAAATTTCCAACTCGTCTTGAGAAAGCTATTTGACTTTCCCTTAAGGTGTGAGTCACCTTTCAACCTATTTATCCACTATCTCCACAAAATTAAAACAAAGAAGCAAGCTATATAATGAATGCTCTGTTAGAAATATTTGTATCTGTGTGTGTCGCTAAAATTGCATGCATTCACATTTATATTTTTGCCTTGATCCAACCAGAAATGCTACCATAGATTTATCTGTCAAATTAGGGCATTCTCCTAAAGGGAGACTAATATCATAAAGACCCGTGGGACAAAACCGGTTCCGTTATGTTGATAATAGCTGGTAATTTATTGTGACAGCAGGAGTAGCAATAAAACTGTGGGACAGAGCTGAACAGCGGAAACGTCAATCTAATAATTTAACGTCTCATAGAAAATATAAAAAGGAGATGCATGAGGTTCCTGATTAAACTTGCTGGCCTGTGTGTAGCCAGTGCGGCGTTACTGTGTTTCTTTAGCTAGACTGTCATTAATTACTGCTGACTGTGCAGTCCTTGTCTAAAGCTGTTTGTTAACATCGTCATGACAAAGACATCTATCTTCGCGTATTTCTGAGAACTTCTCTCGTGCGTCCCGAATCATTAGGATTTGGTTATGCTAATTGTCTGTCATAACAATATTTAACCGCGTTTTTCAGCAACAGTAATAGAAGAATATTTAACTGACAGTGGCATAAATATAGGTTCCACATGGATTCAATTACAACAGAAATAAGATGGAGAATAATGACCTTAAGAAAAATCTGGAAACGAGAACACATGTATGAGTTTTTGCTACAGGCCTAATCCAGCTCAATGTAAGTGCTTTTCCTAAGTGTAGGTCACATAAACCCAAAGACACAGCCCACAGGCAATCTGCCTTCACATGTCTGCCCTACGTCTACGGCATGGAAATACAGTTCGACCCTGCAAATAATAACATTACAATAAAAACATTCGCAGAACATAAGGAAACCGCGCAGAGTCAGGGAAATCTGAAAACGGAGGCCTTCTGTGGGAATCTGCTTCTGTTCCACCATTTCCTCTCTCTGTTTTAACGGAACGTTTTCTCACAAGGAGGTGGAGAATTTTGTTAAGTCTAAATGTAAAATTAGGGGGGAGGGTGTAGCTCAGTGATAGAGCGTGTGCTGCACATGCACAAGGTCCTGGGTTCAATCCCCAGTGCCGCCATTAGAAAGGAAATTAAAAATAAACAAATACACCTAATCACCTCCACCTCCCGACAGAAACCACAGGGGTTAAATACAGCCCTACGCACGGGCCACCATGAACGTAACCACCACACCAGCCAGCCTCACTTGACCTGTGTGACCAGTGAATGCCCAGCGGGTTGTCCAGGCCCCCTCCGACCCCTTTCACAGACTATTCATTCTCCAACTCCCTCTGACAGATCCTCTGTGCTTTCCTCTCCTAGAGTCCCAGGACTTAGCCACCCACCTCAGTCAGCAGAGCACTCTGCTTTCCATTGCTTCCACAGCACCGAAGCAATGAGACCAGCACCCGTGGGCTTCTACCTGCTCGGCCACTGCCCCACGCACACCTGAACCACATACTCCCCTCCCCACTGGAGGCGGTTAAGGCTCAGATGCTGGGTACCCCCTCCTCTCTGAACACAGTGCTCCCGTCTGGGCAAGGCTTCCCCTTGTGCTCTGAGGGATGCTGGACCGAGTCCCGAGTGGGTGTCTCCCAGCCACAAACACACCGGCCTCATTTTCCATGCTAGAAAAATATGCTCTCCATCCCACTTCCCCAGCCCGCCCAGGCCCACGCCTTCCTGCTCCCACACGTGCTGAAATCCCCCCAAAAGAACTGCGTCTTCTCCCCACGTCTCTGACGCCTCCACCAGCCCGTTCTGCCCTGGAGGTCATCCAGGCACATAATGTCTGCAACTGCCTTGGTTATTGAGCTTTTCTGGATCCTATTCCCAGTAACATGTGCTTCAACTGTATATGTGTGTGTATGTTTGTGTGTGTGTGTGTACACATTACGTCCATCACATATATTATCAATTAAGCACCAGACAGGTGTTGGCAAACAAAGTAATTCAGTAAACAAAAAGAATATACACATACATTTACTACATGCACTACATTTTAAAATAAATACATAATAAAATATACGTATACATATGAATATATGAATATATCCACGTATGTATCTTATAAGACCTTTCCTTTGGCCACTATAAAAAATTACCACAAATTTGGTAGCTTAAACCTGGAGAAATTTCTAAAACAACACAGATGTATTCCCCTGTGGTTCTAGGGGACAGAGGTCAGAAATCAAGGTGTCCCAGGGCCGCGCTCCCTCTGGAGGCTCCAGGGGAGGGTCCCTCCTGCCTCTTCTAGCTTCTGGGGGCTCCAGGCGTCCCTGGGCTGGTGGCCGCTTCCCCTGGCCCCATCTCTGCCTTCATGTGGCTTCTCCTCCGTGTCCCCGTATCCAAATCGTCTCTCCTTTCTCTTGTAAGGACACCAGTGAATGGGCAGAGCCCACGGTAATCCGGCATCGCTTCCCCTCACTGATACCTGCACACCACATACATGTAAATCTATGTGTGCCTCTCCCACCCACAGACTAGGAATGAACCACCTGGACAGGCACTGGAGAAACCAAGTAATTCTAGAAGGAATGCTGTGGCGGTTGAGAGCAATGGGAATATGGAGGTGGAAGAAAGAACGCACCCCCACTGAAAGCACACGTCACATGAGCCTCTGGCGGGGAAGCAGGCCGGCCTGGGGCGGCCCCGGCGCCACGACCTGCGCCCCCCTCCCAGCTGGCCCTCCCCTGGGACAGGCTGGGCTTCCTGCCGCCGCCCCGCGTCCGCCGCCATCTACCTCACCCTTGCTCACTGAAGCAGAGGCACCTTCGGGTGTTACATTTCGGCATTAACACATCCTTCTGTACAGAACTGTGCGACAGGAAACCGTACGCATGTGTTGGTAACTGTGCGTGTGTGCGGTACGGCGTGTGAGAGCCACACTCACAACACGGATATTTATGGTGACCGTGTGTGCGTGTGTGAGTGGGTGGGTGAGCGAGCATTCTCTTCTACGGAGAGAAACAATGGGAGTTTTTATCTCCCTACACCCGAGAGTCTTAGACGTCGTCTTCCTGGAGCACGGACACCGGACTTGCACGGTGACCCTCCCCATCACTCAGGAGGCTGTGCGTGGCGGCTGAGACTCTGCACCCAGCTACAGTCCGCTCCTCTGTGAAGACGGGCTGCTCTCTGTGTTATTTGTAATTCTGTGTAGCAAGCCTCCTGTGCAGGGAAGTCTTGTTGTTTTTAATCACAGAACAGTAAACCTCCTTTCGGGAGGGTGGCTACTTCACCAGCTTTGTGACGCAAGGCCTAATGGAGGAGCAGAGCTGGCAACCAAGACGACGCCCAGAAATTTGTAATCAGAGGAAAAAAAAAATTCTCATCCTGTTTCCAGCTAACAAAGTAGCAACTGCATGCGCGCGCGCACACATACACAGCCAAAAGGAAACAGAAAAAGTTGCAAATCCAAAATCAGTGTTAGATTTAAACATATCTTTAGATTTAAACATATCTTTCTCCGAAACGGTTTGGCAAGCAGAAGACTATTTAGAAAAGAGGTGTAGCTACAACATGGAACATGAAAAGGATCGTACTGATGGACTTTCACAGAACATTGCACAGCCGGAACAATTACAGATTGACTATGTTAACCAGTAAACCCTTAACACGGCAGCAGCGAAACAATGAAATAAAACTATGTTATCTGAGGACACTGCAGCAAAATTAGAAATTGGTAACAAAACATGAGTGAAAAACATGTCATGCGCTCGGATCATCACACACGCACTTCTAAACAATTCGTTTATTCCGAAGGAAAGTATCATGGGGAGGGTAGAGCTCGGTGGTAGAGCGTGTGCTTAATATGCACGAGGTCCTGGGTTCCATCCCCAGTCCCTTTCGTTAAAAAAAATGATAAATAAATAAACCTAATTACCTCTCCCTCCCAAGGAAAGAAAAATAAAACAGCTTCCAAGTTAAAAAAAAAAAAAAAGGAAAACATCACAGAAATTGGAAAATACGCAGAATCCAAAGACACCGACAACATCCCACAGCAAGTCACGTTAGTTATGACTGCAAGGGGCTCATTTTCCTTCACCAGTTTTATCGGCTGTGTGACTGATTTTACAAGGGTAAATATTAAAGGCCAAAAGGAAGCTGGGAGGCCCAAAGTAAAGGCAAAGAGAGTAAAAAGATGGAACTGAGAAGTAAGTACATCGTGGTTTGCATCGGAGCTCGAGAGAGACTCACCAGCACAGCAAATAAAATTTAGAGCACTGGCTACTGGAAAGGAGTAATATGGGAAAAAACATGGACACGGCTGGTCAAGAAGAAAGAAAGAAAGAAAGGCATAAAGAGTAGCACACTGGGACAGGAGACAGTATCTCGGACGAGCAGAGATTGAGGAAAATCCTGCCAGGGTAAAGCGGATCTCTGTGTTCGCAGATGCGTGCATACCCAGCGCACAGCCCGGCACCGGCAGGAAGATGCTGTAATCCGGACTCCCCGCTCGCTGCGGACGACCGTCAGTGACGGACTTCCCGGGGGGTGGCGGGAGGCGGGTAAGTGCTGACATGGCGTGGCCGTCACTGAAGGTCATTCACCACACTCTCCTATTTTCATCAGCGCTTCCAAGTGCATCTGTTTTTAAAATCTAAGATGATCATATCTGAAGCTCGGCGGTGAGTGTGTTCATGACACTCTCCTCTGGACTTTCATCAGTGCTTCAAAGTTCACCTGTTTTTTTGTTTTTTAATGAATATCCCCTGGGGGGAGGGTACAGCTCAAGTGGTAGAGCACATGCTTAATTAGCATTCAGGAGGTCCTGGGTTCAATCCCCAGTGCCTCCTCTAAAAATAAAGAAAGAAATAAACCTAATTATCCACCCTCAACAAATTAAAATTTAAAAAAAAAAAATAAATGTCTGCAAAAGGTGAGGAGGTGCCACCTGCAGGAAGGCAGGGGGAAGACTGCACAGCTCTGAGAGCTCTTATTAAAAAAGTATTTGTACCTCTGGTAATCAACAGACGTAGGACAACTCACAAGCCAGAGGACCCACAAATCCCTAAAATCAGTGTGAGTGCTGAGCAGTGCACAGACATCAGGCTGCTCCTGCCACAGGAGGAACAAAGAATTCAGTAACTCAAGTTCAAGCCAGCATGGAAAACAGCAGTGAAAATATTTAAGTTGCCAGGGTTAAATGTTACACATTTGAGTCCAGAGTAGGGGTTCTGATAATCCTCCAAATTTAAACAAATACCTAGCAATGCTATGAACAGAATGAATAAATAAACCGTAGGATGCACTATGACAAAACAACGAAAGAAGCCATGCATCGCTGGAAACAATGGTATGGATACACCTGGCCAACAGATGTTGACTCAGAAAAGGAACAGAAAGCAGAGCAAACCGTACGGCTCCGCTTTACGAGGTCTAAGAAGAGACAGAGCTACCTGAAGGCAGGGAGGAGGGGTGGACAGTGACAGAGGTGTGTGCAAGGCATTTCTGCTTCCCCTTAAGGTTCTACTCACTGACCTGGCAGGTTGTTACCTGGGTGTGTTCTATGTTAACCCATCCAGGGTTCACTTGGTTTGTATACTGTTTGATATTTAGGTGTTATGTCCATAAAAAGGAAAAGGCAGCCTGGTAATACGTTGATGGATAAATGAGATGGATTTTCTCTGCATTTTCAAAATTAACATTCATCGAACACACTTTAAAATTGTTGTGAGAAATGGAGAAGAGTCACTGTAAACTGAGGTCCTTCTTGCCTGTCCCACTGCTTCGCTGAATGGTAGAGACACACTGGGCTGGTAAATACGGGGGAAAAAAACAGAGAAAGTGAACAGGGCACTCGGTGCGGACTAGCTACCACCGCAGGGGTGGGCAAACGCGGCCCCACACAGATGCACAGTTCGTGTCGGAAATCACGATGGAGAAACACGATCGTGCTCACATCAGTGTGCCTGTGGGTCACCACCAGCGTATTCTAACAGCACAGGTGACAGGCAGCACACGGATGTTCGCACGCCATGGAAAGGAACCACCAGCTTCTGAATTTTGAAACTGAGCAGCAAGTTAAGATGGCTTTAAAAAAGTGTTAAATTTATAGACAACGCATCACATATTTTAGGAGGAAGAACCAAGAAAAAACACACATGTACGTGTCAACATGATCATGGCTGTCGTTTGGATTTAGGTAGATGTGTTTGAGAAAATAAATAAAAACAAACTCTAAAAACTATTCAATATTTCAAACGTCGGTATTTTTTCTGACTGTTAAATATATCAGCATTTTAAGAATTTCTACATAAATGACGTAAAATCCTATAAACACTCAGACTGTACCTCATTCTCTTCAGCTATAAATTAGAAACTGCTAAAATGAACTCAGTATGTTTTGGAAATTGCACCAAACAATTCTTTAAACATTCAGGAAGGAGTCCACGTAGTCACTGGCTAATACTGGATTTAAAAGTTGAGTGTGTTGGTTGCTATGAAAGCCTGAGCTAAACGTTACGTAATGCTAAACGTTCTAGAACTCAGCGTTACATAAAGCCTGCAGTGAACGCTGATGGGCATTCTTTGTGAGGAGTCTCAGGATGAAACTTTAGACATACTGTCTTTCTAAAAACAGACAGCACCCCTGCACTCCTGTGGTCCGAGACTGCTGCTGGAAAGGTGGGCTGTAATTCCAGGTGCCCAGGAGCCCCGGACGCAAGGGGCGCTCTTCCCAGGGCAGGAAGCAGGTGGACCCATTTCCCACGTAGCCCCGCTTCCCAGCAGGGGCGCACTGACAGGGTGTGTGACCGCAGACACGCCCCCAAGGGAGCGCACGGGGGTGGTGCACGGTCCCCTCACCTCTGTGCTCATGCACAGCACGCACGTGCGCACACACACACACAGACGTGTACCAGGCACCCCCCACGGCCATGAACACAGTGTGGGGGCCCTTCTTTGTCCTTCTGAACGCTCCATTCCCTTTTGCGTTTCTCTTCCAACCAAAATCTTCACTAGTCCCTTTCTTCCCTCTTTCTCAAAAATAAACATGAGTTAAGTACTACTTTACAAAAAAATTAAGGGGAAGAAGACAGGTTATTGTTTATCTTTCAAAATATGATTCAGGGCATAGCTCTCACTTCAGCTACAATGGTTTTACAAGTTGAATAAGGTCCTAATACGTGCAGTGCACACAGCATCACGCCATGAGGTCTGTGAACACTTTAGCAGGTTCTGTTAAGGGTGGTTCAGTGCCACCACTTACATCAGGGCACACAGCAACGAAGCATTTGGGGCAATAGTCATTTCAAAAGCAACAGGCATCCACAACGGAATGTGTTTCGTTCTGTAAGTAAACGTAGAGAAACAGCAAAGGAACTGGGCAACGACTGCGTGAGGTTCTCAGGAATGAAAGAACGATACGTCTGCAGCTCAGCTCCGCTGCCCGCGAGCTGGTCTTTAAGACGTTTTCCAATCCTGCAGGAACGGCTTCTGGATTTCTTTCTTCTCTTCGGTAGCTACGATGTTTTATTTTGGTTTCGCTCTCCTTTTTTTTTCTTTTTTTTTTTTTCCTTTTTCAAATGGAGGTACTGGGAATTGAACCAAGTACCTCGTGAATGCTCAGCACGTGTTCTACCAACTAAGCCAGACCTCCACTCCTCACGATGTTTTAAAAGATGCCGTTTACGACGGATTTCTAAGAACAGACTGCCACCCAGCCAACCTGTTTAGCTCTGAATACTCTTACATAAAACAAGAGCTTGTTTGGATTTGCTACACACTTTTCTCTCTCTCTGGATGCTTCATGCATCCATGTATTGTCTCCACTCTAGGGTTTTTTTTCTTTTTTAGTTTTTTTTTTTGGCCTCAGTAACTCTCTCGCTCTTGTTGTTGTAATTCCATAGTGATCCACAGACTGTAAATACTCAGTGAACGCTTTATCAAATACTTAATACTGATAATGAAATGAAGAGACAAGAACTAGACATGGGAACTTTGGCAAATCATTTTTCTTAATATAATAATCAATCAGTTTTAAGTGAATTGCAGTTTACCCCAGTCCACTGGGTTTGAGAGATCTGAATACATTGACATCAGCCTTTTTCCTATCATTGCTACTGCTACACACACACACACACACGACTTTTATATTCATCCCTGACTCTTCAAAACTGTTTAATAAAGCATGAATGAGCTAATTATGTTTAGACAGTCACCACTTCAGACAGTCAAACAGGAAAGATATGAAACTGTACGGAGTAAAATAAAATAGATGTAAAATTACATTAGCGTCTGTCCCACAGGAACCGGGTAACAAACGCAAGTAAAATAATTAGACACAATCATATCGAGTTTCAGCAATAAAATATTGACAAGTATAATAACCGTCAGCACAAATGACACTCAAAAAAGTAAACTGACACCATCAAGCCGTCTAGAAGTGTGAGATGAAGTGCATCATCAGTCTTGCTGCTAACTGCATGCCTGTCTCAAAGTGAAACTGAATCACCTTCAGAGAACATTGCTAATAACCGTGCTTGCGAGATGAAGTCTGTGGGCAGAAATCTGGTCGTCACAGCCATGGCTCGTGTCACTCAGTTCCTAAATGCTGGCGCTCCGGTCCTGAGAGGGGCTTTCAGACAGGACCCTTTTATTTCTCTACCGAAGGCGGACGTGTTCCGTTTTTGCAGGTGAGCTGCAGGGTATGCACTGACCTAGCGGGGTGGCAAACACCACAGGGGTCAATTTCCTTTGCAGGAGCCAAGGGGCCACCTACACAAAGGACACCTCATTGTGGTGAAGACGACCATGCCATCCCTTTTGCCCTGTGCCTGTCCCCCCCCCCCTCCAAAGAAAGGCAACGTCCAGCCAGGAGCAAGAGGTGGCCGGGACATGTAAACTTGCGCAGGAGGCCTGGGATGCCTGTCCACTTCATAAAGCTGCCGTCCGCGCAGCGTCACCAAGGCCAGGTGAAGAGCCTGGCGGGGACGCCTGTCATGTGCTAAACCACGTGTCCGAGTGTCAGAGGTCCAGATGCGCGCTAGCGCCTTCAGGTCAAGCGATCCTCACAGTAAGAAATCCAACCGCACGTTAGGACACAACGACCCTCAGAATGTATCTCACACGTTGTTGGACACCTGGGGTGCTGGCAGAATTAAGAAGCAACACACACACGTCCAATTTAACAGGTAAAAAAAAAAAAAAGTACATGTAGTTAATTCCAGGGCACTGTAGCCTAATTTGGTGCAAAAAAAAAAAGTCTAATTTTAAACTGCATCAAATCAACCTTTTAAGTTTTTTTTTTTATATGAACCAATTGTTTATTTCACGGAGCTGGGTCAGCAGGCTACTTAAAACAGGTGTCAGGCTGAAACTAGAAAAAAAACAGAAGTTGCTGCAGTATCACTGCCCCCTGTGTCTGGAACGGGCAGAAAAACTCCAGTGTGCAGAGTCTGTACTCCCATCCGTGCTGGCCTCGCACACCAAGGGTCCTCTCACACGTTTACTTCCATGCCGCCCTAGTTCTGATTCCCTGCCCCAAACCCTCCCCCCCCTCCTGTTCTCCCACAAGCCCGTCTGCCCTGCGCAGGGAACTGCCCCCCCATGGCGAGCAGGCTTCCCCGCGCACACACCCCTTCAGTTACATCCTCCTTGCTCGCCAACGTGTCTTACAAGCCCCGCTCTCTCTCTTTCTGAGGACGCAAAGGAAAACCCAGTCACAAACAGAACAAGACGGAAGCTCCGTTTCCTTCCCGTTCATGTAACTGCAGCCGTCACGGAGACCGTCAGCCCTGGCACCAGGGGCCACCGTGCAAGCCGCACAGACCACGGCCAGCCGGCCAGCCCCGCGCCCGGCGCGTCCTCCCGGCTCCGTTCCCGCTCCGCAGGGGCCTCTCCGTGCTTTCAGGGCTGCAGGGGTCGTGTTGAGGCAAAGCACAGCCTGTATTTTCCAGTTATTTCTAAGTGCTTATTTTGTACTTCTGCCCTTTCCACGTGTTCTGTTTTGTTTTTAATCTGTTGGTTTGATTTTTGGATTTTTTTTCCCTTTCCCATTTTCCCACTTTATTATCTGTTCTATATCACAGGCGAACATACAGCTTTTTCTTTTTTCTTTGCCAAACATGCTTTCCTTGAAGCCTGAAGGTCAACCATCCACTCCTCGGTCTCCTGAGCACCGCAGAGATCTTAGGAAGCAAAGTGCGGACAACCTCTTTCCAACTTACACGCTGGTGTCGGCCGTGCATGTTTACACAGACCTATCTTGTTGCATTTTCATTTCCATTAGACATTCTAATTTTCAACTCATAAACACGTTTGTTTCCACTTACCTACACTCTTATCCCACTTTCAATATCCTTCCCTCTCCCCTGTGTCTCAGCGCCTTACTCTTTAAGATTACGCGCCCTCCTCTTGAAACGTCGCCACTAGTATTGAAATTCTGGGGAAAGCCACTTTGAGATCTTACTGCCGTCACTAAGGTAAATTCTAAGGCTATCTGTCTGACTTAAAGTGTCTTTATTTCTTCCTTGCTGCTGAAGGATATTATATCCGTCGGATTTAGAAATCTAGGTTGACGTTATCGCTCCGAACTCTGACGTCAGACTTAACCTTACTCCTTTGGGGTTTCTTTTAAATTAATTTTTCCCTACTTTTAGGTCCTGTCTTTTCCCTCCGTGTTCTGAATTTGTAATCTGATTTCTAGGTGTGGGTCTGTATTTATCGTGCTTGCATGTGTTCATGTTTTTAAACTGAGAATTGGGGTCTTTAATCAATGGGGCAAAATTCTAAAGAGAGAAAGACAGCGTCACCCTGTCCCCTTTTTTTGCTCACCTCTCCCCCGTGAATAGCCCTTTTATGTTTGGATCTCCTCATTCCATTCCCTCATAGTCTTCCATCCTTTCTCATACCGAACGTGCGTAATTTTTCAAATATTCAAAACCCTTCATGTCGTCATCCTTTCATTTCTTTTAAACCTATTGAGTATAATGATGTTTTGCATACGATACAGTGCAAAACTTCATTCCACATCTGCCGACGTGTTCTTAGAACAGTGAACATTCAATCAGGCCTCCACTGTTTCTGTGAATGTTAACCATGGACTCACTGATACCCAGCGTTAATTCATCTGACTAAATTCCTCGAAACTGGATGAACGTGGATTATGGACACCACCTAGCACCGCGGGAATCTGAGGGCAGTAAGGGGTGGGGACTTGACTGTTTGAACCTAAATGTTAGCACGTATTTGCACAAGGCAGACAGAGGGGGCTCTGGGCTGCCCACCCTCCGGTGCGTTCTGAATGGTCTGCTGCCAGACAAGAAACTTTGAGGACATATGCTTGTGGCTGAGGTCCCTCTGTCTGAGTGCCTTTGGTCTGAGTCTGTGGCCCTCCCATCATGGCCACCCTGCAGGCATCTGTGTGAGGAACAAACACCGAGCTGGGTTCCAGAGTGGAAGGGCAGACCTGAAGTCACCTGCTTCTACCTTCTCCCTGTAACACAAGAGCAGTCAACTTCTGGACATGCAGTTGAGCTCTTAGTTAAAGAAAACGGTGTACATTCTGCTCCTTTTTTGAACGCAGAGTTCTTTCTGAGCTGAGTCTGAGTTTATATTCTGCTCACGCTGGCTCTGCTGCGATTGACTCTAGGGGAGAGTGAATAAAGACTGATCTCTTGGCAGAAGAGACAAAGATGCATTTGCAGAAAAGAGGAAATGCAGAGGGTCAATTCTTTTCCATTAGGCAGTCAGTTACTGTGAGCAGGCTGCCCAGGTCCAGAGCCTTACCGAGTCTGCTCTGCTGAATGAATCTGAGACTGGGGGCCAAGCTGCCCTCAGAGAAGAGTGTGGTCTGCTTTGATCCGCTGGTGACAAGCATGCATGCACACACACACACACACACACACACACAAAGCACATCAATAATTTTCAGTGAATTCCACCACGCTGGGTTTTGAAAGTGGAAAGTGTAAAATGGACCTGTTTTAAGTTGTGGAGTACAATTCTCAGGAGATGTGTGGCTTCACATACGGTACAAATTTCATTCGCATATTTGAAAACGTAGTGATCATTCTTTTCAAAGGTCAATATGCCATTTTGCAAGTATGTTTAATGCAGATGAAAATCAAACTTTAAAAGCACAGGATGTTTTTATGCATGTAAAAATGTTTTAAACCCATGCAATATGGTCAATTAATTTATGAGAACAGGGCCAAGAATATACAATGAAGAAAGTGTTGGGAAAACTGTACAGCCACATGGAAAAGACAGAAACTGGACGATTATCTCACACCGCACAGAGAAACTACCTCAAATGGATTAAGGACTTGAAAGTAAAACCTGAAACCATAAAACTCTGCAAAGAAAACACAGACGGTAAGTTCCTTGACATCCGTCTTGGTGATAACTGGGGGAGAAGGGAATATCTGACTCCAAAAGCAAAGGCAACAAAAGCAAAAATAAATGATTAGGACGACATCAAACGAAAAGTTTTCTACACGGTAAAGGAAACAATCAACACAATGAAAAGGCAACCTACTGAAATGGACAAAACATATGCAAATCATGTACCTCACAAGGGGTTAATATCCAAAATGCATAAAGAACTCATGCAACTCAATAGCAGAAAACAAATAATCCCATTTAAAAAAAAAAAGTGCAGAGGACCTGATTAGCATTTCTCTAAAGAAGACGTACAGACGGCCAGCAGGCACATGGAAAGGTGC
The DNA here is from genome assembly GCF_009834535.1 of Camelus ferus. Classification (NCBI taxonomy): domain Eukaryota; kingdom Metazoa; phylum Chordata; class Mammalia; order Artiodactyla; family Camelidae; genus Camelus; species Camelus ferus. Next base: position 8,203,708 of record NC_045732.1, read on the forward strand.
TCGACTCATCATCAGGGAAATAAATGCTCATCACAAGCACGCTGAGGTACCACCTCACACTTGTCAGAACGTATCATCAAAAAGGAACAAGTAACAAAGGTTGGCGAGGGTGTGGAGAGAAGGGAACCCTTGCACCCTGCTGGCGGGCATGTAAACTGGTGCAGCCACTAGAAAATAGCACAGCAGTCCCCCCCTAAAATCAAAACTAGAACTCCCACATATGATGCAGCAATTTCACTCCTGGGTGGAAAATGGAAACACAAAAACAAAAAGATACATGTTCACTGCAGTGTTATTTACAACTGCCAAGATATGGAAGCAACCTCAGGGTGCAATCGACAGATGAGTGCATACAGAAGACGCGAGATTTTACACATTTATTATATACACACACATATATATGTATACATACATACACATCACTGGAATACTAATCAGAGATGAAAAATTATGAACTCTTCTCATTTGTGACAACACAGACGGACCTTCAAGGCATTATGCTAACTGAAATAAGTTAGAAAAAGTATTTCTCACTCACATGTGGAACCTAAAAGATGACAAAAATGAACTTATTTATAAAACAGACAGACTCACGGACACAGAAAAGAAACCTACGTTTCAGAAGAGGAAAGGTCTGGGAGGGATAAACTGGGAGTTTGGGATTAGCAGAAACACACCATTATATATAAAATAGATGAAAGACAAGGTCCTACTAGGAACTATTCTCACTACCTTATAATAACCCCTATTGCAAAAGAATATTAACAAGAATATGTACAGGTATGTATAACTGCATCACTATGCTGTACACTGGAAACTAACACTGTAAATCAACTACACTTCAATTTTTTAAAAAGGCACACTTGTTTTTGTTTACATTTCTGCTACAGAGTAGGTACAAACCCAACCCTCGAGGTCTCAGAGGTGGTAAGGCAATCACAGCCAGAGGGCAGCGTGGCCCCAGTAGGACATCCCAGAGAACTGTGGTCAGATGCCCAAGAAGACCTCTCCTGCAGGGCATTATATTCCGTGGCACATAGGAAGGACAGTTTCCTTTTGTCTACTCTCAGCAAGAACCAACCCCTTGAGGGCTGGGGTTCAGAGTGATCTGACCGTTCAGAACAGCCTCCTCTATCCACCGAGTGGACGCGTGCCAAGATCTGGCGGATACTGGAGATGCATTTCTCACACTAAGTGACGTGCTGTCTGGAGCTTGCTTCGACCAAAAATGGAAGCAAGTCTGCGAGAACAGGGAAAAGTGCCTCTTTTGGCAGCTCCTGAAGCAAACATTTAGTTGAGTAGCTTATTACTAATAAGACATTAGAAATAAAACATCTCAGAACAGTGTCCTGAATATTTAAGAATCCCCTCTACTTTTATTGCACACACTTTTTATCCCCACAAACTGCACCGTTTTTGTTTTGCAGGAGGCACACAGCTATTTGCTGTTGTCCCCAATGCCTGGGGACATTTCACACTGTCACCACGAGGGAGGACGGGATGTTACCAGCAGCTAAAGGATGAAGACCAGGGACGCTGCTCAACACCCCACATGCACGGGGCAGCCTCACCCACAGAGAACTGTCTGGTCCGAGTGTCAGCAGGGTTGATGCTGGGAAACCCTGGAATAACAACAAATTCTTGGTGAAAGCTGAAAAGTTTTCTTTGGTGATCTGAGGCTCCGAGTGGCCTTTTAAAGCATCCTTTTAGACACCAGGCTTGATGCAACTACTGCGATCAGGTGCTCTGCTGCAGCACAGCTGTTTGCACTTTTGCCAAGTGTCAATTAGAGAGAATACTTAGTTACTAGGAATGAACCCGGTTCCTACCGCGTGAGCTGGTTTTTGTTACAGCAGTAGTTATTTTAACAACATGTCCATTAGACACAACACTGAGTTTCTAGGTAAAATTGAATTGTTTCCGGTAATAAATGTGCTAAACGCGTTTCGTGTAGAACAAATGTAACTGTAAGAATCTTGAGGCTGTCTTACGAGGCTGGTTCTAAACTGTTTTTATTTGTCTTTCGTCCCCATACTCGGCCTGATCAGTCATTCCGAAGAAGCAGCAGACTGCAGGAGACACCACCTGCGAATGTCAGGCGCAATCCCGTCTTTAGCTTGGCTGGACCCACTCTTGTTCACTGTAAAACCTGCAAGGGAGGCGGAACTTTCAAGGCCCCAAGACGACACGAGTGAGCGCAGGGGTCCATCGAGGATGTGGTGCCTCCTGTCCCTCCCACACTCAGCGGGGCTATCTGCAGGGCCGCCCACTCTCCATCCTCAGCTCATCAGATCCCTCCCTCTCCCTCTGCCCAAAAGCACAAGGAAACTTCCGTAGCATGTGGGGAGGGGCCCAGGGCTCCAGCTGTGTCGTGTTGTGTCTTCCTTTCTTTCTGTTTTGTTAACCGAGGCACCCTCAAAGGGCAGCTCAGCCCCAACCCCCAGGCCCCAGCTCAACAGACCAACAGAGCCCTCCAGCTTCTCTCCGTCTCTGGAATCAACTCCAATGAAGAATCTGCCTCAGGTCCTTGATAAACAATTGTTCCAAGAGGGAGATTTTTTTTTCTGATAAAATAACGCTCATATGTCTTGCTGTGTCTAACGTGAGAGTAATAGTCGTTTTTTGTTTGTTTGTTTAATTTCCTACTTCTTATTTTTTTTTTCAAGTGACAGTGATGAAACACGCGCTGAGATGCAGTCTTTGATGCTTCAGGTCCCCACCGAGGACGTCGACCACCTTGCTCCAGGAACGTGAAAGCCACCACTGCTTGTGTGTGTTTGATGGGAAGTATTTGAAACGTAGGCCCCTTCTGCCTTTTCATTTTTTGTGTTCTTTTTCTTGTCTGCCTTCCAAGGAATATACCAAAATTAATGGGTCTAGATAATCAAATTAATGAGAAAAAAAAAAAAAAGACTCCTGGAACCAATGCATATATGCTTAAGCTTAGTTCAAATGACAGCCAAGCAGTGTCCACATTAGGGATGATTTCGGTAGGGAGACACTGATTTATATTTAAGCTTCTATACTGAACTGGACACACTGGGAGGGAGAGGGTCCTAATTTTGTTTCATGTCATTATACGCCACTCCTTACCTACTAGAGTAGTGAAGAGATGAGGGTCACTGTGTAACACTACACCATCAGGATCACCTAAGACGAGGCAAGCTTTGCCTCAGCGTCTGGCTTAGAAGAAGACATGGGAAAATGGGTAAGACACAGTTCTGACTTGCAAGATCATCCAGTCTTCAGGGGGCACCTACGCCCCCAACGCTGAATAACGCCTGTTCCCTGTTTCCCAATATGCTATGTGCCTGCAGGAGGGGCCGCTTGACCGAGGGACCTGGAAAAGCATCAAAAATCAGGAAGAGAAAGGCTGGATCCGACAGCGCAAAGTCAGAATTAACTTCAGAGTCAAGAAGAGGAAGAACGTTTCTGGAAAAGGAACAGCGTGTGCAGAAGGGTCTGCTGGGAAGGCAGACTGCATCATCAGGGTGATCAGAAGCGTGTTTCGCAATGAGAACGCACATCGACCCTTGCAAATGCACATTCATTCCTGTGAGAAAGACTGCGCACACATCAGGGGTTAAAGGCTTCTCCGCCGGAGACACGCTGTCAAGTGCAGCCTTGGTGTCAGTTTACGGCACCCGGAAGAAAACACCTCACGTGGGGTTTAGTGCTGCTTTACAAGTTTCTGTCCTCGGGCACTTTGGAAGTTTTGTGGGCTGGAGTCAGGGTACTTACCAAGAAGCCAAGGGAACAACAAGGTGAGCGGCTAGCAAATCCAAGAATAAGAATCATGACACACGTGCCTGATGATGAGTGTTTTTCTCAGTATTTCTTACTTGTTTGAGATTCATTTCTCTTTTCTCTTTAGGTCGTGGGGTGGGTTAATTTTTAACACTGGTGAGGAGCACACACCAAAAAGTAATGAACAAACAAACAAACAAAAAACAACAAAAAAAATCAAGAAAAACAGGGGAGGGAGATTCCAAAGTACAAACTTCCAGTTGCAAATAAATGAGCCACAGGTATGAAACGCAGGGGGGAGGGGGTATCGCCAGTAATCACACAGTGTCTCTGTGCCATGACAGGTCACGACTACACTTACCATGATAAGAAGAGAGGGAGCGATTAGCTTGTATTGTGACAGATCACAGCAAAACAGGGACAAATCAGATTAAATAGTGATGTTTATCAGTACATAAGGTGCGCAAGCCAGGATGCTGTGTAAATTAGAAATACAAATGTGGGGGGGGATGGGGGATGAAGGCTGTTGGCTTCATGCACTGTGGGCTAAAAGCATCTTAGCTGAAATTGGGATGATCTGAGCAATATTCTCCCAAAGGCGGGTATAAAAGGACTTTGATTACACGACCATGAATAGACATGGATGAACTGTACTTAAATGCCCCTTGCTAAAATAAAATGTTGGAGATACCTCATCCTCGGAGCTTGCTCATGTATGTAATGTGTGTGTGCGTGTGCACAACCACACGTGGAATTACCCGCACGCTGGTTTGTGTTAATAACCTGCACTCGTGATTAACGTTAATGTTTCCAGTTATCTGCACCCAAGACCACCACCACAGCGCACTGGTGCTTCTGTCCCTTCTGTCTGTTTCAAGGGACGCCAAACGTACCGCAGAATTGTTAGACTTGTTCCTGAATTAATTAGCTGATGCAGTTCTGTGGCTTTTTATCACCAAATCAATGCGTGAAAGAGCCTGTTTCATAGGACTCCTACTGCCGTGAGCAATGAGCCTGAAGGCAACCGAAGCTGCTGCCATGCCCCTAAAAACACATTATTTAGGATACGTCTGCTTCTTACTGTGAGGACAGCTAGTCTTCGTAAACCATGTATCAAAACTGTGTTTGTAACACATCCGTCATTCTGTTGCAATTGTTTCTTGTTTGCCAATTAGCCATCCTAAAGCACCAAGTCTGCAAGCAGAATGTTACAACAACTATAATTCAGCGCCATAAAACCAAAGCCTATGCAATATATACTTTCTGAAATGGTTCTGTCGTTCAATCTAGGGTTCGGCTGAAAAAGAGGGACTCATAAAAAGCCAAAACAAAACAAAGACCTTTCCTTGAAATACATTTTAACACAGGATTGAATCTACAAATAGTGCTGATTTCATGGGAAATACCATTGCCACATTTGATACCATATTCTCATAATTCACAACACTATCAACCCCCCCCCCCGGATTCACTGAACAGCACATATTTTTTCCCCTTAAAATCTAGTTATAAAGGTTTTTAATTCAATCCCATAGACACACTTCTGGTACGAACCATTAAGGAACTGACAGCTAACATTGGTAGAGTCTGTATTTTACTTCAAACCCAAAGAGTGTTTGATATCAGTTATGGAAGACAGCATATATATAGTAAACAAAATACCAATAAAAAAAAAAAGGACTAGTGAAATGCATGGTCAAATATTTCCCCAAAATTATAGATCAAAGTTACAAAACATTCAATTGCAGGAGATTTGTATTTTGGCATCCAATGCAAATTATAGTCCTGTTTTTCCAGTTAAGTGTCTCAAAATCATTGGATTTTGCTTGAAGAAGTAATAAAAAAAAAAAAAAACAACAACAAAAAAAATAACACACCAGAGCAAAGAATTTGGTGTGTGAATCCCCAAAACTTTAAGGAGTACAGATGTATGTCAGTGTCTGGTAGGGCAGGCGTGTTCCTTTCGTGCAGAAACCTCACTTCACGGCGAGCCACACTGGTAAGCGTGAGAAACCTGGAAACGGATCAGACTCTCCCTGACACGAACGACCTGGTGATTCAGATGGGAGCTAGTCTCCAGGTGGCCGCTCTCCGGCACCAACATTTTTATTTAGGCTCCTGAGATGAGTTACAAAGGGGCTATGTTAATAGATGACCCCAGGTGAGCGTGCTGAGTAAATTCAATTTTCAGTCTCTTCATTTCCATGCTTTACGATGGAAATCTCCCCCAAATACATAACAGAAATTATTAAGTGCCATTCAGCTGACGGACTGCCATTCCCAAGGAGAGGCATTTTTCTCGGGCATGAGATCTTTTTAGGGTGCTCCAGGGGCCCGAAGTTCAAAGACAGATTTATGGGGCTCCCGTTGCTATCCTGATTGGAGCTGTAATTAATGGGGAATATGCGATGGTAAATATTCAGCATGAGCCACAGATCCTTTCATTCCTACAGTCTGACCTTGTTCTGAGCCTCTCAAAGTCAGAATTCTGCTTTTCCTCGGTGCCTGAAGGGAGAGGGGGTGGGGCACAGGGTACTGACGGATACATCATGGCACCGAAGGCCATGGAGAGAGGTCCTCCCTGGAGACACTGGATTCAGTGTCCTTCAGAGCTGGATCCAAAGATCCGGCGCTAATATCCATTCACCCTCGACCTGTGTTATCACCAGACCATGTGTGGCGGAAACACAGATGTCAAACAGAAACTGCAAACGTTGGCCTCACCTTGGGCCAGCGTCATAATGTTACGGTCTCCTGAAAGATGCCTCCATGGACAGCTGACCTCAGGCGAGGCACTGGCCAGGAACTGGATGCCCCGCCCCTCCTGGGAGTGTTTCCAGCCCACGTTACCGTGCCTGTAGCCTGCCCACAAGAGCCACTCCTGGTATGTGGGCATGTCCGAGCCCAGCACACGCACCGTTCAAAGCAAACACATCGAGACACCATGCTGGTGGAATGCAGCCATCCCTCACGCGCTGGCTCACATCGCTCAGCCGTGGAACCACGCGCACGCCGTGGAAGTGTGCTCCCAGCTGTGTGTGTGCACACCCTCGCGAGCCGATCAGGGACGAGGTCCGCGCTCCAGTCCCAGCCCCGTGCTCAGCCTCCCCGGGGACCAGACCTGTTCCTCACTCTGCAACTGCTTCCTGAACAGACGTTCAGACGGGTCGTCAGAGCAGCTCTCACACCTAGCTGTGAGAATTACACAGCACACGAGGGAAGCCCTGAAAACAGTGGGGGAGTGTTGGCAATGACCACGGGACGCAAGTGTCCTGCGGTTCTCACGAACACCAGTTCCTGACGTGAGCCACAGAGCCTGTTCCTGGAGAACAGTGACTCAGCGTACACTGTTACCATATAAAGTATTTCAGAAGGTGCTTAGGAGTGTGGGGACTGGAAAATGTCTAAAAAGGCCTTCTTGGACCCACCATCCAACACGCACTGCCTCCTGTGTTCCGTGGTGATGTGGCATCTTCCCTGAATGGGTGAGTAATGACGGATGAGTGACAGACGGCTGGCGCCAAGCCCTACGGGAAGACTTCTCTTAGCCCCACTGAGCAGCTCTGAGTTCTTCACAACGTGTGTTGCCTTCTGCACCCTCCCCTTCCCGTGAATGTCACTTTATCACAGAGCGTATGGTACACCTCGATACATCACATGTTACGTCAGAGAGGGTGACAAACCTCATCTTAATGTTTTAAAACAAGTAGCTCTGGCAGAGAAGCCATTGCCCCTGGTGTCTTACCCATCAGAGCACAAAGAGGCCCCTCAGCGAGACTGGAAATCATCTCTACGACCCGCTGTCCTACCCGTGTGCAGACGAGGTCCCGGAGCGGTTCGGAGCCTGCTCTCCTTAGGCAGCTCCGCTTGCAAGGCTGGTCCTCAGCTGCTTGCTCTCTGGGACCCTGGCTGTCGGGTGGGGGTCCCCACCACTCCTCAACTGATAAAGGGGGCTCACTTTGCCCGAGTCCTTTGTACAAACACCACCAGCATTCCTTCTGGGAGTCTGGTGTTTTGGAACCTGCTAAGCAAAGGGTCCTTATGTGACCAGCCCCCAATAAGAAACCTTGGGTGCTGGTTTCTAGTGAGCTTCCTTCATGGACAGGCTGATGCACGTGCTCGGAACGTCTGACACGGGCAGCATTAAGCGTGTCCACTGGGAGGGCCTCCGGGAAGGCTGCACCTGGTCTCCTCGGGACTTGCGGGAACGCCTTCTGCCTTTGCAGATTTCGCCTTGTGCCTGTTTGCTGTGATAAGTCCTAGCCTGAGCTGGACTGCATGCTCCGTCTTCCTAGTGAATCATCCAATTTGGAGGTAGTGGGGGGGGGGGGAGGAACCCCTGACACAATCCCCCTCGGCAACATGAACACAAATATTCAGGCAGGGAAATCTCTTCCCGAAACTCACTGTACATTCAGTCATCGCTTAAGCCTACAAAGCTTGTCCCTTAACACAAGGTCCAGTAAACTTCGCCCAGGAAGTCCCAATCAGGTCGAAGCATGTTATTTCCTCCAAGGTCCAATATTTGTTTCACGTGCACTTAAAATGATGCGCATTTTCTACTTCATGGGCATAGTTCCCTCTCTATACCCATTAAATCAAATGCATTATTTCTTTCAAAACCTTAAGTCTACTGCTTTTTTTTCCACTATTTATCTTAAATTACAGAAGGAGGTGAGCTAAAAATCTAAAAAAAAAATTTGGCTTTAATTTTTCCATGTCTCTGTACTAATTCTGCCAATTGCTGCCTCCTGTATCTCAAGGTTCTTCAGCATGAGATGGTTCAATCCACAGACTGTGTGAGACGGAACTGCATAAGCAAACGCAGCCTCACTTCCAGAGGCTGCCCCGGTTCCCTGACATTCTGGGGCTAGAGCAGCTTCCTGCCCTTCCACCTATACACCTTCCCTGAACGCTTCCGGCCAGAATCAGGGCTCTACTTTCCGCCCCCACACCTGCAGGGGCACGACACAGACGTGAACTTCAGGAGGTAGGGACTGGGGATGAGGGGCAGGGGGAAGGAATGTGGATTCTGTGTGCAGACGTGCATAATAAATGTAGCTTTCAGTAATGATCGGCTAGTTGGCTACGTATACAAATCACTTCATCATAATGGTGATTTTAAAATACAGAATGACAATTACCATAGTCAGTAACACTAAAAACGTGAAAAGCAGATGCTAAAAATACCTGCTGGGCAACTGTGAAAATTTAACGTCAGCAACTACGCTGTTTATCGCAGAATTAGACCCTCCCAGTCTTCAGCTGAAACACAGGCAGGGCTCTCTCTTGGAATGAGCCTGTTAGGTAGGGCTCCCCCAACCAACAAAATTAACAGTATTTCTCTTCACATCTGAGAAATCATCAATCCACGTTGAGTCAGCTCTACACACTCAGAGTCTCCACAACTCTAACACACATCATAGTGTTATTTATGCTGTGTGAATTAAAAAAAATAAAAACAATGTTTCAATACATGTCAGACACGAAAGAGAAAATTGTGGAGTACTGATTACAGAGTAGACCGGATCAAAAATAGGCTGTAATGAGTCAGAAAATTCAAGCAACCCATTTGAAAGTTAATTATGGTGCCAAAAGCCTCTCTTCGGGCCCCTTTTATGAAATCTCTGTTTTGCTTTATGATGGAAAAACAGAGGGCCCTTGAGGCGTTCTTTGCAAAGTAATTACTTCTAAAGGGAGAAACTTCAACGTTTCAGTGACATAATTTAAATATCATACACACGCTTTCGCCCTGCCTTTCTTTCCCTCTGACATTTTTATAACATAAAAGGAAAGAAAAACAGATCTATCAGAATAGCAGAAGTAATTAGACTCAGATTATCAAAAAAAAATTCGCTGATGACAGCTTTTGTAGAATTGCGAGAAGTAATAAACCCCTGTTTCCAGTGACGACCAGAATATATTTGTTAAAAGTTGCACTCTCTCTACTGGGCTGAAGTCAGGTCTGACCAAGCTGTTGATACGGACGTGCTGTTAGAAATTTTAGGTAGATGAGAGAGGGGAGAAGTAAGGGATGTCACAGTTTGGAGCATCTGATCCCACAGTGTTTCCTACACGTGTGAAGATTCTACCAAGGCAAGGGTCCCATGGGTGAGACGGAGGAGACCTGGGAAAAATACTCAGCCAGTTAATGTGTGTTTAAATGAGCTCACGCTGCAACGGGTGTCCATACTGACCAAAGTTTTCTTAAGACGATCCGCAGACTTACTGTGTTCTCCCCTTCCGTCTCGGCCCACATGTCAGACGTTTTCTCCAAAGTCTTTATTACAAAATTATAATCCTGTCCCTAAAGCAACTGCTGAACAAATTCATCTTACCCAGCCAGTCGTGGGCGCCCCAAATCTCTATCCTCCATATAATTAGGCGTCCAGGAGGGGGGGACGTATTCCCTTGCTGCAGTATGGGCAGGACAATTAACTTACGAAGTGCAAACAACTTCATAGGACTGCACACAGGCACGTCTATGAAACACATGTACCAAAGAGGAGGGCTGCGCTGGGACGGGCTGGGCACGGGGCGGGTGGCATCAGAAACTGAGCACGCGGGCGAAAGACGGGGTTGGCTCTGCGACAGGGCACCCAGGGAAGGCACTAAGGGGGGCCAGGAAATTAACGGAAAGCAGAGTGACAGACAGACGGGGTCCCTGGAGAGTCAAGGGCTCCTTACCAGAGTTAGGCAGTGTTCTAACCCGACCTTCAGCCAATGGAGCCACGTTTGCTATTACCAGGTGTGATGTTTCTCCTACCACCAGTCACTACGCCTCTTCCCAGGGTGCGCAACATCTTAAGGCCAGTGCCAACTCGGTCACGTGTGTAAACCTCTGTCTATACACAGTGTGACCACATTATCCCACTGAGAACGAGCTGTGAACTGGCAAAGCGGTCCAACTGCGCGCGGGCAAGGATGAGCAGGACACCCCCCACAACATGTACAGAAGTTTAAGGCAATGGTCAGATACGTGCCGGGCACTGGGCTGTTCTGACTGACCTGAGGTTTAGACAATGGGCATACACAGGTAGGCTGAGACGTGAAACGTTCTCCAGAGTGTCCTGCAGAGCGAGGAAGGGAGCTACAAGGCAGGGCAGTGGGAAGAGGGGGAGGCATGGAGCTGAGATTAAAGGACAACTTCTTTTTTCGGGCTGAATTGGATTACAAGCAGGCCACTGTTTACTGCTGGTTTTAAGTGCAGAAGCATGCCGGGGACTAGGTGACAGTGTGACGGTGCCTGGTCTTCTCAGGGCAGCCACAGGCAGCAGCAGACAGAGCCCAGACGGACAGACCACAAGAGCTGAGGCCGCGCCCGCACACCCCGTCTGCACAGCAGCGCGAGCGCCTGGTCAAACGGAAGACCCGCACAGGACCCAGCGTCTGCCCCCGACTCCCAGAAGGTCCCCAGTGCAGGGTAACAGCCACCTGCCGCAGCAGCACCTAGACGCCACACCTGGGACGACGGAAGGTGGGCATGAGAAGCCAACACTGACATGCAAGTGTCAGGCAAGGATTTCAAAGCACCAAACATAAACATTCTTCAGCTATTACACTCCTCCAACAAATACATATACACACACAGAAAACCTACGCAAAAACGAGAGAGAGAAAACCAGCTGTAAATTACAGAAATGAAAACTGGAATACTTGCAACAAGAGAAGGGAAGACAAAGCAAAGGCTGTGTCTGACCTAAGAACTGCTGCAAACACTCACCGTCACGGGACCTCAGGACAGCTGCAAACACGCACCGCCACTGGCCCTGCCCCAGAAGCGCTGGAGATGTCGACACTTGTCAAGCAGAGGGAGGCGACACACTAGATGGCACACTGTGGAGGTCTCGTCTACACAGCGGCACAAAGAGCAGAGGAAAGGATAACCGGGTAACTGTACACGTTTTTTGCTTAAAACTCCAATGTCCTTAACTGACAGACTTTTCAAAGCAAGGATAACAACTTTTCTAGAGTTGACAACATGGAGAAGTAACATGCATGGGGACAATAATCAGAGGCTGGCAGGGGAGAAAAGGCATCATACTGATGCGACCTCTTCTAGGGTATGGAAGGGGGCACTGGCACTTCAGGGAGGAAGGCTTAAGTCCAACCACACCAGTCATCGCACTGAAGGAAATGAGCTGAATGCCTCCAATTCGAGCACAGACACTGACACCACATCAAAAAAAGGCAATTACATCCTTCCTAAGGAAATGCATGTGAACTAGAAAGGCACTTACAAGCTAAAAGTAGAAAAGGGATAGACAAACCTGGATCACGCTGATCAAAACAAATCCATAATAGGAAAATCAGTATCAATGTAAATTTTATACCAAAGAATATCAGCGTCCATAGAGACGGTCATTTCACAATGACGTAGGAGTCCCTTCCTCAACAGGATAAAACAGTCCTCAGAATGTCCTCACTCAATGACAGATCTTCAAAACACTGGAGGGAAGACCAGACAGGACTCTAAGGAGACGCAGACAAGCCTGCAGGGAGAGCAGAAGCTTCAGTACTCTTCCAGCAGTGGGTGACTGTAAATCGACCACACTTCAATCAAAACAGTAATTGACAGAACAAGTGCACAGATGAGGAAGGACTTGAACAGAGAGAAGGGCAGGAGGCACCAGGGAGACCCTGGGTGTATTTAGAGAACAGCCACCCAACACAAGCAGGAGGTACAGCTTCTCCTGGCGGACTCAGGGCATCCGCCGAGGCCGACCGTGCCCCCGCCAGGAGCACTGAAGTCATAAATGGGATGTTCTCTGACCACAGCAGAATCAACCTGAAAATCAGGAACAGAAAGCTATCTGGAAAATCCAAAAGCGTTTGAGAATGAACACCACATTTCTATGGGTCACAGAAAAAAACAAAAGAGAAACAAGCATTTGCTTTGAGCCGAGGGCCTTTAAAAGCACACCTGACACAGATGCAGGAGACGCACAGGCAGCCGTTACTACCGGGAAGCACCAAACTCCTGCGTCTGAAAAGGAAGAAAAATCTCAAATCCGCGTCCTCAGCTTCATACGTGAAAAGAAGAAACGGAGGAACACAGTAAGCAGAGGAGAGAAATCAAAGGTCAGAATGGAAGTCAATGAAATAAGGAATAGAAACAACACACGACACCAATGAACCCAAAAGCTGGTTCTCTGAAAATATCAGTAAAATTGGCAAACTTTTAGCAACGGTGACCACGACAGAAGACTCACTGCACTGATATAAGGAACAGACAGGCAATAACACCAAACTTACTACCAACGTTGAAAGCACAGTTAAGAAAGACAAACAAAAAAGAAAAAAATAAAAAAAATAATAATTGAACAACTTCATGGCCCTATCTCATTGCGAGAAATGTAATCTTTAACCACGAAATGCAATGTTAACTTCAGTTCCTCGGGTACCCTGCACCATGTTAAATATTATGTTACATATAGCACTATATATGTGTATGTATATAGTATTTATGTATATGTGGTGTGGATTCGTTTGGACAACGTATTTTAAGAATTTTGTCATTGTGATCACGAGCAATATTCTTCTGCAGGATTTTTTTTTCTAACGGTACCATGTTGTTCTGTTTTTGGTATCAGCGTACGTTCAGCCTTACAGAATGAGATTTAAAATGTTCCCTCTTCTTTCAGTTTCTGCACTTCGTTGTATAGAATCGGTCATTTTTTATGCATTAAAAGTTTAGGGGAATTTCCCAGTGAAGCCACCTGAGCTCGGTGATTTGAGAGGCTTTGAAAATGAAAATCAATTTATTTAACCCCTGTATGGCTATTAAGATGATTTATTTCTTCCTGAGCGGATGCTGGTAGTTTGTGTCTTTTAGGAAACAGGTACATCTAACCTTAGCTACACAATTGACTTTCATACACTTGTTCCAAGTTTCCCTTTTCCATACTGGTAAATTGTTTTCAAGCTGGCCGAAGGTTTAGGAATTTACTGATGTCAAAGCACCATCTTTGAACCATCTTTTTCAGCGATACGTTCTAGGGTTGATCTGCTTCCTATTTCACGGTTTCTGCTCTGACTTTTTATCATTTCCCTTTTTCTGCTTGCATCGGTGTATTTCCTAGTTTCTTAAATAACAGTATTAAGTCATTGACTACAAGCATTATTTCCTTTTTAATGTAACTGTTAACAGTATAAACATCCCTATAATTACTTCTTCAGTTGCAATCTACAAAATTATTTTCCTACGGAAACTAAATATTTTTCAAGTTTTATTGAGATACTGAGTACATAAAAAACTGCAAGTGATCGATGTGCACAATTTGGTGAGTTTGGACAGTTCTGTACACTAATGTTAACACGATCACAATGCAGGTGATACACATAATTACCACTTCCTGATATATTATGCTCAGATTTTCATTCAGTTCAAAACACCCTTATTTCTTGGTAAATGACACATCTTCTTTAGAAGCCTGATGCCTAGTTTTAAAACATTCAGACTATTCAGGTACTGTTGTCGATTGTTAATTTAATTCCATTGTCACTCAGAGTATACACATGGTTGAAACTGTTTTAAATGGACTGAAACTTAATTTCTGACCCACGCACTGTCTCTCGTAACGAACGTCCCACGTGCACAAGAAAAGAACGCGTTTTTCTGCAGAGGCTGCGTGTTCTACAGACGTCCGTGGTGTGGATCAGGTCACCTTCGCCCTGACCGACCCTCTGTGTACTTGTTTTATGGAAAATTGAGAGAGAAGTTTTGAAAACTCCGATGGTATTAATGGACATGCTGCTGCCTCCCTTCGCGTCAGTTTCTGCTTCCCGTATTTTAAAGCTCTGCTAGGAAGTCCACAGCCATTTAGGACAGCTTGTGCTCTGAGGAAGTCAGCAAGGCACCACTGTTCACCGGGTACCTTCCTCTCCTCCGTGCATCCTCACTGTGAACGGGACTCTGACGGCCGTTCACAGCCCCGGCAGCTTTCTCTGAACGAGTATGTCCACGACACACCTTCTCCCACCCGTTATCTTAACCTATCTGTACTTTCAAGGTGAGTTTTTTGTAGGCAGCTTAAGAGTTGCATCTTGCTTTTTAATTCTATCTCTCTGCCTTTATTGGAGGTATTTATGGCATTTATATGTAATTTGACTGTTGATGGGTATGGTTAAATGTAACATCTTGCTGTTTCCTTTTTTTTTTTTTTTTTTGCCTTCTCTTAGATTATTTTTATGTCTCTCTGCATTATCTGTAACTTTGTTTTTAGAATTTTCCATCCGTATTTATTCTGCCACGTAACTAATCGCAGGCTACTGCCAAGCACCAGCACACCACGTCATTCTGACACGAGGGAAGGAGACCCCCACGATGGTCTCCTCCGAAGCCCCCTGCTACTGCAGTCACACCTGGTGCTGCGCCACGAGCAAGCCGCCACAGAGCGGCGTGCCTTCCCTCTGCTTTCCTTCGTCAGCGATCCTTTTCAGTCTGGAGACACGCACACGCTTACACCTACTGCCAGACGCACCGTCTCCGACACTTCACTCCTCCACACACGTCCAGGTTTCCGCCTGTTGTCACCGTCCTGCTGTCTCTAAGGATCCTTTCACGTGTCTCCTCGGACTCCTCTGCGGGGATGATTTCTCAGCGTGTCTGAGCAAGTCGGCAGTCTTTCAGTTTCACTTCCGCACCGTTCAGAATTGCAGGATGGATGTTACTTTCCGTCCTTGAGAGAGGACACCCCTACTCCTTCCTGGCTGGCGCTTTGTGTGGGAGCCCACGATTGGGTTAATAAATTGTAACAGACCGCAGCCGCCTGTGACCTTTAGGAAGAACAAATGTGCTTTGCTAGCAGGCACCTGTGCATGTGCACACCTGTCTCCTTGCCGTAAAAGGCAGAGACAATGCCTTGCTTGCATAGCTGAGGTCTTAGCTTAGGGCTGCTTCTGCAGTGGCAAAGCCATTGCGTGTCCCTTGCTATAAACGCAGGACACGGCTTGTTTATCATAAGCATAGGTCCATAGTTCAAGGTTTACCCTGCTCATTACGAAGCAAAGACCCATGCCCTCAGCTATAAACCCTGGGCATGCTTTCTGCTGTTCAGATCGTCTGTAACCCGCAAGACAAGGAACTGGCTGGTCTGCTGGTCTGTTTTGTAGTCAACTTCTTACACCTGAAGACTGTACCTTGTTCCCCTCCCTCCGTGACTGCCCCGAGGGTAAATTAAGCCTTTGTACTCACTGTGGATTTTATGACCTCTACCCGATCCTGATTTTCCTTAAGCTCCTGCATTCCGTGATGCACCTGTTTCTGACCTTTTCTTTGATTGTGCACAATAAACATGAGAGTGTTTGAGAGGCTCGAGGAGTTGGCCTCTGACTGCTTCTCGCTCTCTTGACTTTCCGGAGTCTCGAGTCATTCGCTCCGTCTCGGTGGGACTTCTGCCGGACAGAACCCGCAGCTCTGTCTCTAAAGAGAGACCTGCGGTCATCCGTGACTCTGTTCCTCTGTGGGGAACACCACCTCCCTTTGAAAGGGTCTCTTCATTACCGCCGTACGGTAGTCTAACCATGACGCATCTTGCTTTCACGGGCCTCAGTTTTGCTCCATTCCATATGCAACAGATATTTTTTGGAACTGCGGGTTTCTAGGCTTTATTAAATTTGGGGGAAAAAAGAAAGCCATTATTCACTTAAAACTTTTCCCTCCACTCTCTCTGGAATTCTAACTCCATGAACATTATCCCTCCTGACGCTGTCTCACAGGTCCCTGGATCCTGCGCTCCTTCTAACTGGTCGTTTTAATCTCGATGTGTCAATTAGGATCGCTCTTTTTTTCATTTCAGTAACCTTTTCTTTTTCAGCATCCACCTGCTGTTAATTCTCTCCAATACAACCTTTATCTCAGATGTTACACCCGCTGACTCTAGGAGACTGACTTTGTTTTTACAGTGTTCTTCACCTGCTTTCTGGTGCTGCCACCTCTGGCCACCTTACAATTATGGGATGTATTTATAAAGCACTGTTTACTGCCCCTGTTTATTACTCCTACTATCTATGTTATTTCTTGGTCTGTTTCTATTTATTGATCTTCCAGTTTCTCCACATTACTGGCCATAGTTTTCTCCTCTGTTAATTGTTAATAATACTTGCTTAGATATCAGTCTTTGTAAATTTTGCCTCTGTGGGTGGAGGATGTGTGTGTGTATGTGTATATGCATATATGTGTGTTGTGTGTACGTATCTGTGTGTGTGTATCCGTGTTTATGTATCTGACCCTTGCTCTGCAATACTCTTATGTAATTTGGAAATCCAAGTGTGTTCATTTCCAATCTTGCTGTTAAGCACAGCTGGGAGGAAGCAGAAAAGCCTTCTGCCTAAGACTGAACTAGTGAAGCAACATTCCTTTGAACGTACTCTAATTTTTCCCCATTTTTTGAATTGTGGCCAAATACACATAACATACAAATTACTATCTCTACAGATTTTAACTGTACAGTTCAGGGTATTAAATGCCTAGTTCACTAAGTCTTTCTCTTGTGGTCTGCAGGGATGGTTTTTTCTGCTTTCCGAGTACTTTCTAATGTACCATTTCATTTACTTATTATTTCTACTATCCATTTGCCTGTTAGATTCATGCCAAGAGATGTTCATGTGAAGCCTGGACCTGTGTCTGACACATGATGGGTTATAACTATTTTGTGAGTCAACTGCTTCATTCACGCCATACTTAAAAACAATAAAGTAACAATAAAACAATAGCAATAAAAGTTTTACTTGTTTGTTCTTTTAAAAGCCATTGTTGGGCAATGAGACCTCATTAAAGACTAAAGATTATTCTGATGTTTTTTTTTTTATTTTATTTCAGTTTTCTGCGGGGAGGAGGTGATTAGGTTTATTTATTTTAACAGAGGTCCCAAGGACTGAACCCAGGACCTCATGCATGCTAGGCAGGCACTCCACCACTGAGCTATATCCTCCCCCTGAATATATTTTGAGAGCAAACCTGAGCACCTTCACAGGACCACCTCCCACGCATCCGCGGATGGATGGAAATCAGTGTAAAAGGAGAGACTCTTCTGTGGACTTGTGCCTTTCAAGTGACAGGAACACTTTTTTTTTTTTTTTTTTTTTTAACATATGAATGTACTTTTAAAGAATGATCAGGCAGGAAAGACATATGATTTCTTTGGCTCAGATGAAGGACAGGGATTCAGATTTTAAAAAAGACCCTGTTATCTATGAGAAAGCTTTGACTATTTAAATATAAACACCACCATCCAAACTGAGTAGTCGTTTGTTAGAATAAGCACTACTTCAGTAAGATCAGGAACTGGGCAGGACCGTGGCCCGTGGGAACCAGTGCACTTAGCCAAAGGACATCACGGAACACACAGTCTTTGCAACAAACTGAGAACTCCACAGCAACTGCGAAAAAGGTGAGAATAATTTCACGTAAGCATATAATAAAGGAAAGATGTAAGAACCACGTCACAATTACAAAGCTATAAACCTTGTCACTTCTTACAGACAGGAGAGGAAGCTGAATTCTTAAAAATACGTGTGTGTATAAATATGAATACAGGTAGCAGTTTATCATTTTGTCAAAACAAAAAGGAACACAAGGTGCCTTTATATTCTAATTAAAATGATACTGTTACTGTAGAAATCTTGGAAACATAGAAATATCCATGTGATAAAAAAGTCACGTATTTCTTTTTGTAATATGCTAACAAAAATATATGTCCTGACTGGAATAAAACTCTACGTGGAGCAAAAATATTGATCGTCACTAGTATTTTGTTAATTAATAACTTTGATTAACATATGCTCATTTATCTAATTTGAAGCCACAATTTCTAATTAAAAATATAGATTTTTAAAAATTATTTGTTTTGATCTTTGATAATAACTTTTTAGTTTAGACTTCATCAAGCCCAATTTTATGTCAAGAAAATAAAGTAAAAGTTATTCTAAAAGTTAACAAAAATTGAATTTACAGTTAATACAGACAGTTGTTAGACTATATTTTAAAAGAAAAAATAAAAGAGAAATGTATATTGGAACTATTCAGAGTTCTGAAAATGTCGTCTAATTAATGCTGACTTACGTCTTTTTTTTTCTCCTTAAAGAAAAATACATACTAGCAACCTATGTCCTTGAGAATCCCTGACAATTCCCCTGTATTCTAGTCACTAAAACTTTCAGAGCTGCTTCCAAAATTGAAAGCCTCTGAACAAGGTTATGATTGCAAACAACAGAAAATGAGTATCTTTCAAAAATGGTCTCAAAATACGTTACTACACGCCATGTGTGTTCAGGTGGAGTGTTAACAGTTAAAACACAAAATAAAGACAAGTATCTTTTTCATGTACGTTTCAGTATAGCTATAATAAACAAATTTTCTAAAAAAATGAAAAAAAAATTATGGTTGAAAAACATGTGGCTAAAATTAAAAGGAAAAGAAAAAGATACACTCATTTCAACTTGAAATCAACTGCTGTCCATAAATAACCCTCATTTCCCTCTTACTCTCCTTAAAGATGAAACGTTGAGTTGACGTAAAGCCTCCATGACTCACTTATGAGGCGTTCTAACAGACGTCCTTAACAAGGGACAATGGCAGGTGTTACGTGGCTGCTGGCTATACTCCAATCAAGCCTCCCTAAACGTCAAAAATAAACCAAAATCCCAGCTAGAGCTTGGTGACGGCTCAGAGGTACTGTATTTCCCTACCTTTCTGCATTTCATAGACAACTTGGCCTACTTAAGCAACGTAAGAAATGCAGGCTTCCCAGGGCAACCTGGCCAACATTTGTTTCTATCAACTGGGCGTAGACAGATTTCCAAATAGTAATAAAATAACGTGACCCAGTCAGCACACTCTCTCCTCCCCTCGTTACATGAATCAGGGACATCAGTGCCTACTTAGCTGCATACAAGTTGCAGGGAAGGGGCTACTGCTACAGTCCTCGAGGGGGGCTGACCTGTAGGGAAGGTCTCAGCCTCCTTTGACAATCATACAACTTCCTTTGGAGGAGGACCCTGCAATTCTGAAGAACCCTGTGTGAATTAGGGGCAAGCATCTGGGTAGTAACTGTAGACGGATTACCACCAGGGCAAAGCGGCAGGTGTCCACCAGGCAATGTCTGCTGAAATAACAAAGTCCTCAGCAGACTGTCCGGCCCTGCCCTCGGGCTGCCACTTGCAGGATCAAGTCCGTAGGAGTTTTCCCACAGCCTGGACCAAGCAGGGTCACAGGGTTCCAGAGCAGAGGCTAGGGAGGGCTGCCAGGTGAGATGGAGGAGACGCCCCTGTGCCTGGCCCCATAATGGTAACCATGGCCAAGCGGCGTCAGCCAAAAGGAGGCTCAGAAGAAAGGACAATGGTCAGCACTGCATAGTCAAGAATTCAGAAGAGCACGGGAGAAAGTAGTTCCCAGATGGGCACAGGGTAACGCCAATGACCAGAGGGGCCCAACATGGCGCCCCCCGAACCATCTCTCCCCTGCATCCGTGAATCCAAAGATGTGCCCTGCTCCAAATGTCTGACAGAGAAGTAAAGGATAGAAGGCTGAGAGCCCTGAGACGTCTCTCTAACAAATTCTATCAAAGATAAGAAACTATTCAAATCACAAAGTTAAGCTAAGATGTTATACCACATCAAAGAGGTAAGAAATTTTTTTTTTAATCTACTAACTGGTAGGTTAGGACTTGAAGAGCGGAATTATTTCACACTAAATAAAAGTCACTCTCCCTGTCCACCCAAGTAGGGTATAAACGCAATTTTGAGCATATTATTATATTCTGCAGTGGACATTGTGTATCAAGCATTCACTCCCATGTACAGTCAAACATCTGAGGACTGTCTCATCTCTGACCATCCTTTTCACATGTGGAACTGGGAACTATTATGAGAACAGAGGAGTTCATGAATAGTTAATTGTGTCAACACAGGGAGGAAAGGCCACAGAAAGCAGGCCTTGCTGGGCTCATTCAAACGGCACAGCTTTACTCAGAAAAGGTGACCTTGCCCCTGACCTGGGGCTGGTCACCGCCAAGCACGCATACTGTCCCGACTCCTCCAGTGACTTTCCAAGACCGCTTCTCAAGACGCGTGAGACGTCTGTGTAACAGCTAACTTCCCTTCAGAGAAGCTTCAGTCCCAGAGGGGACGCATCTCTTAAAGGATCTGTATCCGACAGGGCAGACTAATTAAACTGCGAGCACTGGCACTGCCGAAGCACCCTGGGTGGCACTGATAAAGTTTACTGCCAGAAGTAGAAGTCACGTCTAAGTAAGAGACAGGGAGCCCCGCTACTTCCATCCCCGAGTGACAGCAGGCCCCAGAAGGATCCAATTCCTGCCACCGGCAGATGGCAGGCATGGAGGCCTCCTCACCCTCCTCCCTCTCCCCCCCGACTCCTGAACCACACATCTAGAGGCAGGCCAGTCCACACTCTGGGGAAAACCAGATCGCATCTCCAAGGACGACCCTCTTCCAAGGCAAACAGCCTTGGGGTACGGTTACTTGTTTTCCTTCCCTATTTCTTTTTCTTACGTCTACTGTGCCCAGAAGTGTGTGTCAGTTGAATCTGCTGGTTCGCAATAGATGGAGATAAAAAGTGCACACGGGGAAAGGCAGGGAGGGCAAACGTGTGCTTAGGTGCTTTGATAATTCCGTGAACCTGACACCTTAGTCAAGAGATATAGTGTATCCATCACTGGAGGGAAAAAAAAAAAAAAAACCCATGCTCCTTGTAGGACTGAAGACGTGACTGCTCTCAGTTACCCCCGTCTGTTTTCTCTGCTCGTCGCTGAACTTCCTACAGACCCAAGTTCAACACACAAATACGCATTCACGCACACCTGACTTCTTTCACTCAAACTAACGTCCGTGAGAGCCATCCATGCTGCTCATACGTCATTCTTTGATTTTCCTTTCCTTTCATTTTTGATGAGTAATATCCCCCAGTATGAATATACTATAGTTTGCCTATCCATTGTCTCAGTGAGTTTTCTTGCTTTGTTTTTTTTTTTTTTTCTTATTGTTTTCTGCATTACTAAGTTGATTACATGGCTTTTCACCTTTATTCTGCTAATGGAATTACAGAGACAAACACGGGCCGACTTTAAAACGTTAAACCCAACGCTTGTCGGCTGGGACACAACCATTAGGTTTCTGGACACAAGGCCCTGGGTCATGATGCTGCACCCTTTCTGCACGTTGCTGGCTCTGATCTGTAAACCTGGCACCCGACTCAAGGACACTGTCACTGGGGAACCTTGTTCTCCACGGGGTTATTCCAGGACAAGGACACTTTTAATTATCTCCAAACAAGCGAGTACAGGTTAAACGTAATTGTTAAATGACTTGACAGAAAGAAAGAGAACGCTATTTAGCCGGTTACACGGACTGCAGAGGACGTAATTATGTCATTAGCCGAGCCTCCCTCACAACAGCCGTCAGTCGATTCGTCTTTTCTCAAGTAGGCTGTATCTTCCGGGTAAAACTTAACCTAACGCAAACCGCCAGCAGGAGCCCTATCCTGCATCTCGGATGGAGTGAGGCATCCTGGGAGCTCCAGCTCTGTGCCCCCAATCCGTCTCCTTGTGAGTCCTCCTCTGCCCTACAGACGTCAACAGATCTTGGATCCAATACGCCCATCTGGCTGAACATGTCCCCCACTGTCTACACTTACAACCTTATTCTGCTTTAGCAAAGTCATCCAACACCTGAGCACCGAGAAACAGGCGTTTCCAGTCTCCACTCGGTAAGCTTTTCATGTGAAAGCTTCTCCTGAATACGTACTGCCTGCCTCCTGCCCGTTCCAAAGACGCCCTGCCCAGCAACTGCTTCCTATTTTTAGAAATATCTTCTGTGGGAAAAACCTCCCTACCGCTTTGACATACAGGCAACCGGCCACTCTGCATCTAAGAGTCAACCGTATCTGCGTGGGAGCATCCGACTCCGCTCCTCCCTGCATTTTCTGAGCCGAGAGCCCTTCACACACGTACGATGACTCTTAAGTGGTGACACCAAGAACTGCCGACTTCTGTTAAACATGAAAATATAAAATTCTAGCCATGAATTCAACAGATCATTAACACCCTGGTCCACCTTCTTCTCTCTCATACACACAAGAACATTCCTGGACTTCATACAGAGCGGAGACGCCCTACAGCTGTGCTAAGCAGCTCTGAGAAGAGGAACCTAAAGGAACATGGAATCCAGCTCTCATCTCATTGTTCCGTGGAAGAAAAATACTGCAAACCACATCAGTAAACAAAGCATGCTAAAGCCATCAAGTGATCCGCGGCTGCCCACCCCGCCCAGTGAGGACCAGCCCGCAGCCCGGCCTCTGCAGCCACTCACAGTGATGCCCTCTGAGGGGACTCAGAACAAGAAAGGACAGGACACTGGCCCTAGACGGCTAGGTGCTTGTCAGAGGAATGAGTTCAATGAGCCCAAATGTTTGCTCCCTCCAATACATAGGAAAACACTAAATTCTTTAACTTGAGATGCCTGGTTTTCTTTAGATAACAAGTAATCTTTTAATGTTCCAACTCCCTGCTCTTGGTTGTAAATCTCCTATATATCCTAGCTCCTCCCGTCCCTCTTCGGAGCAGCCCCTCAGAGCCATCTGGGGGGCTGTCATCCCGGGCTGAGTCCTCCCACCAAATAAAACGTAACTCTCAACTTTTAGGCTACGCACTTATTTCAGTCAACAGGTTCACAGAATGTGCATGCAGAATGAAACGCGTTTCCAAAGTCAGGAGAGAAGAGCCGGCTGCCGCCAGACGGTGCCCGGCATCTCCTCGGCCCCCTCCCTCCAGGCCCCGTCCCTCCAGGCAGGGTGCCAGGCTTCCCTCTGTCGAGAGTAAAGGTTGTAAAGGGCGGGCCTGGTGGACGGAGCTGGGTGGTGACAAAGCCCAGGGCAGGGGGGCTCAGGACCCCGAGGGGGCCACTCTGTAACCTCCGGGGGCCTCACCGTGATGGTTACGTACGCCTGAGGGCCGCGCAGCCCATGTCTACAACGTGGCTCTGCGATGCTCAAACCCTAAACATGTGTGCTTGACGCAGCACAGTCACACAACGGTACTCAAACTCCCCAAGTGTCGCCAGTAAAATAAACAGCATTTAAGGACCGATGCATTGAGAGTTGGCTATTTCTTACTTATTTTTCAGGGTAGCCACTGTCTGCCCTCTCTTTTCTAGGTGTGTTTTCCTCTGGAGAAAATGAGTCAAAATTACACAAAAATATCTTAATTTGGCTCCAGAAGAAAAAGCAAACGTTGCTGAAAAGGGGAAAAGCACTGAAGTAAATTTCTTATTTCACATCACGCAGATGGTAGCCCACTTCTCGTTATTGTTTCCACCGTTCAAAATAGGTATCGGGAGGGGTTGTTTGTTTTATTTCAGGAGGAGTAGTTAGGTTTATTTATGTATGTACTTACTTTTTAACTTGTATTTCATTACTTTTTAGTGGAGGTGCTGGGGACTGTAGCCAGGAAAGCGAGCATGCTAACCACATGCTCTACCACTGAGCCACACCCTCCCCACCTCAAAATGGATTTAAGCAGTTTAGCCAACCCTCAAGTGGCCTGTCTGAATCTAGCCAGCATGCCATTCTAAATGAAATGACAGTAACAGAAGAGGGAGGAAAGACAAGCAGGGGGAGGAAGCGGAGGACGAGAGAGTTTAGGAAGAGGAGAGAGTTTAGCATCGTAAGGGGAGAAACAAAAGGAAGCGCAGTGGGTGTGTCGGGTTTCAGGTTTAACAGGACCCTCTGTGACCAAGGATGGGACGGGCTGCCTGCTGGCATCGCAGCGCCAAGAAGCACCGCGGGCACTCGGCCAGCGCTGTGAGCACAGCCTCTGTGCACAGGCCGGAAGGTCACTGCAAAGGCCGAGACCCCCAGCACACAGGACGGGCGGCCACGACCGCCCAGACCCCGGAGCCAGCCCTCCTTCACACCCCGGCCGCCCACTCAAGGCACAGCCGGGAAGGGTGTGGGCACGGTTGTGAAGGGAGCAGGGATGGAACTTCAGGGAGCATTACTCATACATGAGAACATTTCTTTTTCTCTTTTCTTCCTTCAGAGCTGTGTTGACTGAGATAAACGCACAGCCTAAAAGTTGAGAGTTATGTTTTCTTTGGTGGACATCTCTGTGGACTCGAACCCCTTCGAGCCCGGATGACAGCCTCCCAGATGGCTCTGAGGGACGGCTCCGAAGAGGGAGGGGAGGAGCTGGGACTATACAGGAGCTTTACAACAAAGACCAAGGGGTTGGAACATTAAAAGCTTGTTACCTGAAGAAAACCAGGCATACCAAGTTAAAGAATGTAGCGCTGTTCTATGTATGGTAGGGAGCAAACATCTGGGCTCACTGAATTCACTCCTTTGACAAGCACCTAGCTGTCTAGGGCCAGTGTCCTGTCCTTTCTTGTTCTGAGTCCCCTCACAGGGCAGCACTGTGAGTGGCTGCAGAGGCCGGGCTGCGGGCTGGTCCTCACTAGGGGGTGGGGGTGGCCGCGGATCACTTGATGGCATCAGCATGCTTTGTTTACTGATGTGGTTCGCAGTATTTTTTGTTCACAGCTGGTAGGCTTCTTTTTTTTTTTTTTTTAAACAAAGCTAATGATTCTCTTATTTTACTGGTTTCTGGGAGAAAAATGCTTCTCAGAGACAGCAGTGGTGAAGAAAGGTGAAACTAAGAGAATGTGCTCTCTAAACTTAAAAACACAAGGAGAAGTTGAGAAACCACATTAACTGAGAGCTCCGTAACAACTATTAAGTGAAAACATTACACAGAAAATAAAGTTTCTTGTTCGTTACTGAAATCCTATACTCTTCACGTAAAGTCGTCTGTGGTAATAATTCAACTGGTCGGTTCTGCCTGTATTAGAAACCATTTCTGGTTCTGTATCTTTCAACCCATCATCTAAGAAGAACTGAAAGAGAAATACAATTTTCATACTGACAGAAAGTTCCAGTGCAAACGCGCCAAAATGCTAGACTGTTCACGTGCTCTCAAGGTCAGCAGAATACATGAAGGAGGTAACCATCACGGTATCGACAGAATAAAAGAACATGCAGTAATTTTAAAATGTGCACGTCATTGTGGTGTCTGAAAGGAAAATGTTTCCAAGGCAAGAACTGGGCAGCCAAGAATGGAAGTCGAGAGGAAGGTCCGGCAGATGACGGAAGGAAGGGGAAAATGAAACAAACCTCGCCCTCCGTAGGAAATCACAGATTCTCAGCCAAATGCCACTCACACGGAAAAGGCACAGAATGACCTACTGCTATCAGACGTCTTTTTTTTTTTTTAATGAAATGTAAGTCTAGATGGGTGGTTTTCCCAATCAGGTACCCAGAAGGTGGATTCCAAACGCTATACATAAATGAGCATTTGCCCTTCAACAACTAATACCCATGAACTTAAAATGCTTATCTATGTCTTTTTCATTCCTGACCACTCATTCTTTTCCCACTGCACTGTAACATCCTGTTTTCTGTCAGTTTTGTGCTCAGGATGAGGAGTAAGTCAATGGAGTGACGTTGACAACATTAACACAAAGAATCCTGCGATAAAACAACTGTGACTCTGCTCGTGTAAATTACTGACGTAGGTGGGAATGCAGTTACCTTAGCATTTGCCGGCGTCGCGTTCAATCACACGTAACAGCCCAGCTACAGGTGAACTGAGAACATGACGCACGTTTATCAGGAAAGCAAAGCGCTTGTGAAAGGCTTCCAGGTCCAACCTCTGTGCTCCTTCACAGAACTCACTTCAATCACTTTTCCTTTTCCACTTAAACGACTACAGTCCGACTCTTAATTTCCTGGCAATAATGTGACAAAGCATTTCACTTTACGTTCATTGCCCACAGCCAGGGCAAGTCTGTCTGTCTATCTTTCTTAAGAATCTAATGGCCAACATCTCTGCCTTCTGATTTCTCCAAAATTTTCCAGACATTTTACCTGGTGGAGGTATATTTTTAATTGCCTACCAACACAGCTTTTATTCACTTACAAGCATTCAGAAGCACTGAATCTTACAAAATAAACGATTTCTACTCTAGCAATAAAGACTTAAAATGTGTAAATTTAGATAGTTTAGATAGTTTGTTATTAATTTTTCAAAAGATATACTTTAGTATCAAATACAGGGCTAACTTTGCTATGTAGGCGTGATCAATGCACAGAACTTCATATATAATGTGTATGTGCATGTGCGCCGGGGTATACCTGTGTGTGTATACATGCGTGTACACGAATACGTACATATATAATGTGTGTCTCTAAAACACAGCCAGCAATTGAGATCAAATAATTTGAGAAGAGAAATAAAATACCAGTCCTGCACAATTCCGGAAAACTTAGATGTGCCAAGAAATACGCACAATGAAAAAAAGTAAATATGCCAAGAAGACATGCCGTCACTAACATCTTTACGAATTCCCACAGAGGCGCAAACGCCCCACGGTTTTGCGTCTCAGGCAAGAAGACTGGCTCCTTCCACAACAGTGTGGGCGTCACTGCGTTATTAAATCCATATGTCTGTTCCTTTACACCTCGAGGCCGAGGACCGAAAAGCCTCTCCTGAAGATCAGAACCTGCCCTACCACCTGCCAGGTCTCCGCCGAGGTTCTGAGCACGAAGACAGCGCGGCGACAGGACACGGATGAGCCCCGGAGTGATCAGATGCGGAGGAAAGGCGCGCCTCCGAGGTCAAGGTGAGTCCTGCCTTTGCATGACAGGTGCTTCCGGAAGCCGTGGGCGGTCATTCAGTCCTGGAGGACGGGTGTGTGTGGCCCCGTGCCTGCAGGGCCCTGGCCGGGGTGCTTTCCCCACGGTGCCTCAGGGCTTTCGGGCAGTGAGCGATCGTCCATGTGGGAGCCGTTCCCGTGAGACTGTGTCAACACCAGTCAGGAAGGAAGAGTCTACTAGAGAACCTGCGAGCCTGTGTCTCGTAGCTGTGGGGTCACTTTACATTAACCTGTATCTCACAGTTCCAGGCCACACAGCAAGTGTCCACTGGGCCTACGCGCGCACTGCCTGCTGGGTGAGCGTCTTCTAAGGGGGGTGACCTTCCCCACTACTCGGAGCCAAGATTACAGGGAGGCAATGTACTTTGCTGCCTTTGGGGAAATGTCAGAGCAGGCAGAGAGCTAGATATGAGCAGAGAAAGGGGGACACAGACCACACGGCAGGAACTGGGCAGAAAGGAAGGGCACGGGCCAAACGCAGGAAACCACACATCATGTAAGCAGCAGGGGTCCCTGGGCAGGGAAAGAAAAGCAGGAACCTCTGTTCAGTGGTCATACCTTTTCGGGTGATGAGTCGCCTGCAGACCAACAAAGGAAGGTTAGAAAAGGCAGGAATTTCCAGTGTCCGAACGTAACCTTTTGCTCATTATGCCCTCATTTCAATAAAATTAGCCTTGCAGATTACAAGTTCCCATTCACCACAGTCCTATCCAGACTAACTAAGGACATAAATCCCTCCGTCCTTCAGGAAGGTGGAGTTGGGACGAAAATCAGAATAGGACCCCACACCCTTCCCCCCTCAATGTATTCTGCCCATTCATTTTTACACCCTGTGTAACCAACCTGTCAAAAAATCTCGGGGCAGTCGCTCACGTGAGCCTGCCCGCTCTCCGCTTGAGAGCAGTCCTATCCATCCTTTAAGAAACCCTCACTTCACTTTTTTTAACCACTATGCCTTGTCTCTGAATTCTTTCTGGGACGGGACAAGAACCTGCAACACCGGTTGCATCCACCGGCAACCAAAGGACACACTTGTCATTCGCCCTTCCCAGAAGCGGGGGAGCCCCGCACAGTCCCCGGTGCACAGGACTTCCGTGTGAGGAGCCCTTACTGATGAAGCTTCGGGTTTCATCACCTTACCCTGTTCGTCTTCAGCCAGCTGGCGTGGGTTCTATTGTTCAGGGTGGGTCATGAACGACGTACTCTGCGTTCTGAATGGCTGTTTCAACATGTCACTTCACAGGGTAGCTTGGCCACTCATAGAGATTCCTACGTGCCCTGGAACTAACTGGGCACAGAGGGGACAGAACCCACGCTATTCGGAGATCCCCCAATTCTCACTGATGCTAACTACTTGTGCAGACCAATGGGAACCACCTGTCCAGACTGCTGGCCGGCGACCAGTCAGTTCAGTAATTGCCTAGAGCCGGCAGATACTTCTCTGCACATAAAAAACACCATTAGGGCCGCAAACCTGTAACAGCTAACATCTAATTCTTTCTCCCTAGATTTAAGTCCCCATGCAACCCAACAATAAAAAATTATGGTAATCTAAGTGATCCGTTTTCATTAACAAGTGTGTTACTGATATCTTAAGAAAGATGAATTTTATTTAGGTGATGTTTGAACATGAAGGCCCTTGCACTGGCAAAGGTGCAATCATTTGGAAAAGCTTTCCAGCTGCCTAGTTAATCCATCATGTGAAAGCTATATGAAACATACAATATGCGTTAAGCCATTAACATCTGATTAGATAAAATCACTCAACCTCCCAACAAAGGTGAGGTAACTCCCTTAAGGAATGATCCCAGGACAGAAAACAGAGTGGGATCTCAGGACACCACAGCCTACCTACAGGGGCACCTCTACTTGTCCATCAGGGAGGAGAGCCATCAGATCTCTCTCTTTGGACCTTCCTAGACACTTCAGGGATGCTTCCAGCTGCGTGCCACTTGGCTTTCTCTTTGCAGAGGCCAGCACCGCTGGTTTTACGTGACGGAACTTGTCCCACTGGCTTGCACATATGTTTTTCTCTAATAATTCAATATGAGTAAAACCCCAGACCACAAAAGCGAAGTCACACTGCTTATTTTTGTTTCATATATGAATTACACGAACGTTCTTCCAAAGTGTGTATTTTGAATGCATTATCATGGGCATCACTTGCAGAGAGCTCTATTTTAAATGTCTGAATGCTACGAATTCATTTCGGTTCTGGAACTCCAGAGTGGTATTTAACAGGATTGTAAAAGAAAAAAAAAATCACAACATAACTTCACAGGATGATTTTTGACTTACACGTGGGCACCATACACATGACATTCTACACGTGAATAGCGTTCGAGCCGTTCGAGATATCCATGTCCATTTGTTTTATGTTCCTCGTGAGCTCCTTCCAGGAGCACATCAAGTCTTAGCCGGCGCTATGGAGCGAGAAACCCCGGCACCTCACCTTGCTCCATCCGAAGTTTCCGACAAGAGCCCGTTATGTACAGAGCGTGCCGAGAAGGAGGAAACGTGGGGAACGAAGCATTCTGAGAGAAGACACCCCCCTCCCCCCACAAGCTGATTCAAAACAAAGGGATCCGTCTGGGACAAAAGCAAATGGAACGGGTGTTGGCAGGGACTGCTGAAATTATTTCCTGACTCTGGCCGTTCCCCGAAACTTTAAGGAAAAGAAACAAATGTTACGTCATAAAAATCTTGGGGAAGAGATGATGTCTATCAGTCAGAACTGCTCTACTGCTGCTTTTCCAGAACCGGACAGAGACAGACAAGGTGGTCCTCAGGACGGAGTTAGCCTACTTCGGTGCCAAGAAAGTCACCACTTCAGGTGAGCTAATAATGGGGAATGCAGTCCCATGGGCTGAAACATTGGCTTTTGTAGGATGACACTACTCTGGTTTTTATCGCACACCTCTGGCTCTTCCTTCCTGGACCCCGTAGTAGTATTAGAGCAGGCAGCTAGCTGGCTATGAGCAGAGACAGGAGGACACGGACCAAATGGCAGGAATTGGGCAGAAAGGAGGGGCCCCAGCCAAATGCAGGAAACCATACATTATGTAAGCAGCAGGGGCCCTTGGGCAGAGAAAGAAAAGCAGGAACCTTGGGGCTGATAACAGATCATGCTTTTTGGGGTGACAAGTGGCCTGGAGAAGAACAAACAAAGGTGAGAAAAGGCAGGAATTTCTAGTGTCCGAATGTAACCTTTTGCTCATTATGGCCCCATTTCAATAAAATTAGCCTTGCAGATCAGAAGTCCCCATCATGCACTGATGCTGTGACACTTCGGATCCAGACTAAATAAGGACAAAAACCCTCCTCCCTTCGGGGAGGTGGAGCTGGGATGATAATCAGGGCATACGACCCCACACCCTTCCCTCCCCAATGAATATTCCGCCCATTCACTTTTACACCCTATGTAACTCACTTGCCAAAGAGACTCAAGGGCAGCCGCTCCCCTGAGCCTGCCCACTCTCCCCTGAGAGTTTACTATCCATCCTTTAATAAATCCTCACTTTACCTTTTTTAACCACTCTGTCTTGTCTCTGAATTCTTTCTGGGATGGGACAAGAACCTGGAACACCAGTCGCATCTATCAGCAACCGTAGGACACCCTTCATCTGCCAGCTCTCCAACCTTCACGTTCGTCACAGATGCTCGTACGTTCACTCTTACCTACTGGGACCCCGGCTGCCGGGGCAGGTCAACGCCACCCTTTCAAGTACCCCCGAACAAATGACGGCTCTCCTTTGTAGAACCCTGACGAGCGGCAAGCCAGACACTTGCCTGTCTCCTGAAACCTACTACCTAGAGTGCCTAACAGACGTGTATCCTGCAGAGACAGTGAAAAGCGGGTCTGACGACCTTTCTCTTAGTAAGTGTTTCTGCCGCGCGGATATTTATTTTTTGTAAATGACATGTTAGATTGGTTTTGCCACATTTTTTTATTTCCCCTCTAAACGGGAAATGCCTTTGCCTTCCTATTTGAAATTTTTTTTTCTTTTGAGTTGTCTCTCTCAACCTCTTTTCCCTCTCCTGGTCCCCCTTTCCCTTTAGATAATCATTATGTTACGTTCTTACGCTCTTTATCTGTCTTTTTTTCTTTCCTGCTTTCTTCTTTCACTTTTTTTTTTTGTTAAATTATCAGGTTGAGTCTCGGCTCACGGAGTAGTTATTTTGTTTTTAGGTTTAAAATTGTATTCAATTTGTTGAAATAAAATATAACATGGAATCTCTTTCCTATTTTGTATAAAGAATGAAGAAATTAACTTTTATTATTGGAAAGTCTCATTTTAAACACTTTTCATATCATTTTGCCTATTTTTTACATTATGTTATGGTCTATAATAATTCACTTGGTAAGCATTCACTTTTACTATTTTATAATTATAACATTTACTGACTGTGAGTATTATCAAGATAAACCAATACGTAGGTAACTCAAATTACTGAGGTTTTTCAGGAAAAAGTAAAGTGAAAACTTGCTTCAGTGAGATTATAATGAGATCAAGAAATGCCCATTAACAATTTATAAAACAGAATTATTACACATATCTAATTTTTTACAAGAAATATCTCAATAAAGATATTATACATGTTTTTCTATAATAACACATAGTAAATATTTTTAAACATTAAGAGCAAAATATTGAAGTACAATTTTTAGTTGCTTTTTTTTTCCCACAAACTACAAATCAAGACCATTAAGTAAACTAAACTGAAAACATTTTTCTTTCTGATTTACAGGTTCACTCAGAGAACAAAGAAAGAAACCAACTATGTGTGTATATACATAAATATTTCTTGAAGAGGCAAAGCACTTAAAGTGTAAGGAATAAAATGTCCTTTCTGGAAACCTGTATTTTTCTTGTTTAAATAAAGATAAGCCCTTTACGAGTCTCTATAAGCCAATCAGAATAGGTGCTCAATTAAATTTTAAGGAAGCTTATCATCTAATTCAATATCTTCAAAATTTTTCAAAGCATAATATGCCTTTTCTCAAAAAAGATTTCAAAGAAGTGGAAGGCTTTCTGTCGAATTCCAAAGAAAGCTACCAGAACTCATTTTGATTCAACAGCAGGATATGTTGGAAATCTGTTAGAAATGTTAATCAATTAAAGAAATAAAATTTAGCACCATCAGAAGTCCCTTTATGACTATTTTCTGAAGCTGCCAAGTCATTCTCTTATGTCCATGACTATTATAATAACAGTGTTTATTTTCAGGAATTTTTTTATAAAAGCTTAATTAGCTTGAGATCTAAGGAATTATTAAATACTGGTTTAATTGGATGTCAGAACACCTATTTTTTTAAATTACTTACATTATTTCCAAAGACATATGTTTCTCTTTGATTTCTTTGTTCTTACTTCAGAAGTCCTGGCATGATTTTCTTTTATAATTATTTCATTGTTTTAATTATTCACTGTACTTGTCAAAGATCATTCAACTCCTGGGCATTCACCAGAAAACACAAAAACTCTTAAATCGAAAAAATACCTGCACCCCAAAGTTCAGAGCAGCACTATTTACAACACCCAAGACATGGAGACAATTCAAATGCCCATCAACAGATGACTAGATGAAAAAGATGTGCTGTCTTTATACAATGGAATACTACTCAGCCATAAAAAAGAATGAAATAAAGCCATTTGCAGCAACATGGACCTGGAGATCATCATACTAAGTGAAGTAAGTCAGACAGAGAAAGACAAATACCCTATGCCATCACTTATATGTGAAATCTAAAAAAATCCAACAAATTAGTGACGAAAACTACAAACAGACTTGAAAATCTAAAGAACCAGCGGTGACGAGTGGGAAGAGGGAAGGGGGAAAGGGCATGACGGGGGTACAAAATAAGAGGTATAAATTATCAGGCATAAAATAAATGAGCTACAAGACATATTGTACAACACATGGAATAAAGCCAGTATTTTATACTGCTTATAAATGGAGTATAACCTTTAACAATTGCAAATCCTGTAGCATATTATCGTACATCAGCTATACTTTAATTGGAAACAAGCGAAAACGAAAATAAAGTAACTCTGTGGTGTTGGACCGAAACAAAAACTGAAACAAAAAGATCACGTACTGAGTATCAGCGAGTTGGTTTCCTTCCATTCCCCGGCCCCCCGCCTCGGGCCGAGGAAACCTCCCGTCCTGACTGCATACGTAGAGCAGCCTTGGCACAGGAGCTCGGTTTTGTGTTCATGGATAATTATCACGACCACGGTGCAAACGAGGGCTTGCGGGGGAGCAGCGGGCTCTGACACTCTCAGGATTAGAGGAACGCACAGGTGGGTGCACACATGTGAACGCACTCGCAGGCACACACACCCAGGGCTCCGTGGTCACCAAGACACGACCATCACAACCTCTCAACCTCTCAGTCCCAAATGCCAGGAAACGGCCATATTACTCAAGGCAGACGAAGAAATGCAGGTGCAGGAAAAGAAACGCGATTCCATGTCACCGACTACCTTAAAGGGCCACTGAATCGTACTGAAAAAACACAACAAACCAGCTAAATATTCCTCTCTCAGTGCAGCCAGTGTAGACGGCAATACGCTGGTCAGAATCACATCTGGAGTCACTCGGTCAAAAACCAGAGTCACAACTCAGAGCCAACATACTCAGCCACTTCCATGTGACATTTAAACGTGAGTCTTGAGAAGGTACCAGGAGATTCAAGGGGTATAAATTTGGGTCGAGAACCACTGAAGGTTGCGTACCTTGGTTGGTGACCTCGAAGGCAGACACGCTCAACCCACACACCCCCCTGCTCTTCCTTTCGGTCTCTCCTCCATCACCAATTCCTACCCCCGTGTCACATTCCTCAATCTACAAACATGCTGTCAAGTCAAAAATGACATGGAAATCCTTGCCGAGCCTCCGACAGCTACCGCCTGGTTCCTGCTCCCCCTTGGAGTGAATCTCCTGGGACCAGTGTACACGTTTCTTCAGCATACAGGTGTCTCACGTCGCCTTTGGTCTACTTACCCCAGCTGAGGTGTCCCGGCCGCAGGTACTCAGACGTCACAGCGACGCTCCCAAGGATGACTTCAGCCCTGAGCACACTGCTGGAGCTCCAGGGTCAAAGGTCCATCAGCACACTGACCACCTAGAAGGGAGGGGAGAGACAGCTGGATGAAGTAAAGCTCACGCAGCCTGTAAGCAGAACAGATTGGACAGGGTGGAGGGTTGGGGTGTGGCACAGGAAGAGGATGGAGAGGCGTGGGAAGAGGCAGGTACTGACTGGCGGGGGCTGTGCAGGACTGTGAAGGAATCGGGGCTTAATCTGGATAGCAGTATAATCATTTGAGGGCTGGAAACCAGAGATCTGGGGCGAGGGGGGGTGGGGTGTCAGTGAAACATGCAGACTGCCCCAGAGGAGCTTTGCAGTCCAGTAGAACATGACGGAATGTGGATAAAGTGGTAGCCGTGGAGATGGTGACAGGATTGTGACTCAGGGTGTATTGTGATGGTAGACCTCACAGAAATGGCTGAAGAACCGACTGTAAAAATCTCACTTTGATTTGGGCAAGTGGGTGAATATTTGGGCCACTTCCCGTGAGAGAGAAACTTAGGGAAAACAAACGAGGTTTGACATGTTTTGCTCAAGATGTGTATTTGAGATCCAAAGGGAGTTGGATCGTCTACAATTGTATTCGTAGGAAAGGACTCTTTTTAAAGAAATGAAAAGGGAGACGGCTACATTGGGAGTTTGGGATTTGCAGGTACCAACATACAAAATATGTACTATATATACTAAGTAATACATAAAATAAATAACAAAGACCTTCTATACAGCACAGGGGACTACATTCAATATCTTATAATAACCTATAATGCAAAAGGAAAATGAAAAAGAATATATACGTATAAGTGAAACATGACGCTGTACGTCAGAAATTAACACAACACTATCAATCAACTACATACTTTAATTGAAAAAAGAAAAAGAACAGGAATTAAGGGATGAAGGGAAAAGTGGAGAGGGGAAATATTGCGGGAATGCCTGAATAGCCTCTTTTACAGTTATTCCATTTTCTGCCCCATCCAAACCCTTCGACCTTCTAGAAGGATCCCAGGGTAAAGCTTTTCTCAGCTTACATAGGATCATTTCTCAGCCCCATAGAAAACGGGACAACTCTGTTATTCCTGCTTCCATTTTGCCAAGACCTTACTACCATCCACACCTGTTTAATGACCTGGTCTTTGGGCTAATGCTCTCTCATCTTTCTTCCTTTCTGATTTTTATTCTTACAGGCTTTCCGAAAGGGCTGTCAGGTCAACGTGTGTTTTCTCCTCCACCGTTCTCTATCACTCTTAAGTCTTTCACATACTTAGATGTTCCAGCTTGAAAGGGAAACAGACAGCCTCTTTGGGGAATGTGAATTATTTTAGTTTCCTTGTCTCAGGGGGGTAAGAACAAAGAAGCCCATTTCAAGTCAGATTGTAAAGCTCACCTGTTACTACAGTAAGAGCATGGAATTAAAATGTTCCCTTCCCCTTCTATTTGGCAATATCAAGATTTAATGACTTACTCTCTACCGGAACCATTTTTACTACACCATTTACTACCTCTCCCGCCGGCCATCCTTGCCCAGAGCAGAAATCATGTTTTGCTACCGGCCTTCCCGAGAACATTTTTACCTGTTTGTAATACCAATGGTTTTACTATGAAGCACGACCAAATCAAACTTTACCGCTTGGTGATTAAAACGACCTTAAGGATCACCTGAGCAGATAAAGCTCGCAACTCAACTCCAGCTAAAAACTGACCAACCTTGCAATTTCATGCCTGCACCTGAAATCATTCTTAGGGTCTTCCTTTTGGAACACCTCCCTCCCCTTTTTACCACCCAGAAGTTTCAATGAATCACTGAAATACTACCAAGGGGCCTTTCTCAGGGAACCTGTAGGTAATATTGTAAGAGGTAACACCCCCCCCTCCCCAAGTTCCTCCCCAGATGAGACGAGAATTCGTAAAGTGAAATGTAACTCTAACAGAAAAGAACAAATCTGACTCCCTATTAGGTCTTTTTCTTTTTGGTTTTAACCCCGTGCCCTGTTTTCTAGGCTTACTCTTGCCAGCTCTGTACCTTTTGTAAAACAATGTTGCCTAGAGCCTGAAATATACAGGAGAGCCCATTCTCAAGGCTCTGACCCTTAAGGCTATTAACACTTTGGCACTTTTCCTAAGATAACAAGTTGCAGAATGGACAATAACATTTGTCTTGTTGGAGGTTTTGCAAGAGCCCCATGACCTAACCCACGTGGACAGCGGCAAGAACAAAAGATGCTAAGAACAAAGAATTCCCACACTAAGAAATTTGCAACAACCAACCCCACCCCCTCCTCCTTTTAGTATAAAATGAGCCTGAATGCTGACTTAGGGAAGACGGCTCTCCAAGACTACCGTATTCTGGGCCTGCTGGCTTTTGGTATAAAGTCGCTATTCGTCGCCCCAACACGTCCCGTCTCCCCATTTGTTGGCCTGTCCTGCGGCGAGCAGAGCGAGTTTGGACTCGGTAACCTAAGTAGGATTTAACGCTGAGGAAAACTTAACAGGAAGATGCTGTAAATTACTCAGAAGCTGCCAGGCACCAGTCACCGCACAGGACATTAGAGGAATCCTAGTTCCGCTCCAGGGAGGTAATTACCCAAAAGCGCCCAGGAGGCACGCGGGCGCGCAGGTGCAGGTGCGATGCTCTCCTGGGTGAATCTTCCACACCTGGCAGCCGCGGCCCGCCTGGCTGCGGCCTCGGGCCTCGGCAGAGGTGGAAGTGGGGAGTCCAGGGTCCCTCCAGGGAGCCGCCGAGGCCGCCCCCGCCTCTCCGGAGCTGGGAAGGTTCTCCATTTGGGGCCCCAGCTTCCACAGCGCACTGCCCTGTTCAGGCTCCGGCAGGGCCTCTGGGCCAGAGCCTGGGCCCCCTGCGCCAGGCCGGGCTGCTGGGGCTGGAGAGGGGCGCGGGCATCATCGGGGACTGCGGTCTGCTGGGGCCCTGGCGGCAGCCAGACTCCTTCTGTGGACAAGTCTGGCCAGGACCCTCCAGCGTGCGGGCTTCCGGAAACCCCGCTCTCAAGCAGCCATTGCGAGCCTTCGTTAAGCCGCTCGGTATCCCGCTTATCTCCCTCCCACATCCCGCGAGACCCTGTGAACCCCGCGAGACCACCCTGAGATCCCGCGAGACCTCCCCCGAAGATCCCGCGAGACCTCCCTCCGCCGTCGCAAGCACAGTCACGCTGGGCCATGGCGCCTCCACCTGCTTCCGCCGTCTTCGGAGCCACGTGACTGGTGCTCATGGTTTATTTATGAGTCAGTGAAGTAGCAGTGCTTTCCGTTCGGGATTTTTTTTTTTTTTTTTCCATTCTGCACGTTCGGTTCTTGCCAGCTACAGGAAGGGTACCCCTTATGTGTAAAACCATCCCACAGCGTGAGCGACAGTCGTCGTAGGGACCCTCTTGTGAACACACCAGCCTGTCCCTCCGCAGCCTGACCTCTTAGCCTGTCTTCCTTGGGATTTAAACACTTTACAGGGACACAGACGGGCTCCGTGTTTCTAAAGACTCAGTGCTCTGTGCACAGGGCTTGCATTAATTATTGTTATTGGACTCCCCTCCGTGGACGTAATTCATTTTCTATCCTCCCCAAAATCTGTCGTTGCTCCAAGCGAAACTCAGTTACCACAAATGGTAGGTTGCAGGTAGTCGTGGAAGAAAGTGCTCACTGATGGCGTCATCTGGGCGATCCATCATTACTGTGTCTTGGACCAGATCTCGTGGGAAAGGCTGAGTCTCTAAAGACGGAAGTGAATGGCTTTGTGACCTCATGGGTCAGGCAGGGCGACTATTGAGAGACGGAAGGCGTGAATCCTTGTTAACATGGGATCATTCGTATGAGGAAGGGACTTGGGCATGTGGCCAGTCGCCTGTGGTCGTCAGGATAGGAAAGAAGGAAGGGAGCACGTGTTTGGACCTGGGAGGGGATGGGTACCAGGAATGGCCGGGAACCATGGCAGCGTTTTTAATGATGCTGCTGCTTCATCGGTGGGAAAAGGCAGGATGAACGTTCCACGTACTGAGCTTGTTACCGAGGCCAAACTCGTCTGCTCACTGCAGGACAGGCCAATAAATGGGGAGACGAGGTGTTGGGGTAAGGAATAGTGACTTTATTCGGAAAGCCGGCAGACCCAGAAGATGCCAGGCTGATGTCCTGGAAAGCCACCTTCCCTAAGTCAGAATTCAGGCTCCCTTTATACTAAAAAGGTGGGGGGGGGGGTGTTGTTGGTTGTTGCAAACTTCTTAGTGTAGGAATTCTTTGTTCTTGTAGCTGTACGCATGGGTCAGGTCATGGTGCCCCTGTGAGATTTCCAACAAAACAAATGTTATTTTCTATTCTGCAACTTGTTATCTTTATATAAGTGCAAAAATTTTAATATCGTTAAAGGTCAGAGCCTTGAAAATGGGCTCTCCTATATATTTTAGGCTAAAGGCAACATTCTTTTATAAAAGGTGCAGAGTTAGCAAGACTAAGACTGGAAAACAGCACAGGGTTAAAGCCAAAGAAACAGATCTAATATGGAGTCAGATTTCTTCTTTTCTATTACAAGAACATACATTACAAATTTGCAGCTGTGCTGGGTGGTTTGGGCAAGTATCAGCAGGCATTCATTTTATTTTATTTTTTTCAGGTGAATTTTCAGGGTAAGGGGAGCAAGGTGCTTACAGGTGAGGGTTTCAGAAGACTCACAGACGTAGAAAACAGACTTAGTGTTACCAAAGGGGAAAGAGGGAAGGGACAAATTAGGACTTTGGGATTAACAAATACAAACTACTGTATATAAAATAGATAAAGAGCAAGATGTGACTGCATGGCACAGGGAATTATAGTAAGTATCTTGTAATACACCATAATGCAAAAGAATATGTATATATACGTATAACTGAATCACTATGCTATACACCTGAAACTAACACAACTTTTAAGTTAACTATACTCAAGTTAAAAAATAAAATAGGTGAAGGTTTCAGGTGCTGCTGGGTAAGAACTTTATTGCTAACAACAACAACTCCGTTTTCTGATAAACAGAGAAACTCGAGCCATTTCCATCATGGGTATGAGCATGTGCTCTTGGCAGGCAATATCGGAACTGGGCAAATGGTTTCACAGTGGTGGAGAGATGACTAATTTTCAGCCTAGGCAAGGAATGATGAGGCTTTGAACGGAAGTCAAAGAGGGAATTAGATACCCTTATGAGTGAGGCTTGGCACATTTAGCAAGTCATTGGGTAATTTGAGAAGCTAGTTTGAGAGGAAGCTGATGGCTGAAAATTTGTGTATGTTGATTTTGAGAAGCCGGTCCATGAGCTAAGTAAATAGGTCCAATGTGTAGAGGCGTCTTGTGGTTTTGGAGTAATGTAGACCTGATATTCATGGAGCTCCTACAGGTTCTGACACCATCAGGGTGAGGTGGTGTGGAGAGCCACCATCTTGGAGGTCCATACCAGGAGTAGAGACAGGGTTGAGGAGGCAGCTAAGAGTGGAGTTGTGGGCGAAAAGTGAGGAGCAATAAGGGACAGCACATGTGTAAAAGGAGACACTCATATAATACACACATAAATACACACATATGAAAAGAATCAGGAGAGCCTAAGCTTGGGGTACCCAAAGATGGAGTTTCAATAGGAAAGGCACGGAAAATGGCCAATATTAGGAGAGAATGCATACCCTCTTCCAGAAATAACGTTCCCCACCCACTCCAATCTAAAATGTAAACTCAAGAAGAGACAGGATTTGTTTTCACTGGTCACGGCAGTATTCTACATGAATTTAATGCTCCTAGGAGGTGCTTGATAAAAATACCTGTTGATGAATGCACAGTCCACTGGGCTTGACAAATACGAGAATATTTTACAATCATTTATCGAACACCTGGTCATGTGTGGACATTGGTATGCCAACACAGCTTGGACAAGTGCCTCTCTTTGAAGATTCTACTTTGCATAAAGTTGCACGGGGGCCGACAAGGTTCCAACATATGATATTTGAGAAGGTAGTGAACTGCTTTATTTAAAAAAAACTGAAAGAAAAAAAGAAGAAGGAAAGGAACAACAAGAAAAAAGAAATTATAGCTGCTCAGAAAAAAAAAAATTGGCTATAAACTGGAAAAATCAGAGTTGAGATGATATATATATTGACAATATAAATGTTTATGATACATATAATTGTATATTTATAACTTGCATGTTTATATTTAATCTCTGTATTGTGTATTAGTATATAATACATAGAGATCACTATGCATTGTATTACAATGTCTCCATACATTATATATATATATATATATATAGGGAGATTATGGATATACATATGTTAACCAGAGTTATTTCAGAACGTTTATATTATAAAAAGTGTTAGTGGAGAGTGAAAGTCAACATATAGAAACACAAAGATAACCAACAAGAAAATGATACACACAGCCCTAGAGTTGTACATAAAGTGTAAAATTCTATTAGAGAATTCTGAAGAATGCGTGAATGATGTGAATAGGTTGTTTTACTTAATTGTCACAATTTTCTCTCAGTATTAACTGATGATTTTTCAGAGTTCCTCAATATACTTGAAGAATATTGCATGAATACATGGGAGGGGCGATCGCCGTGGCAAATGTGCTTTTCAGTTTTCCATAATGACCGTTAAGTTCACGAACCCCGTCTATTTCCTTACTAAAGGTGTCACCCTAAATG
This sequence comes from Camelus ferus, assembly GCF_009834535.1. NCBI lineage: Eukaryota > Metazoa > Chordata > Mammalia > Artiodactyla > Camelidae > Camelus > Camelus ferus. The sequence continues at coordinate 8,244,942 of NC_045732.1, forward strand.
CTGCTCCCTTTAATGAATGGTCCGTGCACTGGAAAGAATTCCAGGATCGGTCGTCTCCCAAAGAATAACGTCTCCCGGTTTGCGCTGATGAAGCTACAAGTCAGTGAACAGCTGGCTTTAGTGGGAGGAAAGGCTTTGGGAGAAGTGACCTGTAGGAACAGACTCACCCTGTGTGATGCTCTGAAAGCAGAATATTCAGGATTTGCGGGACATGCGATCAGAACAAACTTGAATCCTCGCTGGACTCCTTAGTAGTGAGCATCGCTCAAAGGCCTCTTGGAATTTGGTTGCCTTTGTGGACATGAAACCAAAACAAGTCAAAAACAGGAAGGTTGCTTAAACAGGAATAAACACAATAATTATGCACATGTTATGTTGCATAATGCCAACTATGAAACTTTTGTTTTTAATCTTATGTAAGCTTTGAAATAGAAAATGGAATAATGCACAAAGCTATTCAAAGTGAATGTACAGAACACACTGGAATTCATTTTGACGTTGGAGCAGAGATGTCTGGAGCTATTCTGTCTGTCCTTGTGGCAAGACTCTCTTCTGTAACAACGATGTGAAATAGTTTGATTTTCTATCCAACCTACACCAACAAGTCAGGAGACTTACCTATGTTTTTGGACAGTTTTTAGTCACTATCACAATCAGTGATTTCTCAAATTGTTGTTGTTACAATTCTTGGTAGCGGCTCTGTTTGCTTCTTCTCTGTCACCAACTTTATCCTAAATAGATTCACCCAGTTGTAAACACAGATGTGTGTGTGTGTGTGTGAGAGAGAGACAGAGAGACACAGAGAGAGAGAGAGAGAGATTGAGATAGGGAATTAGAGAGAAATGAGTGATGAAATCAAAATTGTTAGAAATCCATGAGGATGTTTACAGCTGAGAACATTTATGCAAAAATCTCTTTCTCATTATCCAACTGAATGAGCTCAGGATTCAAAATGTGTAACTTAGTTACTGAGGTTTCCAGTGGAGAAGTGAGCTTAACATCCTTCCATCTATTTATCTTCAAAATGAAAACGAATGGAAAATGCACCAGAGTCCAACAAACTGAACATAATCACGTTGATAACTTCTGATCAATATGATGCATGGAAATGATAGGGAGCATTTTGTTCTCATATCAAAGATAAATACTGAAAAAATATATAATCGATAGGTCATCAACTCAGGATAAAAGAAGGAAAACCTGTAGCTGTTAGACATTCAGACAACTCTCAGACAAACCAATCACAGTGACTGAAGTCAAGAGATGCAAGGAGAAAATGGACAATTATTAGATTTTTAACAGGTGGAAGTTAAGACCTTACCACCACATAGGGAGACAGTATAGGCAACCTACCCCATAAGCACAGGATTTATAATTCTTCTTTATCATTGTTAGTTTGCATTAATTCTAGAGTTGTGAGGAACTTCTCTATTGACCAACCACAGAAGAAGAAAGAAATCTTAAAAGTGTTCTATCTGACAGTATCTGAGAGATACCAAGATGGTGACTGAGGATTTCAGGGACTATTAGAGGTTAACTCATCCTCTGATGTGAATTCAACCCTCAAAGTATTAATGATTCGTCAGTGGCAGATGAACTGAGCGTTGGCTGGGTCTGAGGACCAGAGCACAGCCAGTGACATTTACTGTGCAGCTGGAGGAAAAAACTGGACAGGAGAGCCTGCCTTGGAGCAGGGATCTGGTGAAAAAAAACAAACAAGCAAGCAAGCAAGCAAGCAAACAAACAAACAAACCCCAAGCTTCATGTTGGAACCCTGATGAGCTGTACCATAGGAGCAGTGGTGAACCAAAAAGAGATAAATGAATGAGTCTGGACAATGAATGAAAGCTAGCTTTACATCTGCCCAAAGGATGCAATTAGATTAAAGATCATCCCTCTTTGAAAGACAATCACACGATCCCAAGTCAAATTTTGTTTCTTAAAATTATTCTAAACAATGGCAGCATTAAAACAACATACCAGAGATATAAGGAAATACTAACAAATGGCTGAGGACCAAGATAAATGTGGAAAGACAAAAAAACAAAAACAAAAACAAAAACAAAACCAAAAACAAAAACAAAAACAAACAAAAAAAAACTGCAATAAATTCCAGCTAGTACACATAGCAGAATACAAGTTTTAAAACCTGTGATTAATATGTTCAAAAACTTAGATGGTAAGGAATATCAACAGAGCAATGGAAAGCATGAAATATGGGTCAGGAATTCTAGAACTGAAAACAAAACCAACAAATGAACTTGGCAGGGGATTAGTTACAGTAGAAGACACAATCAAGTCGTGGAAAGAAGCATACAGAGAAAAAAGAAAGGCAAGTAGAGGGGAAAGAATGATATATGGGATGAAGGGAAATGATGGAACACACATGAAGTCAGAGTCGCAGGATGGAGGGAGGAGAGGGAAGAGGGAAGAGTCAATACTTAAAAAGATAATCTCTGAGAATTTCTCCACAACGTTGCCTGAAATCAAATCCAGGAAGCCATACGAACCCCAGGACAGTTAAATATAAACAAAAGCACATAATAAAAAATAGGTTTAAAAAAACAGACAAAGAAAAATGAAAAGACATTACAGGGGAAAATGACATATTTAAAAGAAAATAATAAATATTTAAAAGAAAAATACGAAGGTTTACACTAATTTATTAGTAAGAGAGTGAACTTTTGGCTCACAGATAGGCAGAAAGAAAATAATATATATATATATATATAAATATATAAATTATTATATATTATAAATTATAAAATAATATATATAAATTATATATATATAAAATAATATATATAAATTATAAATTATAAAATTATATATAGATATATATAGATATAGATATAGATAAGTAATACATGACGAAGTTTGGACCATAGATCATAAGGAAAGTATGTGACTGAATAAATGGTAGAAGAAATTTGGGTATCTCCACCGAAACCAACCGAATTAAAACAACCACTTCATCCCATATCAAAAAAAAATTTTGTCTTCAATTTTGCATATACACATGAAAGCTATACAATTATTATTCAAGAAGAATTTACTGGAGGGTATTTTCTTGAACAAAGAGACAGATCTTTTTTTTAAGGAACATAGTCAAGAAAAGCTTTGAGGACTTTGCTGTTCAAATGAGTAGACTTCCTCATTCAAGAATTAAAAAAAAAAAAAAAAAAAAGTTCCAGAGATCGGCTGTACAACACAGAGCTTGTAGCTAAGAATACTTGGCACTTAAAATTTTGTAAAGAGGGTGGATCTTTCATTATGTGTGTATTTTTTTTTTTAAACACACACATAAAATCTTTACAGGAAAGGAAAGGAGTGATCAATTGAATGACTACCTCAACGTTTAAAATGTTTAGCTTTTGGTGTGAGGGTATAGCTCAACTGGTAGAGCACACCTTTTGCAGGCACAAGGTCCTGGGTTCAATCCCCAGTACCTCCTCAAAAAAAAAAAAAAAAAAAAAAGAAACTAATTCAGTCCCCTCCATGCCAAAATAAAAATAAATAATATAATAATAAACAAGAATATTTTTAAAAAAAGAAATGCTTTTCAAAAATTAAAGTAGAAAAATAAAAAATAAAATGTTTGGTTTTCAACCCACACCATTGAAGACTAAAAACTCCAGCTACTAAAAGGAGCTATTTGCAGTAATATCTCCTGTTACATATTCCTGTCCAAGTGTTCACCTACAGCCTTTGTGAAAACACTGTTTTCTGTAAATTATGAAAAGACGGACTACTTAATAAAAAAGTAAGACAGCCACTTCACTTAGTAGGATATCAGAATGCCATCATTAGTCCTCTGTGTGAGGTTTACGAAAATCATACTCAGACCCCGTCTCCCAGAGCCCCTGAAATTTAAAAGAATGACCATCTCAAGCACCAGAATAAACTAAGTATCTTCCATGCTGACACTTTTTATTGCAATTGGAAGAGTCACTTAAAACTCATTTTAGTAGCATCAACAAGAAGAAGAAAAATGACTCAGACATCCTATTCTTACACAGATAAAGTTATAGATGTGAATAGGTCTGTATACTCCTATATATTAGAATTTTAGCTTTTTTGTGTCTCATATAAAACATAACGCACACATACAGACTTACCGAGAAGACTGAAAACACACGCACATACTCTTAGTGAGGAAATATATCATTTCGGTAAAAATTATCTCCAGCTTCTCCAACAAAGAAATTATGTCTTACAGAAAAATGACAGACTTTTGTGTCATTACTGTTTGGGAAGAATTTACTGGAGGATATTTTCTTGAACAAAGAGACAGATATTTTTTAAGGAACACAGTCAAGAAAAGCTTTCAGGAGTTGCAGTTCAAACAAGTAGACTTCCTCATTCAAGATAAAAAAAGAAAGTTCCAGAGATCTGCTGTACAGATTGATGAATAATACAGCAACAGTGAAAACTAACATATTCAAATACAGTTTTTCTCAGGGTTTCAAGGGGGAAACCAGAGTGGGAAAGATAAAATAATTACAATTTAACTCTGAATGTACAATGTGTACAAATTTAGAGCAAGCTGTGATAGAAAGGAAAAGATGCATGAACAGCTACAAAAAAAAAGTTAATACTAATTTAAAACAAGTGTAGATCAGCGTGCCCATTTCATTAATTACATCATTTAATAAAACTATCTCAAATTAATTTTGTGACAATTGGATATATTGTCATATAAGCCTCCAGTTCTTAAAGGAAACCAAAATGAGACAGTAGGTGAAAAACATCGTCTTTCAAAAATTATAATTTCTGTAATCAGTGGAATATTAATGAAGCTACTTGAAGACCGCAGCTCTCATTTGAAATAGACTGCGCTAAACGTTCATTAAACAATTGGAGGAATGTGTAAACAGATTCAGTAATACCCACATTATATCTGCAAAGATAATAACTCTGGTGTCCTCATGATCACTTCTCAATCACACACGTGGCCGTTTGCCCTTAAAAGAGATGAAATTTTCAGTTACCAAGTTGGCGATAATTGTCACCAAGGTAGTAGAAAACGAGATGTATTTAGCAACATTTTGCTATTTAGTGTTAAGGGATATTGGGTTCTCTTCATAACGTGCACCTTAGCAAGTGGCAATTATGTAAACGCCTGTGTTATATTACAGTGCCTCCCCCATTACCCTTCTTCTAAATAGAAATGACCAATACAAAGAGAAGCAAACGTTTAAACCATTCCATTGACTCCAAGATGACTCTCCAGGGGCCAGCGCAGGTGAGTAGAAAAAGGTGATTCCATTAACTGTACACTTTGAGACATCATTGTAATAAAAGCTTTCTATGCAGAAATTAAGTTCACAGTCTGAATGTGTAGATTAAACCACCTGTCACCCACCCCCATGGTTTGGGGTCCTTGTTACTATTTCCATAGCGGACAGCGCTAACGTCACACAGAGTCTCTAAGATTCTGTGTCATTCTCAGGCACGCTGTCATCTCCATTTCAGGTAAAACTCTGAGACTGATGTATTTCCACCAACTTTTAGTGTGAACAAAAATTATGAAGGAGGTTCCTTGAAGTTAAACACTCAGTCGTACAAAATCGTAGCAGGAACCTCTCAAATTTCTTATGTTCTATTTTTTTTTCAATGTTACATTTGCAAAGTTTGACAGAGATTGAAATCCCTACGGAGTTCAACACAAGACTAAGCAAAATGGGACAATTTCATGCCATCTCTCCCATCACTACAGGAAGGCGGATTAATGACAAAAAGATGAACACGTGTCTTCTTTTTAATGATGAACACTGCTGATGCATTTTTTTTGAAACTGATTTTCACTACAATTTACTGGGATGTAGCAAGTTGATCCTTTCCTGACAAGGAAATTCCTTCCAATGGAATAATAGAACAATAGCTCCAAATGCAGCTTTGGTTTTAGAAGGAAACCAATTTCCATATAAGCATGAAAAACATATTTTTTTTTGATGTGTGTCTCTTCAATAAAGGCAGTGGTATTAAAAAAAAAAAAACTAGATGTCAACAAATATAAGCTACATGTCACATTAGTTAATGTTTTTACGAGGATCCAAGTCCAAAAAAAAAGCAGGTGAAACGTTAAATTAGCCAAGTATTTCCACCTCCAAGTTACAGCATTAAAATGGCTTCAAAACCACGACAAACGCTTTTCTGCTTTTCTTTCCTAACAGTTTATTTTTTGTATTGAAGTACAGTCAGTTGTGCCAACTTCAGGTGTACAGTGTTTTCTTAATCTTCAGGCTAACTTGGACCCTTTCAAGCTCCAGTCTTGTTTTCCAGCGGTGGAAACAATAAATAGAATTGCTTTAAAATGTGGGGGAAAAAAGATGATACAAACAAACAAACAAAATAAATAAAAAAATAAAATGAGAAAAAAAGAAAAAAAAAACCGTAAGTGTTTTTCTAAGGGTCGTCAAGACTACTGCCTAGAGCTAACAAAAGTATAAAGTGTAAATCAAATTAGAATTTCATACCGGTTTAGATTAAAAAAATCTATTCCATAAGAGACATCCTACAAGAAACCTTATTTCTATGGTAATATCCAATATCTGAGGTCTCACTGGGAAGTTCGGAGCTGGTCTTGAGTCTTCCCTCCAATTTTGGAATCGATTTGGCTTCACGACAATCAGATGTGGTAATTTTATAGCATGCATTCACTCAACATCTGCGGGCTTTCCTAGGATGCCACCAAACGCTGTGTATTTTGTAACACTTTCTCCCAGTGCAGTGATAGGATAAGCTGGATGTGGGCAATATTCGGGGACGCACAAAGGTTCTAATGTCAACGTTTATGACTCATCACAAATGGCTAAAAAGTGGCATTTCCAACTTAGGTGGCTTCCAATGTTAAGTGGAAGATTATTAGTGTTTTTCCCCCTCAAGGGGTAGATCAAACCATGTTGACAAAAAACAAACAAACAAAAAACCAGCTCTCCCCACAGCAATAATGTGACTTAAACCCAGAAGTTGATTGCACTTGGGGCCAAGGATGGAGGTTTGGTTCTGTTCAGTACTTTTTTTTTTTCATTTTTGCAATTCTTTAGCAGAATGGGAGGAAAATTAAATGTGAGAAGCGCAGACAGCACCGTATCATTTTGTAGAATAAAGAAATCACACCACCATGAAAATAAGGAGAAAAACCAAAGGAAAATTTGAGAACTTCAAAGGAGATTGGAGCAAAATGCTTGGGAAGAAAGAGGCTGCCTTTGCCCAGGGATGCAGAATTTGGGGGAACTGAGGCATTTAGAGAGGACATTTAGATCCGTCTCCCCTGAAAGGCTTTGGTAAGAGTCTGCGTGGTGTGTCAGTGCTTTTGGGGTTGAATATCCAGTTTTTGAATCCCTGGATACCCTTCCTGTTCTGACTGGCTCTGTGGATAGTGGGTGTTTTTACGTTATTAGTAAGGGACCAAGAACGAATTAGCAAAAGTTCTAAATGTCTCAGAAAGAAAAACAAGCAAAAAAAAAAAAAAAAAAAAAATGAATGTAGGGCTGGTTGGCATGGGAACACATCCAATGCTATAGCTCGTGTTTCTTCTCATTATATATCGTTCTCTGCTGCCCTTTCCTGAACTTGTTCACAAAGGTCAATTGTTTGGCTTTGCTTTTGGTTTTGGTTTTCACCTGAGATTCCAACTTTCCCCCAAGTTGCTACTTGTGTAAATTGTCAAAGCTGTGTCTCACTTGCCAACTATCTAGGCTCTTCTGAACAGACCTTGGCATTCCTGGAGTGTCGCCTACACACAAGATGCTTTGCACCTTGGCTTAAATTCCCCACGTTGGCATGGGTTCCCTTCTCTTACCTGAGTCCTTACCTGTGAACAGGCAACTCAACCCCTGCTCTTAACTGTAATTCGCTCAAATCAGACGTCAAAATTTGCCAAGATTTGCAAATATTAACTAGTGTATATAAAAATAGATTGAAAAATGCCAAATATCTTCCGTAGAGCACAGGGAACTATACGCAATATCTTCTAATAACCTTTAATGAAAAAGAATATGAAAACTAATATATGTATGTATGTGCATGACTGGGACACTGTGCTGTGCACCAGAAATGGACACATTGTAACTGACTATACTTCAATTAAAAATTAATTAATTAAAAAAACAAGATACCCCTTCTGGCACCTAATGGCCTTTATCAGATTATTTACTTAGCACAGAGTCCCTACATCTTTTCTTATATGTGATATGTATATTTCTGTCTTGCAAATGCAATGAGTTTAGTGGTGACATCTTATTCATCAGTGTAGGAGAAATACAGTAAACATGACCTAGGCATTCAATGGATTTTATGTTCTACCAAATTGTAATACTGTTGCTGACTATTAGAGTTAGTGTGTCGCTAAATGTATACATTTTAGATGATGTAACTATTTATGAAATCGATTGCCTTATCGGAGGCATTCGGTGTCCAAAATAAAATATCTTAGACACCGGTTTTAAGCAAAATGAATTATTTAGGTGCATTTACTGGAATGAAACAAAGTTAAGCTATCGATCTGAGGTTTTTCTCTTTTATTTTCGTCTTGTATAATTAACTACAGGATTGGATTTTAAAGTCGTCTCCTGCTTTAAAACTTTGTCCTGATTTCCAAGACTGTCGAGGGACATGAATCTTAGAATCCTATAGATGTAAGTTTTTATCAGGCTGGGTAGCTTAATTGCCATTCGGGTGATTGAACCTCTCTAACCTAGTTTTGAAATGTACCGGCCGTAGCTCTTAGAATTCTCCGGCATGCAAGCATCAAAATGTCTAAAGTGGGTTTTTTTCACTCTCCATTTTCCAAGTCAGTAAAAAAAAAAAAAAAAAAGAAAATGACAGGAGGTGAATAGTTGAAACACACAGCCTAACTTGAATCACGTCTTGCTTTTGCCAAAGGTTTTCTTAACAAAACCTCAGACGTGTCTTTCTTTTACTTCTGTGACAATCATATAATGGAAAGACGTAACATGGTACCTTAACTGCACCCTCAACATGTTGACAATGAATGGGGGGAAATGTGAGAGAACGCTGTTTCTCTCCATGGGGATTTTATTCCATCCCTTCAGTAAAGGGAGATCATGCACCTTGGCTGAGTTTCACAGACAGTGACTAAGTGTAATTTTGCAAATAATTGCAGCCATCTAAAGGAGAAAAGGGTCTCACTTCTGCTGTCATCCTGTTGTCTCCTCCTGGTCTCCTTCCAATTCCTGATGACCACCTCAGAGGCATTCAACCTGGCCTCAGAGCCCCCACACAATGTTTTCACACACAAACTACAGAAATGGTTGCAGTGGGATAACAGGCCACCCTGCTGTTAAGTCCTAGGACCTCACGTTTAGCAAGCAGCAGTGTCTCATCTCTCCTGGACTCCTCTTGTTGAGCTGAGTACCTGACACCTATTAGACACCCAATGCATGTTTACTAAATAAATAAGACAGCCACTTATGATCACATAAACCACAGGAACAAAGCCCAGAAAGGAAACAGAAAATAATCTTTATTTAAATGTGGCTACAGATCCTTTGGGTCCCATTTAATATATATTTTTATATTCTAACATTATCATGGTTGCTACAGAAAATTAAATGTCCATTGACAAATGACTGGAAAAAGAAGACGTGGTGCTTGCACGCGTGCGCGCGCACACACACACACACAGTGGAATACTACTCAGCCATGAAAAAGAATGAAATAATGCCATTTGCAGCAACATACATGGACCTAGAGATGATCATACTAAGTGAGGTAAGTCAGACAGAGAAAGAAAAATGAGATATCACTTATATGTGGAATCTTTAAAAAAATGATACAAATATGCTTTTTTACAAGACAGAAAGAGACTCACAGACATAGAAAACAAACTTAAGGTTACCAAAGGGGAAAGGGGGGCGAGGGATAAATTGGGAGTTTGGGATTAGCAGATACAAACTACTGTATATAAAATAGATAAACAACAAGGTCCTCCTGTATAGCACAGGGAATTATATTCAATATCTTGTAATAACCTATAATGGAAAATAATCTGAAAAAGATATATATGTATGTGTATAAATGTATATATAACTGAATGACTTTGCTGAATATTGAAACATTGTAAATCAACTATACGTCAATAAAAATTTTAAAATAAAAATAAAATATTTAAAAATATGCCTACAGACTCTTTGGCCTCATTTAATATTTGTTATATTCTAACATCATGATGTTTGCAACCAGGAAATTATTCAGTGTGTTTCATTTTACATACCAAGTGTCATTAATTAGCATGATTGTCAAATGCATGACTTGCTTTTTACGACCTGACACACTGTGTCTTCCTATTTTTTCTTAAAACACATTAAATAAATGAATCTATCCACAAATGACTTGCTTTTCAGAGGGAGAGAGCATTTAAACAAAACTACTCCTGTCCTTGCAACATCTATTTTTAAAGCAATTGTGCTGGCTATAGATTTGAGAAAGTCAGACATAAATCATAAAGAGAAATAATTTGGGGGCTAAGTGATATAAGAAACTGTCCAAATACTTATCTGAATGCATTTCCAGATTTTGAAATTTCCTCCAGAGAAATCTGAATAGTCTGTTTATACAGTGAACACAATTTTGTAATTTCAATGATACTTTATCCCAGGCTGAGCTGTTCACTAGAATTTGGGGGTGTGTATGATATTCGTTTGGTACACAGATATCTTCCAAAAACACCTTCTGGATTATTCTCTCCAGAAAAAAATATTTTGAATATAGTTTTTTGATAGATGACATTCACAGGGTGCATGTATGAGATTTATATATGCCTGTGGCAATTCAGTCTTCATCACATTTTTAATTTCTCTCCCCATTGATGTGTATCCTATAAAATAAGCAGAATGAGGTATTTTTCAGAGGGCCTTTATTTTTACGTTTGTCGTGTAATATACAGAATTCTACCCTCACTGGTTGGCGATCATTATTAGATACGCTACTCCCCTCCTGTTCTTCACCAATCTCACTTTTATATACAAAGTTACCTGGAAAATATTGAAGGAATTTAGTACAAGTGGCCCTCATTATCCTAATATAATTTGCCACACTCAAAGACCACTCGAAATGCACCCTGTAAGAATGCCACCCTGTAATCTACCACGAAGATGATTAAAAATTGAGAATTATCCCTCAAAAATAAAAGGATGGATGAAAACAAATGGGCTTATCCTTATAACTGACATCATTCAAGTCATGTGAACTGTGTGTACGTGCTTACCTGACAGTCTGCATGGGTGGCCGTTCCCTTTGGTGGAAAGTGTCATTACGAATGAGGGAACACATTGCGATTTATATGTGAATTTGCATAGCAACACGAGTCTGTTTGGTGGAAACACAAAACGGAAATGGCTTTCCAAAGCTCTTGCCAGGGTTTCTCTCTGAATTCTTTGAGATTCTCTCTTTCTGTTTGAGTTTCCAACACTAGTCCATACCCCGAGTTTCTACTATTAATTGGTAATGAGAACTCCCAGGCTTGCCATTTGTTGGTGATTTTGCATCAGCTTCAGATAATTATCTGATATCATTTTTAACATCTTGATAAAATTCTGTTTTTTGGGGTTTTTTTTGGCAAGGCTTAACAATGATTTCTGATTTGATGTCAATGTTTAGACACCTGTCAGTCCTACAGAAGCCACTTGATAGAAACAGTTAAAAGGATGGTCTAGGTGAGTTGATGCTATTAAGAAATAAGATTAATTTCTGTAGGAAAAAAAAAATTTCTAAGCAGCCAGTGTAGTAGAGAATGATCGGCACAAAATGAAAAATCTCACGTAATATGCAAAAATGTTTTTTTCATTCAAAATTCCCAATAGCGCTACAGACAAATAATTACAATTCCAAATCAAAGTCCAAATGACAGATATATCTGAACACCACTTTGGATGGACTTATGAGTTCAAATTTCAAGTAGAGTTGGGAGACGTATTTCAAATTTCAGATCAAATTTCAAAATCTGAATAACTCAGCGATCAAGCAGTGATAGAGTTATTCACTCAAATGCTAAGCAACATCAGTGTACTTTCTGGATAAAATTATAAAGCTAGTGAAATATTCCAAGTCATACTTGCGTGTTTAGTATTTCAACTTCTAATTCAAATTTCAAAATCAGATAATACTGGGAATAAATACTGGTACTCTTGTTATTTTCAATTCCAAATCGCACTACTGTTCTTATTCACTTATATTCTGATTCTATTTTGATTTTGATCTTAATTTATCCATGACAAACACTAATGCATTTATTGGAAGAAACTGAAGATAGTCCTTTTGGTCTTATTATTAATTCAAGTCCTGATGCCAACTCTGACATGCAGACTGCGTTGGTTCCAAGCACTGGGACTATTATTAGTTCCAATCTCAAATAATAGTGGTGTAATTACGACCTCTTACTTCACTTAAAATCCAGAATCTAATATTTCATAACACATGCTGTCGCACTTACTAGCTCAAACTCAAAATCACGCTGACCCGTAACTAGCTTACATTTTATGTCTATTTCTAGTGTTTCAGTGTCTCTTATAACAATCACTGGTACACATGTTATTTCAAGTAACAAGTAACACAGTGGTTTTGTTCATTCAAAATCAAAATCTAAAATCCAAGTAGATTCAAAACCAGAACCGGCAGGCGTATTACTTAGAATTCCTCATAACACTGTTGGAATTATGAGTTTACGTCGTGACCAATAATATCAAATTCAAAGAACTGTGGTAAGAGTCAACGATGATTTTGTGTTCAAATTCCAAATAGTACCCAATGTATCTAATGTTTCCTATTTTATTCCAGCTCTCATCCCTAAGGATCTCCATAACGAGACATGGTGCGATGATTCATCCAAATTTCAGACAACACATGCTTACAGATTTAAATTCCAAACTGCAGGAGTTTACATCCACGCTCAAATTCCAAATGAGACCGACTTACTTACCAATTCATGTCTCAATTCCAATCCTGAGATGCAAAAATTTGGGAGTTTGAGATTTGCAAATGTTAGCCACTACATATAAAAAAAATGGATTAAAAGACAAATTTGTGTCTAGCACAGGAAACTAATTCAATATCTTGTAATGACCTGTAATGAAAAAGAATATGAAAATGAATATATGTATGGATATGCATGACTGGGACAGTGTGCTGTGCACCAGAAATGGACACATGGTAACTGACTGTACTTCAATTAAAAAAAAAAAAAAAAAAAAGACAACAGGATATGATGCCCTTAATCACTTCAAATCAAATAACACTGATGTATTTATTCAATCCTATGCCCACGTGCAAAGGGCACCCATCACCACCTCAGCTCTACTTTTAACAGAAATGCCATTTCAATTCCAAAGTGTAAATAAATCTGACCCCAGGCATGGGTACACTGGTTCATTTCAAATTTAAATGAACACTGGTGTGCTTAGTAACTTACATTCTAATTGGAATATCCTTGTAGCCAGTGATGGCAGTGACACAATGAGTGGCTCAAATGGTAGACAGCATACACCGTCTTGTGACTGCAGATTCCAATTCACTCGCCAAAATCCAAGTCCCGCTGATAACAATTACCGGTCAACTAATTTGTTCTAATTCCGAATACTCCTGGTAATCATCGCCAGTCCAAATTCCCATTAAAATTCCTAAGTGAATCAGTAACAAATACTGGTGAGCTCTGAACTAATATTATAAATGGCACTGGTGTCCCTAATAATGTAAGTTTTAACTATTTATTTTTCAGCTAGAATTCCGAATTCCAGAAATCTCACATAATAAGCACTGTACTGTTAGGAGTTTAAATTCCTCATGTACCATGTGTTACTGACTCAAATTTCAATATAAATCCCCAAGTCCAAATACATGACTACTCATGACGCACATTTTATGGGTCCCCTAGCAAGTAACGCTGCTGGAATTATCAGTTCAAGTTTCAAATAAAATTCCAATATACAAATTTCTCCAGTAAGAAGCGTCGTTCCATTTATCACTTCAAATCCCAAATAACACTAGTATATAAATATTTAAATTTCAGATAACAGCAGTTGATTTGTTAGATAGAACTCAAAATAACAGCGGTTTGCTTTAGAAATAATTTTGAAAAAAATCTACTAGCCCATTGATTACCTAAAATTAAAAAGGACTACATTCTATTTATTTGCTCAAACTCTAATTCAAGTGCTGCAAACCAAGAAATTAAAAGTAATTATGAAAAAATAAAACAAACCACTGATGCACTTACGAGTTCAAATTCCAAATAACACTGTTTTATGTTAGTCCCAATTCCAATGATAATTTTAAAATCTGAATAAATCTGATGACAATCGCTGTCTGATGCATGTGTTATTTCAAAGTCTAATTAGCACTGGTGTAGATTTCCTTGAAATTTAAATTCATATTCCAAAGAGCAATCATCTGAGGTCCACTTTTGCACATTATTTACAAATACTGTTAGTATATTTACTGATTCGATTGTAACGTAAATGTTAAATTCCAGACAACAGTCTGGAAATTCCAATTGAAATTTCCAGCTGAAATTTTAATATCGAAGTAACATTATTAACACGTGCTGGTACACTTGTTAATTCTACATGCAAACAACCCTTGTTAATTATTAGCTCCAATTGCAATTCAAATTCCATTATCCAAAAAAATCTGATAACACACCCTTATTCATTTACTGGCTCAAATTATAAATAACACTCTTAGACTTCCTGCTTGAAACTCAGCCTGAATCAAATGTAAATGCACATTTCTAAATAACACACCAGTACATTCATTTGCTGAATTTCCTAGTTAAAATTCAAAACCTCAGAGTTCAGGCCACAACAAGGATTGGTGCATGTATTAATTCCAATTCCACATAACATGGGTTTGCTTATCAGCTCCTATGTCCAATCAAATTCCAATATTCAAATATCTCTGGTAAAAAACGCTACCACACTGGTTAATTCAAACCCCAAGAAACCTGAAGCACTCATTCAATAATTGTCAAATAACGATCGTTTACCTTTGATTCTCATTCTAGACAACACTGCTCCTACCATTAATTCAAATTAGAATTCAACTTCCAAAATCCAAATAACTATTATAGCAAATACTGGCATAGAATTATTTCAAATTCTGTGTAAAGCTGTCATTTTTATGTGTTCAAAAATCTGAAACCAAATATCTCAAAATTTCGTAAGTAAACCAATAGCGGTACATTTAACAGCCGGGATTCCAGACTATGGTGGTTTGTTTCCTGATTCAGATTACAACGCACGCTCAGACTTCCAGATAATACCAATGTTCTCTGGCTTGTTTCCCTAAAAACACAAATGCACTTCATTCTCATTTCAATCCAAGTAGAATTTTACTCCTAATATTATGCACAAGTGCTGGGGCATTTAGGTCAAATAAACCTACTGGCCTTACTTGTTCAAATTCAAATTCAAAACTCAAAGTATCTCCATATTTTGCACTTCCTAGTCTCAAATGCTGTAATACTGGTTGGTATATTAAATTAATTTATTAAAATTATTATTTATTTATTATAAATAAATTTATTAAATTAATTAACCATTGGTTAATATACACATTTACATCAGAAAATGTATGTAACTCTGTTAAGAGACAGGTGCGTGCTTGTACGTTCATATTCAAATAACAAAGGTATGATTGTTCATTCAAATTTTCTTTCAAATTTCTACATCTAAAGAACTCTGCAAATGAACACTGGTGTGCGTATTAATTTAAATGTCAAATTTAAAAACTCTACTGAGTGTAAAAAGATCTAAAAAGTTTGTACTTACCAATATTGCAATGTAATGTTATTGTATTATTAATAATTATACTCATTTCCTTCTCAACTCAAATTCCAAACGCCCAATGACTCCAATAATAAATAGGCTTGTACTTATGATTTGAATCCAAATTTCACATGCAGAAGTCTGGATGTATTATCTGTTCATCATTTTTATTCATAGAAGGTGTTTAATATTACCTGAGGGATCTCTCTCCTGAGAGGAAAGAACACTTAGAGTATAACCAAGACCTTACATTAAGGTTATTTTACTTTAACGTTTGTTTTTAATGAAATTCCAGTCACTCCACTCCTAGGTAAATGTCCAGCGAAGACAAAAACACTAATTCAAAAAGTTACCTGCACCCCGATGTTCCAAGAGCACTGCTTGCAATGGCCAAACGTGGAAACCACCCAAGTGCCCATCAGGAGACAAGTGGATTAATAAGACGTGGTGTATATATATTCATACATATTCATAGATCTATTCATATATAGAATGGAATATTAGCCATAAAAAGAGAATGAGATTTTGCCATTTGCAGCAACATGGATGGACCTAGAGAATATTATACTAAGTGAAATAAACAGACAGAGAAAGACAAATACTGTATGATATCACTTACGCGTGGAATCTAAAAAAATGCAACAAAGTAGTGAATACAACCGGAAAGAAACAGACTCACAGATACAGAGAACAAACCAGTGGTGACCAGTGGGGAGAGGGAAGACGGAGGGGCAAGTTAGGGGTCTGAACTTGTGATTTCTTAAGGATGACCTGGGAATAAGAGTAACACCTGCGTCCTAAAGTTGTGACGCTTAAATGAACTAACCGGAGAATTCACTAAAATTTGTGGCACCAAGGAACAACACAGTCCATGAGAGCTACTGGAGGAATTCTTTACAAAAACATTATATACAGATTACAGTGTTTGTCTGTGTTCTATTTTCTGGGGCAATAATATGCCTCATTAAAAAAAAAAAGTTCTTCTGCATTGTTTTACTACACATAATAATGACCATCCCCCTTTGATTGATATCACATAATATCACATAAATATCATTAGTATATGTAACTCCTTAATAATTAAATAGCTATTTAATTTCTAAATAATGGTAGCAAGGTGATCAAAACAATGTGATCTATACTTATATGTTAAAATGTAATTGCTACACTGACACATCTTTGAAAATGTGTTTCTTAAGGATACAATGATTTTTGGAGTGCTTACTGAGAAGAAAAGCAACTAAAAATAAGCTGTTTCAGCAGCAAGAATTTTGTTTCTGTTAAGAAGGCGTATAAAAAACCGAAACTCTATCTGAAAAGATGAGGATTGACTGTAAGCAGAATAAATATTTTATGACAAAACACATCATAGTTGGAGTTCTTATTTCAGTCCCACACAACAGTAAAAGACGCCTTTTTTTTTTTTTTTTCCCACTCGAACTTTGCTGAATTCATTATCACACTTTGGGAAATGCTTTCGAGTTACTGTCATCCCACAAAACTATGTTAAACTTGTTCAACGACACGTTTTATCGCTGCAGTCTCACATTTTCTCTTTCGATAATTCAAGGGAAAGTGCTCTGAAAAGTACACAGTACAACATTGTTAACTCTAGGCTCTATGTGGTACAGTACGTCTCCAGAACTTTTGCATTTTGTATAATGTACGAATGACTGAATGGTTACACCTTTGACCAACATCTCCCCTTTCCCCTAAACCCTCAGTCCCTGGAAACCACCATTCTACTCTCATATTCTGTGAATCTGACTCTTCCACATTCCTCATTCAAGTGGCATTATGCAGTTTTTGTCCTTCTGTATCTGGCTTATTTGAATAAATTGCTAAGACAACAGATCCCGGGTTAATTGTTCTTAACACAATGGACTACTACTCAGCCATAAAAACCGACAACATAATGCCATTTGCAGCAAAATAGTTGCTCCTGGAGAATGTCATTCTAAGCAAAGTAAGCCAGAAAGAGAAAGAAAAATACCATGAGATCGCTCATATGTGGAATCTAAACAACAAACAAACAAAAAAAAAAAACCTAACAAAAAAACCAAACAAAGCATAAATAGAAAACAAATAGACTCACAGACATAGAATACAAACTTGTGGTTGTCAACGGGGCAGGAGGTGGTAAGAGAAGAGACTGGGATTTCAAAATTGTAGAATAGATAAACAAGATTATACTGTATAGCACAGGGAAATATACACAAGATCTTACGGTAGCTCACAGAGAAAAAAAATGAGACAATGAATATATATATGTTCATGTATAACTGAAGAATTGTGCTCTACACTGGAATTTGACACAACATTGTAAAATGATTATAAATCAATAAAAAATGTTAAAAAAAAAAAAAAAGAACTAGAGGTTATTAATAAAGCCATAAACTGGTGCTTTAAAAAGAAAAAAAAGCCAAAAAACAACAAAATAACAACAACAACAAAATAATAATAATAATGGAAGGAAATTTTGGAAGGGATGGAAATGTTCATGGCAGTAAATTGTGGACGTAGTTTATATGGGTATGTATTTATCTTCCAACTCATTAATGTGCACAGTTTTTTTTTGCATGTTGATAGTTATATCTCAGTAAAGTGGTTTTTAAAAACAATACGAAAGAAATTCCAACATGTTGAACAGACAGGTTTTAAACAGGCAAAAACCTCTAAATGAATTCTAACATTTCACCTTAATTCTTTAATTATTTAAATTTTCTTGTATGGACCTAAAAAAACCCCGATATTGGTAAAAATGCATCATAAATAAGGAAAAAAACCTTCTCTAAAATATGAGAAAGTAACATTTTTCGCACTGTGTAGATCCTGTAATATCTCTACAGACACACATGTTACTTATATATGAATGCATCCACATTCATTTGTTTATTTGTATTTGTATTTAGATACATTCCTTCAAGAAAACAGGTTTATTTGTATTTAGATACATTCCACCAAGAAAACATTACCCAGATACAACTGTAACATTAAAATACTTCTACATGCAGTTTAAAAGTCAATCTGATTTGAAAGACAGGGGTTATTTCTTTTCGGTAAGGTCATGAGCTCATCTTTTGAGTGGCCGTTTGGGGCTATAATTTTAAAGACCTATTTTAAAAAAAATGCTGAATCTATGTTTGGAAACAACAAAAAATTTGAAAATCATTGTAAAATAAAGTTACATATCATAATTGAGAAACGTTGACGTCTTATTTGAAAGTCAATCTTGGGTATTTGTAAAGAACTGAAGAATCTGGAGGCTAATTTTATTTACATGTATTTCTAATATGTTTTATTTATTTTATTTTTTAATTCAAGTATAGTCAGTTACAATGAATATGTTTTATGTATTTTAATTTTTTTGCAGGGTGGTAATTAGGGTTGATTGATTGATTGATTGATTGAATGGTGGTACCAGGGGTTGAAGCCAGGACCTCGTGCATGCTAAGCACACACTCTACCACTGAGCTACACCCTCCCCACTAATATGTTTTACACGTTCCCATGTGCTTCCTTTTAATTTCCGTAATAATGCACGCTCATACTGTATTGTCGTTAAGGCAATTCCTTTATATTGATAAGCAAATTAAGCTAATTTAAAACTAAAATACAACGGAGAGGCTTTTCACTTGATTTCAGTGACTAAAATTAGCTGACCTGATGGTTTATGAAATTATTCTATCTGGAACATTTCTGACTGGGAATCCATACAGACATAATTTTCCTAAGACCAGGGACAGAGTGGTTCCAAGCAGATTCAGAATCTGAGTTATTTTCATAAAGGCTATCTATGTATGGCATTCTTTTTTTTTTTCTTTTCCGTCTTTTGGGGAGGTTGCTCACTGGGTTATCAGAGTTGAGGGGAACCAGCACATTCTGGTGTTTTGTTTTTACCCCTAGCAACTGAGCGGCGCCTGGATCTCAGCAGAACCTTTATAAAGAGTTCTCTCCAAATGCTTTCTTATATGTCATATTGCAAGTAGAAAAACTGAATTAAACTCAGTCAAGAGTCAGATTTTGGGGAAAAATTCTTTAAAAAAAGAAGAAGACAATAACAGAGTTTGGTGGATTCATGAAAAGCGTAATTTTAGCAGTTATTTTGATTATATTGAGGGATTAAAAAATCAATACATATTTTAAAATCAAAGACCTCTTTCTCTACAGGTGGCCATTGCACACTTGGTTTTGTTGATTCCCTGATTCAGAGATCACAGATTTTTATTACATTAGGAGACACTCACAGAGAGGAAGTCACTTGAGTGGTGTGGAGATCAGTATATAGGTTAATTGTTTTTTAGCCACAAATCCACCCTTTCACCTGTACTGTAACCCTTGGATCCTTATTACAAGTATAAAAAGATAAATAACTCCTTTCTTGGAGACATTCATGTCTGTCTGTCTGTCTACCTATCTATCTATCTATCTATCTATCTATCTATCTATCTATCTATCTATCTATCTATCTACCTACCTACCTATCCTACCTATTTATCCAACCATCCATCCATCCATCCATCTATTTGTCTGTCTGTCTATCTATCTGTCTATCTACCTATCTTTCTATCCATCCACCTACCCAACCATCCATCCATCCATCCTTCCATCCACCCATTCTATCTATCTATTACCTATCTATCCATTATCTATTTATCTATCTTATCTATTATCTATCTATCAATCATCTATCAGCATTAACTGACAAGCTTCTCACTTGATTTAAATTAATAAACACTTTTGGACAAAAACATACATGTTGCAAATCATCTACCAACACCAGGAAGTGGCATTAAAAGCTGGCCCTTGTCACTGTGAAATCATCCGACTGGTGCTGTCATGGTTCTGGAGCTGGGACCAGCTTTCCGACATCCCTGTGCACGGTCCCTGCTCCTGTTTCCACCTCCACGCCCAGGATGATGGTGGGGTTGTTACTCCTCACGTATTCTTGTGCAGGCTTCCCCGAACTGGCTAGATGGACACCCCTCCCTCCCCTCAGTAACTCTCCCCTTCCTTGACCCTCCACTTTTTCCTACTCCCCAAGCCCCCAGATAGCTACATTTCCTTTTTATGTGCTGTCTTTTGAACAGAAAAATGTGTGCATCCATTGAATCTAAATTATACTTTGTGTGCATCATACTATGTGTGGTCATTGTTCCCTGACTAGTACATCATTTTCATTAAAATTAAAGCTTAAACTTGCTCTAGTCTTCTCCTGCATCTGTCCTTCTCTCTAACACTTTTCTTTGCTTCATTTTTTTAACCAAACACTCGAAAATCCAATGGCCAAGTTGGATTTTGAACTTGACACAGAACTATGACACAGAACTCCTCAAACAATGAAGACTGGGCATTTCTTTCTTTCTCAGGCTTCCATTTCCTTTTGACAGCACATTTATGCTTTAGAAATAAAACTGTAGCAATGGTTAGTAATAAGGATATATTAGGAAGGAAAAAAAAAAAACTTTTTTTCCTATCATCTTAATGAAACACACCCCCACATACTAGCTGGCCCCCCTAAGAACTTTTAATCTGTGACCATTGGCTGCATCCCTGGGGCATGAGTTCTCTCTGTATCTCTCTGTAAATTCATGTAACTTTGACACATGATAAATTAATCCCAATCAGGATCAACCCTCTTCAAACTAACGGGTCTGTCTGGGAGCTACAAGGTTACCATTCAAAGCCCAGGAATTAAAGTCATTTACAGTTAGCACCCTCTTAAGATTTTTGGATGGTTCACAGTTCTGCTGGTCTGTTCCTAATTTAGCTCAATACCCGGCTATTATGTAAAACCTCTAAGGAGAGAACAGTGGCTGAGAAAACAGTCATGAATTATGTGCATACTCAGGTGAATAATCCTAGCAGAGCACTGATGAATGGGCCCCTTGCCAGTTTCGATTTCCAATGCTCCTTTTCCTTTCCAAAAGGAGAATAAAACATGTCAACGAACTTCACTAATTGGCATCATTGCTCCCAGGCACTCTGATTCCTGTCTGACTTTAAACAGCTACAGAGTGAATACGGAGTGAAGGGAGGGAGCTGGACTTGCTATTAAATTGTCAAAGAATTGCCCACAGAAGCTTCCCAACCTCTTGCTGTTGTGAATGCAGTGTGTTTTCTTAAGCTTTCTTTCACACAATTCATTGCACGCACCACCTCAAAGTTTGACTCAATTTCCCTGCAGCGACAGTCAAAAAAAAAAAAAAAGTTGGAAATAAAAACACATTCTTTTCTTTAACCTACTTGAAATGTATTGTCTTGGTGTGGGAAGGAGGGGATAATGATAAACCCCTCATACTGCAAAATGTATAGCGTTCGGTGATACTTTGCAGTGCAGCCAATACAATTAAGATCCAATTGTTTGGGGGGGGGTGGATGACAGCCAGCTTTTGTTCAAAATACAGTTTATATCAGTACAATCAAATAATGAAGGGTCTCTTCTTCATAACCCAGTGATTCATTTATTCAGGGTGATCAGAGAGTTTTTTGATGGGAGAAACAAAATGTGTGTGTGTGTGTGTGTGTGTGTATTCATTCTGTTTTGTTTTACCTCCAGTGTAAGGAGGGATTATAGCCCACATGGGTGATTAAATCTTAAAGGCTCAGAGATGTTTCGAGTAGGTCCCTGGTAAAGCCAATATAGTCAATTTCAACTACAAGTGTTTGGACTGAAGCAGTTAATCCTTCAGTATTTCTACAGAATGAACTTATGATCTATTGTCTATCCTAGAATATTTGTGACAGAGAAAGAGGGTCTGTTACCTCTTACCCTGAAATAGCAAGTTCAAAACAGACTCTTCCCAGGTCCACGGGACATATGGCTATTCAAGCTTTGGATCTAGATTCTCAATTGTTAGAAGGACATTTGGAGGACAGAAAGGGCAGCATTGGTCTAACTGCAAGAATGATGGATGGATGAATGAACGAAGGCAAAAATGAAGGGAGTGAAAATCAACACAGTTATACATGTGTTAGGAGGTAACGTTCAACATTGTTCCACAAAGAAAATGAACAGCACAGACACAATGTTGGTTCAGCGTGCAAATGTGCTTTTACCCACTCTGTGTTCCGTGTTCTTGTACTTTGTTTCTTTCCGGAGCGCACATATTTCTCCGCTGAGACGTGTCAGTGCCAACGTGTACTTCCTCAGCCCCACCCTTTTGAAATATGTACGTCAGGGGTTAGATTTCCCTACTGATAATTTTATGGCTCCTCTGTGTGACCAATGGAAGCACTGCTATCAACCTATTTGCGATTCCTCTGTACGGAATCTGCTTTTCTTTCTCCGCTTGAAGTTGGGTTTAACTGGGCTCAAAAAACAATACCCACCTGTCTTAGCTCAGGGCATACTGAGAGGACCCGGGGTTGGGGGAGGCGGGGGATCCTACTTGCAAAGAATGGCTCTTCTGTTGAAGACACAGGCTGCTTTAGGACAAGGGTGAGAAGACACTGAGGCTGAAATGGGATCCAGATTGACTTCACAGCATCACACATCTCTTCGGCGAACACCATCCTATGTGTTAGAAGATACCAGGATTTCGCACTGGGATGTGGACTGTTAGCCTTTATGCCTTGAAAAAAAAGCCTTCATCGCTTCAGGATCCACAATGAGCTCACAAACAGCCTGAACTGTGCTGGCAAATACAGTTCTCACCTGGAGCTGACATTCTGGGCACAGGGACCACAATATACTGTTCACATTTATGAACAGAGCATTTCAGAGCTGATCTGTGGGGGTGGATTTGCAGATGGCTAGGAAAAAAAAAATTATTTTCCAGGATGGTCTCTGCATGGAGATGAGTGAATTTTTCAGAGGCGCTGGATTCTAGGTTCTTCCCTGAGCAAAGGGGACTGTTTCTAACCATTCATCAAACCATTTGCATAAACTGTTTAATTTTAGTGAATGTGGAAATAGACTTATGGTAACACAGGTGTTTTCATCATTCCCCGTACAACCTGGGTTTCAAGGTATCGGGCAGAGCTGTACCCTTTGGGTTAAGACACCTGGAAAAGTTGACTTTTTGGAACCATGTAGATACCCGGACACAGGAAACACAAATTTCACAATAACTGGGGAAGGACGAAAGCAGTAAACGTCATTAATGCAAGGCTTGGGGAGAACACGTCAAAAAGAGAAGAGCATTACTGTGAGTTTTCTGATCAGTGAGGGGGTTAAGGATACCATAGGGCTGACGAAGGGAGTTCCTTCTGATCCCTCTTCACTGATCAAATTCTAAGAACGGAGGAGAAGCTTGAGCTGTTTGGGGTCCCCTTGAGGAAGCCGACACTGCCACGTTGGAGCCACGGTTTAGAAGAGTTTAGGAAAGTCTGGTTGGACAATGTGGGTTTAGCAAGAAAAGTGAGGCTGGGTCATTGAGGGTAAAATTCCTGCCAAAGTGATAGCAGACTGGCTTTGGTCTTTCAGAGACTCAGATTCCAGAACTTCTAACAGACACAATAGAGAGTAAACCTAAAAATCAAAAAAACTTTCCTCTCCTTGCAAAGTCATCATGAAACCGAACAAAAGGCATCGTCTCTCATCCCTGGTTGAAAATGGTATCATTTGAAATTCTGCTTTTACCAGAGATGCCTTCTGGATGCTGCCTTTATAAATATAAATAGGTCCTGACTTCAGTCTGAAAAGAACTATTAGCAGGCAGACCCAGGTCCTAAAATAAGCCGGAATGCTGCGTGAATGAAATAATGTAAAAGTGCAGAATGAAAACGTATTATTATTTTTTCTTTCACTTATTTGACTATCATATCTAAAATTTTTTATGCCAAATGAGCTCAGGAAAGAATAGAATGGATTCACACCTGGTATCTCTAGCAACGTATAAGGAGGCAGATCATTGCATGAAACTGACATTTTACAGAACTGACTTTGCTTAAAAAAATGCACATTTACTAATATATCAGAGGTAAAACTTACCGTTTGACTAATATGGGTGGCGTGACTAGTTATTAACCTTGAGTAAACAACTGAATGAAAGTAGTGGAAATATACTGACACAGCCATCTTTGTAAGTGTCCATGTGCTGCGTGTTTACAGCTCAGCAAGCAGAGTATCCTATCCATGCAAAAGTTGGGAAAAAAAGAAAAAAGTAAGACATAAGATGATGCTGTGTAATTTGGGGGAATGTGGGTGTATGGGATAAAATCTTCTTGCCCCCTTAGTAAAAATTTCACTGATTGTGCTCCAAAAGAAGCACATGGAAGACTCATTTTTAACTCTTTGTCATTCTTCATTTCATCTACACTCAATTTTCACAGTGAAGCAGAGGAAATGATGTCCTCCGGTAAACAGATTTTTTTTCCCTTCCATTTTTGAGGCTGGTGTTTATCTGTGTTCTGTCACTGACTAAAGGATCTATTGCCACAGCGTGGAAACAGGAGACCAGGACATGATTTTCGCTTCATCGAGCGGATGGAAGGATAATATATTACTAATTATACAGACAGCGTATACTTTTAGCATGAAATGGAACCAGAAATTACAGCTTTACCATCCAATTTAATGAAAACCCAAAGGGGAAAAAAAAGACAAAACCAGATGTTGAAAACGACGGCTTTTAAATTTCTGTCATTACCCAGTTGCCCCTGCAAACCGTCATTAGCAATGGCCTTTGCCACGTGAGCAGAAAACCTTCTTTCATGAAATAAGCTGAGCTCTCTGGTGACATGAATCCTGTAAGTCAGACACGACCATCACGCTCGAGCGACCTTCTTTTCCTCCTGGTTCACACAAATCTGTTTGGCACCACTGGCTTGCCTTGCATGCTGAATTTGACATTATTGATATTTATGTTCCCAAAGTACACTCTCATCCCACGCTCACTTAGGTAAGGATGAATTAAATGCGGTGAGGCCCCCAGCAACTAGTTACTACATGCTTTTAAGAAACGGTTATTTTCTTGTGTGTGGTTTGGCCAAATTACCTTCTGATCACTCTTAGTTTGAAAACATCTTTACTAATATATTTAATATAATATGGTAAGGCATTAAGTAAAGTATGTAAATGAGGCAATAGAGGGTCCTTAGATCATTTCATAATGAGCAAACAACAGCTATGCCAAGAAAGCTGGAAGAATCAGGACTTGCCTTGTTCTGAATGACTCCCAAGAACCAGCTTGCGTGTGTTACACGAGAAAAGTGGAAATATGCTTGTGCGTGAAATGTTTCACTGAGACATAATCACAAAAAGCAACGGTTTCAACCCCGGGGTGATTTTTGTACATTTGGCATGTCTGGAGACATCTGGCTAAGTCTGGAGACATTTTTTTTTCTTTTTTTTTAATTAAAGTAGAGCTGGTTTACAATGTTGTGCAAGTTTCAGGTGGACAGCAGAGTGATGCAGTTATACATATACATGTGTGTATCTATATTGGTTTTTAAGTTTCTTCTCCATTAGAGTTTATTACAAGGTATTGAATACAGTTCCCTGTGCTGTACAGTAAATCCTCGGCGTTTATCTGGGAGACATTTTTTGGTCATCATGAAAACGTTTGGTATTGACACCCAGCAGGGAAGAGACAGAGAATGCTGTTGAACATGCCCAGTAAGGCACGCAAGGATTATCCAGCCTCAAACGTCAAAAGGACTGAGGTTGAAAACCAGCTTTTGCAGGAGAGACGCTGTGTGTCTCCCAGTCTGTCTGTCTACCCTAGTGGGTCTCAGCTGGTGGTTTAGAAACCCCAGTGGGTCTCAGCTGGTGGTTTAGGAGAGAGGCTGACACCCCTGGCAAAGGCGATATAGATAAAGTATAGTTTTAGGTACACAGTATCCACGTGCAATTCCTGTGGTCAAAATGACGTGTTCTCCAAAGTTGTTACATTCCTTTCTGAGGACCGCCGTGACAAAGGGCCACGAGGTAGGGCACTGAAACAACAGACATTGATCCTCTTACAACCGGAGCCCAGAAGTCCAAGATCAAGGGAAGGTGTAGCTCAGGGGTACAGCACGTGCTTAGCACACACGGGGTCCTGCGTTCAATCCCCAGTACCTCCTCTAAAAATAAACAAATGAATAAACCTAATTACTTCTCCATCCACCCCCCCCAAAAAAAACTGGAAAAAAAAAGATAGTTGGACAAAAAAAAAAAAAAATAAGAACTATGAACGTCTCTTTGTCCGCATGTCCCCTTTTTATAAGGACACCAGTCATGTTGAATCAGGGGCCCAGCCTACCCCAGTGGGACCTCATCTGAACTAATTGCATCTGCAGTGATCTAGTTTCAAACAGGTTCCCGTGACTGTGTGCGCAATTCCATCAAGCATAGGCTGAGAATCCATCAGTGAACTGTCCTGACCTCATGCATTAAAAAAAAAAAAAAAAAATCACTGGCCTAAGAGTAATCGTGTTATTTCTAGAAGGAGCACAGGTGGCAGTGACATTATCAAATGTACATCCATTGAAAATGCGAGACTAGGAGACAGAGAAGAAAACCCCTGAGTAGACAGAATATTTCCAGCCTTTCTATTCTTGCCTATAATTTTAATACAATCAACTGATAAAATTCAGTATCTTCATACTAAGTTACATTTTATTCCCAGAAAAATACAGCCTTCCTAATCCTTTTAACTTGCTTCGGAAAAAAGTCCCCTGGCGATCCCAAGAAACAGAATTCAATTTCAAAAGTAGACGAACGAAGGCAAAAGGAATAATTTGGTACCTGCACAGAAAGCAAAAATGCAAATGCCTCAATCTCCTCCCCGTGGGCTTGGAAACACGATTTTGCGTTGACCTGAGAAACCGTAATTTGTAACTGAAAATTTGTACTTTTCTCCAGGAGACTCAAAAGTAAGTTAAAAGTACATTTGTGCATACTGTGTGCTACGGAAAGGCCAAGAGGTCAACGGTACCAATAAGAAATCAGCAGTTGTTGAATTTGGTGCAGAATAAAACACACCCACATGCTACAGGGAAAGTCCCAAGGGACTGATGGAACTTGGAGATTACGGAGGAAGGAAAATGTTTAGAGATGCACTTTGACAGAATAAATTTCAATTTGCAAACTCATAAACTAATACAGAGAAGTGGAGTTCAAATGCATATTTAACACTAGCTCGTTTCTGCAAATTTATGTCCGTTTTCTCTTGGAACAGATTTCTCCAACTGGTGTTCGTATTGCTAGGAAAAGGGAACTTCTATCCCGGGAAATGGTAAGAAAAGACACAGGTAAGACGACATATTCGATATAATCTGAAGAAAATCACACATGTTCTCTTTTGGTGAAGCAGAACATATTATTTCAGAGCAGAGAACCTGGTCAAGCTACTCCTGGTATATATTCACAGTCAAGAAAGATCTTGGAATGGATAAACCCGAGGGAAAATAAATATTTTCTACATTTCTATTCACTTGAATTGAATTTTTATAGGTAGGCTATTTTTTTTAATTAAGTCAATTTTTTTTATTTTGAAATAATTGCAGATTCAAATGTGAAAAATAATAGATATCCATGTAGTCTTTGTTCAATTTCCCCCTAATGGTAACATCTCAGAAAACTCAACGGTGATTTCCCAACCTGGATAACGACGTTAGCCGTCAGGATACAGAGCACTTCCATCAGGTTGATAACCAACCCACCTCCCTCCCACCTTCCACTAAAGTCTTAACCCTAGGCCAGCACTGATCTGTTCTCCAAGTCTATAATTCTGCCATTCCTATGGAATCACAGAAAAAATAACTTTTGGGGACTGGCTTTTTTTCACTTAGCAGAATTCCCCAGAGATTTATCCAAGTAGTTACATGTGTCAACTGTTTGTTCCCTTTTCATTGCTCAGTAGTATTCCACCAGACAGCCGTACCATATTTTGCTTCACCACTAAAATAACTTTTAAAACATGCGTAAAGATTTTAAATGGAGCACAGAATTTAAAATACCAATAGCATTTTATTTATTTTTACTAAAGTAGTGGCCCATGAGTTCTTCTTTGTGTACATGAGCATACTAGGTGTATGAAAGTATGTACAATATAGAATTTTGCATATATAATAGAGTAATTTGAAAAAGTCATCTCTTTTATGCTATAAGCTTTAGAAAACTTCCTTCAATATTTTTGGATCACATTACGCTTATAAAGTAACATTTACTAAGAATCACACATTGGAAATTTAAAATGATTTTTTTTGTGTTCAATTTTAATATAAATCCTAGCATGAAGGCCTTGCTTAAATTATTCCTCTTTAAGCGCATCTGAGCTTTTGCTTCATCATTTCGTTTTTCTTATAACTATCCTGGAATTTTTTTTACTATTAAAAGAAATGAACATTTTATATGTATGTCAAGAACAAGGAATAAAAAGTCTTAAGGGTAATAGCAAATAGTTATTAATGTCTCAACGTATCACAAGATTACAAAAATAACTTTATGAATATTATGTGAAACACTTCTCATCACCACTTTGAGGTGGGTAATTTTAATGAGCATGTCCCATCACAGAGGATGAAAGGCGGCAGAAAGACACTGAGCGGGAGGGTGTAGCTCAGGGGGAGAGCGCGTGCTTAGCACGCATGAGGTTCTGGGTTCAATCCCCAGGACCTGCACACACACACACACACACACACACAGAGACGTTGAGTAAATTGCTAAAATCCACAGGAAGCGGTATTCTCGGGTGGGGCGTGGGGTGTGCTTTTAGGCTGGACATCTGCAGTTCGGCACCCTGCCACCAAACCAATTACATTAAAATTTGGGGGGAGATGGGTTTGTTGGTAAGACTGCCCCAAAGTGTTCCCGGACCACCAGAGAGCCCACATTTCCGCTTACTTAGCTATATTCTTGTGTGAGGCCAGGTGCAGACCTCCGATGCCTTTAACAGCCTCGCCTGCGGGCTTGTGTGTCCTGCAAATCAGAACGTGCATTGTAGCAGGATCTGCAGGTCATGTCTCTGTGCATTAGACGCTGAGAAGAAACATTATTCCACACTGTAATTCTTAAGTATCCATCTGATTAGCTGACTCAGCCTTCCTTCCAGAGGAAGAGCTGGTCTCTCCCTGGAGTAAAGGAACCGGATTGCCAGGATTGCCTCTCTCCAACCCGAGAGGCGTACATCCGAGGGACGTGCTTTGATTTGGCCCAGGTCCGGTCAGGGTCTTCAGGTAGGAACAAGGAAATTGATGTGTGCTGAGTGGGGACTGAGTTAAGCAACCAGTCTTACCAATGGAAAGGTGTCAAAGGTTGAATTGTGTTCCCCACCCAATTCATATGTTGACATCCTGACCCCCAGGACCTCAGAATGGGGCTGTGTTTGGGGATGGGGCCTTTAAAGAGGTAATTAAGGTAAAATGAGGTCACTAGGGTGGGTCCTGATCCCAGAGGACTGGGGTCATTAAAAGAAGAGGCGATGAGGACCCAGACACACACAGAGGACGCCCACGGGAGGACACAGGGAGGAGACGGCCGTCGACACACCAAGGGGAGAGGGGGCTCAGGAGACACCAGCCCTGCAGACACCCTGAGCTCAGATCCCAGCCTCCAGGATGGTGAGAGAATTTGTTGTTCAAGCCCCACCTCCGCCAAGTCAATGTTATTTCATTATGGCAGCCCTAGCTGACTCATATAGGTAAAAATAAATCAGAATAAGCTAAGAAAATCTATTTTCTATCACATTTCTATTTCTGATAGCAGTGGCAACAATGTATCAGGTGTCTTTAGAGTTACCAAGATGCTAAAAATATATTTACACCTGAGAAATTATGTATCATTATAGAAAAAAAAACACACACACACACATACCAGAAAAAGAATGGTATGAGTGCCCTAAATATACTTTTCCCTTTTTCCAGATAGGGAAGGAAAGTGCCTCATAACAGTCGTGCAGATGAGGGAAAGTAAATCACTTTAAGATCCACCAAGACAGAGTCATATCCTATTTTCTTAATGTAGAATCATGTTTGTACGGAAAGCTGCCGCCTCCAATGATAGTCATTCATTGTGCAGGAGATAACCCCAGCACCCATTTCCAATTTACATCCACAAAGAATTGCACACGCATAAAATTCTAGGTTACAGGCCACGCTTGGAAAAAAAAAAAAAAGATGATCTAATATACCATTTTAACATTTTAATGCTTTCGGGCCATCAGCAAGCTGTTTGCTTGTTTGCAAACATTACAATTGATGGCTTATTCTTGTTTGAATAAATAGCAGAGCAGCTGGTACTGAAAAACCACGAGAGCAAAGCATTATATACAATCTTATGATGAGGGAAGCCACACAGAGAAGGGGCGGGGATTTGGGTGGCAAGTCAACAAATTTTAAGGTGCTAAACGCCCATCTTGAGGTATGTAATTAGAGAGAAATCTGTTGATACATATGAATAAAAATGTTACCATTGGACAGTTTCTAGCATGGTACCACAATTATAAAGGCCCACAAAAATTGCTGGTCACAGGGGAGACGTTTTTAGAATGTTTATTTGGCCCCAATGGGTATTTGTAACCTAAAAGAATCACATGGAAAATGAAAATAAGTAGGTACAACGCCAAGGTTTCACCTAGACAGGCTGAAGGATTCTATTTAATGGCATGACTGTTCATTCTGGAAAGAATCGTGGGGGAGGCGATAAATATTTTTGGGCAGGAAGCAGGCCAGCGCTCCCTCTCTGTCCGCAGGGTGTTAGAAGTGAATCACGTCCCTGCTTGACCATCTCTTTGCTTGTGTGGCCACCAACCTGACTGGGGCTGCATTTGTGACGCTTCATCCAAGAATCATGTCTTCCCCAAACCATGAAGGTTCTGATGTCAAAGTCTGTTCTTAACATTGCTAAGAGGGAAGCAAGGAGCTCTTCCCCCAACCTCAGTCAGTGGAATGATAAAACTGGACTTCGGCTTTCTGTGCCATGTCTTGAGAGATTAACAATATGTTTGAGGTGGGGTTTCCTCTCTGAAAGGGGATTTTAACCTGGGCTATATTCCTCTTAAGCAGGGTTTTGCAAGAGCGCACACAGGACTAACACCCGGTAATTGGAGAAGTCCGGAATACACAGAGTGTGAGATGTTATCTTCACGAAGGAGAGTGAGTGATGGACACAGGACGGCGTGGTACCCGAGGGGCAAGCACGCGTACCCTACTGGGCTCCAGTGGATCCAGGAGCCCTTCCAGGCACATGGCTGCAGCCCCAGAGGGTGTTTCTCTTAATTTTCTTTGCATCACCTCATTCA
Source organism: Camelus ferus (assembly GCF_009834535.1). NCBI lineage: Eukaryota > Metazoa > Chordata > Mammalia > Artiodactyla > Camelidae > Camelus > Camelus ferus. The sequence goes on from NC_045732.1 coordinate 8,276,896, forward strand.
ATGCTTGTCCTTGAGATGAAGCCTTGTGCTTGGCTTTAGATGATGGAGAGTGACTGCACATTTAGCACAAGGCTACAGGAAGACAGTTTAAAAATCTTCTCATTCCATGCAAGTTTTTCGCCCCTTTCCTGCTTGCCCATTTCTGTCCCCCTCGAACCTCAAAAGGGAATGAGATCAGTAAGCAGTTTTAACTAAAGCTTCTGACTTAACTCTTGAAAGCACACCAACCTGACGATTGCTTTCCTAGATTAAAAGAAGAATGAAGGATTAAACACTTAAAAGAATTACTAGCTCTCTGCTCCTGACAACCCCCTTAGCGATCCTGCAGGCAGATCACAGGCAAGACGGCCTCTGGAGAGAGTCAGCCAGTCTGCACCCAACCTCCTGCCTCCATGACTCACTGACATTCCCCCACCACCCGTCTCTGCCTTTCCCTTTGAAAACTGCTCACGGTGGAGCAGAATCTTTGGGGCTGATCTGTGGGCATGAGTTCGACCTCTCCCCACACCGCCGGCTTTTCTGGTTCAAGCACCTTTCCTTTCTGTTGACACCTGCCTCTCGATTATTGGCTTTCAAGTGACGAGCAGTTGAACCCGAGTTTGGTAACACCCCTTTGTGACTCAGTTAAACTCTTATTCAGATTGCAGAAACTGTGTAACATGCAATTCTATCAAGTGTCTGATATTCTAAATACTCCAGAATTCAGTGAAAATAAATAACAATACTGGATTTATATTTACTTGTGTGATGTGAGCGCAGACCAGAGAGGAGATACATTTCACTCTTTCTTGTCCACAAACAATAATACAGTCTGAATTCTTAGTTATTATTCAGGCACGTCTTGAATGATGGTGGGGGCAGGGCTATTTAATTAGTGACACTATATTATTGTTTCCTATAGTGGCTACTCTTTTACCAAATGACACATCTCTGTTTCCTTTCCACATAGACTAGTTTTGTGTTAGGGAAAAACACAAAGGAGAAAGAAATTGAGATAGTCAGTCAGAGACATACAACTTTAATTTGTGCCATGGTCTGAAATATTCAATTCACTGCAACCAAGTTTTTTTTTCTCCCTCTCTTCACCCTCCTGCCCCCGTGACGTGCTTTGTCTTATTTTACAAAGGCAAGCATTTGAATTTAATTCAAGGAACATTATTTGCAATGTGTACTCTGTCTTCATTCATAACCACAAAGTGCAATCAAAGATCTACGTCTGTTTACAGCATCCATTAATAACAATCGTATCAGTTCAAGTGACTCAGACACTCAGTGTGATTTTTCCTCTGCGTATCTGATACACAGTATTTCTACCGTTAAACACATCGTGTCGAGCGTTACAAGAAAAATGAAGAGAAAGGGACTCGGTGCATTTTATCAAAGCATCCATTTTGACAGGTTAGAGTTTCAGCGTTTTTACATGTACAAAAATTAAATGGCATGTTAGCGCTTTTTGGCGTCTTATCAATTACACCCAATCTTTACCGACAGTATTTTATTTCAGCCAAGCATCCAGATGCACGCCAGAATACGTTAAAGTTCACATAACTAAAAAATCTTACAAATCCCCCCCAAAATGAAATATACTTTGTTATAACTTCTTTTCCTCTCTGATTTGCAAACTTTAGCAAACTGATAGTTTTACACACAAGGTGCAGTTCTGCAAAGGGCTTGGTAGAGACATCATGTTATATAACCTGATGTTAGCTGGTAGATAATGTTGGTCTCGTGGGTAATGAAGCAGAATATCAACCTTTTTATGGCAAAAGAAAACCAAACTGGGCTTCGTCTTTCCATCCAGGAATTCAGAATTCTTTCATCACGCTTCCCACAGAGGCAGCACGGCAAAGCTAAACTGAGGTGGCTTAGGCATCGAGTTAAATGAATGAAACACTACTCAGCCATAAAAAAGAATAAAATTATGCCATTCGCAGCAACGTGGATGGACCTGAAGACGGTCATTCAAAGTGAAGTGCGCCGGAAAGAGAAAGAAAAACGCCATAGGACAACATTCATATGAGGAATCTAACAAATAAGAAGAAGAAGAAGAAGGACAGAAATTAACTAATTATTATTTTGATTTCTTGAATATGTGTAAGCACATCGGACTGTCCTTTATGACTGGATTACCGCATTCTGTCGATCCTTATTTTGTGGTTGCCTTTATTCCTTTGATAACTATGCAAGTTTAAAAGGCTAAAGATTGAATCTGCTCTTAGAAACAGTAGTTAGCACTTATATGAAAACTAACAAAAAATGTGCAGTATACTGTGTATATGTATTTACACGCACTATAATGTGTGTGTGCAGTCAAGCTGTAATAATTCTATGTAATAAAACTGGAAAAAAACAATAAATTTTAAAAAAATCAAGTTAAATGGCCATTATGTGTATGGTTTGGGAAATGATTTCAGTGATGTCCTTTAAATAATAGACAAAAAAGAAAATAATGGACACTGATTCAAATGAAAAACTCTAGGCTCTTCCACCCCACACCGCAAGATCTTGAGTTTCCTAGGACACGTGACAGCGTGGTGACACTAGAAAGGTATGTCCATTTCAAATGAACACACGCACCACACTCTCCCTCCCCTTGAGCAGAACACCGTTCAGGGTGAGCACTCTGCCCTCTTTTAATAATAGAGGCAGCTTCTCTTCTGGCCCCTGCCCTCTCCGGAACATGCCCTTGCTCTGTGCTCTGCGTCTCTTTGGCACCAGAACCCAGAAAGCTAGCTCTTTTTGCTAATTTGATGAGCTTGGTTTTAATTCTGGAATGTAAGGAATCTGCGCCCTCCCCCGTCTGCCCCCACCGACGGCCAGCCTTAACAAAAGGCCAGCGTAACCTCTCACCACGGTTTCCAACCCCATGAATATACATTAAGCATTAAGAAATGATCATTGATTAAAACATAGAAATTATCAACCCATCCACGGCTGTCTCAATGAGCGTGTAAAAACTGTCCACCGGCTGAAACCATGTTCTCTTTCTTGTCCCTCCCTCTCCCTCTTAGGATTGAGGAATAGCTAAGAAAAGAGGGCGTGAAAATGAGGAGGACCCTGGAGGGACTTCCCAAATGGAAAAGCCCCTCTTTGCCCTACATTTCTAGTTTGCAGAAAAGGGCTTTAATCTCCTAGGTCTTCCCTGAATTCGTAAAGAGCCGAATCAATCCATTGCTACTAAGAGAAAGTCAGAGAATGCAGAAATGAAAAGCTGTTGAGCAAGAAATCATGGCCTAAAGAAGAGTTCGGTGCTAAAACAGTCTTTGTTCCTCCTCAAAGGACACAATACGACAGATACCTTTGAATTGTCCTCCAGAAACTAAGACCCCAGGTTGAGGATGGTGACCACAAGCACACAGACCTCAGACTGACTGGGATCAAAAGGTTGATGATTAAAGTTTCTGAAACTTCACCCCGTTACTTCACCACCAAGCAAGCAGAAGAAAACCATGCCCCCTGCATTCCTCACCCCAAATGGCGACTTTTAAAGCCCTTCCCTGAGAGCCACCAGGGGGCTTCGGTCTTTTTCAGCAGAAGCTGCCCTTCCTCCGTGCTCGCCCCACGTTGGGCGCCTTGCAAATAAATACTGTAATTTCCTTCACGACGAGCAGGTGTCTGTAGACGGGCCTTGCTGTGCAGTGGGCGAGCAGACTCGAATTTGGTTCAGTCACGCGGCCAGTCCCATTGTGCACACCAACAGATGAAGCCTTTGGGAAATCCTGTGATTTATTACGGAACCAGCAGCAGGGTGTACGGGAAGGTACGTGGTTGTGTTGCAAAGTCAGTGCAGGAAGAAAGGATTTGTCATAAGATGAAGGAGGAAGTGGTAGAAAAAGGTTGCAGGGACGAGGTGAGCAGCCTCAGTTGGGTTTTGAAGGTCATGACCGTTTCAGACGTCAGAGCGGAGGTGACGGTAACCTAGGTGAGGCGACCCTGTGGACCATGCACTTTTGCAGACTATGGAGGATGAAGATGTGAAAGAGAATTCATATTTTACGGCAAGAGAAGAAAAATTTTAACGAAAAAACTCTCCTCTGCCCTTTGGCGTCCTCTCCCTGCACTGTGTGCGGTCGCACGGACCACGTGTGTCTGCGAATGCATGGACCAAACCCCCCACCATTGGAGGGAACACCTGCTCAACCCTAAAGAACAATATTCTCCCAGTTCAACAAGACAGCTCCTTAAAGAGAACGTTCCTTCTTGAGCTTGGAAGGGGTCACGTGACCCACCAGGATGACGCTTAGACCTGGATTCTGTAAACTGTCAGCACTATGTCATTTGACGCACGGCCCTCTGTCTCGAAAAACTGATATAGGTGAGTCTTGACTTCTGACAGGTGGAACAGTTCTCAGAGTGTTCTGAGATGCTCTTCCTGGGTTATAATCCTCAAATTTGGCTCCAATAAAATGTTCCATTTCTTTCTTAGATCGACAGGTTAACTTTTTGTCAACAAGGACCTGTAATATTGGATTATGAGGGAGGTGGACGCCTTTATTCCTTGGAAGGCATGAAGATTTTAACCAATCCAGGTATGAGATGGGACACTGAAAGTATCTGAGGCAATTATAATAAAGTGCATTAGATATTTAGCAACGATATCTAAAAACCATTAAATTCGAATGGGTGTTCCCGGAAGCCCTGATGTGTTTTCCGTGTATCATCTCAGTGGGATTTCATCAACAACAACAAGAAAAATATTTGCTTTAGGGAGTATTAATATTCCTATTTGTCCAAGATTTTTAGTTTACTAGCACAGGGGATGCTGGTGTTCAGCTAGACTTCAAAGTCCACTTCTGTTCATGTGGGAGCTGGAACAACTGATCACTGTCCTATGTTTCTGTCTGCCCAGCAAAACCTTGTCTTTCAAGGTTCCCTGAACAGAGGGAAAGTGGATTCAGCCATAAGAGAAGGTCTTGTGATAATCCACAAGGGAAAATGGGAAAAGGAGACAGTAGGAGTATTGGAAAGGAAGACATGGATATGAACGTTTCCGATGGCTGGGCAAGAATTGGACACTGACTCGATGCAGATAGAAACATCTCTCAGATCAGCATGTAACTGTTCAGCACAGGGAACTGTATTCAATGGCTTATAATAACCCATCATGGAAAAGAATATGAAAAACAATATATATATATATGTACGTTGTACACCAGAGACTAACGCAACATTGTAAATCAACTAGACTTCAATTTAAAAAAAGGAAAAAAAATCTATAAAATATTTAACATTCCACTCTAAGAGGAGAAAAAAAAGTCTCTCAGAGATAACTTGAGTACTGCTTCCCATGTACACTCCCATCTCATAAAAACAGAAATCATATTCAATATTTGAAGGTCACAGGGTTACCGTTAAATGAAGCATATTAAGTGTGAAAATAAAGTCAACAGTTAAGAGACAGCTGTAATTTTTCTTCCAACCTGTCAGTGGTGGAAAGCTGGTGAACACTGGTAGCTGAAAATATTTCTATTAAATAAAGTCGAAGAGAGGATATAGCATTCTTTTGAGCTCTGATTTTTACTTTTATGTGTTTCTTGCTGCTCCCTTGGGAAACGCCACCAAATGAACATTAAATATGGCGCATGGAATTTCCACACGAGAAGCACATCAATTCGTGGTGGTGTCTCCAGGGAGAAAGAGAGCTTTCCCGGGATGGCTCAGTGACTTACGAAAGAGTAAACGTGAGCATCGTAGGTTCCTCAAAACTACCTCACCCGTCCTACGAAGATAATTATTTCACAAGTTAAATCCGCATCTGGTCATCCTACTTCTCTGAGGTCAACGAAGGAAAAGACAGGAAGTTAACATACGAATGGCTTGCCCTGTGCTGGAAAATTATTTTTACTACTAATGATTCGACTTCTGTAGAATAATGCTAAGCATTTAGTTTTCACACGAGAAGTCTCAAAGTCACACCGGGAAGCTGGGATCTGAGATCAGGGCGTGAGCAGGGCTGGGGTCTCCTGAGCCCTCTCCCCTTGGTGTGCGGACGGCCGTCTCCTCCCTGTGTCCCTCCCGTGGGCGTCCCTCTGTGTGTGTCTGGGTCCTCATCTCCTCTTCTTATAAGGACCCCAGTCCTGTGGGATCAGGACCCACACTAACCACCTATCTTATCTTAATTTCCCAAAGACCACATCTCCCAATACAGTCAGATTCTGAGGTCCCGGAGGGTAAGGACTTCAGTATATGAATTTCTGTGTTGGGGAGGTGGGGTGGGGAGGGGAGCACACAGTTCAGCCCCCTAACAGATACCTGGCTCCATTTTGCAAATCAGAGATGGATTAACAAAAACCCAAATGGCTTTTCAGGAACGGCACAAGAGGAAAATTAATATAGGGTTATTAACTGCAGGTCTGTCTATAAGCCAACGTCCCCATTATTTCTACTCTACGTGCTTAGTCATTTAGACAGTTCATAAATGTCACAACGCTGTTTCACATCATCATGTGATCAACAGTTTGAAGGCAAAACCAAATAAAGGATGATGCACTGAAATTAGTGTGGGAAGGGGATAAATTGACTGCGTCAACCCTTCTTCTCCTTCAAGACACTGAGTCTATGTTCCATGTCTTCAAGTATGTGCATGCAGAACCTCACATGGCTTTCTTTCTGACTGCTTTTGTCCAGTGTCTGCAACAAAGTGACACTAGCTTGACAGAACGTTTTCAGCAGAGGCCCCTCTTCTATAGGATCTTGAATTGGCTGAAATTTTAAGAGCCCTGAATATTTAGTTGGACATGCCGTTAACCTCATCTGCCTATTTGTTTTCTCTGTGAGCATTTTCAAGTCGGGTTTCACTATTTTAAAAACTTAACATTCTGCGGGTTGGCCCTTTCACTGAGTTTTGGGGATTAAAATATGTAATTCTAGGCAAATTTGTAATTTTCATCCAAGTGTTCCGATATACACACACAGATATAGAGAGATATAGAGAGATATAGAGAGTTGTTTGATGTTCTTTTATAATGTTCGTTGTGTATGATATTTTTTGTCTTTTCAGTCTTGTATCTCAGTTTATGCTGCCTTTTTTCTCCCCTCTCCTGTAACTTGTCTTCTATTTTCTATTCGTTGTTCTTGGCAGAATTTCAGTCAGTGTTTTCTAGACTTGACAAAAAATTCTTTGTTGTAACCCAATGGAATACTACTCAGCCATAAAAACTGAATGAAATAATGCCCATTTGCAGCAACATGGATGCACCTGGAGATTGTCATACTAAGTGAAGTAAGCCAAACAGAGAAAGACAAATCTCATACTGATATCACTTCTATGTGGAATTTTAAAAAATGACACCAATGAACTTATTTACAAAACAGAAACAGACTCACAGACAGAGAAAACAAACTTTTGATCACCAAAGGGGAAAGGGGGCATGAGGGATAAATTGGGAGTTTGAGATTTGCAGATACAAACTAGTGTATAAATATATAAACAAGAAGGTCCTACTGTACAGCACAGGAAATTATATTCAGTATCTTGTAATAGCCTATAAAGAAGAAGAATATGAAAGGAATATATATACATATATAGATGTGTAAGTGAATCACTATGCTGTACACCAGAAACAGTGTAAACCAACTACACCTCAATTTAAAAAAAATTTTAATCTGTTCATATGAGCAAAAAAATAAACAAACAACGAAGGTGAAATTACTCTGATAAATGAGTAATTTGTCTGCAAACTGAGATAGAAGGAAATGATAAAAGATGGAACTCTGGACCCACAGAAAGGCGTGAGAATCACGAGAAATGCAGCTATTCAGGTAAATGCACACACTATGTAAATAAACATGGACTTCCTTTTAGAACCACGACTGAGCAAAATAAAATATGTTGTCGAGTCTATTTCAACAAAAGCACAAAGAATGGTTTGAGGAAGGTAAATGGAACGTTACTGTTGTGGGCTTCTTATTTGGCACGACAAATTATGGAATTTTTTAAGGTTAACTAAGAGTCTAAGAAGGCTGTTTTAATCATTGGAATAACTACTGAAAAGAATAGAGATGGCTAAAAATAATGAACAGTTAAAACAAAAGTACCAACATTATACTCAAACACCAAAGAATGTGGAAAAGAAAGAAGAAAGAACTAATCGAACAAAGAACATAAATGTCTAGTTGACCCACTGATTCAAAACCATATCAAACATTACAGTGTATGAAAATAGACTTCAGGCTCCAGTTAAAAGACAGATTGTTGGGCTGATAAAAAAAATTTTTAAAAAAATTTTTTAAAAGCAAGACCCTGGCATGCACTGTTTATTTTAAAATGTATTGAAATGTGAAGACACAGATTGAAAAAAACATAATCCCACGCAACATAAGGAAGTGATTCTTCCAATTCCCTATAAAGTTGATATAAAGACAAGGACCACTGTCAGAGGTGAAGACGGTTCTTGGGGGAGCGGGGAGGAAGGCGAAATGGATGGGCGGGGAGGCAGGATGATTTTATACGTATATGGACCCAGCTACAGAGCATCCAATGATACAGAGCAAAAGTGACTGAATGATAGGGAGGGAGGGAATGAGAATGAGAAAGAGAGGTTGATACACACCTTACTTGGGATTTTAAGATCCCACTGTTAGAAATGGATAAAACAGGTCAACTTTCATGGGAGAGATTATGTTCAATGTTTGTGATACGCTATCTGTCCAGGTGTTTTTGCCATTTATACTCATTCCCTGCATAAAATTCCAAAGTTCTCCTTTTCAGGGTTCTAATACTGTCTAAAAGAGCCACAGGAATAACATTATCTTTGAAGGTTTGGCAGACTTTTTTTTTCCCTGTAAAATCATCTGGGTAAGCTACTTCTTTTGAGTTGTCGTAGTTTTTATGTTGTTGTTGCTTTTGTTTAAAACCATTTTTTGTGTGTATGCAGTTTAAAAATATACTGTACCAAGAAAAGGAAAAACAGATTATATGTCATTTTGGATTCATTTTAACCAATGGTATTGTCCATAACTGCTATTTCTTGTAAATGCGTCGTTTGCTTGTCACCAAATTCATTATATTTCTGACTGTTTCCACAGTCCTCATTTCTTAACGTTCACTTGTGGCTTTTTCCTTTCTGTGTACAGAATTTAATGAGAACGTCCATCTTTTCTCCAAAAACCGTGTTTTGATATTTTTGACACGATCAATAGTATCAACCTCGTAGACAAAGTAGACCTCGTACCTACTAGGTTGAGAATACGTCTAGTTTTTCTTTTCTGTACCATTTCCCCCCTGTTTTTAATCTTTGTTTTCTCCAGAGTTGGTTTGGCTATGATGATTTTGAGTTTCCTTATCAATTCCCTAATTGATAGTTTTTGACTTAAAGGGTTGGAAGTAGAGGAGAGCTTAGGAAAAGGTTGTAGGACGCTGGACACTTCTCTGGAGGGTAAGTCGCAGGTGTACATGTGCTGTTTTCTAGGTTGAGGCCGTTCTCTCTGTGTTAGGAGTCTGACGCTGTGAACACAGCCTCTAAACACTCAGGGTTCCTGCAACTGCTGTCAGAACTTTCAGCTCTGGAAGGATGTCCTATGCAGTCATGGAAAAATGGAAGAGGTTTCAAGCCAGCTGAATAGTCCAGGGTACAGTGGTCCAGAACATAGAACTCCTGACACATAAGAGGAGAATTATTGTTCCCTTAAATAATAACACAAATGGAAGCTAAGGGCTCAACGGTGTCCACTCATGTGAGCTGTGGTATCAGACATTCCATCTCTTGAGGCTCCTTTCATCCTAAACGCTACATCACCAAACTGCCCATCTGGCAGAGAAGATGGCTTGGCCGCTAACATGGAACCCTAACCAGTCTGCAAGGCAAGCCAAGAGCACCACCCAGCTGCCTAGAATGATCTCTGCTCCAGTGGACCAGGAGGTACCTACAGCTCGAGCAAATGACAGCCCACGCTTCCCCCAACCAATGAGGAATCGAGGAACCGTTTGATACCCACACACTCAGACACGGTGGCAGATTCAGCAAGTTCCCACCAATGTCATAGACGAATCATGAACCTCCAGCCCTAACAGCATCCTGCAACAAGCGATGGCAGAAACCCCAGAAAGCAAACAATCCTATAATTTAGACAGATAAATATATCCGGCGACTATTCCTGCTATAAGAAGAAAACACAGGACAGCTCAGGAAAGAGCTTCTGCTCTAAAAACCTAGCAGATCTGGGAACCACTGAAATTTAGAAGAAGTCACCAGCCCCTCTGAGCAACAGCAACCCCAGAAATGCGCTCCCGACTTGGGTACAACGGAACCTCCCAGCCCCACAACAAACAGGATGGGTATCTGTCAGCATCATACCCACGGTCCACCCCAGAGGGAACTCATCCATCAGACCTGAGAGGTACTGGGCTGACGAAAGAAAGGTTCACATATTAAGATGCAGGGAGGTCATCTGGCTTACCCTGCGTTAACTTCAGCTTTACGCTCACTAGAATATCTTGTCTGTGGTCCATCAAACCTACACTGTACGTCTGCTTTAATTGTTAAAGAAAAGGGTGCATTGACCAGAATTAAAGATTGTCTTTGTCAAAAATAAAGATTAATTGGTGTCCCTTCCTGGGACTCCATGCTGGTCCTCCTTTGAGAATGTCTCCCTTCCCAGGTGCCAAGGACATGCTGACTTGCTGTGTATGTGCTGATTTGTTGGGTTTTTTGTTTTTGTTTTTGTTTTTGTTTTTGTTTTGGTTTTTTGAAACCTTGAAGGAACTGTATCCGTGACTTGCTTGATGTTCTTTGTTGTGACAAGACACAAAACGTTGGGGGAAACCCTGCTTCTCCAGAGCAGTTGCTCAGAGCTCCTGAGAGGCTGTCTCCCGGGCTACAGTCCTCAGTTTGGCTCAAGTAAAACCCTTTTTTTATTCCTATTATAGACTGTTCATTGATTATTTTCAATGACAGGAGCATTGGAGAGATGGCACTGTTTGGACACAGTTGGTATTTCAGACAACAGAATATACCAACTCTTGAGATACAGAAAGAGAGAGGTCAGCGGCCCTTTGGAGTAACCCCTCAAGGGTGCCCCTTTTTGTGGTGAGGCTGAGTCTAAGCTGAGTTTCAGGAGACCGAAAAAAACTGTCATCTTCTCCTCCTCCTCTTTGTCTTCCTCCTCCTCCTTCTTCTCATTTATTTTTTTAAGGGGGGAGGTAATTAGGTCTCCTTATTTATTTTTGGAGGACGTATTGGGGAGTGAACCCAGGACCTTGCATATGCTAAGCATGCGCTCTACCATTGAGATAGATAGGTTGGTAGGTATGTAGGTAGGTAGGTAGATAGGTAGGTAGGTAGGTAGATAGATAGATAGACAGATAGATAGATAGATAGATAGATAGACAGACAGACAGATAGATAGATAGATAATAGATAAGATGGGTGGATGGATAGATAGATTGATAAAGATGGATGGATGGATGCACAGGTAGGTAGAATGGATGGATGGATGGATGGATGGAAAGATAGATAGATAGATAGATAGATAGATAGATAGATAGATAGGTAGATAGATAGATAATCCTCTTCACCCCACCGAGGAAACATCTCTTAAACCATTTCACAGAACTCATCTGTTACAAAAACTCTCATGAGAACAAAAAAGAGCCCCTCACCTGCCATTTGAAAGCTGCCCAAGAAAGCAGGTTCAGGTGCTGATCCCACCGCAAAACTTAACGCCTTGTCCACCAGCTTGCGGGAAGGTCTGAGCGCCTCTCTTGACTTCCAGTTCTTGGGTGGTGTCGTCTGTTTGACACAACCTTGTCAGAAGAGGAGTTCAGATGCAGAGGGATATGAGACAGACTTTCATAGCTCAGCTCTCTGTGTGTCTGTCTTCACTCAACCTTCAGTCACAGCTCCAGCACCCAGCAAAGATGACGAGAAAGCGGGCAGTGGCTGCAGGAGGGGCAAGGATAGGAGAGATTCGGCAGGTGTGCTCATGCAAACTGCGGGTTTCTGATGCCATGAAGGTTGGAGTCCAAGGGCAGCCTTGCAGAGACAAGGAATCAAGGTTTGCAAAGGGACACAGCCTGGGTGGGAGATGGAAGCAAGACTTGAGTTGGAAACATTGGAGGGGAGAAGCCAACGTTTCATGGCTTGCTTCTGTTCCATTTCCCTTCCACTTGCAGGCTACTGGAGGTCCTGACTGTCCTCCTCATGACCAAGGTATAAGCGTATGCAGCTGGGTCTGAGCACTGCTGGGGCAGGAAACTGTCTTTGTGGCAGAGGATTCAAACAGGGGTGAACAAGATGCTCATAACCACCCACATGGACCACCACGCAAAACCCACACCCTCACCTCCCAGTCCATCGTAGTGGAAGTAGGATAACTTACACGGGAACCCAAAGCACGCTGAGGAGGTGACATGGACAGCACCTTAAGGAGTTTGTGAATTAACTGAGATTGTAGATCGTAAGCAGCTCAGGTGATTAAAAGGCATGGGTCGGTCAGTACTTTCCATCATTACAATGATGGAATGGTGCTTACATCTCCACTCCATGATAGACTCAAGGTGAAAACACAAAAGGTCAGACTTGAATGTTGGTGCCAGGAGGTGACACACAACCTCTCTGGGGTGTATCTGCTTTTTTTTTTTTTTAATTTTTTATTTTCCTTTTTCTTTTTTTTTACATTTTTTAATTGAGCTATAGTCATTTTGCAATCTTGTGTCAAATTACAGGGTAGAGCACAGTTTTTCAGTTATACATGAACATATATATTCATTGTCACTTTTTTTTTTCTCTGTGAGCTACGACAACATCTTGTATATATTTCCCTGTGCTATACAGTATAATCTTGTTTATCTATTCTGCATATGCCTGTCAGTATCTACAAATTTCTAATTCCCAGTCTGTCCCTTCCCACCCCCCGCCCCTTTGGCAACGACGTTTGTATTCTGTCTGAGTCTGTTTCTGTTTGGTATTTATGGTTTTGTTTTTTGTTTCTTTGTTTATTTATTTATTTTTTTAGATTCCACATATGAGCGATCTCAAACAGTATTTTTCTTTCTCTTTCTGGCTTACTTCACTTAGAATGACATTCTCCAGGAGCATCCATGTTGCTGCAAATGGTGTTGTCATTTTTAATGGCTGAGTAGTATCCCATTGTATAAATATACCACCTCTTCTTTATCCAGTCATCTGTCGATGGACATTTAGGCTATTTCCATGTCTTGGCTATTGTAAATAGTGCTGCTATGAACACTTGGGGTGCAGGTGTCATCCTGAAGTAGGGTTCCTTCTGGATATATGCCCAGAAGCGGGATTGCTGGATCATGGGATAAGTCTATTTTTAGTTTTTTGAGGAATCTCCATACTGCTTTCCACAGTGGCTGCACCCTTGTGACCTTATTACCTCCTAAGAGCCCCATCTCCAGATAGGGTCACATTGGAGATTTAGGCTTCAATATACGAATTTTGGATGGGAAACCAACATTCAGTCGATAATAGAGTATTTTTGCAGTTGGTAGGACAAATGAAAGCTAACTGACTGCTGGAAAACACGCTGCTGGGAAACAAGCTGCAGCTAAATTTCCATGAGCTTAAAATATTATATTCACAATTACTTGCTTAAAAATGCTTGCTTTGTTTGAATGTTTTACACACTCAGTGACCTGTAAGATGTATTTTGCTAAAGGAAATTTGTGAGGGGCAATCCTGAGATTGACCATAAGTACATGAAGGAAGGCAGCTATTTCCTTAGGGTACAACAATGGACGGTCCTCGGAAAGCCAGATCGTCCATTAACAGAACTTGGTTCTGGCATGAAAGCATGCGGTTTAACCCGAGGGAAGTATTTGCTATCTCGAGATGTCCCAGAGGCAGTAACAGGATAGACTTAGAAATTTTGCATCCCCCGAGGAGGGTGACTGTTCCTGGAAGGGATGGGCCTGAAATTAATCAGTTAGCCGGCAAGCAGAACTTCGTGCTTATCCTGTGGAATGTCTAAGGCCCCACCTCTTTGACTGGATTTCTTTCTGAGCTGCGTACTCCTCATAAATATGATGTCGACCAGGCTTTTCGGACTCTGGATGCATGAGATCTTGAGTCCCCTGGTCCCATCTTTGCTCTTTTCTTTGTCTCTTTGTTTCTTAAGTCTTGCGTTGCCCGTCCTCAGACACGGTCCCGAGCTGCGCCGGACGCAGCAATTGACCACAGCGAGTTCCTAGGTATCTATTATTCATGCCATGGACACTGTATTCAAGACGCTTAATACTTGATTATTGGAAACATTTTATCCCTCTTTTAATCGCAGACTGAAGTCATTGAACTTCCTTTTGTGATGACAGTAATGACTTGAAGACCTAAGTAGTTTTTATTTACATTGAAACACAAGTATGATATTTCTGACCTTCACTGGAGAAAGTTTCCACAGTCCCAGAGTTTGAGGAATGGGTAGTATTTTTCAGGAAAAAAAAAAAAAAAAAAGAGAGAGATAGAGAGAGAGACACTGTATAGCGTTGGCATGGGTAATAATGTCAAGGTTGATACTTTGAAATGGATTGAGTTGCTAGATATTTACAGAAATCTGTTTAGACAAAAAAGACCTTCTGAGGATACAATAGGAAAAAAAAAAAAAGAGGAGAAAACTACAAAATATTCCATTCTAATCAGCATAAAAGCTGGCTAAGCCAAGGTCAGAGATAGAGTTGCCAAAACAGCCCAGCTCTGCGTCAGGTACAGAAGATATTTTTGTCTTAACAATGGCAAGCTTTTATGGTAATAGTGACAAAATGAGCCGAGTCACATGGCAATGACATCATTAGGAATCAGAGGCTGAGCCAACACGCTCTAATATGGGGGTGTTCCACTGGAGATTTGGGGGACGCGGTAGAGTAGCCGCACGCACAACGGTAATCACAACGGGAGTCACTGGGCACCAGGTAAATGTATAAAAGATACTTGCTAACCTGCTGTCATTTCCCCTCACTCTTCCCAAGCGGGGCTTTTTTCATGGAATTCACGGAAGGAGGGCTATAAATCATGGAATTTCAGATCAGTCATGCGCTTCCCGTTCTGAAGCCACCAAGCTTGCCGTGGAAGGGGCTTTGCATACGGACAGAGAAAGAGGAGAGCTCAGTATTTCATGAGCCTAGGCTGAAGGCTGGAGAAGTTATTCAGCCTATTCAATGATGAGTCTCCTTTCCTCTTACTTGGAGGTACCTTGGAGGCTTAAGTCTTACCCAGAGGGCAAAAATATCACTCAAATAAGGTGGAAGGAGTGGATCTTTGTAGACTCGTTTATCTGTACCATGCGTTCTCAACTGGGGAAATACCGCACACAAGGAGACAGTAGCTGGACCTCAGGGGGCATAAGCAACTTACCGTTTCACTGTATTAAGCAAAGCACCGTACATAAAAACACAGAGTATGTCTAACATTTCACGGGAGTAGGGGGGAGAAATCAGGAGACAGTATGAGTAAAAATACTCCTCCAGGGAATGAAGATGAAAAACAAACCAACAAACAAAAACCAAGACTGGGATAGACGATGTCGAGAAACGTTTCTACTGAATGAACTGATCACTTGGGTTGAAGTTCTACATCACGGTCCGTCTCTGTAGCCTGCAGAGAAACATCTGTCTTTCCAAGGGGTTTTAACATCTAAATGGGAAGATGTATGTGAGACACCTAGCAGAGCCCCCATTTGTCATAAGTACTCAAGCAGGCGTCCACGTATGGGTGCTCATAAGGCTGAGTGCCACGTACCAATGAAAGATTCATGGGACCAGATGAAGACTTCCATGACGGGGCTGACATCAGATTTTATTTTTATTTTTATTTTTATTTTTAATTTTTACATATACAGATATACATATAGACATATACATACACATACATATATGCACACACACATATATATTTTACCACTGTAAACCCAGTGTCTTAAAAGGTAATGGTGTGCATTAATGACTATTGGTTAAAAGGGTCAAAAAATATTCCGTGAGTGGATAAGGAGCCTCTGCTTAGTCACAGATTCATGGAACCGTGATGCTCAGCCTTCAAACCTCAGCTGTCATGATCCCCACCGAACACTGGAAGACAATCCATTTATGGGGAATCACACGTCCTTTTCTGTCAACATGAGTCCGAGCCGTCGCTTGGCAATATGCCTGATTTAGACGTCGCGGTGGCCCACGATGAATGAGCTCCAGTCTGTTGGGATTTCCTGAAAGTACGACTATGAAGAAACTCGATGCTGTATTTTGCCCTTTCCTCCTGAATCTGCATGGAGCTGGTTCATACACTCGGGTTATGGTCCACATCTCCTGCTTGACCTGGAGGTGGGGAGCAAAGGTCATTTATGTATCTTTGTGTTCATCATTGGAGAAGTTGATTTTTTTTTTTGAGGGTAGTCTGTGAATATCCCTCTTACTCAAAATAAATTTGCTTTCCTTGGACTAAGTTTCTCCCTTCCATCTGGTGGCCATGCAATCTTCATCCTTGAAGAGGAAAACCACCCATCAGGCAACAGTAGGGACATACGATGAAAAACCTTGGCTGACCTTGACAAGCAGACCACTCTTACCCACAGTGTTATGAATGGGGGGCAAGATTCTCGCATGTTTGGACCATGGCTGGGCTGTCTCTCTTTGTAACAGGCAGTTTAGCCTCTATGCAAACTGCTTCAGATCTCCATTATCTATAAAATTTGATCCAATATCCTTAAAAGAGCTTATCATATTCTTAACCAACAATATCCTGCAGCATTTTCAAGCTGTTCCATACATGTTGTCCGGCCAGTAATGTTCGAGTGTCCCACTTGAGCTCCAACCAAAAGCTTTTGAGCGGTTGGGTGTCACGGCCAGTTTCTTACTCTTTCTCTCAGAAACAAGAAAAGCATGTTCCTGGTGGGGTTTGCACCACAGACCGTACCATGTAACACGAATAAACCGTAAGACATCCTTGATTAAGTCCCTCCGTTTTGAGGACTGCTTGTTACTACGCCCTTGTCTAGCGAAATGAATGCACATTACTGAAAATGTAAATGAAACGAAATAACACAAAATAATCATTCACGTAGTCCCTCAGGAACGACATCTGCATTTTACTTTTGAATTACATGAGTATCAGCTGAGGACAGATATTTAGAATTTTCCTCTGCTTAGAAAAATGACTGAATTCCTACATGTTTTCCAGAGGCACATGCTGAGGCCAAGACTCTGGGGGCAATGACTTGTCCAGGAAGAACTCCAAGGAGACACAGGAAACTGGGTAGGGGGTGAAGCAGAAGAAGAAAGAGGAAGACACGGTGAAATATTAAATTACAGACAATGTCACAAGGAATCTCTGGCCGTATCCAGGTTTTGTCTATGTTTCCTTTTTCATTTCTTAAATTGAGGTAGAGTCAGTTTACAATGTTGTGTCAATTTCTGGTGCACAGCACAAAGTTTCAGTCATACATGAACATACATATGTTCATTTTCATATTCTTTTTCACCAGGAGCTACTACAAGATATTAAATATATTTGCCTGTGCTCTATAGTATAAATCGGTTTATCTATTTTGTATATACCTGTCAGTATCTACAAATCTCCATCTCCCAGTTTATCCCTTCCCACCCCCTTTGCCTCGGCAACCGTAAGCTGGTTTACCATGTCTGTGAGTCTGTCTCTGTTTTGTAGATGGGTTCATTTGTATTTTTTTAAGATTCCACATATGAGCGATCTCATATGGCATTTTTCTTTCTTTCTGGCTTACTTCACTTAGAATGACATTCTCCAGGGACATCCTGTTGCTGCAAATGGTGTTATGTTGTTGGTTTTTATGGCTGAATAGTATTCCATTGTATAAATATACGACAGCTTCTTTATCCTGTCATCTGTCGATGGACATTTAGGCTGTTTCCATGTCTTGGCTATTGTAAATAGTGCTGCTGTGAACACTGGGGTGCAGGTGTCATTTTGAAGTAGGGTTCCTTCTGGATATATGCCCAGCAGCGGGATTCCTGGGTCATATGGTAAGTCTATTCCTAGTCTTTTGAGGAATCTCCATACTGTTTTCCACAGTGGCTGCACCAAACTGCATTCCCACCAGCAGTGCAGGAGGGTTCCCTTTTCTCCACAGCCTCTCCAGCATTTGTCGCTTGTGGACTTTTGAATGATGGCCATTCTGGCTGGTGTGAGGTGAAACCTCATTGTACTTTCAATTTGAGTTTCTCTCCACGTTTCTAACCATTCCATCTACAGACTACATGTGCATAACGAAAAGTGTGAGATGGGAATGCCAAGCAACCCTTGGCTTTTCATTTGTCCTTGGGATTCAGAGACCGGTTGATTCACTGGAAGTCAAGACAATCTGAGAGATGGCGCCTCTCTGGTCCCTGGCTCACTCATGCCCTCTCTGTTCACATCTCATATTGGATGTGGAGGAGAAAGTTTGCAGAATTCTCAGACCACCATCAATGATTTCCTTCATTATCTGTCTCCCATGTGTAATAAGAATTTACAAATTTTCCATTCGAAGTTATGAGAGGATGAATTAGGTTTTGATAACCAGGGACTAATTTGAATCAGAAAATGCAGAAGGTATTTTTGAAGAATATTGTACATTTCATTGCCCTGGATGTCTTTTTTTTTTTTTTTCTAAACACGGTGTGATACTCTTTCAAAAGTGATTCTGATTTCATTTTGTGAAAGAATAGTTAGCCCAAGTTGATCACAGCACTCTCTGGAATTTTTATTGATGGATACTGAAGATCTGTCACAATTAGGAGGATTAAACAGATGCAATAAACAGTAATATTTTCACAGGACCCTTTTCCTCAGAGCCGCCAGAAACTCACAACATTGATGTGCTTGAAATTTTGGTAGGTCCTCCGTTGCACAACTTGCAAATGAGAGTCATTTTCCTGTTATGAATTGAATGTCAATGTATTTAAACATGCGTCATTCTGGTTATCAGAATTCATTAATAATGATGCCGCATAAAGCAACAGAAATAGCTGGGTAAGAATTTAGCGTAGCCTTACCCTTGGACTTGAAATCACTGCATCTTGGTTTGCCCAAACTGGTAATGGAAAAAAACAGAAAAGCGTATAATTGCTACAGACGAACAGATTTCCTGTTTCCACAGTTTCTTACAAATATACGACTGACGGTTCTGAATTTAACTTTATGCGTCAGAACATTTGGAAGACTAGGAAATGGAAGCAATTTTCTACCCTCTCTTCCTTATTTTTATAATCAAATTGTCTAAACAGTTCAGAGAACATGTAATCCAGGGTTTAGGGTTATTCACATAATCACATCAATTCTCCAAATTTAAAGGATTGCAAAGACAGTTCCAACTTGAGAGAGAAACAGTTGTGAAATCTTAGGAAAATGAAATAACGAATGAATTGGAAAGCAAAGCACATGGGCTGTGGGTCCATATTAATCACATCTCTCTCTTTCTAGCAAGACATGTAAACAGTATGCATGAACTCCCCAATCCAGATTACCACGCCGTGTGCGCCTGCATACGTATGTGCGCGCTTCTGCGTGCATGAGCGTTTGTACATAAATCTGGGGAAGAAGGAATGCTTACGAAAATGAGTGTTTGTGTATAAATCAGGGGAAGAAGGAATGCTTACAAAATTACAGAACTGAAAACCATCACTTAAGTAACTTCACTTCATCCAAACAACCAAGCAAGCACCTTAGTCTAACTCAAAGACAATTTCCTTTCTGTTGGTGATTCTTCCTTACAAGTAGTATGTGACACCATCTAGGGATCAATGGAAATCCATTTAAAAGGAAAAAATAAAAACTGTCACATGGGAGGAAACGGGTGTCAGGGTTTCGTGTCGTCTCTTGGGGAGGATGCTGTCTGCATTCCGAAGTTCGTTTTTCCTGAGTGTGATGTCTCAGCGGCGAAGCAAATGGCCCCTGTGTGTGTCCGTCTCACAGGGACGTGGAGATTGTAATCCACATCTCTGCACAGTGTCTTTCAAGTTTACCATCAGGATCCTTGTCCAGGAACCGAATTCTGAGTAAAGAGCTTTTCACGCAAAACTCAAATCGACAAATATTTCTCATTAGTATCTATTTATTCATGCTCTTGTCGCTGTTTTCATGATAAGGTTTCGAACAAAAGGCACTGCGCACCTGGTAAGCCTCCACAGGTGGACTGAAACACAGCACCATCATTGCCCGTAGCATTTGAAGGGTTTTTGTAAATGCCTCTGTCGCTTACATAGCTCATAACAGAAATACAGTGTGTCTTCTGCAGGTGAAGTCTGCCTTATTTTGTCCCTGATGGGTTGTCAGAGTGAATCTCATCTGCCACTTGCAACAAATATTCTCGATTTATTGTTCGAATTCCGGAATGTTTCACGTGGACGTTTCTCATTTTGTTTACACATATATGCAAATAAATACATTTAGCATTTAGTACATCTATACATCGTATATCTATAGGCACATGCAAATAGACAGGTGTATAGACGCGTGTGCATAACTGGTAATGAACACATATGGTAGTACGAATTGAACGCCCTTTTAGCAAATATTTTAGCATCGTGCCATTGGGTTGTATATAATGAGGCTGTTTCCACGTCTGAACATATGCTTATAGAAGCAGGGTTTAGTTCATGTGATGATAAGAAATTCTATTCACTGCAAAACTTCTCGATAGCAGGTGACGCTTGCATGTTTTATCGTTTTAGGTGTCTTCATGCAGAGAATTTTTAAAATCTAGTCATTGCTATACGAGGAGAAGTGGATCTCCTAAGGCGAGCAGTATAAGCTGACAGCTTTGACATGAAGATGCTTCGGTGTTTGGGGGTTTTATTTGGCCATGGGTTGGGGGGATGGGTTTGAGGTCGGACAGAGAAGCAAGTTGTGGGAGGGGCTTAGTGAAGTCAAGAGAAGACAAAGATGAAAAAGGTGAAATTAAAATCACATTGGTTTTTTTAGGCACCCAAACTCTAAACTACACGAAATTAAGACAAAGTAGTCCGCAGCAGTAAATTAGACCTTAGCTAAATGGTTTTGAGTAAAATACTTCAGAAAGAGTATAACTGGAATCATTCCCTTTGGCTTTCTTTGATTCTGACCAATCCATAGTCTTTTTTTTTTTTAAATTGAGTATAGATGATTTACAATGTTGTGTTAGTTTGTGGTGTAGAGCTTACTGACTCAGTTAAACATATATATATATATATATATGTGTGTGTATATATATATTGCTTTTCAGGTTATTTTTCATTATATGTTATCTTAAGATATTGAATATAGTTCCCTGTGCTAGACAGTAGGACCTTGTTGTTTATCTATTTTGTATACAGTAGTGTGTATCTGTTAATCCCAAACTCCTAATTTATCCCTCCCCTCTTTCCCCTTTGCTGACTACAAGTTGGTTTTCCATCTCTGTGAGTCTGTTTCTGTTTTGTAAATAAGTTCATTTCTATCATTTTCTTTGGATTCCACAGTATAACTGATATCATATGATATTCGTCTTTCTCTGTCTGACTTACTTCACTTAGAATGACAATCTCCAGGTCCATCCGTGTTGCTGTAAACAGCATTATTTCATTTTTTATGGCTGAGTAGTATTCCACTGTATAAAGATACTACCTCTTCTTTATTCAGCCATCTGTTGATGGATATTTAGGTCATTTACTCCTCTTTCTCTTCTTCACTCCACCATGACAAGCCCCTAATTCTGTCTCCACTCCTTTATATGGGTACATATATTCAAACTCATACATATATTCATATGGGGTAATTTTACAATATGTGTTTCAAATGAAAAAGACAAGATTCAGAAGCTTGTTCTTAGAGTTACCGCTTGCCAAACACACATACACACATATATAAGCTTTCATTTTTATGATCATGTTGAAATGACTCACAACAGATAAAAACAGGCATTATTTCTGGCACAAAACAGATGGTGGGGACCTACTGTAGGAGGGGCAATTATTTTTCTGTTGTGCATACTCAAAACCTAACTTTTAAATTTAAGAAATGCAGCTCTGTAACAACTATATATAAAACAGGTAAACAACAAGTTCATACTGTACAGCACAGGGAACTATATTCAATATCCTATAGTACCATACGGTGAAAAAGAACATGAAAACAAATATATGTATGCTCACGTATGACTGAAGCATCACGCTGCACACCAGAAATTGACACAACATTGTAAACTGACTCTACTTCAAAAAAAATTTATATATGTATAAAGAATGCATATCTGCAAAACACTTAAATCATATTTTTCGTGCCGTGATTTTTTTTTTTTTTTTTTTTGGGAAATACATCTTTTTCAGTCTTCCTCTAAATGGTAAGCACAGTCACTTGGCATTTCATCTGCCGTGAGCCATTTTAATACTAACATCCTGAACTGTACTTGATATTCAACTCTTATTCCTGATTGCATTATAATTAAGCTTTCCCGACTGGCACGCTGATGTGATTCACCCACGTGACAAGCCTTTCCTGAAATCAAGAGTCATTACATTAACTTGTTTAGTGAAGCCCTCTCCTGCACCCTTCCTCTTAAAAAAAGAAAGAAAGAAAGAAAGAAAACAAAGGAGTTGTAAAAGTAATGGAGAAAGGAACATTATCCAGAGTCAATATTGCTTTTTTTTTCCCTTCACTGAAATATTGATGCAGTGTTTTGTTTGTAAGCTACAGATGTGTGTCCAGAGAAAATGCCTTGTAATTTTGTATGTCATTGTTGTTTAGAGTCTATGAGGGTTAGATGTAACCATGATGTAACCAAGAGGAGCCAGGGTGAAAATACAGTCAAAGGCTATCCTGTCTTTCAGGAATGAGAAGCTAATTGGTTATGACTTCAATTAAGTAGCCTCCAGTGTCAGTTAAGTCTTTTCTTGTTGGAGAAGAAACATAGTAAAAACTTGTAACACTACAGCTGGCACAAACTGTGAAGATAAGTTCATATAACTTCTTCATTTAACAGAACAAGGAAACTGTTATTTGAGACCCACAGGATCTTGACAACCAGTTCAAGATCACTTAGCAAATAATTAACTCCAGGAAAATAATCTAAGTGATTCATCTTGTTCTAATGTTTTTTTCTTGCTTCGTGTTGCTTTTGACACAAAGGTGGGACTGATCAGATTATCTGGAGTCGTAATAATAGTGCCAACCAGTTCTGCTGAGTAATTGCTTCCAGGGCCAAGCCCTGCCCACTGTTTAAGACACTTTATTTTATTTACATTTCTTCAACAATTCTATGAGGCAGATACAATTACTCTCATTTGACAGAAGCAAAGACTTGGATAAAGATCAATGATTACCTCCAAAACCCAGAGCTAGAAACTGTTAGAGGATGGAGTAAGGAGAAGATTATTTCATTTGAAAAGTGAGTATTTTTTTTCTGAGCATATATCTGGAAAGACAGAAACTCTAACTTAAAAAGACACATACACCCCAATGTTCACAGCAGCACTATTGACTATAGCCAAGACATGGAAACAACCTAAATGTCCATCGACAGATGACTGGATAAATATGTGGTATCTTTATACGATGGAATACTACTCAGCCATAAAAAAGAATAAAATAATGCCATTTGCACCTGCATAGATGGACTTAGAGATTATAACCCTAAGTGAAGTGAGTCAGACAGGCAAAGACAAGTATCATATGAAATCATGTGTATGTGAAATCTAAAATATGACACAAATGAACTTATTTACAAAATGGAAACAGACTCACAGACATAGAAAACAAACCTAGGTTTACCAGGGGTAATGGGGGTGGGCAGGGATAAATTGGGAGTACAGGATTTGCAGATACCAATTACTATATATAAAGCAGATAAACAACAAGGTCCTACTCTATAGCACAGGGAACTACATTCAAGATCTTATAATAAATACAATGTAAAAGAATCTGAAAAAGAATATATATATATGTGTATGTGGGTGTGTATAATCACTGCTGTACACAGGAAACACAGCCTTGTAAATCAACTGTACTTCATTTTTTTTTAAAGTGAGTGTTTAATTTTTATGAATTCTATTTTAAAACTTCATAAACTATTCTTCAGATTTTCTGGAGGCAGAAATTTTTTTGTTGTCGCTGTTCTTGTCTTTCCTGCCTAAGAGTTCCCACATTCATCGTCCGGCTGTTACTTTTACGCTTCTGCACAAAATAAATGTATGTTATTTTATTCTGGCCCTCAATGTGTTCACTAACGCCTAATGGGATTTTTTTTCCTCCCACTGTAAGTAATTGGTAAATTTTCACATGCATATATACATTCAAGACGCTTGGCTACTGACAAATAATACATCATGATCTTCACACGGGTAAATCTACCATCTCTTCAAAAATTAAAGAGACTCGTTGAACGATCTGACATTTATTCATTCAGAAAATGTTCACAGGGTAATGGCCATACTTCAGTTTGGGACTCTGCAGTGTGGATGGGAAGTCTGTTATGATGTAGGCGCGTCCGTGGTTAGTACCACCCTCTTCACGACAGATCTTTATCACCTGACCCTCACGTCTGGAAATAGGGCTTTAAAAGTCTGACTCATTGTGGACATTTCACTTTCGCAGCCCCCTCCTTAGAGTCCAGTAACAATATTTTTTTTTTCCTCTACGGTTTTAGGACATAAGACCAGGGTGCGGTCATCTCAACATTAAGATGCCCATCCAGGTGGGCGGCTTCTCAAGGAGGGCACTGCATCATAGATGTGGACTGGGCTCCAGCATGTCACTGGCGGGTAAAAATGAGTCCCTTTGTGAACATGATGTAAGGTTTCACCCTGTCATTTGCCATTAGGAGATCTGACACATTTTTGTGGATGCCTGCCTGGGGCTTTGATGCCGGTGTTCAGAAAGCTGGGTGGCTCCCTTCCCTGTCATTTCTTGCTGCCCTGGGGGTACTCAGCCAAAAAGACAGCGTGATCTTTGTTTTCAGCACACAGAGCTGTAGAAAAATGCAGCACTAAAGGATGAAGGGCCGCTGCAATATGAATGCATTCATCTACAGACTTTTCTCGTGTTTCCCTAGGAAGCCAATAACGTTACTTGAAAATCCTGCTGGAACGTACCTTCCCCTGTGCACTGAGCGTTTTCCCCTAACGTCTACTATTATGCCCCTTATTTCAAGGTAAGTGCATCCCTGTGAATAGTTATTACCTCTACCCACAAACCAATTCCTGAATTATTACCTGGAATTACATGCATACAAATTTGTAAGTGAAAGCTACCGAGATTTTTTTTTTTCCACATATAAAAGCTTCACCTCACTGACCACTAAGGGCAATCCAAAAGCTTTCAATGTTATAGATAGTTTTATACTGATTTATAGACAAATCAATTAACACTGTCCACACCTGTAGTTTACTTTTAATACTTTAGTTACAATCAAAGAGATTGAAATGGACTTTGACAGTGTAAGGGTGTTGGCTAAGATGTAAAATGCAGTAGAGGAAGAAATGAGAACTTTGTACACTGAGGGAAGGCAAGGAGCTGGTACACTGAAAAAGAATGACATTCTGCCATTTGCAACAACGCAGATGGAGTTCGAGAATATTATGCTGAGTGAAGTCAGTCAGATAAAGACAGATGCTGTGTGATATCACTTCCATGTGGAATCTAAGAAGTAAAACAAATGAACGTGTACAGCAAAACAGAAGCAGACTCACAGATCTAGAGAACAAACCAGTGGGGAGAGGGAAGGGGGAGGGGGAGGACGGGGGAGAGAATGAAGACCTATAAACCATTAGGTACAAACTACATAAGCTACAAGGACACATTGTACAACACACGGAACATAGCCATTGTTTTGGAATAACTTTAAGTGGAGTGTGAGCTATAAAAAATATTGAATTGGGTTGTATTCCTGAAACTAATACTATATTATAAATTATACTTCAATTTAAAAATGAGAGAGCTGACAGTAAAGAGAAGACTGGAATGAGCTTGGGTTCCTGGGGGTTGCAGAAAGAAACCAGCATGTGCGGATGTCCTGATTTTTTGCTATCAGGACCCCGTGTGCTCCTGGCTTCAATACGTAGATGATGGGCATGTGGTCTGAATCTTAAGGTACCCCAGGTGTGTTGTAACTCATGGCTCATCTGCCCTCAGCTTCACCTGGAATCTTAAGACTCTTCCTGTTCCTCATTCTGCCTCAGATGTCTCCGTTCCTCATTTGAGTGTGCTCCGTGCAGCCCTGCTTCCTAGGACTACATCTCAATAGTAAAAGTCACTTTGGATATAGGCGTGATCGCCCATCAGCAAAGAATGTGTTTAAGTGCAAAGACGCTGAGAAAGAGTTGACTAGGAGATTTCTGGAGACTGCAGAGTGGAAGTTTTTGTACTTCCTTATTACATTCCATGTTCGTCTGCTCCGAACATTCTTCTTCCATTCTTTGCCTCAGAATCCCACAGACTCCTAGGAAACAGAATTGAATTGACCCACCTCCTTTCAGATGCCCCTGCATGGACCAATGCCTTGAGCTCTTACGAGGAAAAATATGGGTACATATTGTCTGTCATCATCTCATGGGACCCCAAGAGACGACAGCGGGTGGAAAGCAATTTCTAGAAGATGTGGTGAGTACTGTGACCAACTAAAATGCCCCAATCCAACATAGAAGCAAAGGGTTAGGAGATTCAAAGCACATCCTAACTCATCCCAAATGGGAAATGAAGAGATAGGCAGAGCCATATATTACCCATGCATTATTCACCTTCATTTAGTCTTCTGAGTGACAGATTTCACACACAAAAAAAAATAGAAAGAATGAATGGGTGTGATTCTCACGCTGTTTGCACAGAGACAGCAGTTGTGATCATAACAGGAGAAGTCTGGGTTGCTGAAACACAAAGTTTCCCACTGGGCGTTCCCTTGAGTCACACTAACATCCCCAAAAGGCGTATATTAGCGCACACACTGTTTTCACCTAATGGTGAAGAGTTACGGACTGTCACGTCGACTGCACAATGCGTAAAACAGAACAATGCATCTGGCAGCACGTCCATGAGAGGAGACAGAACACACCCCCTGGGGCAGCCTCGGTGGTGACGTTTGCAGACATCTTGGCGGCACTGGGACCACAGTGTTATACATCAAGAGCAATTATCTGTGTAAAGTCTGGAGTTCATTTCCTCTTCGTGCTCCCTGGGACCTGGGACCCTGGCAGGTGCAGAGGCATAGAAGAGGGACCCGCCTTAGACCTGAGTCTTCTAGCGATGGGGAGGTTGCCACGGTGATCGTGTAACAGAGGAACAGAGCGCCCTCTGGGATATTTTCACTCTGCCTTTACGTCCCTACCTGCATGGGTGTGGAGAGCATGAGCCAATACTTGGCTGCGTCATTAATTGCATAGTTAATGGACCCCTGTCAATCCAGGGCGAGGCATTTTAATATGTACCTTGCAACATGTCTCTCGTAAATGCTAGTTCAACATTTCAGTGTATAAATGAACTCTCTCAACCTCCGTGACGCTGCCTGGCATTTTGTGTTTCTGTCCCCAGAGACGGGGATGCAGTGTGAACATTCAGCTCTTTACCAGGATTTATGTGAATTGCAAGCCTTTATGCCCCCAAACAATACTGTTTATCGTGCACCAGATGATGTTAGAAAGGTACAGTCAACTCATCTTAAAGACACGTGAAACACTGCGCCCTTTTCTGTTTATTTGCTGGGTATAATCTTTCATAATTCAGTCCAAAAACAAATTTCCATAGTAACATAATATTTTTTTAAAGAGGCACTGACCGATCAGGTTGCAGGTTCTCAGTCATAAGCTGGCAGCTGTCCTTGCGGGAAGCTAAAAATAAACCCCACATTTATGCAAAACATCTCAACATATTCCTTTTTTTTTTTTTTCCACAAAATGTGTTTTGAAATAGATGTTTCAATAACGTTCTTATTATTAAGATCTCTGACATTTATCTTCACGTATTTGATGTGGCAACAATTTCATCATACCCCAAAGTATCTACATTTCAAACATTTTGTGGCTCTAATTGCAACACTGACCACCACCAATTTCCATTTTCTGCAGCGTGTAGGGTCTGGTCTCAGACCCATCGTGATGACATTAATATTTCTCACTTTCGCTCTCCTCTTTTTAAAAACGCTCCTCCCCTCATCCTCACGTCCTGTTTTCCAGATTCCGGCCAAGACACTGGGAACATTTGATGTCAGTAGAGCTACCCTTTGTTAAGATCATCTCCCTTTCGATAGGCGAATACTTGACTTTTAACTTTCAAATTCCTAAACCAACAGTCTCTAAAGGAGACACGTTGAGAATGTTGACTACTTTGTCATGGAGATATTAAGAACTAAGCATTCTACTCAATCAGGTCCTGTCCTCTGAGTACGTCACTGCCCTTGGAATTGCCTGATTTATGGGTTAGGGATTAAAAAAAAATAGTCATCCCCAACAAAACAAAATGCTGAAGCCATTATCATCCAATGAATCCCCTATTAGATGGTCGATGATCTATTGGATCTGACAGAGGATGGAGTCCAGGAGCCTTTGGGGAGAACACACACCTAGGATTTTCTGAACGGACGCTCATCATTCCTTGCAGGTTATCATCTCGCGTAGAAAACCTCTCCCACGCTCCTTGCAAACTGGTTTATAATCATACAGGCGAGGGTCCTATGGAGCAGCACAGTGTGGACGTTTTATGGACTTTCCTGGGCACCTCAAACCTCCAGCAGGAATGACCTTTTCCACTGGCATCGGTGTGGATTTGACCTCACTCTGGCCTGAGAAATGGTCACTACTGTTTATGTATTTACTCATTTCATCAAAGTAAGCTCACCTCCAGGTCCCATGGCAGGGTTCTAAGGAAACCAAGGATGGATGGGCATCGCTGGGACTTGAATGGGAAACTGCCAGCCCAAAGGTTAGCGGAGGAAAGTATTGGGGGGTCATTGAGTCTAAAGTATTTGGGGAGGACCCTCCAGTCCTTGTTTGATCTACTGAGGCCCACCCGAGATGTGGCTACGGCATATATGAGTGTTTCTTAGGTGGAAGTACAATGTGGTGTTGTGGACCCCAGTGGACATCTGACGAGGACTGGGGACACTTTGACTTGCGGGAGAACCACAATACATGGTGGCGCGAACCAGAGGTGCCCCTAAAACTCCCACTGTGCACACGGCAGTCCCTACCCACAACAGAGAAGTGTCCTGCCCCAAATATCAGTAGTGTCAAGGCTGAGAAACTTTGCTCCAAACCCACATATTCCTTCCATGGGAAGAGACGGGACTCTGTGCCTTTGAAACCTTGCTCTGGTCTCAAAGACCAAATGTCTTAATTCCAGCCTCCCTTAATTTAAAAAAAAAAACCAAAACTGCCTTTTTACTGAATATTCTGCCATCTTCCCTGGCACCTTTGATCAAGCTGTTGATTACCATCTATTTTTTGAAAATTTACAGAATCTTCCAATTTCACTTTTTTTCCCCCTGTTCCACAAATTTAGTCATAGCTCCCTTGTCTGGTTCCTGGGGAAACATTTAGACTCTAACAAAATGTTGTTCATCCCCTAGTCTTCTGAGTCCCACCCACGTATTCCACAAGTTTCTCCTCTACCCACCAGAACAAAACACTTCACTTTAACTGTTGACACAATTCTTTATATTTTTTAATTATTTTATCTCGGTGAGGTGGGGCGAGGTAAGTAGGTTTATTTATTTTTAGAGGAGGTACTGGGGATGGAACCCAGGACCTCATAGGTGCTAAGCAGGCGCTCTACCCTCCGCCTTGACACAATCCTCTGACTGGGAAGTCCACCCTGCAAAACGATTTTCAAAGGAAGACTGAATGATACCAAACTGTTAATAGTTGTTTGCATTAAAATCAGTGGTAGGCATCACTTTTTATTCTTCTTATGTATACCTTTCTATGGTTCATAAATGTTTCATTACTAACATTTGACATTCCACAATAAATTAGGTACCCAATTCTCAGTTGTCCTAAGCAATATTTTCTATCTGGAAGGCACAACGTATCCTACGTTATTCTCAAACTTAGTTTGTGTGAAGACAGTACTTCTTAAAAATGATATTTCAGTAATAATGCATGTTTTTTTTAAAACAGCATATGACCCCATTTACATTATGTTTGGCTGGCTTTATTAAAAAAAAACCAGCAAGATTTCCAGCATCACCGTTTACAACTGCGTTTACTGGCTCCATTCCTAGTCTAATTTCTAATACGACCCTATAGTTCACAGAAACGTTAGCTGTTTGGATGTTGCGCTCCGTGTCTTCAATTATGTGAAATCTAAAACCTTTCTGAAAAAATAATCGTTGTGATTGTGTCACTTTGTTTAGTTCCTCGAAGAAACCTGTGAAACCCTAATTAAATGCTCCTCTCTGTAGTTCGTTTCAATGATCAGAAGCAGATAGATCTGGGAACTTAGAGGATTGAAAACCAAAAGATCAGAAAACCGTTTGAGAGACTCACTGGCAAACGAGAGAACTCAGACCAAACTTTGCACTGAAAAATAACTAGAAAAACTAGACAAAATAATTTTTTTAAATGCTACAATAGGTATCGGGTCCTTATCCAGGGCACTTAGTGGTGATTCTCTCCTAATTCTTGAAGAGGCATTTGAGAGGCTGCAAAGTTGAGGAAACATTTCAATGGCCTCATAAATTTGAGGGCGGAAATTGAGTGCAGTGACCACAGGCACTGGTAAACCTCCCATGCCTTGGATTGAAATTCCTAAAAGCTATACCCTCGGAGTAACTGTGAACTAGAACAAGCCTGGCCAGCAGCACAGGTAAAATCCAGTCAGTCCCATAAAACATGTCCCGGTGACCTCGGATTGGCAGTGCCCGCAGCCACCTAGTGGCCGAAACCGCAATTTCTTTTCTGAATGAAGATAAAATCCTTCCGGACTTAAGATTGATTCATGTTTCTCCATGGCTGAGGTCTGCTGCTCAATTCGAAATGCTTTGGTGCTGGATGAGATGAAAATCAAACCACCAAAAACCAAGAGAAAGAATAGTTAGTAACACAGAGGAATGAGGAGTGAGAATGTTCCCCTCTCTGCAACTGAATTAAAAAGGAAATACAGATAAAATATGTGTGTGTGTGTGTGTGTATATATATATGATTTTATTGTAAAGAAGTTTTGAAACCCACAGAAACAAAAGTGGCCAACCTAACATACACATAACATGGCATTTGAAAAATGCCAAATATGTTTTCATGTCAAGGGTGTGCGGAATACTCACAACATGTACCGTGTTTTGGCTATATGGCAAATTTCAGCAAAATTGAAACGATGGGCAAACTCACAGAATAGATTTACTGGCTGTAGGGAGACTCCTAGCCATCAGTGACCAAATATAATAACAAAATTAAGATGCTTGAAAAATAGGAAAGTGTATTTTTAAATGCTATGGGTCGAAAAGAGATTAAAGGGTATTTTAAATAAATGGTAATGAAAATGTGTTACCTACTTAAGAAAGATGCTCAGAGCAGTGCGTAAATACTTTGTTCTTGTTGCTACGTGTGGATATGCGCCCTTATGTCTAAAAATCCCCCTCTCTCTCTGCACTAAAGACATCTAACACTTTCCCTCGGAGTTGAGTATGAAACAAAGGAGGCTTTTATCACCACTTCTATTCAGCATTACATAAACATGAGAAAAGACAATCAAAAAGAATGAAAGATGTGAAGATGGAAATACAAAACTGTCATTATCTGCAGATGGCTATGTATATTCAAAAAAATCCAAAATAATTTACACAAGGATGATAAGAATAAGTTCCATGGGGCTCCTTGATACGATGTCGATCCATAGATTTTATTAATTTTATCTATAGATCAGCAACTGAAATGTAAAACATTGTATCTATGTATCAAAGTACTGAATACATGTATCTGATTCTAACAAAAGGTGTGAAAGATTTCATGATTTCTATGTTGACTTCTTATACAATGTTATTAAGGTAAATTAGGAAGACAGAAATAATGTATACAGTGTGCATGAAACGTAAAACACAATAAAATAAAAATATCAATGTTACTTCAAGTTGATGTATAGGTTAAATATAACTCTATAAAATACTAGCCAATGACCCTAAAATGTGTGTGACTATCCAGATGATCAAGGAAAGGAAATCTATTCTTAAAGTAGGAAACAAAGTTTGCAAAGTTACTCCACCATCGTTCAAGACACTAGTTTTCTACACAAAGACTATATGGAATTGGCGAAAGATAGAAGAAACAGATCGATATCAGAGATTTATGGCCAAGGGGAAATGGCAGAGCTGTGGGAGAAAGAACTACCTTTTCAAGAAATGGTGCTCATTTCAACGGACCCCCAAAGAGAAGAAAAGGAAACTTGATCCCCATGCCAGCCCATCCAGAAATATCAAACTCATCAAACGCACATTGATCCTGGGTGTACATGTGAACAATGACTCAGTATATCTTATATGGTAAAATGGAAGAAAATATCTTCATGAAATTGGCACAAGGAAACATTTCTTAAGCAGGACTGCAATAGCACTCACCGTAAAGAAAATGTGATACATTAAACTATGTGAAAATTAAGAATTTCCACTCATCAATGTTATTATTAACAAAGTAAAAACAGACACAGAAAGCAAACTATGGTTCCTGCGTGACGGAGGTGCTGTGCTGTACACCAGAAATTGACACAACACTGTAAACTGACTGTACTGTAATAAAAATACTTTAAAGCTGAAAAAAACCCCACAAACTATGGTTACCCAAGGGACACTGGTGGGGGGACAGATAAATTAGGAGTTTGGGATTAACAGATACAAACTACTATACATAAAATAGGTAAACAACAAGGTCCGACCTTATAGCACAGGGAACTATATTCAGTGTCTTGTAACGAGCTACAATGAAAAAGAATATGAAAATACGTGTATATACATATGAATATATACATATAACCGAATCACTTTGCTGTACACTTGAAATTAACATTGTAAATCAACTACACTTCAATAAAACAAACAAAAATTTTTTTAAAAAATGGATAAAAGCCAGCCACACAGTTTGAGAAAAGAGACAGCTTGTTTAGTTAGCTATCTGAATGGATGGATGGATTAATGGATGGATGGGCGGGCAGATGGATAGATGGATGTTTGGATGGATGGGTGGATGGATGAATGGAAGATGGATGGATGGATGGACAGATGGACAGATGGACCAATGGATGGATGGATGGATGGAAGGACAGATGGACAGATGGATGGATGGATGGATGGATGGATGGACGGATGGATGAATGGGCAGATGGATGGATAGATGGGTGGATGGATGGATGGATACACAGATGACGTAGGGACAGATAATGATAGATTAGATGATATGCAATAGATGACAGATAAATGTATAGACTGATAGATGAGACAGAAAGATATAGATAAAATGACACATGAGACAGATCTATAGATAGATAGATGCCAGCTGCCAAGAAAGTACATATATGTACGAACTTCTATTATTGGGGAAAGATGATACCCTTAACTGTGGATCATATAATTGCCCCCAAAGTTTGCTTCCTCATAAGTTTCAAAGGAACAATTCACCTAAGAGTATATGAACCATTAACGAACTACTTAAGTACTTTTAAACATATATCGCAAGTGCAGACAATCACAGAAAAAAACATAACAATATCACTCAATTATTAAAAAATAAAAAAACCAAAGAGCCTTGTAACTAACAGCCTAGGTCAAGAAAGTGAACATTTCTCCGAACCCCGAAGTCTATCACGTGCCAGTTCCCACATCCTCTTAGGCGTTGGATTCCTTCTGGTCAGTATCATGTTTGTGAGATTAATCCACGTTGCTGTGCATCCCACTGGTTTCTGCCTTTTCATTGTGGTCTTGAATTACATGGAGTCTATTAATCTATTTCACTGTGGATGGACCTTCTCCCATTTTGGAGTGGCTATGGATAACACTGCAACATGCAATTTAAAAATATCTCCTCAGGTGCATGTATGCAAGGATCTTGGTGGGACACCGAGCCACAGAATTTCTAGATCACGGGATATGGTAGACAGCACAGTGGATCCCCAAAAACGTTCCTGACCTAATTCCAAACACCTGTGAATATGTTTCCTTACACAGCACATCTCGTCTTTGACTCTGACCTCCCTGCCTTCCTCTTAGAAGGACACGGTGATTACACTGGCCCTCCCAGATAATTCAGGATGGAAAAAAGCCTTACGTTCTTAATCAGACTTTAAAATGTTTGCTCCAACCTAGTCTGCAAATAACTACAGAAAAGCTATGTGTAGTCTATTTATACATCATTGGAGGGAAATAGTCAATTTTTAATTTTTTTTTGACCCAGGCTTTAGGAGTACTGAGTCTGTAACAAAATAAGAAAGACTAGCATTATTCTTCCCACAGTAGCTGATTTCCAAAGTGGCCATCACGCTGTACTTCGACGGAAATCAGCTCTGCCCCTCCGTGTTCCGTCAGCATTCTCGGCTTTGAGGACCTCAGCAGACAAGTGGATGTTCTCCTTAATCATGGTCTGGGGAGAGGCAGTGTGATTTTGCAACCACAGGGATGGAGTTCTTTGCAAGCACACTTCAGAAGAGGCTCTTCTAGTAGCTAAAAAACTGAGGATATCTCAACATCATGGTAGACCCGAAATATTTATAAAACGCAACGCGTATCTCTGATATGTGTTCTAATTTTTTAAAAGTTTACTTTTTACAATTGGTAAAAGGATGACAACTTCTATTTGTATTTTCATTGTCTCACACTGAAGTCTTGGAGGGGAAAGTCATTCTTGTCTCAAGGAGCCATGAATGCAAACGTCCACCCAAGTGTGGAATTCTTAAAAGACAAAAAAAAAAAAAACAAAACTTCAATGGTTTCCAACTGAAATGGCTTATCAAGTTTAATCAAAGTTATTTATTAGTGTTTTAGATGTATCACTTAGAAAGATTTGCATTGACTAACTATATATCATTTCACTATAAAAATTTGCTGTAAGATATTCCTCTCTAACTACTATATATGAAACAGATAAACAAGTTTATACGGTACAGCACAGGGAACGATATTCAATATCTTGCAATAATTTATGGTGAAACAAAATATGAAAACGAATATATGGACTTTCATATATGACTGAAGTATTACGCTGTACACCAGAAATTGACACAACATTGTAAACTGACTATATGTCAATAAAAATATATTTCAAAAAAAAAGAGTGAATGTAAAAAGTCACTTAATATGCTTATAACTTTAATACGCCCATTCATATTCTGGTATCTAAAAATCCCTGCAAGTTTTAATTTTAACCTTTGCTTATGTTCATCCAGAAAAATTTCTGTGGGTCCCTCTGGGCAAGGCAGAGAGGTAACTCAGAGTTGCATCATATACTTATGAATTAATTACAGGGTCTTTTCTCAAGAATTCTTCCTCCTTAGGGAAACAGTTCTGCACTGATGAATTGCCATGAGTTTGAATATTGTACAAAACATGGGATTTCCCACAATATTTATGTTTTTGCCAGGCAGATCTAGAAAATTCCCCCCTTTATAGATCAAGCAGCGTCTATGAGGCTATTTTATTTTCTGAGGTCCAATGATCAAGCTGCCCTTGTTAGAGACTGTGAATTTCAACGCACCCTATTATACTGTCCCGCGGTATAGTTTACCCATGATATCAGAAGATTAAGTGTCCACAATACCCTATGCATCCAGGACCCCTTGACTCAAAACTGAGATCAAACACTGAGGATGGCTCTGATCCTTCCAGAGGAAAATCTTAGAAGCAAAATCTGGAATGATCAAACTGTTTTCAAGTCCTGTAACTGTGTCCGAGAACAGAGTTCAAGGTTGTTTATAGAAATGTTTGTAACGGAAGCAAACGAACAAGCAAACGAAAAACAGTCAACCTTAAAATCTATATCAAGCAAAAATACTTTTTGCACTCAAAACATTAGAAAAAATTGTTTTGGACGTTCAAAAATTTGAAGTACTTTATCACAAGCAGACATGTAGTACAAGAAATCTCTGGCAGAAAGAAAATTACACCAGATGGAAATAAGGATCTAATCAAAGGAATTAAGAATTACGTGGATAAATGTACAAGGTTATCTTACATAATGTCTTTAATAGATCATTGGATAGTTAAACCAAAATAAAAATGTAGTTTGTGGTTCACAGCAAATGTAAGACGAAAATGATGAGAACATGGCACAAAAATCAGAAAAGAAGAAACTGAAATTAAGCATTCAAGAGAAGCAAAATTTTCCAAAGTTCTTACATTATTTAGAAATAATATCACCTGAAGGTAAATTGTGACAAGTCAAAGACTTACACTATAAACACTAAATCAATGATCAACATAATGAAACAAAGAATTATAGCTAATATGATGGCAAATGAGACATCATGGAATCAAAAAATTACTCGGCTGTTGCAAAAGAATGAGGGAAATGAGGGAAAACTGAACAAAGAGTTGATGGGTAAACAGAAAGTAAATATAGCGATGACACATTTATTCCTGACCACATAATAATACTAGTTGTAAATGACATAAATACTCCAACTAAAAGGCAGAGATTCTCAGAACATATATAAAGCAGGACCTAATCTTACTCAGGTCACCACAAGCACGTTAAATATATAGACACAAAGGGTAAGAGCCAAGAGCTGAAAGAACACGTCAGAAGCAAACATTAACCAAAATCGTGCTAAAACATCTGTAGTTATTTGAGATAAAATAGGTTTCAGAGCCAACACGATTGCCCTGGATAGAGAAAGTCATTTTATAATAGTAAAGAGCTCAGTTCATCAAGAGAACGTATGATCACTAAATATTTATGCATATAATAAAAGAACTTCAAAATATGTGAAGAGAAAACTGGTAGAATTGCAAAGAATCAGGTATTTCAATATTCCTCTTTATAACTGATAAAATAGCTGGAAAATCAGTAAATCAACAGAAGTAAGTATATGGAAGTTTTGACCAACACCAAAGTCACTGTCATATGTTTTTAGTTTGTTTTTATGGTAAGACCACAATTTCTGAAACAGATTAATTGAGGTTTAATTGGTATGCATGAAACTGCACGTATTTAAAGCATATAATTTGATGTCAAACCCCCAAATTTACCCATGTCCCTTGGTAATTCCTCTTTAAATCCTACTCACCTGCTTCTAAATGACCTGTGATTCAAGGAGACCCTCACAGGAAGACTACAAATTATTTCAAACTGAATGGTAATAATAATGAAAGCATAATATTCATTTTTGGGGGATACAGGTAAGAAATGATTAAAAGAATACGTACATTTCTCTATACTCTTCCTAGAAAAAACAGTTGATTGTGATCTATCCAACTTTCCATCTTATGAAGATAGTAAAATAAAGAGCTCTTTTTTATTTTTTTTTTTAAACAAGGGGGAAAGAATTAATCAAGAGGGAACTGACTATGTGTTCACTGTCCATTGAGTCTTGGCAAAATATGTCAAGGAAATGCTGATGTGTGTGGCAGGGTGTCTGCTCACTGCTTATAATTACATGGCAGAATTAAGGCAAAAAAAATCTCCCCAATACTTCATACACACATGCTAAAATATTTACATTCTAACTATGGAGTACTATCATTCCAAGTGAGAAAAAATGACTCACGAAAGACGGAATAGATCTATGTTTTGAAAGTCACCAGGAGATGGGAAAATAAGTAAACAAAATTAACAACAACAAAAAAATCTAGATGAATCAGAAGGAAGAAGAGTTTTGGAACATAAACTTCTCTGATTGGTTTCATTATTTTTATTCTGTATAAGGGGCTGCCTGAGGTTGCAAATTCTTATGATTAATGGACACTGGAAAATACTAAAGGATTCAGTGTGTACTTTTCCTCATTTCCAAATCAACCAATTTTAACATCTATAAAACGTTTATTATCATTTAGCAATAGAAACCATACTTTATTTTTCAGGTGAGTTTGTAGCTGAAAAGTAGTTTAATCAGTTTTTAAAAAGGACACATTCCAATGCAGCATTGGAATCCTCCTCTTCATGGAACTGTTCATAAAATACGTGAAGCACGTAAACACATTATACTTTTTAAATTCAGATGTATCCTGTTGGATGCTTGGGTATTTCTTGATGTGCCCAAGAATGTTTACAAATAGTCAACCTATTGCAAGTCTGTATGTCAAGCCTAACAGTGCCGACTCCAATTATTTATATTACGTCGAATTTTAGATGTCACTTCTGAAATTCTGTGCAGGTCCTTTAAATCCCCAGAAAACCCTGAGACCTTAAGATGCTTTACAGATAACTACAGAAAATAAATGTATTTCCCATGTTATCTTTCCCTAATCTCTAGGCACTGAGTAACGCTGTCTCATCTGGTTATTCCATCCTTATCAAAGGGAACTGTGCTGATAACACATTTTGCTTTGAGAATCCTGTGTGATGAGTGGTCTGGAGCAGGTGGTGATTTGGTTGAGGATCTTGAAGCTGCTCATCTGTCACAGTGACAGCTTGGTGGCCACATCCACAGCAAAGCCACTTCTGTCAGGACAAATCTATTCACAGAGAACTGTGTGCAGAGGAAGCCTGACTGCATCTTGGGAACCTATTTCTGGCGGCATTAATGATGACTTTGGCTTCATTGGAAAGGACTGCTGTCTACACGGCACACCATCCAAAACCAGCTTCCCCATCATTTCCTAGATGATAGACGGGGCTTCAACTTCTTTGGTCATTTTCCTTCGACGGCACATTTTGGGAGCTGAGATTTCAATGGGAATAGTGACCGGTAAGGAATTATGTAAAAAAGATCATTCCAAATAGGAAAAAAGAAAAACACAAAAGGATATCCTCCAAATATAAATAAATATAAAAACAGAAAATAAACATATAATATAAAATGTATTAAATATAATATATAAATAAAAATGTAATATATAAAGGTATAACAAAAATATATTAAATATATAAATAGATATACATATAAATATAAAAAGAAATGAATATAAAAGGGAAAAGAAATAAATATAAATGTAAATACATATAATATAAAAATATGTTAAATATAATATATATAACATGTATAAATATAAATAAATATAAAAAGAAAATAAATATATATGAAATATATAATATAATGTAAAATGAAATCAATATAATATATAAATATACATATGAATAAATATAAAAAAGAAAATATAAATATAAAAAATAAAAACACAAAAGGATACCCTCCAAATATAAATATAAAAAGAAAATAAATATATATAATATAAATGTATTGAATATAATATATGAATAAAAATGTAATATATAAAGGTATAACATAAAAATATATTAAATATAATATATAATATATAAGTAGATACACATATAAATATAAAAAGAAATGAATATAAAAGGGAAAAGAAACAAATATAAATATAAATACATATATAATATAACAATATGTTAAATATAACAATATGTTAAATATAACAATATGTTTAATATAACAATATATAAATATAAATAAATATACAAAGAATGAACATAAATATATATGAAATATATATAATATATAATATAATATATAATACATAAATATAAGTAAATACAAAATGAAAATAAATATAAAAAACAAATATCACAAAGGGATCACCAAATACGACATATTTTGCACTTTCTTACCATAAAAGTCCTATCTGATGAAGGTACAAAAATGTCGTTAAAAACCGACCACCACACGAGGAAAAGCCAAGTCATCCACTGAGCACCCCCCAAAAACATTCCTCCTGCAGCTCCCAGAGGTAAATACTTAATAACGGGTTCTCATCTGTGTACCGAAGAATATTCGTAAATGAGCATCTCTCTGTCTGTGTTAACTGAGCGACTTCGCAATGCATGGTGAGATACTAATTAGGTGGTTCTACTCTGGCTGGTGGGATGTTGAAGGGGTCCAAGTCTCAGTTCTGTTTTCACGTCTCCTCCCCTGGCTGATTTCCTCTGCAACACGTCTTGTCCCGTGCCCGCACCATCTCCCCGCAGTTGGACACTTGAGAACGTCCTTCCAGACTCTGGACTGCCTGCATGCACAGCCCCCTCGCCCACAGAGTCCAGACACCTGAGGTTCTGAGAAATCAGAGCGGTACCTTCTCCGCTCAGAAGAACCACTATCACTATTCCAAACCAGTAGTTCACCCACTGGGACTTTGCACTCAGGCAGAAAGCCATCTAAAGAAAAACCCCGCTCACAGAGAAAAAAATGTGACCATGAATACACGTATGTTCATGTATAACTGAAAAACTGTGCTCTACACTGGAATTTGACACAACATTGTAAAATGACTATAACTCAATAAAAAGTTTAAAAAAAAAAGAAAAAGAAAAACTCATGGAACTGCCTGTATTCTTAGAGACTGCCATCTTGTGCAATCTGTTGGCGAATGTCACCAAACTGTTGTCCTGTATGTCTTGTCAATTTTATAGTTGTTTATGGAAGAGCAGCCCCTCCATCCTAGTTGAAAATTGATGTTCTAGCAAATCTGTCTGTTCCGCTTCTTAGGGGGGTGAATGGGGAATATGGTCTTCCCTTCTAGAAACACTGTCGAGGACTTTCTTGGTGCAAACATGCAGGTTCCAAACACCTAAAATATAACATTTGCCGCTTATAATCTACGTTGACGTACACGTCAGAGAAGGCAGAGAAGTCAGAAGAATCCTTGCGGGGCACAAAACCAGTGAGTCCAAGTTGAAATAAGCATTCATGGGGAGGTGCTATATTTGTTATATTTGAGAAATTCATTTTTTAACTGAAATACAGTTGATTTACAATAGTCGTGTTAGTCTCCAGTGTACAGCACAGCGATTGAGTTATACACATATATTATTTTTCATATTTTTTTATCATTACAGGTTACTACAAGGTGTTGAATATAGTTCCCTGTGCTATATGGTAGGACCTTTTTGTTTATCTGTTTCATACAGAGTAGTGTGTATCTGTTAATCCCAAATTCCCTGAGAGATGTTTTTTGATCCTGCTATGCTACACATGACATTGTACATCGGTCATGCCCTCAATGTCAGTCATAGCCTCAATTTAGCTACATGGCTTCTTCGGTGTCTTACTTAAACCTTCTAGACCTAAGTCTGCTCTCAACTGGAGTGAATGGTCTACAGTTTCATCTTCTACGCGTATTAGAGATATATTGTCACTTCATTTATTTTCATCACCTTTTATGTGTATCATCTACTCACCATGTAGTTTTTTAAATTCATGTCTTGTGTGTGTTGTTCTTAACCCAAGGTAAGACTCTTACGTTTATAAATTATAATGAGATCTGATCAATACACACACAAAGTCTAGGAACTTCTCACTCTTTTGTGAGGGAATTACTAAAGAATATTCTTTTATAGAAATCCTAGCCACGTGCAATTTTGCCAGTTCAATCAGTATCTTAAGAACTAAAATACACCGTATTTTTAGGATATGCGTATTAGTTATACAAAAACATTTCCAAGATCTCCTGTTTGGGAGGAATCTGGAGCTAAATACTGAAAAACAGGCTTCTGTGTAAGCCATGTTAAAATCTGTAATGCACTAATAATATTACTTCATGGAACATGTCAAACTTTTTTGGCCAAAATATTGTTTTTGTTTTAATATTTCAGAAATTGCAGGACATTTGGTTACATGCTGATGCCAAAGCATTCAACCCTGTATTTCTGAGTCATCAAATATTATTACTTATATCATTTAGTAAATATTAATAAATACAAATCATTAATTCTGTATTAATTATTAATAATATAAATGAAATCAATAATATAATAAATATAAGGATATGTTACGTAGTATATTATATAATATATAATTATATATTATATTACATAGTATAATATAGTATATCTTATATAATATAAAATACAGTATAAAGCATACTATACTATATAATATATAATCATGTTTTATATATTATTATATTATATATTATATAATTATATATAATCATTGTGTCATATGATATAATTATATATAATTATACAATCTATTATATAAAAAATTTCATATAATTGAGATAATATATAATTAAATCTATTTTAACCTTCTATATAAAATTAAAGATATAATTATATATTAATAATACTTTAATCATTAATAATGAAGAAAACTGTCTTTAGTCTCATTTATCCCAGACTTAGACAGGTTCCAATTCTTGTAACTTTTAGTTGGGTGATATTTTGATACTTTCTAATTTTCTAATGTAAAGGAGTGTAGAGGCTTGTGCTTGAGAACTATTACTATTTTTTCTTATTTTAGTAATTTTTTTTCAAGCCCATGAGAACAGGTGTGCCCTTATTCTGTCAGTAAATCTATCCTACGGTACGTGCGACTCGTACTAACTGCTTCATAAATATTAAACATGCCGTGCAACGCAGCCCATGTATTCTTCTGTTTGTCATCCAAGTTCAGTCGGAGGCCAGGCTGGATTCTTTCTGGGGACTCCAGCACCATGACTCTTTCTGTCCTTGGCAAACAGGTCAACTCTCGTTTCCCTTACCTGGCATTTGTCTTAACACCTAAGATAAGCCCCTGCCAACGCTGTAATTTCCAGCCTGTGCTAGTGCAGAGGAAGGAGGGAAATCATTTCAGCGAAACAAAAGAGCACAGATTTGAATGACGATGAAAATGTCTTTTATCATCTCTTGAGGGGAGACTTGCTTGCTTATGCAGGAACAACGGAAGAACTCTCACGAAAGGGTCTTAGGAGAACCACCACCCATGTTGGTAACTCGTCACCTATCAAGGGATTCAACTAAACCCAATTCAGGTCAATTCTACTGCTTGTGAGGGAACTGTAAACCAAGGCAGTTTTGAAAGCAGAACAGGTGGTTTCACACTTAGAAGGAAGTCATATATTTCTAGAACCCGTGAGGAATCCAGAGGAATGTGCAGGTGGTGGTGATTATTAAGACAGAACACAGCTGATAAAATGATGACACCCAGGAAGGTTACAGTGGTCGCCTTTTATGTGCTGAGGGGGCAGGTTGCACAGAATGCCTTTTTTGCAGGATGCCCTGCAGAGTGTCTGACCGCTTTCAACACTTGGCAATCAGTCAGGCTGGGCAGGAGGATCTCTTTGTGACCCCCACAACCCCACCTTTTTTCCAGTTTGTTTGGCAACTCATTTTTTTAATAGTTACAGTGTGTCAGTTTGTGGTGCCCGGCATCATGTTTCAGCCATACATAGACATACATAGATTCCTTTCCATGTTCTTCTTCATGATAGGTTACTACAAGATATTGAATAGCGTTCCCTGTGCTACACAGTATAAACTTGTTGTTTATCTATTTTATATATAGTGGTTTGTATCTGCAAATCTCAAACTCCCAGTGTATCCCTTCCCACTTGCCTTCCCCGACCCCAGCCGAAAGTTGACTATGTCTGTGAGTCTGTTTCTGTTTTGTAGATC
Organism: Camelus ferus; assembly: GCF_009834535.1. Classification (NCBI taxonomy): domain Eukaryota; kingdom Metazoa; phylum Chordata; class Mammalia; order Artiodactyla; family Camelidae; genus Camelus; species Camelus ferus. The sequence goes on from NC_045732.1 coordinate 8,320,280, forward strand.
CATTCAGTAGTATCTTCCTTTTCATGTCTTTTTTTAGATTCCACATATGACTGATATCTAACGGTATTTTTCTTTCTCTTTCTGGCTTAGCTCTGCTCTAAGTATTCACGGAAAACATCAGGTGTCACCGTTTGAATCTCAGCTGATTTCCCCGACCCCAGCCCCCCGGGCCTTCATCGTAAATGAAACGTTTCTTTCTTCCTTCTCTCATCAAGTGTCACCAAATGAAATGTCACATTTAAAAGTCATGCGTTCTGTCAATGCACAAAATATTTTATTCCTGTGGACCGTTGAAAGGTTGGAAGGGGCACTTGGGTTTACCTGATCGCATGCAACAGCTTCTGAATTTTAAATCAGTTCAGGATGGCTCAAGACAGAGTAGCTCCACGGATCATCTTCACGGCGCCTGGGCGCTGGGGGAAATGAAAGAGGCTACCGATCAACTAGAGATCCGAGTTTGTAAATTCATGACTACGTCTGGAGGCTATGAAGACGCTGAGGAGTACACATACTGAAGACGCCGCCAAGTATTTCCAGAGATACCAGTCCCAGTCAACAGGCAGGCAGCCACGCTTGCAGACTCAGCCTCCATCACTAATGGAACCGAAATGAACTGCAAATCCATGTGCTTTGGGATTTTTTTTCCCTTTTTTTTCCTTCTTTTTTTTTTTTTTGGCACTGAAGCTGTTAGAAATCCTTGGAGATCCAGGGCAGAAGAGATACACCGCGTATTACTGCCAAGTGATAAAAATTGAAATGACGTCAAAATAAAAAACAAGTCAAGTTTCGTGTGTGTTTGCAACTGTCAGTGCTTGCCAAGTTGAGGAACAATGAATGACTTTGAACTTTTTTGAAACATTATGCCTAAGCCTGTGTTTTAGAAGAAGAATTTAAATCATTTGGGGGGAAGGAGAGAGCATTTTAGGACAACATGCGTCACGTCCATTCTACCACATCTGAAATTTTAACTTGATTTTCTTTGACACCTCAGTGAGTTATCAGACACGTTCGCGGGGTTTGTCCTTGACTAATTTACTGCATAATCATAAATATTAGTACAGTTGTATGAACTTGAAAAAAAAAATGTAAGTGACTGTTAAAGACTATTGTCCCTTAAGGGCGAGAAACTACGCAAGAAAAAGAACTAATTCAATTAGATTTAACGATACATTCGGAGCACGTGAGAAACAGAGTTAATTTATAAACGTGTTTGCACCCAACAGCAAAAAGGCTGAATTCCATTTGTTGCCATTTAGTTGAGCACCTACTATGCCGCAAACAGCATAGGTTCCAGAAATGAATGAAGCATGTGACAAATTCCTGCGCATGAAAGTTCATGGGTTCGATCACCATCTGCAACTCAAGACGATTCACGGTCCCTGTGAAACACGTTTAATTACTTTCTGACCGCTTCCAAGTGCCATCTGTATAATGATCACCATTTCCCCCCTTCCTTGTTTTACCAACCATACGGATGTCAAATAGCCCATGTGTCTTTGCGTCTTTTATACCTTCACCACCTTGGCTCACTCTGAAGTTTTAGGGCAGCTGGTGTTTTTCAGCAAGTCTCACTTGTGGAACATGCTCTCTGCTTCCTTCCAGGGGAGTTTTACTAGCCATGATGGGGATGGGGGAGTCGGGGAGGACCTGAGTCCACCTTTTCTCAAGATACCTTGCACCAAGGAAGAAGAAGCAGGCAACAGCATGGCACACATCCCAAGGCGACTGTACAGGTGTTTGTCCTGACAGGTGGCACGGCCACTGGGGACTTGGGACATTTTTAAACATCCCAGTGCAATCACTCAGTTAACATTTGAACACGTATCTTAGACATTCCGCCTTATGAGACACCTATAATGGTGGCGATTCTGAAGGTAACACGGTGCATACAAGTATGAATTTACATTTGTGATTTTTTGCAAGGCTATTTTTATCCAAAGATTTTATATTACTGGGAAACTTCAGCTTCAAGGTACAGCGGTCCCTCTGTATCCACAAGGGGCGTTGGTTTCAGGACCTCCGGCAATAGCAAAACCTGAGGATGCCCAAATGTCATATAAAAAAAATCATGTAGTCTTTGCACATAACCTGTGCACATTTTCCTAGTAGATGTAAGTCAGCTTCAGACCGTTATAATACCTAATACAATGTAAATTACCATAAACACAATGTAAATGCTTTGCAAACAGGTGCCAGCATCCTGCAAATTCAAGTTTTGCCTTTTGGAATTTTTTTTTCCCCCAAGTATTTTTGACCTGCAGTTGGTTGGGTCTGAGGTGCTGAACCCGAGCAAGGAAACAGAGGACCAACTGTATATACTCTTAGTACAGTGGGTCTACGTCAGGTGCTCCGTGGAGTGGACAGAACGGGGCTGCCAGGTGGCAGAGCAGCCCACGAAGACCAGGAGTCACGCATGAAATTAATAGACATTTACTGTCTCACTGCCGTAGCAAAAGCAGGAGGCTAAACTGGAGACAGTGCTGACTCTCCCTGCTCCATTTTTCCCCACGGAAACGTGCTGGGTGAGGGTCAGAGGGACTGGCATAGGACGTGGGAGGTCTCGAGAGGTGGCCTGACTGCCCAGGCAGCCCCAAGCAAAGGGCTCCTGTAGTCTTACAGGCCCAGGTAGGTGCGGGGAAGGAGAGGTGAGGGAGTCAGGATGGAAAAGCGCTGTTGCTCAGTCAGGATGGGGGAAGGTTCAAGGACCCCTCTTTCCTCCATAAGGGGGTCTCAGCACAGGTGCCCAGCAGAGCCTCCAAGTTCCCCCCATATGGAGGCACCTGGGCCAGTCATGAAGCTAAGCATGAGTTTGCATGAGAGCAGGGCCAGTCAGCGAGCCCGGGCCTTTGACCTCCACCCTTCAAAGACTGCAAGACAGTGGCCGTGCTGGAAGTCTGGCTGTAGGGAAGGCAATTTCCCCGCCAGGCAAAGACTTTGTACTTGCCTACCGCAGGGGCCTGAAAAGTCAGGCCTGGTTTTTTTGGCCAAGAACCAGACTCCTGCATCAGAACGCGTCGCAAATCGAAAAAAGGAAATGTGGGTGCAGTATTACAAGCGAGATGGAGTTAAGTCATGACGCTGAAGGTGGTCAGAACACACTTAAGAAACCAGGAGTTAAAAAAGAAAAACACAAGTAGGAATGCTGCATTATATAGGGACTGAAGTGACAGGCATTTCAACGGTCCTTGCCACTCAACAGGGAACACACAAGAAAGCAGAAAGAGAAGTAACTGAAAAGAGCTCGAAGAGAATGTCCCAAAAGAAACAGGGCAGGCATCTCCTCTGCTGACCCCAGTTCCAGAAAGTCTAGGGGAGCATGCAGACCTCAACACACAGAATGAGAGTATCTTGTGTGAAGCTGTGTCTGTTTCAAGCAACACGGCGCCAGGGAAAGAGGAAAAAAAATCTGCCTCCGTTGGACTGAAGGAAATACACAAGGTTTCTCTCCACACGGGGCTGCCTACTGCAGGGTTGTTCACTGTCAGGGAAGACCCTGGAAGCATTTTCAAGCATATGTGTGTCCATAAGCAATTTTCACATGGTTCCCTGACTTGAGAAAAGTGACGATTCCAAGTACACAGACTGCCTTTGAGCAAGTTACAACAAGTAAGGTGAATGTCACGTGGGATGTACGTGTTGGAATAATGGGCTGGCCCATGAACTGGGAGTCGATCCACAGATTGCTTCTCTCACTCCCATGTTAGTTCTTTTCATTTTCAACAGATGGTCGTATGTTTCAGAATAGGTCATCTCAAAATTGGAGACTGACACAATGTACCTCCCCTTCGGTGATCAGTATCTCATGCTAGAAAATTGCATCTTTCTCTGGTAAGAATTGGGCTCTGCGCTCCAAGTCTTTTTATTTGGAAAGGAAAATATTGTGAATTGCATTCAAGATGGAATATACAGGTTAAGTGGACACCGAGTGCCAGTGTTCTATTCCGACCCATTAAGGTCTGATGAAATAACTTACTATGCTAAGAGGTATTTACATAAAGTGAATGGGACAGAGTGGATGTATAATGAATTGTCACTTTTTATTATCTCCTGGTGGTGAGTCTTTCCTTAGACCTCATGTTTCATTCCCATGTGAATTTGAGTGGCCCTTCGTAGTAAGAACCTTCTCTCTGCTGGATCTGCCTAACAGCTATCTTCCCACAGCCAATCTGTTTCTCAAGTTTTCAACTCAACGAACGTCCGAGTTGGTTACTGATATTCAAGGCACCCTTTCTAGCCCAGATTGATAGCAGGTCTCTTCAAAAGACAGACGGACCAGGAAGCGTAATGAGACTCATGGAAGGAGGCTGAACTCAATGTGCAGTGTTACCTTATGCCCAACTGACTAATTATCTAAAACCTCACCACCCCCATTGCTGATTCCACCCCCCAAACCCTGCAGCTCCCAGACTCTCTTCTGGAATCTGCCTTTGATCACAGTCGGCATCAAGCTTTATGAGGTGGACCATCCTTTTTAACTATAGCAATTTTGAAGATATTCTTGGGAGATATAATGGTGGCACATCTAATCACCTTCGGCAAGAAGACGTTACGGCACAGAGCTGGGCAAAGCCATTGCAAATAATCACCAAATAGGTTTTCATTGGATTTCGTATCAAACCAACGATTTATTTCTATGAAGTTAAAACTTCAATACATTTAGATTAAAAATATTTCCCAAAATAGAGGTTAATGGTGAACGGGCTCAAAATGTTCAAAATAATTATGATCCCGTAAAATAAATCATAAGATAGGCTACGTTCTGGTGTGTTTCCTTAAAAAAAAGTTGTCAATTGCCATATATTATTTATCATTTTTCCATAGTCATATTATAGCAACACATATTCAGTAAATGCTGAATCTGATTCAACAATATACGTTTTTATATTTCTGTGACTATAATATAGCTCTTCAAAATAAAAATGGAAAACAGAGCATGCAACATGGAGACAGCAATTAAAGTGTGCTGATGATTAATTACTTCTAAATAACTGCAAACAGTTCACTCTTGGGGGCATAAATCTATTTGCGACCGTACACAAAAAATCTGTCAAAATACGTTTAACAAAAGCCAGTGAAAAGACTATGTGTAAAATCCTTGCCGTGCAATCTGAAATAACGTTCAACGTTGTCTTAACCCAGGTGGAAAAGTTTGGGATCTCCCTAAAATCTGTCGAGATGTCTACCAACTTGGCTCCTAACTGCAAATTTGACTGAATATACACATCTAGTACAATCTATGAAATATAGATAATATTTTTCCGCTTAACATAAATCTTTTTGGAATTTTTTATATATATATATATAATTGAAACAGACTTCGAATAAGAGCCTCATATAATTTAAAACTCAAATATCAAAAGTCTTATATTCAGTAGTCTATTAAAAACTTTGACCTTCCCCATTTTTTTAAATTAGGGATATAAAGTGATTTGTAAGTTATTTTATGTTGTTTACGTTCTCCATAAACACTTACATGATTTTCATCTTTGGATCAATTTCAAATAAGGTTAATTATTTTAATATTCCATTTGTCCATGAAAATATACTGATACCTTAACTGAAGGCAGACTATTTTATAATTTGGCAATGTATAAACTTATACTTGTAAAGATTTATCTTATGAAAACATCATGTGGATGTAAACTACATATTTATATTTTAATTTGCTAATTGCATACATTTCTCCTCCCATTTACAATGATATAAACGTATATTTAATTTTATGTCTAAGAACATTTTTCTTATGAGGTGGTATGATGGAAGTGTGATATTAATGGATATGGAATAGAGACCGAGGGAAAAAAAGTAAATTGACTGTCAACTTCCACTTGAAAATATGCTTTCGAAAGCAGATGGATACATCATGCGATGCCAAGAGCATCTTTTAAAAATGTAAGCTGAGTAATGCCCCCGCAATGGGATACCTGCCTGGAAACGTACGTTTGCTGCTCTGTGTTGATTCCACTAAGATAGTGATTAAAAGTAAGACGCTTAGGAGGGTCATGATTTTAAATGGCCTGATGTTTCTGAGGACACTTAATGTCTCTAAATATACTTGGCTTGTGAATCTCAATGAGATGGCATGACTGAGTTCTAGGAGCGTGCTGTACCACAATTTTCTTTGCTTTTAAATATTTTTGTTGTTGTTGCTAACCTCATGATTATAGTGAAATGTTGTACTGCGGACATCAGCGTATTTCCCAATGAAATGCAAACGTTAACATCACCTCTGTGTTACTAGCTTATGAAGAGATTACAGGATGGAGGAAAAAGGATGCACAAACAACATTAAAATTTTCTCCTATTTGACAGGCTACCATCAAGTCCTCTGTGACAGCTAAGGACGCCCTCACAATTTTATCTGTGCCAAAGACCCGCCTTCCAATTTTCTGTGATTCTTATGTGCATGAAATCTTTCCATGAATACTTGAAGACTGTGTGTAGCAATTCTGATCACATTTTAGCCCACAGTCAAGCTGATTAAAAGCCGTTTTATTTTAACCAATTATACTATTCTACATTGCCCTTCTCTCCAGCTAGTCTATAATTGTTGCTCTTTTATGCAAAGATGTGTTTAGGTCACAGAGTAACTTTCTGAAAGGTCTTAAGCTGATGATATATTTAAGCAATTTTATCTCTGTAGTTTTCATTAACTTCCCACATCTTAACTAAAGAAAAAAAGGAGCAAGAAATGGTTTTGAAGATTTTTTTTTTCCCCCATTGGGTTACTGGAATATTTTCAATCACAATGAAATATGTCTTCTGTATGCATGTGTCTAATTTTTTGGGCAAGAAATGGATCTTTTGAAGGCTAAAAATGCTGGGTCGACAAGGTTATCCTAAGTTTGGTGAAAATATTGAAAACATAACACAAATGGGTGCATTAGAAGAAGGAAGATGCCCAAGTGTATTGAATATACAGATAAGCAGATGTTGAAAAGAGTTGAATCAAAAAAAAGAAAGAAAGAAAGAAGAAAAGAAACAGACTCACAGACATAATAAACATACTACTTAGTTACTAGGGCGGCTGTGAAGGGATAAATTAGGACCTCGAGATTTGCAGATACACACTACTATATATAAGACAGATAAACAACAAGGACCTACTGTACAGCACAGGGAACTATATTCAATATCTTGCAATAACCTACAATGAAAAAATATGAAAACAAATATATGTATACGTGTGACTGAAACATTATGCTGTACACCTAAAATTGACACATTATAAACAGACTATACTTCAATTTAAAAAAAATTTAAAAATAAAATAGAATAAAACTAAGGAAAAAAGTTGAATCAAATCTATGATCATCACTGATTACAATTTAAACAGAAATGTGGTGGATATCTGACGCTGAAAATTAGTGCCTGCACGAGAAAGGGAAGACGAACAGAGATTCTACTGATATTTGGTTCAAGGTAGAGGTGGGTAATCCTATCCTGGTCTTCAAAATTGTTAGTTGAGAACAAATTGGAACAGCAGAGGATCTAAGAACAAGAGACAGTGAAGAATTCAGGTTGACCAATCCTTCCTCAGGAAAATTGATAATCAAGAAAATTCTGCCAAACGAGTTGGCTGTTTTTTCTTGAACAGCTGCTGGGAGGGAAGTCTTACAACTTCCAGGGGTAACCTCTCCATCACTGGGTAAGTCTCACTTGCTCTATGAAATAATCTCTTCCCTCTTACTTCCTCTTGCAGGAGATAAAATTGTGAGGGAAACAATTATTTATATGTAAACGTGACCCCAGTATTGGATAACAGAACCCCATGTCCTCATTTCTCCAGACCGAATATCTCTACCTCCTTAGAATATTTCACACTTGAAGTGACTCCGTTTCCTTGCTTTTTCACTCATTCAATGTTCTCTGAATACCTGACCCCAACCCTTCTTCAAAGATGGAACTCAGAACTAAAGGCACTAACCCAGGTGTCTTTTGACCAATGAGAAGGGAAATACGTTTACGCTCAGAGCATTTCTGCAAGGATGTTTTGGCATCTTTCACTCACCAACCCTGTACAAATACAGTCCGTCAAAGCGTTTCTGCATAACATCACCAAGCCAATTATAAATTAAGCTTCCTTCTACAGCTCTACTAAAGACGTCTGAATCTAAGTGCAGAATCTCAGTATGTAATTTATCTACATAGCTTGAGAGCTTCTTGATTCTGGCAAACCGTATGATGGCTAATTCCTTCAAATTTCGTGTCATTTTTCAGCTTTCATTATATGTGTTAAACAGTCTTTATCCGGGTCAGTAATAAAGGTGTTGAAGAGGACATAGGGAAGGGCTTTACTCATCAAGCTTCTTTCTTCCCAAAAGAGTCGTCTTCGATGACGTGGTTCCATTAATCACATTATTGTACGCCAATGCTCAATCCATTGCAATTTCGTATCACTGTGCCTTTGGCTGTTACAGTAATTCACTACACTCATTTTCAGTATACCATGATAACCACCGATGTTATATTTTGGCTCTTGTCTAAGGATTTCTCTTCCCTTACTGACCTATTAAATATTTTTTTATCCCCCAAGGTTCCATGCTCACTCCACCGGATGAGCTGTTCCAGTTTCGTGGACTGAATACTCCACTTTCTAGAATGTATCTCTCCCCAATATCCCATAGACAATTTTGAATACAGTTTTCTCCAGAGAGACCCCTGTTCTTCTCTGTGCTGATTCCATTAATGGAAATGTTATGCTGAGAAATGATACGTAGCCATGTGGAATTTACACTCACTTATAGCTTTATGCAAGATGATATAAGGTGGTGGTCATTTTCATAGAATTCTAACACCGTTTTTCAGGGTATAGAAGTCACCACATAATGAATGGCATAGCAATACCACTGGGATTTAGAGATATTTAAGGAACAGGTGCCTATGAGTGTGAGAAAAAGATGCATTAATTTTCAATAGTGATAAAAGTTGGCTTCTTTATGTCTTGAATTGACAAACACAACGAGACATTTTTAGAGTTTTAAGATTATTTAACAGTAAGTTGGAGAAGATCTATATAAAAGGCATAAAGACATCCATGTGTTTTATTTAAGGATGTAAATAGACACCCCATGATCGTTAAATAACCTGAATCTCAATGGGCATGAGGGATGTAAACTATAGTCGTATTCCAAAGTTCTTAAATTATGAAAAGTTTTACAAAGAGTGGTTATAAAAGCACCTATTGTTCATCCTTCTTTGCAACAACTTTTTTTTTTTTTTTTTTCAGTATGAGAGAAGAAAATATTCCGGCCGTGGAGGGCCTGCAATGGCCTGTCATTCACATCGTGTCAAATCAACCACAGAACCGTGCTGTGCATGTGAAACCATTTCTAGACTCTGGTTCTAAAGTGACAAAATCTTTGGATGAAAATTCACAGCTGGGGTAACTGCCGCCTCCCTTATAAATTACAGCCACTGAATCCCACAGTCGTGACTGAATCCCCACAACCAGTGTTGACTAGATGTCACTGCCCAGGTGGGAAGGTGCCGTTTTACTGTGTTAGAGAAACCATCACAAAAAAATTGAGAAAAACTTACAGCTTCCTAAACAGAAATCTTCCTCTTCCTCCTCAAAACGTACAATGCTTCCTAACGTGTAATTTCTCATGTTAAAACATATGGCACTTTTATGGTTCAAGAAAAAACTAAGAGAGTGTTGGATGCGTCTCTCCCATGAGGACGTGGACTTTGAATTTAAGTCTGCACACAATTTAGTAAAAGTGCATTTTTAGCAGGTTTTGTTGAACAAGTATGGCACAATGGAAGCATTGTTTATTGCAGATTCAGAGAGGAAATTTAAGTTCATGAAATACAGTGGAATCCGATGACTATCGGTCAAAATCACTGTGTTTCTGGAGGTAGAGCAGTAGGACTTGGGGCTCACCTTTTCCCACAAACACATCAAAAATATATCCAAATGTGGAAGAGTTCTCACAGAAAACCAACTGGAAATTGGCAGCTCTCTTACACAACCAAAGCTGCAAGAAAGATCCCCATGGAACTGAACAGGACAGGGAAAAAAAAAAAAAAAAGCCATCAGCACAGGAGTGGAGCCTTGGGAGGGATCTATGAAGGAAGGAGAGTGCACACTGGCAGGCCCTCGCCCTGCAAAGCTCCCCCCTGCAGGCTGGGAGTAGCCCTGGGTTAGACAGAGGGGCTGAGGAGCCTGGACTCGAGTGCATGCACGCTGGCTGGCTAGCAATCAGGCTGAAGGAGACCAGCCCCCAAATGCCTGAAATGGGGCTGCTCTTACAGGCAATGGCGAGGTTATGAAACTCAGGCCCTGGGAGAGGACCCCGTCTAGCTGTGCAGAGACTGCCCGGAGGGCCTAGGGTGTGGTCTGGCCAACCTTGGAGCCCACTGTCCAGGCTTGCACAGCGGGGCAGGGCTCAGGCAGCGGGTGGACTCCGTGAGCCTGTGCATGGCAGGGGTGGGGCAGACCTCAGGGCCCATTAACAGCACCTGCACAGTGAGGGCCGGCCCAGAGGTGGGTCCCGCAGCAGCGGACTTTGCCGGTGCACACAACAGACAGTGGGGAGCACCACAGAACCCCATGTCTCCAGCAGACAGCCCCTGGGGAGGAGTATGCAGTGGTTTTTTGTGTTTTTTCCCTGGTAGGAGCACTCCGGTTCTACCCAGCCTGGAGCTGGATCTGGGAAGGGCAGGTCCTGGGAGACCCCCTACCACAGGCAGCCCAGGTCCTAGGCAGCAGCACAATGGCCCGGCCCCCACCACTAGGTCTGGGGCAAACACTAGGGAGAAATGGACATGACCTTGGGGGTGCCACATGGGCCTCTCTTCTCCACTGCTCACCTCCTTGGGGACAGACACACACTTAAGGGCAGATGCAGCCCCTCATCAAAGCCGACCCTCAGGGCTTCTACTCCAACAATGGGGGAGCAGACCTGGCCCCTCGCAGGGCTGTGACAGCCATGGAGCAAAGAGGAGGCCCCACCCAACACCCAGTGCAGGCTCTGGTCACCACAACACCCATCGCATCCCTTATCAATGGAATAATGGCCGGGAAAATGTGAGGAGAGACGTGGCAGCCATCCTTAACGAAAACAGCCCTTGCAACAAAAATACTGGACACACACGGTCTACATGGGGGTGCTCCCACATTAAAAGCAGCCCTTCAAGACCACAGTACGTAACTACTACTCCTAAATTTATAGAGACAGAGAAAGTAAGATGAAGAATTGCCCACAAGATCGCCCACTGTGAATCAGCTGCCTCTAAGGAAACACAAATGTCACCTAGATTTGAGTGACATGTCAATCAATATGTTAAAAGAGCAAGATAAATCCTCTGAAAGAATAAATAATGAAGGTGACATCACCAGTCTACTAGACCCCGAGTTCAAAAAGGAGGTTGTAAAAATTCTAAAGGAATTAAGATTACGGATAGAAATCCAGATAAATGTAAGAAGGCACTAGAAACAGTAAGGAGGAACCAATCAAAATTATACAACTCAACTGCTGAGATAAAAACCAATCTAGAAGCAATGAATAGCAGACCATAACACAGAAGAACAAATACGTGATCTGGAAGATAGGATAGTGGAAATCACCCAATCAGAACAGCAGACAGAAAGACAAATGAAAAAAAAAAAAAAGAAAAAAAAAAAAAAGGAAAAAAATGAAAGCAACATATGAGATTTATGGGACAATGTAAAGTGTGCCAATGCATAATAGGGATCCCAGAAGGAAAAGAGAATAAAATGGATTGAAAAGCTACTTTGTCTGCTATGAGTGTTGCTAAGGAATCTAAAGACAGCAAGAGAAAAACAAAGTGTCAGATATAAGGGAACCCCCATAAGGCTATCAGTTCATTTCTTGGCACAAATGTTGAATGCCAGAGGGACTGGCAAGATATATGAAAAGTGTTGAAAGGAAAAACCTAGAACATAAGGTACTCTACCCAGAAAGATTACTATCTTAAGATAGTAAAGATAATAAAACAGAGGAGAGAGAAAGAAACTCTCAAACCAGCAAAAACCAAAAGAATACAGCAATACTAAACCTATTCTAAAATAAATATTGAAAGGTCTTGTCTAAATAGAAAAGAAGCAAGAACCTGTAGGAAAGGGGAAAACAAAATAGGAAAGGCAAATATACAAAAAAGGCTGAAGATCACTTCAACAACCAGCACATAGATCAAAAAAAAAAATAGATTAAAAAATTGAAAAATTTATAAAACCAATTATAATTACAATTAACAGCAAAAGGACAAACATGAAGATCAAAAATCACAAAATGTGGGAAAGACGAGTAAAAATAAAATTTAGATCTCTTAGAATGTGTTTGAACTTACACGACAGTCGGACCAAAGCAAGCAGATGTTGTTTTGGGTTAATGAAAACCAAGGTAACCACAGGTCAAAAACATAGAACAGATTCACAAAAACCAAAAAGAAAGGAACTCAAGTATAATACAAAAGAAAATCATCAAACCACAACAGGAAAAACAAAAAAAGAAATGAACAAAACTATAAAATCAGCTGGAAAAAATGGTTTTCAATGGTTTAAAATGACAATAAATACATATATAAGTCAATAGGCTGAATGCCATGACCGAAATACTTAAGAGTGGCAAATTGGACTGGAAAAAAAAAAAAAGAGAGAACTTACAATATGCTGCCTAGAAGAGTCTCCCTTTAGGGCAAAAGACACACACAGACTGAAAGTGAGGGGATGGAAAAAGGTATTTCATTCAAATGGAAACAAGAATGCAGGAATGGTAACACTCATGTAGACAGAGTAGCTTTTAAAACAAAGTCCATAAAGAAAGATAAAGAACATTATATAATGGTGAAGCCATCAACACAAAAAGAGGATATTACACTTGTTAACATATATGCACCCAGTATATGAGCACCTAAATATAGGAAACAAATACTAACAGACACAAGGTGAGAAATGGACAGGAATGCAATTATAGTTGGTGACTTTAACACCCTACTGACTTGAAGGGACAGATCTTTCAAACAGAAAAACAAAAAACCAAAAACCCAACAACAACAACCCAAAACAATAAGGCAACACAGATCCTTAATGACACAATAGATCAGTTGGACTTAATGGATATAGACAGGACATTACATTAAAAAAAAAAAAAATACCCATAAAACAACAGAATACACATTCTTTTCAAGTCCATGAAAAATTCTCTAAGATAGATCACATACTAGGAGGAAAACAAGCCTCACATTTCAGAGGATAGAAATTATTTCAAGGATCTTTTCTGACCACAACAATATAAAACTAGAACTCAACCACAGAAAGAAAAAAAGGGGGCGGGGGGAGAATCACATGGAGATTAAACATCAAACTACTGGGGAAAAAAAAATCAATGGGCCAATGATGAAGTCAAAGAGGAAATCAGAAAGTACCTCAAGACAAACAATGAAAACACAACTTTAAAAAATCTATGGGATGCAGCTGTAAGAGAGAAGTTTACAGCAACACAGGTCTTCTGCAAAAAACAAAATAATCTCAAGTAAACAACCTAACCTATCCCCTAAAAGAATTAGAAAAAGAAAAGATAGAACCCAACATCAGCAGAAGGAAGGAGACAAATATCAGAGAGCAAAAAATAACAGATTAAAAAAATAGAACATATCGATAAAACTGAGAGCTGGTTTTTTGTAACAATAAACACAATCAATAAACCTGTGGCCAGGCTCACCAAGAAGAAAAGAGGACCAAAATAAAATAAGTGAAAGAGGAGAAACAACACCAATACTGCAGAAATATTAATAATTATAATACTGTGAACAGTTTTAAGCCAACAAACTGGACAACCTGGAAGAAGTGGACAAGTTTCTAGAAACATACAGCCTGCCAAGACTGAGTCAAGAGGAAACAGATAATTTGAACAGACCGCTCACTAGAAGTGAAATAGAATCTGTAAATTAAAAAAAAATAAACAAAAAACCTCCCTGCAAACAAAAGCCCAGGATTGGATAGCTTCACTGAGGAATTCTACCAAACATAAAAAGAAGAATTATACTGATCTTTCTCAAACTCATCCAAAAAATTGAAGAGGAGGGAACACTCCCAAACTCATCCTAAGATACTAAAACCAGACAAAGACAAGAAAGACAAGACAGACAGAAAGACAAGACAGACAGAAAGACAGAAAGAAAGAAAATTACAGCCCAATTACTGCTAATCCTTAATAAAATATTAGCCAATCAAATCCAACAATACACAAAAAGATCATATACCATGATCAAGTTGGATTAACTCCAGAGTCATAAGGATGGTTCCACAAAAAGTCAAGTGATACACCACATTAACAAAAGAAAAGACAAAAATTACGCGATCATCTCAAGAGATGCAGAAGAAGCATTTGGTAAAATTTAACATCTACTCATGCTAAAAACTCTCACCAAAGAGGGTATAGAGGAAACATAATAAAAACCATTTATGACCAACCCACGGCCAACTTATTATTCAACAGTGGTATAGCAATTTATCAGCCTGGAGGGCAGGCTTGTATTCGGTATGGCCAAAGTAAATTAATATCTCTTAGTTATTAACAGCTTCCATTAAAAATTGAAACAATTCTATCAACATGGAATATAAAATTTTGAGATATTAAGCTAGCAGTTTAATTTCATCCAAATATCATCATCATGTGCAAATGAAATAGATGTTCATAGGACAGAAAGCATGAATGAACTTCTAAGGGCTTAAAACATTAAGAATCAAGTCAACCCTTACACCTAAGTTTTCTCTATTCTGCATCTTCCAAAGCATATAGTGCATTTCAACATTATCCACATGACTTAGGGAAGAGAATTTTATACACAGCAGGCGTTACTAAATTACTTGCAGCTCTTCAAGTGAGTGAACAATATTGTAGGACTGTCTGGAGAATAATATAATAGCATGTAAAATCCAAGATCGGAGCCACAAAACCCCAGATAAAAACACTGCAATTGTCAACCTTGCAAAATACCACTGTGAGCTTGCAAAAAAAAAACCAAAAAAACAAGCCAAGGTTTGCACAATGGAGATCATAGGAGAATTCTGCCTTATACCAATCCAGTTAAAATCCGAAGTACTCTAAAGATAAAACAACTTGAAAAGTAGACCTTCCTGGACACTTGTGAAGAGATTACATTTATGTTGCTTGTAACATTGGCATTTATAAATATATTAGTTTATAACTAAGCTAAACATTTTAGTTTATAACTAAACTAAATATTTTAGTTTATAACTAAGCTAAACATCTGAGTTTATAACTAAGCCAAACATCTGAGTTTATAACTAAGCCAAACATCTGAGTTTATAACTTAACGAACACGTCACTATGTTTAAAGTCGGAGATACATTAGCTGTATTCAACCTCCATCCGATTGCATGAAATCATTTTTTTTCCTTTCTGTTAGCACTCACCTACAAAGCCAGCTGCAGTGTTTCTGGATGACCACAAAAGTGAATCATGAAGCCAAGTATCAATATAGCTGTATATATACTATGTTACATTTATTGTATATATGATATATGATCCATCTGTAACATACAACTCATATACTGTACTATCCCATGTGATACAAGTTCTTAGATAATCTCAAACCATAATTTAATTTTAGGTAAAAGCGGAGTTATAGAATCAATTTTGATATTTTCATAGTATCATAATTACTGGAAAAAAAAGGAGTTTCACACAGAGATACAGGGCCTATTTGGATGATCTGGTGAAAAAAGTCTTTTGTGCCCTACGTTGCTGCATTCTTCAACTCATTTAAGTAAATGCTTAAAACCTTCCCCATAGCCCTCTTGGAAAGGTTACCCTACCCATTCAATTTTCCTAAAAGAATTGTAAATCTTCTTTTATGTGAGTAACCTTGGGAAATGAGGCACGCGGAGATTAAGAGAGATACTTGTGTGCAGAGGCATGTGCAGACTGCGATCGGAATACCATTAGAATAAATTGTGAGGACTGCCTGCGCTGGATGCTTTGTGATGTGCGCACCCCCTTCCATACCGATGACTTCACAGCGAACTATGAATTGAAGTTACAGTGGCACCTGGAGGAATCCCCCGTTGTAAGAGAAAGGTCGCATCAAGGGACACCTACATGATAAAGTAAGGAAGAGGATTTTACGGGAGAGTTGAGGGTGAAAAACCCTTTATTGGTTTTCAGTGGCCCAGGTCAAGGGACAAAACCTTCTCCCAGGCAACCACAGATAAGAAAGGTACGAAGGTGTGCTTCTAGGCGAATGCCCTGCCATCCTCACATTTGGAAATAACACACCCTGGAGGTTAGGAAGACAAGCTCCATGACTGAATAATGGTTCTACTCCTTTAGAAATTTATCATTTTTTAACAAACAGAATATTCAGCCTCACAAATGTACACCACGTGCGAGGCACCGTGTTGGATGCTGAAGTGTAACAGTATACATGGAAGGGAGAAATGAGTTACCTCTAAACCTTCCTCTACTTATGGGTTTCCAGGATTCTAAATTGTGATCAAATGCAATGGTAAGGACCGGTCCCTTGTAATCCTTGCAATTAACCCCTTGAGGCAAAGGAAGAGAATGGAAGGCATTAAAAAGGGCAAGAATGTTCTGCTTTCCCCTGTGATGAAGACAGAGTGTCCCACCGATGCAAAGAAGCAGAAAAAGCCAACCACACACACACACAAATCATTTTCTTGAGTCCACCAGAGAGCTGTAGACAAACTTGTATGATAGCAGACAGGGAATTTTCCCAATAAATGGAAGTCTCGAGACATAAGTATTAAATTTTTATCACGCCTAAGAAGTTACCTGTATCAGCTTAAAATGATACACGGTTGTTATCTTCCAGCCTCTGTGGTACAGGAGTCTGAGCACATCACACCTGTGTCATGAGCAACACTGCGATCTGCAGGTTGGTCACGGCTGCGTTTTCTTTTGAAGGTTCTTCTGGGGAAGAACCCATTTCTACATACGTTCACTCAGGTTGTTGGAAGAACTCATTTCCTTATAGGTCTAGAACTTGGGAACTTATGGCTGCTTATTTGTTGAAAGCTAGCCACGGACAAAGAGAGAAGGAGAAAGAGAGAGACGGGGGCGGGGGGAGAGAGGGAGAGAGAGGAGGGGGAGAGAGAAGCTAAGAAAATTCTTGATAAGAATGACACTTTTACAATATAATCAATGGAACATGGAAAATGTAAGAGTTTGTGACTCTATTTCTTAGCAGTCAGCTCCACATTCAGGCAGATAAGAAACATAGATGTAATGAACAGAGGGGCGAATTGATTCCGATCACCTGAATAAAATCTCGATAGATGTAAATGATACAGTTGTTCCAACTGAAAAGCAGAAATCATCAGATTGGATTTAAAACTCGACGTGTACCGTCTACAGAGAATGTACATTAAAGACACATAAAGGTTCGTGGTAGGAAAAAAAAAATATGAGAAAATATTGTATCATGCAAATGCCAAAGCAAAGCTGAATCAGCCATTTGGAAATCAGAAAATGTGCACTTCAGAGCCAGAAATAATGCCAGGGATAAAGAAGGCTATTACGGGACGATAAAAAGATCAGCTCACCCCAAATATAAAAATCCTCACATTTTTATGCATCAAACGACTGTGCTTCTAAGGCATACAGCAAAATCAGACAGATTGGGAAGAAGAAATAAAGAAATCCAAAATTATAATGGGAGTTTTAAAAACACGGCAGTCTCAGAAAAAAAAAAACAGACAAAAATCTCAGTGTTTCTCTGACAGACCTGAACAAGACTCTGAACCAGTATGAGCTAATTATCACGTACAGACACAACGTTCAATGCAAGAACACGCCCTGTTTGGGAGTACAAATATTCACAGATATAATGGATGTGCTAGACCATACAATGGACATCAGTAGATTTAAAAGACCTACAGTCATGCACGTATGTTTTCTGATGCAGGAGTGGGAAATGTTTCCCTTTTTCCTGCTAGGTTTGTTGGCAGGTCTAAGAATTAAGTGAGCGTGAGATAGGTTAACAGGAGAAAAACAAATATAATTATGTATGTACAAGTCGGTCGATTAAGGCTTATATGTTATCCTGAGCTAAGAAATGGGATAGGGGTCTGGGGGCTTCAAAGGGTGGGGAGGGTGACCCACAGGACGGTAAGAACAACAGATGTTTGGTAATTAGAAGTTTGACCTGCCATGCAGGTAGCTCTTTGAGATAAACATTTCTCTCTGGCAAGAGCCCTTTTTTCTGGGGTAGGTCCCATGTCTAAATTCTTTTAGGCAGTTAAGGGAGAGAGACGTTTTCCCTAAGCCTCTGGGTCTTGACTGCCTTCGGCTCGAAATAATCCACATGCGAACACAGCGGCGTATTTAGAGAGGCACATTCTGCTCCTTTACTGATTACAATGGTATTTAACTGGAATAAAGCTGGAAACAAAATTTAATTAGAAGTTAGAAACAATATGTCTGAAAAAATTCTAATGACTTGGAATGTTAGGCAGCACATTGCAAAGTAACCCAGGAGTCGAAGATGAATTGAAGAGGTGTTTACAACAGAAGCAAAGAGATGTTTTGAGTTGAATGAGAACGAAAACAAAATACAGAAAAATCTGAGTCCCACAATAAAGGCGCTAAAAACAACAACAATGAAAAGAGCACAGAATTTGTTCAGATCTTGATTTGTGTTCTATTTAGTAAGACTTTAAAGGAAGAAATGATTACAAAGAAATTTGGGGGATGCAGCTGACGCAGTGTCTGGAGGGAAACTCAAAGCACTGAATGTTGACATTGGCCAACAGTGGAGATTATGGATTAACAATGATAACTTCCAGCAAAACAAGAGGAAGATTGAAATAAAGGGAAGGGCAGAAATCGTGCACTCAAAGAAGAGAAAAAATAGGGAAAAGCATTAGAATGCAGAGCTGTTTTGGTGGAATAAACCACTCCTGTAAATCTCTAGTCAGAGATAAACAGAGAGAGGGACACAGAGCACAGAAATTGCTACTAACAAAAATTAACCAGTGGACACCACTAAAAATAACATGCCCTTACGCCATGGGGTGCTGTGTTCAACGTTAAGGCAATACGTTAGATAGCTTTGACAAAATTATCCAGCATATAAACCACCAGTACTCAGTCAGGAAGGGAAACATAACATGCATATACTATAATTATGAAAGAAACTGAATTCCTAGTTTAAAAAGTCCGTCTAATAGAGAAGACTCCAGGCCCAGCTCGCTTCCCTGGTGCATTCCATTAAATATCTCACGTTGGAAGATTGCAAAGCTACCACCGACTACGACAAATAAATAGAAAAGGAGGGAATATGTTTCAGGTTATTCTACGAAGTCTAGATGGATGTGGTTATCAAAAGGGCACAGATATCCTAGGAAAACACATGCACACACCAGTATGCCTCCCGACCACAGATACAGAAGTTGCTCACGTATTGGTAACTATAAATCCAGGCGTGCGTATGTGAATACATCATGATTAAACAAGGTTTATGCCAGGCATGGGAGAATAGCTTGACTTTAAAATTAAAAAAAAACCTACTGGGGAGGGTATAGCTCCAGTAGTAGAGCACATGCTTAGCGTACACGAGGTCCTGGGTTCAACCCCCAGTGCCTCCTCGAAAAATAAATCAGTAAACCTAATTACCTCCCCCCTAAAAAATAAAAAATAAATTAATTAAAAAAATTTTTTTAAACCTAAAAAATTACAATCTATAGATAACTGGAGAAGGCATTTGGAAAATGCAACATCCAATCTGGACAAAAATTCTCAAACTGGGATTACAAGGAGCCTTACTCAACCAAGAAAGAATGTCTAAAAAAATTTACAGATATATATATATAATTGATGATTGAATGAAAACATTAGAAAACAAACAAGGATAGCTTCTCTAAGTGGATATGTTGGGGGTTTGGTTCCAGACCACTGCAGTAAAGTGAACATCGCAATAAAGTGAGTCATATGAATTTTTTGGTTCCCCAGTGCAATTAAAAGTAATGTGTGCGCGCCACTGTAGTCTAAGTGTGCAACAGAATCATGTCTAAAAAACAACTTACATACCTTAATTTAAAAATTTTAAAATAATAAAGTTAAAAAAATAAAATTTAAAAAATTTCATTGCTAATGTTCATTGCTAATATATATATACCAACATTCATCTGACAACATAGAGTGGTCACAAACCTTCCATTTGTTTTGTTTTGTTTTTAAATACAGTATGTGAAAAGCACAATGAAGTGAGACACACAAAAAAAGAGGTATTGGAGGTTTTACTCAGTGTCACGAGCAAGGAAAAATGAAAGGAATACAGACAGACTGGAAAGGCAGAACCCTACCTGCCTTGCTTTGCAGATATGACATGATTGTCTGCATAGATAAGGCTAACTGAGTTCAATTAAAATCTTCTACAAATGATGAGTTTATCAATGAAATTGGCTCAAAGCTTCGTACATAAAACCCAGTTGCCTTCGAGGGAGGAATGCTTTCTGCCCTCCCAGGTTCCTCGGCTGGTCTAATTAAATGGACTTAAGACAGCATTAACGGGAGAAAAGCAAATTTGATTTTGTATGTCCAGGAGCTCATAAAATTAGGAGACATAGATAAGTAACCAAAGCAAGCAGATTTTATACCTTTTAGACAGAGAAGCAATCAATCTGTGAGCAACCGACAAGAGAAAGAAACGGGTTTGGGCTTGGGGTTGTAAATTAGTAAAATGTAACGGTGATTGTTTACACAGCCTCCTAGGCTCTGAATTCCCTGTCTTTGGTGATAAGGATGTCTCTCTTTCTCTAGTACAGACAATGCACCTTTCACCTGTGAGATTCATTTCTTAATTTCTGGGGGACAAAAAAAGGGTCAGAGTGTCCATCTTGCACTGACTGTTTCTTAAATAACTTTAATTCAAAATAATCAATAGGCCAAGAAAGTGTATTTTGGGTCGGCTTGCCCCAAACTCATCACATATATATATATTAAGAATGCATGTTTGGAAATTTAAATTTAAATTGAAACACTTAGCAGTAGCACAAAAACACAAACTATTAAGGCCCGGAGCTAACATAGTATAGGTAAGATTTGTTTTCTGAAATCAAAATATTGATGAGAGAAATCAGACAGCAATCCTGGTGACAAGCCGGCTGTCCTCAAATTGATCTCTGAGTTTAACACAATCCCCAACAACTCACAGCAAAGGTTTTGGACAAACTGACAGCTGTTCCTAAAATTTATACGTGAAAGCAGCGAACCTAGAGTCATCAAAACAATTTAGAAAAATAGGAACACAAACGCTGAAAACTCTTACTACCTGACTCCAAGACTTACTTAAAAGTGCAGGACTGAAGAGAATGGAATATTGACACACAGCTTTGTTGGACCAGATTTGAACATTAAGAAATAGACTCACATAGAGAAATTATTTTTGATACAAGGATCAAAGGCATCAAACTAATTCAATACAGACAATCTTTCAACAATTGGTCCTGGAATAATTGCACATCTGTGTGCATAAAAATATCCCCTCTAACACTTCATGCCTTTCTTGAACCATACTATCAACTAACTTCATATGCATTCGATTAAAATGGAAACCTTAAACTGCTGAGAAAAGGAAATTCAGGAGAAAGTTTTTATGACTTGCGGTAATAAGCACACCGTCTTCTCAAACACATACACAGTCATGAATTGTAAAAGACAAAAATGGACATTTCTCAAAAAAATTTAAAGCTTTTTAAATGACACCGTAAATGAAAGGAAAAGAAAAACCACGCACTGGGGGTAACTATTTGCAAAACATAAAGCCGATAAAGGACTCACAGGCAGAGCACTGAAAACATTTTCACAATACGATAATAAGAAAGCATACAATTCTCCTCAAAATTGAGCAACATATCTGGACAGACACTGCACCAAGGTTATTTCCATGGTCAATAAGCAAAAGAAATTCAACATTACAGATTTACAGGTTAATACCCTATGAGCTTACAATGCATATCTATTATCTACAGGGCTGGGGGGAGGGAACAGTGACATTGCCAAGTGTTGGTGAGAATATGGAATATGGACCCCCTGGAATCATCCTTTATTATAAGCACATTTACAAGGGAAATCGCCATTTGTAAGAGTGTTTCCTTCTCTGAACCAGGACGAGAAGGCTGGTTCTAAATCTCTAGAAACTCTTATTAATGGAGAAGGCAGAAATTAAATCTGCATGAAAACCACACCTTTATTTTTGGTGCTTTTCCTGGTTACCTCCCTTACCTGACTCCCCTCCCCTTAATATCTTTCTTTAGTCTTTAGCTGAAGATGGTATTTAAAGTGATGCCTTGAGCCATTTCAGACTTTTTTACTCGGTTTTCCTGAGTATCTCCTATGTATACAGGAGACATACACGTTATTAAACTTCTATTCTTCTCTCGTTAATCTGTCTTTTATTACAAGGGGGTCTCAGCCAAGAACACAGAGAGTTAGAGGGAAAATTATTTGTTTTTCCTACAGAGGTAGATCATTTCTGTCAAACATTCTTCAGTAATATATAGGAACATACTATTAATCTAAAAAATTATGCTAAGTGAAACTGGCTTAAAAAGCAAACATGGTATGACTTCATTTACGTGACATTTTGGAGAAGGCAAAATTCCAGAAGAGAAAATATTACTAATTGCCAGGGGGCTGGGGTAGAAGGTTTGGGTAAGGAAAATATTTGTGACAGTACTGCTGATTATGTGACCACATATATTAAAATTATTAGGAAGTCTTCCTTAAAATGAGTGACTTTTACAGTATGTATATTATACTTCAATAAATGTGTACTTAAAACATCTCTCTGAGATGCCTCAGGGTTCCTCTGAAATATCCCAAAGTTAACTCAAGGTCAAAACAATTCCAGTTAGAATTTGGTATTTGGCAAGTTGGTCAAAAATAACACAAATGTTTCAAAACACTTGGTCAAACAGAATCACAGATCACTATGACACAAAACTTACTTAATCCAAGTGACAATAAAGTATTTTAAAAGCCAAATACAGATGACTTGAAGGCAAAGAAACTCACACAATGCGTTGCCAAAAGCAGATCAATATTCTAAAACTTTGTTCTCTTAACAGAGAAACCAAATCCAATCTCACACCAGCACACTCTTGACAAAATCCAATTACCTAATTAAATCTAATCTCATCTTAGCCAGTCCTCACCATGTACCAAACTCTTTACTCAGTGTTCCTCTTCCCCGAACCTTCTACAACTTTCTGTATCCATATTATTTTGTCCTTTATTTTCTTTTCCACTCAAGAACAACCAGTTCGAGGACAAAATGATCCCCCTCACCTTTTTTCTCCCTTTAGCAAAATGCTTTCCCAGATGCCATGAACCTGAAATTCATTCTGGCATTTCTTTTATAATTCTCAGAATTTACATAAGCATTTAATTTCCTTTAAGCCACTTAAATAGAGCTCATTTACAAATTAATTTTGATAATACCACCCAGAATAAAGAGGTAGCTGTAATGCACACAGGTGCACATCTATACCGAGGCCTCATGGTTTTCCTGCTTGAGTTGAAAAGTCCTTGTTTCTTTCTTCAGTCTTAGGGATCCCAGTTGAGTTTAGATAAAGGTTCCCGAGAAGCCAGGTAGGTAATTTACATCTCAAAAGGCACAGGGAAAGAAATGCAAGCTCCTCCTTGAAAACCACCTTCCTTTCACTGCATACGCAACAGCATGTCTTAGAAGGTCAAAAAAGTTCCATCTTGGCCATTTTCAGGGCAAGGTTTCCTTCACTTTCAAAAGGAGCCAATTACTTGCCAATCAATAGCATAGTCATAAAAATAATACACAGCCCTCACTCACATTCATATGCCCCATTTCCACAGGGACTTCAAGTCACCAGGACCCTCTGACAAGGACAGAGCAAGAGCAGGATTCTTCTCCAGGTACACTCACCGCATGTTAACCAAGATAAAAGCCAGACCAATTCCAAAAGGCTCATTTGGATAAGAAAGCATCACAAATTTAGTAAACAATCTGACCATTGCAGGGGGTGGAGGGGAAAGCCGGTGGGAATGGAGAAATTTGGGAGCTTGAGATTTGCAAATGTTAACCACTACATATAAAAATAGATAAAAACAAATTTCTTCTGTAGAGCACAGGGAATTGTAGCCAATATCTTATAACCTTTAACGAAGAAGAATATGGCAACGAATCTATGTATGTATATGCATGGCTGGGACACTGTGCTGTGCACCAGAAGTTCACACATTGTAACTGAAGGTACTTAAGTTTAAAACGAAAAGCTTATACATGAGGAAGTGCATGCCATTTCCCTTCCCTTTTATGAAACAGTTCCAGTGGAATGATGGGGTTATAATTTAGCACCATTAAAGGCCATTGCCCTGCAGGTCCCAAGAAGTAGCGAGCCTAAGGAGTGTTACAACAAAATACCATTTTCTTTCACGCACGGGAGCAGACCTGAAGATCTGTCGGTTTTGCAAAATACACCCTAGGGGAGTACAAGATGGAAGTGAGCTCGGATCACCCATAAGTATTCACAACAGGTGTCGTCACACAGCGAGCAAACAGCAAAGCGATGCAATGCAAGAAAACGGCCTTTCAGGGTCACAGTTCCCTAGCCCCCAAAAGGGAGATTTCCCAGCCAATGCCCCGCGAGTCAGAGACGGAGCCAAATGAGCAAGCTTGAGGCCAAAGGCGAGAACCCCAGCCAATGTGCCATCAGGGAAGAAGCCAAACGACCAAGCCTTAGTTCAAACGGGAAAATCCCAACCAGTGCTCCACGGACGGCGAGTCCAACGCAGCAGGGAAGGATACCCTGGCGTCCACACACGAGACGTCCCGACCAGCGAACGCAGGCACTGAGACACACAGAGAGATGCAGACAACAAACACGGTCACCCAGAAATTAACACAACATTGCAAATCCACTGTAAACACAACACTGTAAATCCACTATACTTCAATTTTTTTTTAAATGTTTGCACAGACATGAGATCAGATGAGGTACAGTTCAAAAATTCCACTGCCACTCCCAGACAGACGCCTCCAAACGCATTGGCACAGCTCCCAAAAGAGGTGCGAGCCAGCGGGGCTCACTTTGCAAAAGAGAAAGAGGTCAGAGTAGACCGTCCCCAGCTTAGGCACGCTGGGGCAACTTACCCCGAAACAAAGCCGGGGCTGGGCCGGAGCTGTCTCTTCACCCCAAACGGCCTCCTGCCATCAGCGAGGGTCCCTCCGACGTCCTCGGATTAAAGTGAGGTCTGGATGTCCTGGGAAGGGGCTGCCCACGGCTGGGGTCCACCTGGCCAGTGTCCCAAGATTGCTGGTGGCCAAGCAAACCCAGAAGTTGGAGTTTGGAGCAGGAGAAAGGTTTATTGCAGGGCCCAGCGCGGAGAACGGAGAACGGGCAACTTGTGGTCGAACAGCCCAACCGCCCTGGTGGTTTTCAGGGAAGGGGCTAACAGGCAAAACTGGAGGGGGAGGGGGAAGGCTGCGGGGTGTGTGAGTGACCTTCCTCCGACTGGCTGGTGGGGAGGTAACGGGGCGGTCTTCCAGGAATCTCACCGTCAGCCTACCGGTTGCACCCGGTCTGGGGCCCAGGTGCTAGTGCCCAGGCTGGCGGGGGCCTTCGTGCAGAAGCGGGCAGAGACCTGCTGTACGTGCGTCCCCTGAGGGGGAACCAGGGCCCGGCTTTAACCCCGCACTCTTGTTTCTTGACTGGTCCTCCTTTGTTTCCGCGTTCCCTCCCTCCCTCCCTCCCTCCCCTAATTAACAACTGTTTGAATCTGCCCTTGGGAACTCAGGGAGGGTCTCAGAGGCTGACGCCGCTTTCCTACAAAGGAAAAGGGGTCCACGTTAAGACTTTTGTACCGGGAAGGCCCGCAGGGTCCGGCTCGGGTTCCAGTTGAACACGACAAAGAACGTGCTTTTATCTTTGGTTGGTTTTAGCCATGTCATCTATGTTTTCTTCGTGATTTTGGAGCACTGTGTTAATGGAAGCAGAATGTATTTAATTGGCTGTCACCTTTAAAGTGCAAAATAAAAAAAATCTTATATTTGCATACTATCTTACATTTATCCTGGGAGGTCGGTGGTCACTGGGCTGCACCCCAATAACTTGTAGGTGCCCCGTATCAAGATGGAAGAAAGAGCCCAGAAGCATCAATGGTTTAACAGGAGGAAAGTCCTGGAGCGACACCGCACCGCGTCCGGCAGACGGCGAGCAGGACACGGCCACCAGCTTCACTGCTCTGGGGCCGAGGCTACCATTTATAGAGGGAACTGGCTTCAGGATGGCTCATCCGTTACCAGGGGAACCAGGGTGCGGGCAGGGGCCCAGCACGTAGGCAGTTCCTAATTAAGCCTCACAATGAAGAGCATTGGAGACTCGTGTGAGTGAGCACAGACTAGTCCACAGGGGTTGGACAAGACAGCAGAGCAAGACGACACGCATCTTGAACGGCCCAACCCTACGCAGTATTTATCACTGTATCACGATGGGAAAACTGAAATGCCAAGGAAGCAGTTTGTTTCCACCCAGAGCTTCCAGTCAAGCTTCAACCATCCCCGGGTAATCTTAACACGCTGGGTCCCTTCCAGCCCACCATAGATCGCTCATCCTTGGCCTCTCTGAAAAGGCAGCGGGTCACATGGTGGGACAACGCACCTGCCTTTACAGGCAGGACCCACAGGGGACGGCTCTGAGGATGACTGCCCGCCGCGATTTTCTTGGAGGAAGCGAAAGACACTCAACACCAACGACAGGGATTTCCTGAGGATGAGAAAGTAACCAGCCGGAGTCTGGCAAACAGCAAGGTGTTCAGTGGTGGTGAAGTTGTGAAGAGCTCAGATCTTCTCGAGACACTAAAAACACGCTGTAGAATATTGAAACGGGACTTGCCGTTTTCTGAAATGGGACTTATTTTCTCAGCACCGCTCGGATGCGTTTCTACAACGCGTTACCCTAAATGCACCGAATGGCAACGATTTTTCACGTGAAAGTCACAGAGGCTGTGTGGTTTTCCTGTAAGGATGAAGGCAGAAGTCTTTGTGTACTCAATTCCATATATTTTACCTGAAGAAATTATTAGAGCAAACAGCCTTCAGGGAACAGAATGAACACAGCTGCATAGCTGTTGCAAGTATTAAGAAAATGCTATAAAAATCAGTGATAAAGAAAAAAGAAAAGAAAAAAAAAAAAAGCAATCGGCGAGAAAGAAGATACAAAAGTCATAAGATACAGGACTTTGCAAAGGCTAGAATAAAGCCGAAAACGGCCGAGTACCACACATTGCCGTGTTCTCTGCAGGTTTCCGCACTGTGTGTGGATTCCGTCATGGGAGATCTTTATTTTTTTTTCAGTCCCCATGACGTTTGCACGGTAGACATTTCATAACATCGGTAAAGAAATTAGGAAGGAATGAAGGAAGAATGGAAAGAAAGAAGAGAGGGAGGAAGAAACAAAAGGAGAAAGAAAGGACGGTCAGGGGGACAGCTGGCGTTCATTAGGACCCGAAGGGTTAGTGAAGGAGTCTTGCCTGAAGAAACATTTCCTGCACTCTGGCTGCAAATGCCAGCTGATTTGGCGTTTGAGTGGGGAGGGATGGACAAAGGAGTTGGAAATGCATTGATTTTGCAAGAGGAGGCCATGCTATCTGACCTGATTTTGATGGAAAGGAAAATACCCTAACCCGGTGTTGAAGGGAGTGGGTTTCAAAACCCCGGTCCTGAGCATTTTGCGGCAATTGGATGTTGCTGATGACAAGCGCGGTCAGAGGAGAACCTTGGGAGAATCGTGGCAGTGTTCAGACTTGGAGCGCTGTGGAGGATGGAGTGGGTTAGGGGAGAGGGGTTGGGAAGGAAGACACATGAGAAGCCCACTGCGCAGTCAGTTCTGGCATCCTTCCTGTGTATGGCTTCTATTCATGGACATGCCAACGAATGTGAAGTTTTCTACTCAACCTGCCTTCTTAGTTATAGAAAACCCTCATGGAAAGAAGTCCGATTAATTATATCCTTTCTGGAGCTCTGTGTCCACAGAATTGAGATGCTTCGGTGGGGAGGGGTGGGTACAGCTCAGTGGCATGGCACTTGCTTAGCATGCATGAGGTCCTTGGTTCAATCCCCAGTACCTTCTATTAAAAGAAAAAGGTTTTTTTTTTTTAAAAAAAAAAAAAGATATTAAAAATTTTTTAAAACATTGAGACGCTTCAAATAAGATTGCTTCTAAGAGCCATCGCCCCAAAGTCCTCAGTCTCCCAGAAGGAGAACCTGAGATAGAAATGTTCATGCAAAGAATGACTGAAGATGCACTCTCAGGAGAAGCCACTGAGGGAAGCAGGACAGGGTGGGAGAGATTTGAAGCCAAGAGGTAGTGGCACCTGCAGGCAACCTGATCTGTTACCTGTCGCCGTGGGGAGTGGGGCCCTGATGCCCTGCTTCTGCAACTTGAGCAGAATCACCTGGCCGTGTGGTAAAACACAGCTCGCTGGCTCCAACCGCAGAGTTTCTGATCCACGGGATGCTCCTTGCCCACGGTCTCCTCATTGCAAACCACTGCAGTGGAATGTCACTTCCACCATCATGTTAATTCCACCGGAAGGCAACTCAGGGGCAGAGTCTATTCCGTGCGCCATATTTGTGCAACCCTGGGGTGTGATCCCGTTGCGTTGTTTTCTGTAGACCCATTCATTGTATGTTTGCATGCCTGGGGTGCCAGGTGTATGGGAGCCCTCTGGGGTTGAGTAAAATATTCTCTTTCCTGGTGGTTCACGTTGGTGAAGCGATTGTCTTGCTTTGTTTTTTTAACTCATAAAGTCCCTGGCACCCTGAGAGAATCCCTAAAGGTAACAGGTAGTGGACATTCTGCACAGTCAACAGTGTCAGTGTGGACATGGGCACACGCATCCTGGAACGGAGTGTGTGGCATCCTGCCTTCCCACTGTCCGCGCTGTGGTGTGGTTTTTTTTTAGGAAGTGGGGACACGGCTTCGCTTTACTAAGTGTCTTTGCCTGTTTTCCCTCTTGACAGCAGTTGCATGAAGCAGGGAAGTGGCCACAGTGTGCATTTTTCCAGTGACGAAGTGGACAGTCTTCAAGAGGGGCATACGGCTCCTAAGATCCGTAAGGGACAGAGTTTAGCAGCACGGCCGACTCTAAGGGATTCACGCAAGAGGACAGAAAGGTTAAACAGGTAACTTCGGGGGAAACTGCAGTTGGAAATGCAAAAGCATCTTTTAGAGCTAAAATGGCCCTTTCTTCCTCCATCTCATCGCTTGTGCCGATGGCTTCTGGAAATCGAGGACACTGGATTCTCATTTTTCTCACTATCATAATGGACTGTTTGAGTACCACCAGTGTTTCGTTGGCATTCTCTGTGGCACTTTATTTCCGTGCTGAATTCTCCAGAAGGACTTCTCAGATATCTTAAGGCTACCCTTGCTTCTCTGAGAACCTGTCTCTGGAAAATGAGTATGTCAGTGGGAAAATAGGACGTCAGTTACCGCAACGTTTCAGGACTGTTTCCACTGTGGTTCTGCACCCTCGCTGCGTTTGGAGAAACTGGCCCAAGGTTGCTCCACGGGAGACCCACACTGCAGAAGTTCACGGGAACGTTGTGAATCAGGACCCAGGAACACCCAGGGGGTGGGTGTGTTGTTTTGTAAGGTAAGTCGAGAGAGAGAGAGACAAGGCAACACTGGGTTCACATCCACGTCGGAAGACTTTCTGTGTGTGCAACTTTCCAGCAAACACACAGGTAATCCCAGCGGAGCAGAAAGACGTCATGGTTACAATCTGTGAAAAGGACAAAACCTGAGCCCAGTGCATACCTAAACATAAAATTATTCTACCTACACTTTAAAAATATCACTTTGCAGCTCTATTTACAATAGCCACGACGTGGAAACAACCTAAATGTCCATCGACAGATGACTGGATAAAAAAGTTGTGGTATATTTACACAATGGAATACTAGTCAGCCATAAAAAAGAATCAAATAATGCCATTTGCAGCAACATGGATGAACCTAGAGATCACCATTCTAAGCATGAAGTAAGGCAGACAGAGAAAGACAAATATATAATCAGCACTTGTAAGTCGAATCTAGAAAAATGGCACAAATGAACTTATTTATAAACAGAAACAGACTCATGGACATAGAAAACAAACTTCTGGTTACCAGGGAGGAAGGGGTTGGGAAAGGATAAAATGGGAGTTGGAGATTTGCAGATACTAACTAATATATATATAAAACAATAAACAACAAGTTCATACTGTACAGCACAGGGAACCATGGTCAGTAACTTATGGTGAAAAAGAATATGAAAATGAATATATGGATGTTCATGTATGACTGAAGCACTGTGCTGCTCACCAGAAATTGACACAACACTGTAAACTGACTCTACTGAAATAAAAAAAATATATATACGTTATAAAGATTATATGACAGTTTGGAAAAACAAACAAAATAATACATAAAATATCACTTTACTGAAGGTCGCTGTGATCTTCTCGTCAGTACGAGCCTGCCGTTCCTCTGGTTTACCTGTGAAAGAGGACACCTGTCTAATGGAAGGAAACACGAAACAGAAGCTTGAAAGCAGGGAGTCGAGATGCTAGCTCTTTAGCAGCTTACGCGTGTGGTTGTGGATGCGGTATTCGCCTTTTCTTTAGCTTCCGCATCCTGTGAAAGGAGAAGGGAAAGTATGTGGCTGGAAGTGCTCTCTTAAGGGGAGAAGAGGGGTGTTTGTAAGTAGCTGGTTTGGGGGTATTTATAACAAAAGTTTTCCCCCATTTTCTTCCAAGTGGCATCAGGAAGTCCTGGATGATGGGCAAAGGGGTCTTACTGACACTTCCCATTAAGAACGTTAATTCCATTTCTATTTTTTTAATTAAGTATATATGGTTTACAATGTTGTGTTAGTTTCTGGTGTACAGCATAGTGATTCAGTTATACACATATATATTCTTTTTCATATTCTTTTCTATTATATGTTATTACAAGCTATTGAATATAGTTCCCTGTGCTCTACAGTAAGACCCTGTTGTCTCTCTATCCTATATATATTAGTGTGTACCTGCTAATCCCAAACAGCTAATTTATCCCTTCCCACTCGCTTTCCCGTTTGGTAACCACGAGTTTGTTTTCTCTGCCTGTGAGTCTATTTCTGTTTCATAAATAAACTCATTTGTGTGATACTTTAGATTCCACTTATAAGTGATGTCATATGATATTTTTCTTTCTCTGCCTGGCTTACTTCACTTAGAATGACAATCTCCAGGTCCCTCCATGTTGCTGCAAATGGCATTATTTTCTTCTTTTTTTACGGCTGAGTAGTACTCCATTGTATAAATACACCTCAGCTTCTTTATCCAGTCATCTGTGGATGGACATTTAGGTTGCTTCCATGTCTTGACTTGTAAATAGTGCATCTCTGAACACTGGGGTGCATGTATCTTTTCAAATTAGAGTTTCCTCCAGATACATGCCCAGGAGCGGGATTGCTGGGTCATATTGTAAGTCTGTTTTTAGTCTTTTGAGGCATCTCCATACTGTTTTCCACAGTGGCTGCACCAAACTGCATTCCCACCAGCAGTGGAGGAGGGTTCCCTTTTCTCCACAGCCTCTCCAGCATTTGCCATTTGTGGACTTTTGAATGATGGCCTTTCTGACTGGTGTGACTTCTGTGTTTTAACCTCTTTCCTCTCCTCTTTCTCTCCTGCTCCGATCTTTCCTTCTCTTTCAAACAGGCTGTGGTTGACGTACTCTCTTGTCAAGGTCAACGCCGCCTACAGGCTGTCGGGGAGAGGGGATTTCCCCTCTGCTCACCTTGAGGTCTTGTGTCTGGACTGATCATAACACTGACACAAGACAGAGGACCAGGAGAGAAAGAAAAACACTTTAAATGTGCACGCAGAGGTCTCTTAGAAATGGGACCAAAGAAGAGGACACAGCAGGCAGCGTTTTATACTTCTTGGACAAAAAAAAAATCCAAAAAAAAAAAAAATACATTTGTGGGAACTGACAGTGCAGAGACACTTAGGTTTGGGGAGCTTAATTAGCGAAAAATTTAAAACAGAGTTTGGGCTTGGGGTAGTCAATTAAAGGAGTTAACAGTGTTTGCTTATAGAGGCTTCTTGGCCCCGAATTTCCCGTCTCTGAGGGCAAGGGTGTCCTTCGAGCTCCAGACGCAGGGGGTGCATCTCTCATACATGAGATTTATTTCCTGCTTCAGGGAGAGAAAGAGGATGGTCAGAGTGTCCCTTTTATTGGCCGTGTCTTGAATAACTCAAATTCAAAATAGTCAGTATGCCATTGAGATGCACTTTGGGGCAGCCCCCCTCATCCGCCCCAAGAGTACCCAGTAATCCCACTCAGTGCAGCTCCTGCCAAAAAAAAGTCTTTCTCACAAAAACGATGCTAACATTCCTCGGTCTCCTTTCTTCTCTCTGCGCTGAAGATTCTTCTCGCCGAAGGCCTTAAGCCATTTGCAAGGAAGGCAGATCACTAAATCATCATGTTTGGCAATCACCCCCACTGCCTTGGGGCAGCGTCCTCTGAATGTATTTTTGCTCATATGGTCCCTTCTTCATGGCGACCTGTGCAGTCCTGGGGAGAACTCTGGAAACAGGACTGGGCATCCCTTCAGGAGGTCAAGGTGGCCCCAGGGCACATCGTGAAAGTAGACACTGGCTGTGGGTAAAACCAAGCACAATCTTTTCCTCTCGTCCTTGGAAAATTTTCCTAAGGTGTTGATTAAAACCCAGAGAACATCAGTGCAGCAATTAACACAGCACCGGAGCCGTTAATTGGCTGCTTTTGGGGCTGATCAGACCTTCTCTGCTCATGTGCCCTGTATTTCTTATGGTTAAATATCTAGACCACTGATGTGTGGAGAACTGACTAGGGAGACAGCACAACTCAGAGTTCTCTCTGTTTTCAATATCAATGCATTCAATGAGGAATTTGAGGTGTGCACGGGGTTTGTGGTAGATAGCAGGGGGCTGCGGGGAGATGCAATTTCTTATAGGTAGTCCTGTTTCTGTTGGAGGTGGGGGACAGGAGTGAGGGATCAGAAAAGAGAAAGAAAAACACAGAGGTCACAAAGATGAAGTCATCCTAGACTTGGTGTCTTTAGAAATGCAAGTGATTATTCTCCCTGGCTTCTGAGCTCCTGGAAATAAGAACTCTGCATGTCCAGCTTTATATAAACTGTGCGATTTATCTATCCAAGCCAGCACTCAATGCAAGGACTTTACTTATAACATTTAATTCTGGCCAAAGAGCACATACTTCTACACGCTTGAAACAAACAGTAAATTTTCTTCATCATGGGGGAGGTCAATGCTTATATCATTTGAGACTTTGTTTGAACACAAGGAGGTGTTGGGACTGAAAAATTAAAGTTGAAATCGACGTATCTGAAATGTAGAACACATTTCAATCAAAAAATGCATAGCTTTCATATATCCAGAGGGAACCTTAATTCAAACAGATACATTCACCCCAGTGTTCATAGCAGCACTAGCCAAGATGTGGAAACAAACTAAATGTTCATGGACAGATGACTGGATAAAGAAGCTGTGGTATATTTACACAATGGAATACTATTCGGCCATAAAAAAAGAATAAAATAATGCCATTTGCAGCAACGTGGATGGACCTAGAGATTGTCATTCTAAGTGAAGTAAGCCAGAAAGAGAAAGAAAAATACCATATGAGATCCCTCATACGTGGAGTCTCAAAAAAAAATTTATTTACAAAACAGAAACAGACTCACAGACATAGAAAACAAACTTATGGTTACCAGAGGGGGAAGGGAGTGGGAAGGGATAAATTGGGAGCTCAAGATCTGCAGATACTAATATACAGGAAATAGATAAACAACAAGTTCATACTGTACAGCACAGGGAACCATAGTCAGTATCTTGTAGTAACTTATGGTGAAAAAGAATATGGAAATGAATATATATGTGTTCATGTATGACTGAAGTATTGTGCTGTACACCAGAAATTGGCACAACATTGTAAACTGACTAGACTTTAATGAAAATATATTTAAAAAAATTTTTTTTAAAAATAAAAAAATTAGGACAAATATATGAATTATCCAAAGAGAAGGGGAAATGTATAGCTTCGTCTCAGTGGTAACAGCCACAGTTCAGTAGTCTTCCTAAAATACAGAAGACCCTGTAACAAACAAGATAATACTTTTGGTAAAAAAATTCCGTGGATACACATGCAAGTACACACACACACACACACACACACACACATTTAAGTTGCAAAAGGAGAGATATTGGGCCTCGGCAATGAGAAACGAACACACACATTATCATGGAACCAGTAATCGCCGAGTTTGTGGCTCATTCTAATAAAATGTTGTGCATGACTAGGGCGTTTGTAATTTTAGCTGAGCAATAATGGGACATTTCACCTGGAGAACTACGCTTTCTGAAAATCATCCAGGAACATTTTCAAGCACCCAGGCTTTCAGAATCAAGCTGGATTTTGATCCTGTAATTCCTAAAACATCACCCAATATGCACTTGTGAAGGGAAGACATTTTCTGGCAACTCTGAGACATGGTGTCACATATGTTTTGCAGCCACTGAAATTTCTGCAAATATGAATGTTTGCTGAGGATGGCGTTTTCTTTATGTAGGTGTTTTTACCCTGAAACATGCTTTGCTCATTACAGGGTGCCCCTGTAAGCATCGACAGGTGTATAATATGTTCATTAACACAACGACAAAATGCATGTCGATTAAATTAGTTCAGATAGAATACAAATCTATGGGAAAGACATGAAATTTCCACAGGAGATTCACTCGTTTTTTATTTGAGAGCTAAAATACCAAACCCCTGAAATACTGCAAGGGGACAAGATCTTGTTGGGGCCCATGGCGGGTCACCTCAATATATGCCTCAGTGGAGTAGTGAGTATTTTGAGTTAAAATTACTTGAGAAATGGCCAAAAAAAGAGGGCCACTCTGACCAACCTCTCTGTCTCCCTGAAGCATAAAATCAATCTCCCCTGTGGAAGGTTCCCCCCTCCCCGCATCTGGAGGTAAAAGGACACCCTGATCCTCAGGGATGGGGAATTTGGGGTGAGAAGCCTGTATAAACGAACCTTGTTGTTTCTTTAATTGACTACCCCATCCCAAATTCTATTTAGGTCCTTCACCAACTAAGCACGCAACACCTAAGTTTTTGTCCTATCAATGCCTCACACATTTCTTTCTTTGTCTGAAAAGCCACCTGCTTCATCCACTTCTAGGAGGCCTCTGTGTGCACGAATCAAAACGTGTTTCTTTTTCTCCAATTTGTCTACCTTGTGTCATTTTTATTGTTAGTCCAGCCCCAAGGAGGGTAGGGGGGAAATTTCCCCCTCCCTGACACTCCTTTTAGATCAAACATTTGGAAACGTCAGGTGATTATATTTGAAAATTTCAGTATTCACCCACATCACCATCATCATCATTATCACCACTTCATCATTTATTAAAAAAAAAAATGAACACAGTCTGGGTTCTGAAGACACGTCATAGTGTTTACACCATCACATAGATAGATCATTGCAACGTGGAGTAACTGTTGTGAAAAACACCTCGGGGAAAGGGGGGTCTCCCTTCAAATTGATTGGATGTACTTCGGGGGATGTTGACAGTAGATTTCCCTTAGAAAGTGACATTAGTGCTGGGATCTACGTGGAATGACTAAGAGTGAACAAGATGAAGAGAGGGGAGAAGGCAATGGTTTGGGGTGTGCTCAAGACCATTCATCTTTGTCCGGGATGTTTTAAACTTCAGAGAAGGGACCCCTAGTTGCAAAGAGCCCAGGCAGAATGTGGTAGAAAGTGTGTGCAGGACTGTTAAACCAGGAGGAAGAAGACAGATCATCTCTTCTACCCGATTACCAGCTCCTGGAGATGGGAAAGCCCTGTGCAGGTATGGAAGGTTCCAGAAGGAGAGCCCTTACATGGCCCAGCAAAGCAGAAGAGGAATTGTTCTCTGCCAAGATCCCCATGGAGCGTGGGAACATGCAGGTTTCCTGAGCAACACAGAGAGTGTTTAGGATGAATATCTAGAGGTGCAGATGGGAAATCTGCACTGTAAGTAACCTCCCAGGTGACGTCTTCACATTCAATTTGAGCCTCTCTAACTCAGCCCCTGAGAGATGGGGAACACACATCAGGCTAAGTGAAAAGTCAGGTTCTGTTTCTCTGGAGACCCCTACTACAATGTTCACCCCATTTTAGGTACTGTTTAGGGCTCTTTTAATTTTCCATTTAGAAAACTTTTCATATCTCTAGATACGAATCTACACCATTTCCTTTATTTCCTTTGAGGAATCTAATGGTACAGGTGTGCCGTGGTGGGTGTAATAACTTTCACAGAGATGGACACTTCACCTGCTTAAAATTCCTAGCTGTAACAAGCAACAAAAATAAAATCTGTCTGCAATGACAATAAAAGCTTTTTGCAATAAAATCTGAGTGTATATCCTGTATTCCAGCATAGCCCACAGGAACGTACCGTGAGGTCAGGTCAACGTTTCAAGTCGCTTGTGTGAAAAAGAGTGAAAAGGATGGGAGAAGTTGATTTTCAAAGTACACTTGGTTGAACCCAATACGTAGGAAATAGAACATGTAATCCGTGTAAAGCATCATGAATGAGATACAGTCTTTCTTTCCTACTAAGTCTCTGAAACTCGGTGTGTTTTGGATTTAGGTTCAGAGCACATCTGTGTTTGGAGTGGACAGGTCTGCAGTGTGCATAGAGATGTGTGCCCATCGGCTAACTGAGTGCACCTTGCATGGATACTTAACATGGATACAACTGCATGACCTCTCCCGTCCGGATGTCGGCTAAGCAGCCTGTCAACTTAGGGCTCATGGTATGTCCTGTTAATTCAAACACTCCATGGACCTCGGGTGGAGTCCTTCCAGGGGATAATCTTGGAGAAAGAATATGGCTGGCTGTGATGAGTAAAAACGTTCCCAGACATAGGAACACAGAACCAACCTAGCACTCCCTCGGACACATGGGCGTCTTACGAGGGCCCACGGCTGTGATCAGGTGCGGGATTTACTGTTCCTGTAGGTGCTAATAAATTGGTCATTAAGATGTTATTAAAAATTTTACTAAGAAAGAACATCCCGGGGTCACAGACTCAGAGGAATCCTAAATGTCTACCACCACCCCCGTCCCCAGAGTTTCCTCAGGTCTCCGATGACCTTCAAGTAGTTTATAGTGAGTACGGCACAAGCCTTCGCGGTCACAGGATATCCCATCTCATTCTCATCCATGAAGGAGAAACCACCCTTCGGGGGTGCTTCTTTATGGGCAGAAATTAAAAGTTCCTTTACCATGAAGCCATCGGACTTCAAAAGAGCAGAACTAATTAGTTCTCTGAAGAGGGCACCAGGAACATCGGAGGGACCTTATAAAAAAAGCCACCCTATTTCACATCTGCAGATAGTGACATGATTTTACTAAAGAGGATGTCGAGGAGGATATTAAATTTCACCGGTGTTGGAAACACGCTTTTCCTAAGAGCAGACACGCTCTACCTGGATCCTTGAGGAAGCAAGGACTCCATTTATCAAAGGCGAGGCTGGCGGCAAAGCACCTGTGGGCAGACCGTCCGTCCGCAAGCACCAACGTGCTGATGGGGCAGTGCAGCTGTGTGTTCAACGTGGCTACTTCCTGCAACGTCTGTGTACCTGTGGGGACGCTGTTCCAGTTTACCTCGCCCATGAATAGTCGGCTCATGGCAGGAACTGCAAGGCAGAGACGTGCGACATAAAGAAGGCAGGTTATCCACATAGGTCAGCCATTCTTGGCAGTAAAGAGTGGTTCTTGGGGAACATGCGGATATGTTGAACTGGGCTTGCAGGCGGGAGTGGGGAGGTGAATAGCCCTGTTATATCAGTTTAAAGGGCAAAAAAAAAAAAAAAGTATGAGGGACAGTTCTACAGATTTGGGGACAGGAAGGGATTCGCTGGTGACGAAGGACTTCCACCATCGGGTTTCCTACGCAGATTTGCCTTGTAAAAGGTGAGCCGTCAAGGACACCAAAATCATTTGATGTATTCTTGACTTTTGTAATTGTTTTCGACTTTATAGAGGAATAATCGACAAATCTACTTGTATATGTTTAAAATGTGCAATGTGAGGACCTGATGTACATGTACACTGTGGAATGATTACTGAGATCAAGATAACTAACGCATTCATCACCACACATAGTTAACTTTGATTTTTTTGGAGGAGGGAGATGAGAACAGTTAACGTCTACTCTCAGCCACTTTCAAGGGTAACTTCTGAGGACCGAACGCACAGCATGGTCACTATAGTTCATAGTAAAGGATTATACAGTTAATCATTTGATTTTGTAAGAAAGTGGAATATCTCATAAAATGCCAATGAATATGTTCTGAATATGAAAATAATACTTTGATACCAGAAAAAATAGCCTCCCAAGGACAAGGATGTAAATGTCCAACAGTTAACAAAATATTTTTATAAGCAAATGGGACCTAATTAAGCTTATAAGCTCTTGCACAGCAAAGGAAACTGCAAACAAAATAAAAGGACAACCTATGGAATGGGAGAAAATATTTGCAAATAATGCGACTGACAAGGACTTAAATTCCCAAAGTATAGAAACAGCTCATACAACTAGACAGCAAAAAATAAACAACCCAAGAAAATAAAAAGAAGGACTAGAAGACCTAAACAGACATTTCTCCAGTGAAGACACAGATGGCCAACAGGCACATGAAAAGATGCTCAACATCGCTAATTATCAGAGAAATGCAAATCAAAACTACAATGATGAATCACCTCCCACCAGTCAGAATGGCCATCATCAAAAAATCCACAAACGATAAATCCTAGAGAAGGTGTGGAGAAAAGGGAGCCCTCCCACACTGCTGGTGGGAATGCAGTTTGGTGCAGCCACTGTGGAAAACAGTAAGGAGATTCCTTAAAAAACTAAAAATAGACTTACCCTATGATCCAGCAATCCCACTGCTGGGCATATATCCAGAGGGAACCTTAATTCAAAAAGACACCTGCACCCCAATGTTCACAGCAGCACTATTTACAACAGCCAAGACATGGAAACAGCCTAAATGTCCATCAACAAATGACTGGATAAAGAAGTGGTGTGTGTGTATGTATGTATATGTATATGTGTATATATACACACATATATATGGTGTGTACACACATGCACACACACACAATGGAATATTACTCAGTCACAAAAAAGAACGAAATACTGCCATTTGCATCAACATGGATGGACCTAGAAATTATCATCCTAAGTGAAATAAGTCAGACAGAGAAAGACAAATAGCATATGACATCACTTACATGTGGAATCTAAAATATGACACAAATTATCTTATTTACAAAACAGTAACAGACTCACAGACATAGAAAACAGACATATCGTTACCAGTGGGGATAGGAGGGGAGAGATAAATTAGGACTTTGGGATTAGCAGATACAAACTGCCATGTATAAAACAGAGAACCAACAGTGTCCAACTGTACAGCACAGGGAACTATGTTCCATATCTTGTAATGGCCGATAATGGAAAAGCATCTGAGAAAGAATATATATGTGTGTGTACAACTGAATCACTATTCTGTACAACTAACACATTGTAAACCAACTGTACTACAATGAAATGATAAAGACAAAAATATTTTTAGCGAAGAAAATGAAAATTACAAATGCACACGCTTCAAGCACCGAAGAGCGTTATATAGGTTCAGAATCCAGCGTTAACAAAACTGAAGAGCTTTTTAAGAGAAATAAGGAGGAAGTAAGACGGTAGACTTGTCCTGTTTCTCCCAGATAGCTCTAGCAGATTCCTGTGACTTACGAAATAAAAGATGGATTTCTACGTTCAAAAATCAAAACTGGAAAGTCACATCTCAGCTCACTTAAATAAGCCTTGAGCCCCCTAGAAAAACCCCAACATTGGCAAGTCACTCATTCACTGGTCACATCAAGGCCAAGCAAGTGGTGAATTCAGAATGCAATCAACGACAAATCGGTAAAAAAAAAAAAAAAAATTAACGAGGATTCAAGCTGATGTTTACACAGTCTATTTATTTACTTTTTTCTTTTTTAAAGCAATTGCTTGAAAAACTAATAAGGCGTTAAGAAGAGTTAAAGATAACAGAAAAAAAAAAACCCCATAAATCTCAACGCAGTCTCAAGTCATGACTGGTCCGTGAATATTAAATTATCTTTTACTTTCATGAACTGTTTTCTAAGTGACTCTCCTGAGAAATGCTTTCATTTTCTGCCCCTCGTTACTCTCTGCTCTTGGAAGTAACCAGATAACAAGGAAATTCTTTCTATTTCACAGGTCTTACTAATTCGTAACGTCTTCTCTTTGTAACATCCAGATAACTTAAATTGTGCTGTTTTAAGTCTCCTCACTGTATCTTAAATTTTTTTATAGAGCACAGCTTGTATGTGAGTCAATGACTTATGTAGACTCCAAACACAGTTGCCTTTTTT
This sequence comes from Camelus ferus, assembly GCF_009834535.1. Lineage (NCBI taxonomy): Eukaryota > Metazoa > Chordata > Mammalia > Artiodactyla > Camelidae > Camelus > Camelus ferus. The sequence goes on from NC_045732.1 coordinate 8,360,812, forward strand.
GAGACGTTGGCATAATCTGAACTGCAGGAGAAATACATGAGATTTTTTTTCTTCTCCCTTTTACACCTTCAGGCTGGCATTTTTAATTACCCATCTAAGTGTGAATGATGCATTTTAAGTCATTTGTCTGGCAGGCTTTAGAAAAAGGAATGACTTAAAATAGATCCCGGCCCCGGTTTTGGACTCCCAGAGTTACACACACCATTTTCTCTTTTGCAGAGGCTGTGTGTGGAATGTTTCCAGCTGAGCCGTGTCAGCGTGTGTCCTGGGATACACTGTGCCTGGGCTGTGATCATCGGAAGGTGTTAAATTTTGGGAGGGGGGAGGAAATCACATAATTTCTGTGAGCTTCGTGTCTTATCTACAGCAGAGCGATCATGGAAAAGCAGGTTGTTTTCTAAGAAGAGCACATGATTCTACTACGCAGACGTGTTCTCAGTCCTCGGCTCTCAGCTCTTAGTGGTAAAAGTGTGCGAATGTTCAGGATGGGTCTGGAGGGCATCATGTGAATCTGCTTAAAGTCTGGGCCGTTTTTACCTTTCGTGCGTGCATGTTCCCTTTGCCCTCTGCTGGGCTGCACCCTGCAAGCCTTGTGGCTGCCCGGCCTGAAGACAAAGGAAGTGTCGGGGTCAGCGACAGGTGGGACCTCACGCACCTTGAAGGAAGGTCCTGGAGGGACCGTGTGCAGCAGACAGTGGGCAGAAGGCGGCACCAACCTTAGGTCTTTCAGAGGGGAGGCGGCTACCATTTATAGGAGGAGTGGGCGTCCAAGCTGGCTCACTGGTTACCAGGGAAACCAGCATCCGGGGCCGAGGGCAAGCACGTAGGTGGTTGCTGCTGAAGCCCATCATTAAGGGGACGGGATACGCGTGTGAATGAAGCAGAGGTGGGTCTGGCTGAGCAGGGGATGGACAGAGAGCAGGAGGACGGACAGCCTGAGTGGCCTGACCATTCCCCTTCCCTTCTCAAATGGAAAAATGGGTCAAACTACACGGTTTGAGTTTCCAAGCCTGTACGCAATCAAACTAGATTATTAAGCAACAATGAAGAACAACTACAGGGAGGGGAGGGTATAGCATGCATGAGGTCCTGGGTTCAATCCTCAGCACCTCCTCCAAAAATAAGTGACCATAATCACCTCTCCCACACCACCAAGATAAAATAAATAAAACGTAAGAAATAAACAAAGCATAAATAAAGAACAAATGCATATATTTAAAATCTTTTTTAGGGGGAAAGTCCTCATTTTAATCTGAGACGACAAATGTCAAGTCCAATTAGCCTTAATTGGCAACTTAACCTCTTTTTATCAGTTTTTTTTTGCAAACACAAATAACAGACAAGCTCAATAACTGAACTCTTCTTAATTAGTGGTTAGGGTTCTAGAATGTCCTTCACTTTTTTTTTTTAAAAAAGATCATTTTCAAACCGAAGCACTAATTTGACAATGTAAAAGCACGGTACAAACATCCAAATGTCAGGTCTGGATTTTGCTAGAGAGAGCCTAAGATTAAGGAACATTATTTTTTTCCCCTTTCCAGATAACTTAATACTTGAAAATATGAATAACTGTATTAGGTCCCACTGACTAGAGGAGAAAAGAGCATTGCATGGATGAAATAGCTCATTCATGTATCTATTGAGACAGAACTAACGTATCGCATTCCATTAGTTTCAGGTGTCCAGCATAATGGCTTGATAATGTATATATTCCAAAATGATCAGCAAAATTTATTTACTTAACATCCATCACCGCACATTTTTTTCCCCTACTGATGAGAACTTTGAAGATTTACTTTCTTAGCAGCTTTCAAATATAAAACAGTGTCATTAATAGTCACCATGCTGACATTACATCCTCATGACTTATTTATTTTATAACTGGAAGCTTTTAGCCTGTGACCCCCCTTCACCCATTTTGCCCACCCCCAACCCCCCACGTCTGGGAACCACCAGTCTGTTCTCTGTATCTATGATATGAATTTTTTTGTTTGTTTTTTGGCTTGTCTTATAGAGTACACATATAACTGCGATCATACAGTGTTTTTTTCTGCCTTACTCATTTTGCTTAGCTTAATGCCTAAATGTCCACCCATGTTGTTGCAAATGGTAGGATGTCCTTCTGTTTCATGGAAGAAGAGTAACTCCATTGTGTGTGTGTGTGTGTGTGTGTGTGTGTGTGTGTGTGTATTTTGTCTTCTTTATTCATTCATCCACTGACAGACACTTAGATTGCTTCCATGTCTTGGCAGTTGTAAACAAAGCTGCAATGAACATGGGGGTGTAAACAGGATTTCGACACTGATTTCATTTTTTTGCAGATAACTACCTGGAGGAAGGATTGCTGGATCATATGGTAATTCTATTTTTAATCTTTTGAGGAACCTCCACACTGTTTTCCATAGTGAAATAGCTCATTTTAATTGATGTGTTATCTTATAACCAACAGTCAAGTCAGAGATTGACATGCATAAATTCACTGAATCCTCATACCGTTCTGTGATAAGACACCGTGATCCCCATTTCATAGGCAAGAAATTCAAGGGCGAGACAGGTGGGTGACTAGCTCTCTTAAATGTCACGATCCAGAGCCTCTTCCCTTGAGATCCCTGGGTTTAACCTCTGCAGCGCACTTTCAAAAACAAATGGAAAACAAAGAGTCTTATGCCGAGTGAAAAAGCTCTACCTCCAATGTTAACAGCCTTGCATGGCTCCCTTAAACGACATTCTTGAAATGACAGACTTACCAAGATGAAGAAGAGGTGAGTGGTTGTCAGAGGTGGTGGATAGTGGGGGAATGAAAACATAAAAGGGTAGCGACCAGGGAGATCTTTGTAGTGAGGGGGTAGTTCTGTTATCTTTTTAAACGTTGAAGTAGAGTTGATTTATAATACTGCATTATTTTCAGGTGCACAGCATAGTGATTCAGATATATATATTCTTTTGCATTATAGGTTATTATAAGATATCGAACATAGTTCCCTGTGCAATACAGTAGGACCTTGTTGTTTATCTATTTTATATATAGTTGTTTGTATCTGCTAATCCCAAACTTCTAGTTTATCCCTCCTCACCCCCCTTCCCCTTTGGTAACCATAAGTCATACCATATAATATTTCTCTTTCTCTGTCTGACTGACTTCACTTAGTATGATCATCTCTAGGTCCATCCATGTTGCTTCAAATGGCAAATTTTCCTCCTTTTTTCTGGCTGAGTAGTATTCCATTGTATAAATATACTACATCTTTTTTATTCACTCATCTGTTGATGGGCAAGGAGTTTTACATGTTGATGGTGCTGGAAGTTATACAAAGTTATGCATGTGATAAAAGTACAGAGCATTACACATGTACACAGATGCGGACACACACCCCTACATGCATATAAAACTGAGAAAAACAAAATGAGCTTTGTGGATCGTGTCAATGTCCATTTGCTGGTTGGGATGCTGTACTATGGTGGGTAAGACATCAACTTTGGAAGAAAAAAACCAAAAGCGACTTTCAACCTCAATGGGCTTTGTTTTTCTTTTTTTGCAACTTCCTGTGAATCCGTAATTTTTCAAAATGAAAAAAAAATTTTTTTAAGATTCTACAAATTTTGGCTCATATCAACCCTGCAAGGTCCCTGATGGGTTTTAAGCCAAAGGGACTAAGACGAGGGAGGAAATGTGACAGTAAATCTTACCACTTTTGGATGAAAATAACTCAGTCTTTCATTTACGTAGTAATACATTGGTGTTGGAAATTAAACATAGTAATGAAAGATTCCTATCCTCATAAAGTCAGAGTCAAGGTGTGAGTGCAAGGCATACGGAATATTTACATTTACTAGCCATGGAAGATGTCAATTTTGTGCAACAGATATAGTTTATCGTTAAGTAATTCAGAACAAAACAGTCACATCACTCTATATTGGCAGTGCGTACAGAAGTCCCTGGGTATCTGTTGAAGATGGGTTCGAGGCACTGCTGCGGATATCAAAATTTGTAGATGCTCAAAAGTCCCATAGTCGGCCCTTTGCATCCACATCCACGGAGTCAACCAACAGCTGGGTGTGCAACACTGTAGCACGTATATACACGTATTTTTGGCTTTTTTTTTAAAACCTCACATCTTCTCTAGGACTGGAGCGTCCTGTTTCACTCTTGTAAGGGCCACTGTGATGACCTTAGACCTCCCTGGATCACCCAGGATCACGTCCCATCTCTGGATCCTCAGTGTAATTACACCTGCCAAGTCCCTTTGTCCATGTAAGATGATGTTTTCATAAGTTTGAGGCATTAGGGCCTGGGCATATTTGGGGGGAGGGGCATAACTCAGCTCACTGGAGTACAGTCAGATAAGATAGTAGCAGAAACAGTGAACTTGATGTCACCTTGAGTAACAAAAATTATGGATAAGCACGCCAGGGAAGGATGCTGGCCATCGCCGTGTAGTTAGAGCTATAATGACGGGGGTGGGTAGAGATCTCGATTTTCTCCTGCTCTACAGCTTTCAAAATACACCTGTATCATTCAGCACCAATATAATTTAACCTCCAGAGAAAAAGGGGGACTATCAAGCGTCTAATACAGAAAACGGAGCAATGAAATGTGGTCCCTTCTTACAGAGCATCCTTGACTTGACTTGGAAATGGCTTTCCCGGGGCAACTGTATGAAAGTTTATCGGTGCACAGCTTGCCAGCTCGAGGCAGAGCCCCAGGTGTGGAAGCTGACGCTTCCGTGTTAACAGCCTTTCAGGTAAACTTCTGGGCGTATGATGCTGTGTTTTCACGGAGCATGGAGTGACTCAGAAGACATCAGCGATTTTCTTTTTTTTCTTTTTTTTTGCAATGACTAAATAAAATGTGGCTTTTATTCCAATTCAACATATTGTATAGCTCCCCCATCCTGGCAGTTTCCATGCTCAAAAATCGCCTATCCCAGCCTGAGAGGCGGACATCCAAACACATCACCATAATTCAGTGTGAAGATTGAGGCAGATATAATAAATGACAGACATAAAGCCAGGCAGAATAAATATTCAGCGTTGGCAGACCTCACGAGCCACCGTCTCACGCTGAAGAATTATAACCCATTCACCGTCACTGAGTGGAGATTGATTTAGTTGACTATTGACTCCCACCAACACACAGACACACTTTTTTTTTTTTCTGTGACTTTGGCTTTGTGTTGTGTTTTATTTTACCTATTTTTGTTTTCCCGAGTAGTCGTGGTGACTACTCCTGAGTGTTTGTGATCTGGAGCTGACGTACGCACAGGCTAACAGTGCTTCTCAAATGTCGCGTGCCCACAGATGGCTGTTGAAATGCAAATTCTGATTCGACAGTTCTGGGGTGGCGTCTCTTTTTACCGTGCTCCTGAGTGACATCTAACTGGCTGCTATGGAGGAGAAGTAGGTGGCTAGTCAAACTGGAAAGAGACACGTTAAAACTGTGATGCAAGATTTCTCCATAAGATTTCGTGGAGAGGCGTTCTAGGAAGGAAATGAATATTCAAACATTTGGACCTCTAGACAGTGGATAACTTAGGATTTTGAGAGTCCTCACACGATTGTAATGTGGATGATATGCAACCATTCCACTATGAGACAAAAGGAAAAATCAAATTGTCTATCTTGTGCACTATCCGTGCATCCATCTAATCATCTATCCATCTCTCTAGTCATCCATCCTTCCATCTACCCAACGATCCAATTATTTATCCATCTATTCATTCATCTAATCATCTATAAATCTATCCAATCATCTATCCTTCCATCCACCCATCCATCCAGTTATTTATCCATCCATCCAACAATCCATCCATCTATCTATCCGTCCAACCAACCATCCATCCACGCATCCATCCAGTTATTTATCCATCCATCTTATCTATCTATCTATCTATCTATCTATCTATCTATCTATCTATCATCCATCTATCCATCCTTCCATCTATCCATCCATCCTATCTATCTATCCATCCATCCATCCAGCCATCCACACATCAATATACACACAAGAGGAAGCAATAGCCCGTAAATTATATTCTAAAGAAAAAAAATTAATTTTGTCAAAAAAGTTTGAGAGAGAAAAAGGGAAGTAAGATTCAATGACAACAAAGGTTTTGTTAGAGGAAAAACTTTGGTACTTACCACCCCCGCCCCCCGCAAAGAAAGTACTCTTATTACAAGCTGAACAGCCCTTCAAACCCAAAACACACAGGTGCCTCCCCCCTCACCATTCCTAAAAGAAAGTTAGAGAAAGTGGGTGGCTACCCAGGACTGATGGTGATCACCTGTCAGATGGTTAGCCTTGGAGTCTCAACAGGGAAGGGAACTTAGAAATCAAAGTCCACGTGGTTGGTGACCATGCTTCTCCCACGTGACGTCTCTGAGTCCCTTGTTCCTGGTCCGCACGGAGGTCCCCAGGACTCTCCCCAGGAAATCTCAGTTCTATTTCCCTCCCTACTTGCTAGTAACCACCATGACAAAAAGAAAAAGAAAAAGAGTTCACGGTTCCACAATTTCCATAATCTCATCTTTTACCTCCGAACATCTTCCCTCTGAATTCCTTTCTGTGTTCTCTGAGCCTTTTCCACGTTTCATGTGTGTTATCATTTCAGTCTCAGTTAGAAATCTAAACACTCAAGCTGGAAGTTTGTGCCTGTTACAGACATAAGTTTAAAATAATCCAGATGACACAAATGGCCAAAATTCGTTAGCCAGCACTTCCTGGAAAAAAAATTAAACTGATCTTATATAAAACCTGACTTAGCCTTGTGCTTTGTACAGAAGTGTTTTAAATATAGAAAGCTCTTACAAAATCTAGGCGCCATCCATCTAGATGCATCTTTTATTTTACGCAAAACACACAGTTGGTTTCCTAAATGCTTTCCAGCAGTTATTATAAACATGAATCACGGGGGCCCTCATCCCCAGCGGGTCTCTCGGATGGAACCACAGGGGCCAAATTCCAGGTGAGCAATCATCTCTGTTGCAAACCGATGTTCCCACCTGAAAATGCTGCGGCATATTTTTCAGACATTTATTTAAAACTCAACATTATCACTTTCACGTGCGCCCCAGGATTGTCTGAGTCTTCTTGCCATGTATATTTAAATGTTAGCTCCAACAGTGATCTTTAGTTACCAGTCTTATTTCTAAAGATTTTTTTTTAATTAATTGAGGAAAAGATTTGACTAGGATCTACCTTTGACACTCAAAATACCCTACAAAATATCAAAGAAGAAAAAAAAATCATACATACATTAGAAAATGAAAAAGTACCCAAAAGAGGTTTGACATTTTCCTTGCCCAAAAATACTGAAATACCTCTTATGTGTTTTCTAATAATAAGTAATGAATCGTTTCCTTCCCATTCTTAGAACAGCCAATGTCCTCTGGGTACGTAAGAGTTTTAAAGATTAACGCATGACTTGCAAACATAAGAGGATGTTTAAACAGAGCTTAATTTTTTTTTAACATTTTTTATTGATTTATAATCATTTTACGATGTTGTGTCAAATTCCAGTGTTGAGCACAATTTTTCAGTTATACACGAACATGCGTATATTCGCTGTCACTTTTTTTTTTCGCTGTGAGCTACCACAAGATCTTGTATATATTTCCCTGTGCTATACAGTATAATCTTGTTTATCTATTCTACAATTTTGAAATCCCAGTCTGTCCCTTGCCACCTCCCGCCCCCTTGGCAACCACAAGTTTGTATTCTATGTCTATGAGTCTGTTTCTGTTTTGTATTTATGTTTTGTTTGTTTTTTTTTTTTTACATACTGAAAAGGTTAATGCGTGTCTTACCAGTATTATTTAAATTGTCCTTTATTCATCCATGTCTACATGCTAAATAAATAAGTATGTTCTCAACTCGTGAACGTTTTTTTCTTTTTTTGTCCTTCACACAGATAAATTTTAGTATATGTTGACCTGAGAAACATGAACACATAAGACAAAGCTGAGCCGTATTATTGGCGTAATATCGGATGTTCAAAACCCAAATGGTTTGTTTAGTTGATTCCCATGACTTCTCTTTTTTGATGCAGACAATAACGTTCACGTGCAGAAGAACTGTTTCTCCCAAACTGTCCATGTCCTCTGCCTTCCTGGGAAATGTTTGCATTGATTCTACCTATGAACATTTTTATCCGATGGGATATTATAAATTTAGAAACATGCCCCTGTTGTATGTTTAGTGAACAATGTAATATATTTTTAACGCATATATAATACATTGTAAATATGTTTTCAGATTCTTACGGGGCATTGCATTTGGGAGAGTCTTGATTTCGCTATTAAAAAGAAAGCCTTGTTAACATCTGCCCTACGGCTATGAGTTCATGGTCCTTCCTCCTACAAGTGTTTTCCGAGACCGATGACTGTGTCTTAAAATCTCCTTAGAATAGAAAAATAGATCAAGAGAAAACAGAATTTTCTGGGTGTTTTTTTTGTTTGTGTGTTTGCGTTACCCAGATGAATAGATTTATTTTCACTTAGCTCACATTGATCTGTTTTTGGTTAAAGTAAACATTATTTCAGAGTTATCAGGGGACAGTCTCTTTTATTAAAAAGTATTCATTCCACCTGTATGCACTGTTTCTTTTAACTAGAGGCTTTTAATCCAATTTTATGCTGTTCTTGTTGGGGTTGCTAGCCTATTATTACCCAGCAGTTTTGTGATCCATTTTTGCCTTAATCATCTTACAAAAGTTCTTTCATCTGTAACACTGAGATAATGAAAGAATATGCAATGTTACAGATCTTCCTGATATACTTTTGAATAGGAATTTTTACCTTTTGAAAAAGGAAACCAAAACAGGAATAATATTTTTTTTTCCCCAGAACAACACATTTACCTATTTTCAAGTGTTAGCAGAAAGTCATTTTGCATCTCAAATACCACAAACACGTACTTAAATTTCTCTTGAGAACCTCTCCCTATTGTCGTTTCAATTTCATTAGATAGCCAGATAGCACTGATTTTTATGAATCTGTATATCGAAGCGTTCTACCGTACAACAGGAGAGAATTTTTCAAGTATGTGTAACCCTGAAATGCTGGAAATGGTGGAGAAAAAAAGGCATTATGTTTTAAAGTGAAATCCCTTGCTTTGAACTCAGTAACACAACATTTCAGTGACACCTATGACTAAGCCACTCATATTTTACCACACTGACATCCCCTCCTGTTTCAAAACTAAGGATTTCAAACCAATCCCGATTTAGAGGGTTGTTGGAGGGTGCGCTCTGGATTTAGCTGTGAGAGCTTGAAACTGTGGGCCGTTCACAGGCTTCTAAAACTGTAGACGTCTTTCCGTCTGCACTCTGTCATACCTACATCCAATCTCATAGGTGGATCCTTTGGCTCAAACCTTTGAAATACACGGAGCATCAGATCCCCACTTTGGACCACACTCAACAGCCGCCTTCTGAAGGCTGAGCTGCCATTTTCTCCCCCAGGAATTTCTGCATCCTTGTCTCCACCACTTGGGCGCAACTCTAAGACATTTGTCAACACAGTCAAGTGGATGATAACTGCCTTGCTCAGTAGAGCGGCTCCCCAATGTAGTCAGTGTAACAGATGTAAACATCTGTTGTCCCCTCCCACCCGCCATGTCACACAGAGTCCTCCTCCTCTTGGCCTCCTCTTGCCCTCCCTTCCTTCCACCCAGAGGCACCTGGGAGCCACCTCCTCACTCCTGCCTTGGGGTCTCCACACTGGTTGCTCCCCAGAGCTGGGTAGCTCCATCGCTCACCTCTTCCAGATCTTTCTTCACGTACTGTGAGGTCCACGATGCCTTCCCTTCCTCCTTTAGACCTTAAGTGAAAACCACAGCCCACACCTGCCACGTGCACCACCCAGCCCCGCCTGGTCTACACCGCCAGCTTCTGTAATAGCACGCGCTCTTCTGTTCCAGTCTTCTGAAGCCATGTTTTTCTTGTCCACTATATTCTTTATTGTCCCTTTTACTAAAATAGAAGACCCCCAAGGGTCAGAATTTTTGTTTTGTTCATCACCAAAGTATCCTCAGCGCCCTGCCTGGGACATTTCTTGACCAGAAAACAGACTTTGAATAAGTAAATAATGGAAACATGGACACGTGAACACAAGCTCGACAATTTCCCTTCAGCTTGACTCAGTGCCGTATAGTACTCGTAACAGTTACCTGCGAAGGTTTTTTTTGTTGTTGTTTGTTTGTTTTGGCATGTCACCTGGAGACTAACATAGTTATTGCCGTGGATTACATCCCTTGGCTCCATTTTCTTTTTTTCCTCCCCCTTGTTCAGTTTTATCAGGCAGAACTGTTACAGTGTGACTGCTCATGTACATGATGTTGCAGGTAAATACACGTGCACAACATACTGCACATTTTTTTAGTTTACATATATGTACTGTTCATTGTTTCTAAGAACAGATTAGAGCCTTAGCTTTATAAACTTACATATTTGTCAACGGAATAAAGCCAACCACAAAATAAGAATCAACAGAATGCAGTCATCCAATCCTAAGGGACAGTCAAATGCGTCTGCATCAGTTTCTATTCTTATGGAAGAGTTTGGGGCAATTACTCCAGAAGACGGTTTCTTGGGGGGGGGGGGTGTCAAGTGACTGAGTCAGATGAATGCATTTTATGAAAGCAACATATTGCTGCAAAGATGGAAGCCTACCAGGAGTTAGGGAAAGGCATCAAACCAAACACTGAAATAACACCCCAAACTGAGTGTTCATTTGAAAGTATCTTTAAAAAAAATCTGCCCAAAATAATTTTTATAAGTTAAATGTAGATAAAAAAAAAAAAAACAACAGTTTTGTGTTTCAGGAAAGATGCAATAAAAACCATCAGGGTTACTCACACCTTGATTATTTACTGAGCACCTACTTCATAGCTGTGTCCTAGGCATAGTGAATTTAAACAGGTATGCATCCCTGTGCATTTTTCTTAAACATCCTTGACGTGGAACACCACCACACCAGGAGCTCAGAAACACTTCTCTGTCTTTGCTGCTCAAGTATTTGCAGCCTTTAATCTGATACTGTTTGCAGAGCACAGAGGCACCCAACAAAGCAGAAGGAAAAATGACACACAATGTAGCACTTGATAAAAATCTGTCAGTGCAGCAAGTGCACGAAGATTTGGAGGAAGGGAACAACTTCTTTGAGATTGTTTCTTCATTATTATTGTTTTGTTCTCTCCCTCTCTCTCTGTTGAGATAGTTTTATGTTTCCAGTTTCAGTTAGTACTGGAATCCACTATACCTCAGGCATATCTTGTATATTCAGGGGTCAGAATTTAAACCATCTGGACATAAGATGGTGTGGAGGAGTGTGATGATACAAACACAGTATAATTGGAATATAAGGCAACTCTGGGAACATCTTCTTTTATCATTTTTATAATTTTTTATAACTCAAAAAATGAGTTTGTTATTTATTTTACGTAAATGCTCAGATCATTAACTCTCTTGCAATACATGTGTGAACAATATGATCTGTAAAGAAGTTAACAGCACAAACTACCTCTCTTACAACAAATTCATGTATCCCCTTTATGCTATGGACCCTAGGATGCTAATTTCCACTGGTGTCACTAACTTAAAATAATAATCAAGATTACAAAAAAGAGGTCAATACAGACTGGATGGATGGTTGTGAAATCAACTGTAGAAAACTCTGAATGTTAACAGGAATAAACCAGAAATATATAACAGCGGCACAAAAATGAGTAAAGGAAGCAGAGACAAAGTTTTAAAGTGGAGATTATTTAAAGAAAAAAGATAATTATTTGAATTGGAGCAATGTTACACTAGATAAAGGTGATATTAGAAACTTAAAATACTATGCTTTTAGTTGATTTTCGAGGTTTGGTATAATTAGGACAATTACTTATAATTTAGTATTTATCATCTATTTTATGCTTTAATATATCTGTACATTATTCTTTACTAATAATCATACTGGATTAAAAATACTGTATGATATTACAGAAAATGTGTTGTAATAAAAGGCATTCATTCACCTTTGTTCTTAATTTCTTTTAAAAAAAATGCAGATTTACAGCCAGTCATTGAATTAATTCTAAGTTGAATAAACCAAAGATAAGATGCATTTTGGAGGCAATAAAAGAAATTCAACTGGGTATTAGATATGAAAGAATTGTTCATAATTATTTACTTTTGGAAATAAGACTAGAAATTACACATTGTTTAGGAAGGATAGTGAAATATTTCGCTATAGAAAACCATTTCATCTTTCATTTGACATCTTCTACCAAAGAGGCACAAGTAAAGCAAATTCAGCAAAATATTAAAAAATTTTAAACCCAGGGAAAGAGCATTTAGTGCTATCACACACTATGCTCTCCATTTCTGTGCATTTGAATGTTTTGAAATTTTTTTAAGTCAAGAAAAGAAATAGTGCAATTAGACAAGAATTCATCATTTAATGTGCATTTAATAAAATGTGCAATCTTTTGTTTACTCATATTTAACTTTAACTAAAACACATCTTGTCTAAAATGTGTAGTCATGGTTCAAGACCCTTGACCAAATCAAAAGAATTGGTTGTCCTGCTCAAAGGGCTTTGTTGACTTATCTTCACGGGAGAGAAAAGAATCAGACAAGGGCATTAATGCTTGCCCCGGCACAGCTAAGCCTCCGATGCGAACTTCTGGAGTTGCATTTTCAGGGGCTGGTGCCAGTGGGGAAGTGAAAGCACAGACTAACACAACACTGATTCTAGTGAATTTGTCCTTTTACTCTCTAATGCGCACATTAGGGGTGACAAGGAGAAAGTCTTCACTCACTGAGAAGCCAAACCATGAATCCATTCCAGAGGGAAGCATTTTGGTTTAGCGTAGATTCATTACTTTGTCCATTACATGTTCCAAAAAAAATCAGATAGCCCAAAATATGTTCATGTTTGAAAAATACACTGGTTGGATAACATATGCTCTTGAGTTTCTAACACAATAAACAGTCCACAACAGAGCCAGAATGTGGCTTACCAGGTAGATAAGGAAACAGGCATTTTCTATCTGATTTTGTGTCATATAGACATTAAATGTGGTTGAAATTCAACAAAGCCAACGACTAGAAAGCATTCTTACTTTTTAAATTATGCCATCAGATTATTTTCAGCTTTGTGATTAATGTCTTTACAGGAAAAAAAAAATCAGAAGTGTTCAAAGCATATAATCATACACTTAATAGAAGAAATAATTATCACATACAGAATCATTGATTTTTCCTCATTGGGTGTCTACAAATAGTTTCTATTTATTCAAAGTATAATGACAAATTTACAAGGCTCAATTCCACCATGATATAGAGGTGCTGACTATAAATAAGAAAATAAAATAATTTTCTTAGTTTTGAGAAACTGGGATCTTACCATGAAATGTTATTCAGTGAAGTTTTTGTGAAGCCAAGAATTCCCTTAGGTGAAATGCTGTTTTTAGTGTTGAAAAACCACAGGTGTCTGACATAAAACAGGCGTGATTTTGACAAACCCAGTTCATTTTGAAATACTGTCAGGTCGTATAACTTTTGGAAATGTTAAAAAAAAAAAAAAAAGCAGAATCACTTTTGAAGTAGATACAGAGAGCATAGGCATCTATTTCTATGACCTTTTAAATACACCAAAGATAGTAACATTTGTATACTGGCTATTCTGTATTGTGGCAACACAGAAGTAGGTACAAATTTAAAGTAGCTGATGTATGCATATAAAAATAACACAAGACCTTTGACGTCCATTGGTATTGATACTGCTATGTTATGTTTAAAATAAAACATGGTGCTTTTGCATTTCTCTACAAAAATGATATTCTTATCCAAATTCATTTAGAAGCTGAGGAGGTGGGAACCATAAATAGATTTCCGTGTTCAAGAACTATCCATTCAGAGTGGAAAAAAGTATTATCATATCCACAGATGTAGGAAAAGCAGTTGACAAAAATGCAACACAAAGTCATGATAAAAGCTCTTAGTAAACTAGGAATAAAAGGGAACGTTCTCAATTTGATAAAGACTGCCTATGAAAAACACAGCTAAGTTTTCTCTCTAAGAACACGTCCAAAGCCAGAACGTCCACTCTCACCACTTCTTTCCAACACTGTACTAGAATTCCTTGCTAATGCAATAAGGCAAGAAAAGGAAATAAGAGTTACACAGATTGTGAAGGAAGACATCAAACTGTCTCTGTATGATATTATGTCTCTGATGACATTATGATCACCTATTTAGAAAATCTAAAATAATTGATTAAAAAACCTCCTGCAACTAATAGGTGATTATGGCAAAGTTGTAGGATACAAGATTAATGTACAAAAGTCAATTACTTGTCTACATATCAACAACGAACAAGTGGAATTTGAAATAAATAAAATTCCATTATATTAGCACCCCTCAAAACAAAATACCTTGATATAAATCTATCAAAATATGCACAAGGTCTACATGATGAAAACTACAAAACTCTGACGTGTGAAATCAAAGAAAAACTAAATAAATGAGATAGAGTCCATGGTAACAGCTAGGAAGAATGAATACTGTCAAGGTAGCAGTTCTTCTCAATTTTGCTTACAGATTCAGTGCAATGCCAATCACAGTTCTAGCAAGTTATTTTTTATACAAATAGACAAACTGATTCTAAAGTTTATAGGGAGACGCAAAAGACCCAGAATAGCAAACACAATGTTGAAGGAGAATAAAATTGAAGGACTTAATGCTATCTGACTTCAAGATATATTGTAAAGCTACAGTAATCAAGACAGTGTGGTATTGGCAAAAGAACAGACAAACAGATCAATGGAACAGAATAGAGAGCCCAGTAACAGACACTATAAACACAGTCAACTGATCTTTGGCAAAAAAAAAAAAAAAAAAAAAAAAAAAAGGCAATACAATGGAACAAAGACAGTCTCTTCAACAAGCTGTGCTGGGACCACTGGACATCCACTTGCAAAAAAAATATAATAAATTTAGATACACACCTGATACCCTTCACAAAAATTACCTCAAAGTGCATAACAGACATAAATGCCAAATGCAAAACTATAAAAGTCCTAGGCGATAACAAGGGAGAAAAAACCCAGATGACCTCGGGTAAAGTGATGTCTTTTTAGATACAAGATCAAAGACAAAATTCATGAAAGAAATAAGTGACAAGCTGGACATCATAGAATTAAATAAAAACTTCTACTCTGTGAAAGACAATGTGAAGATGATGAGAAGATAGATCAAAGACTCAGAGAAAATATTTGCAGAAGACACACCGTCTAAAGGACTGTTATCAGAAATATACCAAGGAGTCTTAAAACTCAACAATAAGAAAGCAAACGACCTGATTAAAAAAGGAGCCACAGACCTTCACAGGCATCTCACCAGGGAATATTTAAAGATGGCAATAAAAATATGCACGGATGCTCCAGACCATATGTCATCAGGGAAATGCAAATTAAAATAAAAATAAGAGAACTTGACACATCTGTTGAGAATGGCCAAAATCCAGAAAACTGACAGAATCAAATGTTGGCAAAGATTTGGAGTAACAGAAGGTCTCATAAATTGCTGGTTGGAATAAAACATGGTACGGCCACTTTGGGACACAGTTTGGTGGTTTTCCTATAAATCTAAACATACTCTTACCATAAGATGCAACGATCACAGTCCTTGGTGTGTAACCACAGGAGTTGATCACTTATGTACACACAGAAACTTATGCACATGGGTATTTACAGCAGCTTTATTCATAATTGCCAAAACTTGGGGAAAGCCAGGAAGCCCCTTAGTAAGTTATTGGATAAATGAACTGTGCTAGATTCAGCCAATGGAATACTATTTAGTACTCAAAAGAAATGAGCCATAAAAAGACATGGAGGAATCTTAAATGCATATAACTCAGTCAGAGAAGCCTGTCCGAAAAGGCTCCACAATGCAGGATTCCCACTATACGACATGCTGGAGAATGCACAATGATGGACACAGTAAAAAGATCAGTGGTTTCCAGAGGTTCGGAGGGAGGGATAAATTTGCAGGGCACAGAGTTTTTTGTTTTTGTTTTTTTTAGGACAGTGAACATATTCTGAATGACACTGCAATGATGGATACATATTATGCATGGTCTAAACCCATGGAAGTTACACCACCAGGAGTGATTCCTAAGATAAGCTGTGGATTTTGGGTGACGATGATGCATCAGTGTAGGTTCATTCTTGGCAAGAATGCACCACTCTGGTCTGTGATGTTGTTATCAGGGGAGGCTTGAGGTATATGGGAAACCTCTTGTCTCTCTCTCAAATTTTTTTGTAAATCTAAAACTGCTCTAAAAAATAAAGTCTTAAAAAAAAAGAGAAAACTATTCTAGATCAGTAGCAAATGCTGTTTTACTATAAGCATTGCTATAATTTTTGTTTTTATATTTTACATAAAGGTTTGTCAACCAAAAAGCCACTGTCTAAGCCTCTGTCATTATCAATGTACTCTTAGAATCAGAAGGACAATTTTTAAAGCAAATGTAGTATTTAATCTACTCTACCGATTTATAAGAGCCTGCTTTCTCCTATAAGCCCTCCCAGGACCTGAATACACAGTGGTGTGGGAAATAAACATGACTGTCCCTTTGAGAAACCAGCGTATTTGATTAATCACGTAAATGATGTGCCATCTAATGCCAGATTCTAGAAAGTTCTATAATGGACGGAAAGACAGAGTATGAACGTTTCCTTGGTTTTGGTTGATGGTCACAACGTCCTGTAACAGTTCTGGAGGGTGTTCCACACACATGCGCATACACACACATGGTTGGAAGCTGTCTGGACAAGAGGAGAAGGCAAAATCTTGGGGAAATGAGTGAAAAAAGTGATTGGAAGTGATCCTGCACCCTCTCCTGCTTCCTTAGTCTGCCACATGGATGCCACATGCAGTAGTTTGAAGCTTGTTCTTGACTGTAACAGAAAAGCATTGAGGGGGTTTAAACAGAAGAGATCCTCTGATGTTCTGCAGAGAAGAGATCATAGGAGTCAAAATGCAAGACGTATGGATGAGTAAGAAGGCTCTGAGGACGTCCAGGCAGGTTCTGGTGGTCGTGATAGACATGGAATTCAAGGAAGGTTTGCTTTCCACATAGACAGGACACAGTGAGTTAAAGTAGTTATTGTGACGTGAGACACCATGAGTCTAAGTATGGACACCTCCGTTTCAGCGACACCTCCCAAAGCTAAGATCTGTCACACGTAAATAAAAGCGGTGAGTGGCCTTCAATGTTTCTCGGTTACCATGAATGCAATGGTCTGAACCCAGTGGTGGTTTGCATATCCAAATACAACACATCACATTCTCTCTCCAAGGTCAGAAAAGAACACACAGATTCCTTATTTAATACACACATTTCTTATTCTCCCCCAAGGACAATGTTGTGTCCTGACTTCTGTGTACTTATCAGCTCAAATTCCACATCCTTCCTGCTGACCATAAGCTCACAGAACACAGGAGACTCCTGGTATCTCCAACCTGGCCCCCTATGTGGGTGTCTGAGATTTGTTTGTTGGGCTTCATAGGCGGGGAGTGCAATTCTGTATTGCCTTGATTACCCCTACTTTCCCTCCATAGTCGATGATAAGACTTGCTCCTTCCAGTCAACAGGTAGCTTTTCTGGAAAACCCACATGGCGTTTTGAAAACCCACACTGTGTTTCTTAAGCTCTGTCTACCTTTCTACCTAATCCATCACATGCATAAAACATTCTGTCTTCACATCTTGTCTCTGCCACTAGAAATAAACCTCCGTTAAAGCAGTCTCAAAATTTAAATTTGTCTTTATGCTCTCAGAACGTTCTGTATTCTCTGGCCCACCCGGGGGAGGTGGAGCTATCCATGAGTAACCTCGATCCTGAATACAGGGAGATATTTAATCTTTCTAATGAGGGAAGCTTAAAAATAAATTTGTGCCATTTGAATATATAAATATTTAGGGAATTAGATGAAATGATCAAATCCTTAATTAAGTAGCATGCATTTGAATGTAATATGAAACAATATCTTAATTTAGAAACACTGCATTCTCTCCTCTATACTTTGTGACATGATTTTATGCACTTTTCAGTGCATTTTCAGAACAAGATCTCCTTCAGCACAAGGATAGCCAAATACCGCACTTCATAAGACACCAAATTCATTTCCTTCTAAGGAATACTTGAGGTCAAGCAGATTTTGCACGATGCCATGATTGGAAGTTTTATTGTAAGGCACCTGTGCCCATTTTTATACCATTAGGACTTCATTTTTCCATTCTATTGATACATGCAGAATCAATCCTACAAATAATGCATTTACTATATGGGTTTTAAAATGGATTTAGAATGTTTAAAAGTCACTTGGATATTTTCATGCCCACAGGAAAAAATGTTAGATTAGTTTATATATATATATATATATATATATATATATATGCACACACGTATTGATATATATTACTATAAAGTGTTACATTACTACAGAGTGTTCATATACATATACAGTTATGTATTACTATATATTATTAGTATGTATATATTCATTATTAGTAATAACATATGACTATATAAAATTATGTACAGTATACATCCATTAGAAATAACTAATATACATTAATTAGTAATACATACAACTACACACATTAGTAATATATACATATGATATATACTTATATATAACTATATATTAGTAATATATTAGTTATTAGTAATAATGATATATAAAACTATACAATTATACATATTATATACAACTATAAATAATTGGTAATAACTAAAACTTATGAGTTATTAGTACATATTTGAGGCTTATGTGCCTTCTTTAGAGATTGTATGAGTATTCGAAATGAAGTTATTAGGAGATGGTTAATCTATAATAAAGTTGTTAAGAGGTGGTTGTATTAGTTTGCTATTGCTGTGTAACAAATTGGCCCTTTTTCCTTTTCTAGCGGAACCCTGAAAACAATCAGCGAATTACTGAACATCCGTGTGCTGATGCTCCAATTTGTGGATCAAAGACCCATCCCAGGCCAGTTTAGAAAATGACGCTTCTGCCCCGTCCAATCCATCACTGCTCCCCAGAGACCAACTGTTAACTTGACCAGCTCTCTCCTCAATTCATCCCCGTCTGCAACACTTGGTGCAGGAGAGAGAAACCAGGACATGCAAGGTGGTTGTGTTTCCTTTCCCTTGAGTCCCGTCTCCCTTGCTTTAATGGTCTCTCCTCTGGGGAAAACACCCTTCGGCAGCCAAGCCTGCAGCACAGTGAAATCTTCCCTTCGCTGTTGATATCCTTATCAACTTCGGTGCATAGGGATTTTTTTATTCCTCTTATGGAGGCTCACTGTAGAGGCAGTCTGTCTGATGGATTAGTGTTTCACTGACATGGATGCCCCCTCATATTGGCTTTGGATGTGGAAAAGGTTTGGAACAGGCAAATCCCACCAGCAGGTGCATGGGAAGTGCGTGGGTGAGTGATGGAACAAAAAAATAGAGGTTCTCTGCTCCTTCAAAAGCAAACACTCCAGTGACTCCACAGTTTTGCTTTAAAGTGATTTTTCTGAATATTGAGACAAACCACGCATTAACTCAAGAAGGAGAACCAGGTACATGGTCTTGTAGTATCTATGCACGGTGACCTACTACCTCAGATGCTTATGACCTTGCCACTGTAGCCTCAGAACCTTCCTTCCTTTGATTCTCCTCCAAAGAGATCTTGTCCATTGTGTTTCAAAGAATCTTTTTTCCCATAAAATCTCCTGTGGTACCACCACGCAGTGGCTCAAAGATGGCCATGTCACATGATGTGAGCCTTTGAAATTTAGATAGAATGGAAGCAAGGGAAACCCAATATTTCTAGACTCTAAATTTCAGTGCCCTTCTTTGTTTGAAGGAAGGATTCATGATATGAATGCCTCAAAGTGTATAAAGAGTCTAAACTTGGGAGCAATCAAGGTGCACAGAGAAGATGGATGGATAAATAAACTGCGGTCCACCCAGACAATGGAATATTGTTCAATCCTTAAGAGAGATGGGCTATCCAGTCATGAAAAGACATGGCGGAACCTTCAATGCATATGACTAACTGAAAGAAGCCAATTTGGAAAGGCTACATGTGGTGTGATTTCAACTCTGTGACATCCTGGGAAAGGTACAATTATGGAGACGTTAAAAAGATCAGGATGGATATATGCCATTATACATGTGTCCAAACTCGCAGCACGTACACCACCGGGAGGGAACCCTCATGGAAGGTAAGGGCTGGGTGAGGACGGCGAGTCCATGTCGGTTATCAGTTGTAACAAATATACCACCCTGGGGACGGGGGAGCAGTGGAGAATGGGGGAAGCTATAAATGCACCCCAGGTGGGAATGTATGGGGCATCTCTGTACGTTCCCTTGAATTTTGCTGTGAATCTAAAAGCTGCCCTAAAAGTATAAAGTTTTTTTGGGGGGAAAAAATAGGAGTCTAGGTGGTTCACAACTTTGATCTGAACAGTGTGATATTTGACCATCTTTTCCAGGTCATTCTGCAAGCTAGTGCCACGGGCGATATGTGAATGTGCAGCACTTGAGTGCTGCTCTGAGTCTTGCCGCCAGCGTGGGAATTCGGGGACCTCTGGGTACAAGCTCACTCTGCTGGCCCCTCAGTGGTGGCCAAGCAAAGGTGCCCTAGAGCGTCCCCCCATCCAGAGGCAGCCTCCAAGCCCAGGGAGACAGGACAAGATTCGTGCCAGAAGCCAGCACAGCTCCTCATAACATGCACGACATCTCTGGGCGAAGTCAATCAGCAACACTGTCACCCCAGCTACCAATTCCTGTGATTTCTGTCAATCACAGGCTTTGAACACCAATTTAGGCTCAGAGGCAGTAGTTTATAATTAAGTCAAGACCCTAATTTTTTTTTTTCACAATTCTCCTTCTCCAACTTAAGAAAACTAGCACATGAAAATGCAAGAGTGGTTTTGTTTTTGTTTTTTTTTGTTGTTTTTTTTTTTTTTTAGGGTGATTACCTTGACCTTGCTCTGATTGTAGGGGGAAAAAGGTGGACAGGTTGATTCTAGTTAATTATTGAAAAAAAATCTCAAAATTGTTTGCAACACAGGAGGCTTTCCAACCTGGGTTTGAAAACCCAGAAACCAGTAATTTCAAGTAAGAATTCTTGGACAGCATGGCACAGATGTTGTAGGTCAGAAAGAGCTTGCTGTGTACAAATATTTGAGGGGGAAACGATGGCAAACTTTGCTGGAATGAAGCTTACATCTTTCTTATCTGAGGATTTTTTCACCAGCTTATATAGATGACATTTATTGTCTGCTGTAGGAAATGTACGTATAATATTCAGCTCTCCTGATTAACCATCTCATAGGACAGTTTTATGTTTTCTGTCCCTGATGCTCTGAGAGTGGCTAACAGTGGTCTATATTCCTCTTTTGATGAAGCCATTAAGATGTAGGAAAAGGGAGATGTTACAGGGTCTTCAGTTTCATTTTGTGGAAAACGCAGGAGCCTTGGATACGAGGCTTACTTCTGTGGAGTCTGCTGCCTCAAGATGCCTGGAGACCGTCTCAAAGGGGCACCTGCTCCACATCTGTTAAAACTGGGTCGATAATACTTAGCTTTCTAGGTCAAATGCCTGTGTAAGCTCTGATCCATTTTTTCTGTATGTCACCTACATAATCTATCAATGGGTCGAGAGGAGAAAGATGTGGGCACTGTGTACACTAATATTAATTTTACCGATTTGGAAGCAAACATGGGAGAACACCGAGAAAGCATTTTGATGGATGAAAGCAGAATGTGATGCACTGTATTGTTTCAGTGATCTCCCCGCCCCCACCCTACGGCACACAGGTGTATTTTCAACCACATTGTTATAAACCGCACCTTGCATTTCTGCTCAAGCCGCCTGGCCGCACTAACAGTGAAACTGGGAGATGCCTTTTTTATATCCAGACTCAGTTCACCTTCCACTCTTGTGACTGGGGGGCTCAACAAGAAGGCTTCTCAGTGATGTAACTTTTGGATGGTAAGTGTTTACAAAGTTACAGTAGCAAGCATCAGGGTACTTACAGTTACACTGAAGAAGCCGTGTCAGATGTCACCAACACGTTCTTCCCACTACAGTAACCGCACCATCCTCCACCGGCGGGCGGGTGTGGAAAATTACTTTGAATAAGTCATAAGGTCACATTGCCCACGAGCCTGTGGACATTTAAATTTTGGATATGAAATCCAAAGGAGGAATTTTGGAAAGTGAAGGAAAAAAAAAAAAAAGAAAACAACTCTTATGTGGTTTCGTGTTCTTGTATGCAGTCTAGTCTTGTAGAATGACGTTGATATGTTCACGCTGACTGTTTCAGTTTACTTCTTTCCGTTGAATTTCAGGTATGCGTTTACGCAGGTCTGATGAAAATTAGATGTAACTGAGGCACCGAGGCAGATACAACAAAATAGAATATGTATGAAATAAGATACGACTGGACACGTTTTCATATGAAAAACATATCTTCTAATCACAATGTGCTAATGATTGCCAAGGTAATCTTTCCCCCGAAATGCAGAGTTACATGGACAATGGCTTCGTGTCATAACTCACTTTAAAGGCATTTCAAAATTATAGTCATTGCATTACTTGTATAAACCTGCCTCTCTTCCTCTCAGAATACGTCACCATCATCCAAATGATCAGACGGAAAAGCGTGTCACCCGAGACTCCTTTCTTTGCTCTGCTGCCACACCGACCCTCCACGGGTCCCCGGTCTATAACATGGGCTCAATTAAAGGTCTGCCGAAGGAACATGTGTGCCGGTGCGAGCGAAACAGCAGACCCCACGTGCTCTCCCAACCCAGTGACGTGGGGTCGGCGTGACAAATGCTTTGAGGAACGGCCAAGGCTGTAATCACAGGATGGAGAAGCCACAGGACCAAAGGCACAAGAAGAAACAACACAAAGAATTCACAGAAGGAGTCAGGAAGTCCTGGCCACAAGCCTTGTGCACACGGGGATTCCAAACCATGCTGGCTATTTTCTGTCACATTCTATTTGTATTTTTTTTTTAATTGTTCTATCAGTGTCTTTAAATGGAGAATCACCTTTCCAAAAGTTCCAACAGACGTCAAGAGTAGGAACAAAAGAAATCATTCTAAAGGTTAAAAATCAACACACACAGAAATTGTCTAGAGCTCATGGGAGATCTTCAAAAAATAGAAAATTCTTCAGTTGGCTCTTATAATACCCAACACGCGATTCTCGGTTCTGAGTGCGAATCCCGACACGCCTCTGTGTGTGAACAGAACGCCGTCATCTGTGATTTACCAGGACCCATCCTCTCAAGTTGTTTGATCTTAGCAACTCTAGCAAACAGCTCAGATAGAGCCAGCAGTAGCAATAACACTATTGTTCGTGTCACAACTCACTTCACAGGCATTTCAAAGTTTCCTGCTGAGGATAATCAGATGAGCAAACCCAGTTAAGTAGCTCCAGTCCGGACTGGCCGCCAGGAGGAAAACGACCCCTGAGTCGTCCGCACAGGCGCCCTGTGGGATCACAGACACCCTGCTGACTATGGCTTAACCCCCCGCCCCGTGTCCAATGCGACGTGGGTTGCCATCAGATACTGACCCAGCCCCAATGTTTGCAATTTTCCAAGCAGGAAAATGCATAAACTTGAGATGATTTGAAGCATCCCTGGTTAGCACATTAATCACCTGTTTTACAATTTTTTGAATACAACATGGCGAAGGTCTATTCCCTCGTAAATTCTGTGTCAAGTCAGCGTCCAAAGTGTTTTCATCGTAAAGGCTTTTCTCTCCTTTCTGTGACCTATGAAAGCATCCCTGATGGACAAAAAAACCACAAAACGGTCCCAAAGAGCAATGTTTTGCCAAAGACACAGTATCCCCTTTAGGACAGAGGTGTCAACGCTTTATGTAATGTGATCAGAGTCACTCCTTTTTGTCCTAAATCCACAGCATCCTAAAAATAAATTACAAACTAGGCTGTTGTATTGAGGCCAAATTCTTTGTTTCCTTTTGGACTGAATATTTGCCTTGGCTACTTGCCTCAGGGCTGGGGTGGGGGGGGACCGGTATTCACAAAGCCAGTGAAGATCTGACACCATTATGTCAAAAGTGAGGGTCGAGAAATTACTTCCTTCTGCCTGCCTGCTTTCCGCTTTTCAACATTTACTTAATTAACATGATTAATCATATTACTTATAAATGATATGCCTGTGATTAATTAGATTTGAATGACCCAGGATGTAAGTGAGCGAGTCATGATGCTTGTGTAGACATAAGGACGGTTAAGTGTGCACTGCACAGAACTCGAGGGTGAATTTATCCTCAAGGTGTTTTCTCGGTGTCTTAATGCAGGAACAGCACCGTGCATTTGTAGAGGGCTGGAGCTGACCAACTGTGGTTACTGAGTGCCACACCCACCTCTGATGTGGGCAGACCAGTGATCTCTGCACCCGAGAGCCACAGCCTGCCAGCAGGGATTTGGCTAATAACACAGAATGGGACAGACATATTTGAACTCTGGTCCTCAAGTTTCCACTCTTCCAAGCTGGCTTCTGTTTTGTTTTTTTTTTTAAATAAACTTTCAGTTTTGGAATAATTTTCATATTTGCAGAACAGGTACCGGGCCAGTACAGGGAGTTCCCATTTAGAACCTCCAACCAGCTTCCCCAGTGTTAACATCTGGTAATAACCATGGTTCTTTGGTCAAAGCTAAGACCCGAAGCTTGGGACCGCACCAGTGCATGAGACTCCAGTTTTACTGGACTCATGTTTTCTTAAACATTTAACGATGCACCAGGCACCTAGGATATGCCAGGTTGCTACTTGAGGTGTGTTTTCTAGATAAATCGTCAGTTAATCGTCCCAGCATTGGGTGGCTTGCAATTAAGACCCAGGATCCAAAGAAGAGAGGACCATCCAATCAGAAGGATGTATGAACCCTGTATCCCTGGGGTGTTGACAGTTTTAATTGTGAGCAAAATATGTTTGCTGCTGGATCTGTTCCCTTTTCATTCTTGCTCTGACAGAAGCAGATTAGAGATTATATTTAGACCCTCAACCACCAGTAAAGAAACTCACCTACCAAAACTCTCAGCTTCGAGCTGGTTGGATTATTACAGCAAGAAACTAGTATGTGATGTTCATGTGTCCAACTGAAACAAGAATACTTCCTGGGCAATCCCGCTCCTGGGCATATATCCAGAAGGAACTCTAATTTCAAAAGACACCTTCACCCCAATGTTCATAGCAGCACTATTTACAATAGCCAAAACATGGAAACAGCCTAAATGTCCATCGACAGATGACTGGATAAAGAAGAGGTGGTATATTTATGCAATGGAATACTATTCAGCCATAAAATGACAACATGACGCCATTTGCAGCTACATGGATGCTCCTGGAGAATGTCATTCTAAGTGAAGTAAGCCAGAAAGAGAAAGAAAAATAACATATGAGATCGGTCATATGAGGAATCTAAAAAAAAAAGAGCACAGGGAAATATGTACAAAATCTTGTGGTAGCTCACGGCAAAAAAAATGTGACAACGAATATATGTGTGTTCATGTATAACTGAAAAACTGTGCTCTATACTGGAATTTGACACAACATTGTGAAATGACTATTACTCAATAAAAAAATGTTAATAAATAAATAAACCCCTCCACCCAAAAAAGAATACTTTCTGGGTAAACTTTAAGAGACGGTAGAGAGTGACTGAAATCACGGAACAGTTGAAACCATGTCTTTAGACTCTGAACACCTTAGCATAAATAAACACCCACTCAAAGGCTCTCTGGGTAAACCTAACGTAGATGTGGACAGCCATGCTTGGAAGTTGTGTTATAATGAGCAGGGACAGGTTTCGTGAGGGAGTTTTTGTAAATCCTAAACACACCACAAAGATAGCATTCACCGATTACCTCTTCATAGAAAAAAAATCTATTTTATTGAGCTGTATTTTTAAAAGGTGATGTTTCCCGAGGGTTAACAGTTCCACATTTCAAAGACAACGCTGTTTGTTTCTATCCATATGACTTCTCTTCTAACCAGTCTGAGTGGACACTCGTCACAACTCAGGAAGGCAGGCTTTCTGAAGGTCACTGGACAATGTACGCATGGAAATCTATTTAGGGGTAAATCTGTGCGCCAGCTCCTAAAATCAACCATTACCGAACCACCAGAAGTGCTGTATTAAATCCCAAGAACGAGCGATTGGTTTAAACTTTAAAATTCATTGTTTTCAGAGTATCAACTTGATCTCTGATGTAACACCATTCCCTAGTTCAGGATTATACATTCAAAACTTCATCTCTTTTTAAGATAGAACAGGATTTGCTCCTCCAATACTTTGTCCACTGCATTAATGTGCTGGGAAAGACTTTGGTTAAAAATATCAGAAGTCTTCTGGAGATGGATTAAGGAAAGCGGAAATGAATGTATTTTAAGGATACACACCTCCCCCCCCACAAAACCTGTGATGAAATAGCTGTATTGGTGATTGTTCTTTTCAGTATAAAAGGTTACAAACCAACAAAAGGACCCCTAACATAAAGTTATTTGACAAACAGCTGGACAGCTTTACAGATCTCACCTTAATCCCATCGCCGAAACCAAAGGCTGCGTTTTAACTGTCATTTACTTGGTTTTTGAGTCAGGTCCTAATGCTTTTGCTCTTTTTTTCAAATTTATTATGTTTTTAAAATTATATCGTAGTCCCAGGAGGAACGTTCAATAATGCTTAACGCAGACAAACAACCCAATCCGTGTGACTCAAATATTGGCTTGCATTAACAGCTTTCGAAAGGCTGTGAAAACCGCAACTAAAAAAAAAAATCTGATGTGGCCGTTTATTTTTACCCAAGTAAAATCTTGATTTTTTCTTCTTTTTCTTTTTCTTTTTTTTTTTTTTTTTTTTTGCACGTTTATGCATGCTGCTAGTTCCTGGGAAAGGATGACCGCTTTGTAACTCCTAGAGGACAGAGGAGAGAGGAGAGAGATTTTTCTTACTTCCTTGCTGTCACACATTATGGAGAAAAAAGGGCCTTTGCTGGTAACATGCCTGCCTACCTGGGATATCCACTCTGGTTGATTTTCTCACTAAATACCCTCCCCCAATGCAACCACAGTTATTTCTTGTTGTCAAAACGCACCTAAAATACCTCACGCGTTGTCAGCCGCCACTGCAGAGGACTGACGCGTTTTGACAAGTACCTATTTGTTGATTTCAAAATTTACATTGTGCGTGACAAATACACGTTAAGATATTAGGTCTTCCTGTTCTTTCACTCAGCTCTTCCTCTTTTCCATACGTGTTAATTTTCTGGCTCACGCCAGGGAGCCAGATTGTGGCTTAGTCCCCACGAGAAGTTATGGGTCACATACAGAATCCCATGAGTGGGCAGGAGGCAAAGGCTGGGGTTTCTATCCACTTTCATAGGTGGAAAACCACATCCCACGGGCAGACAAGATACATACAGATATGCAGATCCATGGATACCACACATTTTGAGTGCTCATTAGAATCTGTAAGAAATGACTTTATCATAGACAAGCCTAGATCATCCTGGTTGCAAGAGACTTAGAAAATTTCTCTCCACACATTGTTATTTTCATTAAAAAAATAAAATTGTGCAGTGCCATGATTCATTAACGAGTTGCCTCTGTCATCAAGAAAAATCAGTCAAATTGTCCAGGGACTGGATTTAAACATGATTCAACAGTGGAGGAGGGTGGTATAGCTTAGTGGGAGAGTGTGTGCTTAGCATGCACGTGGTCCTAGCTTCAATCCCCAGTACCTCTATTAAATAAATAGATAAATGAATAAATAAACCTAATTACCAAGCCCTTCCAAAAATAAAAAACAAAAAAATTTTTAAAACTAATTCATGTCCAACAGAACCATGAGCTCAGTGGTAGAGCACATGCTTAGCATGCATGAGGTCCTGGGTTCAATCCCCAGTATCTCCATTAAAAAAAAATAATTAAAAAAATAAAATTAATAAACATGATCCAAAAGAACAAACTTCCAATTATAAGATAAATAAATCCTGGGGATGTAATGTGCAGCATGTTGACTGTAGTTAATAATACTGTATTGCACATTGAAAAGTTACTAAGAAAGTAGAACTTGAAAGTTCTCATCACAAGAAAAAAAATTGTAGCTATACGTGGTGATGGATGTTAACTAGACTTACTGTGGTGATCTTTCAACAATATATACAGCCATGGAATCATGTTGTACACTTGAAACTAATACAATGTTACACGTCAATTATAGCTCAATACCTATAAATAATACGCTAAAAACAGGACAACCTATGTATCCATTTAGTTCATTATTAATTAGAAAAATTGGATGTGTGTAACCACATTATTAAGGCATGGTTTTTTAGTTTATGAAAAATACTCATGAGAAGGTTAAAGGGTTTTTGTTTTAGAAATTTTACTATAGAAGGTACATGAACTGTTACAAAATCAAGCTCAGATTCCAGGGGAAATAAGTGATTCAGGAATACAAAATTACTTCAAATAGTTTAAACAATAGAACCAACTGACATTGCTAATTAACAACTAAGCAGTGTTTAATCAATAGTTTGTTTTCAAATGGATGTATGAACGTGAAAAAAATCAAAATGAAAATTGGGGAAAGTATTATTAGTTTGAATTAAATGCCTTTGGAGGGAAGATGAAAGATATCTCCTTGGTTTTTTTTTTTTCCCTTTATAAAAAAGATTCTCTCTCCACTTGTGATAATTAATCACAAGTGCTTATTATCTTCAATCCACCCTCCCCGACCTACAGCCTCTTTCAAGTTTTTCTCACATTTGGAAATGAATTTTTTTAGGGCTTTTAAGGAGGATGAGTTGTTTAAACACTGCTTTTCTAGTTTTTAAAATTGAAAGGAAAAAATCACTAGTCAAGAATTTCATCACATTCTCTCCTGAGCCAAGATCCCAATTGTATTTCTTGCTTTGGCGTCAACAGCTGAATATTATAAGAAGGGAACTCACAGTGACTCAATGTACTTTATTGGGTAAAAGCAAGGCTGGGATGGTTCGATTTAAAGTTGGTAAGTGAATACACCAACTGTTTGTCATTGATGATCTGGTTGGATTAGTAATTAGACGTGAGTGTAGAGTAACGGGTCCAGTTGGCTTTATAAGTTCCAAAGGATCTTAGATGTCTCCATCAAAGAGACATCAGCTCTAAAACATCTATTTATGATCAAAACTCTCCAGAAAGTGTGCATAGAGGGACCATACTTCAATATAACAAAGATCATACATAACAAACCCGCAGTTAACATCATACTCAAGGGTGAAAATCTGAAAGCATCTCCTCTAAGGTCAGGAACGAGACAAGGATACCGACTCACAACACTTTCATTCAACATAGTTTTGAAAGCCCCAGCCACAGCAATCAGATAAGAAAAAGAAATATAAAAGAAATACAAATTAGAAAAGGCACAAAACTGTCACTGTGTGCAGATGACATGATACTGTACACAAAAATATCCTAAAAAGGCCACCAGAAAACTACTAGACCTCATCAATGAATTTGGTAAAGTCGCAGAAGACAAAATTAATATACAGAAACCTGCTGCATTTTTATATGCTAACAACAAAGTGTGAGAAAGAAATTAAAGAAACAATCCCATTTATCATCACATTGAAAAGAATAAAATACCTAGGAATAAGCCTACCTAAGAAGACAAAGGACCTGCACTTCAAAAACTATAAGATACCGATGAAAGAAACTGAAGATGACAGAAACAGATGGAAATATATACCACGTTCTTGGATTGGAAGAATCTACACTGTTAAAATAGCCATGCTACCCAAGACCATCTACAGGTTTAATGCACTATCAAAATACCAATGGCATTTTTCACAGAACTAGAACAAATACTTTTAGGTTTTTTATGGAAACAGAAAATGCCCCAAACAGCGAAAACAATTGTGAGAAAGAATAACAGAGCGATAGGAATCATTTTCCTTAACTTAGACTATACTACAAAGCTAAAGTCATCAAAACAGTATGGTATGGGCACAAAAAACAGACACATAGATCAATGGAACAGGATAGAGACCCCAGAAATAAACCCATGCACTTATGATCAGTTGATATATGATAAAGGAGGCAAGAATATACAATGGAGAAAAGACTGTCTCTTCAGTAAGTGGTGCTGGGAAAACGGGACAGCTACCTGTAAAAGAATAAAATTAGAACATTCTCTAACACTATGTACAAAAATAAACTCAAAATGAATTAAAGACCTAAATGTAAGACCGAGTACCATAAACTCCTAGAGGAAAACATAGGCAGAACACTCTTTGACCTAAATCGCAGCACTATTGTTTTTGGATCCCTCTCCTAAAGTAAATAAAAGCAAAAGTAAACAAATAGGAACTAATTAAAACTTAAAGGATTTTGCACAGCAAAGGAAACCGTTGACAGAATGAACAACCTACTGAATGGGAGACAAAATTAGTAAATGATATGACAGATAAGGGAGTGTATCCAACATATATGAAGAGCTCATACAATTCAACATAAAAAAATAACCCAATTAAAAATGGGCAGAAGAACTGGATAGACATTTCTGCAAAGAAGAAATGCAGATGGCCAACAGGCACACGAAAAGATGCTCAACATCACTAATCATCAGGGAAATGCAAATCAAAAACACACTGAGATATCACCTCACACCTGTCAGAATGACTATAATCAAAGAGACAAGGGGGGAGGGCACAGCTCCTTCCCAGTTGGCAGAGTGCTTGCTTCACATGCACGAGGTCTGGAGTTCAATCACCAGTACCTGTTTTAAAATAATAAGTAAATAAATAAGAACCTAATTACTTCTCCCCAAAATTAATTTGAGGGGATATAGCTCAGTGGTAGAGTGCATGCTTACTATGCACAAGGTCCTGGATTCAATCCCCAGTACCTCCATTAAAATAAATAAACCTCATTACCTCCCCCTCCAAAAAAACGAAAAAGACAACAAGAAGTACAAATGTTGATGAGAATGTGGAGGAAAGGGAACACTCGTACACTGCTGGTGGGACTGTAACTTGGTGCAGCCACTGCGGAAAATAGAATAGAGATTCCCCCCCCCCAAAAAAAATAGAACTACCATTTGACCCAGAAATTCCACTCCTGGGTATATATCCAAAAACCCAAAAACTCCGATTTAAAAAGACACATACACCCCAATGTTCTTAGCAGCAGTATTATTTACAATAGCTCAGGCAAGGAAGCAACTTGAGTGTCCATCAACAGATGAATGGATAAAGAAAATGTCACACACACACACACACACACACACACAAACACACACACTGGAATATTACTCAGCCATAAAAAGAATGAAATTTTGCGATTTCCAGCAACATAAATGGACTTGGAGGGCATTATGCTAAGTGAAATAAGTCAGAGAAAGACAAATACTGTGTGATCTCACATGTAGAATCTTAAAAAATACAACAAACTAGTGAATGCAAGAAAAAAGAAGCAGACACACAGATCTAGAGAACAAATTAGTGGCTACCAGTGGGGAGAGTGTGGGGGAGGAGGTAATATAAGGCTAGGGGATTAAGGCGTCCAAATTATTAGGTATAAAATAGGCTACAAGAAGGAGGTAATTAAGGTAAAATGAGGTCATAAAATGAGGAAAGGCCACATGAGGACACAGCGAGAAGATGGCCACCTGCAAGTGAAGGTGAGAAGCCTCACCAGAATGCAATGCTGTCCTCACCATGGTCTGAAATTTCTAGTCCCTGGAAGTGTGAGAAGATCAGTTTCTGTTATTTAAGCCACCTGCTTTGTGGTGCTTTGTTACGGCAGCCTAGCAGACTGATGTGGTTCTGTTATCTTGCTACGTTATGCTACGTTCTACGGTGTGTGCTCTGTTACACTATGTGCTGTAATGCAATGCCCACCACTTTGCCAACACAGCAACTGAAGTTCAGAGAGATTGAATGATTCCCCTGGAGCCACACAGCTACTAAGCGTTAGTGTGGAAATTCAACTCTAAGCCGTCTAAGGGCAGGTCTGTCCTCTACACACTCTGTCCTGTGGGCTTTATCACTTTGGGAAAAATGTTTAACATCTTAGAGCCGGAATCCCTTTTTATCAGCAAATGAGGGCTCTTACGTAGGGTTAGAGCCCTTTGGCCTATGGTAGATATTTCATAACTGACTAGGGTTATGAGGATATAATAATAGTTATAATAATATGTATACCATAGTTATTATTACATTGTCTTCCAAAGACAATATTTAGGGTCCTATAAAGAGCTGACTGGCACTGAGGGAAACCACCACATCTGTTCCTCTTGGGAACATACTTGGTGAGGTTTTACCGCATGAGACGTTAATCCTTATCTGCTCAGCTTTGGGGTCAGGATAAGCCATGTTCTTCTGAATTAAGCATGGGGTCACAGTCTGAGTCCAACATCTTGTCTTTTACTCCCTGTTCTGAGATGAATGGCATTGTCATCCTTGGTCTACCGTGTTCCACGTCAAAGGAGAGGAAAGTCAGACCATCTTTGGTGACCTCTTCGAATTTTGTAATTATGGCAACTGTCCCGGAAAACCAAGCACACTTACTAGTGTAGACCCAAACTGAAAAGTTTTGTGGTCAGTCAGTCTCTTCTCCCTTTTTTTCATGCCCTGCCTAAATCCAACCACTGGAAGTCTAAGCCACTGACCATGAACAATACAAACCGACAAAAGAACATGAGCCAAAATACCTCTAAAGCTGTGTTAAATGGAGGTGAGGGAGTTCACTGAGTGTGAGTTGATGTGTACACAGAAAACGTGATGCTCTGGGGAAAGGGTGTCAAATATAAAATGGTGTCATTTTGGTTCACGAATGGAATTCGAGGATCAGGCTTTTCTTAAAAAAAAATACAATTTTTAAATAACTTTAGATAAATATTGTGTGCCCAGAGATCTGTGTAAGGAGTGAAAACTCCCTAAACACTTCAACAATTTCTATTTTAGAGTATGAGTGATGTTCATCACCATTGACACATGTGACATGTATGATTTTTTGCCATGAACTATATATATGCACGTGTATATAATGTCATGATTTTTCCTTTGATCTGCAGCTATCAATGTCTGCTAATGTGTCTTCTTCTGCAGAGGTCACAACTTGCCTCAATAGTGAGATTTCAGAAAAACTGGGGAAAGAACCAATCACCAAGTGCGCCCACAGAATGAGCAGTCCATTCCATTGCAAGTTACGTGTCCACCATTGTTTCACTCTCGTGGGAATTAAGAGCAGTGTGGACATGGTGATCTGGTTTAACCACTTAGTACGTCATCCATTGAATCTTAGGTCACACATGCAAAAACAGGTGCTTTAGAATGTGACTTCCTGATGAGACAAGGTAAGAAGGAGAGAAAATAGTTCATGACCAATGAAATGGAAAACACTGGACAAATACAACTACGGGCAAATGTTTGGTAGTAGCTGGTTCATTTGGAAAAAACTGAGTTAGTAATTATGCTTGCTAAGGAAGAGAAAGTTGGTGCAACCTTTCTCTCTCACCCAAATCAAAGACACATCAGCCAGAATGATGGACCAATAGTCCTCACGGGTGTTATGGGAATAGTGGCAATGTTTTGTAGGTTACAGCTGGGAAACCCAGGTCCCTGGGATCAAGGTCTTTCTGTGGCATAAAAGTGGTGGGTCCTGACCGTTGAGGAATATTAAGCCAATCCCAACAGCATCACGGGACTGCCTTTGCATCCTCAGCAGCGTGAGGCAGAAGCCACTCAGCAGCCTTCCAGCCTCCACAGACGTACGTGCTTGTATTAAATGTCAGTCCCCACGGAGCTTGTCCGTCTCCTCGAACGGTTGGGACTTGATGTTGCCGGTAATGCAACATGACAAGATCGTGACCTGCCAGAACGAATCAAATCAAATCAAAACATGAAAGATGGTGTTTTATAAACCTGTTAGGGAAAAAAAGACACGCGTCTCTTGAGGAACTCACGGCATGGGGTGTTAATGTTTTTGAGACAGATTTGGAATAAAAAACTAAAAATCATATATGTATATATTGAAGTAGTTTAGTAATATATATTAAATCTATTGTTTAATATATAGTATATATATTACTAAATCTCTCCATATAATCTCTTGCTATATATATTATCTCTATATAAGTAAATCTCTATTTTTATATATATATATATATATATATATATATATATATATATATATATATATATATATAAAACTGAATTTCTCTACATAGGGAGAGAGATAAAGAGAAAGAGAGGAAGAAAGTAATTTCTCAACTGCACAAACATATATATATGACCCTTGTTTCATTATTAGGATTCCCGGTTGTAACCCCAAAAGACTTTATAACTTCCAGGACAGAAAGATAGAGGGAAGAAAGAACGCACAGATTAATAAATTAAGAATACACACATGTTAACACACGTGCATATGTGTGTATATATTGTAGGTATATTTGTCACAAATGTGTAGAACAGAATTAAATATACCAATACACAAATATGTTCGAATGTCTAATACAGTGTTTAAAAACAGAATTGGAAGTTGTGGTTTTCTCCATCCTTAGGAAGGATTTGAAAGGTAGCTCCTTCAATGGGTTACAAGTTCTTATAAGAACCATGACGAATATAGCCAAAACTTGTTTCTGGACACTAAAACCCAGTATCTCTTCAATAGTGCACTTACTGGTTCCCTCCCCCAAAGTCCATATATATTTCAAGTCCTTTTAAAAATTCTACGTTAGGAAATTCTCTTGTAATAAGTAGTGTACCATACAGGGATGTCAGAAACAACAACTAGCCCTAGAGAGTGAATTATGGAGTGTTCTGCGGAGTCATGGTAAATCCTGTGGCCATCAATACACTAGTGCCATCAATACACCACACACACGAAAACAGGAACTCTCCTGGATGACATAATAAACAATCTATTTGAGCAGCCTTCTCATCTACCTGGCTCAAGAACCTCTGATCATTCCCCACCTTCCACTTTATTTGGGGCCACCTGAGGTAAAACACCACCAACTATTGACAGCATGCAAGCAAGCACGTTAAGAATTATCCGTGTGAACAGAAAACAAACACTTAAACTGTTTTTTTTTTTTTTTCATGAGCTGCCCATCCTCTGAAGATTTTAGAATCGTGGGTATTACTGTTTTGCTACCCAAGACATCTACAAGCCGTCGCATGGGCTGCAGATCACAGGCGGTTAATGATGGCTTTAAAAATGTATGTTTGTTAAATGCCGTATGTTACCACTTACACATGGAATCTAAAAATAAAATGAGTCAATGTCACAAAGCAGAAGGAGACTGACAGATACAGAGAGCCCAGTAGTGGTTACCAGTGGGGAGAGGGAAGGGGGCGGGGGAAGGACAGTATAAGTAAGAGTTCACGTTACTAAGTATAAAATAAACAAGTGGCAAGGATATATTGCACAGCACAGGGAATATAGCCATTCTTTTATAATGGCTTTAAGTTGAGTATCGTCTATAAAAGTATTGAATCACTATGCTGTACACCTGGTACCTCAACTACACTTCAAAAGTGGGCAGTTGTTTCTGCTGAGTCACTGAAATGCAGTGAGAAGGAGGCAGGGGAAGAGCAAAAATGGGTGACTTCAAACTAAATTATCTGGTAAGAGCACATTTTCTAGAAGCTACTGCAATTCGAAAGTAGTTTGCAGAAAGAGGCTACCGCTCAGTGTTTGAAAAAGAGCCCCAAAGGACAAATGTATCGCTTGCTGAGCAGGAGGGAGGACGGCTAATAGGTTAAAGCGGTTATGAAGGCAGCAACCTGACGCTCTTCTCCTGTATTTGGGAACTTCTGGCAAACTTTCAACATGGAATCTTTATGGGGTGATTGATGGACACATGGTTTCTGGTGAGAGGCTGGTCACTGGTGGGTTTGCTTTCAGAAGCCCAGGGTTCCATGATTGGGTGGGTGGGTTTCAGAGGTGTCATTCCTGATGCATGGTTAACATGGATGGACTGGGTCACTTTGAAACCGGAGCTGGTGTTTTGTGTGGCTGTGGACAGGGAATAGTCAGTCTTTCTTCCCCCACTGGATTTGGAATGTTGGACCTCTGCATCCTCAGACAGTTCCCGCGCATGGCTCGCTATGCTCTCACCTGCCTCCTTTCCGCCTCACGTGTTCATCCATCGTCTGCCTTCTTTGTCTACCTAACATTTCCCGTTCATTGTCTGCCTACCTGTAGTTTGATCTTCACAGTTCAATTGAACCTGTGTCATTCCGCTTTCAAATTTTCTCAAAGCACACCAGTTTCCTTCACAAGAATTTACTGGTCTTCTGCCGACCATTCCAAAGGTAATCATCACACGGTCCTCTACATGAGAATGTAGAGATGTCATAACTGAGAAATACTGTCCAGACTCTTTCTGTGCACGGATAACCACTTTCCTCTCTAGAAAATGTTTCCCTTGCAATTTGAAGATTATCTGTAGGTTCAAGTGTTCATGGTGTTGCTCAGATGTGAATTTTAATGAGCCTTTTCTTGTCCCCCCAAATCATAGTCATTGGTACCTTTTCAGACCTCAGTTCTTTTGATGGATGTGGATAAAAATCAATGTTTGGGGATAAACTTTTAAAAGAGGAAGACAAAACTACTTTTAGATACCGACTTTCATTAGGAACAAGACAGATTCCTATGTTTTTCATATTTATTGTCTGTTATGACTCAAGGGAAGCTTGCGGTTTCCCCATGTAGAAAACAAATAAAAAAATACATTCAATCCTAAAGCAGAGATGGATAGGTTTTCCCCAATATTCATTCCACTCTTCCTCTTTGGTTAATTAACCACGGCCTCTGTCCAGCCATTGTTACTAGGAGCATAGACTGCCTTGTCCCGGCTCTCCTGGGATTGGGTGTGTCTGTGAGACCACATTCTGGACCACTGGATGCAAAAATGAGTTGTCTGAACAAAATGTAGGAAGCCTTCCTAAAGCAGAGAGCTGTGCCCTTTGCACTGGCCGTTCCTTTTCTAACAGGAGGTTAAACATCTATGTTAGATAATGAAAAGACTTTGGACCTGGGACAAGGCAGAAAAAAAATCTTGACTTCCAATGCTTTCAATGGTCATTCAGATCCCGAGCAATTATCTCCAGGCTGCTGAAACATGATAGACTCTGTTCTTGGATGTTTAAGCCACTCAGTATGTAAGATTTTCTTTTGTTTTTCACTACCAGTCCAAACCCGTAAGCAATCCAAATCTACTTTTAAATACAGTTTCTATCTTAACTGTGGTAAAACGAATTCTCCTGTGTATTTCTCTTATAAGGGTATTTATTACAGCCTCTGTTCCTATGGTTACACTTGAATAAAACTGGATTGATTAAGACGTAGTCTTCAACATCCACGCAATACCCACATCGCATGATAGAACAAACATAATGCAGATTTACGAAAACAGCATCTTTAGGATGTTTTGCAATCTGAATGTTCCATTATGGGTGATGTATTCTGAGAAACAAATTCAGATGAGGCATTTTTCTATCTTCAGAAGCAAAATTCAAACTGTAGGCACACTTTGTAACTTCCTGCTTCTGTAATTGACATTGACTACGACAACTGTTTCAAGTATTTGTCCGCAACGGGTAGGCAAATGTTTGGGATTCCACGCCAGCATCGAATGAGGTATATGCAGTGAGATTTTTGTAAAAAAAAAAAAAAAAAAAAAAGTCATGGATGCAGTGTTAATCTTATATATATTATGATGATTTCCTTGCATATTCAAGAAGGTTTTTTTTCTAATATATATAAAATAGATAAACAACGAGTTTATACTGTACAGCACAGGGAACTCTATTGAATATCTTATAGTAACTTATGGTGAAAAAGAATATGAAAACAAATATATGTATGTTTCTGTATGAATGAAGCATTGTGCCTTACACTAGAAGTTGACACAATACTGTAAACTGACTAGATTTCAATAAAAATATGTATTAAAAAAATAAAGAATGTTGCTTTTCTCCTGTTGGGTTCAGTAATTTAAATCCTATAGATCAACTTGATTTAAGAGTCAGGTTAAAATAAGGACATGTATTTGAGGTCCTTCAACAGATTCTGGGGAAGCTTGAAATGTCTACAGCCCTTTCTCAGAGGCCAGCAGGTGGACACAAACAATACCCAACATCACAAAGTTTCAGTTAGTGGGGAGAATGCAGTAGCCGCGGAACACAGCACTCCGTAGTGTCTGTGTGGCTTCAGAGAGAGGGTGGAACACAACCACGTCCACAGGAACGAGTCTGCCTCTGTCCAGCACTGAACTTCTCCAGCCACCTCTGTCGTCCAACTGCTGACCACCAGCTACTCTCATCCAAGTCCTTACTGACGCCAACCCAACAGTTGTCATTCCTCCCTTGGTGTTTTGTTCGTTTGTTCACGGAGGATAAGGAATGGGCACCCCCAGGAAAGGGAGGAGAAAGAAAGAGAAAGAAGGACAGATACGGGCGTCGGGGAGTGGGTGCTCAGTGCATAGTCATAGAGTGAATGACTTTGTTAATTAATCAATGACGCAAGGACTGGGTGGCCAATACCCCCTTGATGCTCAATCAGGGGCTACTTTAAGGCATGACCAATGGATTAAAAGTGAGTGTCATTGCAGACGCCTAGTGCAACTTATCAAACTGTACACTGTTTTCCTCCATAAGCTCACCAGGAGGACTCAAGAAAAGCATACATAAGAGGCAAAAATGCCTGTGAAATAGGGCAGATGACCGTACCTTGAAGACTTCAGCAAATTAATGTGTTGGAAATGACATGGATAAATCCCACCTCCTCCAGATGAGGCTAAAGGGGGTAAGGCCAGGAAACAGGACAAGTCCTGGCCCCAAAGAGCAGAAATGTTAGTATTTGGCAGTAGAAGAGACGTCTGAAGGTGGGGTACCAGGTGGGGATCAAGCAGGACTTCCTTGAAAACCTCAGTCTCCCAACCCCCATATTCCATCCCACATGGCTAGAAAAGTCACCCGCTACAGGACATGATCACTGACCCACTGAAAATCATTTCTTTCTGGCGGCAGTGGGCTCCATCCTTCCAAACACCAATGATGGCTAGTGGGCGGGGGTGGAGTTCTACAGAAAACACGGGAATTCAGG
This sequence comes from Camelus ferus, assembly GCF_009834535.1. Classification (NCBI taxonomy): domain Eukaryota; kingdom Metazoa; phylum Chordata; class Mammalia; order Artiodactyla; family Camelidae; genus Camelus; species Camelus ferus. Next base: position 8,400,004 of record NC_045732.1, read on the forward strand.
GCAAGTCAGTGCACCGAATGCTGAGGAGCTCAGCCCACTCTCCACAGTGGATTCTAAAATTGCTACCAGCAGGGATTAAAACATTTCTCTCTAGGAGAACAGGGAAAATCAAGAGAAAACAGACGCAGATACCAACATTGATGTGTCGCCTTTAAAGACACCTGCCCCCCCAATTTAAGGGTGAGCCCCCGTGTTGGCAAAACCTGTGCAAGCACACAGCTTTCATTTAGCGTTCGTGCCTCCTGTAAATATGTAAGGTCAGTGGAAGACCATCCAGCATCCGAGGTGAATTCGAGGCAGACAGAGGGAACTCTGAGCAGTGGTTCTCAAAGGGTGGTCCGGGCACACCTGGGGGTGAACAAGGTCAAAGGTCTTTTTATGATACTAGGACTTGATTTACTGTTTCCATCTTTTGGTTTTCAGGCGTGTACAGTGATGTTTGCTACACGTTACATAGCTTTAGGTACCCGCACACAGTAAACCCAGTGGAGACAGGAGACCCCAGCTGGGTTTGACAAAGCTCGACAGTCAACATACCTATAAGAAAGCAAGACACTTCCTCTCTTCTCCCTACTGTTTTGAAAACATAATTACTTTCAAAGTTACACCTTTTTTTAAAAAAAAAAAAAATAATGCACTTGTTATTTTAAATGGGATGAAGAATTTTTTTTAAAGAATTGCTTTAAAGAATTCTTCATTCTGACTTCTAATGTAGCCAATACCAGTAGTTACAACCCACCTATAAAAAATTATGTGTGATGCAGGTCGTCAAACACCTGGATGGGAAAGGCGAACTGGCTTCACAGGTGGCTGTTCACATTCACCTCGTCTTGGCTTTTGCATCCTTCCATCTTGTAGGGACACGAAATTTCTCCTACCTGGTAGGGAAGGTGTTGTAAGAGGCTGCCCTTACCTTCAGTCATTTCCTCTGTGTGCGTGTGTGTGTGTGTGTGAGTGTGTGTGTATGTGTGTGTGTGTGTGTATTCACAAGTATATATCCGTATACATACCATATGTATGTTGTATATGGAGATGTATGCATGGGCCCATGGAGAGAGAAGATACATGGATAGATTATAGACTGATGTAGACAAATGAGAGCGTCACGCCACCCCCCGCAGGTCTACAAGCCCTGCAGCTGCCCAGCCTCAGGGCCGAGGAAGGACCCGGAGACAGGGACAGAGACATCAATGGTTGAGTGGAAGGAATACCTTAAGCAAGAGGTGCTGGAGGGACCCCCACCGCTTACAGCAATGACAGGCAGGACATGGCCACACTCTTCCCTCCCTGGGGGGAGAAGGAGGCTACCATTTACAGGGGGAGCTGATGTCAGGTTGGCTCATTCGTTGCCAGGGGGACCCGCAGCTGGGGCAGGGGGCAAGCAGGTAGGCAGTTACTAATTAGTCCCCATCATTAAGAGGACTGGGTAGTCACGTGAGTGATCAGAACTGGTCAAGCAGGGGACGGACAGACAGCAGAGCAAGAGGACACCCAACTGGAATGGCCTGACCCTATAGATAGATAGATAGATAGATAAATAGATAGATAGATAGATGATAGATAGATAGATAGATAGATAGATAGATAGATAGATAGATAGATTGATTAGATGAGTGGATGGGTAGATTGATAGATAGATATGACGTATGGATGGATAGATAGGTAGGTAGTAGGTAGGTAGGTAGATATATAGATAGATTAGATGAATGGATGGATGGATAGATAGGTAGGTAAGTAGATAGATAGATATGATGGATGGATGGTTGGATAGATGGATAGATAGACAGACAGATAGCTAGATAGATAGATAGGATGGATAGATAGATAGATTGGATGGATGGATGGGTAGATAGGTAGATAGACAGACAGATGGATGGATGGACAGACAGAGATTAAATATATGATGTGTATTATTCCTAACAGATCCTGTCTTCTCCTCAAAAACTTCTAGATACTTTGGTCCAAATGAATGTATTATAAAAATAACATAGTATGTTTTACAGACCCCCCCACCCCCCACAAAGTGTCTCCCGCATCACCTCATTGGAACCACCGGCTAATCTCTCTTTAACCCGTGACCTGGCTACTGGGGTTCTGATCCCTCACATTTGGAGAAACAGTGGTGAGAATCTAAATTAAACCAGCGTCTCTGTGTCTGAAAGCAGCACGTGGAGGTGACGTGTTCGCTGTCACAGAAGAAACGAACGTTAGCTCGCAATATTGGAGAGTTTCCACTGCCTCAGAGCTCATCAAAACCTTTGTTTTCAAGTGATCTCTTTCGGTATTTCGAAACCCAGTTCTTTGAATCAAACAATGAGTTACCTCCCCGCTTCACCCCGCTCCCTGCCACCGTTTTCCTACCTTAATTTTTTCCTCTGCAGCTCCCTGAAGGTGAATTCAGATGAGGAAGTAAACACGTTTTCGAGTCAGAAGGCACAAGGTAATTTGAAACGTAGAATGCAGCACATTCCAAGACGAAGAAATGAATGCCCACACCCAAAGGCACAAAGTAATTATTTTCCAAAGAGTGTGTCTGCTAATCCGTAACTGCCAGATGCACGGGGCTTTAATAAGACAGGTGACCGAGAAGGAATATTAAACAATTCTTTGTACCAACTAAATCGGGCTCGAGCCGACCGCCACACAAGGCGGTGTTCTGCAAACACCATGTAAACAGCTCTTCCCCAGAGCAGAGCCAGGCGGCCTCAACTGGGTGCTAACTCAGTAACACAGTTACTGCTTCGCCTGTGCGCCACGGTGCTGCCTGTTTACCTCCAGGGGGGTGGATGAAAGCTGTGAACCGCTGCGAGGAGTCAGGGGCAGACACCCCACAAAGGAGACGAGGGAAAAACAGCCCTCGTGGGGTTGATGGGAAGATAGACAGGAGCAGGGACTGCTGCCTCCTTCTGCCATCTCGTCTCAGAGCAGGACCCTACGAAGCCGTCCCAGGACAGAACCACGCCCCTGCCATGTCCTCCCCACCACGGCCTCTTATCTGTAGAAATACATTAGCTAAAGAAGAAATGGAATTTGCAGACGTGAGAAGACGCGGAAGCAAAGGAAAGCAGGCAAACGAGACAAAATCATCATAGTCTGGTTATTCAACAAAGTCAGGCAACTTAGTTCCTCCATAAAGGTTACAGATCATATTGTGAGCCACATCCTTTGAGCCGTTTTGCAGACACTGAAAGCCCCAGCAGGTGGAAGATGTCACCTGCATGACCAGGATGTAGACGTGATGTAAGTGCGTAGGTGTTCTAAGCGTGAAGCGAGACTCACGAACTATTTTTAAAACTTTGATAGATTTGGCAACGTGAAACCATACATTTCTGGGTTCCGATATAGCATCTGATGAAGGATGCCACGAATATAGTAAAGCCGAGTTATAAATCCTTGAAAGATGCTGTTAGTATCATAATGTATGTGTAACCCTATTGAAATCATATCAGTTTTAGAGGTCATTCTTATTATCTTGAGAAACAAAACAAGTCATTTTATGATGAAATTTAGACTGCAACCCCATTTCCCCACATAGTTGGTTGAAATTTTTAATTAATTTAAAAACCTTTGTCAATATAAAGTACCCAAAAAAACCCATTTCACATTTATTTTGTGCTTTTTTTTTTTGATTCCTAGTGTCACTGACCATTTGTCGTAAGTTCTTGAGCCGTTCACAGTTTTTTCCATGAATACCTTTTTTTTTCATATTTTAAAATTAATCTAGCAGTCTGATTGAAATAGTTCAAGTGGTCTGACCCTTCTATTAACTTTTCTTACTCATTGGAAGGACTCTTTCTTCAAATATTGAAATTGGACAATCACCCCTCCTACGTGTTGAAATGATAGAAAAGACCACCATTTCAGTTTGCATTGTTTTGTTTGCTTATCGTTTCTGGCTTCCGTACGCGCAATCTAGAATTTGACACGTGGACTGGGATATTTGATGTCATGGGTTTTTTTTTTTTAAATTGAAGAACATAGTTGATTTGCAAAGTTGTGTTACTTCTGTGCATACAGCAAAGTGATTCAGTTATACACACATGTATAAATCTATTCTTTTCCATTAAAAGTTACTACAAGAAATTGAATAGCGTTCCTTGCGCTCTACAGCAGGACTTGGTTGTTTATCTGTTTTATACACAGTAGTGTGTATCTGCTAATCTCGAACTCCAAATTTATCCCTCCATGCTTCCCCAGTGGTAACCATAGGTTTGTTTTCTATGTCTGTGAGTCTGTTTCTGGTTTGTCAATAAGTTTATTTGTATCATTTTTTAGATTCCACATGTAAATGACAATTATCACGGTTTTATCATTCTCTGTTCTTATGGAAATTTTAGGAAGATTGTTCCACTGTCAAATCTGCAAAATATTAGCCTTCTTTTCTCCTAATAATATTTGTTTTTGTTTTGCTTCTTTTCAGGTTTTTAAGACTTTTAAAATCTTGTGTGTGTAAGTAGAGATCTATGTTTAGTATCACTTAGGCAGCCAAATATCCTAACAAGATTTATGCAAATAACTCATTGATTTAATATAATCTTCTAATGTATGATAAATGCCTTCTTCTCCTGGATCTGCTTTAGATTTAAATTTTTGTTTCTTAGTGCTATATTTTTTCTCTGTGATTTTATCTACTGTTTCTATTACAGTGGTAGAGAAGGACCTCTTAAAGCTGGGGAAGCAGTATTTCCCCCTTATATCTATTTCTCAAACATTTTTTCCTAATTAGCATAGCATAGTTCTCAACCCAAAAATGTGAAACTGACTCTGGTAAATTATGCCAAAATGCCTGTCCATTGGATTGAACCAGGTCGCATTCATAGATTAATTCAAGATGGATGGGTATCTTACGCATAGCATTTCAAAGTCGTAAGGAAAAAATAAAGTATCAATTTGAAATACTAGTCCAAAAGCACGTGGTAAGAGTACCTTATTTACACACACAACATACGATTCCCGGGACCGTGCTGTTTTCTTGAATTATTCTTAAGCCACGGAAGCCATAGAATATTCTGATTAATACACGGTCTCATAAGGGAAGCCAGATTTTGCATGGGCTGGCTCACATCAGACCTAAACCTGTAAGATTTAGTAACAGATCTTGCAAGAAAAGAGCGCTATGCCTTAACTGACTTCTGCAGGCGTTTCATTTCACTTTTCAGTTGAAAACAGCTGGTGTAGCAGGTGGCTGAGTAGGACGCATGCAACGGTGGAAAATATCAACTCTAATTTTTCCTAAATAAAACAAATAATAGGAGATATGACAGATCCCAGCTTCCGTGGTGTAGAGAAACCACTTAAAATGATTGAAAAAGGCATGCTATAATGTAATTCCTTGGCTTTAGAAAGCTGATTTTGTCTTGTTAACAGAATCTGATTCAAAATTAATCAGTATTATTTTTCTCTCCACAACTAAACAAAACTCCATTAATGGCTCATACAGCTTAATAAGTAAAAAACAAATAATCCAATATAAAATGGGCAGAAGACCTAAACAAGCAGTTCTCCAAGGAAGACATACAAATGACCAATAGGCACGTGAAAAAATGCTCAATATCACTAATTATCAGAGAAATGCAAATCAAAACTACGATGAGGTATCACCTCACACCAGTCAGAATGGCCATCATTCAAAAGTCCACAAATGACAAATGCTGGAGAGGCTGTGGAGAAAAGGGAACCCTCCTACACTGCTGGTGGGAATGCAGTTTGGTGCAGCCACTGTGGAGAACAGTATGGAGATTCCTCAAAAGACTAGAAATAGACTTACCATATGACCCAGCAATCCCACTCCTGGGCATACATCCAGAAGGAACCCTAATTCAAAAAGACACCTGCACCCCAATGTTCATAGCAGCACTATTTACAATAGCCAAGACATGGAAACAGCCTAAATGCCCATCAACAGATGACTGGATAAAGAAAAGGTGGTATATTTATGCAATGGAATACTATTCAGCCATAAAAATAATAGAATAATGCCATTTGCAGCCACATGGATGGACCTGGAGATTGTTATTCTAAGTGAAGTAAGCCAGGAAGAGAAGGAAAAATACCATATGATATTGCTTATATGTGGAATCTAAAAATAAAAAGGACAAATGAACTTATTTATAAAACAGAAACAGACTCACAGACATAGAAAACAAACTTATGCTTACCAGGCAGGGAAGGTGGTGGGAGGGGATAAATTGGGAGCTTGAGATTTGCAGATACTAACTACTATATATAAAATAGACAAACAACAAGTTTATAGTGTACAGCACAGGGAACTATATTCAATATCATGTAGCAACTTATGATTAAAAAATATGAAAACGAATATATGTATGTTCCTATATGACTGAAGTATTTGTGCTGTACAGCAGAAATTGACACAAGATTGTAAACTTCAATTAAAATATATCGGAAAAAACTCCATTAATGGAATAGTATATGTCGAAAGCATGAATGATTTTATTTTATGTGTGGCTGAGAACTAGGTATCCAGATGTTTTTCCTAATCTGCTGCAATTTTATACCCCCGGGAAACAAAAAAGGGTGTGTGTGGGGTAGAGGGGATAAATAATTAAATAGAACTAACACATTTAGGCAATGGTGTGGTTTTCATCTCAAGCAAGGGCTTCATCAATTCCCAGAAAGATACTCGATTTGGTGAGTTTCAAGAGGTAATTTCTTCTGGTCCCCACATTACAAAAATATTTATTTAAAGTCCACACTCACACACACACACACACACACACTCTCTCTCTCTCTCTCTCTCTCTCACACACACGAGAAGGAAGCTCACAATTACACTGGGAGTCTTCCAAAATGAGTCTTTCTAGATTGACTATTTCATTTTCAGGTAAATAATATATTATCAATTATTAAGCCTCATTGTGATACAAAGATGGTTAATGAGTATCTTCTGTTTGCTTTTTTTGCTGAAGCATGTGTTTCCTGATGTCGAATTAAAGAAAGTTGGGAGACAGGAAACTCAGTTGGTGGATAATTTTAGAATATACCGTAGCAAAATTTCAGCAAAAGTTAAATTCTTGGCTCAACCCCCTCGTAACTTCTAAAGACCCCCGCATGATAAAGGAACATGTATTTCTGTGCTCAGGTCACTGAGGTCAGAGGGAGTCCAGGGGACCACAGAGCGGGTCTGTTCTTGAGTATTCTGTATCTCTAAGCATTTCAGCATCAGATGCACACTAATATCTCCAGGTCACTTGCCTGCTTGCCATCTGCATATTTCCCCTCTTGGGGAACCCAGCCCAAGTGTGCTTTCTGTCAACCAACGGGAACGATGGGCTTGGTCTTGGTCTACTGTCAAGGCAACAGTGGTGCCATATGCCGCTGTCTCAGCATCCCGATAAATCTCTTTCCCCTTCCCTTTCTGTTTTGCTCACTCTCATTTCTCTCTTTCTCTCAAAACCCATATTGTCTCTGGATGCTGAGTTTTTTTTTTTTTTTTTTGTCTCCTCTTCTCCACCTTTTCTTTGGTCATCGGTCCCTCTGTCCTTTTTTCCACCCCCTTTCCTGGGTCAGCAATGTCATGGCTTTGTGAAGTGCTATTTGTAAAGACGACAAAGATAAATTGAGAAAGATAATACACACATTTATTGTGAAGTCGTCTCCTGGGCCGGGGACGTACAGAAGTCCCATAACGCGTGTAGGTATGCAACCGAATGCTAAAAAGTATTAAGTCAGTTCATTCAGTTGGAAAAACAAGACTGTAACTTCTTACTGACAATGTTGAGAACATACGGTCCTTCATTTTCCGACCGACATGTTCTTCACAAGCAAACGCCTTCCTTAAGCTAAGATTGTTATCTTTGACTTTTAGTTTTAATGTTTTTGCTTTGTTTTGTATTGGAGGGCGTGGGACGATCTCAGGCAAGAAACTCAGTGACGCTGAAGTGTAAATGTGAACCATTTTAATGGAAACTTCCATACTCTCGTCGCGAAAATTACTGCTTTACCAGATGTAAAGTCTTTTTTTCCAGTAATTATCCATCACACTGACAACTTTCTGAATAAATGCAAGAATGGATTTATAAAATCTCTCTTTGTAATTTTTGTTCTGTTTACAGCGCCCCCGGCACTGATTGGGACCCATCTCAAGGGCACTTCCTCCACGTCTCCCATCCTAGCTCCGTTGTTTTGTGGTTATTTTTGAAACGGTCGCTTTGCTGTTAAACTAGACGATACACTTGTGAGTTACTGATATGACACTTACTGACATCTCGTCTTAGCCTCTTAGGCTTGGCGAGTTTTTAGCGACATCACTGATACGGTTTCGAATACTGGTAAAACTGACAATATATGTGAACCACTGTAGAGAAATACAGAATGACTTCTTATGGATTAGTTTAAAGGCAATATTTTATTTTATTTTATTTTTGTAGGGGGAGGTAATTAGGTTTATTCATTTATATTTAGAGGAAGGAACTGGGGATTGAACCCAGGACCTCGTGCATGGCAGGCATGCACTCTACCACTGAGCTATACCCTCCCCTCAAAGGTTTTTTTTTTTTTTTAAACTCATTTATTTATCTTTGGAGGAGGGGACTGGGGATTGAACCAGGGACCTCTTGCACGCTAAGCATGCGCCCTACCACTTGAGCTATACCCTCCCCAAAGGCAATGTTTTAAAGAAAATTATTTTATCCTCCCTGCTGGGTCATAAGGCATGGGTATTCTGTGTGTCTGCCTTCTCTTAGGCCTTTTCAGCTGATGGGGAAGAGTCTTTGTGACAATGACCCAGATGTAAATATTCCTGACCCCTGTCACCAATACCTACCCTACTTTTCATTCCTCTCTCTTGTCTTTTGTGCCAGAGTCACTGGGATATTTTAGGATTATATTAAATTGTGGATGCAAAGCATTAAACATTTTTACACTAATTATCACATATGGCTACTGGAGAAAAGTTACTAGGCAAAAATACACAAAACGACACATACTATAAAAATCACCTTGAATGAGGTGCGGATAACCACTCCTACGGAGCTGTTGTTGGATCTTCTTACATTTCCTGTAACTTTAAACATTCAAGCAAAAATGGGACGTGCCATGCATGTCGTGAGAGTAATTTTTGCTTTCCCTTTAGTGTTGCAAGCTGGGCTGCCCTCTGTTCCCTGACATCATCGTTTTTAATGGCCAAGTTAATCCTGGGTTTGGCGTCCAGGATGTTTCCACCATGTCCTAATGGTTGTACTCAAGGTTGCTACCCAAGTGGTAAACGGACCACTCCTACCGGCTACTCTCTGTGACACCACATAGCTGGAAATCAGAATGCCCTGTAATGCTCACGGGAACACGTGATTTATGAAATCCTCAGCAGAGGAAGCACGAAAGAAGCAGATTAAAGAAGGAATCAAAATCCAAGGTGCGGGATCTGAATTCTGCATCAAGTCCAAACACTACCAAATGATATTTGATTCCCTCAACAATTACGTTCCTAGAAGATTCAATCTCAAGTACACAGTCATCCCTCAGTATTGGTGGAGCATTGGTTCCAGAATCCTCCTCTCAAATGCCAAAATCAGGAGATGTTCAAGTCCCACAGTGGGCTCTCTAAATCCATGGTTCCACATATGTGGATTCAACCAACCACGGATCCTGTACCACTGTGGTATATATTGAAAAAAATCTGAGTGTAAGTGGATTCCTGCATATCAAACCTCTGTTGTTCATGGGTCACCTGTCTGTCTGTCTGTCTATCTAACTGTCTATCTATGTATCTATCTATCTATACATGTATATACACACAAATACATATACGTATTTATAAGTTTTTATGTATATAGTCGTATAAAATATATACGCACTTATATATCTAAATTCTTCTCTATATATTGTATTTAATGTCACCCCAGCCCGAAAAGTCAGAGTGACAATAGGGAACAGTATTTCCTCAACAGCCAAGTTGATATAGTTATTATCTATTACCCTTTTACTATGTGCCAGGCATTTTCTTCCTACGGTAAATAATTTCATTGTCTTTGAGAAGTCACCAAGGTGCCATATTATCATCATTCCTCCTTTTAGAGTCAAGGAGATGGAGGTTGGATCAAAGATACATTTGCCCAGGGCTAGCTGAGTTGCTGATAGCTCGTAATCTGATTTCCAAACCAGCGTTCCTCAGCACAGTCTTGACATTGCCAAAGAAAGAAACACAAGGAAGTAGAGATGCCTTGGAAGTTTCCATTCAATTAAAGTTGCCTCTAAACGTTTTTTCACCCTGTGCCACGGTGGCTGATGTATAGCGGCAATCCGCAGTCGAAATGTATCATCAAATGACGTTCTTTACGATATAGAAATAACATACGAAGGATCATTTTATCAGGCAGGTTCCATGAAAGTCAAGTGTATTTTGCCTTCCAGGGTACCTACCGGTCATGTTTGGAGATGGTAACCTTCATTTTATTCTCTAGATTTTTTTTTTTTTTTTTTTTTTTTTTTTGCATACGTGACCTGATTTAGGTCAACCTAAATCAAGAGATTCTCTCAAATAATTAGGACTGGCATGCTTTTATTTAAGAATAAATTTTGGATTCATTAAATGACAGGGCAGAGAAAACCACTTTGCTAACTGAACACATGATTCCATGCAAACACATCTGAAATCAAAGGAGATGAAATAGTGTGCAAGGAGAGGAAGTGGCCTCCTTTCTCCAGAACTGTTTTAGAAAGTGTATGAGTTGCACTCTGCAGGAACGCCTGCAGTGAAGCCTTCCTGCCGCCTGGCCGGCCGTCTGCTACCACTCCCCTGGACTCCCGCCCGTCCTCATCCTGGGCTGTGAATCCGTCCCCTGGCCCCCTCCCCACGGGGCCAGGACAGCTGTGGCAGAGAAAGAACGCTCATCTGTGAAGCCCTTCTGCAGATAAACACTCTTCATTTATGAACGATTTAATCCTTTGATAAAAGCTCACTTTGTTAAGTGGCTTGGCTTTCCAAAAAAACAGCCCACACGGATATTTGCATGAGTCCTTTAAAGACTATCAGACGACATGGGATGGCTATAAAAACATTGTGTCGGGCTTCTGGTAAACCTACGCCCTAACTATTCCTACCGGGGATGGGAAAAGATGGCCCAGCTCTGGGGGTTGAATTAGCCGTGTGGATACGTAAGTCTTCCATGTGGATCCATTTGAATGCAATGTGCATGATGGCATTATTATTATTTCACAACTCGTCAACATGAAGGTTCTTTTCCATTGAAACTAGGAGACTAGTAAGAATGGGTACCCAAAATAGGAACAGTCTAACCCATACACCGAATGGGGTCACTGGAACACGAATTTCACTGGAAATGGAGGCTCTGCTGTCTCCTTGTTGCAGTAAGGCAGTTAATATGAAGCCCCGCACGGATCGTGTGCGACCATCTCGTTGGCACCGCATTTACAGTGCCTGTGGGTCTTTTAAGCCTCAGTGATGGCGCTAAGAGCTTCGATATTTCAGTGTAGTGCACGTGCTATGCCAAAGACGAGCGTTCTTGCTCATTGTGTATCTGGAGAGAAAGGGAGGGGGGAGATTGCTAGGAAATGCCAAAGTGATTTTTCCAGTTAAAAGAGAATTCACACCTGATGAGCTGGTTTTTTCTTTTCTTTGGGGAATTGCAAGAGACCAGCAGCAACATAGACCTTAAAATGCAACCAGACATGAAGCAAAATGGGAACGTAAAAAAAAACTAAGAGAGGTCATGAAACAATCACATTCAAAAGACACAAAAATGAATCTTTCCAGATCCTCTTTATAACGATACATAGAAAGATGGGACTCCTGTAGAAAACCAGCATGTTTTAAATTAAAAGTAAGAGGTTAACGGGCAAGATGTGACAGAATCACTGGCCAGAATGAACCAAGATGAGGGGCCTTCTGGAACGGAAGAAAAGACAGCTTTCAAGGAGGTGGATATCGGGAAACAGACAACAGTGATCACGCACAGATGCCAGACAAGCCATTTGACACCGACTACTTCCCAAGCTTATTGTGTTGAGAATGTTTTCCAGCCATGAGCCAGGGAAAGAGAATCCACGAAGAGCCCAGAAAGCTTCTCTGAATCTCAGGAGACCAAGGCAGGTAGGGTTCTTGGGAGAGACAACCAGAAAAGAGGTGGTTTCCCGCAGAGAGAAGAATGGAGGTCTGCAGAGAATCCCCCCACATTGTCAGCTGAGTAAATAGCAGTGCTTGTCTGTGAGGAAGCAGCTACTCAAGAGTCTCAAGAATCTCAGAAAAGACATTTTCCCCCTCACCTTTTGTGTTTTATTTTTTTTTTTACTAAATATTGCAGTGTATTTTTAAAAAATGAGGCCAAGAGAAATACCAGAAGAGAAGATGAGAAGGAATATTTCCCAGAGATCACCCAGGACTGGGACTGGTTTCTGCTCCAACCTGGAAAAAACCTCGTGGGATACTGGATATGATGCCCAGAAGGGTTCTGCCTCATTAAGTCATAATTAGCCTTTACCTGACAACCACTCTAGTGCAGTCTAACAAATCTTAACAGCAAGAGGTAAAAAAAAAAATCAAACTGTGTCTGCATGATTTAAGTGGGTGTCCCAGAACAAACACCAGTGGTATCTATAGGAATCCAAAAATATTCAGCGTCCAACAAGGTCAAATGCACAGTGTCCAGCATCCAATCGAAAATATTTCATAAGACGTAATCAGTAGACAGAAACCAAGTGTGTTTCTTATATGCTGTCTACAGAGACCAAATCCAGAATGCAGTTTATAAAAAAAAAATACCTTTGACCATTGCATCAAAAATACAGACTACGTAGGGCCAAATTTAACAAAAGATTTTAAAGACCTGTGCATTGTCAACTGAAAAAAAATTCCTCAGAAATATACAATGTTAAGAGTCAGTATTGTTAAGATATTATCTTCAGATCCACCTATATATTCAATGAAGTATCCATCAAATTCCCATCAGGATTTTGGGTAAAAGAATGATAAGTTGAATTTGAGATGCCTTTGGAGATACAAGAACCTAGCTTGGTTGTGATGACTTTGGGAAAAAAAAAAAAAGAATAAAGTTGAAGAACACACTTGACCTGGTTTCCAGCCGTATTTTAAAGCTACCATAATCAATACAGGATGCTGTCGCCAACAACACAGACAAATAAATCAGCGGAACAGAACACAGCATCCAGAAATGCACACACACGTATGAACAACTGATTTCTGAAAAGTTGTTCAAAGACTATTGAGTGGGAAAAGGACAGTATTTTAAGCAAATGATATTGGAGCAGATATGCAAAAAAAAAAAACCCTCAAAATAAAAAAAACCCACATTAATATATGCCTTGCATTAAAAAGTTAACCGAAAATGAACCATAAGCTTGAATTTAAATTTAGATTTGAAGTCTAAATTGACATAGGAAGAACAAATGTGACCGATGGTTAGCCAATGATTTAGACATGACACCAGAATCACACTCCATAAATACATTATAATAGTACCTGGCGTTCAAAAGACACCATTAACAAAATGACACCACAAGACAGGCTGAGAGAAACCATATATATGATAAAGAATTGTAATCAGAATACATAGGGAATTCTCAAAACTGATTAATAGGACACAACCTGAATTTTTTTTAAATGGGCAAAGATTTAAACAGACACTTCAGCAAAGAAGATGATATATGGATAGTAAATAAGCACACGAAAATGTGCCCAATATAGTAGTCATTTGGGGAGTGTAGGTTAAAACTAATATGTGATTCCACTACACATCTATTAGAATTGCAAAAATTTTTAAAAATCCTGCCCACAGCAGGTTGGCTGCAGCAACGGGAAGGTTGGCTAAACCAAGCATCATTCGTTGTTGATGGAAATATTCAAGCATGCCACTAACTTGGAAGACACTTTGGCAGTTTCTTATGAAGTTAAACACACCTGTCATATGACCTAGTCTTTTACGTCCGGTATTGACTGTCAGAGAAATCAAAGCACTTGTGCCTACAAACGCTTGCATGTAGATGTTCATAGCTTCGTTATTTGTAGTCATCGGTAACTGGAAACAAGTCAAATCTCTACCGAGGTAAATTCATAAACAAGCTGTTGCAGGCAATGAACTGCTACAGATCATTGTTTGTCTGGGGATGGCTGGGGACTGGGGGCTGGGGTTGGGGGGGGCATAAGGAAGATCTTGAGGGTGATAGTAATGTTGATAATTTTGGTCATAGTGATGATTTCATATATATATACACACATACACACATATATATGAATTTCAACATTATATATATGTGATGTTCAACATTATATATATTCAACATTCACCATTATATACATATTAAACTATATGTATATGAATTTCAACATTATATATATGTGATGTTCAACACTATATATATTCAACATTCAACATTTTATATATATTCAACTATATGTATATGAATTTCAACATTATATATATGATGTCCAACATTATATATATTTAGCATTCAACATTATATATATTCAACTATATGTATATGAATTTCAACATTATATATATGACGTTCAACATTATATATATATTCAGCACTCAACATTATATATAAAACTATATATATGAATTTCAACATTATATTATGATGTTCAACATTTTATATTTAGGATTCAACATTATATATATTCAACTATATGTATATGAATTTCAACATTATATATATGATGTCCAACATTATATATATTTAGCATTCAACATTATATATATATTCAACTATATGTATATGAATTTCAACATTATATAATGACGTTCAACATTATATATATTCAACATTCAACATTAATATATAAAACTATATATATGAATTTCAACATTATATATATGATGTTCAACATTTTATATATTTAGCATTCAACATTATATATATTCAACTATATGTATATGAATTTCAACATTATATATATGACGTTCAACATTATATATATTCAGCACTCAACATTATATATATAAAACTATATATATGAATTTCAACATTATATATATGATGTTCAAATTTTATATATTTAGGATTCAACATTATATATATTCAACTATATGTATATGAATTTCAACATTATATATATGACGTTCAACATTATATATATATTCAACATTCACATTAATATATAAAACTATATATATGAATTTCAACATTATATATATGATGTTCAACATTTTATATATTTAGCATTCAACATTATTATATTCACTATATGTATATGAATTTCAACATTATATATATGATGTTCAACATTAGTATATTCACATTCAACATTATATATATATCAACTATGTATATGAATTTCAACATTATATATATGATGTTCAACATTATATATATATTCACATTCAACATTATATATAGCCAACACTCACCATTATATATATTAAACTATATATATGAATTTAAACATTATATATATGATGTTCAACATTATATATATTTAACATTCAACATTTTATATATATATTCAACTATATATATGAATTTTAACACTATATATGTGATGTTAAACATTATATATAAAACTTTCAACACTGTATATATACATATTCAACTCTATATATATATGTGAATTTCAACATTAACCAGTTAGTAGACTTTATATACTTGCCTTTATGTCAATTATATCTCAATAAATCTTTCAATATATTGAAGGGCTGGTTGAACTGCATTGAGTTTTGAAGGCTAAATAAACTTTACATTGTAGGATACAATCTACCATGTTGCCGTGTGCTGTATTTTCACCCTACCTCCTCGATATTTCTTTAATTTCTTTACTTCTTTTTAACGGTGTATTCTTCAGATAATAGATCAACCATATTTTTTTGCTCTTTTCTTTTAAGTATTTCTTAAATCTGTAACGATCTGGAAATATCAAATCTGCAAATATTGCTTTTTTTTTAAGGCGGATCTGAAATAACTATGGGTTAAGGTATTAATAGCTGTTATATATGGGTGCCTGGGTTTCAGGCACTGAAATATTTCATAATTCATGCAGAAGGGAAATAGAAAAATGAATAGTAGGTTAGGAAGAACACTAGGAACGGGTCTGTTACAACATTATCCTCTGAAAAGCATGTTGAAATTCTGCTGGGAGAAGATACTAAGATATGAAGACCGCACCAAGTACAGTACATGGACAAAATCGTTCAGCAAATTGACCTTCCCTGAGTCTACAGGAGAAAAACAATCCAGTCTTGCTAATAATAAACAGAATCAATTTTTAAAACATGTCACCACATCCCTTCAATTAACTTTATAAAGATTACATTATCTATAGTAACTGCTGTATATAAAATACATAAGCACATTTCTTCTGCAGAGCACAGAGAACTATGCCCAGTATCTTGTAGTAACCTCTAATAAAAAAGAATAGGAAAGTGAATATATGTATGTGTATGTATGACGGCAACACGATGCTGTGCACCAGAAATGGGCACGTTGTAAACTGACTGTACCTCAATTTAAAAAAAAAAAAAAGATAAAAAATTTTTTAAAAAAGGTTGTATGTCAATTACACCTTAAACAAACGAACAAACAAATAAGATTACATTATCCCTGCCTGGTGTGAGTATTGAGCAATTCTTTCCACCATACTTAAGAAATTATAAAGGAGTGTAGATTTGGGGCAAGCAGTGTGTCAGTTTGAATGGGAAGCCAGGACCCTCTTTACACACTAATCTGGCAGTTCATTTACTGAGAAGACATACTGAGTACTTCCTCCAAAACACTGAACAACCTGTACGAACATGTTTACGATAGTCCTCACCACGTCAAAGTGTTGCAAATAGCCTAATTCCTGCATGCTCTCACAACAACATATGGGCTAGCAACTGAAACCAAGAAGGGGGATGTTGACAACAGCATGGGGGCCTTACGTACCGTGCTGAGTGAAACCTAAGCGCAGAAAAGTAGACGTGGAAGACAGCAGAACATACTCCAGTCATAAAGAGGTTTCTTAAAAAGCTAAAAACAGAGTTATCATATGACCCAGCAATCCCATACCTGGGCATATATCTGGAGAAAACTCCAATCCAAAAAGACACCAGCACCCCAATGTTCACAGCAGCACTATTTACAACAGCCAAGACATGGAAGCAAACTAAGTGTCCACTGATGGATGACTGGATAAAGAAGAGGTGGTATATTTATAGAATGGAATACTACTCAGCCATAAAAAGGAATCAAATAATGCCATTTGCAGCAACATGGATGGACCTACAGATTGTCATTCTAAGCGAAGAAACCCAGAAAGAGAAAGACAAATATTACATGGTATCACTTGTGTGTGGAATCTAAAAAAAAAAAAAATAGCAGAAACGAACTTATTTACAAAACAGAAACAGACTCACTCAAAGACATAGAAAGCAAACTTGTGGTTACCAAAGGGGAAGGGAGGAAGGGATAAATTGTGAGTTTGGGATTAACAGATACACACTACCATATATAAAATAGATAAACAATAAGGTCCTACTGTATAGCACAAGGAACTATATGCAATATTTTGCAATAACCTATAATGGAAAATAATCTGAAAAATAACTTATATACATATAACTGAATCACTTTGCTGTACACCTGAAACTAACACAGTACTGTAAATCAACCATAGTTCAATTTTTAAAAAGCCAAAAAAGAAATATATATACATAAAATGGGTATCAATACATTTATTTTTAAATTTTCTATTATGAGGTTATACTATTTTTTTTACCATGAAAATGAACATATACAAGCAAACATCTTCAAAACCACTGGACAAGGAAATAAACAAAATAGAAGCTAACTCACTGACTGTGTCTTACGGAGGCAAATTGTGCTTCAAAGAGATGCGGAATTACGAGGAAATGGAACCAAATGAACAGGATCAATATTTCCTATGAGAAATATCCATTTTTGAGAAATGACAACCAGACTGTTTTTCTGGATGACTTCAACAAATGAGGCTAAGTTATACCTATCCTGGAAGGAAATACTCAGATCTGAAGCTATTCTCACAGATGATATTGTGCATGGATGTGTTCATGAGGCAGTGACTAACTTCTATATTGCACTGGAGAGAAAGAAAGAGAGAGGAAGGAGGGCTAGAGGGATGAAGGGATGGAGGGAGGGAAGGGAAGGAAGGAAGGGATGGAGGGAGGGAAGGGAAGGAAGGAAGGAAGGATGGAGGGAAGGAAGGAGGTAAGGAAGGGAATGAAGGAAGGAAGGGAAGAAAGGAGGGAAAGAAAGGAAAGAAGGGAAGGAAGGGAGGAAGGAAGGGAAGGGAGGAAGGGAGGAAGGAAGGAATGAAGGAAGGGAAGGAAGGAAGGAAAGAAGGGAAGAAGGAAGGGAAGGGAGGGAGGGAAGGAAAGGGAGGAAGGAAGGAAAAAAGGGAAGGAAGGAAGAGAAGGAAGGGAAGGGAGGAAGGAAGGAAGGGAAGCGAGGAAGGAAGGGAAGCAAAGAAGGAAGGGAGGAAGGAAGAAAGGAAAGGAAGGGAAGGGAGGAAGGGGAAGGGAAGGAAGGAAGAGAGATATGAAAGTATAATCTGGGTTTCCACATTTTGAGTCTGCAGGTTCTCAGCTTTGGATTGTATGGTTCATGGAAGCAAAGCAGTGGCTGATAAATCCACAGATGAGACAGTGTCTGTGGAGGCGTGTGTGTGTGTGTGTGTGCGTGTGTGTGCGTGTGTGTGTGTGTGCGTGTGTGTAGGAGTGAGGGCTGTGGGTGGAGGGGACAGGTGAGGAGGAACATTGGTCATGGAGATTCTGCATCTCAGTTGAAAACAGTGTCCAGAAATCCCATTAAAAACAAAAAGAGCCCTCGTCTTCCTCTTATGTCTGTCCTTTGTCAAACCCGTTGAGATCTCAGGTTTGTGTCACCAAACCCCTCAGCTAAGTTTCTTGAAAATGTCATTTCCAGTATCTCAACAGCCACCATTTCCAGCAACTGTCGTCAGGAACCTGAGCAAGTCACATGGACGGAGGTCAATATTTTTGAAGACTATGGATGTGAAAGAGACAAGGAGCACGAGAAACACGGAAGACAAAGATGGGCTGATACGCAATTACATTGTAACATCTCATCAATTATCATGCAATTAAAATTCTGGATCAACTGCTTTTCAAAAAAAAAAAAAAAGAATATTTAACTAAAACGATGGCAGATAAAAATTCTAAATGGTTGATAATGACTGCTGGGCTAATACACGAAACACATGACGAATTAATTACAAATATGACAGCCCCCAAAGCAACCACGCCGTATGCCCAGAAAATCTCCAACGGACCAAGGAGAATATTAAAGGGGAAGAAGCTGAGAGGTTTTAAAAAGCGGTTTTGCTAAAAACATTTCACATCGCCTTACATATTTCAACAAGCTATAAACTTCAATGTAAATGTATTAAAAAACATGTCTTGAAAATAATCTTCATTTTGAGTAATATTATAATAATTCATAATATTTGCGGGAACAAGAGGTTCTTTATAGAATTAACTCAATGATTTAACTGAAACGGGATTTCTAGGGGTACATGGATATTGTCTCTCAGAGTAATTTGTAATTATTTTTTTCTAAATTTTTGTCTCCTTCCTTATTCCCATCTTGCCTGATGGAAAGGCAGTTAAACTTTGTTTCAAACACTCCCCTTTGTGAATACGTGAAGAGTTGGTTTCTAGGAAAAATAAATGAGTTGGGGGCGGGGTAGGGAAGAAAGGATTTCATTCTCAAGGGATGTTAAGAACACGTCAGGAATCTGCCCGTGACTCACTGAGTCTACCCGCCTCGATCTCGAAGGAGTTTGTTGGCTTTTAGATGACTAGCAACTCATCTGAGATGCATGAGAAATGGCCGTTTACCTCTGAAAGATGTCTCTGCTTCTTTGTATGAGATGTGGCAACTTTCCTCGAAAACCAAGTCCACGGAACACACAAATTAAGTTAGTTATGAAATACGAAGTTAGAGCCTAGAAACCAATAACCAGGCTGCTGACCGCCCCAGCTCCCTGCTTTATGGAGGTTTAATAAATGCCTTCCAGGGCCCACTTAATAACACTTTATTGAATTTTACGGGGGAAAAAAAGATAGCCACCGTTTTTCACTCTGCGTTAAACTGACGGAAACAGAAATACTAAGACTTACAATATGATCATGCCACCGCATTTAACTTATCTTGCAAGAAAACGATATCTTTTGAGCGTTTATTTTTGCTGGATTCAAATGACGTCTCTAGAGGTACAGGATGGAGATTTCAAAATTGACTACGGAAAAAATAAACAAAACCTCCAAGGGTGTCCTTTCTCACATAAAGCAAATCTTGCTCTTGGTTTAACTGTGTTCCCCGCTATCTGTTATAAATTGTCGTAATTCTTTAAACATCCCTAGAGAGTAGAATTTAGAAGATGCATTAGAAAATAGGTATTTTTAACATTAGAAAAGATGTCACAATATTGAAAATTGTGAATGATTTTCCTTTTAGAAACAGAACTCAGCCTCCTTCTCGCTCTTAAAGAGGTACTTTCCGGCGGAAGTGTCTGTAGTGATGGAAATGGTCTGTATCTCAGCCATGCAACATGCCTACCAGCAGCCATCCTTGGTTATCCACGATCAGGGTCTACATTTGTTAGAGAAGAATTAGTTTTCAAAGCATCAGTTCCACACGTGAAATCCCACGCATTTCATAGACGCACGTGCGTCTCCATATGCACTGCAAGAAATTCCATGAACACAGGAGAGTCTTTCTTGAGCTCTCTTTGGTCATAATTTTGAAAGTTTTGGATCTCACCTCAACCACGCCACTTTTAAACAGAATGTGCTCTTCCATTATAAAATATCCAGAGAAAGGATTTCGTGTACATTGTGTGTGTGTGTCTGGCTGTGCATACGTCCCTTACAAGTTAATGAATGCCAGACCTTCATTTGCCAAATATTCATGGGCAACCAACCTGCAGTAGCCTCTGAATTCAGTAAAAGGTCCTCTGTTCTTACATATTTTGTTAAAATTAGTGAGACTTCTTTTTTTTTCACATAAAGACTACCGTTCCATGATGGTCATACTGATGGTCATTAGATCCACCGTTTGGAAGTGAAAGAAAAACAAAGATTACTACACAGGACATTCAAAAGAACTATCAAATGACACCACATACCTCGGTGACTTCGCGGGAGTGAGTGGTCGACGTGTTCTGAGTTGTTTTGGAGAACCAAGGGATCCAGAAAATGGCGTTGATGCTCCACAAGGGTTTGCGACAGCAGCCTCTGGTCACGGGAGAATGAAGCACCAGCGAGTGATGGAGTCAGGAAGAGGCTGGTTGCATCTCACACCCGGGAAAGAGGTCTTGAAGGTCCACCTGTGCAGACAGCCATGCGTCGCATTTTCAGAAGTCATTCCCGTAAATGCGTTTTCCCTTATCTTGAGCCTTTCACTGCCCCTCTGTGCATACATGCTACTGTGCATGTATATTTTCTTATCTTAGATAAAACTGAATCTCCCCAAATAAGCATTATCCTTTATGGATTCTCAGTTCCATGGGACCTCCGAGCTTTTAAATTGAATCGTCTTGTCAACTGACACTAAAAACAATAGCTTTAAACTTTAATGTTTAGAAAGGCTTTATCCCAGGTTATAATGCTGCTGTCGCCACCTGTGTTTGCTATTTTTGTTTGTTTGTTTGTTTGTTTTATTTTGTTTTGCGGGGGTCATTAGGTTTATTCATTTATTTGCTTTTTTAACGGAGGTGCTGGGGATGGAACCCAAGACCTCACACATGCTAAGCACTGTGCTCTACCCCTGAGCTACACCCTCCCCCCACATTTGTTCTTTTTGTTAGTCCATTTCTGCTCTTTCCTGCATATTTTCAATGAGATTCTCCAATGAGATAAGCCTCTGGGTTTGACATCGTGTCTGGACACGTATACAGCTTTGTATGAATGGGGAACAAAACAAAACAGCTTATTTGAAACCTGGGCCAAACAGAGTCTTTATAACAAGGTCTATCGACCCAGAGAAAGAAAGGAATATTATTCTGATCTCATGAGGCCAAAGAAAATGACAAGAAACTTTTCTTCATAAGTTCAGCTTATTGGAATAATGTTACACCTAAGGATAAATTTGCGTATCTTCATCATGGAGGACCCTGTTACCATCTGCTTTGCAAGTGTCCCCCGGAGTCCATGCCAGTGTCTTAGACTCTCTGAGTGGGAGGACAGTCATGGCCATGATTTGGACAATGCTGTGGTATGTTCATAGAAATCTGCCCTGAAATTGAGAGGCTCTAGGATGGAAAAGCAGCTTAGTGAGACATCAGACTAGGCGCAAGGACAGGAGAATAATTTTCAAGCCTATGAATGAACGGGCGTTGGGCGGCAGTAGGAAGATGCTAAGCATGTGTGCGTATCCAAAGTGAAACTTTTCTACTGGTTTAAAGACAGATGCATAGACATCGGAAAAATATATACATGCATTAATTGTACACGGCCAGTATAAACGTATACATCAGTGCCGACAGTTCATGATGCTTTTGTGATGTGTTTTCTCGGAGATTACCCATGCAATCACCGCAGCACGGAAGTGAGGCGGGGGATGAATGTGGTTCCTGACGTCTGAGCCACGTGAAGACCAAAAACCACAGGGCTCTGAAGCCCTGATCCAAGCTCTTTCTGCTGGCCCGTGTTGATCGTCTCGCCAGTTAAGGGGTAAGTTGGGGAAAGAAATCAGAGATGGGAAAAGAAAACAAGCTAGACAGGTGGTAAATCAGAGAGGGGAAACTCAAGACAGAGGCTCAACCGCGAGACACAGAGACATGGGAGAAGACAGTGAAAGAGGGAGACATTAAGACGTAGACACAACGGAGGAAACCTAAAAGACATGTTACTAAATGAAAGGAGCCAGTCTGAAAAGGCTACAAACTGTACGATTCCAACCAAAGGACATTCTGGAAAAGGCACAGCTAGAGAAACAATAAAAAGATCTTGGTTTTCATGGGTCTGGGGAGAGTCAGGGAGGGAGGAATGAACAGATGGAGGACAAGGGATTTTTAGGGCAGTGAAATTATTCTGTATCACACTATAGGGGTGGTTAGATGTCATTATGCATTTGTCAAAGCCCATAGAATGTACAACACCAAGAGTGAACCCTAACATAAACTATGGACTTTGGCTGATAATAATGTGCCCATGTTGGTTCATCGATTGTACCAAATATGCCACACTGATGAGGGAGGCTGAGGGGTAGGGGAGTGTATACGTGTGGGTGGGGAGGGCCATGTGTGAACTCTGTATTTTCTGCTCAATTCTGCTGAGAACCTGCAACTGCTCTGAAAAATAAAAGTCTATTAATCAGAAAAGACATAGACATAAAAACAGACTGTATCAGTTTCCTGTGGCTGCTGTAACAAAGGTTCGCCCACGGGGTAGCTGACGTCGGCGGAAATTTACCGTCTCATGGTTGTGGAGCTGAAGTCTGAAATGCCGGCGCCCACAGGGCCGTGCTCCCTCTCAGAAGCTGGATGGAATCTTTCTTCTCCTCTCGTGTAGCAGCTTTTGGCGTTCCTTGGCTGGCTGCTGCTCACTCTCATCTCTGCCTGCGGCCTCACACCAATTTCGAATCACCAATGTCTGTTTTTTTCTGCATAGAATTCTCCTCTCTGTGCATGTCTATTTCTGTTTCTTCATTTCTCATAAAGACATCCATTATCCAGGGTTAAGAGCCCACTCTAGTCCTGGATGACCTCATCTGAACTTACACCTATGTTTAGTTTTTTTGCAGGAGGGAGGTAACTAGGTTTTCTTATTTATTTATTTGACTGATGGAGGGACTGGGGATTGAACCCAGGACCTCGTGTGTGCTAGGCACGTGCTCTACCACTGAGCTATTACCCTCCGCCTTCAACTTACATCTTAATTATGTCGGCAAAGACTGTATTCCCAAGCAAGTTTACAGCAAAAGGTACCAGTGTGGAGGACACCAACTGTGGTGGTGGTGGTGGGGGGGTGGTGGTGGTGGTGGGGGGGTGGTGGTGGTGGAGGGAACAATTCAACAGACAACAGAGACAACACTTTTTTTTTTTTTAAGTTTTAGAGATTACGAGAAAGACATACGTGAAGACCCAAGTTTTCTTCACATAGTTAGAACGTAGAAATTCGCACCCACGTTGGAAAGTTGGTGGGGAAAACTCGTAAATCAAATAGAAACAACATCAAACCAAAAAGAAGTACCCTTCTTTCTACTTTGATGGTGAACATTCTTCGTGAAATCATCTTTTAATCTGAGCTACTAGAAGATTTTAAATGATGTGGGTTTCTCTGCATCCCAGTTGTCCCCCTTGGTCTCTCCCATGGGGTATGTCAAGTTAAATGGAGGGCCACCTTCCTACACAAGGCAAGGTGCCTCGTCCACTATCCCCTCCACCCTAGTCCACCTGAAACTGTGATTTTGCACACTTGCCACTGGATAGACAGAAACTTTCCTGCCAGCATTTTGATATCCCATCCATCCAGCTCGGAAATAATATTTACACTCGTCTCCAGCTTACCATGACCACGTCCAAGAAGGCAGAAATTTTACTTTTATGCCCCCAGCCCTTAGGAGGATGATAAATTTAGAATTTATCCCAGCGTAAGATGCGAGGTAAGTGTGGGCAAAAAACAGGGTCTGTGGGCACCCTTGTTAACTTCAAGGATGTAAAAAAAAAGTGAGTCCAGTTAGCGAGAGGTTGTGGATTTTTATTTTTATTTGAAGATCTGAGAAAAGAAGCAAAACACATAAACTAATGAATTTTGCTCAGAAAAAAGTGAAGAAGCAGAAATAATTTTTTAAACATTTTTTTATTGAGTTATAGTCATTTTACAATGTTGTGTCAAATTCCCAGAAATAATTTTTTAAAAATCTAAAAAAATATTAAAAAATTTTTTTTAATCTTGAAAAAATGCTCACACTTTTGGGAAAGTTTCTCTCTGCTTTCTAAGGCTTCAAGCACAAGAAGCTAGCTAGATCTTTCTCTCTCCACGTCTGAGGGATTTTGTTTGTATTTTTTTAAAGTAGCGTGACGCCGGCAAAGACAGCGTGACAGTCGCAACAGCGGTTGGTGCTCAAGTGTCCCCGCTCCGTCCCATCCACTCTCATAATCTCTTCTCTGAGGACACTTCACTAACTTTTTGTATTGATCGCTTCTTGAAAATTTCCACTTCAGCAACCACTCCACCAGCAGCAGAACTGATAAGACATTGGAGGGAGAATCAGTTCTGATGACATAAAAACACTCGCCGTACCCAAATCCTTATCTCCTACTCAATGACAACTTGTGAATGTATGAAGTCTCCCCATAAAAATGCACGGTAGGTCCAGTTCTCAGATAAGCAAACCAAAATGCAGCAGAGAGAAAAGGGGCGGGGGAGGAATGTCAGAAGGCTGACTAAACCACCTGCTCCTGTGGAAACTGAAGTTGAATTTGATACGGAAGAAAGCGAGTGATGTTTGGGACAGTGTTCTCCAACAAGTCCAACAAAGAAAGAAGCAGTATTCTCTTTCTAAGGCATAATCTCGTGTGTAATCATCATTTTATATTGTAGCATTTTGTTTTCTGGATTTCTTCTTGAAGGAAAGGAGGGGAAGGAGGTAACTCATAAAGTTGAGGAAGGAAGGAAGGAAGGAAGGGTGAACAATTTTAGAGATGGAAACTAGGGTGGTTTTGTGGAAGTTACTATCATGACAGGGAAGACAGATCTAGAATCTGAAATTAGGTTTTATGTTTGTTTACGCTGCCCAAGTCAAAATTTGGTAAATCAGCAGTAACATTGGGCAAGGGGAAGGGGATACAATCAGAGTTTGGGATTAACGTAAAAACACTACTGTACATAAAACAGATAAACAACAAGGAACTACTGTAGAGCACAGGGAACGATAATCAAAATCTTGTAAAACCTATAATGGAAAAGAATCTGAAAAAGAATATATGTATGTATACACTTATAAGTGAATTACTTTGCTGTACACCTGAAACTAGCACATTGAAAATCAACTCTATGTTGATTTAAAAAAATTAAAAATTAAAAAAAGAACAAAAACATTGGGCTACATTAGCCACTGGAAGATGTTCCAAAGAACTCAAAGGAAGTTTAGAAAACTGTTGCTTTTCAAACAATCACTACAGGGGGAAAAAAAAAATGACAGACTGAAATTTACATCCCAGTATATGTTTAACATCCTAAATTTCACAGAGTCACCCATCCTACTGCAGTTTGTCTATTTTAACAAGAGTATAAATCAAATGGCAAATATTTGCCAGTGTGTCGATATCACTAACCAAGCACCATCAAAAAGAAAAGCAGGGGGAGGGTGTAGCTCAGTGGTAGAGTGTGTACTTAGCATGCCTGAAGTCCTAGGTTCAACCCCCAGTACCTCCATTAAATCAATCAATCAATCAATAAACCTAATTGCCTCCCTCCAGAAAACTTTTAAAAAGACAAAAAAAAAAAAAAAAAAAAAAGGAAAAGCACTGATTCAAAACGTCAAATTCAAGAAGAATGAAAAAGAAAAGTTTTAAAAAATGTTTTTATCTTTTGGAAATCAGTCAGTTTTTCATAATTTGAATCTGTGGTGTATAAGACAGGGGAGGTAGCCTCAAAGAACCACCACATGCAAA
The DNA here is from genome assembly GCF_009834535.1 of Camelus ferus. NCBI lineage: Eukaryota > Metazoa > Chordata > Mammalia > Artiodactyla > Camelidae > Camelus > Camelus ferus. The sequence goes on from NC_045732.1 coordinate 8,426,594, forward strand.
TTCCAAATGGACGCTTTGTCCTTGACAACAAAGAATTTTAAAAACGTATTAAATAAAATGAAAACAAAAGTCACTTCTCCATAAATGAGTTGGGAGCGGTTTTACAGATCAGGATGTTTTTGACATTAATAACGTTTTGTGAGCTGCAGTCCATGACGAGTCTTAAAGATACTAAGTTGCTCACTGGTATCGACCCTTGGGGTGCATCAAATGATTTCAGGTGATTAATCCTCAGCAGTTCAAGGTAGTATGTATTCTCACCTCGTTTAAATCTCCAAGTACAGGTGTGCCCCGTGTCCCGCACGTCAAGGCTGAGTTCAGCAAGAAAGCACGGCCAGAGCCAGGATCATGACAGTTGGGTCACTGTCAGAGTTCTACTGAATCAATCATCCTACAGAACGCCTTTCGCACAAAAGTCCATCTTGTGCATTTCTATTCAAGACGGAGCTCGAAAGTCCTACAGGCGACTCGTTGTCCAATTCTCAGTCAGGAAAGAAGAATCTGATGTTTTTTACTATCAGAATTTATGTCCGGCAGAAAGAGGCAGACCGCCCTTTAAAGGAAGGACAACCTTATTTGAGCTTTTAAGTGAAGACGCAAAACGATCGGTTAGTAATAACCACCTTTCGTCCTTATCATGCGGTGGAATTTACATAATGCTTCCTATGCACTTTCTTTTCCTCTTTCTTAAAAATGTATTTTTATTGCAGTACAGTCAGTTTACAATGTGGTGTCAGTTACTGGTGTGCAGCACAGTGCTTCAGTCTCATAGAACATGCATACATTCATTCTCACATTCTTCTTCACTATAGGTCACTACAAGTACTGAATATGGTTCCCTGTGCTGTACAGTATACACTTTGTTGTTCATCTATTTTATATATATTAGTTAGTATTCTTTCAGTGAAAAAAAGTAAGAGGGTAAGTGTTATGAGTTCAGTTTTATAGAGAAGGAAATACAGCCCCGAACCATTACGCGCCTTGTACAACACCCACCAGCTGGAAACCAGTCAACACAACTAGACCCCGGGTTTTCTTAAATAGTTTTTTTTTCTACTAACATTTGGCCCTACTAATAAAACAAATTCTCAGGTGTATCTCCCACTTTGCACTAACGTTGTAGGCAGCAGTTCTGGATTTCAGCTCCTGCTTGCTGACCTGCTGGATGACGTTGGGTGAATGTTTCCACTGGCAAGAATTTGTAACTTTGGGATGGTGCCAGGCAGCTGCTGGAAAATGGAGACGTTTGTACTGGCGTGTGAGAACAGGATGTGAATGAGCACTGGAGACAGAACGTATATCCTGGTTTATGGTTTTTCCCCCTCTCTCAAATCATCGCTACCTCTTGGATCCCCCCAAGAACAACAAGTGTGTGGACTGAAAATATTAACAGTATGAGAAAATCACCACGACTGAAAAGGATGGAGAAATGACTTGTGTTCTGGAAGATGTGGGTTTACGACTCCAGGACTTTTCAAAGCATTGAAATAATGAATGTTCTAACCTTAAGAGCTGAAGGTTAGAACTCAAGAAGTTGTAACTATGATCGCCCAACTCATTGCACCATCGGCTGGTGCTCCCAACAGCTTTTTCTAGGAGAGGAATCTCTCTTGCAGAACCGTGGATGAGTTTCATAATGAACTGAGGAAGGTTTTCAAGGTCCACACACCTGCATAGCCCCGTTTTCCCATCTGAGGGTGTGTCAGGAGGGTGGCACAGAAGTAACCACATGGGGGAAGAGAAATTGGTGCACTTGAAAAAAAAATACCCAATCCACCCAATTTTTCTTCTTTTTCCCTCAGACTGTGTAAGAATGACCTCTTGTACTGACTGACCTCACTCCATGCATGTCCTTTTACAAGAGGACAAACCTCAGAGCCACCTCCCTGAAGGTGAGGGGCTTGAGATATTTATGGGATGAAGCACAGTGGTCTTAGGCAAGAGGAAAGGTGATTGGCGGTACGGAAAAGGTGAGGTCATTGGCGTTCTGCACAGATATATCTGAATTACATGCTTCTTCGTAGGATGCATGTTTAAAAAAATGGAGGCATTTAGCATAATCCTCTGACACCAAAAGGTCACTTGTGGGCACGTGCACAGGTCCAGTTTTTGGGTCATTAGTCCCAACCAGTCTTAACTGACTTGAGCTGGAACTGGACACAGCTGACCCCAAGTTCCTAAAAACAACTTGGGCAAACATCGTTATTTTTTGAGCTACGTGCTGCTTGAAGGTCATGCAAGTTTTTGTAGCAACAGTTCAAGTGAGCTTAAACAGTGAAGTCAGGTTACACGCAGATGGGATTTTAAACAAGCTGTAAGACAAACTCAAGAATTTCTGTTAGTTATCCGTTTCCATTAACTCTCTGGGGGCGTGGTTTCAGAGGGGTCCCGAAAATATGTCCTGGAAGTAATTTAAAATACTGTAGAGAAACTAGAAATGCAAAGTTGGCAGGTCATTAATACGAGTGATCGTTTGCAGCCTTGAGAATTGAGGTGTCCAGTAAGGGAGACGGAGTGGAACGGGGTATTAAAAGTAGGGGGAGGCAGAGGTCTACCAAGGAGAGATTGTTTGAGCCACTGGAAGGAAGGAAGGCAGGCTTTACAAACGCAGTCCTAACCAAGGAAGCCATGATATTTCATGGGAGATGGTCAATCATATCAAAAGTCAAAGCAGGAGTGGAGAGCAGAAAGATCAAAGGACGCGGCCAGGAAAAAAAAAAAGGAAATCATTGCAGGACTTGAAGAATGCATTTTCGGGAGATAGTAAAAAGAGAGTCTAGGTTGCAACGTTCAAAAACGAGAACGTGATAATGAGGACATGATATCGTGCAAGCTAGGGAAGGACCAGGGCAGCCTGAGATGCAAACGGTATATTCCAAGAGGACAACCTGGTCGCACATGAACCCCAGAGGAGAGACAGAGTGGAGAACACGGAGGTGGATTCCATCCAGTGTCCCAGTGGGGTCGGATAGGACCACAAGGACAAGTTTTGTTGACTTTAGGAGGAAGAACACTTCCCTTTCTCCTTTTCTTTCTTTTTCATGTGTCTTCATTACGATTGCTTTTGAGCAAGGTCACTGGCTCTTTAGATAATGCTTGTGAAGTAACTACTTATTTTGTAACAAATGAAATGTCTTTGACCATAAAAGGAAGAGTCGGTTGCCTAAAATTCTTAATAATGATCTTCAATGTATGAGCCGCCTTATTCTTTCTCTTCTTTGTTTCCTCTCTCTCTGACTAACAAGCAAGATCTATGCAAGCTGATTTACAGTTTGCCTTGGACCACAATATAGGAATAGTTTTCTTAGAAACAAAGGCCATAGAACAATAGTAATATCAGGGTTTCATTCCCTTACTGTTTGAAAACGCAGTCGCGTCCCAAAGACCTATTCTTTTCCTATTCTTCCTTTTGTTTTGCTCTGACAGTCTCTTGGCCATTTTTCTATTTATTAGCACTTCCATCAGAAGGGAGGAAAAGGAGATGAAATTCAAACGTGTCAGTTTGAGACACAGAGTTTCATATTGGGCTCATCACCACCCTAGAGTGTCTAGACAATTCCCGCTCCCCTGGCAGTGTTCAAAGCTGCCAGCCCTACAAAATCTCTGTGTCCCTACAAAACAGCAGAGAATTTCAGCATATGTGCCCCACTCTTCTTATTTTTCTGTCTGATTATTGCATTACACACTTTCTCCAAACAGAGGCTATGAGACAATTGTACCAGGTGGGTTAGACATCAAGGTATTACAGACCATTACTCGCTAACATGAAAACTCCCTTAAGAATATTAAGAAAACACCCTGATTTATTTCAAAGGCTTTAAACTTGAACATTAAGTAATCGTGTAGTCATCTCTCTTTCTTTTGGCCAATAGTGACTGAAAATTCTAAATGGAACAATTAATATAAGCCAGGATAAATGGGTTCTTGCTTTGGATGACCCGTGTTGATTTGATAGCCATTTTATTCCCTACTGAGTTAAAATGTTCAAGAATCCTACACATGTCAGATTTTACAGTCCACCTAGAATTACCCCAACTTAAAACTGACATCTAATATGTGGTCAATTAATATTTGACAACAGAGCCAAGACTACTCAATGGGGAAATGAGAGTCCTTTCAATAAAAGATGTTGAAGAAACTGGATAACCACGTGCAAAAGAGTGACACCACTCAGAAAAATTAACTTGAAATAGGTTAAAACTTAGACGAAAGACCTGAAACCATAAATCTCCTAGAAGAAAACATACGGGAAAAAATTCCTTGACATTTTCTTGGCGATGATTTTTCTGCGTATGACACTAAAAACTTAAGCAACAAAATACAAAATGAACAAGTGGGACTAAACCAAAGTACAGAGCTTCTGCACAGCAAAAGAAATGATCAACACAATGAAAAGACAACCTATGGAATGGCTGATGTCCAAAATATATAAGAAACTCACATAACTCAATAGCAAAAACAAATCATCTGATTAAAAAAATGGGCCAAGGACCTGGTTAGACGTTTTCCCAAAGATATGCAAATAGCCAACAGATACACGCAAGGATGCTGGACCTCGTTAACCATCAGGCAAACACAAATCAAAACCACAGTGAGATATCACCTCACACCTTTTAGAATGGCCATCATCAAAAAGACAGGGGATAACATGCTGGCAAGGACGTGGAGAAAAGGGAACCTTTGGGGGGAGGGTATAGCTCAAGTGGTAGAGCACACACTCAGCATGCACAGGGTCCTGGGTTCAATCCCCAGCACCTCCCCCAAAAGTAAATAAATAAATTGATAAATAATTACCTCCCTCCCCCCACCAAAATAAATAAATAAAAATACAAATAAATACACAAAAATTAAAAAAAGAAAAGGGAACCTTTACGTATTGTTGGTTGGAATATAAGCTGGTACAACCATTATGGAAAACAGAATGGCGGGTCCTCAAAAAGTTAAAAATAGAATTACCTATGGTAGTTCACAGAGAAAACAATGTGACAATGAATATATATGTTCATATGTAACTGAAAAATTGTGCTCTACACTGGAATTTGACACAACATCGTAAAATGATTATAAATCAATAAAAAATTTTAAAAAAATTGAATTACCATATAATGCAGCAATATCACTTCTGGGCATATAGGCAAAGGATATGAAATCAAGCACTGTCTTGAAGAGATACCTGTATTCCCATGTTTACTGCAGCTTTATTTACAATAGCTGATATATATATACATATATATATATATATATATAAAACGTTTCATGAATATTAGTCGAAAAGAAAGAATTCTTACCTTTCGCAAACATGGATGGAACTTGAGGGTATTATGCTAAGTGAAATAAGTCAGACAGAGCAAGACAAATGTTGTATGATCTCACTTATAAGTGGACTCCGAAAAAACAACAAAAACTCATAGAACCAGAGAGTAGAAAGGTGATTTTCACGTGCCAAAAGGTAAAAGAAATGAGGGAGAGCTTGGTCAAAGGGTACAAACTTCCAGTTATAAGAAGAAGAAGGTCCTGAGATCTAATGTAGAGCATGGTTACATACAAACCCAAGGAACATACAGTTTAACGACACTCTATTGAATGGAATACTACTCAGCCATAAAAAGAATAAAATAATGCCTTTTGCAGCAGCATGGATGGACCTAGAGATTGTCATTCTAGGTGAAGTAAGCCAAAAAGAGAAAGAAAAATACCATATGATATCACACACATGTGGAACCTTAAAAAAAAAAAAAAATAACAGAACACTATGAACTCATCTACCAGAAGAGAAACAGATTCGCAGACACAGTAAACAATCTTATGGTTACCAGGGAAAGGGGGTGGGAAGGGATAAATTTGGGAATTTGAGATTTACAAATGCTAGCCCTTATATATAAAAATACATTTTAAAAAAAGTTTCTTCTATATAGTACAGGGAACCATGTTCAATATCTTGTAATAGCCTTTAATGAAAAAAAATGAAAATGAACATATGTATGTATATGCATGACTGGGACATTGTGCTGTACACCAGAAATGGACACATTGTAACTGGCTGTACTTCAATTTAAAAAAAGCAAACAATACTCTATTGTATACTGGAAAGTTGCTAAGAGTAGATTTTTAAAGTTCTCACCACAAAAAAGGTAATTATGTGATATAAAAGATGTGTATTTAAGCTTATTGTGGTAATCATTTCACAATATGCACACATATCAAATCATCACGTTGTACACCTTAAATGTGCACAATGTTATAACTCAATTGTATCCCAATAAAGTTGGAAAAAATAAAAATGAAATGTCATGAAAATTTAAAGCAGGCATCCAATGCTCTTGTCTGAAATTTTGTTGTGACCCAAATGTGGGATCTCTTAGAGTAGTTAATAAATGGATAAAGCTCAATTTCAAGAATCCTTGCTGTGAATAAGAGTTAAAGTAAAGGGTTTGCTTTCAACCAGTTTATTTTTATACGTTCTTGTTAAATAACAAAGTACAATTGTGCTAAAATTCTGAAAAGCAAACAATTTCCTGAGGGCACCACCTCAATCCCCAGTGCCAGTTAAGTTCCAAGACACTCAGCTGCACCTTTATTGAAAATGCTTTGGCTTGGAGACATTTTCCATTAGTGCTAATATAGGGAATCACACTTCTTCGGTGCAAAGTATTTTCTACAGACATTGTGAAATAGCTGAAGGTTGCTATCTTCCTGGAAACCCACCTTATAAGTGGCCAAATTTATAACTGAGTTTGTCAGAAAAAAAAAGAAAAAGAAAAAGCCGGGTGGCAATACCAAAACGCTTGGCTCAAACAGACAATTTGGATTCATGGAATGAACTATTTCTACTTCAGATTGAACCTCCTCCAAAGAGCTGTATTTGAAACACTCTTGTGTTGTTCTTATAACTGTGTCTATGGTTGGAAACCCCCGTCTAAATCAAATACTGAGTAACTCAAACCTGGAAGAAGAAAGGAAAATGTAACTTCTGGGAAGAGATGGTGTGAGCTCAGCAGAAGAAATAACACGTTAGAACTTGTTATCAAATAGGGCGCTGTTGGTGGGGAAACTTTAAAATCTCGGTTACGCTTTCCACTAAATATCCCTGGCTCCCTCACATTTTTGGAAAACAATACTGTGCCTCGATTCCAAAAATATACACCAGTTCCACCGGTGCGGTTGCTGGCAGAAACCCGGCAATGCTATTCCCCCATACTCAGTTTGCGATACGCCCTACACCTAGTGGGCATGAAATTCTAAGTGGTAACACTTCAGAGACCTCTGGAACCATCAAGAGTTACAGTGAGTCATTTAGTTATTTAATGCAAAAGCCAGTTAATCCTGCCAAGTGCTGGAGATGCTCTGAGAAAGCATTCTAACTACACATCGCATTTTCCAAGCAGAATCCAAAATACGACAGCGGCCACAAATACGTGCACACCGCCGGAGTCAGAGAGGAATTCACAAAGATTAAAATTTTAAAAAGGTAAGTGAGAATAAAAGTTAATAAAAATTCCTAGGGTTGGCTCTTTGGTATAGAAAAAAATACGACAGACAAACCATTCAATAGGATAATTTGAAAAATAGCGAGGTTCAAACGTATAATGTAAGAAATGATCAGAGGAAATCGTAGCTATGAAGGAGGTCAGGGAATCAAATCAACTTGTTTGGTGCAGCCCTTGTAAATGCATTTGAAAATCTGGCTGCAATGAAGGCTTTTTTCCACCTAGAAGAAATAGGAACTGGAGACTGACTAATCACATAATCCCAGAAAGACTCAACTTCATTCCCTGCCTCGCCCACTTTCCCACACAAAGACATCATTTCCAGATGGCTTCCCAATTTTCTTCTCTGAAAATGAGATTTCCTTGCTACTATTTACCCTGGTTTGGAACATAGAAGAAGGGAAGTAATTACGAATGTTATTAAGGAGCCAGGAGACAATTGACAAAAATCCAAGAAATAGCAAAACAAGCAACAACCAATTGGTAGAAATATTTTAACCTGGAAAAGAGAATCCAGCTGATATTTAAAGAAAAATTCACTGTGATGACTTGAGATTCATTTCAAGGACAAATACAAATTCAGGTATCAGTCAATTTATTAAACGTATTAATACAACCACAATATATGCGTGATTGCTAAAAGTGATGAAAGGCATTGAATAAAAGTCAACACTCAGTCCCTCTGTTGAAAAGAAAAAAATCCAACACAACACTGTGAATCGACTATCTTTCAATAAAAAAAGAAGAAAAAAACCCCAAATAGAAATAGCTGTATAATATATATAAGGCGTGTATATACAGAATGTTGAGACATATACCATGTTAATACACGTATTATGTGTGGGAGGGACATTGGTTCATTGTACACGCCACCTACACACCTGTTTTCCTGTAATGCCCATATTTTGGCTTAGAATACAGAATGAACTATAAAGGGAACCAAACTTTGTAAATTTTACATTTTTCTAAGTCTCCAGTCTACTTAAGGAGTTTGGAGTTAAAGTCAAGACAATAATAAATGTGCTGAAGGTTAACACTGCTGCTTCTAAAACTGTGTGGATGAAAAAGTGTGTCATCTGTTACTTACTTTGGAAAGAAGGACCCCATGTTTATGATGGAAATCGCGGACACCACATTATTTCAAACGTTCTGTCTTAAAGATGGACAATGTGTCCCCATTTCCTCCAGTGCCTCTTGGTGTACAGAACCACGGGTGATGGTTTTTCTTCTCACCCTCTGGGGCTTGTCACCGTGTGTCCTCGAAAGGCAGCGAGGAAGAAAAGCATTAATTAATACCATAGGGAAGTGCTCGCCCCTGCTCAGTAAACTGCAGTAGCCTAGAAAAATGCATCTTTCCGGCAAGACAGTTCCCAATTAAGATGGAACTTTTGTGACCCACCCCCACCCCAAAGTGAAATAGGAATTATAAGGCCAATTATGGTTTAATACCATTGACTCTGAGCCCGTATGAATTCACCGCCACAGAGGTAAAATGACCAGAATTGGATTTGCAACAGAAAAAAAAAATGGAGTTTACTTTTTGTAGGAGCGAAACACACAACGGAAATATAAACAGAGACATTAACAAGCAAGTGATGGATACGTTTCATCATTGCCCACACTCCCCTATTTTACAAAATGTTCAAAGATGTCAAATGCACAAAAAAAAAAAAAAACAATTCTAAAGACTGAATAATACACCTGGTTCACAGTGATCTATGTTCCTGTCCTAGAATTCCATTATAAAATATTAAGAGATTTTCCATGTAAGGTATAAAATAAGAAATGGAAGCCTGAACAATTTCACGGGGAGGGGAATCAAACTTTCATATAAAGACATGATTCTGAATAAAATATGAATGAAATACATCAGCTTAGATCTCTGCGAGATAAACTCAGCCTTTCACTGAGAAAGGATAAGGCAATATACAACATAAGGAAAAGCTTCTGTACAGTTCTCAAAAACTCAGTTCGATGACTTTTCTCATAGTTTGGCTGAAATGATTAGAAAAAAAATTACAAAGAGGCCCGTATCTTAGGAGCTCTCTTTCTTCACAGCTATGCACGTAAAGGAAAGATTTTCGATTTAAAACTAAAAACAGGCAAAGACTTATCAGTTCAGGTCATTCCTGATTTTTTTGCCTACGTTTTAGGGGAAAAAAAAATACGGGTGGGACACCACCGATACGTTATTTACGAAATGAATTGCGTGGACGTACATATTTCAGAGGAACTGAAGGTGTCTCAAACTGACCTCATTTTGAGAGGAATAAAGAACAAAAGAATAAAGTAGGCTTTTTCTCCTTCATATTTTTCTTGGCGGGATCGCGGACTTATTTTGTGGTCATAGAAATGGATATGATAGAATTAACTGAAAGCAATAAAGGCGGCTGGTGAGGCTGAGATGGCTTTTTTTTTTAAAAGAAGAAATTGTAAAACGCATGATGGAAAACAGAAATGAGTTCATTTTGAACCCACTGTGCCTTACCTGGCTATCTTATTATTCAGGAGACTTTCGCACTTACCCAACTGCCCCTTGAATATACTTATATTATTCAATTTATTTAAGACGATCATGAGGTCATAGGGCGTTCTGAAGGCTATTTTTCCCGAGGTCTATTGGACTCCTGTGAAATCATGTTACTGAAATAACAGTTCTACGAAATTCTCCTGATTTGGGGAAGGGGAGGCTGGTCATGTGGGGATGAGATTGACAGAGTCTGTGCATTTGGTCAGAGAGCGCACTGGCCTAATTCGAATAAATTTGACTCAAATAAGAGATGGGCAGGACCACTGACGTGCAGCCTTCACACACAGGTGAGCCTCTGCAGTGCGGTCAGTCTCAACAATCCAGCTCCACAAGGTTCTCTGCCACGTAAATTCTAGAAACGAGTCTGTCCAGCACTGGAAGCGCGGCTTTGAGATAATGGACTTGATTTTTAGCTAATGTGTTAACCCTTGTTTGCTTGCCATCCATCCTGATGGAGTAAAAAGTGGCTCGAGGTTTTCTGGGTTATTGTTTTGAATTGTCAACTTTCTTACTATAAAAATTCATCCTCACTTCCCTTTTGTCCCCCTCTCCCTCTTCTTCACTCCTTCTTTCTCCCTCTGCATAAAGCAGCTACAAGGTAACACCTTCTAACTTACGGTGTTTGACCTCCTGACTGCAGGATGGTCTACTTCTTAGGTTCCGGTCCAGCTCATCCTGCGGGAACTCTTCCTGTACACCGTGGTTAAAACCCAACAGAGGGACCACAGAGACAGTCCAGTTTGATGTGGCAGCTAGGGGCACGTCCCATTATCCAGGGGAAGGAATGGCCAAGAGGTTGAGATACAAGTGTGTCAGATGGGTCTGGAAAAGTCAACCAAGGATATATGACGAAGGTCTTTCTATCTCAAATATTTGTGTTTATTTTTCTTTTGAGCAAGAGAAGAGGAAAAGTTCTATGGAAGGAAGTTCTATGGAAAATGGTTCTATGGAAGGATGAGGTAATCCTGTGCAATGTATGGGGATGCTGTTCAGAAGTGGAGACACTGATGGTGACAAAACCACCTCCTAGACGGTTACCTGCATCCAGGCAAGCGGCTGCAAGGGTTGATGGTAGACTACAGAGACATCTGCTCCAACTGGGAAGGGCCCACTCGTGGTGTGAACTCCCACTCCCCCTCCCCAACTGCTGGCACGATGCAATTTTTGAAGTAAAGAAGGACATGCAATAAACACAATTCTGTGTAGCACACAGAATGGGAAATCACCAAGAGATGAGAAATCACATAAACTTCAGGAAGATGGGACACAGATGGGAGCACACGGAACACTTTAGTAACGCAGGGAAGGTGAGCTCAGAGGATGTCAGGAAGAGGTGGCAGGAGTAGTTGGCGGGGAGGAGGGTGTAGCTCAGCAGTAGAGCGTGTGCTCAGCATGCAAGAGGTCCCAGGTTCAATCCCCAGTACCTCCATCAAAAAAGTAAATGAAACCTCAGGACCTCCAACTCTCCACCCCCCCAAAACCCTCACTAAACTAATAATTTAAAAAACATAAAGAATACGTATATAAAAAAAAAAGAAGTAGTTAGGTCATGAGTCTTTTACGAGGCTATCAATGAATTTCTGTTTTGCTGAACCAAATATAACATTTTATGTAAAAATCTCTCTTTTGTAAAATGAATGCTACCATCTAACAATATGAACATTGTAATTTCTATTTAAAAACTGTCCCTTAGAACCCTTCCACATGGTTGGTGAGAATGTAAATTAGTACAGCCACTATGAAAACAGTATGGAGGGCCCCTCAAAAAACTAAAGATAGAGTTATCATATGATCCAGCAATCCCACTCCTGGGCGTGTATCAAGAGAAAACTCTAATTTGGAAAGGCTCACTCACCCCAGTGTTCATAGCAGCACTATTTACTATAGTCAAGACACGGAAGCAACCTAAGTGTCCATTGATAGATGACTGGATAAAGAAGATGTGGTATGTTTACACGATGGAATACTACTCAGCCATGAAAAAGAATAAAATAATGCCATTTGCAGCAACATGAATGGACCTAGATATTATCATACTGTGTGAAGTACATCAGACAAAGTCAGATATCATACAATATCACTTACATGTAGAACCTAAAAAAATCATACAAATAAACTTATTTATAAAAGAGAAACAGTCTCACAGACGTAGAAAACAAACTTCTGGTTCCCGGGAGAAAGGGGGTGGGAAGGGATAAATTGAGAGTTTGGGATTAGCAGGTACTAATATATATAAAATAAATAAGAAATTCATACTCTATAGCACACGGAACTATATTCAATATCTTGCAATAACCTATAATGAAAAAGAATATATATATGGATGTATAACTGCATCACTTTGCTGTACACCTGAAACTAACAGAATATTGTAAATCAACTACACTTCAAATTTTTGTTACCAGGGGGGAAAGCAGGGGGTAGAGGAATAAATCAGGAGTTTGAGATTAACAGATACAAACGACTGTACGTAAAATAGATAAACAAGTTTCTACTGTACAGCACAGAACTATATTCAGTATCTTGTAATAACCTATAATGAAAACGAATATGAAAAAGAATATACATGTGTATAACTGAATCACTATGCTGTACACCAGAAGTTCACACAACTTTGTAAACCAACTATACTTCAATAAAAATAAACAGATAAATTGTCCCTTCATGTGCCTAAAGCAGCACAGAATATACTATATTGACGGTCAATTGAAGACAATACTCACGCGTTTTCCTCTGACTCATTCTGACAATTTTTTCCCCACATTTGTTGCGTTTTGCTGCGTATCAATTTGTCCTGCTTGGACTGCTAGAATTTTATTACTATAAATGTGTTAGTTTATATTAATGATTTGTATATAATTCACTTATTCATATAAATAAAATTCCAATATAGAGAATTTTATTTATTTACCTTGTTTTCATAAATGTTATATTTTTGTCATTGGTGGCGTTTGATTATTTTTGTTTTTCATTGTATGAGTTTCTGACACACCCACTTTTTATTTTTTGCTTTATTTTATTTTTTAAAATTTTATTTTATTGAGTTGTAGTCAGTTTACAATGTTGTGTCAATTTCCAGTGTAGAGCACAATGTTTCAGTTATACATGAACATACATACATTCATCCACTCTTTTCACAAATCAAAGGAAATCATTTGAGTTTCAACTAATACGTACACCTGTGTAATCCACCAGGTAAAGGGTATTTGCATCCCCTCGGATCCTTCAAGACAGAGATAAGGTGTGCTATGCTTCCCATCTCACTTAATCCAAAATATCTTCAGCTTCCCCTGTGATTCCTTGTTTGACCCATGGAGAATTCAAAATGGTGTACACCACCATCAAACACCAAGAGATGTTAACAGCTTGTTCATATTTTCACACTCACCACATCCTGAAATATTGTAATATTCTGGGCATATCGCATTGTGTGAAATATAGCCTTGAAATTTATTTCTCCCATTTCCATTCCCTTTTTGAATGATGGCGGCTGGTACAATATTTAAAATTACACGTGTGGCTCAGAGGTCTGGCTCATTTCACACTTCTCTTGAAACAGTCCAGGAAGACGCCATTTACTTTAACACAATTATTAACTACTGTAAGAAAGCTACACCTACCATCTTGCTGTTTGTTTTCAATGTAGCCCCACTGTTTCTTTTACTCTTTGGATTGGGTCTGTTTTAGTATTTTGTTTTCGCTCCATTATTGGCTTTTTTTCTGACTCTTTGCTTATTGATTTAGTTGTTTTTCCTTGATTTACAATATTTTAACTTACCTTTCAAATAAGTTAAGCCATTTAATATATAATGTAAGAACCTCAAATTTTACACACCCAAATTGTCCTCTTTTTTCTTCCTTTCTTTTATTATTATTATTTTTTTTTAGGTATAGTCAGTTTACAATGTTGTGCCAATTTCTGGTGTGCAGCACAATGCTTTAGTCATACACAAATATACATATATTCGTTTTCATATTCTTTTCCAACAATAAGCTACTACATGAGATTGAATATAGTCCCCTGTGCTGTACAGTATAAACTTGTTTATCTATTCTGTATACACTTGCCAGTATCTGCAAATTTCGAACTGCCAGTCTGTCCCTTCCCACCGCCCTCACCCCGGCAACCACAAGTTTGTTTTCTATGTCTGAGAGTCTGTTTCTGATATAGCCCTCTTTTTATGTGTACTATTTTTGGCTCAGACTTTCCTCATGTGTATTATATAACAGAATATATTTTTACACTGCTCTGCTTTACACAATAAATTAGATTTAATGAATTGAAAGAGATAAACTTATATCTACCTGTATAATTACCATTTCTAGCGGTCTTCATTCCCTGTGTGGGTGTGTTTCCACTGGTTTTACTTCCCTTCAAGAAAATAGCACCTTCATTAGGATTTCTTGTCACTTACTTTTGCCGAGCTATGAATTTACTCAGCTTTTATGTACCCCCAAATTTTAAATTTGTCTTTGAAGTAACATTTTTTACACATCTAGTCATCTTTTCCATTTCCTCCTTCGTCAGTTTTGGCAGTCTGTGTACTTCTAGGAGTTGGCCCACTTCACGTATGTGATGTAAAGTTTGGCATACACTTGTTCCTAGTGTTCTCCGGTAATCCGTTTCATTTCTGTAAGTGTGGTAGCAATGCCCACACTTTCAAGTCTGACTTTAGTAATTTGACTCCTCTCTTTTTTTCTTGATCGGTCTAAGTAAACATTTGTTAATTCTGTTGATCTTTTCAAAGAACCAGCTCTTGGGTTCCTCCATTCTGTGTTCTGGTTTTCAATTCTCTATTTTGTTTTCCTCCACTCCAGTTTTTATGATTTCCTTCCGAAGCCCATTTTTAGTAAATATATAATTCTAGATAGACAGGCATGTTATTTTTTTTCCCTTTGAAGACGTTCAGTCCTAAGATAATAAGCAAGAAATGGTTGTGATTTTATACACCATGTTGGAGAATTCCAACGTGCTACTGAAGACACAGTGCTTAGAGTAAACTCAACAACTGCATATGCAGAAAGAAATAATTTTCTGATCTTTAGCTTAAGGACCAGTTCCATAGAAGCAACATCCCAGAGTTTGCCACCCTGAGACCAGAATAGCAAGGGACACCCAGAAAAGGCTTAGCAGATCTTAGACGACGCAGGAGAAAGTCTTGATTGATAAAACAAAGCATGATCTGCTTTTTCTGCTGACAATGAATCGGGGAATTGTATCAATTCCTTAAGAGTTAGTTGTAAATAGGATTCTTTTTTTTTTTTTTTTGGGTCAGAAACTTAACTTCGAGTCTGTCCCTTTGGCAGTATGTTACAAAGCTCTATTCAAATTGCCTAGACAATAAAATCTGTACTACTGTTTAAAACAACTTTATTGTTACAATTTACAAAGCTTAAAATCCATCCCATTTTAAGGCTATATGTTTCAATGAGTTTTGGTAAATTTACAGAACTGTGATCATTTACCTGTTTCAAACGAATTCTTTTTATAGCCATCGTAAAGTTCCTTCCAAAAAAAGCCTTCCCAGATTTTTCCAACCACCGGTCCCTTATATAGGGCCGGCTTTGTAAAATAGAGCACACCTGTTGTTGATATTCAACATGGATGAACTAATTAAGTAGTTTTACTACAAGTAGCAGTGGAATAATTGGATTTTTTTTTTCAAGGAACAAGATGAAAACATAAAAGGAATGCAGTATACAGTGATCATGTGATAGCAGACATTTATGGAACGCTTCTTTTGGGGGAGCATGGTCTCACGAGCTGAGAAGGGTGATACTGTAGCTACCAGGCGCCTGCTCTCTTGGAAGGATGGGACAGAGAAACAGGAGGGGACCGAGACAGGAAAAGTAGAGAGGGCCCAGGAGAGGCAAAGGGACAAAGGGTGGGGGGAACCGTTGCCTGAATGAGGATACCAAGACCCTTGGGGGGACGAAGGCACACTTACCAAACACGATGATGCCCGAACAAGAGGTTCAGGTGGCCGCTTCTCATCCACGGGGAAGCTGCATTCAGTGGTCCAGCGGGGGGCCTGGATTCTCTGTCCGGGGCAAGAGTCGCCACAAGAAACATCACCAGCCAGGGTCCCTGGACTCTTTAGTAAGTAGAAACTGATCAGAGGCCAGATGAGAAACTCAGTCAAGGCTTTACCGGGACTCATGCTGCAGCAGGAGGAGCGAGAACAAGAAACAGGTGCCCTCGCTCACTCCCCTGGGAGGGTGGGGCTGGTCCCTTAAATAGGGCAGGGGTGGGGGCGGGCCCAGGGGGCGGGCAGGAGGTGTGGCTTAGGTGGTCTGCCCGCCCCCTTGGTGGTGCGTGCGCAGGGGTGTACGTGGCACCTGCTTTTGCTCCCGGAACCTCAGAAGTGGCAGTTGGGTTTTAGCCTTTTTGCATCTTATTGTTCATAAGATGCAAAAAGGCCAGATGAGAAACTCAGTCAAGGCTTTACTGGGACTCATGCTGGCCTCATTGGCCTCATTCTCATCTGGCCTCACTGTTCCTGCCCCAGTTGTGCATGCAGGAAGTTATTTTTAGTCCCTTATAGTTTCTTTGTATCTGTTGCTCAAGGAGACGTTTGCCCAGGTGCAAACACTGCAGCGAAAGGTCCCAGGCCCCAGCCTGTTTCACCTTGTGCTCATTTCTCCCATTTAATCCTCAAAGCGGTAGGATGCTGTAGGAATCTGCCTGTCTTCTCTATCCCCCAGTAACAACAGCTCTGGAAACAGCATCAAGGACTTACAAACTGCAACCTAAAAAAGCTTCAAACAATGAGTTCCCTGCTAATTCCAGGTTCAAAGAATTTTACATCTGGGGGGTGAGGACAAAAATAAACGGGGGGGGGGTGTTTTTGAGTTGCTAGGCTTCTGTACAAGAATGCTGAATTATTAGTATTATAAGATCTACCGAATATTATGGGTGTGTCAGTATTTCAGAAAAACGGGCACTTCCCTAAACTTCATGTTTACATGATGTATCATACGGGGCTCACAATGCAACAAAATTTTAGGAATTAAACGCAATGTCTCATGTGTGTAATTTTTGTTTTCCAAACGTGTCATGCGTAAGGTTTGAACGTTAACCAAAAAAAAAAAAAAAAAAAGGTAGGGATCACTATGTATTGAATTAAAGGATGCTGTTTTGTCGCAAGCATGTGAGATGCATCAAAAATATCCAAATGGAATAAAATGAAGGTGAAGGGATGGAAGAAGACAAGAGAGAGAGGATATTGCGGTTCTCCTTGGATTGACCTTAGGAGAAGATGGGTGATGCGCACTGCATTGCACAGAAGCTGGGCACGTCACTCCCAAACGTGCATAAAGGTATCCTTCTGTCGTGTGCCCTTCACAGAGGCCACGACTGCAGAAGTCCTTAGGAATCCAGGCGGGGGAAGACACCGCTTGGCGTAGCCAAAGGGTTCAGCTAAAAACCCTCAGTGTATTGTAGCCCCCACCCCGCTTCACGGCAAAGTGACACTGCTGCTGAGCGTTTTCAGATTGGGCGGCAGTTGCTCCACTCAAGAAAACTGTTAATAATGACTTTGGTTTCCTAGGTACCTAAGAGTAGAAAAAAGAGAGAGAAGGGTGGACAGGTCATAACCACATTTTCAGGAGCCTAAGGTCGGTGCTTGCGTGGCTCGGTCCAAGAAGGAGTGACCCCCTTTCGGAATGTGTCTCCGGCATCATCTACCAGGAACACTTGCACATCCTGGGCGAGAAGCCCCAACGCGAAGGAACACGTACAGATGCGCAGTTATCCCTGGATCCCAACCTCTCGGCCACCCCTCACACTGCGAGCAGGGACCACACTGCTTTGAAGATGCCACTCTTGAAAAATGTGCTCTCGGGCCCTGGTCTGGGGACCAGCTGGGAAGTTAAACCGCACAGTTGTGTACACAGTACTAAGCGTCAGATTTCTCACCTGTGCAGTCAGGAGGCATCTGGTGTTGATTTATAAATGAAGGCATGGGCCTCATGTATGCAACTTTTCCTTTTATTTATTTATTTATTTATTTTTGTGGATTTCTGCTCAAGCGTAACCTAAACCTTCGATGTCATTTCCTGGAGTTCACATTCATTGCTTTCCTTGGATCCAACCTGAGATCCTACATGCTGTGAATAGATGAGCATGTCTTAGCTCCCATCTTCTGGAGTATCTTTGCTTCCTCTTGTCCCAAAGGAGACATATATCTACAACACTTCAAACATACATAAATTGTAGCATGCTCCTTAAAAGAATTCATTATCCACAGACTGTATCAGAATTCATTTTCCCGGTTAACCTTAATCCTTATCAACACATCACAGGGATTGGTTCATACTGAAGACCCAATGCAACAATACCATTAAAACTTAATGACAGGACTTTCAAATCATCTTTTTTGGGGAGGAGGGTATAGCTCAGTGGTAGTGTTCTCAGCATGCACGAGGTCCTGGGTTCAATCCCCAGTCCCTCCATTATAAAAATAAATAAATAAATAAACCTAATTACCTTCCCCACCCAAAATAAAATAAAAACAAAATCAT
Organism: Camelus ferus; assembly: GCF_009834535.1. Taxonomy (NCBI): domain Eukaryota; kingdom Metazoa; phylum Chordata; class Mammalia; order Artiodactyla; family Camelidae; genus Camelus; species Camelus ferus. The sequence continues at coordinate 8,445,134 of NC_045732.1, forward strand.
CTTTTGTAAAACTGTACAATGAAAACATCTCATTTTAATAAGTACAGGAGTTTCATAATCACATTCATAATAGGCATGAATATTGATATCAGAAATTCAAACATAAGTGAAATATATTTTGCACACAAGAAGGCACATTTTGGCTGATTTTTTTAAAGATCATTTATTTTTTTCCGGCCAAGGGTTTTAAAACCTCGTTCCCACCACGTGTCTATGTTTGACGCATTAAAAAGCACCGGGTGACTGTCAAAGAAGCTATTTGTGGTGGCATTGGAAGGGCAGTGGAGAGCAGAAAACTTAAAACGTGAGATGTGACCATGTGGAGGTCTTCCCGGCCCGAGGCATCAGGTTCTCCTCATCACAGGTCTAAGTCAGTATCTTTATGAAATCCAGTCTGCCTGGGAGGACAGGGTCAATTAATGACATACAAGAACTTCACTACTCTGTTCAGATAGCTCAGGCCCACTGATTAATCACTCCTGTCCGGAGCATCCACTGGCTTTGAGGTTGTGCGGGAAAGGGAATGAAAGGAACGAGTCTGGTACGTCTCTACCTGCCGGATCCCAAACGGAGCTGCTTACCTGGGAAGGTGAGATGCAGGTTCATGGACGAAGCAGATGGAAATAAACCTTGGCTCCAAATGCTCTGGCATCGTGAGTTAGTTGCATCCAGCCCCGAGGCAGGCAAGTCTCCTCACCCTGGTTGTCAAATCTCACGTCAGCCTGGCCGAGTTCAGTAAGGCGTTCTGGGGCGTCCAGAGCTGGGAAGGCAGTCAGGGTACCTCCCACTCGATTGTATGCGTTGAATCCCAGGCTGCATCCGTACCAAACACATGCTGACTTGCAGATCTAGCATGGGGTTTGGTTGGCGGGGGGGCGCTAAGAATGACATAGATCCATTTTCAGTGCCACATTCTACCCAGGACACAGAATACTCCAAACAGCTCCTGGGAAAGCAAGTTCCTCTGTCTGATATTTTCTTTCACGGCTTTCTTGTGTTCTTGTGCTCGTGTATCCATGGTGACATATTAAGTCGTCGTGTGACTTTTGGGTTGTTTGCCTTTATATCTGATATAAACCTGAGCAGCTCCTCTCCACCCAAGCTGTCCTGTGCAATTACACAGAATGGGCTGAACTGGACTGGCCTCCAACGTGGGGTGCTGTCCTGATGGGTGTTTCTCGTTAAGACCGTTCTGCAAAGCCAAACTGGATCCTTATCCAAAGAAACCAAGTGTAAGCAAGGCAGTTTTTGGTGAACATCAGAGAGAAATCTGGATATGAGCAAGTGTTGGATGGCATTAAGAAATGATTGTGAATTTTGTTAGGTGCTGTATTGGTCTCCTAGGCAAGGCTGTACAAATTCAAACACTCTGCGTGGCTTAAAAAGACAGAAATGTGTTCCCGCACCGTCTGGTGGCCGGAAGTGTGAGGTCACGGTGTTTGCAGGGTCGGTTTCCTCCGGGGATGCTGAAGGGGTACTGGTCGCAGGCCTCTCCCCTAGATTCCCGGCGGCTGCTGGAAAGTCTTGGAGGCCCTTGGCTCCTGGCTTCATCACTCCAATCTCCACCTCTGTCTTCAAAACTTCTGTTCTTGTTTCTCTGGACTCTTTTTTCTGTCTCTCAGAAGGAAGGACACTTTGTCATTGGGCATCCTTACCTATGCTATGGATTTTTAATTTATTTTCTCTTATTTCAGGTACATTACGTTCTTTGGTGACAGTGTAGGACGGATCGGTATAAAAAATGTATCTTTGGTTAAATAATTACAATTTGTTAACTTAAAAAAAACTTGCCAATCCAGGACTATCTCATCTCAAGATCCTTAACTTAATCACCCCTGCAAGGACTCTTTTCCCAAAGAAGTTCACATTTATGGGTTCCAGGTGGACATATCTCTGGAGGACACTATTGTGACAAGTCCAGATGTGACAGGAGCATCATGTTCATTTATAAACTTCCTGTCCGTCAGAGCTGAGTGTTAAAGGGGTGACAGGACAGGACAGGTGCTGTCTGGATCTCGATGGAACAGACTTTGATCAAAGACAAACAAATAAAACAGAAGTAGGGGAATACATAAAGAAGGTTGGCAAATATTTAGTATGGGACATCCAGGCTAAGTATGCAGAGATTCATTCTTTTCCCTCCATGTGTTTGAGAGTTTCTATTATAAAAACATTCATATGAAAGCCATCATGAAAAAGTCTACAAATAATAAATGCTGGAGAGGGTGTGGAGAAAAAGGAACCCTTCTACCTTGTTGGTGGGAATGTAAATTGGTGCAGCCATTATGGAAAACAGGATGGAGATTCCTTATAAAACTAAAAGGAGACTTACAATATGATCCAGCAGTCCCGCTCCTGGGATTATATCTGGAGAAAACTCTACTTTGAAAAGATACATGCACCCCAATGTTCATAGCAGCGCTATTTACCATAGCCAAGACATGGAAACAACCTAAATGTTCATTGACAGATGACTGGATAAAGAAGTTGTGGTGTATTTATACAATGGAATGCTACTCAGCCATAAAAAGGAATAGTTAATGCCATTTGCAGCTACATGGATGGACCTAGAGATCATCATTCTAAGTGAAGTAAGCCAGAAAGAGATAGAATCATACCATAAGATATCACTTATATGTAGAATATTGGGAAAAAAAGACAAATGAACTTATATATAAAACAGAAACAGACCCACAGACATAGAATACAGACTTGTGGATGCATGCACCGCAGTGTTCATGGCAGCACTATTTATAATAGACAAGACATGCAACCAACCTATATGTCCATCAACACATGACTGGATAAAGAAACTGCAGTATATTTATACAATGGAATACTACTCAGCCATAAAAAAAAAGAATAAAATAATGCCATTTGCAGGAACATGGATGGACCTGGAGATCAGCATTCTAAGTGAAGTCAGACAGAGAAAGACAAATATCACATAATATCACTCATACGTGGAATCTAAAAAGAAAGACACAAATGAACTCATTTATAAAACAGAAACCAACTCACAGACACAAAAAACAAACTTATGTTTACCAGGGGGGTAAAAGGTTTGGAAGAGATAAATTGGGAGTTCAAGATTTGCAGATACACACTACTATGTAGAAAATAAATAAACAACATTTTCTACTGTCTAGCACTGGGAACTATATTCCATACCTTGACATAACCTATAATGAAAAAGAATGTGAAAATGAATCTCTGTGTGTTCATGTGTGACTGAAGCACTGTGCTGTGCACCAGAAACTGACACAGCGTTGTAAACTGACTAGACTTCAATTTAAAAAAAAAAGTATTAAAGAGTGAGTCAGTTTTCCCGGCTCTGTCCCATGTATACGTGTTATTAAACTTGGTTTGATCTTCTCCTGTTCAAGAAAAAGAACACATAGTAAGGACAAAAATGGTATTAACTGTTCTCACAACCAGCCATGCAAGGATAAAACAAGATAAGTGGAATGATTTGCCTTTATTCCTATGTGACCATATGATATTACACACACCACACACACACGCACACACACATACTCCAGGGCCTGGGGGAGGTATCGTGGGGGAGAGACTACCTAAGGGACACAGGGCTCCCTTTGAGGATGATGAAGACATTTTGGACGTGGCCACTGGTGATGGGGCAAGACGTTATGAACAGACCACATGCCACTGCACTGTGCACGCTAAAACGGTAACAGTAATGCCTCACTTTTATGTTATCTGAATTCACTAAAACCACCTCAGTTTCAGCAGGTAAAGCATGGTAGCATACTTCACTTCCCAACCAGCCCACCCCAAACTTGTCTACCTTTATTCTGTTTCTATTGTCTTTGTGGGTAGAATGCAAGAGCTTTCCTAAAAATTTCCAGTGTGCTCACACACACGCGCATCCCCCGTGAGCTGCAGTGAAAGATAATGCGGGCTCAATATACCCCTGAAACTGCAGAGAACGCGGCACCTCCCCATCTCCCCGCCCTGGCCCGCCGCTGACGTGGCCCCGCTCCGAGCGCACCTGCAGGTTTTTATGAGGCAAACTACATCGTGGAGGTGATTACACAAAGCTTCCTTAAAAACCAGGTGTTCTCTCGGCCGCAGGGTGTAAGGACTTCATAACAAGGAGCATATTTCTTCCTACTTCCTACCTAGTGGGTTCAAAAGGAATCAAAGAAAGAAAAAAAAAAACAGACACTGATAATCTAAATCCTGTTTTGTCTTGCCTCCACCAACTAAAGTTGGGCTGAGATGGGGAGACAAGTGGAGAAAAGTGAAGAAAAGCAAGTATAATCTTTAAAAATTGTGAATCGCTACATTGCATACCTGTAACATACAATACAGTACATCAACTCTACTTCCATTTTAAAATTATGATATTGTAAAATAAATACATAAATAAAAACTAATAAAAGTTATTACACTAGGGGAAAAAAGAATAATACAAGGCATTTCCATAGTCCCTTGGAGGGGGGAAAAACAGGTATCATTGCCAACTGGGTCTTTTTACAGACCGTCGGGGCTGCAGGCTGCAGCCGCTGTCCCAATGTCTTGTCTTTCTGTCTTTACACTTCCTTTTTTCTTTTGTTTTCAAGACAAATACCTTTTTTATTGAAGCGGAGTTGATTTATAATGTTGCGTTAGCTTCAGGTCTACAGCAAAGTGACTCAGTTATGCGTACACTGGTAGCAGTGTGGATGGACCTAGAGATGACCATGCTAAGTGAAGTCAGTCAGACAGAGACAAACAAATATCCTATATCACTTACATGTGGACTCTTAAAAAATGATACAAAAGAAGTTACTTACACTCCCTTTCATCTCGTGTGTCAAGGACAGGGTGGTGGCTGACATCCAAGGTTATGGGTAGACTATGACCAGATTGGTATCTGCCCCCCCGTGATGTGGAAGTTGATGGGACATTGGGACTACAATGTTGTCCCAGATGAAGGATGAACATGCATGTTGAGGGCCATGGAAGGCGCATGAGGCTGAGAGTCTTCCATTCACACGGGGAGACACGCCGCCCTCACCTTGCTGCCTGCCTAGAGAGGGCGAGCTGTCTGGCTTCCATCGGTCGGGCTCCTGACTCTTTGGTCTTTCTTGGATTTGGCCAATGGGGAGTCCGGCCAGGAGATCAGAGTGTGGGATGAAGGGAACATGACTGGAGGTATTCACTCTCCTGGCTTTCTCCCTGTGATGCTTCTGAGGATGGCAGAGTCCCTCATCCTAAAGGCAATTCTTAGCATGATGTTCCCTTCCCCAGAGGACCACCTCCTTTGGGTTCTGGTAATCTCCTTCCCCTTCTCCGGACGGACTTCTGGACAATAAGGTCTCCAGTATTATGAATTCTCACTGCTTCTTTGAAAGTTCCCCTGTAACCAAGCCACTCTTTTTTATATACATTTTTATCTATGTAATTTTTTAAATTAATTAATTTTTAAAATGGAGGTACTGGGGATTGAACCCCGGGCCTCCTGCACGCGAAGCATGTGCTCTACCGCTGAGCTGTACCCTCCTCCCAACCAAGCCACTCTTTTGTATGGAGTCCCAGTGTATAATCAGCGGCATATGGACCCCCCAAAAACGTCACGTTCTAGCCCTAGAACCTGTGAATATGTTATGTTACGTTGCGAAATAAACCTTGATGATGCGACTAAAGTTCTGGGTCTTATAACAGGGAGATTTTAATCACAAAAGCCCTTACAAGAGGGAGGTGGGAGGATTAGGGTCAGAGAGGGGAAGGAAAGGTAAAGGAAGAGGTCACAGAATTCCAGGTTTTGAAGACGGAGGAAGGGGCTACCCGCTGGGAATGTGGACAGCGTCTAGAAGCTGGGAGAGAAAAGGGAATGGATTCTTCCTTAGAGCCTGCAAAACCAACACAGCCTTGCCTAAAACTTGACGTTAGCCCACAAAATTCCACTTCTGATTTCTGACCGCCAGGACGGCCACTTCTGACTGTAAGATAATACATTTGTGGATTTCAAGCCACCAAGACTGTGGTCATTTGTTACAGCAGCCAGAGGAAACTCATACACTGTGTAAATACCTCTTTTAAATGATCCTACTTCGAGTGTCAACCATCCTGAGTTGGGACCCTGTACTGACCAGTCACTAATGGATGAAACTAGATGAGACAGAAAGAAAAGGATTCATTTTCCCCCTCACCGCTAGAATGCCGCCATAGGCAGTAAATCACGGAGAACCCCCTTATCTAATGTTCGCTCTTTGCCCTGCAAATTCATCATCCTGTGAGCTGATGGGCACCGTTATGACAGCGTGCACGGCAGAGCCATGGTTGCACGTTGTGCTGTTACTAAGGAGATGCTGACATGGAGGCTGGAGGGGAGTATTTTGGGGGTTAAGGCAGAGGGAGCGAGACTCAAGGGAAGGAAAAGGGAAACAGAAGATAGTGTGACAAAGCGTCAGCCAACTCAGCTGGGCTCCGGGGCGTCTGAGACCCTGTGGAGGGGTCTTGGCGGAGAGCGGTGCTGGGACTGGTCTGAAGGAGCGTACCTTCTGGGGTTACTGTCTGCGGCTGAGCCAACCATGGAGCTGTTGACAGTGGCAGACAGTAAATAGCACAGAAACACAGTATGTCCCTAAAAAGGGTATCTAAGTGTTGCCTACCACAGCCTCTTAAAAAAGACAGTGGCCCTCCAAACTGAATCTACAGCCGTAGCATAATAATGGAGATCATCAAAATGGCAAATGCTCCTACAGCCCTCACTCTATGCGGGGCAATTGCTCCAGCTCGAGGAGGTGGATATAACCAGATCCTTCATTTTTACAGATAAGGAAGTGGAGGCCGATAGGTGTTGAATAATGTTTCCAAGATCACAGAGCTAGTGAGACACTCAGGAGAGCTGATTCTAGAGTCAATGGGCTTGACCATTCTGCCCTTCTGTCTCTGGGCTGGAGATCTTTTCGCTCCATCGACAAACCCAAGGGAGGTGTCTTCACATCATCCCCTTGGCTTTATCTCTTCCAAATATCGGATGGTTCCAGACAAGCAGTAGAGTGGTCAAGGTCTCCATCTCGGGAACCTACTCTTGGCCCTACTTTCTTTTCCCTTCCTTCCTTAAATCTCTCCTTGGATAATTGCACTCATTCTCAAGACTCCAAAGGGACCAATATTCTGATGATGCCCTGAAATGTCAATGCCTGAAAAAGAAATTTCCACCACCTCCTCGAAGCTGGTCCTCCAGAACTGCCTTATCGACGGAGAGTGGCCCCTGCCGGGCACACGGGTGCTCACTTGCCACGATGGATTATTATGGACTTTTCTTTCCCCATCTTGTTACATTCAGATGACCATCAAGTCTCATCAAACCAACTTTCTGCTCCCTTGTATTTTGAGTCTCTTGGCTCATTTCCACCCCTGTGGCTTCGAGGCAGGTTCTCATTACTCCACCCTGCCTCCCTGGATAGTCTTCCTAAACGTGTTCTCTTGCTCAGTGTTTAATCCGCTGAAGTCTTCCCCAAAGCAGCCACACGAACTCAAAAGCCAACTCTGACCATGGGACTCACATGATGGCAAGTACTTCAGCGACCCACCCCCCCGCAAAAAATAAATCTTTAACAAGATGCTGTTTCAAGATTTGTTCCCTCCTTTCTTTGTAATCTTGTTCTCTCGTCATTTCTGCCATGTCTTTCTTGTGCCACCTCACACACATGGCAACCATACCAAACAGTCTGCATATCTTAGAACGAGACCTGTTCTATCTTACCTTGTGCCTGTGCAGGGACGGTGCATAGGAAACACTTGGGGGTCTTGATAAAATGCAGATTCTGACTTGAGAGGTCTGGCATAGATTTGGGACATCTGATTTCTAAGGACCTCCTGAGTGATGCTGATGCTGTGTGTAGGTGGGCTGAACCGTGTCCCCAGAAGAGATGAGCTGAAGTCCCAGCTTTAGTGAATGTGCCCTTATTTCGAAATACGGTCTTGGCACATGTAATCAAGTTAAAGGAGGTTATATTGGGGTAGGGTGGGTCCCATATCCGATGACTAGAGTCCTTCCAAGAAGGGGAAAATTTGGACACAGAAACAGAGACGGAAGGAGGCCACGTGGAGATGAGGGCAGAGATTGGCATGCGGTGTCTGTAAGACACGGAATGCCAAGGGTGCCTGAAATTAGTCGTGGCTAGTGTGGGCAGCTAAGGGTTCTTTCCTAGAGCCTTTGGAGGTGCTTGGCTCTGCCCACACCTTGATTTCAGACTTCTGTTCTCCTGAAAGGCAAGACAATACACGTCTACTGTCTTAAGACACCCAGTTTGTGGGAATTTGTTACCGGAGCCCTAGGGCACGGATGCGAAACTGGCCCCTTGGCCATCCTTTGAGTATCAAGAGTGTACACTTTTCCACCAAGAAGCTGGACTGAGCTTTTTCCTTTAAACCCTCCGCATCTGTGCCCTGGCTCACGGGACGCACCTGAGTGCTGCTTCCAGGAAGGAAAGCACACGCCAGGAAGTGTGTCCAGAGACGCTCGCGGTGATGGCTTTCACGACACTCGGTGCACAGCTTAGCAACTGTCTGCGTACTTCTGGGGTTCACCGGGAGCCTCTTGAAGTCACTGTCCCAGATACTTCCATCTTTAAAAAAAAATTTTTTTTTTTTTTTTACTGAAGTATAGTTGATTTACAATGTTGTGTGAACTTCTGGTGTACAGCACAGTGATTCAGTTATACACATATATATTCCTTTTCAGATTCTTTTTCCTTCTAGGATGTTACAAGGTCCTGAATACAGTTCCCTGTGTGAAACGTTTCTAGATATTTCCACCTTTTCCCGCACTGTTCCTAGGCCTTCTCACTTAATCAGCTCCCCGAGCCCTTCTGAATAAATGTGTCTAGATCCTCAGGAACAAGCAGGGTTGATTCCCACAAGTACGGAATCGTGCAACTCTTTTCTCTTTTTGCCCTGAAATGGTTAAAGAATCAGGAGGAAAAAAAAAAAACGTACTGATAAATTATGAAGTCATTGGAGGTCACAGTGTTTTGAATAGCCCGCAAATTACGGGCTTTTAAAACACATTCGAACCCTCTTCTTCCTGCAAGGGTGTGAAAATAGTCCTTGGAGGCTGATCGATACGGCTTTGTTATTTCTAAGAATTCATCAAGCAGTTAGCGAGGTATTTACAAATATATTGCATCACAGGACCCTTACTGCGTACAATAAGTGAGATATCCATTTTCCATGCCTGTAGAGCAGAATGACCATTTGTGAAAGCTACTGCCCTTTGAATATGGCTTCTAATAATCACGTCCATCAATCAGATATGTTTTTTTTAACCTTAATTCATCCATACAGCATTTTAAATGCAAATAAAAATCACCTTTCCAGTATCTGTGAAAATTCAATCTCATCACGAATGAAAATTTACAGCCGTGTCTCACATTCGTTCATAGAGCAATATCCCCGATGGGTAAACCTCTCCAGCACAGTTAGATGAAGTTCAGCGAGAGCTCTCATCTGCTGTTTTAGGTCAGCCTTGCCGTACTGACCGCTCTTACTCCTGGGTGTAGACGGAGGACCACCAGGGGCCTCCCTTGGCCACCACTTACATAGTCTGAGCTCCTGCGGCAGACAAAATAACCTTACTCAGCGGAAGGGACTCTGCAGAGGCGATGAAGGACTTTTGAGAAGGGGAGAGGACCCCGGACCACCTGGGTGGACCCAATGCCATCACAAGCATCTTTATAAGAAGGAAGCAGGGAGGTCAGAGTCACGGAAGGAGCTCTGATGACAAAGCAGATGTCAGGGTGTTGTGCTCTGACGATGAAGTGGGGCCAGGAGCCAAGGATGCGGGCGCCTCCAGAAGCTGGACAAGGTTAAGAACATGGATTCTCCCCGAAAGCCTCCAGGAGGAATGCAGTTCTCTGGACACCTAGATTCTCGCCCAGGGAGGACCCCCCCCCCATTTCAGACTTCTGGCCTCTTGAATGACAACATGACAAATTCGTGTTGTCTCACCAAGCTGCCTTGTTGGTGGCAATTTCTTAAAAGCAGCCAGAGGAAACTCAGGCAGACCAGACCCCAGGTTGCCTTCAGTCTGGACCGTTTCGCTCTCCAGCGCGGGTGCAGAGGGTGACTCAGACGGTGGTGGCATGCACCCCTCCTGAGGTGATACAAGAACATGAAAGAAAACTGTGAACATTGAATTGTACCCTCTGCCTTGCACTCCTGTCTCTCTACGTGGACTCAAAACCCCATCACGGGTGGCTGGGACAACGTGGAGCCGAATTACCGGGCAAAGAAAAACAGACAAACAACACACACGCACAAAGCACGAGAGAAGGGCAAGACCGTTCGCTGTATGCTTCTCCCCGGATCTGAAGCCTCAAGCAAGGCGAGGTCCCCTCTTGTCTGATGCCCACTTGGCAGGCATCCTCTTGCGATGGGGAGACGGAGGTCAATTTGTGCCTGTGTCCTGGGTCAGGCGTTTGCAGCAGGTGGCATGAAGACGGATACCCCTTCATTTTAACCCCAGCGGCGTAAGCAGCAGCTTGACGCCCGGTCACGCCACCTAAGCCTCTGCCCTAAGGCCCCCCTGCACCCCAAGGCCATTCAGTCCCCGGCCCATGTGCTTGGGTGTAATTACAGCCTTGATGAAGATACAGTATGTTTGGGTCTTTGCTACTGAACACGATATCATTATCCAGCCACAGAGGGACCACTCTCCCGAGAGCCGGAGGTCAGCGAGCCTCGTGAGTGACTGATCTCCACCCGGCGGGCTGCAGGCGGATATTAAATATCTATGAACCTCCTTGTCGCCAGTGGGTGCTTTCTCATCGCAGGGGGGTTCTGGCTGAGGCTAACGCGCAGGTGGAAACAGCACAGAGGCTGGTTTTCTGCGTGCACACCAAAATAATTTGCAGCAGGGGAAAGTCTTTGTCAGAGATTACCTAGCTCTGCAAAACATATTTTTTTTTTTTTTTAATGAGAAACGATAAATTCTTATAGTCACAGTGTCGACGCATTGCTCCCTTCAGGAAAGTCTGTCCATGGAAAGAAGGCATTCGCAGTCAAGTTAGACAGCTTAACAGCCAATCATGGTTCTAAATGATAGGGTCAAATGTTCAGTAGGCAGCGTCCTTTTCTTTTCCCTAAAAGGCTAAGCCATCTAAAAAATAATGTGATTGCTAAAAATGGGAAGCCTGTATGATAAAGCATACCTATGAAATAAAATATCTTTTTGGTGTTTTTTTTTTTTTTTTTTTTTTAAAAATCGCCAAAGGATTTATAGACCACCCTAAAGGAGGGAGGCTGGGGGAAGGAAAACCCGATTTTTATTATGAACTTGGTGTCAGGTCGTTGCACTATCCTGGGCATGTCAACTCCTCCTAAACATATGCCTCAATTCTACAATTCTAGTATTCTCATTTTTAAAACAATGGGTTTGAAGTTAACATTGAAGAGTTCTCGTTATGCAGAACTCAATGGGTCCCACACCCCGGACTGAGAAATACATATATTGTGTGGATATATTATATATGGACACGCATATTTATATAACACAGTTTTACATATGATACACACGTGTTTATTTACATGTGAATAATGTATGCATGTCCATGTGTATTATATAAAAGCATAGTCATATATTAAAATTGCATAAATTATTCTCTAATGTCATTGGATCCTTATACCCGTGCAAAGTGTAGTCATTCTGTTTTCCCATTTCATGGGTGAGGAAACTGAGGCCCAGAGAGTTGGGTGAACTTTCCAGTGAGACGGAATTGGACGGGACAGGACAGGGATACACACGTAAGATGGCATGAGAGCCATGTCCTGGTCAGTCAACCTGACCCGCTCTTAGTCTCAGTCCAGAGCTACAGATTCAGACTACGGGGCGGGGCCGGGGTCTACATTTTAGTGCATTTTTACGAGTCATTCCTTACGTGTCCAAAAATCTGAGAATCGCTGCCTTCCCAGTGAACTTGGTTTCAAAGCCACTTACCGTCTACGTTCTAAGGACTTTAGATGTTCAGTGACAATTTTGCGACGATATTCGCAGATCTTTTGGCTAATGACACACGACATTTTTCACATTTAAAAAGTGTGACTCTTAAATCCTCTTAAAATCACCACAGGGAAGATAAACGATAAGAAGCGCATCACAGATTTGCCTTAATCTAGACACAGGGAAGGACATCATTTAACTTCTGTGTCAATTTAGAGTGGAGAACTGATTTTTCATAGATGCAAAGTCACCTGGCATTCCATAGACCCAATATGTCATCAGTAACTGTGTTCCTAGGACTGCCTTAACAAAGTATTATCTACGAGGTGGTGAAAAGAAAGAAAAGAAAACAAAACAAAAGCAAATTTAAAACCCTGGTGTGGGTAGAGCATAGCCCAGTGACAGAGTGCATACTTAGCATGCATGAGGTCCTGTCCAATCCCCAGGACCTCTGTTAAAATTAAAAAAAAAAAAAATCCTCATTCCCCTCCCCCAACTAAAAAAAAAATGCAAAATCATTTAAAAATAAATTTAAAAAATAAATTAATTTTAAAACCCCTGAAATAGCGTCTCACAGTTCTGGAGACCAGAAGTCCCAGATCACGGTGTGGGAAGGAAGGCATTCCGTCCAGCAGCTCTAAGGCAAAGACCCTCCTTTGCCTCTTGCGGCTCCTGATGGTACGTGGTAATGCCTGGCACCCCTGGGCTTGCTGCCACATCACCCCAATCTCTGCCTGCACCTTCACATGGCCGTCCTCCCTCTGGGTGACCCCAGCCGAATTTCTCTCCCCTCCTAAGGACACCAGTGACTGGCTGGGGTCCCACCCTGCTCCAGGATGGCCTCGCTTATCTCAACTTGACGACCTCCACAAAGACCCTCTTTGCACAGAAGGTCACCTTCACAGGTTCTGGGTGAGCATGAGCTGGGGGAGACACTCTTCAACCCAACAGGTGGACCTTCAAGATGAAAAAGAATACAGAACTTTTGCATAATTTGTACACAGGTTTGGAAAAGAAAAAAAAAAAAAAAAGGAGGGTGGCACGTACTTTTGTAGAGGTGAGCATTTGAGAAAACATTGTCCCTGGTTCTAGAGACCTGCTATGTGGTTAACAATAATGTCGCGTACGCTGAAAAAGTTGTCGAGAGAGTCGATCTGCAGCTAAGTGTTCTGATTACAAAAAAAGTCAGGGGATGGGCAGGAGGAGATATTTGGAGATGATGAATGTATACTGCCTTGATTGTGGTAGTGGCTTCCCAGGTCCATGAATATGCCAAAACTTGTCTAATTGTGTATATCAACTATGTGTCTTTTCGGATGCCAGCTACAACCCAATAAAGCCGTTTAAAGCGGAGGGTGTAGCTCAGTGGTAGAGTGCGTGCTTAGCATGCACGAGGTCCTGGCTTCCATCCCCACTACCTTCATTAAAAAATAAATCAAAAATAATTAAATTTTTAAAAATTAAAAAAAAAATAACGCTATTTTTCAAAAAGCAAGAAGAAAATACATGTCCACACAGGTCAGGGTAAATCTAGGATGGATGAGTTAGGAACAAGGGTCACGTGTGTGTGACAGCATCCCTTCAAACAAGCACAAACCACGAACGCGTTTCACGGCCGACTCACTTAGCTGAATGCTTCTTACGTAACCAGGTCTACTGAAGTCTGATAATTCTGCCAGTCGACACAGATCACTGAAGGAGGATTGAAGAATAGAGCTACATATTCCTGCTTATTGCTTAGTTTCCCTTTGCAAAGCTTTGGAACCTTCCACCTAAATAGATTCGGTGCAATTTGTTTTAACACAGTACCCAGATGCACACTGCCCCAACTGTCTACCTCACAAACGGACTCTCTTAAGTGTGAAATGAAAATGTTCCGTGAACATCAACCATCGTTCAGGCTCACGACACCTTGTGACGGATGCGACCCTCCCACCGCGAAGCCCGGATTCCTCCCTCATACTGACAATAGAACCATTAATGATTCACTTCTAAGGATGGCTGATAACATCGCTCCCAATTTTCCAGGAGAAAACGAATTCGACCTAAAGTTAAGTCTATCTGTCATGTGTGACAGTGCTATTTCATTTTGAACCAGGATTCTGTGCGCAGATGTAGTCCTCTGGGATCATGTATTTCCCCCTGATGGGAGCAGGGGACCGCTGTACATGTTGATGGGAGACCTGCAAGTCCATGAAAAAGTGACCAGGAGAACGGTCTGTAACACTGGACACCCCACATCTCTGTCTGGCCCCATACACGCACATCCCTGAGCTGAACTCCGCAGGGATGAGCAGCTTGCATAGGAGATTAGGATCAAAAAGTATCTCCAACTGCAGGTCTGTGAATATTACATGCTGCTCCAGAGGCTTCATCCTGGTCAGCTGTTTCAGCAAAGAATGCTTTTGCTCCTAAAGAGGACTGGGCAGATGACTCAATGCCTGAAAGTCGACTGGGAGCCACTGGGAGATGTTCCGAGTCGACACTGGCAGAGACTTGGTAAGGACTCCGTGTGCAGTACACACGCCCACTTCTACAGAAAGAAGGCAGCATCGTGGGGAGAGACCACAGGCTTCTGAAGGCTCACGACCCCGAGGGCAGCCAGTTTCTTAAAAAGAAGTTATAGAATAATTTAGACTCTCTGCATTAATCTTACATAATCATGTCTACATTGGCAATGATGCAGGCCTATCGAATGCACTGACCAATGTTGTGAAATAACTTTGTGGTGATTTAAGAGCAAAGGAGATGGCACGTCACCCACTAGGTTTTCCGTCTGCACTCTTCTGCTGACCTCCCTCGTGACTTCGGACAATTTAATTTTTCTGTGCCTCAATTTCCTCAGCAAATGAAAGGGGGAAGGATGGTTGAACTTTTCTTAGGAGGGCAAATAAATGGTGTCATATATTCTGAATACTTCATATCACGCCTGCCGTATTTTTAAACGCTGTGCACATTCTTGCTTATTATTTTTTTTAAAGAGGAAACTGTCCTGGTGGTAGGTTCCATCATTGGTCAGTTCTTCTCAGGGACGAAAGAAAGTTTGCGTGGAACGGTAAGTTTTTCTCCAGTGGAGTCTCAGAGAATAGCTTTGAGATGTCTAAAGGCAGATAAAAGAGACGGCATTGAACCCAACTGAATGACACCCGTTAGCAATGACAGTTCTCGGATGACACATTTGGAGTCCCTGCTATGATCGAGTAATGGAAACACTTTTCATCATTAAATTTTCATTATGGATCTAGTTCTCCCAAAGGGGGAAGAAAATACCATTACAGAAGAAGAATGCATTATCATTTAGTTATAAAATAAACATCTAAAGACATGATTTGGCGATAAGCTTACAGCAGTTATTAAACATTAAAATTGAAATTAAACAATCAGTTTCTAAATAATGACTATTTCCAAAGAATAGGTTTTTGGTTTGGTTTTTTTCTTTATAATTGTTCTTTTGAGAGAATGATTCAGTGGACTCATATTCAATACTTTGTAATGTTTCACTAAGCAAAATAGAACTTCCCCAATGGGTACTTCTGGGACTAAGTTGTTTTGTTTGTCCTCAACACGTTTTTACGAAGGAAAGATATGTCCCGCTTCACTTCCTATTTCAATAACCCTTGAATTTCTATTGCAAATCACATTATACTGAATTTATTCTGGTATTCAGATTTTTGCACACACACACACACAGGTACCCACGAACAAACACTGGCTGTTAAGTTAATTTTTAAACTATATTTGACTTTTACTTTAAATATCCTTTCACTGTTGGCTCTGAAGCGTCTTCAGTGCCCCCTTTCTCTCATCCCCAGAGGGAGCAATCCCGCCACTTGAAACATTTAGCAAAGCGGAAAGAGACAAGGGACCAAAGTTACATAGTTACTTCTGTGGTCTAGGATAGTGCAGATTTTTTATTTCCCTTTGTACATTCCCTGTATTTTAAAAGTATTTCCCCTTTAGCTTAACTTATAAAATTAAAGATACGTTTTTTTCTCCTACAAGCTCTTTCTCCTAATCTGGTAGATACAAGATTTTCGCCCTGTGATGATCATCAGACATTGATTATTTCCCCCACCCCCCCGAATACTTTACAATATTAACTCATACTTCCACAAACAATTGAGAGTGGGTTTTGAGTTAATGATAGGATATCCTGTATCAATTAAAACACTTTAATTTTAGGCGGATCCCAACAATCTGTGCATTTTTTTTTTTTTTTACCTAAACTCTTCTTTGTCACTCGTTCCATGGCATTTTGCAAAATGTCCTCTCTCTTGCTTTTCCTAGCGTGTACCCAGGAATGCCTAACGTGGATACGAGCCATCGTACCAGGAAATGACAAGTCTTAATTAAGCGAAAAATGTCGGTAACGCATACAGCCTTCATTCAGGATACAGCTCCCCGACAGGCATCGCAAAGACTATCTCCTGGAGGTTTATACTGTGAAGTTTCGAGAGAGGGGGAGAGAGAGGGGAGGCGGGGAGGCATCAGTCACAGTTACAAATACACGGTATATGGTGCTGACATATCTCGGAAGAATTCAGAATATACAGCAAAACAAATTCTTGTGTGGGGAAGAAACAAAACCAAACCTGAGAAAATCAACACAAGTTTTTGCTCACCGCAAACCCCAGCTTCATTTCATGATGTAGGAGCAGGATGACCCCCTATTTCTGCCCGGGGAACAGAGAGTGCTTTGGGTTCTGGGGGGCCCCGGGAATCAGCTCTGATTGGAGAAGACAGGATCAGACAATGGCCTCATGCAAACCCTTGGGTGTACCTGGGTTCCAGCAAAGCTTTACAGAAACGGGTCTCGGGGCCACGTGTGGAGTTTCTCAAACTCTGCCCTCGACTCCACCTAAAGAGTGCAAATGTGCTTCTCAGCATTTACGGAACGCCAAGGTTTAAATTAAAAACAAAAAAAAGACAAAGCGCGAAACACGAAATGTGCGACACTTTTCCAGCCCTCCAGGCAGACCCAGACTACCCCCCACCCATTTCTGCTTCTCCTGCCCGACGTCCGGGGAGAGGGTGCGGGTTCCAGGAGGCTCTGTGCACGAGGGCGCGGAAAGCCATCGCGGCACAGTGGGTCCCGACAGAGAGAACTGGACTCCAAAAAGGAGGCTGTAAGTGCAGGCACAGAAAGAGAAGCCTGGTAGTCATGCCTGCTCTGAATCTGGGAGCAGCTTTAAAAAAAAATAAAGTATTAACTTCAGCTCAGAAACGCAGGGAGACTGATCAAGGGAGTTCAAGGATGATGCACCAGCCCAAGAAAACCAGCCCAAGGCCTGAGACTGTCCGTGTTGGCTGCCCCCTGTGGAGCCGCTGTGAAGCCCTGAGGCTCAGGCACCCCTCTTCCTGCAGCCGGTTGACAGCTATCAGCTGATCCAAGGTGAGTGAGGGAAAAGCACAAACATGCAATTACGGAACAGACGAATGACGACCACCCCCAGGGCGTACCGTCCAGGAACGTACATCCGAAACAGCCCACCCCATCAGAAATCGCCAATAAATAAGTAAGGAAATAAAAGGAAAACCCACAAAAGATGCATTAGAATTGGGATTTCGTACACTGAAATCCGCAATATGGACAATACAACTGGACACCGTTACTTTATGCAATGTCCCGTTGGCAACATCCACTTGGTGCTGCTTTACGACCGGCTGTTCCCCGGGCTCAGGGAAGGCACCACTGCCGAGGAGGTACCCCCAACACTGCAGCGGGGTGGGGGGCGTCCCGTCTAGCAAGGGAAGCAAGGACAGAGGACATGGGTGCGGTCCAGGGTTCTAAGGGAGCAGCCAGATGGGGGAGATGAAGGGAGATTTCGCCAGGGGGGATAAAAAGCCTTTGCTGAGACTTGCCAGGCTAACGTCAGAGGAAGAACAAGGGGCAACCAGAGGGTTTCTCAGTGCGAGGGCTCCAATCACGGGGAATGTGACATGAACACAGTGACCAGGCTTGCTTGGCCAAATGGAGATGATAATGAAGAAATGCAAAAGGAGCCATGCCATCAGATTTTGGAGGTTCATCAAAGGTGTTGAAAGCCAGGGTTGAAGGTACAGCATACTGAGCATCAGCGATCACCCCTAGATAAGAGTCCATGACATTCTGGGGCATGGTCCATGAGCACCAGAAATACTAAATGGTAAAGACCGAAATCCGTGTACAGTCTGATAATTAAATTCCTCGGTGTGCACTGGAAAATGTCTATGGGACACACCTTAGAAACTTTTTTTTTTTAAATTGTGTCACGCAACTGTGTAAGTTGCAAAGCCTGGCCTGGATAAGTAGCATGTTTTCAATACTGTTATGCAGTAGAAATGAGTCTACTTCTTAATTACCCAGACAGCAGCTCCCTCCCCGTGGGACCCAGCCCCAAGGTGTGTTAGTGCTAAGGGAGCCTGTGTCAAAGGAAGTGGGAGGAAAGAAATCCTAGAAATAGGTCAGGTTTTAAAAATTAAACTTTATCCTATGGTTTAAGGGAAGCTAGACCAGCAAAAAATGAGATCCTAGCCAAAAAAAAAAAAAAAAAAAAAAAAGAATTGGAAAATGAAGTTTTAGCCTCAGGGGAAATATCACAAAATGACTAATGTAATGGGGGAAAAAAAAACCCACACAGAGCTCAGACTGAGAGTGTGAAAAAAGAAGACAAGGAATGGAAATCACGAATCAAAAATGCATGGCGTAGTCTTCAATCATGAGTGATCTATAAACACGAAATATGTGAACTGTGTACACGGTTGTTTGGAAAAAAAAGAAAGAAGGAAGAAAAGTCAGGAAGGGGAGGAGGAAATAGGGTGTGCAGGAGAGGCGACTGCATTTGTCAAGACGATTGACAATGGTGGGACCACCATGGATATTTTGGTGGGTCAAGGGAAGGTTTCTTTGATCATCGATGGAAAAGGGCAGTTGCCTCGTGGGGCTTCTGTCAAATGGTTCTGTTAACTGTGATTAAAGATGGTCTTTCCCTTAAGAGCACTGGTCTCAACAAGGAGCACATACATCTCCTTCCCTTTAGAACTGCCTCGTTGTCCCCGCTGAAAACAGTCCAGGTGTATCTGGGAAACGGGATCTTTGGAAGACAGTGTTGCTAAGACAGCATAAACCCCGGCAGAGTGTGGGCGGCTTTGGTCAAGGACAGCCTGAATCTCCTTTGTCTTGGCCATGCTCCTGGTGAATGCGTGGGATGTTGTGCATTCTTCAGCTAACCAGGTGGGAAACATTTGGGAAAACTCGTCCAGGGGTTAGGGCTAAGCCTTCCCACAGCCCGGGGGGGGGGGGGGTTAGGAAGACCTGTAAATGATTAATTCCGATGATCAAGTTTTGTGTTTTAAAAATAAGATCTACAGTTTTTCCTTCCAAGAGATCGCTATGGCTTACTTTCCGATTTATCATCTCCGTTTAATTCTGCCTTCTTTTTAATCTTTTTTTTTTTTTTTGGATGAGCCTGAAATATTTTTAGCAATTAATCATCATAATTATAGTAGTGATCATTACCCGGTGTTACAGAATAAGGGTACCTGATTACACCAATAAGGATCTTGTACAAATTTCACTCTGCTCTGATTCTGCACCCCAGGCATAAACTATGATTGCAAGTTGTGTGTGTGCGATTTTTAATTTTAGTGTTTGATGCCTTGGGTTGACGCTTATCTTAGACTAGAATCTCTTTGCTCCATTTTCTATTGAAATCTTCATTCTACTTTTCCAATAAAATGCCCACATTCCTAAGAATCTACACTCAGATCCTTTTTTTTTCTTTTTGTGTATCTAGTGTAGAATGTCTATTTTTTATCACTGATTTTTTTTTCAACACATCGTTTTGTATATGCCACCATTATTACACACCAACCGGTCCGGGGCAGGAACCATGCAGAGGCGTGCTCCACTTGCCTGATAACTCAGAACGTTTCACCCAGTAGTTACTTTAACGTTAGATGAACTGAATGGTAACGAATGTAAATTCATCTTGAAAATGTTCACGCATAATCTTAATCTGAGACGATTTTAACGTTTTGGGTCGGAATAGGAAAGAAAACAAAAAGAACACTTTTTTTGAGAGAGAAATGTAACTATTTCCTCATCTAAATGCATAAAGCAAAGATTTAATTATACATTTTTGGAAATACTCATGGGGCAGAGACAAAGCTAGAACTTTCTCAAAAATCACAACAGGGTGGAAATTGACACAACATTGTAAACTGACTGTAACTTCATATAATAAAATTTTAAAAAAATTACAAGAAGAAAAGGTGGTAAATCAAAGGTATGAATAGAAAAATCATTATTTCATGAAATGAATTCATTTCAAGAACCCTCCCCCCAAAAAACCCCACCTATGTCAGACTTTTTAACACTTTACTCCCTCCTCACTTTATCCGACAGGATTGCCAGCAATGTGGGTTTTCAACAATGGCAGTTTTATTTAGGAATAAGTACCACATTGTGCCAAAAGACAAAATGCACATGATAGAAATAAAAGCAAAAATTAACAAATGGGACCTAATCAAACTCATAAGCTTCTGCACAGCAACGGAAACTATAAACAAAACAAAGAGACAACCTACGGACTGGGAGAAAGTATTTGCAAACGGTGCAACCGACAAGGAGTTAATTTCCAGAATATACCAGCAGCTCATACAACTCAATATCAAAACAACAAATAATCCAATCAAAAAATGAGCAGAAGACCTAAACAGACATTTCTCCAAAGAAGACATACAGATGGCCAACAGGCACATGGAAAGATGCTCAACATGGCTAATTATCAGACAAATGAAAATCAAAACTACAATGAGGTATCAACCTCACACCAGTCAGAACGGCCATCATTCAAAAGTCCACAAATGACAAATGCTGGAGAGGCTGTGGAGAAAAGGGAGCCCTCCTGCACTGCTGGTGGGAATGCAGTTTGGTGCAGCCACTGTGGAAAAGAGTGCTGAGTTTCCTTAAAAAACTAAAAGTAAACTTACCCTATGATCCAGCAATCTCCACTCCTGGGTATATATCCAGAAAAGATGAAAACTGTAATTTGGAAAGACACACGTACCCCAATGTTCATAGCAGCACTGTTTACAACAGCCAAGACATGGGAGCAACCTAAGTGTCCACTGGCAGATGACTGGATAAAGATGTGGTATCTTTATATGATGGAATACTACTCAGCCATAAAAAAGAATGAAATAATGCCATTTGCAGCAACATGGATGGACCTAGAGGGGGTATTATGCTAAGTGAAATAAATCAGACAGAGAAAGACAAATACCGTATGATGTCACTTATATGTGGAATCTAAAAAAAGACAACTGAACTTATTTACAAAACAGAAACAGACTCACAGACATAGAAAACAAACTTATGGTTACCAAAGGGGAAATTGGAAGGGGAGGGATAAATTAGGAGCTTGGAATTTGCAGATGTGAACTACTGTATATAAAACAGATAAACAACAAGGTCCTACTGTACAGCACAGGGAACCATATTCAATATCTTAGTAACAACCCTTAATGGAAAAGAATTATATATACATATCAGTTTGCTGTATGCCTGAAACTACCACAGAATTGTAAATCAGCCAAACTTCAATTTAAAACAAGGACAGCAAGAAGGGTGCAGGGAATGAATATCTTTCAAGTCCAATCAAATTTAGTTTCCAAAACAAACGGGGAGTATCGTAAAGGACTAAAATTTAGCTGGCAATCCTTGAAAGGCACATACTCTTCTAGACGCCCTGAAGACACCCCCTTGAATCTACACATGAAATTTGAGAGAGAAGGATCATTTTCTTCCACTGACTGTCGAATCACTGGGAGAAAAAGATACCCAGCCATTGCCCCAATCCCCCGATCACACAACTAGTAAAGGACTGAGCTTCTGCAAAAAATCCAAGTCTTCTCCCATAGACTCCACTCCCCCGGTCATGCCTAGGTCTAACGAAAGACCTGCCTCAGGCATTGCACTGCTCCGGAGTGATGACTCACAGCGTTGTAATCATGAGACGTAAAACACTTGGTTTCTGTTCATCCCCTCTCCGTGATTTCTCCCTCCCTTCCACCCTTCTGTCCTTTCAGGTTCCCTACTCATGGCTGAGTCACACGTCCCAGTTCCCGATTTCTAACAGAGGATTCATGCCTCAAGTATCTTCACCATGATCCTTTTTTTTTTTTTTTAAAAACAGCAGAAAATATTTTCTCTCAAGACACACAAATATTATGTAAGCTGTGTCTTCAAGAAATAGCAGGGTTTTTTTTTTTTTTTTTCAGGAATGACACAAAATCTTTTTTTTTCCCTGGAAAGACACAATTAGATTGAAATCTCCCAGTATGACTTTCTTATCATGGTTCATTCTGAATAAATAAATAGATATGTGTGTGTGTCCTTTTATAGAGAAATATGCTTTTATAAAGATAGATATGACAGATAAAATGTGCTTAAGTTCTAGAATATTGGGATGGTCCACACACAGACACACAGCACATATAAATTCTTCTTGTCGGTGAAATGAACTGAAAAATAAAGATGTAAGAATATGGAGACATATGGGCTGCTTTTCTCAGGCAGATGCAGCAGATTTTCCCTGAACACCATCAAACTCATCGCCGTTGGGGGCAGAGTGGCAGCGGGACGCTCTGTGACTCACTCAGGATGCTCTGTTACTCCGTCTCCCTAATTTCATATCCCACGTCATCATTTACTTACGTACAAAGTGTCTAATTGTCACTAGACGATCTTCATGCGTCAGCGTGTAAATATTGATGACAGAATTCAAAGCAGGCTTTTCTTGTACAGAACTGAGTTTTAGAGATACTTAGTCCCCTCCTCCCGCCACCAATCTTAAATATACGTTCCTTTCGTTCATTATAACAGGTCCTTGCATTTCAAGGGCAGAAGATGGCATTTGAACACATCAGGGAGGGAAAAAAGCGGTGTCTGGCTTGATTCCTGTGCTTTCTGTGTTCATTTACGATGTTTTAGGACAAAGATCTCCTAAATGGGTGTTGGTGGAAATTTAAGGTCTTCCCGCGTGCACGGCCGGGGAATGAACGGAAAAATGGGCTCAAGAGACAGAGGGTGTTATCTGCCTCCTCTAAACATCGATTTAAGACGATCGTTTAAAAAATAATCGGAAACTGATAAATAGCGCGCGGCTAAGGGAGATTTATAATGCTGCACACACTTCATCTTTAAGCCTCCGTCTGAGGGTCCAGGGAGATCAGATAAGGTTTGCGTTCTTCGAGGAATATAAATCGTTTCATGGTTGGCCATTCCCCGGGAATTTCTTAGTCACTGTCAGGGCTCCGCGGTAAGGCCCGGGGTCTGCAGCTAAACATGAGGGAAATGTGCCCTGTGGGTGACAGTCAGAGTGCCCTTCCGATACTAATGACCCCATCCAACAGCGCGTGGATACACATAGCTTCGCCGGCTCTTTGGAATCAAGCAACTTCACTTTGCTCAGAGGGAAGTGATTATCCTGTCTGACCTTCCTTCCAAGACGGGGCCGGGCTTCTGGATATTATGCGGCAAGCTGTTCCTCGGGGCCCTTGGGGGCTGCCCTTCAATACATCTCCTGGAAACAGCAACGATTTTCTAAAAAAAAATTTTTTTTTAGGGTTCCACTTCAGAAGCCTGACATCACGGACCACTCAGACCAGGGCAAAGGAAAGGAAACTCTCCATCTTTTTCATGCGTCTTCTGTTACTAGGATTTGTAATAGGCCCGGCTTTCGGGAGAAAATTGATAGTGAGCAGTGATTTTGCTCACCAGTAACGTGTGCAAATTTGATTGAAAATGAGATGACGCGTAAGAGAGCGTCGTTACCTGTGGCCCACTCTGGTTCACAGCATCCTTTCCTAACCAAGCCGGAGTATTTGGGAAGATGCTGGCACATCCCTCCTAAGGAGTTATTCACCAAGTTTCCTTAGGATTTGCCCTCGTTCCCCTGAGTCCTACGGAAATATTTCCTCTTGTTCTATTTTTATGTTTTCTGACCCAGCCAATATTAGCATTCCTTAACATGGATGATGGTGGTCTCTGGAGAATTCTGCAACTGCTTGAGAACAGATACAGATTTATATGTGCAGATACAAATATTAGGCAACACACACATCTGGGGTTAACCACCCACCGTCCATTGCAAACACTGACCGCCTTGTCTGCATCCGTGGTCTCAACTCCCGTGCCCCCAGCCATCCCCCTGGATACAAACATGCCCACATCACTTACCTGAGGCAGAATCACCTCCTCTTCACCTTTTGCTTCACTAAACCAGGTGTCCTTTCTCAGGCTCAAGAACACACATTCCGCGTGGGGCCAGGGTGATGGGTATGGGGCGCAGGGGGTTGCCGAGAGCAATAGAACTGGATTCTGTGAGCTCATATAATTAATCCTCACCCCTCAGAGGACAGGGGAGGAAGTTACAGTCAGGGAGGGTTCCCTAATTTTTCCAGAGTTGCAGGGTTCATGCTGCTCGTAAGAGGGCCAAATCGTGATGCAGGACACCTGCAATTAACATAATGTAATGTGTCAATGATAGCGCAATTACACCAAAAAAAAAAAAAAAAAAAAAAAAAAAGCAAAAAAACCCAGGTCCTGAAATCTCATTCCTAGCCTTCCATCTCTGTCTCCATTTAGAGAAATCCTACTGAGCTTCTCATGTGTGCGAGGTATTTAGCCGAGCGCCAGGGAAGAAGAGATGAATCAAACGGAAACTGTCCCTTTACTAAGAGCATCTGGGGAGACAGAAAGTAAGTGACAAATTAAAATGCGGGTTAAGATCTATGGGAGTAGGGGAAACACTGGTTTCAGAGAGGGCGCCCTACTCCTGTACTGCCTTTGTGGACCGGAGGGGGAATTATAATTCATGCCAGCCTACATTTATTGTGATCAGGGCTGTAATCTCATCATGAGGACCCCCCCATCCCACCCTCCTGACTGCACTTAAATGTAATCACCTCCCGACCTCCAAGTATCATCACATGGCGGGGCGGGTGGAGCCTCAACATATGAATTTGGAGCAGACAGAGACATACAGTCCATACCATGCATATAATGTAGGTCTAGATACACTGAATGTATTGATACACAGAAATATAACTATTTTATTCATAATATGTATTTTATACTTAATAAAATAGAAAAATCGGTATTTTATTTATGCACATTAAGTATGCATTTATATGCAACACCTGTGGGTTTACACAGGCATACTCATTGTGTTAAACATGTCTGCATACATTGTATAACGTATATACTTGCATGTGTGCAACGATGAATCGCACTTCATGGTTGCATAGCGCCCCCTGGAATGCAGCTTTCTGGATGAGACAATTCCTTCGTCCCCCTGTATGCTGACGGTTTCCATCCCGCCAAAAGCTGTCAGTCAGAAAGATAAAAAGAGTATTTTTTGCTGGTGCCTGACTTGTTCACAGTCTGCGGGGCAGAAAAGAGCCTTTTCTGCGTTGCCTGGATAGGCGCACGGGTGGACTTCTGGTAGGAAAGGGATGCATGAGGTTAGAGACTGGGACAGACCCGAAATGCGCACTTAAAATAAACCAAGATTTATTTAGGAAGGGCCTGCTGGGTGCCAAGGGATTCCCGTGTTTCACCTTCTTCTATAGATTTTGTACTCTTGGAGATGTTAGTATCCCGGTTGCACGGGCAAGGGAACCGCAGCACAACAGAACTGACGTCAAGCTGGAACTCAAGCATTGAAAAAAGAAAAATAAAAAGACACTAATGAACTTATTTACAAAACAGAAAGAGAGTCACAGACATAGAAGACAAACTCAGGGCGGGGGGGAAGTGGGTGGGGAGGGATAAATTGGGAGCTGGAGGTTTGCAAATATTAACTATTATATATGAAATAGATACAAAAACAAATTTCTCCTGTATAGACCTTGGCAGTTGGAGATTCGTAAATAGGAACTACCATATATAAAACAGATTAAAACGTTTCTTCTGTGCAGCACAGGGAACCACATTCACTCTCTTGCAGTAACCCATAGCGGAAACATGAAAAGGAATATATGCATGTGTGTGCATGACTGAAACACAACACTATGCACCAGAAGCCAACACACTGTAACTGACTAGACCTCAATTTAAAAAAAAAAAAAAAGAATTAGTTCGTCCAGGCATTACCTGAACGCAGCGTTGCTCGCCACCAACGGACACCACCTTCCCTCCACCTGTGGTTTCCAGCCCGTCTTCCTGAGAGCCTTGAGAGTGCACGGAGGAGGGAGCCCCAGGGACCGGGCAGAACGCCTCTGAATTTCCTGCTGTATGCATTTGGCTTGGCGTACGATTCGGTTGAGAGGAAACGCCCCTGCTACATTACAGTTTGCATCTGGGCTCCACTTCACTGCACCATATTAACATATCAGGGGCACATCCCACATCCACCTGCACGCCGGGTTTCCGTGTCCTTCTAGACTTGTTTGATCTAGGCTCTGTGTCTAATCCAACGGCCTATTTTGCAACTCATGACACTGTTTCCGATCATTAATGTCCCCATTCCATGATTCATGATCGGTCAATCAAGATATACGGGTCTCCCTTCATTAGGAAAATTAAGGCAGGTTCCCAACTTAAACCATCCAAGGGAAAAGATGCATAGGAAACATTTAACCAAAGAGCAAATCTGCCATGAAGGGTTCTGGGGATGTCATATGCTGTTTGTAACTGTCAGAGAGAGACTCGCCGCTAGCCTGCCCTCTCCTTAGAGGGTCTGCTTCCTGAAGTCATGTCTCCAAGCCCTGCTGTCAACGGAAAGGCATCACTGATTTGCTTCTCGTTCTAAAGCAGAAAGTCCTCCTGGGGGTGGCAGGAGAGAAGACACTACGTTTTTTCCGTCCTAATGATGTATTTATTCAGCTCGACTGTAAGAGTAATAGTTTAAACACTCTTCCTCGTTTTCCCTAGCCAAGCGGTGTCATGTTAACAAGAAATACTAAATCTAGTGGACGGCTGATTTCCGAGACGCGTCTCTCTCAAAACCGCTAGATAAAAACAACCTTTTCCTCCTTTATAAAAATTCAGTGGTGTTTCCACCACTTCAGCCCTGTGCCCCACCCCCCACTCTGGAAATATTAACGACTTAAAATCCTCCAAAGCAACTATCAACATGTGCACCATGGGGATCAAGATGGATTCTGTGGATAATTGCATTGGAATTGTTGGCTAATTGGACCTCTCTGACGGATTTTCGTTTTATAGAAAAGAGATAGTGCACATTTCTGCAGATCTGTGCTGTCTCATATGAGGTAGGTTTAGAACTCTGGTTTTATTATTGCATACACATCCTTAAAAGAATTGTTGACACAAAATACAATCCATTCCCACCTTCCCCAACAGCACGTTAAAAAAAAAAAAAAAAACCAGGAATGCGAACATGACACTTATTAAAACGAAGCAAAGAAAAATGGACTTTTTCCATTAAAAAGAATTTAACAGGAATAATTCAGTTTTACAGTCTTCCGCGAAAGGATTATCGAAATCCTCCCACCGAAATGGAGCTTGAATTGACTGCCGGAAAATGTGCACGCTTCGCTCACCGCGAAGTGTATGGATTTAGCACGCGGGCAAATTCGCTCTGTCTTCCTTCTCCCCTCCTTACTGTGATCACCATGCAAGAATGATCAAAGTGTCTCCGAATCGTCACGTTTTGTTAGCCCGTGGACAGAGGTAGGTGGTGTAAGTCACGGTCCCACCTTTTTTTTTTCCTAGGAGAGTAAGAGGAAGGAAGGGAAGGGGGAAAAAGAGAGACAGAGAAAGGCAGAAGAAAAGAGGTTAAGAGAGGAAAGAAGGAAAGTCTCCAGAAAAACAGATTTGCAGAGACGCAAACTAGATACACCTGCCCCTTGCTGGCCAGACGTGGCACGATTCGTGTGCCCTGGTTTTGTAAATGAGCTTCTGAGATGCGCTGAACGGTTGACGTGGTACCTACCACTGACTCCACACGCCTAACTCACCTGCCCCTGGAGAAGGGATTTCTTCTGTGTCTGGAAGGCCACATAAGGATACCTTTTTTTAAAAAATATATTTCTATTGATGTACAGTCAGTTTACAACACTGTGTCAATTTCTGGTGCACAGCACAATGTTTCAGTCATACATGAACATACATATAATTGCTTTCATATTCTTTTTCACCATAAGTTACTATAAGACATTGAATAGAGTTCCCTGTGCTCTACAGTATA
The DNA here is from genome assembly GCF_009834535.1 of Camelus ferus. Taxonomy (NCBI): domain Eukaryota; kingdom Metazoa; phylum Chordata; class Mammalia; order Artiodactyla; family Camelidae; genus Camelus; species Camelus ferus. The sequence goes on from NC_045732.1 coordinate 8,473,289, forward strand.
AGCTTGCTGTTTATTTTATATATATTACTTAGTATCTGCAAATCTCAAACTCCCAATTTATCCCTTCCCACTCCTTCCCCCCCTGGTAACCATAAGTTTCTTTTCTATGTCTGTGAATCTGTTTCTGTTTTGTTAATAAGTTCATTTGCATTTTTTTTTTTTTTTTAGATTCCACATATGAGCGATCTCATATGGTGTTTTTCTTTCTCCTTCTGGCTTACTTCACTTAGAAGGACATTCTCCAGGTCCGTCCATGTCACCTAAGGCTATCTTAAAAAAAAAAAAAAAAAAAACAAAAACCACCTAAAAGCTTTTTGTTGCATAAAGTTCAACTGAACTGCCTTTGCAATCTGGATGGACATGGAAACAGCAATCCGCCTTCCGACTGCGAGAAATGTGCCTGTTTTAAGACGCTCTGGGCAGAGAAAACCAGCCAGGGGCCTCCCCCGCATCGCAAGGTCTCACCGGGGAATCAGCTCTGATTGGCAGCCACCGGTGACCGAGCTGGCTCCCTCTCCATCCCCGCCGTGCACAGGCCTCAGGGAAAGGAGCAGCTGGATCTATCTACGAGGCGATGCTAAATGGTTCTCCCAGGCAACAGGAGCACGGCCCACGATTCAGTAAATAAGATGCAATCTTTCCAGGCTGATGCCCACCTGGAGGCCAGCAGAGTTCTATCCAATTCGGACCATGAGGAATTCTGTTCCTGAGGAGATGATTTTGAACCGACGACACCTAACTCCCGAAATAACGGCGTGGATTACAATAGTCTATGTTGTGACTCCATCTCCCATTGTTAGAAATGAAATCTCTTTCCCCCAAAATAAAGACACAGCGGTATCAGATCAAACGTGGCAGAGAAAAGGCAGAAATATGGTGGTCGGGGGACAGTGACAAATGAGCGCAGGAGGTTGCTGGGAATTTAGGTGTATGAAGACCTTGCTTGCCGCAGACGTTTCGCGAGGCAGGAGCTGCAGGTGCTGCATGGCTCTTGAAGTAGGAGGTGGCCCTGCATATGAAAGCATGAATGGAAGTGACTTCAGCCTTCATTTACTTTCCTGTTTAAGAGAGATGACTTCTGCCTCGGTGAACTGCATTAGGGGGCTGGGAGCCCACAAGTTAAGGATGCGTTCTGTACCCCGAGACTTCTAAGGCACAATCAAAGCAAAGAAAGGGCTCGGCTCAGACTCTAACACTGATTCCTGGGCGGTCTCTCTGCAAAACCACCGCCCTGGAGTTTTTGAATGGGAAAAAAACAGGCATGGATTTCAGACCTGTGGATACTCATACGTTCTGAGGTGCGACCATATGCCTCTTGCTGGGGTTTTCAACCCATTTTATGAGAACGCGCACGCACACACACACACACACAGACCTGGTAGTGCATCTATTATATAATATTTGCTCCAATGAATTCTCCTTCTGTCGTGAGACAGACATGTGTCTTTAGAAACAATCTTTGCATACTATTTGAATCCAAGTGGGAAGCGATGCTTAAGGTTGTTACTTATTTGTGGGCAATACTGTGTGTCATTCAGTGTTAGCTGAATCTGTTCTGTGGTCAAGTAGCAAAATTGACAGCTTACGGGCAGGATGTTTTAGAGTCTGCATGGCCCTTGAGCGGTGCGTATGTGCAGAATTATTTTTCAAGCATAGATTGAAGGCACCTCCTCTGTGTCATGAATCAGCCACGAGGCCCTGGGCAAGTTTCTCGAGTCCTTCTAAGTCCCTTATTCTACTGTCCAGGGAAGCTAGGCAGAGAAGAACTAACATGTGTGACATATGTGATGGACTATCTGGCGATAGCGACAATTAAGAAGCAGACGAGGAGGAGGAATATGAAGATATTGAAATGCATCGTTCTCTTGGGCAGAATTTCCTAGAGGCAGCACCTGAGGTCAGTGACTTATTCATAAAAAAAAAAAAAGCTTGTATGGAAGCAACTCATGGGAGCAAGACAGGGCAGGGGAAGAAGCGAAGCAAAATCGTAGCTTCAGGTGGACTTGACGTTCATCTTGACCCTACAGGGAGCTTTGGGATGTGAAGGTCCATGTCCTACAAGGCAGAGAACAGCCCCCATAACCAGGAATGACCCAGTCTCCAACGTCAGTAGCTCCAAAGTTGGGAAACCCTGGAAGGACGTTTTTCTGGAGAAGAATGACGTCACGTGATTAGCAGGCGACACTCATGGCAGCTGGTGATTATGCGCAACGACCCATTAAGGAGGCTTTAGATGGGGTGACCACAGAATCCACTAGCGTTCCGGGCAACTGTTCCAGAAGGGGATCCCAGCTTTCCACTAGCTTCAAATAAACCTCAAGATTGCAATTCCTTCATAGTCATGCACTTAGGTTCTTGCTCCAAGAACGGCTCCCAAAGATTGAAAGTAAACTCATGCTAACCCAGGGTAACCGGAAACTTCGTCTGGCCGAGGACTTGGTCCCGACGGCAAAATTAATGGGAGTGCTGCTGGGAAATTCTGAAGGAGCTGACGGGCCATCAGGAAGTGGCGCCAGCTCACCGGTGGGAGGACGTTTGTTTGCAAGGACTGGATGTTTTGATTCCCCTAGGGGTTCCATTAACATAATTGGAGGCAGAATTTATTCTGTTCTGGTTAAGTGGAATTCAAGGGACTCATGAGATGCTGCCATTCATGGGACATTAATCTTGGAGTTCCCAAGAGCCGCGAGGGGACAGGCTTCAATACTCTACAGCACACACTTCTCCAGTGCTCTTGAGGAGAGGGGTCGTGGCTTCCGTCCCTCTGGATGAGGAATGAATCCACAATGTATTTATATGCCTTCAAGTAGTGAGACTGTTCCCCGTTTTTCTTCATGATTGATAAATCAGAACCATGAAAAAATGCAGCAAAGAGTAGCCCTCTGGGAGACACGTTGACAGTGATTTGCCGGAATGCCGTGATGCCTTGGCTCTTTCTTATGTGACTTGGAACATACATAACAGAATGCAGACTAGTACCTTTTTTTTAACATTAAGTTGCGTTCAGGTCCGTTCTCCCTAATAATGTGTCATTTCATTCATTTCTAAGCCAACACGCTAATTTAAGTAACATAGGTATTAAATACTTAAGGTAAAATATATTAATAAAATACAAAAAAGAATAAAATAATGCCATTTACAGCAACGTGGATGAACCTGAGAGAATCATATTAAGTGAAGGAAGCCAGAAAGAGAAACACAAATACCATATGATATCACTTACATATAGAATCTTAAAAAGAAAATGACACAAATGAAATTATTTAATAAACAGAAACAGACTCACAGACACAGAAAGCAAACTTATGGTTACCAGGGGGAAAGAGGGTGGGGAGAGGGATAAATTGGGAGTTTGGGATTTGCAGACACTAACTACTATATATAAAATCGATAAACAGCAAGGTCCTACTGTAGAGCACAGGGAACTGGATTCAATGCATTGTAATAGCCTATAATAAAAAAGAATATGAAACGGAATATATATAGACACATACAAATGAATCACTATGCTGTACATCAGAAATTAACACAACATTGTATATCAACCGTACTTCAATTTTTAAAAAACTAAAAATATACATGAAAGCTAAATTTCCCCCTGCTTCTTAAAAGGAAACATTTTTGCAGAAATCCATCCGTTTTTTTTGAGCAACTAAAATGGGAACTATTCTTGACTCTTGTTCAAGAGGAACAAAGAAATAACTCAGCAGCAGATAGCATAGCCAGCAAGCGGTAGACTCTTCTTATAAACGTATCAATGCAAACCAAGAAAAAAAAATTGCCTCCAATTTTATCATTTTTGAAATGATAAGAATCAGGTGGCTTGTGTCTCTACCCGGATGACCTGGCTTTTCTGAGAAGTCTAGCTGTAACACGTCAAATTATGGTCTGCCATGGCTGCAATGAGCTACCCTGGAGAAATTTCAAAGCAGCAGGGATGCACAAAATGTGATGTCACGGGGTTGCAAAAAAAATAATAAGTTAGGAGAATGGGAAGGAGAAGGATCAGGTGTACGTGAAGTTGAAAGACGTGTGTTGAGTACGGGTGAAATTCTGTGAGAAGAACTGAAAAATAAAGCAGGGAATGAGTTGCTAAAGTATTAAGTCTTCCTGGGACAATCAGGATTTTAACAGGTGAATTTTAACTACCTAGCAGCTGAAAATGACTTGTGTTCTCCACTCAAGTTTTGACGTAATCGTATTTCTGGATGGACGTCGGACTTCAGAGGTGTTATTCGGCGTGGCTGGCATTTCAGGGAACACATCAGTGAAGTAAGTAAATGGTCATCCTACCTTTGGTGATGGATCTGGGTCCTGAGTCCCCAGTGACGGGTCTAGAGCTCTGAGACACCAGCACCATAATTAAACCCCTACATCCAAGGGCAACTGTATGCACGTCCTATGAATCTTCCCTGGTCTTCAGAATCACTATGGCGTTAAAACAGTCACCACACCTGTGTATAAAGATAATAAAATCAGAACAAGAGGGGTCAGTGGGACTCCCTCCTGGCTGGGTGCTGAGCACACCTTCACATGCCGTCGTGCACCGTCTTGGAATCCCACAGGCACCCCAAACCCCCTGCTGGCTCGTACAGTGCAAAGCTAGCTCTTTTGTGTTTCTCTCTGGCTAAAAATACGCCGTCATAAAATGTACGCATTTGTCATGCATCTCTATGTTGAGTCAGCAGGCTTACATTTTGTTCTATAAATGTGTGAATCAGTGAATGAATGGTTAAAACAACATACGCAGTGGAGGACCCTTTAAAAAGCTAGGCTCAGGGATGCATTTTCAGATCCTTGCCAGCCCCACGCCTCGGCCACCGACTCACAGCTACCCTTTATGGAAGAGCAATCCTGTGCCAAATATGTTGGCTTCATTAGCTCTAATTCTCACAACAGCTCAAAAAAAAAAAAAAAAAAAAAGAGTGTTTAGTCCACTGGGCAAGAATACACAGCTAAGTGCCAGCGTTGGACGTTGAACCCAAGACTATCTGGCTGTTAAACACAGGGGGTTATCATTCATATGCGATTCTCGGGGGAGACAGGGAAAAGCATTGCTATAAAAATATATTCGAGACTCAAATCACCCTCTCCAAAGAGGACGAAACAGCCAGCCAAACGGAAGGAGTCAACGGGCTTTTCCTTTTCTTGCAGCTGCAGCATCTGTTTTCATCAACGTTTCTGTGACCTTATCAGTATGGGTCACACTTTGTGTGGCAAGACTGAAGGACTGTTTAAACGTACAGGTGCGCAAAGCTCCAAATCTCTTTTCTCAACGGCGAAAAGTCATGCCTCCACGACAACAGTGACAATCAGCTTCATTCGCCTGTGTTTGTGAAATACTTTCTGCTTCTGCCTCCTAATTTTTTTTTTTTTCCCTTCAGTGTATTTCCAGTGCAGAGCAGGAAAAAAAAAAAATTGATAAAGTCTGGGAACACTGCCTGGACTGTTATTAAATTAGCCTTGTCTTGTTCATTGATTTACAACCTGTGGGACTTCAGACTTCCAGAGCATTTGTGTTGAAGTAATAGTCCCAAACTTCCACTCCTGTGTCTGTTTTAAAAAATGCCATCACATTAAAGTGAGATTTCTTTCTGTATTACACATGCTGTAATCACCATGATGGCTCATTTTGCCTCTAAGTAAATTGAAGAATGAACACAGTCCATAATAAACGAAGTTGGAAGTTAAAACCGTGATACCTGAAATGATTCCATTTGTATTTTAAGAGGGTGGTTGTAATTTATTTGCTATTTACCTAATTTTGTCGTAATTCATTTGACTCTCTCATCTCGCCCTTATTTTGTTGGACTTCATTTATCGCCTATTAGAGACACTGGAATCATTAGTAAGTAATTTGCGCCACAGGTAATGATGAGACGTTCATATGCTCCAATAAATTATCTTTATTTCTTCTGAAGTTATACTCAAAGATATATATTATGTGCCAGCAGCCAACAAAGTAAGGAAAAATGCTTTCCTCCAGGAACTCAAAACACAGCTTAGACTGTCTATTGGAGTTTCATGGTAAAAAAACCAACAGCTCAATGGGTTCCGTACCATTTTATTTTTATTTTATTTTATTTTATTTTATTTTATTTATTTTATTTCATTAATTTTATTTTATTTTGTTTATTTTATTTTATTTATATTTTATTTTATTTTATTTATTTTTTGGTTCCGTACCATTGTTAAAGTGTACCATAGTTGTTTTGGTTTTTTCTGACTCATTTTCTTTTTTCTCATTTCTCATTGTACTCTGAGTCCATTAGATTAACATAAATTATACATGTGGTTTAGAGATTTATATAGGACACTGGAGATCTATGTTTATATAATATATATCCTGGAGAGATTCAATACATTAAAAAAAAATTAAAATTCCATTGATGAATCTGAGTTAGTCTTTATATGCTTGTTTTATTCCACTTGATTTCCTAGTTTGCAAAGTCACAATCTGGTTCATGATTATTTTGTAAAAATGATCAGCGTGCCTATTTTTAGCGCTGCTGTGAACCCATACATGTGATAAAATTTTAATACACATAAATTATTACCCTTACTCATCGTTAGCCAGTGGGAACCTACTCAAGTTGGTTCTTGAATTCTTCTGACACCAGCCCAGAAGTCTCGGACAGTTTTGCTTTCCACTAACCACACAACTGATGAAGGGCATTCTTCTTTAGAGATGACTTCCAAGTGAGAAGCTAAGAAAGATGGGCCTGAGGAAACTGTCATCACTTTTCAGCCCCCTTTTGAATGAATGGATCTCGACAATGAGCATCCAGGTCTTCTGAGATCCCCCGAGAGAGAGACAGCCACGCCTTTGGTAGAGCACGGTGGGGAGAACTCAACACCATTAGTGAAGCCTCCTGGCTCAATTCAAGCTAGTTTTAACTCTGATCAAAATCGCAGATCTGGGCACACAGTTCCACCTGATGGGACGCTTTGGGGCCAGCACGGTGTCTCCGACTTCTCCCAAATCGGCTCTCCCCACGCCAACCCATCAGGGGTCAAGGTCCACCACTTGGTGGGGAGTACAACCTTGGGGGTAGACGCTGTTCTGCCGTCTCGAGCAGTTCTCAGGAAGGGGTGAAGCTAAGAGCCAACCGCGGTCAACACGTCCAGCGGAGAGGGGCGAGCATGCCTCTCGGAAGACGTGATCCGTTCATCTGTTCATCCGTTCCACCCATTCCATTCTACCGTTCCGTGCCCAGCCCCGCCAACTCTTTGAGTCTTGTCCTTCATAAAGGTCATTAAATTAAGCTGTTCAAAACAGTGGCCGTATACAATTCTAAATACATATTTTTAAAGCAACTTCACTATTTCATTATATAAACATAGACATTGTCCCCCTCCAAAAAATCTGTATTACATTAAAAAAACCCAAAGGGAAAAGAAAATAATCTTTCTTTATCTACTATCTAGAGATAATGATTCTTTTTTTGTTGTTTTTTTAATAAAATAAATCTCTTTATTTATTTCCTATTGCTTGCTTCGCTGGAGAAGCTTGGTACACAGTCTGTGGTGCTCCTCTCTTTGACAGGGACCATTTGTAGCAATGAACGTGTCACCTTCACCTGCGAGATAATGATTCTTTTTTTTTTTTTTTTTCATTTTCTACAGTACTTATTAATTTAAATCCTGTAAATAAATTTGTGGAGTTTATCTATTTCTGGTCCTTTCCGAACATATTCTACACATTTTTGAAATGAGCATTTTTTTTTTCAATTAATGATATACACAATTTCCCCTTTGCTATTAAATATTATTCTTCATTATCATAACAATTGATGGAATATTTGGATACGATATGATCTATCTAGCTATATCCATGGCTGCATATTTTTTTTGTTCATTTTTTGTTTTGGTGGGGGGAGATAATTAGGTTTATTTATTTAACAACTTTTTTAATGGAGGTGCTGGGGATTGAACCCAGGACCTCATGCATGCTAAGCATGTGCTCTACCGCTTGAGCTACACCGTCCCTCCTCTTCCTGTCTGTTTAGAAAGCTGAAGTATCCATTTTATAAGCTACGTGGTAGTAAACATTCTCACTGAGAACCTTCACCCTACCTGCATCATTTCCTAAAGAAAAGTCCTAAAATAAATATATCAACTATTTTTTTTTAAAGGAAAAAAAGTCATGTTGATATTTCTCCCAGAAAGGGCAAGCAACCAAAAAAATTGCAATTCAGCAAATCTCAGCAAACCTGAACTGGGATACATGACACTTGTCTTGAGTCCTACGAAAACAGAAACTTGAAAAATTGTGGTGCTTTAGCAGAGGCACCAAATTTTGATTCTTTTGCATGAAAGCAATATCTATTATTTTATCTTCTTTTCTCATTTCATGGAAGTTGCGAGAAGATTAATCTGTAAAAATGGATGGAAGGTGTTGGCAATCTAACTTTCCTGTGAACATTTAAAAGGTTAAAAACCACTTGCTATGTATGAGTTTGTCTGTAACAGGAAATTAACTGCTCGCGCAATTAAGGGCACCACTTAGAGTTCTCTGCCCGACTTTGAAGTGCTAATAAGACAAAATTACTCAGATCCGGGAAAGAAGTTAAGAAATGTAAAATGTTAATTAAATTCAGAAATAAAGGACTCGTAGGAAAACCAATGTGCAGTGGAAATTAAACAAAGGGAAATATATATATATCTCTGTTTAGATAGCAAGGGCAAAGAACCCAAGTGAACTACAGAATTAAAAATATGTCTTCAAAGCTGTTTCGGGTGATTCTGCCCACTTTTAATAATAAATTCAGTGACGGCTTCTGAGAAAATAAAGAAGGCTCCAATTACAATAATTTTGTGGACGTTTCCTTCACAAAACCTAAGTCCTGTCATTGGACCTAATTGAAATGGAAAATCAATTTATTGTAAGATGTCATTGTGGTGCCCTCTTTTGGGGGATGGAACTGGGTACTAGGATTGCTGAATAATTCTTGAATTCCTTTCCACAAAGGAGAATCATCATTCAAATTAAACACAAGTTACAGAGACAAACTCTGCTGGATTATCATCTCAAGGAAATGGAACCCATGGGAACAACTCCATACATTTTCCAGGCCAATTTGGGTTTTGGCAAAAATTCAAGGGATTCGGGATCCTCCCAATTTGTCAGCGGGCATCGCAGTGAAATGGCATTTACTGAAGGCTTCTGATAATCACCTGGCCACTCTGTTCTCTTCTAAATCAAACCTGTTTTTAAAGTTCCAGCTGGTTGTTCTTTTTTTTTTTTTTTTTCATTAGTGCTTTTAACACATGGTGAGCAGGAAGAGACTGCAGTTACATTTTCCTGCTGCCATATATTTCTGTCAAAAAAAAAACATTATTGAAGAGGAGGTTGGATTATGTTTTTATTTTATTTTTAGCATTTAATAGCGGGGAGGGTCTAGCTCAGGGTTAGAGTGCGTGCCTAGATGCATGAGGTCCTGGGTTCCATCCCCAGAGCCTCCATTAAATAAATAAGTAAATAAACCTAATTGCCTCTCCCCTCCAACAAAAAAGAATTAAAAAAAAATTTAATAAATCTACCAGGATGCACCCCAGCAATGAAGGAGGTGTGTCAACATATATTGGTTAAGCGTTGAGCCTTTTCAGTACACACTCGTTTTGATTTTTACCTCGATGTCATACGGTGTTGACGGCCGATTACTATTTAAGTGTTTGTGTGTATCAGGAAATCGTATTTAAAGAAAAAGTACGAAATTTTGTTGTTTCACCTCTTCTTTCCTTCAAGGTCATCAGATAACGTGCACCTGACGACTGAGTCATCCCGCCTCAAGCATTTGTGTTCCTCGTTTATCTCGTCCTGTATTTTCTCCCCCCTCCTTTTTCTTTGCGATGCCAAGCACAGGTGTCAGGACGGCTCTGTAGGTAACGGTATGTTCAGCACACCTAGTAATCAAAGCGGAAAAGGATGGTGGTTAATGAGATAGATGGAGCCGGGTCCAAGAAAATATTTCAGGAAAAAAAAAAAAAAAAAAAGAAAAGAGATTTAGGGACTCAATGCTACAAACCTAAGACTCTTATCTTTTATTTCTTTCTCTCTCTCTTTTTTTTTTTTTTTTTTGGTGCATCTGAGTAACTCTATATCCTGAACACAAATTTGACATCCCAGATGAGTGGGAGGGAAGTGGCAGATTCAGATACATATACAACAAATATATATATATATAATATTTCATGTGTGTTATATTTAATATATACAGCAATAGCAATGTCATCTATATATAACAATCATATCTATATCTATAGCAATACATACACACATATGTTATATGTGTATACATAATATAAACTTATATGTATGTTTGTATATATGTGTGTATAGATTTCATCATGACATCATGATGTGTTTCTTCAGGGAACTATAAATATATAAGCATAATCCTTTTTTAAAAAATTCTCAAATGGTATACCTGCCTTTTCCTATTGAATATCCATTCTATGTTTCCTTTCGTATCTATTTCACAAGGAGCAGCATTTTAAAAATTAAGCATTAAGCATACCTGAGAAAATTAAATTCTCTTCCGAAACAGGTGTATGAGTTCATAGTGAACTCTCTGACGTGACTTCATTTAGTTTAGGAATACCCTGTCTTCTTAAGGATCATGCAGAGATCTGTCAGAGGCAGAAATGGGATGTAGACTGAAGATATTTCCTGTGGATTCATCGGGGCGGACCATCCCGGGACAAACTCTGGAGGGGCAAAGACAATGTGGGCTCATGAAAGCTGTCACTCAGATCATGATGCAGAAACAGAATATTGTATTCTTATTATTTTTTATTGTTTTTTAAAGTGTGTCGTTACTCAAAACATTCATCTAAGGGGATTTTCTGAGAGGAAAAGGTGGAGGTAGGTTCCGGGGTCAAATAAGATTTTCAGATTTGCAATATACATTAGAATATTAAAAATCTTCTGAAATATGCTGCACGGATGGTCCTGGTTTACCTGCAATTTCCACACTTATTGAAATGGAATTTTCTCCTCTGTACTAAATATGCACATACCTGTTCCAGAAATACAGTTAGAAAACTGAAAAATTGCCGAAGTGAGAGTCAAAATAAAGCAGCGTCTTTGTCCTCAGCTTTCACATGTAGATTTATTAAGTCGGCTGGATAAAAGAGTTTCTAAGATTCTTTTCATATTTGAAGATGTATATGTGATGACATTAATTACCTGATTTGACTCAATTACTTTTTTTTTCTTGGAACATAACAATCTCTTCTCCCACTTTATTTATTTTCCATTAGGCAGATTTATTTTTGATAATAGGACATGTTACCTGAAAATAGATGAATATTTCCATATGGCCTTACTTTTCTCCATCTCGGTAAGAACACGATGAAATGCATCCTGGAAAACCCCTTCAGCTGAATTTTGAAATAGATCCATGACTGCCTATTTTTCCAGCTGCAATTTATACATCATGAACACATACATATAGTGTTGAAAAGATGCAACACTTTGAAATCTCCCACCCCTCTGGAAGTTGCCGACATAACGTTATCTTTAGTTTTGAATTTCCTTCTGTTCAGGTAAAAGAAAAATCCTGAGACACTGAAACAGTCTATTTAACTCTCGGGTTTGTAGGAGATTGTGTGAAATTAAAAAAAAAAAAAAAAAAGTGAGAGGTGGCACTTTTCTGTCCTCATTTATAACATGTCCTGTCAGCCACACGCAAGGTCAGTCATTTCTAAATATCTCACCTGGAAAATGTACATCGGCTGTCACAAACGTAGGCAATGATGCTCAATTTCAAAGTCATCTTAAATGGAAGGAGCGGATGAAGTTGGAATTGCTTCTTACAAAAATGCAGAAAACAAATGGTCTTACCACGTTGTTTATTCCACGGCAAGCAGCTTGATTTAGGTTGGTGACAATAAACATTTTGTAACATGCAACTGAACTGCAAAGCAAGCTAACAATTGCAGTGTTTCTAAAAGGTTTGGGCAAACATTCCAGGACATATATCAGAGGCAGTGCCCCAGTGCAGGAAAGCGTGGATATCGCAGCTCTGCCTGCAAGTGCTCTGCCACCCCATCTAGCAAGACTGACAATCTGATCCCAACGGGTTAAGAGGAGTGGTGATGAAACCAGGATCTCAAAGAGACATCTGCACTCCCATGTCCGTTGCAGCATTATTCACAACAACCAGGATACAGAAACAACCTACGTGTCCATGCATGGATGAATGGATAAAGAAAATGTGAGATAGATAGATGGGTAGATAGACAGATAGATAGATAGATAGATAGATAGATAGATAGATAGATAGATAGATAGACAGACAGATAATAGAGATGGATGGATGGATAGATAGATGGGTAGATAGATAGATAGATAGATAGATAGATAGATAGATAGATAGATAGATGATAGATAGATACATACATACATACATACATACATAGATAGACAGACAGATAGATGGATAGATAGATGGATAAATGGATAAATGGATGGATGGATGGATAGATGATAGATAGATAGATAGATAGGCAGACAGACAGATAGATGGATAGATAGATGGATAAATGGATAAATGGATGGATAGATGATACATAGATAGATAGATAGGTAGATAGATAGATAGATAGACAGACGGATAGATAGATGGATAAATGGATGGATGGATGGATGGATGGATAGATGATAGATAGATAGATAGATAGATAGATAGATAGACAGATAGGCAGACACTTCAAAGAGAAGTAAATCTTGCTCTTTGTGACAAAGTTGGATCCAGAACTTTAAAAAACACCTGAAATAACACAACATTGTAAATCAACTATACTTCCATTAAAAGAAAAATAAATACGTAAAATATGAGCCATTAAAAAAACCAGATTTGACTTAGAAGAGGAAAAAGCGGCAATGTAATTGTCAGGAAACCCTCATTCTAAATCATATGTTAACCTCAAGGACATCGGCATCACTAGTGACAGGACTGTCCTTGAAATGGAAACTTGCAAACCACAGAATCGTCTCTGGGGACTAGCCGGGATGTACACTCCATACCAGGGAGACGTCAGAATAAGCCGGGACATCTGGGACGAACGAGGGCATGGAAACGAGGCCGGCAGGGGGACACGCGGAGGGTGTGAATCAGTCAGGAAGGTCGGCTGGTCTGAGGGCGGGCATGGAGCCTGCTAGGTTGCTAGCAATCCGGGCCATGCTTTCTTACCGTTCTCTGTATCCATGCCCTTCTAATAACACATTCTTCCTCTAAGGATGTGGAGTCTGTTGCCTTGTCTCCATCTTAAATCTGCATTACTCCTCGTCACCTCATCGCCCCACAGTCAAGATGTTCATGTGACGCCATTCTAGACCAGGAATCTCTCAGCCACCCCTCAGCCAGCCTCCAGGAGAAGGGCAGCTGGCCGATGTGCGCCGGCCAAAGCCAGGAGGCCGCCCAGCCCAGCCTAGACCAGAAGCACTAGGCAGGTGAGGCCATTGTAAATGGACAACTCAAATGAGGGCCAACAGAAGGATAATGGTTGATTTTCAACAGCAGTAGGTTAAGAAACAGCACAGACAGGTGTCCGGCCAGGCATGTTTCATCAAACAAGGAATGGTGTTAGGCCATGTCTGGGTTAAAACAAAAGTCTGAAGTATCTGGAATTCAGTGACGAATGGCGGGAGATAGGAGACTGCACCTTACAAGGGACCTCAGTTCGATGTCTGGTCTTGGGGAAAATGACTTTTTCACTTTCACTGTGTCTCAGCCAGGAACATATGGTTTCTATCTGTCCCTAAATAGAGAGGAACAGAGGTACTATAATTCCCAAAAGAGTCTTCTTCAACTGGAAAATGCCTAAGACCTTTTATCTTCATTCTACAGTGCATCCTTCAATTTATAAAGTGAAACATGTCACCCTGCTGTGGTTATAAAAATGTAATTATTTGAATAATTTAGTATGTGAGGTGACAAAGGGATGAATGCTTTCCTAAGGTAGGAACTTTGAATAAAAACTATTAATGCAACTTTATAAGAGACTTGAATAAGCAGGGATTCCAGAGTGGTCTGTGAAATTAAAGTGTCTATTGTGAGAAACTTTAGCCTTTTTCTTCTGCATTGCTACGTCATATAACACGGAGTACAGATAAAAAGATTTCCATCACTGCCTTCCATTGTCAACCCTACATAATGAAATAAATACAGAGCACTTCACAGCAGATTCACAGGTACAAAATTATGCAGAAGTGCATAATCATATATGTGGGTGTCCCACAAAGGGACTCAAAATTTCCCACTAACTCTTTTTATTGAAGTACAGTCAGTTACCATGTGTCCATTTCTGGTGCACAGCACAGTGTCCCAGTCATGCACATACATACATATATTTGTTTTCATATCCTTTTTCATTAAAGGTTATTACACGATATTGAACATAGTTCCCTGTGCTATACAGAAGAAAGTTTTTAAAAGATCTATTTATATATATATAGTGGCTAATATTTGTAAATCTCAAACTCCCAAATTGATCCCTTCCCACCCGCTTTCCCTGGTAACCATGGATTGTTTACTATGTCTGTGAGTCTGTGTCTTCCCAGTAATTCTTAATATCGGGTCTTAGCTGCACGTGCGTGTCTGGGGCAGGGCAAGAGAGTTGCTGCATATCCGCAAAGGGGTATTCACAGGACTCACCCGAGTACTACGCAGCCATACTCCAAAGGCAGGAGGATGGGATGCGACCTGAGTCCTCCACGGCATGCCTGGTCCTTATACACCGTGAAGCACCTGCCCTCTGAAGTCTGTCGGAAGAGCCTCAGTCCAGAGAGCGGTCTCTCAGACACAGAAATAGAAAAGCAGGATGAGAGAACAGAGGGACAATCCTTAGCAAACCTGAAAGCAGGGTGCTAGGCAGTAAACAAGAGAGACTTAGAAACAAACAAGCAAACACGAAAGATATGGAATGAAATCAGCCAATGCTCAGACGTCATTGATGCAGAAAAGAAAGCCTGGAGCATGCTCTCAAAATGCTTCAAGCCATCAGAAAATTAAATCCTACCAAAGCTGCTCAACGTTGACGTCATACTGACACAGCCCCACACGCTAGGGGCTTAAAAGAAAAACAAAAAAGGATGGTTTTCCCCCTCCCAAGTGAAAGATTATATATTTCACATTCTAGTAGTCATTTATATAAAATACATGATAGGCAAACTAAAGACTATGAGATACGCAAAGAATGAAAAATATGTAACCTATGCTTAAAAGAGAAAATAGTCAATAAAAGCAGACCCACAGATGGTGCAGATAGTACAGTTATAAGACAGGCTATTCAAAATAACTAAGATATACAGACAGAAGGACAAAGAGAGAGGTGGGGGAGATGGTAGGTAGGTAGTTAGGTAGGTAGATAGGTAGGTAGGTAGATAGATAGATGGATCGAATGGATAGATGATTGGATGGATAAATAGATCGGTAGATAGGTAGATAGAATATAGAAATATAGATAGATAGATAGATAGATAGATAGATAGATAGATAGATAGATAGAATGGATGGATGATTGGATGGATAGATAGATAGGTAGGTAGTTAGGTAGATAGATAGATAGATATAGATAGATACATAGATACATAGATAGATACACACACAGACAGATAGACAGATAAATTATAGGAACTAATGTAGAAGATGACCAATGAATGAAGTATGGATACTTTGAGCAAAAATAAACAAATGGGACCTAATTAAACTTGCAAGGTTTTGCACAGCAGTGGAAACCATACTAAAACAAGAAGACAACCTACAGACTAGGAGAAAATATTTGCAAACAAGGTGACGGACAAGGGCTTAATTTCCAAAATATACAAACAGCTCATACAGCTCAAAAAAAAAAAAAAAAAAAGCCTATCCAAAAAACATGGACAGGAGACCTAAACAGACGTTTTTCCAAAGAAGACATACAGGTAATCAACAGACACATGAAAAGACCCTCAATATTGCTAATTATCAAATAAATCAAAACCACAATGAGGTATCACCTCACACTGGCCAGAATGGCCATGATTAAAAAGTCAACAAATGCTAAATGCTGGAGAGGGTGTGGAGAAAAGGCAACCCTCCTACACTGTTGGTGGGAACATAATTTGGGAGTGTAGCCTACTATGGAAAACAGTATAGAATGTCCTTAAAAATAATCTTACCATATGATCCAGCAATCCCACTCTTGGGCATATATCTGGAGGGAACTCTAATTCAAAAAGATACATGTACTCCAATATTCATAGCAACACTACTTACAATAGTCAAGACATAGAAGCAACTTAAATGCACACTGAAAATGAATGAATAAGGAAGATGTGTGTGTATATACACAGTGGAATATTACTCAGCCATAAAAAGAATAAAATAATGACATTCACAGCGATGTGAATGGACGTAGAGATTATTATATGAAGTGAAGTAAGTCAGACAGAGAAAGACGAATATCATATATCACTTATATGTGGAATCTAAAAATATGATACAAATAAACTTATTTACAAGATAGAAACAGACCAATAGACATAGGAGACAAACTTATGGTTACCAAAGGGGAAAGGAGGGGAGGGATAAATTAGGAGTTTGGGATTAGCAGATACAAAGTACCATATATGAAATAGATAAACAACTAGGACCTACTGTGTAGCACAAGGAACTGTATTCAATATCTTGCAATAATCTATAATGGAAAAGAGCCTGAAAAAGTGTGTGTATACATATATACACACACACATACAGACACATATATCTGAATCACCTTTCTGTACACCTGAACTAACACACTGTTGTAAATAAACTAGACTTCAATAAAAAAGAGTGGGTATTTTGGTAAATAGATGGAAACTATAAAAAGGCACTAAAAAGAAATACTGGAAATTCAAAACAATAGTATGAAAAATGACCTATTCACTGGAGTCACAACACAGGAGACTGGAATAGCAAAAGAAAACATATATGTACCTTTGCCATAGGCAAGAAAAGTGTCCAAACTGATCCACAAAAATTTTAAATAAAAGAGTGGAGAAAATACCTAATAGAGCATCTGACATCCGACAGGCAATATCAAGTGTTACAACATACAAGTAATTGGAATTTCAGGAAGGGATGAGGCATGAAAAGGGGCAGATAAACATCTGAAGGTGAAATGGCCGAAAATATTCTAAAGTTGATTAAAAAAAAAAATACATGACCTAAATGAAGCAAGACGCATGACAATCACCAAGCAGAGTAAATACGTAGAAAACTGCACTGGCTACAGCAGTAGTCAATCTGATGGAATCAAAGTAAAGATAAAGTGTCAATAAAGACGCATCATACTCTCTTACGGGAAGGATGAAATGGAACATTCCTCCATATACAGGGAAGCCTGGAAGACTATGGGAATAAAAACCACAAATTGCTGAAAGAATTGTTCTCCTGCAGACTTGCAATACAGGAGATGTTAATGATGCAGCTTTAAAATGTAGGAAATATTGCCGTACTCAAAAGAAAAAAAAAAAGGAAAAAATTCATTCACATTTAGTGGCATGGAACAAACAAATATTCAGTAAAAATATGGAAGGCTTGAATGACATGATTGGTAACATTTACCTAAATGACATTTATGTGACAGCATGCCCAGGGAATTTAAAAATAATATATTGATTTTCAAGTGCATGTGGATGTTTGCTAAGATTATGTGCTACACTTTAATATAAACCTCAAAAACCATTAAAGGGTTGCAATTGTATTAAGTCTATCCACTGATGAAAAGGATATTAAGTTATATTTCATTAGCAATTAAACAGGTGGGAAATCTCCAAAGCACTCTAACGAAGCCAGAGGTATGTGTGTGTGTTTTGTGTGTGCAGGAGCTAGCAGCATTACCTTGACACCAAAACCTGATAAACACAAAGAGACAGAGAGAAACACAGAATTCAGATATTTGGAAATTAGGAACATAGCTTTTAAAAACCAGAGAATGGCTAAAAAATTATAGAAAATATTAGCATTTGAAGAGGAAACAAACACATATCAACATATGTGTGATACAGCTAAGCTGTGCTTAGGTGAAGGAAAAGTATAAAACCAGAAAACCACAATTCAACATTAAAAAGCTAAAAAAAAAAAAAGGGCAAAGTAAGTGGAAGAAATCTAATGATCAAACAAATGTAGAAATTAATATTTTAGAAAACATGCAAAATAGAGATATTAACATTGTTAAATGTTGGTTTTTTTCCTGAAAATTTCGGTAAAACTGATAAACATCTATGAACGTGATCATAGAAAAAGACAGGAAACACAAATTACTAATGCCAGGAATGGCAAAGGGATAACAGATGTTAAAATGATGATTAGGGCACACCACAAATAACTTTATGGTAATGAATGCAAAAACTTAGATAAAAAGAAACATTTCTTTTAAAAGAACACAACTTACCAAAACTGACATGAGAGAAATAAAATTCAAATAGATATATAACTATCAAATTAGTTTGATACACAGTAATTTAAAAATACCATAAAAAACCCCTTTCAGGCCAGTAGATTGGTAAGTTCTGTAAAATATTTAAAGAAGTTGTTATTCCAATGCTGCATAAACACTTTTGAAAAATAAGAGAAACACTTTCCAGCTTATCCTAAAATCCAGCATTACCTTGATACCAAAACCTGACAAACACGTTACTAGGTTGGAACAAGACAGAAGAATCAGTTCATAAATACAGAGGCAAGAATGCCCAACAAAATTTTAGGCAATTGAATCCAGCATAGTAGAAAAAGGTTGTTATATTATGACTTTGAAAAACGAGGAAAAAAAGGAGGATTTACACCATCTGATGTCAAGACGTTCTAGAATATTATTATCAGCATGGTGACACTGTGGTAGTAAGAAAGATAGTATACCACAGGAAAAATAAACCCAAGCATATAAAAAACTTCTTTCAATAAATGATGTTAGAAAAACTGGTAAATTGGAAAAAAGTGAGAACCTGGATTTCTATCTCACAACAGCTAATATTTAACTCTAGATGTGATATATACCTACATTTAAAAGAAATACTCTGTCTCCAGACAGTATGGAGATTCCTCAAAAAACTAAAAATAGATTTACCCTATGATCCAGCAATCCCACTCCTGGACATATATCCAGAGGGAACTCTAATTTGAAAAGATACATGCATCCCAATGTTTACAGGCAGCACCTATTTACAATAGACAAGACATGGAAGCACCTAAATGTCCATCAACAGACTGACTGGATAAAGGAGATGTGGTATATTTATACAATGGAATACTACTCAGCCCTAAAAATGAATAGTTAATGGCATTTGCAGCAACATGGATGGACCTAGAGATCATCATTCTAAGTGAAGTAAGCCAGAAAGAGAAAGACAAATACCATATGATATCTCTTATATGTGGAGTCTTAAAAAAAAAAAGAAAAGGACACTATGAATCCATATATAAAACAGAAGCAGACTCACTCATATAGTAAACAATCTTATGGTTACCAGGGAAAGTGGGTGGGAAGGGATAAATTTGGGAGATTCAGATTTGAAAATGTTAGCCACTATATATAAAAATAGAGTAAAAAAAACAAGTTCTGTATAGCACTGGGAACTATATTCAATATCTTGTAATAACATTTCATGAAAAAGAATATGAAAACAAATATATGTATTTATATGCATGACTGGGACATTGTGCTGTACGCCAGAAATTGACACATTGTAACCGACTGTACTTCAATTTAAAAAAAAAAAAGTAAAGACACCAATGTTCAGGGCAGCACTATTTACAATAGCCAAGACATGGAAACAGCCTAAATGTCCATCGACAGATGACTGGATAAAGAAGATGTGCTATATTTATACAATGGAATACTGCTCAGCCACAAAAAAGAATGAAATAATGCCATTTGGAGCAACATGGATGGACCTGGAGATCGTCATACGAAGTGGAGTAAGTCAGAAAGAGAAAGAAAAATGCCATGTGATATTACTTATATGTAGAATTAACAAAAAAAAAAAGGACAGAAATGAACTTATTTACAAAACAGAAACAGACTTACAGACATAGAGAACAAACTATGGTTATCACAGGAATAAAGGGGGTGGGAAGGGATAAATTGGGAGTTTGAGATTTGCACCTGCTAGGAAGTGATGGGGATGTTAGTATCTTGATTGTGGTGGTGGTTTCATGGGTTACACATCTATCAAAATTAATCAAATTGTACATCTGAAATATGTGTAATTTACTGTACAAGAATCATAGCACAATACAGGTGTTAAAATATAAAAAAAATAAAAGAAAGATTCTGGAAGAGGATACAGAAGCATTTCACTTTAAACATAGGGTAGCAAGATTTCTTGGACAGGAAAACCACCAACCATAAAAGAACAAATGGAAAAATTATACATCAAACAAAATTAATCATTTCCACTTATCAAAGATACCACTGTGAAAATATTTAGGCTAACCATAGATGAATAAAAATTTTTATATATATATACACACACACACACACACACATATACACACACATAAATATATATTTTTATACATATAGATTTATGTATATATGTATACATATAGACTCATGTCCACAATATATAAACATCCCCTGCAAACAAGCAATAAAGGATGAAAAATGCAATTTAATGAGTGAAAGGCTAAAATGTATAATTCACAACTCAATACATAAAATTCCCAATAGCCACATGAAAAATTTCAGCAGTAATTTGCTCAACATTAAATTCAAACCGTATCTACCAGAATAGTCTACATTATAAAGACTGACAGTTCCAAATATTAGTGAAGACTGAGAGTAAGTGGATTTTTCGCACTTGAGGAAGTGCGAAACTAGACAATCTCTTGGGAAAACTATTCAGTAATTTCTTACCAAGTTAAAAGTATATCAAGTCTACAACTGCGCAAGTCCCTAAACATGAAGGACTATATCCACGCAGAGACATGGACACAAACATTTAGAGAGCGTCTAATTGTAACAGCCAAAACCTGGAAACAGTCTAACTGTCCAACATCTGGAGACAAGAGAAACAAAGTTTCTACTTGTTCAAGCCAGCGCTGACATCAAGTAAAAATGATCTATTGACATCCTGTAACACCATGGTAAATCTCAGAAATGTTACACTGAGTTTAAAAAAATAACAAAGTATAGAATGTTACCTAATTAATAATAATAAAAAAAATACAGGGACAACTTTTCCAGGGCAGCAGAAACTGGACAATGGCTGTCTCTGGTGAGGAGTTAATGGATGGAGAATGAACATAAATGGGGACTTTCCAGAGTAATGGAGATGTTCTGTGCACACATCAGGTGGCTGTTACATGAATATATAAGCTGACAAAAAGCATCAAGCAGTACTTAAAAGCGGTGCGTTTCCTTGGCGTTGAAAGATCTCTCAATTAAAATGTGTTTTTTAATCCAGCATTCAATATCTTATAATGAAACATGAAAGAAAATCACCTCTCTCAAACACAAGGGATTGAAAGGCAAAAGAGCAAAAACACTGAAGCAAATGACTTGACAGCGAGGACAAATTCTGTTTAAGAACTAAATGTAAATCGGGCGCAACTCCTATGATGCATCCGAGATTTCAGAATGAGAAGCAGCCCACAGACAGAAAAAAAAAATCCTGAACCCTACCAATATCTTTGGGGAAGTTTCCATTCTTCATTGGATTCTATTTTTCTTC
Organism: Camelus ferus; assembly: GCF_009834535.1. NCBI lineage: Eukaryota > Metazoa > Chordata > Mammalia > Artiodactyla > Camelidae > Camelus > Camelus ferus. The sequence continues at coordinate 8,494,995 of NC_045732.1, forward strand.
CAATGATTCATAAAACATACTTTTTAAAATAGGAAAAGGAACACACACACACACACACACACTTATACACACACACACACACACACACACACACGACCAGAAGAACATCATGCTGTACACCAGAAACTGACACATTGTAACTGACTGTACTTCAATAAAAAAAGATTTATTTTTTAAAAAAGTAATGAAAAGACAAAAAACATACTTTTAAAAAATGGCAATACTTTATTTTTTAAATTTTTTTTTAAATTGAAGTACAGTTAGTTTAGAATGTTGTCTCATACTGTTTCAGTCATACGTACACCAATATTCAAAAATACACTTTTTTTAAATCTATTGGCATGATTTCCTGGGTTTTAGGATTAAGGAACAAAAGAAGGTGATTATGGTCTGTATGGATGGAATTAGTGGGATCGGGTGGGGAAAAAGTTTAGCTCCAGATTCAAGTTCTATTAAACTATATCCCACATTCATTCAAGCAAACTCAGCTTCGTATATCTCATTGTATTCTAATTTGATGCTAAAACAAACTGCAGAATTTCAACGGCTGCCTCAATTTGCAATGACAGCTCTGATGATGTTACTAATCGTTTCTGAGTAAGCTGGGCGTTTAGACTCCAGGGAGAATGCAACCCTGACCTGTCTCCAAGCGTAGGCTGTGGCTGATATAAATAACAGACCTGTTTACCAGCGGCAGACAAAAATGGGAACTGCAGCCCCAGTTACAAACGTCAGAGGAAAAGCTACTGAGACAAGAGGCGGGCGGCAACGCACAGATCATTAAGTTAAAAGGGTCTGTCACAATTCTCATCGCACGTGGCTTTGCCGAGGGTCTGCAGCCAAGCACTTCGGTCTCATTTAGGAGCCTTGAAAGGTTTCAGATTTAGCGTGTATGGACAGTTTAAGGAGGGAAAAAAAAAAAAAAAAAAAAAGAAATCCACCTTCATGCATTTTCATGAAATGAGGAGGCTGAAAAATGAACTGCCACAGATTTAACCCATCGTATCACAGAATTTCACAAATTTAAAATGCACTTGGGAGACCCACAATGTTACATGGTTTCTAAGGAGTTGAAAGCTTTATGACTTTCTGCCAAAGTAATTACAATTATGTAAGATGCCCACCAAATGGAAAGATAATTTCTTTCCCCTAGGCTCTCTCTTGTAGGTGTGGACAAAGAATGGCGCCTAGCCGTATCAGTAAACAAAGGATGTTCCAGCCATCACGCCCTCAGCCACCGCAGCCCACCCCAACTCTGCCCCCCGAGGGCATTCAGGATGGAGAAAAACAGGATCCTGGCCTTAGGCAGCGCAGATGCACATGAAAGGACTGATTTCAATAAGCCCACTCTTGCATCCTCCCATACATAGAAAAGTGCTAAATTCATTAACTTGAGAGGTCTGGTTTTTCTTTAAATAACAGTAATCGTCTGATGTTCTGACTACCCGGTTTTTGTTGCAAGAGCTCCTGTATCTCCTGGCTCCTCCTTTACCTCTTAAGCATGGGTACCCAGAGCGATCTGAGAGGCCGTTTCTCGGGCTTAAGCCCTTGGTATGACCTGCTAATAAAGCATCATTCTCAACTTTTAGACGGTGCATTTTTTTTTTCTGTCGACACAGGCAAGATATTCAAATTAGATTGTCCGTTGACCCATGTTGTACATTTCAGTATGTATGACACACTATATGACATTTCATGACATCATGATACATTTCTTGGGTCCCTCTAAAGCATTCATAGCTCACCTCTAAGTGTGCCTGAGTACGTGATGTCCTGAATGATTTTTAAGAGAGAAAAAGAAAAATATTTTTGCAGCATCATTAAGAAAATAAACCACCAGATTTTTAAATGCCAGCCTAGTATGTATATATATATATATATCCTGTCAAGTTAGTGGATGAAGCAAACAAAGGAATTTTGATCTGTTCTATTTTCACTGAGATTGACGTTAAGAATGAGCTTTATGCTTCAAATAGTAACATTTAAAATCTTTTCTCCATCTCTCTGCAGGAAGGAATTTATTCATCAATGAACTGTTTCCCCAAAGCCAGTTTTCCAAAATCTAACCATGTTGAAGGCAAACACTTCTATAAAAACTGGGTTAAAATTTAATATCATCTCTAAATATGCCAAGACATTCAAAGAGCTATTTAAAGGAGACTTTCCTAAATTGCGTTGTCAGGCACACTAATCCCACAGGGTTTTGTTTTTTGGGTTTTTTTTTTTTTTTTTGATAATGAAATATATGGCATAACACCTGTGAATGAAAAAATGTTGCCTGCCAGAGCCGTAAGCAAAGGCTGTTGTGGCCATTAAGACCTCAGCTGCTACCGCAGCTCCCACAGGTGAGCCCTGAGGGGACTCAGGATGGGGACAATCAGGCTGCCTGATGCCAAGATCTTAGCCCCTGAGGCCACCCCCCAAAAGGTGCCCCTGAGGGGACTCAGGACTGGAAAGAACAGGACAGTGGCCCTAGAGAGCTAAGGTGCAGATCAAAGAAAGGACTTCGGGGAGTCCAGATTCTTGCACATTCCCAGACCCAGAAAAGCGCTAAATTCACCAACATGAGGTGTCTGCTTTGCTTTAATTAACAGTCACCTTCTGGTGTTACCGCTACCTGGTTTTTGTTCCCCAAACTCCTATATATGCTGGCTCCTCCACTGCCTCTTTGGCACAGGCCCTCAGAGCGATCTGAGAGGATGCTTCCCCAGGGCTCGAAGTCCTCAGAACGCCTGCCAAATAATACATGATTCTCAACTTCTAGGTTGTACATTTTTTTTTCAGTCGACACACCTATCAGAGCCCTGTGGAATTGCTGCTTCCACAGATACATTTCAGCAGATGTTAATTTAATGCATTCTCTTTTAAAAAATGGGAATCTCGGTAAGATATAATGTTCGCACAAGAGAAGGCACACATCTGAAGTACGCAGCTTCGTGAATTTGGGCAAATATGCGTTCGTGGAAGCATCGAGCAGAGCAAGATAACAAAGCATTTCCATCACCCCAGGAAGGCTCCTCATGTCCACTTTCAAAAAAAAAAAAAAAAATTCATCTCTCAACGTAATCGTGGGTGAGTCTCACCTGATCTTGAACTTCCTATCAGTGGAATCACGGTGCAGGCACCCTTTCGTGTCTGGCTTCTTTCATGGCCCAAAATGATGTTGATGGGCATTTAGACTTTCTTCTGGTTTAACGTCACTTATTCTTCGTAACTCAGTGTCACCACCATGGAGATCATCTGTGGTACAGTGTGCTGCTCAGCTCTGAGAGGAATCCATGTGGTTGTCGCCTTTGGACCATCCTGCTAATCCAACCAATTGAAACTGAGTTGCCTGCTCGTATTTGGTTGCAATACTGTGAGAGGTTAGAACGTGGAACCACTCAAGGAAGCAGACACGGCTCCAACGTGGCCCACAGTAAAGTAGAATCCTGCTAACACGACTTAACAACATACGTCTTATCTGCTGGTTGAAGATTCTTCAACGGAACTTGGTGGAGGGTCTAAAATCCCACATCAGCACAAGAAAAGACAGGCTGTCACTCTGGTGCCCAAGAGGAACTGACTGAAGACTCCATCACTGTTGGATCCCACCTAAGATTTCTGCCTAAGAAACATCCAGCTTTAGACATTTTTGTCCTAGCATTCAGAATTGCATATTATTCTTACAACATCTTCATGAACACTAAGGTCATGGAAAATTCTTTCTCCTGGAAATCATTTTCTTTAATGCACAGGCATTGCAGGAAATGCTGGTAACATATCATTCTCACCGTGAATCTTCGCTGGTAGTTCTCTCTTAAGTTCTATTTTTTTTTTTCTTCTAAGTTAAGAAAGGCAGCTTGTTCCTCGGAGGATAATTTACTTTTTGAAGGAGGCGTTTTTTAACCTCTGATCCATATAGATGGGCTGAAAATCCCCCAAACTGTGTTATGTGCAAAGGCACCTCTGACCACTTTTCTGCTCAAGGTCAGTCATTTTTGACAGATGCTCATAGGTGTTTGTGGCTCAAAGGATGTTAATAATGGCTGCTTAAATAATATTTCGAGGGGAGGGTGTAGCTCAAGTGGCAGAGCGCATGATTAGCATGCCTGAGGTCCTGGGTTCAATCCCCAGTATCTCCTCCAAAAAATACATAAATAAGTATACCTAATTATCTCCCCCCAAAAAATGTTTTTTAAAAATGATATTTCATCTAACCTTGCTAATTTCTCAAGAAATGTCAGAAAAAAATAATTTCTTTTAATTTCTTATAACTTAGGGAACCCATTTCCCAGTTCTTAAAATAAAGACCAGTGATTCCTGCTTTCACATGATAGCAGAGATTTTTGCAAAATCAATCTGATAAACCCTTTCAAGGTTCAGACTGTTCCAACAGGAAGTAAAAAATACACAGAAAACAAGAACGTTTGCCCTTTGAACCCATGTAATTGTGCAACCAGAGTTTCAGACTTTCTAATTGCGAAGAAGACATACAAAGTGCGCTCACAATGTAACTTTGTATCGGGACAGGTTAGAAAAAGTCTATTCATAAATATCCTTTTAGGAAAATATAGAATGGTTTCATTAACATTATAATTTTATACTTGGCAAGAGGGGATTAAAATACTTTTCAATTTGATTTTATTCCTGAGAGCTGGTTTACTTTGTCAGTCCACTGATTTAGGATGAAGATGGTTAAATTTCAATCTGGTCTTTGCGAAAATAACAAGTCGGGACATTTGGGGTTGCAAATCTTATTTGGAGAACTGCATCGCTTGAAGCAGAAGTTAAACATGTGAATGTGAATGAATTTATTTTACACAAGTGAAACTTGCACAAAGAATTTCGTATTAACATATGTACAAGCAATTTGCTCTTACTGACCTTGAAGGGTTTATCGACTCTCAAATGTTGAATCACTTATTGGACACATACACACAGATTCTTTTTAAGTAAAAAAAAGTGTAAGAAGTCTTTGATTAAATTCAATCTGGGGTGAAAGACGACAATATTAAAATTGTATTTTTTAATTTCCGGGCAAGAAAAAAAAATGATCTGCAAACAGGTATAACCCCAACTTCTTCTGTCACATTAAGTCCCAGGGGAAAAATAGTGAGTTGCTTTAGCTAAAATAAACAGTCCTCACATAGATGTTCCGAAGCATCCCAAATTCTTAAGAAACCTCCTGTAACATTTACTTGGGAGGCGCCAGCTCTCATTTACAACCAAGAGTGAGGAAAAAAAGGATAAGGCATCCCATGTGGGGATAAGGAGCTCCTTCTGATGGAGCTTGAGTCTGTAGCCTGAACCAGCTCCCTTCTTGCACAAACAACTTACGTCTCAGCCATGCCTAACTCCATTCTTGGAAAGAAGTCATTCCCACGGGTTCTTTTTTCCTGGTTAATTCACTGCTCTTCTTCAAAACGCATCGTAGGCTTACATTCTCCATGAGCCATCCCTGAGCCTCTCCACTACCCGACTCCAAGCTTGGTTGGATGACGTTTCTTTGTACTCCCAGAACACCCCAGCTATACCTAAAATTCAGTACTTTCTATCTCATGTTTCAGCTGTTGGTTGGCTCCAAACGTTTCCATGGTGATGACTTGAAGGCAGCCCTGTGTTTTGCATCCTTAGTGCCCAACACAATGGCCATACGCTAAATGTTTTCCACCATGAGTTAAAAGAAAAAAAAGATGAACACTCACATAACTGATATCTTGCTTCACTGAGCGTACTTAATTTCTTTGGAATTTATTTTGTTTTTGGAAAAGCTGTTACTGATCATCAAATCCATATTGATTGACGGTTTGAATTTTACTTGCATCAGTCACTCTTGAAATAAAATGACCCTAATCTGAATTTTTCTTTTGTTACTCAAATTTGATCATTTGAGTTGCAACAAAATCTGAATTGTAGATTAAATGATTTCTTAAAAAAATACATTAAGCCTTAAAAAGATGCGTGCACCCCAGGGTTCATGGCAGCATTATTTATAATAGACAAGACAAGGAACCAACCTAAATGTCCATCAACAGGTGACTGGATAAAGAAGCTGTGGTATATTTATACAATGGAATACTACTCAGCCATAAAAAAGAATAAAATAATGCCATTTGGAGCAACATGGATGTACCTGAAGATCGTCAATCTAACTGAAGTAAGCCAGAAAGAGAAAGAAAAATACCATACGATGTCACTTATATGTGGAATCTAAAAATAAGAAAACAAACAAACATTTACAAAACAGAAACAGACTCACAGACAGAGAAAATAAACTTATGGTTACTGGGTTGGGGAGGGGATGGGAAGGGATAAATTGGCAGTTCAGGATTTGCAGATACCAACTAGTATATATAAAACAGATAAACAACAAGGTCCTACTGCAGAGCACAGGGAACTATATTCAGTATCTTGTAGTAACTTATGTTGAAAAAGAATATGAAAACAAATATATGTATGTTCATGTATGACTGAAGCATTATGCTGTACGCCAGAAAGGATACAACATTGTAAACTAACTGTACTTCAATTAAAAAATGCACAAAAAATATATATTAAGCCTTTAAATTGCTTTCAGGAAAGATCTAACTGTGAATGAATTTTTTTTTAAAAAAACAAAAGATTTGAATCAATATTTCACCAAAGAAGATATACAATGTCTCAATTTCTGGTGTACAGCACAATGTGCCAGTCATGCATGTAAATGATCTTTTAAAAACTTATTTTTCTTTCTTTCTTTGCTCTTGGCCCACTCAGTGTGTCTTGTGGTTTCTCATTTTTAAGTGAACTTCTCCCTTTGCCTTACTTTCCATTTCATAGACTTGCATCCTCTGTCAGGTGCTTGGCACTTGAGTTTTCAATTATTGCATAAATGCTTTCGCTGATCTCTCTGCACTGTGCCTCACTCTCCTTTAGTCCATCTCACAATATACACTCCCTTCTATGTGACATTCCAATGTCTTCATTATAAAATTCCTTCCATTCAAGACTTCCAACTCTCTGGGCTCCACAATATTGTCTCAACTTACAACTCAGATGACATGCAACGCCATTAACGGAGCCCCTACAGACTGGAGTGCCTTTGGCTGAAACAAACATGGCCAATTCAAAAAAGGCTTTGACAGTTAGAACAATGTGTATTATCTCACAAACCATTAGATGTCAAATCAGGGGAGGTCCCAGGCTGACAAATCCAACAACGCTTGCTGAGTCACACACTCCTTCCATCCTTCCGTTCTTCCGATTGGTCCTCAAGCCAGCTTCTTCCCTTCCCCAAGATGGCAGCCCCAGTCCTTCACGTCATACCACACATCACAGAAGGCCACGATCCATACACCATACACACAGTCATGTTCAGGAGAGAGGCTATCTCCTCCAGCCTTTCCCAGAAGCCCCCCAGTACAAGTAATTCAACTGTTCACTGGTGGGAACTGGGCACTTTCTCACTCCCCAGGGCATCTCCAGAAAGAGCGGTGGGAACTCTGAATATATGTCACACCAAGAATAATGATCCTTGGATCAAAGGACAGGGTCTCACGAATGTCTGAGACATGTTAGGGTTGGGTTCATCTCTGAGAAATACCAAAAGTATGACAAATATCTTTCACTTGCCTGTTCAGACCCATTGTCTATTCTGCTCTCTTGCTTCTGGCTAAATTGTATGGATAACATCAAGGGTCTCCTGTGAGAGGTGGAAGCCAGCAGGTCATTCCAGTGGAATTCGTGATTCTAAAATGGGTGAGGTGGGCTAGCAATGGTTTTTCAGAAGCTCACATCACAGCTCCGCCGAGCCAGCTCACAACCTTGCTGTTTATTTCTTTCTTTCTCTGGGCTTAGAGATACTGACAGCTCCGCCACTGCTGGCCCCGGGGTTCCTCCACTGACATTTGTGGTTTCACTACCTCCTATAATGTTTTGAAAAGAAATCTCCTAGGACTGTTCCACAAAGAGAAAGGAGACTTCACGACATGATGGAGAACCGACAGTACCCTTCAATTTCCATCTTTAATTAAAGTTTCTTGATCTCAGGTTTTGTGCCTTTCCTATTAGACTGTCGAACCAAAACTCTATCTGAAAGCCATGAGTGTGCACATTTTTTAGATGTATGTGCATTTGGGCATTTTTCTAAAAGGCCACCTACTTTTGGTTAAGGAATAACCCTAGAGATAAGTATGCTGATTAAGCTCTTAGCCATAGATGGAGTTTGCATATTGTTTCTGAATGTCGAGTACCACGCATGATAAATATTTTAAACTTGTGTACATGTGTTACATAGACTTGACAACTGGGTTGGAGTCAGCTTTACTTAGAAATACTTATTTTTAAAATATTCCTGCTTTGTTGCCTTTAAACGTGAATGAATGTCTTGGTTCTGTATCTCTGAACGTAATTCAGTTTCATTACCCGATTACTTACTATCGCTATACATTTATAAGAAGACTGTTAAAAAGAATTAAGAGCCTCTACTCAGTACAATTAACATTCAATATAAAATACCCATTAGGACACAAAGATTAGAACAAATGTGACAAGAAATAAATGAAAGGTAATAATTGTGCTAGGGTAATTTTCCAGTCAAATAAATTAAGCTGCAATGCTCCGCTTAGAAAACTTAAAAATGCGGACAACTTTCTTTCGTGAGTAAATGAAGATTAACTTTAAGGATTGCTGTAATTAAAAAAAAGACACCAAGTGTATACAATGCAGATTTAAACGTACAACAAAATCTGAATACTACCATTAAGGGAAATCTTATCAAAATGTAGCCAAACAAATGACTTTTGAGGCTTCAGCTACTGTAAACTAACATGTGCATATAACCAGAACATGACTACTTTTTGGACCAAAAAGATCCGAGAACATTTATACAGTTTAAATACTGTCTAAGGACGTGAGTGATGAGTGATTCAGGAGGGCCTGGGGAAAAATCAGGTTTTGAGGGCAAAGGCATGAGGAGTGATTTCAAGGATCTGTTTTGCTCTTTCCTGTATTTTTTACAACATTTTAGGGGACAGCTGAACTGCCGTATTTGACCCAGCTGCGGTTAGACTTGCCGACAGACATCATGTGACCACTCGGAACTACTTCCACGGTCATTGAATTCTGGGTTCATCGGATGATTATGAAATGGGGTCTTTGAGTCGCTGTTGTGTTGTGTTTAAGTAAAACTTAACTCTTCCCTTTCTCAAGGTAATATCTGAAATTCTGAGTTCCAGAAAAAAAAGACTCCGGATAAATTAATTTATTAATTTTTCAAGCCTTTGTCCCTCAGACCAAAATTCTGTTGGAGCAGGAAGTACTAGCATCATTTTGGACCGTAGCATTTGGCCAACGCTGCTGAAAGCAAAACACTGGCACTGCCTTCATCTGAAGCAGCAATTATTCCCCCCACTGGTTAGGTAGTAAATATTTTTGGCTTTATGTGCAAACTACTCAGCTCTGCCATCTTAGCTATGTAAACTGATAAAACTTTATTTGTAAAAGCTAGTTGGTAGAGTGGATGTTAGTCTGCATAACCCTTCCCTACTCCTCCTCCAGAGGATGTTAAAAACAATTTTATAATCTCACCATCACTTGTCTTTATAAGGTCTGAAGGTGGAAAGGAGATTGCTCTGTTGATTACAGAGGCTTGAGTCGTACTGACCAGCAAAATGAGTGCAAAGCGTTTCAAAGGAAGTTTTAGAATTTTCTTCCCTGTCCAGGTGGTCTATGCAGACTCTCTCTAATTTCTAAAAAAAGAAAAAAAAAAAAAAACCAAAACACAAACAGACACACACAAAAGCAACTCTTTTCAATTCTCACTAAGCTGCATTACAAAATCATTAAGACTTACTTGGAATTCCATTTGGAAAAGCTCCAAGGATGAGTTGCAGAGTCTCAGCGATGAGTAAGAAAAGTTAAGGTTAGTTTACGTACCAGAAAATGTTTCTTTTTCTACCTGGAATCACCTGCCCACCCTTTGGAATTCCTCTCGCTTTTATCTGGTTAACATGTTTAATTACGAATCCTTTTCCCCTTCTCACTAAGGGTTGAGCCAATGACCTGGCTAAGTCGCAGATTAATCAGTCCATCTCGCACCCATCAAATAGGGCTGAACAGGGCGGCAGAGCTGGGACTGACTTAAGTCCACCCCCCAAAGCCAAGCAAACTGGGAGACGCCTGTGAGCTGCAGCTCTGGCAGTAAGCAGTTCAGGGCTCCACTCGAATGCCTTTCGCAGGAGCACAACTGAGATTGCCTGGAGGGAAAAAAAGGGGCTGTTACTAAAAGCACGCGAGAGATGATTCCAACTTCCACTGAAGTTAGAGAGTCCCGTTTTATATGAATTTGAGGGAAAATCAAAGCCTTCACGGGTGCTAGCTTTCCTGAATCAAGCCCTGCCTGTGTCTCCTGGCCATCGATTCATCCACATGGCATGTCTGGAATGTAAGATTACCCCTATGGGATATTTTTCTCAAGAGTCTATGCATCAAGGTTTGCACATACTAACTACTATATATAAAAGAGATAAACAACAAGGACCTACTGCACAGTACAGGGAACTCTATTCAATATCTTGTAGTAACCTACCATGACACAGAGTATGAAAAGGGATATATGTGTGTTCATGTATGACTGAAGCACGGTGCTGTACACCAGATATTGACACAACACTGTAAACTGACTGTACTTCAATAAAAAAAGGAGTTCTTGTAACCACCAGGAAAATAAAGTTTATTCATCTTTTATATTATGGCCTTTTGAACATAGGAAAAGAAAGGTCTGTTTTTATCCCTTAAAGAATCCCATTTTCTTTGCAAACGATGGTGATAATGATGGTGATGATTATAGTAATAGTGATGGTGAGGATGGTGGTGATAATGATGATGGTGATGATGGTCATGGTGATGACAGTGATGGTGATGATTATGATGGTGATGATGATGGTGATTATAGTAACTGATGGTGAGGATGATGGTGATAATGATGATGGTGGTGACGATGATGATGGTGATGGCGAGGATGGTGGTGATAATGATGATGGTGGTGACGATGATGATGGTGATGGTGAGGATGGTGGTGATAATGATGATGATGGTGTTGATAATGATGGTGATGGTGAGGATGGTGGTGATAATGATGATGGTGGTGGTGATAATGATGATGGTGGTGATGGTGATGATAATGATGGTGATGGTGATGATTATAGTAATAGTGATGGTGAGGACGGTGGTGATAATGATGGTGATGATGGTCATGGTGATGGTAGTGATGGTGATGATTATGATGGTGATGATGATGGTGATTATAGTAACAGTGATGGTGAGGATGATGGTGATAATGATGATGGTGGTGACGATGATGATGGTGATGGTGAGGATAGTGGTGATAATGATGATGGTGGTGTTGATAATGATGGTGATGGTGAGGATGGTGATGATAATGATGATGGTGGTGATGATGGTGGTGATGGTGATGATGATGATGGTGATGATTATAGTAATAGTGATGGTGAGGATGGTGGTGATAATGATGATGGTGGTGATGATGATGATTTGGCATGGGAATGTCCATATCTAAGAAGTGGGAGATGAGATAATATGAGTAATAAGTAAAAACCAAAAAAACAAACAAACAAACAAAAAACAACCAAACCCAAGATAATTTAGAAGAAAAGGATTATAATCAATGAAGGAGGGTCCCACACTATTAAATTGCCTGGCGCCCAGGAAAGAGCACTATTTAGAGGGTGACAAAATGAACTGTGCTCTTAATGTGCCTTTTCCTGTGTGTTTGGGCTTCTTGTCTTTCTCAGTGTCATTTACAATCCCCAGATGTGAAAGTCTGTGAACATTTGTATTCCAACCTCAAAACCTTTCTGCTGAGCACGTTTCCATGTGTTCTCAAGCAAACCGCTCATCTGAAGTACAGAATCTCACAGTATTCCTTGAGTGAGTTACCGAGAACTTGAAGAAATTCTCTCTCCCCACCATGTCGATTATCCTCAGGGATTTTGGGTAAGTTGCTTCTCTCTGAGTGGACACTGGGATTGTAACGTCGACTTGAGGACCTAAGAGGACATTAAGCTAGAGTTGAGTTAAATATTTACATTGATAGACACATGCGTGAGGTGAATAGGTTCAAATGACCCCCACTATCTTAGTCCATTCAGGCTGCTGTCACTAAATATCACATTCTAATTGGCTTAAAAACAATATAAACTTATTTCTCCCAGCCTGGAGGCTGGAAGTCCAAGATTAAGGTGCCAGCAGATTTTGTGTCTAGTGAAGACCCTCCTTTCTCCCTGGTTCATAGACAGTCATCTTCTCCCTGTGTCTCCACATGGTGAGAGAGACGAGGGAGTTCCCTGGGGGTCTCCTTCATAAGGGCACTAATCCCATTTATGAGGGCTCCACCCTCATGACCTCATGACCTCTCAGGAGGCACCGCCTCCTAAGATCTTTCACACTGGGGTTTTTATCGTGAATTTTGGTGGAACACAAACATTCAATCAATAGCACCTAAAGCGCAGCCTCATTCCTAGTATTGTAGTCATTTCATTGTACATCAAACGTGGGCCTAATACCCTCTTTGGCAAGGAGGAGGGACATCTGTATAACCTAAGCTGCGAATATGTCCGAAGAAATTGCTTCTTTCTCTGAGAATGGCAATTTCCCTGGACTTTGAGCTGTTCATTTGATGCCTGTTGTATTTTTCAGCATAAGTATCTGATAAGAAAGCAAAATTCTCAGTCACTGGGTTTTTTGATGCCTGCATCAACACCGACTATTTCTTTGTCTAGCTAAAGAGAAAAGTTTCAAGTTTGTCATTTAATCTTCTGTAACTCGCAAGCTTCTACTGAAATTGCTCTAATTCATAGCTATCTTATAATTATGGATTCTATGGTATGTGTTATTTCTGGTTACTTCTCGTTGTTATAAAAATACTTCTGGATTTTTTTTTTAGAAATCTGCCATAACTTAAGATTAGTGACAATGGCATTAAGGTGATATTAGATATTAAGATGGTATTAAGGTTAATCACTGGATCTAGCTTCTAGGTTCCAACTCAGCCTTTGCATATATATGGAAACTCTTTGGTTGCCATTTCATCATTGGGAAACAAAGGACATTTAAGTCACTCTAAATTCTGGTATTTGAATTAATATTCATCATAGATTTGAATGCAATTTTTCTCCACGGAACTCAAAATGTACTCGTCATGATCATTCATCTTCTTTACACTTTGAAGCCAGAAGCAATAACTAAGTAATGAGAAAACAAATGACCACAGTGAACAGAGCAACAATTTTGGGGTGCTGCCGAAGTGAGTATCAATCTCAAATTGGTCATATAACTTTAACGTAGGACGTAGGTCATCTCTCTTAGTACCTATGATCTCAGAAGAATGAAAAAGTTAATAATAGCAGCATGTTAACATTATGAGGATGAGATGTGAAACAGAAGGAATGTTTCAGGCACTGTCATCTGTGCCTGTTAAGAAGATTTTCTTCTTATTACCGAGAGGCTGAAACATTGACCTCATCATGACTCTCCAGTTTACTCTAGTGGAATTTCAGACTTGAAACAAAAATGCACAGCATCACTGTAAACATTTTTTTTTTTAATGTGAAGGAATTTAAGGGTTTTGGAGGACGTCATGGCATCAGTGGTTCCTTGAGTCTGTTTGCTAGAAATATAAACGAAAACCGATTCACTCATTGAAAATCATGAGAAGTTACCGATAATAATTCTTTTTTTTTTTTTTCCCTCAACGTGTTGAAGAAAGAATGTTGCATTTCCCTGACTGGTATCTCGTTACACGTGGACTGTGGACAAGTTAGATTATATCATTACACAATCATCAAACCTCCAACCAGACGGTAACAATCGTGGGAAACACTTACTCATCCAGTACATTTCTTTTCCCTGGCAGATGCTTCTGGTCAGTTCAACAGAAGAAGAGTCTACCCTGGGCCAGGCTGGGTAAGGCACTCGGACGAGACATTGTACATGGTGCAACCGAACTCCTAGACAACCAGATAGAGCATTTAGAGCAGAATTGCAACTCACTGGTCATCTCTCATAACCCAGTAGACTTCTTTTACACGTCATTAAAAAAAATGTGGAAACAGTCTACAGGAAAAAAAAAAACCCACCCCCCCCTCAGTTTTCTGTGGATGCACCTCAGCTCCCGTGCTCCTGCACAACAATAAGCCACTTTGGATGCTGACATAGAAGAGGACATGTATCGTCTCATTCTCCCCTGCTGAGAGGCACTCTTCATTACATGACTTAGTACAGATGTCCCCTTCTTTTTTTAATTAAAAAATTTTTTTATTGAGTTATAGTCAGTTTACAATGTTGTGTCAATTTCTGGTGTACAGCACAATTTTTAGTCATACATGAACATACATACATTCATTTTCACATTTTTTTTTTCGCTGTGAGCCACCACAAGATCTTGTATATATCTCCCTGTGCTACACAGTATAATCTTGTTTATCTAGTCTACATGTGCCCTGTCAGTATCTGCAAATCTCGAACTCCCAGTCTGTCCCTTCCCACTCCCCTCCCCCTGGCAACCACAAGTTTGTATTCTATGTCTGTGAGTCTGTTTCTGTTTTATATATAAGTTCATTTGCCTTATTATTATTATTCTTTAGATTCCAAATATAAGTAATGTCACATAGGATTTTTCTTTCTCTTTCTAGCTTTCTTCACTTAGAATGACATTTTCCAGGGATATCCATGTTGCTGCAAATGGCATTATTTTATTCTTTTTTATGGCCAAGTAGTATTCCATTGTACAAATATTACCACATCTTCTTTATCCAGTCATCTGTTGATGAACATCTAAGTTATTTCCATGTCTTGGCTATTGCAAATAGTGCTTCTATGAACACTGGGGTGCAGGTGTCTTTTTGAATTAAGGTTCCTTCTGGATATATGCCCAGGAGCAGGATTCCTGGGTCATAAGGTAAGTCTATTCCTAGTCTTTTGAGGAACCTCCATACTGTTTTCCACAGTGGCTGCACCAAACTGCATTCCCACCAGCAGTGTAGGAGGGTTCCCTTTTCTCCACAGCCTCTCCAGCATTTGTCATTTGTGGGACTTTCGAATGATGGCCATTCTGGCTGGTGTGTGGTGATGCCTCATGGTAGTTTTGATTTGCATTTCTCTGATAATGAGTGATATTGAGCAATTTTTTTCACTGTGCCTGTTGATCGTTCATATTTCTTCATTGGTGAATTGCTTGTTTAGGTCTTCTGCCCATTTTTGGATTGGTCGTTGGTTTTTTGAGATGACCCCTTCTAAATAGACGTTTTTAAACTTTAACATTTAAGCAGACTCCAAGTAACTGTACGTGGGCAAGACAGAATGATGCTCATGTTCACTATGTAGGAACGCAGAAGTGGTAACGGGATGCTTACATGGCTATAACTGATGTGAAATGTTCTCTAATTAAAAGGATGAATGATCACTCTAATAAAATAGCTAAGAAAAGATGTGCCAGGGAATAATGGTGGGACGAGGATTTGAGACAAAGTGTCACCCTAGTACTTATTTTAAAATCACTCAAATTATCTCAGAATTGGGGTGTCTGGTTATATTCTTGTTATGGACTCAAACTTCACTGGGAATTTTCCATGGAGAAGAATAAGCAATGTTTCTTTCAAGAGTAGACAGTGGGAAGGTAACACTTCACATTTTCTTGTAGCAATTTGTAAATGTTTTCCTACCCAAATTCACGTAGGACATTCTCTCCTGCATCTTTAGTCATCGTTAAAAATTGGAGGACTTCTTTGTGCTGGCATTATGAATAGTACATCTCATAAAGTGCTGAGTATTTTGAAACGATCACAGTTTATCTGGAAAGGGCAAAGGGCAGAGTCAATCAGTTACTACCTTTCACAGATCGGATTTTGGGTTGTGGCGAGGAGTTTAAAGGAATCGGGCTGATGCTGTAATTCCTGCAGCATTTTTTTTTTTTTAATGGGGGCCTGGTTAACAGTCTTCAGACTCTGAATTACACGTATGTAGTTTGGAACCCATCATTCTTATACGCTCTTTGATTATATTTTTGGCTTGTGGAGATAGTCTCATAGCAGATACTAGGCTAACAGAAATGAACTGTGGGCATCTTTTGACTCTGTTCACTTCCAAACCTCAGCCAGATATTTGATGCCAGAGGGCCGGGGGCAAGCTCCCCGGGGAAGCGCCGTTCTGCAGGAGGCCCTGCTGGTCTCCAAGTATGGGCATTCGCCACTTTGTGTAACGCTGCCTCGTCAAGTGTTGGCTGTTCCAGGGACAGAATGCCACTTTCGGGATCAGCTCATAAAAGACTCTGACTTCTGTCCTGCTGGACCTCTCTCTGTCACCTTCTTGACTTACACACTTTGATGAAAAACACAGCCATACTGGAGATGTTCATGGGGTAAGGAAATTAGGGTGGCCTCTGGCCAATTGTTATGGGCTGAATGTTTGTGTCTCCCCCAGATTCATATATTGAAGCCCTAACTCCCAAAGTGAAGGTATTTGAGGTGGAGCCTTTGGGAAATAATTAGGTTTAGATGAGGCTGGGGCCACCATGATGCGTTACCATCCTTAGAAGAGAGACCAAAGCATTCTCTTTATCTCTCCCCCTCCCTCTCCCCACCTCCTTTCTCTTCCCCTCCCCCTCTCTCCCTCCCCTCCTTCTCTCCCCCCTCCATCCCTCTCTCCATCCCCCTCTCTCCCTTCCTCTCCCTCCCTCTCTCCCCCTCCCTCTCTCCCCTCCCTTTCTCCCATCCCTCTGTCTGTCCCCCTCCCTCTCTTCCTCCCTCTCCCCCTCCCTCCTGCTTTCTCTTCCCCTCTCTCTCTCCCCCCCATATCCTCCTCTCTCCCTCCCCCTCCCTCCCCCTCCCTCCCTCTCTCCCCACTCTCCACCAATGCACACAAAGAAAAGGTCATGGAGGCACACCGGGAGATGGCAGCCACCTGCTTGTCAAGACAAGAGGACTGAGGAATAAAACCCTACCTTGATGACACCTGAACCTTGGGTTTCCCAGTCTTCAGAACAGTGACAAAAAAGGGCCTGCTCTTTAAGCCCCCACCCGACCCCCATCTATAGGATTTTGTTATGGCAGCCCGAGGAGCCTGTGACACCAGTTGAGACCCTCAGTCCGACAACTCACGAGGAACTGAATTCTGCCTACAGCTTGACTGAGCTTGGCGGTGGCTCCTTCCCCAGTCAAACCTTCAGATGAGGCCTCAGTTACGGCCGCCACTGTGACGTCAGTCTCCCGAGGGACCCCGAGACCGGTGACCCAGCTGAGGCACGCCTGGATTCCCAACTCCCAGAAACTGTGAGATAATAAGTGTGCTGCCTTAAGTCACACATTGGTTGTTATTTGTGACACAGCAAGAGGTGACAACTCACACGGATGCACAGGAGCAGGTGGAGTCCTAGGGTTCCAGGCGGGAGGATGAGAGTCACAGATGTTTCGGAAAAACACAGTCTGTCGGAGAATCATCCCAGGCGGTCAGTCAGAACTGGGGAATGGGTTGCAAGAACCAAAACACCTGTGTCATCACTGGCACAACCATTTGAGTTGCCTGTCACTTTCTATTTGATTTCTGTGTCCCTTGGCTCATTATCCACACTCCTGGCCAGAAGTGAACCCCTGAGTGGAAGGTACCTTGTTTGCAAAGGCAGCCCTGATGAGGTCCAGTAGTCGCTTGGGTCATTCCCTAGAATCTTTGGTTCTGCTGTTCTTTTTCAAATGTTAGGGGAGAAATCAAGGACAGTTTTGGTGCTGGAAAAAAGTCAATTGGGTCTTTACCACTGGATGTGGAAGACAGGTCACACAGAGGAAGGGGCTAGACGGGGCTGGGTTGGTGTACCTGTCACGATTCCTGGGAAGGACCTACTGTGGAGTGCGAATCAATAATTCACAGTCTTCACTCGATAACATGATTGTTCATTAGGTCTTCTCGACCAACAAGAGAAGTCATTCATTTGCGAGGCTATGAATCAATTCCGGAACCAACTTATGCAAATTGTGATTCTTTTTTTTTTTTTTTTTTTTGCTCCTTTAATCAAAATGTACTCTGGTCGGTGATCAGCACTAAATAAAACATTACATGTCTTCTTCCCTTCCTTTGATGTTCTGAGTCTCTTGTTCGTTATCCCAATGACAAGCTCAAAGCAAACTAACTATATGAAAATCGTACAGAACTGAATTTTGACTATAAGTAGGCTTAACTTGGTGTAGCCCGTGAAATGGCAAGGGACACTCTGTTCTCATTTATATTTCAGTGGATCTTTCTGTGGGGACCACAAATGTCATCGCTCGTATTTCACAGGAGGATAAGAAGAAAGGTGAAGGGGGAAAAAGGGCATTTCCTTTCAGCTGTTGCAAAAGGCAGAATGAGGAAAGTTGGTCTTCAGTGTCAGCTCAAATTAGTTAAGCTGGATTTTGTTAAAAAATTGGCATGCAGAAATGTGGTCAAGCTCTAGAACTGTTTGTACCCTTTTGCTATAAAACTCCTAGAGGAAAACATAGGCAGAACATTCTATGATATAAATCACATCAATAATTTATTTTTTGGATCCGTCTCCTTAAGCAACAAGGAGTTTTATAGTATCTGGTCTTACATTCAGGTCTTTAATCCAGTTTGAATTTATTTTTGTACATGGTGCTCGAGAATGACCTAACTTCATTCTTTTCCTTGTAGCGGTCTGGTTTTCCCAACACCACTTCTAGAAGAGACTGTCTTTTCTCTACTGTCTATTCTTACCTCCTTTGTCATAGATTACACGACTATCAGTGCACAGGTTTCTTAGGGAGGGAGGACACGACTCCAGAGAAGAAATTAAAATCAGAACAGACATTTGATTTCTTCTCTGGAGCCCTTTCCTCCCTTCATATTGGTAAAAATGCATACTCAGTTTTTTTTTTCCAATGAGTAGACTTATGACTTATTTCATAAGTCCCTCACCCACCCAAGGGCAGGCCCAGGAGTGTCTATGCTCACAACCGAACAGAAGCCATCTTTTGACTGGATAAAGAAGTTGTGGTATATTTATACAGTGGAATACTACTCAGCCACGAAAAAGAATCAAATAATGCCATTTGCAGCAGCATGGATGGACCTGGAGATTCTCATTCCAAGTGAAGTAAGCCAGAAAGAGAAAGAAAAATGCCTTATGAGATCACTTATATGTGGAATCTAAAAAAAAAAAAAAAAAAAAGACAAAAAAGACACTATGAACTCATCTACAAAAGAGAAACAGACTCGCAGACATAGTGAACAATCTTATGGTACCAGGGGAAAAGGGGTGGGAGGGGATACATTTGGGAGTTTGACATTTGCAAATGTTAGCCACTATATATAAAAATAGATTTAACAAAAGTTTTCTTTGTATAGCACAGGGAACTATGTTCAATATCTTTAATGAAAGATATATATCGATATATACATATATATATATTATCATTATCAATAAACTTTAATGAAAAAGAATTTGAAAACGAATATATGTATACATATGCATGACTGGGACACTGTGCTGTACACCAGAGATTGACACATTGTAACTGACTGTACTTCAATTAAAAATAAAAAAAGAAGCCATCTTTTCTCTTCTATATTATTTCAAGCGAGCCGCTTCCCCTCCCCCAGGGACTACTGCCTTTTTGGCTTTAAACTGATGTCTTCCCAGCCTGCCTTACCCTCCCCACTCACCTTCTGCCCTGTGCCAAGCTTGATGGAGCTTTTTTGATCAAAGCCTCATGTCACCATTCGGTTTAACCTGATAATTTCCCTGTGATTTGACAGAAAGCGATCGATGTCTCACCAGATCCACAAGGTCATAGATCTGGCTTCACCTTTCAATCCACCTACTTCGTCTGCATTCCGGTGGTCCTCCCGGGCTCCCTTCAGTTCTCAGAAAAGTCCTGACCTGCCGGTGACTGCCCTCCTGTCTATGCACTTTGTGGCCCCCGCCTCTAAACATTAGCACGATGGGCTCTTCAGTGCCCTGCAGGATTCAGCTCTGATCGGCCGGTCACTGTTTCCCGGGCAGCTCCTGGCCAAGGTGCACCCCCGTGCACCCATTTTATTCCATCGTCCGATCCTGCACCGTGCAAAACACAGTTTGAAACTGCATCTGCTTCCTGGCTCCTGCTGTTTGCTTTCTCAGACCAACGGTAAGCTGTCTTCTGTGTGAGTGCATCCCAGAAGCCAGCAGGAAAGCAGATCCGTAAAAATCACTAAACAAATACCCCTTGGGTACCCCAATTTTAAGAGAGAGAGAGAGGTTTTGGATCCAAATCACTTAGCGATTCAGGATGTGAGTCTCTTCAGCTGTAAAAATAAGGGACCATGAGTGTCGAGCTATTCTGACACAGTAGACAATACTTTCATGGTGCCAGGCAAAAAGCTCAACAGTAAAACATAATTTCCAATGAATTTTGCGATGAAAAATGTTATAGAAACAAGGCTTTAGAGCTAGGACAGAACATGGTCTTCCATATGATGCAAAACCCCTATGTCCCATTGGACGGTTTCACATCACATAATTCACTTCTTTCAAGAACCATTTGACAATGAGATATTTGTGTACATTCCTCTGCTCATCGTTTTGGAATAATTGTCATCTTTTCCTAGAGCCGACTTTATAAGAACCAAATACAATAATAATTCTCCAGTGAGATGTCTCAAATTCCCACTGTAATATTTGGGAGATTGAAAAAAAAAAAAGAAATTCAGAGGCTGTACTGGGAATCCAAGGATATTAAGAAAATCGATGTTCATATCTTCTTGTCAAAAGTTCTATTTTTGCCATTCATGGAGAGTGAAATCTAGGTTGGGTTTTTGCTTCTGTTTCCTCTGGGAGATGGAACAACAACAAAAAAGGGGGGCTTCTTGAGCTGGAAGGGATTCTGCAAAACCCAGAGAATCTTCTTCTTTGAAATAAATTTAAGTGCCATGAGGCTCCGTAGGCAGGATGGTGATGAGCGCCTTACTGGAACGTTTGGGAAGACTGACGGGGACTTCGTCCCCAGGGTTGACTTTCCTGTCGACACAGCCCTGCCTGTATCACACCGGGTACCATCCATCCCTCCCTTTCTCTCCCACCTCAACGTTTGCCGTCTCTCCTGACACAGCGCGCCACCTGCTGGACCACCTGCGCGGATTCACGGAACACCCAGCGTTTGTCTGTCATTTCTTTCCCTCTGTTAAAACATTTATTTCTCAGAAAAATGCTGTATGATGTCACTTATATGAGGAATCCAAAAAAAAAAAAAAAAAGGACACAAATGAACTATTTTTTATTGATCAGTTAAATGACTGACTTCTTGAGTATGTGTTAAGCCCATTTGACTGTCCTTTATGACTGGATTACCGCGTTCTGTCCATTCTTATTTTGGGGTTGGCTTTATTCCTTTGATAACTATGTCAGTTTAAAAAGCTAAAGCTCTAATCTGTTCTTAGAAACAATGAACGTATATGCAAACTAAGAAAATATGTGCAGTATGTTGTGTATGTGTATTTACATGCAATATAATGTGTATGTGCAAACTGTAATAATTCTACTTAATAAAACTGAGAAAGGAAAAAGAGAAAGAAAAATAAACCTTTACTTCTTTCCTGATTATACTCTCATTACACACACAGGAGAAAAATGGGGTCACCGCAAGATATTTATAATATTCCTCTATTTCTATGACATGATGTATATTATGATGCTGAAGCTGGAGGAGACTCTGAGTCACGCATCTAAGGTCAAATAACAGTGAGTCAGTGTGGGAGCTGGAAACTGGAATCATTGTGGTTTGAGACTGAAGGTTTCTCACCTGCCACAAAATATGTTGTCTCAATAAAGGAAGATGCTCACGGATGAGAGAAACATTGTCTAACGTTCTTCTAAGGACACCTGTCCAAAGGACCCTGGTCCACTTCATAGAAAGAACTTTTCATGGCTCAGCAAAACATTATATGTATAATTTATATTTATAAATATTCGATACTTTATTAATATTTACACATTGACATATATACAACGCCATATTCTTATACATTGACCACCTAAAGTATATATTTTGCTCACACACACACATCCCACAGTGTGTCTTTGTGTCCATCCTTAGCCAGTTTCTAAATAGTTTCTAAAGCAAGAAGCAGAAGTTGGCCTCTGGTCTTCCCCCAAAGATGGTATAGATGAATACACCCAGCTGGATTGAGAAAAAGTGGCCTCAGTACTATGAACTTTGCATATTTGCGTACGGAATGACTTCTCTGTTGCTGGGACGATGTCGTGGGTCACAGGCATTTGCCCCAGGTGGGTGTCGACTTCCGCCTAACGTGGCACCTGTTCTGTGTCTGACGGACGCCTAACAACATTGTCTCCACTGCTGGTGTCCATGCGACGCTAATGGTAAAAGACCAGCCACGTGGCCCAAGAACCCTCTCTCGTCTCACACATGCAGGTTTACATCACTTTGAAATGAATGAAGCAGACTGTACGGATCTAAACATCACTCAAGATTTGCAGGTACTCAGTCTTATATATAAAACAGAAAGCCACAGAACTTCCACTGGTTTCAAAAAAAAAAAAAAAGAAACAGATGCTAAATTAAAAAAAAAAATAAAATGCCTAAAATTCAAAAAAAAAAAAAAGATAAACAAGTTCATACTGTAGAGCACAGGGAACTCTATCCAATATCATGCTGTAACTTTTGGTGAAAAAGAATATGAATGTGAATATACATATGTCCACGTACGGCTGAAGCCTTGTGCCGCACACCGGCAATTGACACAACATTGGAAACTGACTCCTTCAACATAAATAAATAAATCATTTAATTAATTGAAAAAATTTAAAAAATAAAAATAATTGCAAGAAAAGTAAAGATTTATGTTCAAATCCTGGGTGGAGGTTTTAGAAGACAAAATTGAAAAAAAAAAAATACATGATTGGTGTGTTTCAAAACAAAAGTTTGTATGCCCCGGAGATCTTTTGTTCCTCCATCAGCAGTTATGTGTGTGTATATATATACACACACTGCAGATATGTGTGTATGCAAGATACATAGTCTACACTATGTATTATATATATATTTTTAACAGCCTTTATAATATTAGGATAAATATATACATGCATGTGTATATATGTTTTTCATGTCTCAAAATATTGTCTCACAATAGGAGAAGTGAATGTATATAAATTATAAGTGTCTAATATATATTATACTTATTACTACAGATGGATTTATATTAAGACTTCCTAATGATCAAGAAACTTAAGGAAAATTAGTAACTTTTTGTTCCCCAGATTGCCCCAAATCATACATGTCTCAGTACCATCACTTCTCTTTAGCCACCCGTCCCGCGCCCACCCCAGGACATGATGAGGGCTTAAGCATCGTAACAGAGTAAGTGTGTGAGTACGTGCGTGGGGTTTATCCTTGGGGAGGAAATTTTAGTGTCTTCTCTGTACCAAGCACATCTCCTGCCCCTTTAAGATCAGAAGCGGCGTGTCCGAGACACCCCTCACCAGCAAAAAATACCTTTCTCTTTGTTTTATCTCCTCTGGTAAACATCGCTGAGTATTATTTTATAAATCCTCTCTTTTTCCTTTGCCGTGTCTGCACCGTCCCCTAAGGAAGATGAACAAAACATGCTCCTTTATTTCTCATGCACCCCCCCCCCCCGCAGGTCTCAGTCCTGTGCCAGCTGCAAATATGCCTGACAAAAAGGGGACAAAACAAAACATGCATGATGCCCGGTTGTTAAGCAGAGTTCCTAGAAGACAGCACAATGGAGTGACAGCTTTCTTCAGATATTGCCGGGGAACGCATTGGAAAGAGACTCCAATGACCCAGGACCCTTTGATATTTCAGTGCATTTATCAGAAATTCTCAAATCTGCCATTTCTGCTGCATCTTTTACTGTACCCCGAGATGCAAACACTGTCCCTCCTTAGCAGATAAACATATGGGAATTACATGACCCGTCCAAGGTCACTTGACCTTCATTTGGCCGGTGGAGGAGAAACGTCCAGCCCCCCCTGATTTTGGTCCCTGGGTTCTGGGGGCTTCCCTCTTTTTTTTTTTTTTTTAACTAAGTAATAGTCAGTTTACAATGTTGTGTCAATCTCTGGTGTACAGCACAGTTTGTCAGTCATGTACGAACACACATATATCCATTTTCATATTCTTTTTCATTGTACGTTACTACAAGGTATGCAAAGAAGCACGTTGCTCATTTGCTTTGCATATAGTAGTGTGTATCTGCAAATCTGGATCTCCCAGTGTATCTCTTCCCGCCCCCTTCCCCTCTGGTAACCGTGGGTTTATTTTCTATGTCTGTGGGTCTGTTTCATTTTTGTAAATAAGTTCATTTGTCTTTTTTTCCCCCAATATTCCACATATAAGTGATATTATATGGTATTTTTCTTTCTCTTCCCGGCTGCCTTCACGCACTGTGACATGCTCCAGGCTGCTTCCCTCTTACTAGCCACATGCCTTGCAGGTTAACGTAAAGGGCTTCCTTAGCACAAAGCTCTGAGTCTTTCCCTTGGGAGGCTGAGTGTGGATTCCTCCCAGTGGTGATACAGGAAGACGGCTTTTTAAAACAATTTATTTATTTATGTATTATTGTATTATTGTATTATTTAATTATTTTATTGTGGTGGCGAGGGGGACGTAATTCGGTTTATTTATTTTTAGAGGAGGTACGGGGGATTGAACCCAGGACCTCGTGCGTGCTAAGCATGCGCTCTACCCCTTGAGCTATACCCTCCCCCCAGGAAGACGGCTTTTGATTTTCTTGTTGATGCATCCCTTGTGATGGCGCACTGATCATAAAAAAAATTGCACGCCCTCAAATTGCTGCCTTTCTTTAGAGTCCTGCCAGGAAGCGTCTGGCCGTGGACTTTTTTCTGCAAGTCTGTCTTAACAAAGACAGATGAGACCACGGCCAGGGTGACCACCCAGCCCAAGCAAGAAACACAGCATCTGAGGTCCTCATCTTAGGCGGGAAGGTCGTTCCCCCGACAGCTAAAGGCTCACTAAGACAGCAGTGAGGAGCTGCTGGGAAGGGCCTTTCTTTCCTCTTTTTTCCCCCCGTGTTGGTTCACCACAGATCACACCGTCCCCACCATCCATACGGAAGGGGAGAGGCTAGCCGCTGGTTTAGACTGAAAACACCTGCCGTAAAAAGAGACATTTCTGCACAACCAGATTCTACGGAGAAAACTTATTTCATATCATTTCAACACCCAACCATAACTACTGTATCTTCTTCGTAATACGCTGGCAACAATACATGTTTCTTTTCTTTTTTTTTTCCTAATTAAAGTCTAAGAGATGTTTCTTCTGATCACAAAGTACGTTCCCTTTTCCCTTCCACACACTTCTTTTCGTAAGGCTGTTGACACAAGATGAGCGCCATAAGTTAAAGGTCGTTTCCAATCTGACTCATCCGGCTGGCAGAAGTGGCCTCGCCGGTGCAAACTGGACTTGTTGTTGTAAAGCAGAGTGGGCAGAGCTACCCTCCTTCCCTGTCATTTCGACGCACCCCTGGTCTTACGGACCAGTCATTACAAATTTAGCATAACAGAGAATAGGGTTCGTGACCAACGTAGGCGTGTGCCGCACCTAAAACTACCCCCTGAGGTGGTTCTGTTATGACAGCTCAGAATGAAGTGCAAAGGTGGATGCTATGTGAAATCGGATGTTGTAGGATGAAGGGAAGGGATGGGAAACAGAGCAGAAACGTAGGTTTAGCTTTTACGAAAATGGAATATTCAGCCAGAAGAATCCTTTTAAGATACTCTAAGGGAAAGAGTGGTACCTGACTTGAAAGGGAAAAGGACCACTGTTGGCCACTTATTTCTGATTTCCACTCTCCCCGCAAGCAGCGTCAGAACTCACGGTAACCCTAGCAAGGCCCTTGGCCATCACGCGACAGGGAGACAGGGCTGCAGGTGAGGGAGGGGTCGGGGAGTCTACGAACACCGAAAACGGTGTCTGAGTCATGAGGAACGTTTGTGCGTCTATCTTTGACCCGTGATGTTATAGCAAGGATGGGAGACCCATCAGAATGAGACGCAACCGATGAGGATTGTCATAAAGGAAAACAGACAGCACCTGGAACGGGAAGGTTCAGTCAGCAGTGCTCCCTTTGCAGAACCCCTCCTCTCTCTGCTTTGCCCCATAGCTTCCTCCCTGGCTCACTAGTCTTCCCCCAAATCTTGCACTTGACTTTCTTGCTACTGTCATGGTCCTAGCGCAACATCGTTCAGTCTCTTTGCCCTCATGTATTTCAAACATGCTCACTCTGGGTTCCTTTTCTGCTTTTCTTTTTTAAAATTTTCTTTATTCATTTATTTTTTGATGGGAGGGTAATTAGGTCTATTTATTTATTTTTAGAGGAGGTCCTGGGGATTAAACCCATGTGTGGGGGTGGGGGGAAGGGAGGAATAAACATTTAAAAAGTTTGACTCTCTATTAAGGGAAATAAGAGAAATAACTTAAGTCATGCATGGAATTGAATGGTTGTCCCAAATTTTACTGAGTCCGAGACAGTTGCTACAGCGTACAGCTGTATGGACATGTAGCGAGGGGTTGCCCGCCCCCGCCCCCCCCACCTCGGGTGAAGAACGGTACCGTGGGCTCCGATCACACACTGTTTATTTGCCACAGGGCTTACCGTGGCCTTTGCTTATATTAACTGTAGGCGGAGTTATATAGTGAAAGTCAATTTCTGATGCTTATTTGTAGAAATACTGCATTTATGTGGCTCCAACATTTCCCTCAACGTAAATGAGCAATAAAGTACATTATGGTATATGAGATGGCAAAATATAAGGTGCCCTGTGACTTTTTGTTATAAACAAGTATTCACACATTTTAGCAATTTTGGCTCCCAAGTGGACACTCCTTCTGTTAAATTATTTTTGCCATAAATGCAAGGGTTCAAAACTCCTTTGAGGACAAAGGTCCACGTGAGATTTAATTTTCATGGACCACAACTGAAGGTCACATTTCCTCCAATTCTGGACACTCAGCACCCGTAAAGATGGCATAATTTGGGGACCATTTCTTCCACATCAGATCAGAGAAGTCAAAATTCTCCACTTCTCTCATTAGCATCCTACTGCAATAATGCTTCCAGGGGCTATTTTGAACAATAAGAGTCATCTACTCTTTTTTTTTTTTTTTTAACAGAGGGCATTTTAGTGTGTTTTTCTAGCACACACAGATCCTCCAACCCTCACATGTTTTTGCATACTCTTTGCAAACATGATATAAATTATTTTTATCCTGATCATCCTGATAATGAATTCAAAATATAAAACATTAGCTCCCCACCTTGCATAATTTATTTTATATATATATATATAATATATAAAAAATACATATATGCCTGGAAACTAACAAAGAGACATACTTGAAAAGTTACTGCATGCCTTCTTTCTGCTGGTATGTAGGACACACTTAAATGTGATTGAAAAAGTCCATCGACAGATGACTGGATAAAGAAGTTATGGTATATTTATACAATGGAATACTACTCAGCCATAAAAAGGAATAAAATAATGCCAATTGCAGCAACATGGATGGACCTAGAGATTGTTATTCTAAGTGAAGTAAGTCAGAAGGGGAAAGAAAAATACCATATAATGTCACTCATATGCAGAATCTAAAAAAGAAAAAAAAAGAGGACATTAATGAACTCATCTACAAAACAGAAACAGATTCGCAGACATAGTGAACAATCTTATGCTTACTGGGGAAAGGAGGTGGGAAGGGATAAATTTGGGAGTTTGAGATTTGCAAATGTTAGCCACTATATACAAAAATACATTAAAAAACAAATTTCTTCAGGGAACTATACTCAATGTCTTGTAATAACCTTTAATGAAGAAGAATGTGAAAACAAATATATGTATGTATACGCATGACTGGGACATTGTGCTGTACACCAGAAGTGGACACACTGTAACTGACTGTATTTCAATTAAAAAAATAAATGTGATTGAAAACAATTTGGAAGAATAGGGTGAAATCTTGTTATGTGATGGTTACTTTCAGGTCTAGAATAAAAAGGTGGCTCAAGGTTGTGAAAGGCGACCACAGATCCTTACAATTTTTTTCTCTTAGAATTGTGCCTGCTCATAGAAACGTGAGTTTCAGATGTAGGGAGAGGCAGAGTGGAAAATATCACACAGCAATAGATGAAAGCTATTCGAGGTGAAATTACACTTCCTAAATGACAAATTCAACAATCAACAAAAGTAGGTTGTTTTGTTTTGTTTTGTTTTGTTTTGTTTTTAGGACCTGGGATCTGGTTTCAGCCAGGATCTGCATCCTTTTCCAATGGCCAGAGGATGGAAGGAACTTCTAAAACGGATGTGTGGGATTGGTGACTGCATCGCAATCAGATAACAAAGGGTTCTGGGTTTTTTGTTTGTTTGTTTGTTTGTTTTGACATTGCATACATCTAGGGTGTGGGGTTCCTCCTGCAGTGCACGGGGATAGCTCGGGGGGCACTGGGGCTCATGGGGTTATTATAATAGCCACCGACTATACAAAGTGCGTGCTGAGGCCACACAGGTAGGGGCCAGGCACATGAAATCCTGAGGCTGTGAACAGGATTCTCTCTGCTCTCCCATCATTCAAATGCCATGTCTTTCAAAAGCTGGGTTTTATAAGGCATTTGGTAAGCCTTCCTCTCGCGTGTTATAAATTATTTACAATGTTTCCTCGTGTAACACTACCTCCTTAAGACTCTCCAGTCTCCTTCACTTGCTCTGTATTCAAGTTTCATGCTCTGTATTCACCCACTCAGGTCAGACGTAGGCGTTGTCGGCGTCTTGAAATGTTATTTCAGCAAAAATGAGATAACGAATGTTTAACGACCCAAAACGAGCCTTAACATTGTAAATAAAACAATAGGTTAAAATGATACAATGTGTTTTTAAATAAACGGGTGCTCTGCAAAATCCGATATGCATGTCGCATGGCATCGGAGTGTGAGTACCAGGTGGCTGAGGTTACGTTTCCATGGAAAGAATTAAAAATTTTAAAGCTATCAGTTTTCTCAAAGTGATGGTGACATTTTTTTTTTTTTAGATTTTTCAAAATCCGTCTAGGGGGCTTTTTTTTTTTTTTTTCTCTCTACTAAACAGGGATAATAGAGAATAGGTGATTCACATTCAAGAGCGAAATGACCGGGTTGCAAACCCTGATTATTTCATTTCCTGAATGCAACTTTGACGGATTCTTTCACTCATCTGTACTTGCGTCCCCATCAGTCAAATGAAAATATGGACACTAGGAGGGTGGTATAAAGATGACATGACTTCATACATCTAACTGACTTAGAACACTGCATTTTGATTACTGTTCGAAAGGTTTAAAATTCAGGTACAGATATCCTTCGAAGAGACAGTGGGTTCAGCTTCAGACGACCGCAATGAAGTGAGTATCACAGCAAAGCAAGTCACGTGAATTACTTGGTGTCCCAGTGCGTGTAACTGTAGTCTACTGCAGTAGCATTGCAACTAAAAGCACGATGTATATACATTAAATTTAAGCTATTGCTAAAAAAAATGCTAGCCCTCATCTGAGCCTTCAGCACGTCCCAGCAGTGACGCCAGAGGTCACTCATCACAGATACCGTGAGAACTATGATCATCATAAAAGAGTTTGAAATATTCTGAGAATGAGCAAAATGTGACCTGGAGACACGAAGCGGGTAAATGTTGTTGGAAAAACAACGCAAACAGACTTGCCCGACACGGTGTTGCCACAAACCCTCTATTTGTGCAGGAGAACAAGGTACACCTGTAAACGGTCTTTAAATGGTTGACCCAACACTTAAAAACAAAACAAAAAAAACTCTAAGCACTTGTTCTAAGAGTTTCTCTGCAAGCAGTGCATATCCTCATCCAATGTTACATATTTTTGCCGTCATTATCATTCGAGAAAAGTAATTTCAGTGTTACCTACACAGTAGCTAAAATCATCCCTAAAACCCAATAATATGGAAAGCCCGAAGATATTTGCTTGAAAGCTGTGTTAATAAATTAATAATGATAATAATGATAATAATATTGGACTGACCTTATCAGTGAAGCACAATGATGCTTATATTTGAAACGAGGCACCATCTGAACTCCTGGTTTTTTTAGGGGACATTTTTTAGGGTTGTGTTTTGGGGTTCCTGAAATGCACCTCCCCACTTGCCTCCTATATCCAGCTCTGTTCTGTGTTGGTCTTCGGGGTGAGGGGTTTAGAATAATTTTCCTCTGGAGCTTTTTCGCAGCGGAGAGCACTGGACATTTTTCTCAGCTTCCAGGAGCTCCCATGTGCTCACGGTCACTTTGCGGGAAGGTAGATAGTAAAAGACCTTCCTCCCTATACCCATTTCTTTAGCAGAAAAACCTTCACGTTTACTCCCTTAGCAGAACCTAGTTTGTTGTTTTGTTTTGTTTTGTTTTGTTTTTTCTTTTCCTCTCTAATCAGGCACCCCAGAAGGCAGGAGGTGATGAATATGTTTGGAGGAAGTTCTGAGAAAGAAAGAAAGAGAGAAAGAAAGAGAGAAAGAAAGAGAGAAAGAAAGAGAGAAAGAAAGAGAGAAAGAAAGAGAGAAAGAAAGAGAGAAAGAAAGAGAGAAAGAAGAAAGAAAGAAAGAAAGAAAGAAAGAAAGAAAGAAAGAAAGAGAAGGAAAGAAAGAACAATTCTGCCATGTGACTGCTAGGAACTAGCCTGATAATGGCTAAGCGGGGTGGACACTCACTGCATAAAAATAATTCAAGATAACATCCGATGAAGGCCGTCCTTCAAACAGCTTGGGATAAGGAATAAGGCAGGTCTGCAGTCCCTCAAAACGATTCCACACTCTCTTCACTTCCATGGTTTACTTGCCCACAGCAACTCCAGCCGTGCCCTGCTGCCCTCACTTCCTGGCTAAAAGTTACTGACGTTGAATTATCCCGAGAGCCACCCATCCAGAACAACGTCTTGCTCTGTTCAGCCCTCCTAAAGCCACCCAGTTTAACCCCAAAGTCTTGGCTACTCCGTCTGAACTCCTCACCCAGAGGGCTCACCGTTCTTGCCTGTAAATTACTAAACTCCACCAAGATGTGCTTGCTTATCTCTGATGGTTGCACTTTATGGGTTCTGAAACATGCAGCTGTAAAACTTGTTTCTCCTTTCCTCTCCCTTCGTCTCTCGATGGATTGATCTATCATTTTTTTTCTATCTATCTATCCATCCATCTTTCCATCCATCCATCCATCCTGCATCCATCTATCCATCCATCCATCCATTCAATCTACCTATCGATCGATCCATCCATCCATCCATCCATCCTATCTATTTATCTATCTATCTATCCATCCTATCTACCTATTTACCTAATCCGTCTCTCTGTCCATCCATCTAATCTATCTATCTATCTATCTATCTATCTATCTATCTATCTATCTATCTATCATCTATCTATCCATCTTTCCATGCATCATCCATCCATCCAATCTGTCTGTCTATGTATGTATGTATCCATCCATCCACCAATCCATCTTGTCTGTCTGTACGTCTATCTATCTATCTTTTTGAATTTATTCCCTCACTCCTATCTCTGTCCCCACCACTGCTGAAAAGATGATAGGAATTAATTTCTCAAGCAGATCACTCTACCTGCCTTCTCAGCTGCTTTCACTGCACCCAGCCCCTCGACCCCACTTCACATCATCCCCACATCTGCTTCTGGAGTGAAGGCTCTGGAATCTGGCTCCCCAAAACCGTGAAGGGGAAGGTGGGAACCAGCAAGGTGGGCACCACTGTGCAGACTCCCTCCCACAGCGCGCCTGCCGTGGCAGCGTCTGCCCTGTAGCCCAGGGTCCCGCGCGTTCTTGGAACAGCAACACTCGAGAAGGATGGGTCGCAACCACAAACGTGCTCACACCGCTTTTGTGCCACGTTTCAGCGCCCGCTGCTTGAATTCAGGACAAGCATTGACTTGAGGCATTTTATCCTCAGATGCTGTTCCCCTCATTCCTCACACTGTTTCCTAGTGACACCTTCTATTTTTCAGCCAGGACACACACACACACGCACACAAAAGTCTCGGTCCCCCCAACTTCCTAGGTCTTCTCACTTCAAAGGTGTGGAGTTCTGCCCTCCCCCAAGCATCCACCACCAGTGATTCGTCAGCATGGATCCCCGCCACATACTTGGAGAAACATGGGGTGGGGTAGCATCCTGCAGAGCGCTGCCCCCTCCTGGCGGGTGAGGTTAAAGGGGTGTGTCTACTCCTACGGCACTGGGGGGGGGGCCCCCTCTCCAGCACCTACTGCTGCTTCCCTGGCTGTAATGCCTACTTGCACCTGGGGTTCTGGTCTGGAAAGAGGTTCCTCCTCTTTCATTTCTAACAGCAGCTCCACGACTTGGTTAACATTCTCATGACTGAACGCACGAGTGTGTACAATCTTCTCAGTCCTTGCGTTATTCAGAAAGGCCAAGAATACATAAAAGAGTGAAAAAAACAGTGACCCACTTCCCTCTACCTAAAATTGAGCCAATTTTAAATCCATGAAAATGGCATTTTCATTAAATAGATATATCTATTTATATACTTATGAGATGTTACTTACATATTTAGTTATTTAAATATCTACATATATATGTAATACACATTTTGTATGCGATACCATGTATGCATGAGAATATATAATAGATAACAATGTTATAAATACATACATATGTGTAATATGTTTATAAATAAATATACAAAATATATATTACATAGTAGATCACATATATGGTATATTATCTATATATTATTTTATATATAAATGTATATAAATGTTTCACATGGTGAGATAAAAATAGTGTATTATATATTCACATTATCTATATAATTATAAATTCTTGTACTTTATAAATATATTTGAACATCTATTATAATAAAATTATGAATATATAACATATATTTATTAATCTTTATTATTTATATGTAATGTGTATTCTTTATATAGATAGATAGATTATATATATATCCTGTGTGCCTCACATTCAGAAAATGACCTGACTCCAACATGTAAAAAAAATTCAGAGTTCAAATACAGCAGACAGTCACAGTATTGGCTGCTTCCTTTTATCTGACCATTAGCTCATATTGTCATGGCATCCCTGAACTTGAGTTAGACATTTTCACTGCACCCCTTGTGGGCAAAGAGCTTGGGTCCTGAACACGCTATCTTCCTCTGAATCTCAGTTCTGCTGCTACCCAGACACCAGACACTTCTGATTCTCAAACTTGTTCAGTTTTAAAACAGAAACCACACAGGTGCCTGCCCCTTGGGGCTGCTGTGAATGTTCTGTGAGATTAGGAAGGACCAGATGCAGGCGAGGACTGGACAGATTAGCCCTCCACGGCACGGCACTAATTCTCCGCCTCTCGAGTCTTACTCAAATAAATGCCTTGCTGTCGAAGATCTACCCAGATAAGGCTCTCTGTTGGAAAGCCGTAAGGCACGAAAACAAACGCAACTCATAACCCAGCAACAACAACAAAAAAAAGCATTTGTAGGAGCAATAAACTTAAGGGTTCCATTTTAGGGAACGTCCCCTTGTCACGAATTATACCACGAAAGACACCCTTCTCCCAGGTCAGGCCGGTTGAACATCCCTAACAGTGGCACAAAAACGGTTCACCAGGACACACCATGAGAAACAGATCCATCACCCACTGCATTTCCCCTTCAACACCTACATCAAGGCATCGTTTAGCTTTTAAAACCAAAGAGACGTCTGCAAAACGAAACACAAAGAAAGAAAATCGGCCACCTCCAAAATAAAGAATGGACGCGTAATTATTTGCACAAAGCATTAGAAAATACTGTGATATTTTATTATTAAAAATGCTGCTGAAAAGTTTATACATATGTGTCCAGCCATATATATCTTCTATCATTACTTAAGGCAAAATCAAAAACAAAATCGCAAAATAATAATCCAAGAAACCATTAAACCCTGCGTGCCTGTGAAGGTCAAGAAAAAAAGCCTAGGAAAGATTTTTTTTTGTTTTTTAAACTTATTTTTTTCTCATTTTTTTCCTCTTTTTTTTTTTTTAATAGATAGCAAGTATATTTTATTCTCATAGAACTCTATGAAGATTCTATAACTTCTTTCCATGTAGAAATAAGATACCATTTAAGGTGTATTAAATTGCTTTTTATCACAATCATCTGTGAAAGCTAAAGTTATTCACTTAACAAGAACTCTTTTTTTTTTCCTTATCCAAATGTCACAAGCCTGATACATTACTGTGCATATTGCTAGCAGAAGACAATTGGAAATACTAAACAAATACTAGAATTCACATTACAAACATACCAGACCCACACGGGTGCCAAGCATGACTTCCTTTGCAGTTCCATGAGAGCCTGTTTGTCGTAGCTCAGCTGGGGTAATGCAGAGCTTGCGGAAATGGCCTGACAAGAGCTTTAAAAAAAGGGTGAGCAGAAGTCTTACCCGTGACACCGCTAGCTGCAGGAAAAGAAACTGTTGCGTCGCTGTGTGCGAAGTTGGGGCCGTCATGTTTCACCTATGTACAGACAGAGAACCACTCTCCAACTTAAACCAAGATGAGCAACAGAATTGACTGTGTGCATTTGCAAGAACTGTCTTTTCCTAAGGGGCATTTTTCAAACACTCCGATAGATTCTGCTACGGTTTTA
Source organism: Camelus ferus (assembly GCF_009834535.1). Lineage (NCBI taxonomy): Eukaryota > Metazoa > Chordata > Mammalia > Artiodactyla > Camelidae > Camelus > Camelus ferus. The sequence continues at coordinate 8,529,697 of NC_045732.1, forward strand.
GGTTACGGGTTCATGAATCCAAGATCGAACAAAGGGACAAGGAAGTTGGACCATTTTTGTGGAGAATGCCCACCCTGGAAATTTAAGACTGGGTTCTTATGATCCACACCCTCACGCCCAGAGACATTATCTTCAAATATCTTTGGATACCTCCTGGTGTTGCAAAAATTTTTCAAAGACAAAATATAAAGGGACTATCATTATAATTTTCCCTTCCACTTTAGGACACTTTCAAAATAGTCCTTAAGGAAAATTAAAAGGACAATGAGAAATTGACAAAGTGTCAGAGGGACAGACAGATCTCTAGTCCCCATCTCACCAATTTTGAGTGGGCAAATATTTCCGTGTGTCGTCTTGACAGTGAAGCTGTCCCTAGCTCCCCGGGAAACCGATGCAAAGCACTTTTCACGTTCTGTCCTTCTGGTCTGTTTTCTGTCTGTCCTACGTATGGATCGGTGACTGACACACAAACCCACAAAAGGTAATAGTTTCAGACAAGCATATGTTTATCCCATAAATGATAGAAAGAATTAAAAAAAAACCCAAAAAACAAAAACTTCTGCTTACTGATAAATAACGGCACTTCCTGCTTCAACAGAAAGGAAAGACACATGCCTTCCTTCAGTCTGATTAGCTAAACTGAGCAGGTCCTTCAGCTGCCAAACCCTCCTGCAGCTGCCGGGGAGGACAGAGCTGCATTGACGCAACAGAGCGTGGCACCACCAAACACAAGGTTTCTTTCGCTTTTTTTGGCAGGACCCTGGAGCGGGAAGAAGCAACTCTTCCTAAACCGATTCAAAGAACCAGAACCACAGAACGAGATTTGTATTCTGGGTTTTTTGTTTGTTTGTTTGTTTTTTTCCTGCTGTCACTCTGGATGTGCGTGTTTCTGATTCAACAAGCTTTAAATACGTTCCACGTAGGGGATCCACCTTGGGGTTGCAACTTCATGAAGCCTTAACACACACACACACACACACACAGACAAAATAAAAGTTTTCCTGAAAAAAAAAAAAAAACCACAACGGTCTCCTAAGAACGCCGTAGCATGCATTTGTTCGGCCCGTGAGGGGAGACGGCCCAGTGGCACAGACGGTCTGGGTCCGCTGTGGGAAAGCCACCTTCTCCTACGAATGAAACGCAGCAGAAAACCCCACGTCTTTTTTTTTGAGCACAAGTAATTAAGAAGAAAAATCCTCCTTTGTCCTGGAGGAAACAGAGGCGATATGACTAATGTGTATATATATATATATATTTATGTACATACAGACCACAATGGAAAGCACAAGCTTGCTAACAGCTCTTTCAAAGTGAAAAACACCGATAAAAGCTTTTTGTGTGTTTGTTTGTTTGTTTTCTTCCTCTGTGTGTGTGGGTTTGTTTAAACTCACAGCTATATACATTTTTTTTTTAAATTTTTACAAAGTTTCTTAAATATAGTTCAGGCTGGCAAACCAACTCTTTGCACAGAACTCTATGTATGTAAGTGCATAGTCAGTTCCTTTATTTTAATAATAAAATTCTACTTTTCCTTCTCTCTCGATTACAGCTCCGTATGCTGGGTAAAAGCCCACAGACTCTTTCTTCGCTTAAGTAGAGCCATTCGTTCTATGGCACGTAAAGAACTTTTATTTATTTGTTTTTCGATTGTAATTAAAAAAAAAAAAAAACAAAAACAAAACCCAAAACCGAAACAGTGTGTCCTTGGCTGAGTTCCAGAAGTGTCAGCTTCTACGGTCACATTGGAAAGATCCACGTCCTTGAAATGGTGATGTCGTAGTCACACTAACGTTTGCTGGAGTGGCGGCGATCTTAAAGCAGTATTGTAACAGCAATGTATACGTTTCACATTTTGTAGGGTCAGTAGTTGATCTCGTTGTACTGGGATATGTGGATGGGGAGGGTTTTTGCAAGGACATGAGATGCCCTTTTGCCTTTTTTTTTTTTTGTCCTAAGCCAGTGGCATGAAACACATTCTTTGCTGGGACATGTTGCTACCCTCTTTCCTTCTCTCTTCGATGTTGTTGAGGGGGGGAGCCCGGGGCGGAGGGGAAGGAGACGGCAAAGCTATACTCTAGTGGTCGAATGTCCGTGGGGTAAATTTGTACTGTTTTGCCCTCCACTGAAGGTGTTGAACGTGTGCAAAGGCTGCATCCCCGTCAGGGTGTTGGGAATCATGGTGATGGTGTTTGGTGTCATCAGTGGGATGTCATCCGGGGACCTGCGCAGCGTGAGGGTGTAGTCCGGCGGGCAGGTGAGCCTCAGCGTGTCGTGAGCCTGCAGGGACTCGCACTCGTGGTCATGCTCCAGCTGCTTCATCTGCAGGGACATGATCTCCTCGTTCTGGATGTGGGCGATGTCGTTCGTCGTGTTCCTCTGGGGACTGTTGCGCCTGTGCGTCTCGTGGCGCCTCTTGTCCTTCTTGTAGTAGAGCGCCGCGAAGGCCAAGATGTTGAGGAAAAGCAAGGACGCCCCCACGGCGATGGTGACGCTCAGTTCAGTGGAATAATCCCGTTTGGTTTCGATGAGGACGGTTGTGTCCTCGGGCCCCGTTTTGTGAGGGTCCTTGGAGTGCTTGGGGTTGTTGGCGGGCGTGATCGCTGGGCGTTTGGTCGTGGGCCATATCTTGGCAGGGGACCGCCGAGTTCCATAGGGGAAGGACGTCATGTCCGGAGGAGGAACCTTTGTGGTTGTGGAGACGTACTGGAATATCTCATTCAAGTTATGCAAGTGTGGCACGAGTTCCAACCAGAAGGCCACTTTCGTGGCTCGGTAGTGGTCCCTCACTCTGGGTTTCAGGCCGATATGCAGATACAGCTGGTCTTTGGGGTTATACTTGGACCAGGCCACTTCCTCAAAGCGATTGGGTTTTGTGTGAATGAACTTGGTGTCCTGAGGAACAGGCTGATTGGGGTCACTGGGGACAGAAGGGAGAAAGAGAAAGAGAAAGGTCACACTCTTTCACATTTCGCAAGTAAATTTTAATAACGTAATATGAAATCACAATCCGTTCCTTTCACACGTTTACCGATATGCACAAAGGGGTGACGAGCTACAAATACATTGTTTTCATCCCAGCGTAGCTACCATTTTGTCATTTCTTTAAAGTCTCCTCTTATCTTTATTTAAAAAAATAACTCCTGATGGCAACATTGCAGCATTTTCATAACATTGCTATATATATATTTTTTTTTAATGCATCAAATTATCTTCCACCATAAAGAAGGAAAATAAATTGTGTCTTGGAAAATTTTCAGGATTTCAATTTTAACTCCTTTTGAGTCATAAATCTCATCCGGGGGTGATATGCCCACAACGGGGCATCTGGAAATGTCTGGAGATGTTTTTGTTTATTATAGATGAAGGGTGGTGCTAAGAATGGTAGAGTCCAGGGTCCATGCTAAATGTTCTCCAGTGCACAGGACAGCCCCCACTGCACAGCAAAGAAGTATCTGGTCACACATGTCAACAGCACTGGGTTTGAGCAATTCTGATGTAGAGGCTATGGTTCAAAATCTGAGCATTCTCTTTCTTGCTTGGGAATATGTTCTTTGGTAAATAAACAGATATTATGGCTAATAACAACTAAACTACATGTTAAAAATCAAATAAAAACTGGCTTTTGTAATGACTAAATGTTAACCAGTGGAAATAGGCATCACTTGTTTGTATTCTTAAAACGCCTGTATACTTGAAAACCTTTTGAAGACTGAATCTCATAAAGATCAATCCACAGTCTATTAATTGAAGAGGTTTGCTAAGGTAGTGCTTTCCAATAGGCTGAAGTTACGGTCGTTAGAAGAACCACAAAAGAGGCAAGAAATCGAGGGTTTTTATAGATGTCAAGTGTGCTTGGCACGTAAGAATTTCTCCTGATTTACATAAGTGGGCACAGGCAGGGTGAGAACCATCAAAATTGGATATTCTCCATAAAACATGGTACTTGAAACATCTTTGTCTCCAACTCTTTTAAGATAACAAACCACCTCCCCAAAGATACCATATTCTCATTTCTTCTTCTTTTTTTTTTTTTTTTTTAGGCTTGGTAACATGAGGCGTAAGAGAGAGTTCATTGTAAGGTTTCTTTGTTTTGGAAAATTTCAGATTGTGCATGATAAAATGTCACTGAGTGGACAGCACTAAACCCTGAGACATGATGTGCAGACTCGGCTTGCTCAGATTTATTGCTCTGGATGCTCTAACTTCCACCTTGCAGGTAACAACTTCTTGGCAGCATGTTTATGAACCTGCCTCCAGCCACTGCCTGTTTGCTCATATGCCAGATGGCTGGGGGACCGGGAGGTCCTACCGGAAGACCTTAAGTCTACAGACGTCCCCAGACATTGTACAGGAGGCAAACAGCATCCTTGACCAACAGGTGTAACATCTGCTTACAGGAAGGACTTTAGCCCTCAGTCTGAGGCTGTCAGAATCATCTCTGTACCCTGGGCTCTGTACCTCTCCTTGACAGCTGTGAAATCTTGAGCAAATTCTTAAGCCTTTCTTAGTCTAATCTTCGTCATCTATAAAATGGGTAAGAATCATGCGATTAGAAGTAAGTGATGGATTTCAAAACTGTAGAATGGATAAACAAGATTATACTGTACAGCACAGGGAAATATACACAAGATCTTACGGTAGCTCACAGAGAAAAAATGTGACAATGAATATATGTATGTTCATGTATAATTGAAAAATTGTGCTCTACACTGGAATTTGACACAACATTGTAAAATGATTATAAATCAATAAAAATGTTTAAAAAAAAGAAAAGAAGTAAGTGATGAAGCTTAAATAATAACGGACAATATTCCTGGCATGTAGTAAGAGCTCAATAAATGGTATTCCTTTCTGCAATGCACAAATTAGAACGCTTAAAAATGGCTAGGGATTGAGGTATGACTGGAAAATTGTCCTGTACACCAGAAATTGACACAACGTTGTAAACTGACTGTAACTCAACTAAGGAAAATAAATTAATTTTAAAAAATGGCTAGGATTTCAAAATGTAGAATAGATAAACAAGATTGTACTGTGTAGCACAGGGAAGTATATACAGGATCTTGTGGTGGCTCACAGCGAAAGAGAATGTGACAATGAATGTATGTATGTGCATGTATAACTGAAACATTGTGCTCTACACTGGAATTTGACACAACATTGTAAAATGACTATAACTCAGTAAAAAAAGTTAAAATACATAAAAATTAAAAAATAAAAAAATGGCTAGGGAGAGAGGACTACAAATAATATATTGTTTATAGCCACAGTATATGCCGAATGCTATATACGTTATATAGTATATACTGTAAAATGTGTACTATATACCAGGATATGTTTTACTATATATAGTATATGCTGCATAATAATACACCATATACCACAGTACATACAGTACACTGTACACTATATATAATCTATGCTTCATAACAATATACTACATGCCACAGTATATACAGTGCACTATATACTATACATGGTCTATGCTGCCTGACAACATACTGCATACCACAGTGTATCAGGTACACTGTATACTACACATGGTCTATGTTGCATAATAATATACTGTATGCCACAGAATATATGGTATACTATATACTATACATGGTCTATGCTGTATGACAATATACCATATACCACAGTACATACGGTACACTATATACCACACATGGTCTATTTTCCATAATAATACACAGTATACCACAGTATATATGGTACAGTATATACTACACATGGTCTATGTTGTATGACAATATATTGTATACCATAGCATATACAGTACCCTATATAATGTATATAGTATATGCTGTATATAAGTACACCATATACCACGGTATATATGGTACACTATATACTACATATGATCTACATTGCATGAAAATTTACTGTATACCACAGTATATATGGTACACTATATACCACACATGGTCTTCGTTGCATGACAATATACTGTATACCACAGTATATACGGTATACTATATACTATATATAGCATATGTGGTAAAAACGTATACTGTGTATACCATAGCATATACAGTACACTATATAATGTATATAGTATATGCTGTATACAAGTACACTGTATACCACAGTATATATGGTACACTATGTACCACACATGGTCTATGCTGCATGACAATATACTGTATGCCACAGTATATATGGTATACTATATACTATACATAGCATATGTGGTAAAAACGTATAGTGTGTATACCACAGCATGTATGGTACACTCTATACTGTGTATAGTAAATACTGTATAAAATGTTTTGCATAGTAGAGGACATACTGCATACTATAAACTGTATACGTAGAGATGGCTAGATGTGTAATATATAGATATGATGATATAGGTGGGATACCAGACAATGAAATCTTACCATGTAACCAAATACACACTGACTGCTGTGGTTTCAATAAGGAGTGGAAAAAGATTTCAAAAAGTTTTTTTTTATTGATTTATAATCATTTTACAATGTTGTGTCAAATTCCAGTGTAGAGCATAATTTTTCAGTTATACATGAACATATAAATTTTTATTCATATTAAAGATATTTTAAAATTTTACTAATATTGAAAATACTTCTAAAAATTTAAAAATATTTGAAAAAGCATATGTCCTGATGCTATGTCTTCACTTATAAACAATAATATTAATAATATACTATCTATAAATATTAAATATTTAATACTTTAAAATAATCTGCGCTTAATTTATTTTTATATTCTTATATGTTTCAGAAAAATGTTGGATTCAATACAGCACCTCATGCTTCTTTTCAGTCTTTGTCATACCTTGTTGAAAAATTCCTATTTAATTGGAAATCTGCCACAGAAAATTCCGTCGTCAATTTTTATTGTTCTAAAAGCAATGAAAGGTAGTGAGGATTCCTACTATTTTCGCAGTGATCTGATTTCACCGAATTGGGTCTTTTAAATGTGTTGACCTTTTATTAAGGAGAAGGCATCTGGGAGAGAGAGTGTCTCTTTGTGTTGGATACGAGGCTTTTTGTGATGGAATGTGGTGTACGTTTGAAAGGTAAGGAAACACATTTATGTTGTTCTCGAAGAACAGAGCACAGGATTTGGAAAATACAGATAAGTAAGTGTTAGCCTGGTACAGTCTGTCTGTTAAAGTTCTTGGAGATGCACAGATGCACAGTCAGAAGTCGTAAACCAAGACAAACTCACAGAGTTTTTAGCACAGCTCATTTTCCCTTGTCAAAGACCCCAAAGACACTAAGATCTCAGAGGACATCAGTGTCTCGTGTTTTACGCTTTCCTTTGGCGTACGGTGTGTCTCAATTCCCGTGAGTAAAATTAAAGATGATAATGATTAAACAGAATGAAACAGACACATCTTCATTCCCTAGCAAAGGCCTTAATGTATATCTGTATCCATATTTCCCAACACCTAACACACACGTTTTCACCTGGGACATCACCTTGGCAGGGGACAGGTAAATGCATTCCCGAGGCCCCATGGTTCATTCATTTGCAAGAGATACATAACACGACTTCTTTAAAAATACCTCTGCCGTACTCCTTCTGATGGTTGAAGGTTTTCCTCACCCATAGAACAACTTCCCGGTTGCTTAGAGCCGCTAGACCTCTAAGAAGAGACGTACCCATGCACCCTGAATTATGTATTCAGTCCCTCCCATGCAACAGGTAGAGATGTTCATTCACTGAGCTCAAAACACTTCTGGGCAATAAAAGTCACTTTTAAAACCAGAGTTATGCCGTGACTCTTTGTAAGTCATCTTCCCTGTCTGTTTCCTGACTTTTGAAAAGATTTAGCAAAAGCTGAATATACAGTAATTATAGGATACTAGCCAAGACATGGAAGCAGCCTACATGTCCATCAACAGATGACTGGATAAAGAAGATGTGGTATATTTATACAATGGAATACTATTCAGCCATGAAAACCAACAACATAACGCCTTTTGCAACAACATGGATGCTCCTGGAGAATGTCATTCTAAGTGAAGTAAGCCAGAAAGAGAAAGAAAAATACCATATGCGATTGCTCATATGTGGAATCTAAACAAACAAACAACAAACAAACAAGGCATAAATACAGAATAGAAATAGACTCATAGACATAGAATACAGACTTGTGGTTGCCAAGGGGGTGGGGGGTGGGAAGAGATAGACTGGGATTTCAAAATTGTAGAATAGATAAACAAGATTACACTGTATAGCACAGGGAAATATATACAAGATCTTATGGTAGCTCACAGAGAAAAAAATGTGACAATGAGTGTGTATATGTCCATGAGTGACTGAAAAATTGTGCTGAACACTGGAATTTGACACAACATTGTAAAATGATCATAAATCAATAAAAAAAGTTTAAAAAAAAGGATACTAGCAAAATCAAAAGTCAACATGGCATCTGAAAGCGACCCTACCTACAGTGGTATATTTCAACATATTGAGATATACGTTTCTTTTATCACATAATATAAGTTGGCTTATTGGCCAACTGCGCTCCCGTCTCTGAATTCAATAGCTTCTAAAGTCTTTGATCTATAATGCTTATAAACTACTGTTCACTGCCACATCTTCTGTAGAGACCGTCTTTCTGCACATTTCATCCGCCTCTCCCCACACGGAAACCAAACTGAAATGGTCCTTGATGGATGAGCACCTGATTTCTACTGCCTGCTCAGGACCAACTCCTTCCTGCCCTAGTCCCAGAGAGGTTCCATGAGACAAAGAGTTTAAAAGCTTTATAATCATTGGTAAACCTTGGAATTAGTTTAAAATTTTTCCCTGACATTACTTCTCATTTATCAAAATTCTCTAAGTAGCCTTATTTGCATCCAGCTACTTAGTATTTTGGCCTTCATTGCTCTTTTGCAGCACCATTTTGGTTTCGTCTGCTCAGCTGGATCATTGAAACAGTCTCCTAGTGACAAAAGCATCTTCCTTTGTTCGCCTTCCCTCCTTCTTTCTTTCCTTCTTTCTTTTCTTCCCTTCCTTCCCTTCCTTCCCTTCCTTCTTCCCCTTCATGCCTACCACATGCAGCATCCTCACATTACTTTTCTGTGCTCAAAAAAAAAAAAAACCCAAAATTATTTGGCATACCAGATATATATTTAAGCCCAGACGTAATGTTGGAACTCTAAGCTTTGGGTTGTACGAAAAGAAGCCTCAGGGCGCACGCTTCCCTAGCAACATGTCTGGACAATCAGGACCATCAGGGTGCTGTTCACGAGGTGAAGCAGATTTGAATTTCCACCCAGGGGGCACGGAAAATTATGTTCTGTCGCAACGTCATCCTCTCCTCCCAGCCAGATGTCGTGATACACGTATGCAAGATCGTCTTACAACCAGCCTCCCCTCTCCCTAGTGCTTCCAGGGAGCAGTTGAAGGCACTCAAACGCATTCCATCATACTCTGTGGGTCACTGCCTGAGAATGTGTTCTGGAGAACAGAGTCAAGCATCTCACTTCACTCAGTGACATCAGAGACGGTTTATCCTCTGCTGTTCCCTCCCTGGCACCATATTGCCTCACTCTCCTCAGCTGGGGCACCTTAGCAGCCCTCGTAGGGACAAAGAAATCCTCCCCGACACAGGGCTGATCATGTTTAAAATAAATAGCTTGCAACCATCATCAGCTCAATCTGCTTCCTTGTTTCACTGGATGCCACTGAAATCTGACCTTCCACTCACCGACATTTGAAGTTGCCCTTTGCAACGTATGTTAGAGGGGAAGGGCTGGGTAACTTCCTTGAAGGATGACTTGAGTCATTGCAACGACCTTTCTGATGAGCGGAGAAAACGCACTGCGTTATACCCCTGACAGCGATCCCAGCTAGGCTCCACATGGAGCGTGGAAACAAAAATAGCTCCTGCTTGGACCAAGTCCAGGTTCTTCAGTCTGACATCCAAGGTCCTCCCATCAGGGATATCCTGAGATCTCCACCTGAAGTTTTGACTCCGGTTCAGATGACAGCTATACTTCCAAGTCAGTCCTGTTCCTTTCCCATCTGCACTAGTTACTTCAGCATCTTTACGAAATCCTGAAGTATCCTGAACACGTACCCCTGATGGCCACGTGAGTATACTGGGCCAGTGCTTAAGCCCAGGTTATCTTATATCTCCATGTCTAAGTTCCCGCAATGAGGGGTGTGAACCACAGGCAGTAGCAAAGAGATTTTAGGAAACAGAGTTATGGCATTAAAAAGCATTCAACATTGTCAACATTTTCAGTCCTCGCTTAGTCTCCGATAGGTCCTGGGAAATGTATCCATTTAATGCTAGCACCTCTGAACCATCTCATGACATTCGTTGATTTCCTGTATCTTTTTCTTTCTCTTGTTTTAAATGATGGGAGAGGCTAGGTCTCGGAGCCTTTGGCAGGAAGAACAGCTAATGAGAATTTAATGGCTTTATTTGGATTGCACAGTTTTTTTCCCCCCCCTCAATGGTTCAGTTACATTCATGATGAATGATCCCAGTTTTCCATTTAAGGAAAGCATATAAAGTTGATTTCCAAAACGCACAAGAGAAAAAGAAAGTAGGTGGCTTTAAGCAAAGTGCAGCAACGATGTTGTGTTTTGATGTTAGGGAAGGAAGTTTGGATGGGAATGTGCTGAATGGACATGGCCCTTGTTTGGGGGTATGCCCGTGGGGGTCTTTTTTTAAAAAAATTTTTTGATCTTTTTGTGGGGAGGGGTAATTAGGGTTACTTATTTACTTTTGATGGAGGTACTGGGGATTGAACCCAGGACCTTGTGCATGCTAAGCATGCGCTCTACCACTGAGCTACACCCTCCTCCCCCATGGGGGTCTTTTTGCTTGAAGAGAATGCAAAGATTTGCAATGGCAGTTCTATGACACACTGGGCACTGGTCCCACCTTTAAAAGAGGTTATGGGTTGAACTGTTTCTCCCTCAAATTAAGATACGCCGAAGTCCCAATCTCCTAGGACCTCATGGCGTGATCTTACTGGACATAGGGTCATTGGAGATGCAGTCGGTCAAGTTGAGATGAGGTCACACTGCAGTAGGAAAGACTCCTACAGCAATGTGATTGGTGTCCTTATAAGAAGGTGGCCATACAAGGACAGAGATGTGCTGGGAGACCTCCATGAGAGGACAGACGCACAGCTCGGAGAGCTGCCCCTGCAGATCGGGCGAAGCCAAGCACTGCCAGCAAGCCACCAGAAGTTAGGCAGCAGCGGGGAAACATTCCCCTACAGGTTTTAGAGGGAATTCACCTCTACCAACACCTTCATTTCAAACTTCTAGCCTCCAGAAACGGAGAAAGAATTCGTTTCTGTTGTGTTAAGCCGTGTTGTTTTTGATGCTTAGTTACAGTAATGCTAGGAATCTAATAAACCAGGGTACTCAGAAATACTTGCCGTCGCGACCTCGATCACCTTGTCAGAGAAAGAACCTGTGGTGCAAGACAAGCATCTCTCCCGAACGGTGCACGTTCTCCGTCTCCCGCTGCCTTTCTCAGGTAAAACTTGCCAAATCTGACCGTTTTAAATGGTATCCATGCAACAAGCCACGCTTTTCCTAAGATTGCAAAGCTGTGAAACCACTTCCCACCAAGGACTACTGGGAATCGTTGAAAAGAATGATACGTGCTAACCCCCGAAACATGCCCTGTATCCCCACATCCCCACAGCGGAGCCACACAAGGCTGGAGGAACTGCAGGGCCACCGCGGTGTGCGAGCCTGGTTCCACGACCCAGCCGCCTACAGAAAGATTTACCATCGCTTCCCGGAGCCCGGGCATCTTCATTTTCAATTCAGTACAAGAAGTTCAAGGTTAATGACAGAAGCACACGCAGGTAGAACAGAATGATACCTCATTAGTTTCCACCATTAGGTTATGAGACATGAGGAAATGAAAAGGATGCTCTGATATTTGGAGCTCTTTAAGATTTTGGGAAGCCTTTTCTCTTACTGTTTGCAGAGAATCTGTGCTGTACAATATCAGTGGACCCTGTTGTATGCATAACTCTTGTATATTTTGTACCACATTCAGCCAAAGAGCTTTCTATACATGTATAGGTATACATAAATATATTCCCATGTATAAAATTTACATTTATTAATGAAATAAATTTGCAGAAATAGCTATATCTAAATGAAATAAACATATTTGTAAATATGTTTGTATATGAAATAAATCTCATAACTATAGAGAAATGCTTTATATATATTTTATATATACACACATACATAGGATTTCTCTATAGTTATGAGAACATGAGTTCTGTGCATACACATATACAGTGTATATATTATACACACAGATAGTATTTCTCTATATTTATTATGAGATTTATTTCATTTCTTGGCTGTGCAGTAAACACAATTTGCCACATAGCACATACATTTTGATAACCCTATTACTTACCAAATGAGACAGGGTCCTATTTAGATTTGAAACTCTGGGATCAACTTTCAGTAGAACAGTGAAACAGATCTGAATCCTACCCCCAGATGGTAGGAAGCAGTCTTTAATATGCATCTAGCACCTTAGTAAAAATCTGGTTTGACAGAAAACAACTTAGGGCTAAGGGGGAAAAAATGAGGTCTCTCTAGACCTGGAGGGAAAAAGACTGTTCTTGTTATTGTGTGTGCAGGTGTGTGCATGTGTGCGTGTGGCTCTGTACTGTGATCTAGCCAGCCGTGCACACAACACTTACATGGAAGAACCAGACGTGCTAGGAGGTGGGCAATAATCTGATGAGGAGAAGAACATACCCGGTTTTGGCGAAGTTCGTCCAGTAGGTCATGACCACCGCACTCAGCATGACGTCGTTCTTGGAGAAGTTGCAGCTGAAGAGCTCCGTAGGGCCAATCATGGGGATCCCGAAGACATAGGGCACTTCGTCGCCGTGGGCTGAGTCCGCCCAGCTGGGCTTCATTTCGCTTTGGCAGTGGTGGTAGAAGGCGTAGAAATAGGTGGGAGAGCCATACTGGGCGTGCAGGTCCGCGGTGGCCACGGCGGGGGCCACCCACTGGTGGTCTGTAAACAGAGCCACCAGGGTTTTCCTCCGTGTCTCAGGGTTTTCCTTATCTGCCCAGTCCGTGTACATGAACTTGATGGTTTCCCGCAACGTGTCTTTCCCCTCGGGGTAGCCGTAAAGGTTGTCCACAAAGTTGGACACCGAGAAGTCAAAGTCGTTGGGGGTCACGCCGTCTTCGTTGTCCACGATGCCGTCCACGAACTTCAGTCCTTCCCCCTGGTTGACACCCAGCATGATGTCGTAGTTCAGGAACTCCCCCTGTTCCATCAGGATCTGAGGGTCGTCCGGGATGACATCCCCGTCGATCACGGGGCCGAAGGAGATGTGGTACGTGGCCGGGGTGATGGTCTGCTGAATGAGCTCTTTGTATTTCTTGTTCCGAAGGCATTCCACCATGTCCGTGGTATCTAGCATGTTGCAGCCGACTTTATCTGCCAATATCCGAGTGTACTTGGCAGGCTGATAGTTGACCGCCCAGCTGGACAGGGCGGTCCCGCTCTGGATGATGGCCTTCTGGAACAGACCTGCAGGTGCAAAATTGTGGACATGCAAATGAAAAGCCGAAAGAGAGAAAAGCAGCTTTGACTCAGCAAAGAAGGCTCTGATTGTCCCTCGGGCATGTGAATTTCTCGATACAGGAGCATTCAGCCTTCAGCACCTCTTTCTGTCATTTTCGTCTCATTCTCCCTCTCCGCCCCCCACTGGACACCGGTTTTATGGGATGTTCTTACACTACACACACACGCGCACACACAGAGTTTTAAAAAATGAAACAGCATTTATAGTTTAGCTGAGGAGGTAAAAACATGCGATTGCTTTATCTTTCCTCGATTTAGTGTGATGTTAGCATCTCCATCCTCAGATGTTATAAATAAAACATCTCAGGGCAATCACATCCCCCATTCCCTAAAAATATGCTTCACAGCCATAAGAGGTCAAAAGCCATTTTGTCTCCCTGGCAAAACCAGGTGCCACTTTCTGATGAGGAAAAAATTAATCACTGAAATCACTTTAGAATATAAAATCCAGAATTTATTTTTTATTTCCACCCTCTCTGTTTTGAAGGTATTAAAATGTGCAATTAAAATAAACTAAATTAGCTATTCCTAAAGAAGTCATCATTTGAATGTCCCACTGAAACATTTTTTTTTTAATTAACTTCAACATTGCATCTGCTCAAAGCCCAAGACTTTTGTACAATTTATTTTGCCACATTTTAAACATGTCTCTTTGGTGAGAAAGGTGAAAACTCTGGGGCCGTTTTAGGAGTAAAAATTTAGGAGTAAAATTCTGCGTAGCTTAAAATTTTTCTGTCAGATCAGTCTAGTAGATGGATGTCTGGAAGTAAATAAAAGTCAGATTTTAACTACCCCGGGACAAGACATGATGGCTAGAAAATTGTAGCATCCTCTTCCTTGTCTCTTCCCACCACTTCCTTGAACTCAAGCTTCGGTGCCTCCCGAGTAGCTGGGAGAACCAAGCAGTGAGCTGGAAGTCCAGAAGTTCATGCCCTGTCGACTTCAAGCAATCAAGGATGAAGAGAACTCGACTGCCATCAGGAAGACGTGATTCTAACGAGCAGAGGATTGCCCAAAGGTACACCCGAGATCGAGACTTTACATTCACCTGGCTATGCCCACCACATCATCAAACTCATGTGGGGGCCAATTTCTCAGTGTTTCGGATTCTGCTGGAAACACGCAAGTATTGACCTGTGCGTCTGGCTCTAAAGACGACTGTTTCAAAGCAGCTGAAGGAAACAATGTCAGTATTTGATCTATTGAAGACCTTCATAAAATAAAACAATCAGAATTAGAAACATGCTGCTAGAAGTTACATATTTTTTTTCTCTCTCTCTCTCTCTAACAACAATTGGCCATGATGGAGGTAGCAGTGTATGTGTGTGTGTGTGTATATATATGCTTGTTAGGGAAGGAATATAACTTGTGATAAAATTCAAAAAATTAAAGGAAAAAAATCACCTACAATTCATACTAGAAGAGTTACCTTAATAGTTTAGTATCATTCTTTCCTTGGTTCTCTTTCTCCTATGGGTCTGAGTCATGTAACAGTGGCCAGTATCTGCACATTATACTGATTTCATAATTAAGGAACTCCCCGTTTCCTCAGGATCGGAGAGTCGTCTGGAATAGCATCCCTGTCCATGAAAGGACCAGAGGGAATGTGGTACCCGGCCAGGG
Organism: Camelus ferus; assembly: GCF_009834535.1. NCBI lineage: Eukaryota > Metazoa > Chordata > Mammalia > Artiodactyla > Camelidae > Camelus > Camelus ferus. Next base: position 8,544,905 of record NC_045732.1, read on the forward strand.
TGATGGTCTGCCGGGTAAACTGTTTACACTCTGTCTCCCAGGCTCACGCGTACCTTAAGCACAATTCTTAAAATTAACTGTTGTTCCTTTGAGTAAATGCACGTGCCTCTTATAACGGTCTTGTCTTTTTTAGCCTTTTAGCTTTTCATTTCCTTCTTTGCTATGAGAATGCTGCGGTGAACGTCTCCATGAAAACATCTTTTTTTCCCCATGTGTATGTTGACTCCATTAACCTCTGTTGCTCGAAGTGCCATTCCTAAGGCCAACGGTCTGGACTATGTTTGCAATTCTTGATTCTATTGCTAGGTTGCTTTGCAAGAACTTCTCTTTAGAAATGAATTCATATGCAAGGCATTGTCCCACAGCGGATTCATTTCTGATCTATTGATTTAAGTAATTCACATCCTTCCCCCACTTAGCTGGGGCTGACAGGTGTTCGATCACTCCTGAAGGTGGTCCTGACTGCTTTGTTAATCGACAAACACGACTATATCCACGGAGATGTGGGAACGTCTAGGTATTTCCTGAAATGCTATAGGTATCAATATTACCACAATGATCTGATTTTCTCACTTTTCCCTTTCCTTAAAATAAAGGATGAATACAAACATAAGCCCTGCATTCTGCCTCTCCTCACCCTTACTATGACATCAAGAATCAAGAAGTTCCGAAGACTTGAAGATCATTGTATCTTGCTAACGGAGAATTCAAGGTGCAGAAGGAGTCAGCGACTTCCCCACCATAGTGCAGGAAGCGAGAAAAATAAAATAAGGTGCTGTCACTCGGCATGATTATACTCCCTCCCCCCTTTTTTTTAGCATGTTTATAGCACTTTAAAGAAAGATACTACAAGACTCTTCAAAGAAAAACAATTCCCTTAAAGTTGCAGGTGTTTTGATACAAACGGTTCAAACAGAGGTGGTGCAATTCTTTTGGGGGGAGGTAATTAGTTTTTGTTTGTTTATTCATTCATTCATTATTTATTTATTATTTTTAAATGGAGATGCTGGGGATTGAACCCAGGACCTCGTGCATGCTAAACACATGCTCTACCACTGAGCTATAGCCATCCCCAGAAGTGGTGCAATGCTTAAAGCAACCAGTGACACAGAAGGAAATGTAACACGACCCTGATGGTTTACATCGTTACGACAAATATTCACCTGTGCCCGCCAAGGGATCCCAGGGGTACGTTCTCTTGTTTTGTTTTGCTTTTTGTTTCATTTTTGAGAGGAGAGACAAAAGGAAGTTACCATGGTACTTCCAGACCAGCTGCATCGAATCCCCGTTGATATTTCTTTTAAATCTCTCATTGGACATAGCTGAGAACCTCCATCACCAATGAACAAAGACTTACCCAGAGGTAGCTTGCAACAAAAAAAAGGGACTTTATAAACACATGGTTACAAACTTTCTTTATGATGAAATCTACCAATCTTCAGCCATCATCTGCATACTGTTTTTCTTTCATATTACTTGTCCCAAGTTGAAAATAGAAGTTAACAAAGTTTAAAGATGACCGAAGAAAGTCGGAAAGGCAAAAGTAAGGGGTAGGCGTGTCCAAAGAAGTTACGCTGTAATTATTGTAAGCAACTCCGACCATCGTGAATCTCACTGAGAAAATATATATTGTTCAAATGTTAATAATACTGTATTGCATACTTAAAAGTTGCTAAGAGAGTAAACCTTGAAATCTCAGCAGAAAGAAAAAAAAAAATTGAAACTAAATGGTGAGGAATGTTAACGAGACTGACCCTGGTGACTGTTTGGCAACATACACGTATATCAAATCGTTACGCCTGGAACTAACATAATGTCCCTTGTCAATTATACCTCAGTTTTAAACGTTAGGAAGAAAGCTGACTTATGAGATGAGAACGTGGGTACGTGTCATTTGGGGTTTTCTGCAGGGGTTTCCAGAGAGACTTAGGGCAACCCTGATGCACCTTGGGTAAGAACTCCATACGGGTTCATCTCTTGGTCCCAGGGCTTGCCCGCCGACCGTGGGGGTGCTTGTATTACCTTCTGAGTAGTGGGACAAGGTCAAGAGACTAACGCAAGAGGCACCCGCGCCGGAGCCGAAGATGGTGACTCTCTTGGGATCCCCGCCGAAGGCCCCCACGTTCTCCTCAATCCAGCGCAGCGCCTGGATCTGATCCAGGAGCCCGTAGTTCCCTTTGGCCGCCTGGTCACCGGTACTTAAAAACCCTGCAAAAGAGCACAGGATATTTGGGGTTGTCAACTCCAAAAAAGCTCATCAACATTGCTGCTATTTGAAAAGATACTTTGTGGTTGCCTTCGTTCATGCTTTCCTTTTTCTCCCGAAGCAACAGTGTAGCAGGTTTTCTGTGGCAGAAAGAATTACGTTGTTTAAATAACAGTTACCACGTTCTTGTTTCTGTGGACGCTATGATGACACGTCTCATCTGTGGGTTCGTATGGGGCTAACGTACAAGGCGAAATGGATCTAAAATATCTACAGTAGGTGATGATACCAGGGACTTACAAATTTTACTAGATTCAACTCTTCATTCCTGCGTACGTGTCGGTTCTCCTTGGCAAGATGAAAGACGGTCTTACAAGAAGCTTTTCAGGGGAAAAAATGTCTGTGTTGGCATCTGTGCATAAGACTGTGTACAGTGTTTACAAGAACACTATAGATTTTTCCCACTGAGTTCCTTATGCATATTTTAATTTAACTCCTTTTAATGCTTAAATTTCAAAGTGAATTACAGCCATCATGACCTTCCACTCTTAGTTTAGTATGCATCTCTTTTTCTGCATGGAAAAAAATATTACAGTTAACATGCAAAAAAAAAAAAAACAACTTATAATTCTTTAATCTCAGCCAAAAGCCAATGCATATTCAAATCTCCCCAACCGTCCCCAAAATAGCATGAGCTGCTACACTTTATTTTAAAAAGGAGGAGGATTCCGTAAATTAAGGAATTAGATTGCACTCCAGGCGTCAAATTCTAAATTCCTCCTTCAAAGCTGCAAGTAAGGCCATACGGGTACCTACTTGTAGCAAAGTGCTCAGGTGCAGAGATCTCCCTCCCTGCCTGCTCAGCTCACTCTGCAGGAAGATCTTGACCTGGAAACACCGCTTTCCTCTCACGTTTCAAGTCATTTTGTGGAAGAGACATTCTCGCCGTCAAGAGTCAAAACTATGAATATGTTATAAAGCGTCCTCCAAACTTAAATCATTGTGCAAACTTTCATCCAACTTTATGTCCAAATCTGTCTTGAGTAAGTCTTTTGCTCTCATCTCCAAAATCCCCAGTTAGGATATTTTTGCTTTCGGTACCATTTCTTTATTCCAAAACGTTAGGACGTACACCCATTTCAATGAATGCTTATTAAATAGCCGTGGCCGCCTGCAGCAGCGTTTATACGAAGGCAGAATAAAGCCCCCAAAATCACAGAAATCAGAACGGACGTCTTCACACACATCCCTAACCAAAGGTGACAGCCCTCCCAGGAGCTCTTGGGGAACCAGCTTCTCAAACCTGAAACAAAATCCTAACGGAAAGGGTCTCACATCCGTTAAGGGAACAGGGCTTCCCAGAACTTCGCCAAGCACCTGTGGAAAGTGGAATACGGGAGCCAAAGGGGATTAGGAACGAATGGCCTGGTTCAAAGGAAAGCAGCAGGACGGGGTGGTTGTTTGTCATTGTGGTTGCCGTCCTGCAGTCATTAGGGCTCACAGCCCCGCAGCCTGAGATGCAACATGACAAGGTTGCACGTTCGGGGCTCATCCCACAAATCGCACCCCGTCTCAAGCTCATGGGGGCGGACGTGAGCTTGGCTGTGACGAGAGGGCAGGTTCAGACATTACCAGGCGCTCCCTTATTTAATTAGCAATTACTAATTAGTGCTTCATGCCCGGGAAATGTTCCGTGTCCCCTGCATTCATCCCTCTGCGTTCTACACGCTTTTCTGGTAAAATGAATCGCGGCCTGCTTGGGAGAAAAGCCTCTTTCACGCGGCTTTGTGCAGGAAAACGGGCGGATAATGGCCGTTTGGGTGCCGGGTAATCACCCCAAGACAAGCCTCTCTGCCCTCATTAAGGAAAAGAGGTGATTAACGTCTGCAGGCTGCAGGCCCTTTCCGGCGGCGTTTGCTCCGGCCGCCTCCCTCCCTGAGTCTGCTCCCCCGCAGGCGTCTATCAGCCCATCGTTTGCTGCGCAGAAAGGCCTGAGCATTTGCAACGTGTGCTAAATCCACCAGCTTCTATTCAACCAGCGCCCCTCCCTCCCCACAGAAACCTGACTGTCGTCACCTCCCCAAGGGCAGTCTTACTAACATTCGGTGCCCTGGCAAGTCCCACTTCTTGAAAAGATCACACCACTGGAAGGCTTGGTCTTTGGGATTCTGACCTCTTTCCAAAAGTCCCGAGGGAAACAACTCCCCAGGCGCGTCTCTGAAGTTGAGCAAATGAACCTGTTTGGGGTTGTTTTTGAAGCTGGGGTTTCCATAGCATCTGCCCTGGCGTCTTCATGTACTCAAACATCCAGGGGTTATTTCATTTTGTTTTCCTGTTTTGTTTTTTTTTTTTAATTTAAATGATCAAGGGCTCCAAGCCCCCATCGCAGGTACAGAAGGAGTGCAAGGCACTGGATTTATTTTCTCTATGAGAGCAAATTCCTTTTCTCTTCTGATGGTCAAAATACAGTACTTGAGATAATGGAGACATGGGACACATGTGGGGTTTCCCAGCATGGACTGTCCGATCGACATGTGAGCAGCTGATAGATTTGCAGACAGCCACACACTTGTGGCCAAAGACAGAGACATCCCTAGAAGTCAGTTTCTCAGATGAGTATATGAGGTTCTTTACATGCCTTAGACGAATTCGTGGAAGCGGCCCCTTGCCTGGCTGACACCAGAGATTTTTCAACAAATGGCTCCTTTCATGGACAGGCATTCTCGGCTCCAAAATCCTCTGAGCATTTCAGCTGATGAAACATTGGTTTTTGAGATTTACTGTCTCTGAAGCGAAGCTTGTAAATCAGTAAGCCTCTGGCCCCCACCCCCAACAATTGAACAATGAAAGACGGACACAAAAGAGACCATTTGAATTCAGACAGATTAGTGACCAGATGGATGCTGGGTTCATTCAAAGCAGTGGAGGGAACAAGACACACACACAAACACACAAACACACTATTTTTGAACATGGTTCATGGAAAAGATGCTGGAAAAACCCAAATCCCATTTCCCCGCCTACATGTTAAATGAAATGAGTATCGTGAACTTTATGTTTGCTCTTCCTATCGCTGTGGAATAGAATGTGGCAGGCTTTTAGGAGAGGTAATCATGACCTAAACGCTCCTCGTTGTTTTGCACTACAAGAGCTCAGGCGCACGGCTCCGGGTCACGTGGCTTTGCATCCACTTCAAGGCAACGGCAGGGAATGCAGTGGGCTCACACGTCTTTAATGCCCCAAATGACTGCCCTTCTTTTAGGGGATAATTCATTCCATAAGCACAATGGGCATTTTGGGGGGGGGGTTACCATTAACCAGAAGACAATTACTAAGTGAATATATATATATATATATATATATATATATATATATATATATATATATATATATATATATAAATATCTTTTACATGTTCAGGCTGTGTATGTAGCAGAAACTGGCAGAATTAACTTACGGTTTCAACTCTGTTTCTGAAAGAACTGTACATACGTGTACCTATATCTCCATACGTTTACTTTTGCAGAATGACCTACTTTTTACAAATTTTGTTTCTTCGGTGTGGCGTGAGGATTCGCAACAGATAGCAAATCCCAGCCTTTATTACATCAGAACCCCTCCTTCTTACCTGTATATACATACACGTATCTGTGCACGAGTGTGCGTACGCACGATGTTTAAATTTAATGGAGTAAAAGCAAAAAGGAGATGTTTCAATAAAAATTTGTTCCAGTGAGAAGAGACAGACTTGACTTGAGGTCACACGCATGCAGCCCAGACAGAAATCTGCGTGATGACAATCAGGGCAGAGGTAGAAATACGAAAAGCAGTCAAAAGGGTGGGAGGGACAGAAAGCTCTATATTATATTAATGATGGGACTCCCTGCATTATTGTCATTATGGTTTCTTGCAGGATGTTGAATGTCGCTCCCTTTACTACACAGTAGGACCTTGTTGTTTATCTGTTTTGTATATAGTGGTGTGTATCTGCTAATCCCAAAGTCCTAATTTTTCCTTCCCCACCCCTAGCATTTAAAAAAATTTTTAAAATATCTGTTATTTCCTTCTAATTTATAGACTTTTTTTTTTTTTTTTTTTTTTTTTAGCAATCACACACAGACACACACACACAATATACCAAGTCTCTTTTAAAGTCAGATGCATTTGTGGGACTTCTACGACCCCGTGACCCCACCTTCACATCTCTGGACACGCCCTGCCCGCATCCTTCAGCCGGTGAGTCTACCCCATTGCACATAACTGCCCTGGGGTGTGCCTTGCGTTTCTATATTTTGTTGCCTTTTTATATGCGGTCCCCTCCAGCCAGGATGCCGTACACAGGGCTGCCACGGTCCTGTCATCTGCCTTCCGCCTGTACGTATGGCCTCACGCCAGACCACACTGTTTGTCCGTGGTCCAGCCCCTTAGGCAGAAATCGCCGGCAGACACAGACACAGGCGCCTTGCCCTTCCAGCTCTCGCCCGCTACCCACGCGGGTCCCTTTCCCAGTCGGTCCTCATGCTCTCAGTTCTCTCACGACAGTAAACCGCTCTAAGTGACTTTCTGTTACAGACCTTACTGCCCTACGTGAAGGCTGTCTGCTCGGAGGTCAGCATCAGGGTGACTGGCTTCTTTGGATTCAGAGTCCGTCAGCCTCGGATGTGAATCCACGGCAAAGGCTCGGGCATGTGACACCAGAGGGCAAAGCCCCACTTTTTGTCAACTGTGGGACTGAGAAGAGTAGGGGTCCCACAACATAGCTTGGGGAACTAATTGTACAAACACACACAGAAGCACTGTGTTCAAAAACGCTCACCGACCAGAATGACTTCCTTGCAATCAGAAACACTGCTATTGATTTCTGTGTCTCCTGCACCTAGCGAGGAAGGACAGGTGTCCTTCATCAACGGGTCCACAGAGGAACTTGACTCCTGGTCTCTACTTAGAATCTGTCTTTTAAAACGATACAGATGATAAAGAAAGTGTGTATGCTCTGTAAGTGCAGAGGGGGTGGTGAATAACTTTGCATGAAGGTGGAACATATTTATTTATTCAGTTTGTTTATTAAGTGTTGACTACTTGCTTAGAGTCTAAACAGAAAGGCAGGACAAAAATACTATCACACTTTCAACCACGCTGGGAAAATTAAGGACATGCCTATTCATCCAATATTTACTACGTACACACACTGACCCAAGTAATGTGCTCAAAGCTGAGGGACAATGATGCATTATTTGAGTGGACTTCTGTAGACATTTTGAAAACCTACATGAAACTTTTTTTTTTAATTATTTGTCGGCTGCAATTTGTCTTCAGTAAGAATACTGTAAAACTTACTAGGATCGAAACTCATACAGTTTGCCATCAAAGTTTACTTATAGGGCATATAGAAGATATAAATTTTGTCCCTCTGTGGTGTTCAGGTCACGATGAATTGCATGTAAGAAAAGCGATGACTTTTACAACTCGATGTTACAAATGATGAAACATAATTTTTCTAATTCCTTTTAAAAGGGGCACACATTCAAAACATGCTGCTCTGTTTAGATACACTCACCTACCCTCAACTGCAAAACTAGAGTGATGGTGGTGGTGTTTCCTGAGACTTACTGTAAGATACTATCCGTGGGCAGACAACAATTAACCTGGTTTGTTTTAATTTTTCCGTGAGATGATCAGAAACAACACAATCCAAAAATGCGCAGAAGACCTAAAGAAGCAATTCTCCAAGAAAGAAATACAAATGATCAATAGGCACATGAAAAAAATGCTCAATATCACTAATTATCAGAGAAATGCAAACCAAAACTATGATGAGGTATCATCTCACATCAGTCAGAATGGCCATCATTCAAAAGTCCACAAATGACAAATGCTGGAGAGGCTGTGGAGAAAAGGGAACCCTCCTACACTGCTGGTGGGAACATAAATTGGTGCAGCCATTATGGAAAACAGAATGGAGATTCCTCAAAAGACTAGGGATAGACTTACCATATGACCCAGGAATCCCACTCCTGGGCATATATCCAGAAGGAATCCCTACTTGAAAACGACACCTGCACCCTAGTGTTCATAGCAACACTATTTACAATAGCCAAGACATGGAAACAGCCTAAATGTCCATCAACAGATGACTGGATAGAGAAGAGGTGGTATATTTATACAACGGAATACTATTCAGCCATAAAAATGATAACATAATGCCATTTGCAGCAACATGGATGTCCCTGGAGGAGAATGTCATTCTAAGTGAAGTAAGCCAGAAAAAGAACGAAAAATACCATATGAGTTCGTTCTTACGTGGAATTAAAAAAAAAAAAGAACATAAATACAAAACAGAAACAGACTCATAGACATAGAATACAAACTTGTGGTTGCCAAGGGGGCGGGGGTGGGAAGGGACAGACTGGGAGTTCAAAATTTGTAGATACTGACAGGCATATGCAGAATAGACAAACAAGATTATACTGTATAGCACAGGGAAATATATACAAGATCTTGTGGTAGCTCACAGCGAAAAAAAATGTGACAATGAATATATGTATGTTCATGTATAACTGAAAAAGTGTGCTCTACACTGGAATTTGACACCACATTGTAAAATGACTATAACTCAATAAAAAATGTTAAAAAAAAAAGAACAACTGAATGTAATAAAAACCACACATTCTTTTCAACTCTATCAAAATCCAGGGACGTCTACCAGCTCACATAATCTTTTTTTGTACTCAGAAATAGTCCCGAGCTTTCCAACACTGGTTTTTCTCTGGGAAACTTGCAACATAATTAAGAAGACTGTTTTAATTACAACAAACACTGGGAAGATCTTCTAGGAGATAACACACAGATTAGCAACAAGTGAATGGGGTGATCTGCAAATGAGTGAAAATCCGAAGAGGATGGCTTCAGAACTAGAAAAGGTTACTGAAGAAAGAAGATGGTATTTTCCAGCACTGAGTGTGAGCAAACTGGAAATATATCTCTTCTGTGCATCACACAGTAAATCTGTCCCTTTGGGTGAATGCTTTGACCAGGCTCCCTGTCTCATCCAGTTCTCAATTATTAAATGGGACGTGTATAATTGTTCTCAGACCAGTGTTTTTGTAAAGTTTTTGCTATTTTTCCTTCCAAAGATGTCAGGGTCCTATGCCCATTGCTCTCGAGTCCCTGTCATCGTCAATCATAATGCATCCTTGGGTTGGATTTTCATTAAAATCATTTTTCTTCTTACAAGACCCCGAATGGTAGCTGATTTCAAAACCCGATGGAAGACACTGGAAGAGGATTCCACCAAGTGCGGGAGATGAGATCGCTGCAAGTCTGTGTTTGCGCAACAGGAGACACACCTGGCTTGTGATCTGTCATAAAATCCCCTCGTCTCCCTCACTGTGCTAAGGTGTATTGTTAGAACCGGCATTGTCATTTTTGTTAACTGTGTCCTCATGACAGGTGAAGATACAGGCGAGACTTTACTGAGAAATTAGAAGGGCAGGAATTAACGATTCCTCTCTGAGTATAGGGAGGGTGTAGCTCAAGTGGTAGAGCTCATGCTTAGCACACACAAGGTCCTGGGTTCGATCCCCAGTGCCCCCTCTAAAAATAAACAAGTAAACCTAATTACCTCCCCGCCAAAAATTAAAAAATTAATAAAAAAATAAAAGATTCCTCTCTGAAAAAAAAATTAATGTAACAACAAAAAAATTAAATGCATCACATACCAAAACAGTTAAGGGCAAATTCATCCCCCAAAGAAGATAAGTCTCTGTTTTTAAAGATTAGACATTAATCAACTCTAATTGTGCCAATTCTCTTTTTAAAAAAAATTTGGGGGGGGGAAGGTAATTAGCTTTGTCTGTTTATCTATCTATCTGTTTATCTGTCTATATGTCTAATCTATGTATATTTCTATCTATCTATCTATCTATCTATCTATCTATCTATCTATCTATCTATCTATGTACCTACCTACCTACCTTTTCATCCACCCAACCACACATCCATCCATCCATCTATCCGTCAGTCCGTCCGTCCATCCATCCATCCATCCATCTAATCAATCTATCAATCTATCTACCTACCTACCTACCTATCCATCCAATCACCCATCTTTATCTATCTATCTATCTATCTATCTATCTATCTATCTATCTATCTATCTACCTACCTATCAACCTACCTACCTACCTACCTATCTATCTATCTATCTATCATGTATCTATGTTAATGGAGGGACTGGCGATTGAGCCCAGGACCTCGTGCATGCTAAGCACACACTTTACCACCGAGGTATACCTTCCCTCCCCACTAATTGTACCAATTCTCCATGTAACAACTTATATCTCACAAACTTTTGCTTAAACAAAGCAATTCTCCAGAGTCAAAAACGTCTAGTCTCCCATACCCAGACAGCGTGTGGAACACCTCTGGTCCGTTCCGTTTCCGGCATTACCCTTGTGTTAAATTATTGTTAACTTTGCAATGGCCAAAAAGCAAAAGCCGAACAGTCGTTGGAGTCCACTGTGGGGGAAAAGTACCGATTTTAAAATAATGACAATGTAATAAAGATAATATATTAACAAACACATGGAGTTAGCTGATGGCTCATTCAACAGATCCTTTATGGACATCTGGAATATTCCAGGCACTGGTTGTCCTTACAGTGAAGAGAAAGCCATGAATGGATACACTAGATCTCTGACTGCCTGAACCTTCTATCCTACTGTGTGTAGACTGACAATACACACACAAAAACCAAGTACTGCATGTACTATGAGTTTCCTATTGCTGCTGTAAGAAATTAGCCACAACCTAGTGGCTTCATACACACCTATTTCTTTTTTTTAATTGAGTTGTAGTCAGTTTACAATGTTGTCTCAATTTCTGGTATACAGCACAACGCTTCAGTCATACATGAATATACATATTTTTCAACATGAGTTACTATAACATCTTGAATATATTTCCCTGTGCTAGACAGTATAAACTTGTTTATCTACTGTATATATACCTGTCAGTATCTGCAAATCTCAGACTCCCAGTCTGTCCCTTCTCACCCCTCTCCCCAATAGCAACCATAACTCTCTATTCTGTCTCTGTGAGTTTGCTTCTGTTTTTTATGTAAGTTCATTTGTCTTCTTTTTTTTTTAATTCTACAAATGAGTGATATCATATAGTATTTTTCTTTGTCTTTCTGGCTTACTTCACTTAGAATGACATTTTCCAGGGACATCCATGTTGCTGCAAATGGCATTATGTTGTCATTTTTATGGCTGAATAGTATTCCATCACACACCTATGTCTTATCTTACAGTTTTGGACATCAGAAGTCTAAAACACTTCTAAAGGGATGTTTCCTTTCTGAACCTTAGTGGAGAACATTTTGCTTGCCTTTCCCAGCTTCTACGAGCCATGGAGACTCCTTGTCTCCTGGACTCACTTCCATCTACCATGCCAGTAGCACAGCATCTTCTCTCCCTCTGAATTCTGCTTTCAACTTCAGCTCCTCTCTGGGTCTGACCCTCCAGCCTCCTTCCTAGGATTTTTTATTATTACATTGGGCTGACCTGAACACCTGAGGAAGCTCTCCCCAACTCAAGATCCTTATCTTTTTTTCATATGAAAAAATATTTACTTATGTTTAGTAAGTCCTCTAAAGACAAAAATACACAATTCCAACACTTACTGAACCATTAATATGGAGCTAGCACTATGATAAGAAGTTTATCCTCAGAAACATCCCACGAAAGATGTATTATTATCTTGATTACTACAAATGAGGACACTAAGATGTAAAGAGGGCCCTAAGTAAGCGACGTTGCTGGAATGTAAGTCTGGCTCTACCAACACCAAATTCTATGTGTTTATCCATTATGTTTTGCTGAGTACAGCAGTTCTGTTTGTAAGGATTTACAGGTTTATTCATTTGAGTTTGGTAGTATGAAGAAAGCTACTCCCTTTGGTTCATGGAATTATATATATATATTTTATCAGACAATAAGACTGTATAACACTTGTTTTGCCGTGTTTCCTTACAAAGGCAAAACCAAGTTTTGGTAACTGCGTTTAGCCTGTTCCCAATTTCCCCTGTAAGACCCTCATCTTAATACATTGCAAAATCCCTCTTCCCGTGTATGGTTGACCAGGAAACCCCTCTTATTAATACACGCCCCCCAGGTTCTGGGGATTAGGATGGGGACATACGTAGGGGACTGTTATTCTGTCTACCCCAGGCTGCGATCCTGGTTGAGTTGGGTACATCATCAACAGTCCTCTGACTACGGCAAACTGAATCCAACCCAGGTGGTTTCTTTGTTTTATTTTTTTTTTAACTCTGAATGGTGGGCTTCTCCCATTCGACCATCATGCAAGGAAAAGGTCAGTGAAAATCCTTCAGTCAATGACACAAAATAAGGATGCATATGAAAGCACGTCTGTGTTACAAAGCTCCACGTAAGCGTGAGAAGCTATTGTCATCTCTCTGCTGCAAAATACTTGTTAAGGGATTGGGGGTGATGATGATTACAAATAAAAAGCCAATAGTATATCCTGTTTAATTTACCTTCAGTCAAGGCACAATCACTACTTTTAAAGCAGGGAGAATTTACCTGAGGGCTGTTGTCTACAAGAGACATTCTCCAGGAGCATCCATGTTGCTGCAAATGGCATTATGTTGTCAGTTTTTATGGCTGAGTAGTATTCCATTGTATAAATATACCACCTCTTCTTTATCCAGTCATCTGTTGATGGACAATTAGGCTGTTTCCATGTCTTGGCTGTTGTGAATAGTGCTGCTGTGAACATTGGGGTGCAGGTGTCATTTTCAAGTAGGGTTCCTTCTGGATACAAGCCCAGGAGTGGGATTCCTGGGTCATATGGTAAGTCTATTCCTAGTCTTTTGAGGAATCTCCATTCTGTTTTCCATAATGGCTGCACCAATTTATGTTCCCACCAGCAGTGTAGGAGGGTTCCCTTTTGTTCACAGCCCTTCCAGCATTTGTCATTTGTGGCCTTTTGAATAATGGCCTTTCTGACTGGTGTGAGGTGATACCTCATTGTAGTTTTCATTTGCATTTCTCAGATAATTAGTGATACTGAGCATTTTTTCATGGGCCTATTGATCATTTGTATTTCTTCCTTGGAGAATTGTTTGTTTAGGTCTTCTGCCCATTTTTTGGATTGTGTTGTTTGTTTTTTCTTATCAAGTCATATGAGCTGTTTATATATTCTGGAGATCAAGCCCAAGATGGATGTCCCTGGAGAATGTCATTCTAAGTGAAGTAAACCAGAAATAGAAAGAAAAATACCATATGATTATCACTCATATGTGGAATCTAAAAAAAAAAAAAAAGACAAATGAACTTATATATATAACAGAAACAGACTCACAGACATAGAATACAGACTTGTGGTTGCCAGTTGGGAGGAGGGTGGGAAGGGACAGACTGGGAGTTTGAGATTTGTAGATACTGTCAGGTATATATATAGAATAGATAAACAAGTTTATACTGTATAGCACAGGGAAATATATTCAAGATCTTGTAGTAGTGAAAAAGAATTTGAAAATGAATATATGTACATTCATGTATGACTGAAGCATTGTGCTGTACACCAGAAACTGACACAACATTGTAAACTGACTATAACTCAATAAAAAAACCCCTCAAAACCAAAAAATAATTTCAAAAGATAATACACAGCATAGAATTATTTCATTATCATCCCATCCATTTCAAAGTTGCCACACCTGACAGCCAAGGGCAGAAAATGCTAAAAATAGGAATTCAGTGGGAACCGTGTTCAGTCCTCTTCCCCGTCTCCTGACCTGGAGGTGCAGCTCAGATCTGACTCTGCTACGTTGCAAAGGAACCCGGGAGGGAGGTGCCACTGAGTTCCTTCAGGTGCAGATTCTCTTTGTCTCCTCAGCACATTTAGCAAAGGCAGCTCTACCCAGGGGAGCTTGGACCATCCTCTCTCAGCTTACACGATGCTTCGAGTCGGGGAGGGTGGGGACCATCTCAGAACGTGGGTCAGGGATACCCCTGCACAATCCTGAGTTCTCAAAGCAAAAATGGCAATGAGTGCACTCCATCCCAGACCACAGGATCAGAATCGGATGCTCCAATCCAGGGGTAGATGGGAAAATCCAACAGGGGTCCCCAGTTGGAGGGGTGCTGCTCTCCACGGTGGCACTGGGCATCTGCAGCTCTCCCTGGGTTGGTCTTTTAAGAATCAACTTAGCACCAGCCAAGGTAGGATTCCTTCCAGGTTCAAGAGTGTCCACAGTCATAACCTGAGGGGCAGAGTCTCTGCTCAGGGAGGTCATTGCCGACTTTGGTATATGATTCTTTTTTTTTTCCCCCTGGTGCTTAGTGGCAGTTTGTTTGTTTGTTTATTCATTCATTCATTCATTCATTCCTTTTTTTATTGAGTTATAGTCAGTTTACAATGTTGTGTCAATTTCTGGTGTACAGCACAGTGCTTAAGTCATGCATGAGCATACATAGATTTGTTTTCACATTCTTTTTCACTCTATGGTACTACAAGATCTTGAATATAGTTCCCTGTGCTCTACACTATAACTTGTTTATCTAGTTTATATATACCAGTCAATATCTGCAAATCTCAAACTCGCAGTATATTCCTTCCCACCCCCATACCCCCTGGTAACCCTAAGTTTGTTTTCTATGTCTGTGAGTCTGTTGCTGTTTTGTAAATAATTTTCACTTGCATCTTCTTTTTATATTCCACATATAAGTGATATCATATAGTATTTGTCTTTCTCTAATTAACTTCACTTAGTAGGATAATCTCTAGATTCCAGTCCATGTTGCTGCAAATGGCATTATTTTATTCTTTTTTATGGCTGAATAGTATTCCATTGTATAAATATACCACCGCCTCTTCTTTATCCAGTCATCTGTTGATGGACATTTAGGCTGTTTCCACGTCTTGGCTATTGTAAATAGTGCAGCTATGAACATTGGGGTGCAGGTGTCTTTTTGAAGTAGGGTTCCTTCTCGATATAAGCCCAGGAGTGGGACCGCTGGATCATAAGGTAAGTCTATTCCTAGTCTTTTGAGGAATCTCCATACTGTTTTCCACAGTGGCTGCACCAAATTACATTCCATCGGCGGTGCAGGAGGGTTCCCTTTTCTCCACAGCCTCTCCAGCATTTATTGTGTGTGGACTTTTTGAATGATGATTCTTAATGTCATCAGTGAATCTTCAAGCCACTGCAGAAAAAAAGAGCACGGAACCTCCCTTCACTCACGCTCTTTTATCGCCAACCCCATAACTGCTCTTTATAAGGATGCAGAAGGAAAAGGGAGAAGCTCTCTCTTGCCAGACATAAAAATCCTGGAACCAAATGTGTTTCTCTCTCTCTGTCTCTCTCCCTTCTGCTTCAAGTGTCAGAAATTGTGACCAAATTCATGCTCAACTCAAGTACCTGAAAATCTCTGCCGTTTTTACTTCTCTGAGATAGAACCTGGCCTCTTTTTTAGGGAAAAATGTAGGGGTGCTGCCATCTGATGCTTCCTCAGCCTGTCCTTACATTGAACAAAACTGAAACAATCACTTGAAGATACAGATTTAAGTGTATTCTATGCATCTTGCTGTACTTGGTCATTGCTAAGTGTACAATTCAACAGGATTAATGACGTTCAGTGACGTGCAACCATCACCACTGTCTTTTTGCAAAACTTCTTCATCATCCCAAAGGGAACGTCTGTAATGATGAGGCAGTAAGTCCCACTGAATTGTGGAGTTCAGGAGATGTGTTATCTACACGCTGGGCTGAACCTGCTGACTGAGCTATGACACCTGTATTTCATGGCCAGAGCCATTCCTCCTACCGTTCCTCCTTGCAATGGACTGAATCTTTCTGCTCAGATTCCAAGTGTTGAAATCTTGACTCCCAGTGTGATGGTACTAGGAGGCGGGGCCGTGGAGGGGATGATAAGGCTGTGAGGAGGGAGCCCTCACGAGTGGGATGCATGACCTTTCTAAGAAGACACCCTGGAGAACTAGCCATATGAGGACACGCCTTCAAGGGGTCGGCAGTCTGCAACATCCAAGAGGTCCTGCCCGGAACATGGCCATTCTGGAACCGTCATCTTCCAGCCTCCAGGATGGTGAGGAATAAATGGCTGGTTCTTATCAGTCACCCAGTCTGTGGGATTATTCCAGCAGCACCATCAGTCGGGGACACTTGGACTGTGTGAAACTGAGCAGGATGCTGTGCGCCTTCCCAGGGGCAGACGCCTCCCCCCCGCCCCTGCCTGTTAGGTCCCCCACCTCTTGTAGAAAATCTTCAGCCTCCCAGGGCCTCCCTGACTTCCAAAGAGATGTCATCACAGAGGTGAAGCAAGACAGAAACAGAGGGAAGCAGTCAAGCAAACAAAAATACTCATAGTTTAGCCATGAAACAAAGTCAAGGACCTTTAGTTCCTCCTCAAGGGTTACAGAGAATATTCTGAGCCACGTCCTTCGAGCTGTTTTGCAGATACTAAAATCCCCACCAGGTGGAGGAAGTCACCTGAACACTGACCACCGGCACATAGAGCCCAGACCAGCTGGAACCAGAAGGCCGATGACTGCCATTCCTGAAACATCACCCTGGGACCCCACCACCAAGCAACCCGAGAACTGTGCACGAGCTGATCGCGTGCTCGGCAGCCCACACCCCTAATGCTGCCTTGAAAAACCCTTCTCTGAAAGCCACCAGGGAGCTCAGGTCTTTTGCGCATGAGCCGCCCATTCTCCTTGCATGGAGCCCTGCAATAAACGCTGCACTTTCCTTCGCCACCACCTGGTGTCAGCAGACTGGCTTTGCTGTGTGTGTCAGGGGAGCAGACCCAGAAGTTCGCCCTTGCTGGCCAGGAGATCTGAACAGCCATTTCTCCAACTGAAAGTAAAGGTCGTTTACTGAAGCATTATGCCGTGCACCAGAAATTCACACAACTCTGTAAACTAACTATACTTCAATCAAAAAAAAAAATATATATATATATACACACACAAAAAAGAAAAGGTCTTTTAAAACGTCTGCCGTAACTCAGCTTGGAAGATCCCTTCGCATGACTTTATTGGAGTTGTGAGTGTGGTTTTGTAATCTTTATCTAAGTGGAGCAACTGTGAAACATGTTTACCTTAACTGGGGAGATAGACTACCGTTGATGGGAAATAGGACACATTTTGTCTAATTGTCCACTGGTTTAAAATTGAACTAATATTCTGCAACCTAGCGAGGCCTGAGGTCAGCCAAGATGCTTCTACGTCCACGGCAATTTGCTGAATGTGGAAGCATGGCTCATTTTCTGGCTTCTTGATGGTGGTATCTCGTTGATGTCGTAATTTGCATTTTTCCGATGACATACGATCTAACACATCTCTTCATGTGCTTATTTCCCACCTGTATCTCTTCTTTGGTGATGTGTCTGCTAAGCTCTCTGTTTCTTTCTTTTGTTATTTAATGGTTTTCTTACTGTTGAGTTTTAAGAGTTCGTTGCTAAGCAATGAGCTTTTATATTGAGTGTCAGTGATGAAAATGTGGATGGTTATATATTCATCATGTTACAACTGAGCACACTGGTTACTCTTGTGATTGTTCAAATTGCCTCATTGTTGCTAATCAGGGTCCTTCCAGTTGACTTTTGGGGTCTCTGTGTTTCTCTTGTTTTCTTCATACACTCATACACATAGACACATGCATATATACATATACATATAAATAAATTACTAATAATGATTTTACATGTTAAAATAATTTTCTTCTTTGTGCCCTTTGACATCTTAAACTTATACAGCATTCAACATGCATTGTTTTCCAGCAACGAGATGACTAGAGAAATATAAAATGAAGGACAAGAAGGTGCCACCATCTGAAATGGAATTCAGGCTGACAGTTCCCACCTGGTGTTTCATGGTCTTAGAAGAGTTTTGGGAATCACCAACAATGCACTCAAATGACCGCCGATGGGTTTCCGCAGCCAGCTTTTGATCAACGGCTCTGGAGCCACTGTGGGAGCGAACGGAGGAGCGGAAGCATGTGTCAACAAACTTTAAGGGGAAAAAAACCAGCAAGTCTTAAGTGTGGAACTCAGCCGAAAGCAAATATTTCTAGCAGATGGAGAGCACAGGTGGATCAATATTTTTTTCACCTGCAGCCTCATAAATGTACCAAGGGGAGTATAAAAGTGGATAGAAGAGGATTCACAAAAATTCTTGCAGCTGGAGAGTGAATCTTTTCAATAAGGTAGTGCAACAACGTGACCGCGTGAGCTCAGCAGGACGCGCATGTCCCACGCTCCCGCCACCAGCCGTCTGATGACAATTCCAGCCGAAAATTTGAAGGAATCCCGTGGGCTCCAGTTTCAAACCTCCCCACGCATCGCGGAGTTTTTGCACTCAGACGTCCTACGTTCCCGTAAAGGGTGTCCCACGTGGAGCCGAACGTCTTTATTTCTCACACGCCAGTCTTCTTTCTTACTTTCTGTGTCCCCATCAAAACCATGTGCCCAGATGTATATAGGTGGAAACATTTGAATTCTTACTTTTGCCATGGCTTTCCCTTTTAAAAATCTCAGTCTTTGGTGAACACGGGAGCCGAGCTGATTTTTCCCTCTCACAACATTTATTGCCTCCATCTTTTTTCATTTCGACACCCATCTCCAACTCCAGAGCAAAGACCTTTATTCAGACCTACTCAGTGATTCACAGACCCCCCCCCCCATTCTAAACGTTTCTCAACTCCCAGACATTGTTTACTTTCCTCACACTAATTCTGGCTGAAAACATATTTTCCCCAGAATTCTTTAATACTTGCCCTGAATAAATAAGATGAGGCTTCCGGTCTTGTCTTTTGAAGCGAGACACACAATGGTGTCATCTAATATTTACTGTCCCTTCTGCGTTCAGCCAGGTTATTGCTATAAACAAAATGTTCTCACATTCACGTTACACCCATTTGATGCCCTCATTACATGAATGTTGAATGGATAAATAAATGTCCTCTTAACAGGTGACAGGTGGCCATTTCTCCCTTCCAAACAATCAGGTTTCCAGGATCGGGGTGATCTGAGCAGAAGAAGAGGACGGGGCTTGATGGATAGGAAGACAGAGGTGATTAAACTGGCAACGGTGCACCCATATTTTGGACCGTTTGCTTGCCAGAGTCATCTGTTTTCCACAGACGACACAGAGCAGACCTTTAGAAATGTGATTCATGGACTGTGCAATTACGTATTTCACAAGAATGGGTGACATGCCTCTATGGCAGTGATTTGCAGCTGAAAATGCTGTGTCTAGTCTTTGCAGAAGCCCCCGGGAGCCCCGCCTTCTGTGGGCAATGAGACACTAGGGGTAGAGCTGGCTACATTGAAAGGAGAAGGCCCTTTCAAAAACATCACCCGAGTGTTGTCACAAAGTTGCCTCCATTTTTTTTTTTTTATCAACCTTGAGCTACGATGTAATCTATTGTATGGAAAATGCAAAGCTTGGCTTTGTTTCAGAGATACAAGTGTGTCCATTTTGAAACAAAATGTATACGAGTTTTGTCAATAAACGACAGTGGCCGTAACTATCATTGTGTACCACCTGTAGCTACATGATCAGGGCAATAACCCAATGGAAGATTTGGGTAAATGTATTAAAAAGACACTTGATGGACCCACTCGTTGACTAGAGTTCTACAAATGAGATAAGACATGAGTGTGACTAACGTACATAAAATAGAGAAACAACCAGTTCATACTGTACAGCACAGGGAACCCTATTCAATATCTCGTAGTAACTTATGGTGAAAAAGAACACGAAAATGAATCTATGTATGTTCCTGAATGACTGAAGCATTGTGCTGGAAACCAGAAGTTGACACAACACTGCAAACTAACTATGCTTCAATAAAAATATATAAAACATAAAATAAAATAAAACCAACTTGAAAAAAGAACATGAGTGTGAGAATGTGTTCCAATGTATGAATGCATGTGATGGCTGTGTCCAGTGCCACTGGGGAAGCAGGGCCGCTCCCTCCTCCAGGTGTATTAACTGCACCTGACATGTGTATGAGGCCTACAGGAGTGAGTGATGAGACAGCCGCCTTCATGAAGAAGACATACTCAGCAATGTTTCACCTCCATGGCAGAATAGAAAGAATTTGCTCCAAACCTACTGGTTCCCTTGTCAAGTTCCCTGCCTCCTCCTTCACGGTGCTTTATCGTGCATTCCGAGGTTCTTGGTCCTAAGGCTTTACATCTTCCTCTTGGCCAACCTTGTTCAAACTTCCAGCTCAGTGACCCACCCATCACGAGAGACTCTACACCCACTGCACTAAGTGTTCCATCACTCCAATCCAAAAATCAAGGAATGTTATATATATATTGCCCTATCTTATGGAAAGGAGGTAACATATTCTCCTACAAATCAATAGTTTCCTATAGTTGTTATTTTTTTTGGAGGAGGGGAGACTGGGGAAGGGAGACAAAATGGGGCAAATATGCCTTCTGCAGGTCATCACAAGTCTTTTGTTAAAAAAAAAATCATATGGCCTTATGCTAAGTGAAGTAAGTCAGACAGAGAAAGACAAATACTGTACGATACCCCTTATATGTGGAATCTACAAAATGCAACCAACTAGTGAATATAACAAAAAAGAAGCAAATTAACAGATACAGAGAACAAACTAGTGGTGACCAGTGGGGAGACAGAGAAAGGTTAGGGCCATATACGGGTACAGGATTAACTGGTACTAACCATTATGTATAAAATAAGCCACAAGGATGGATAAACAACAAGGTCCTACTTTACAGCACTATACAGCACTGTTCCCACTATGCACAATATCTTACAATAGCCTATGATGAAAAAGAATATGAAAGTATGTGTATATATGTCTGAACCACCTTGCTGTACATCAGAAGCTACTACAACATTGCAAATCAACTCTACCTCCACAACTGTAAAAAAAAAAATAAGCTACAAGGATATATTGCACAGCATGGGAAATATAGCCAATATTTTACAATAACTATAAATGGAACATAATCTTTACTGTACACTTGCCACATAAAATGTTGTACAGCAGTAATTACACTTTAATAAAGAACAATCATAAGGCAATCAAAAGCGTAACAAGTGATTTGAACACACGTAACCTTTATTGTCCCAACTGCAAAACTGTCATTGTGAACACATAAACAGGTTGGTATCCAGTCATAGGTAAGACACAGGATGATGAATGTGCAATTCTAATCCTGAGCATTTGGAAACTGTCCCTGGGTTTCTGTACTTGGGGTTCCTTTCAGAAAAAGATCAAAGCCCTTTAGAAAGTTTTTAGCAAATGAATAAATCATCAGGATGTACATTTGATGGTCTGGGTAATCTTCCTCACTGATGCATTAAGTCACTACGACCCATTAAGTCTGGGCTGGGATGAAAGAAACTAGCAGACAAACATTTCACCACGTTTCACTCCACTCTACTCAAAACTCCGTGGGGAGAAGGGTAAGGATTTGTTTGGACGGTTTTCACCCTTTCCTTCCATAGGAAATATACACAAGACAGGAAACATAAGGACCAAGCAAGACGCGATTTCTCCTCTTTGTGAGATGTTGAATTTTATGGAACGATGCCTTCTGCCCAAAATGAGCAATGACAGGAGTTAAGACAAAGCATCAATTTGCTGAAAGAGGAATACAGTAACGGCAAAGTCTGCCATCTCTAAGCCACCCTGGAGAGAACGGAGGTGGCGATGTCCCGTATACGGCAGGCGGGAGTGGCTGCAAGTTCAGGCAGACAGCACCCACCACCGTAGCAAGAAGACGCCAGGCGGGAGGAGCGTCTGAGGTTGGCTCTTGTCTCTCCCCATCGATGGTGTGACTTAATCACTGTCAACCCTTCCTCTCTCCTGCATCCCACACTATGCACAAATCTCGAAGAGCAGCCAGGTGGTGGGACCCTCGGAGGTCAGAGGAAAGCTTGGCTGGACTGAGGTGCTGATTGAAAATCACGAAGAGACACCAGCCACTTACGGGCAGTGAAGACGATTTCCTATTTTACCCGCTACCTGTCCACACTCCCAGGGCTGATGAAGACCCAGCGAAGGAACATGCCTTTTCCCAACACAGCTTTTCCCAAGGAGCTGAAAGCTAAATGTTGAATGAGAAGCTTTTTCCAACAGGTTTTCAGGTCAGCAAGGGCATCAAGCCATCATTTGTTGTCTGTTGACCTCTTACAAGAAACGCACAGACTTGGACCTGACCCCAGGGGACAGCAAATCCACCTGCAGGGGTAGCTGGGTTCATCCCCTTAAAGGGAACTTAATCTCAAAGGTGAAATAGTGACTATAAACAGTAATTATAAACTATAAACTCAAACAGCTACCACACACACACACACAAATCATCTAAACAGAAAAAGGTCTTGTACATGAGACATAACTATTGGAACAGACCAATGTAGAAATTTCAGTACATAAAACAGATATGTTTGCTTATTATTTACTACATTAAAGGTTAAAGAGAAAAACAAAGATCATCTTAAGAGGTGAAGAAAAATGCTTCAGCAGAACAGATTTATGAATTTATAAACATCAGATTAAGAAACGGAAATAAAACATTTCTTAATCTGGAAAAAGGTCACTGACCCATAGCCTACTCCAAATATTATACATCATGATACAATGTTAGACGCTTTTCCTCTAAAGGAACAATGCAAGGAAACCCAGTCTCATTTTTATTCGACATAATATTCAGATACTCTAATTACCTCTGTAAGAAAAACAACGAAAACAGTGTGACAGAAAATGAGAATTCCCTGAAGTGTCACAACACTATAGAGACATCATATTCCACAGTACATACGAAACCCAATCACTTAAAAATTATTAAAACTAATGGTAACATATATCAATATACCTAACAGAATCTACATATGAAAGCCAATATTCTTCTTATATAACAGCAACACAGTTCAGGAGGGGAAATATTATTATTTTTCTTTATTTTGTTTCATTTATTTATTTAAAAACATTTTTTTGGAAGAGGGGAGGTAATTAGGTTTATTTATTTGGTTTGTCAATGGAGGCACTGGGGTTGAAGCCAGGACCTCATGCATGCTAAGCATGCGCTCTACCACCTGAGTTATACCCTCCCTCCTATTTTTCTTTATTTTAAATACCCTACTCCTAATATTTGCCCCTCTCCCCTCCCCTCTCCACACTGGACAGCACTAGTTTGTTCTCAATGCCTGTGAGTCTGCTTCCTTTTTGTTTAATTCACTGGTTTGTTCTACTATTGGGATCCCACATATAACTGATCTCCTACAGTATTTGTCTTTCCCTGTGTGACCTTGTTTCATTTAGCATAATGCCCTCCAAGTGTAAGATGTCATTTACGAAAGTAAGAAAATACAACCTGCACCCCAGTGTTCACAGCAGCACTATTTACAATAACCAAGGCATGGAAGCAACCTAAATGTCCATCCACAGATGACTGGATAAAGAAGGCGTGGTATATTTATACTATGGAATACTACTCAGCCATAAAAATGACAACATAACGCCATTTGCAGCAACATGGATGCTCCTGGAGAATGTCATTCTAAGTGAAGTAAGCCAGAAAGAGAAAGAAAAATACCATATGAGATCGCTCATATGTGAAATCTAAAAAAAAACCAAAAAGACAAATGAACTTAAATATAAAACAGAAACAGACTCACAGACATAGAATACAAACTTGTGGTTGCCAGTGGGGAGAGGCGTGTTAAGGGACAGACTGGGAG
The DNA here is from genome assembly GCF_009834535.1 of Camelus ferus. Classification (NCBI taxonomy): domain Eukaryota; kingdom Metazoa; phylum Chordata; class Mammalia; order Artiodactyla; family Camelidae; genus Camelus; species Camelus ferus. The sequence goes on from NC_045732.1 coordinate 8,568,891, forward strand.
TTTGAAATTTGCAGATTCTGACAGGCATATGTAGAGCAGATAAACAAGATTATACTGTACAGCACAGGGAAATATATACAAGATCTTGTGGTAGCTCACGGTGAAGGACAATGTGACAATGAATATATGTATATTCATGTATGACTGAAAAATTGTGCTGTGCACCAGAAATGGACACAACATTGTAAAGTGACTATAACTGAATAAAATAAAAAAGAAAACATAAATGAAACTAGACAGGGTGCAAGCTCTAAATGGAAAAAGTATAAAACTACTTGTTAAAATTTTTTTGTGGTCAAAAAATTGTCCAAAAATTTTTAAAGCTCACGGAAATGTACACTCAAAATTGGTGGGTTTTGTATGCAAATTACATCTTTAAAAAGATACAGAAGTTTACAGTCATGAGATTAAAAAAAATTAAATTTAAACAGCATTAGTCTCATGCAGATAAAGAACAGTGGAAAATCATATCCTGTTCTCGGGAGGACAGATGTGCCCAAGTACGGAAAAGGCTTTGACGTTCAAAATATGCATATAAAAAAAAACAAGAAAAAAGAAGACGCTGATGAACTCATCTACAAACAGAAACAGACTCACAGACATAGCAAACAATCATACGGTTCCTGGCAGGGGAAGGAGGCAGGAAGGGATAAACTGGAAGTTGGAGATTTGCAAATATTAACCACTATGCATAAAATAGATGAACAATAAATTTCATGTAAACACGTAAACATTTAAATGGGGGGGTTACCACAAATATTCCCAATAGGGATATTGTGAAAAATGTGAACACTGGGATGGGGCACACATGCACACACACGCGTGCACACACACACACAGATATCTCTGTAGCTCCCAATGGGCTGGTCAAAAAAGAGGCTCAATTCGCTTTTAGTTACAAATAGGTCACAATATCCATGTTCCATCAAGTAAATTGGCCAAATCATTATATTTATAGAGCATTCTTTCTCTGATATCTCTTGTACACCAAAAATGGACCACAACAACAACAAAAACTAAAAAATAATCTTTCCCTCTCATGCCTAATTATGCCAGGGTTGATGTGTTTCAAGATTTTCATAAAAATACACACTGGTGATGAAGGGTTTCCTCTTTCCACGTGTTTTTTTTTTTTTTTCCTAATTACGATTTTCAATCATAGTAATGCAAGTGGTAAGTATCCGCTGTGGTGTTCTCAGTTCCCAGTGATGTCCCGAAATTAAAATAACACAAGGAGAAAAATGTCAGGGAGAAACACCTACAACAGTTGGGTTCACTTAGCAACGAGAACCACAGAGAATCAGCAAGCTCTCTTATTTTTAAGTACCTGGAGGCTACTTCTGCTTAGACGTTAATTTTTACAGTCCTCCCTGGACACCTGCCTTTGCTGCCCAGCTCAGAGAGCCCTGAAATACAGACGGAAGCCCAGAGTCACCTGATGATGGGCAAGGGTGTGCAGAAAAATCCAAAATGTCATCTCATCACTTCTCCTGCCTGAGCTCAAGGTTAAATATGCCAAAACACACTGCTTCGCATGCCTTTCTTCTATTACGGACTGCATTTCATTTAGGGGGAAAAATTAAAAAAAAGAAAAGAAACCCTTCTGTCTATCACTCATTTATAAAAATGAAGTCATACTTTGGGAATCAATCAGTGCCTGTAAGTTTATTTTAAATGTATTCAACTCTCTTATACCAGTGGCGGATTAAAGAAAAGTCACGTCCGTATCTTGGAACCACAGTTTTTATTACAATTCCTATTTGAGGCTAATTCTTAATTGAACTGTGATTTAAGAGAGGATTTCTGAGGGCTAAATAGGTGGGTCAAACCTTTTCTTACAGCGTGTCTTCAATTCGCTGTCTTATAAGAAGCTAATTTTGTTGCCTGTAGAAAAACGGCTTAATAGCTATTGTGCTGTTAATAAACAGGAAGAGATGGCAGAATCCATTTTTTTTTGGTGAGGGTTCAGTGCTTCAGAGTATTTCCATTAATGTTCAACAGACTTGGTTCTATCTTCTAGGAAAAACAATTCTTTTTTTTTTTTCTAGCTGAGCAAAATGGGATTTGCAGTCAGAAATGACTTTAAACGACCTTTCTTCCACGACTCTGTTGTAACCTTCCGTGGCCCTGGAGAAGCTGTTTTCAACATCAGGACTTCGACGTGTACGTCAACAAAGCCAGGCTGCTGCTGCGAAAGCCTGCGTGAGGCGTCCCGGGGCAGCAGACATCTCAGGCAGATACAAAGATGAAATGTTCGTCTGGATGTGATGCTGATATTTTATTATTGTTGTGGTGGTGGGGAGAGGCAAAGAAAGACCATTTTTGTGTCCCAAGCCCTGTTTCCTGAGAAATTGCAGTGAAGGTACCAGAATCACCTAGGTGGGAACCCAAACCGGCCAGTGAATATACAGAAAAGGTAACATCAGAAGATGTCAGCAGGTCAGATGGAATTTTGCAATTGGCTTGTGCTTGGAGAGCTGCCTTGAACTGCAAAATGACTTGGAACAAAACGGGTAAGGACACAGATGGGAGATAAAAGGGCACTGACTCGGAATTTCACTGAGGAAACGTGGTAAATATGAACAGTTTGGACATCTGGGGCAGAGCAGGGGAGAAAAACGCAGAGGTGGTTTCTTCCTAAGAACAGAAGACTCCCAACGCACAGAGTGACCTCCCAAGGTCTTGCCTTGTTCTTTGATGGGACCGCAAGCTGCTTAAAAATGCAAAGGCTGCCAAACGGCTGACTTACGGAAACGCGTCCACCTCTGGCGTCATTGCTGACATTGATGGAGGGGAAGATGTAACCTGTGATGACCCAGTGGGACAGAGGGAACAAGCAGGGAATTCAAGGACACTGAGTGACCAAGTCCCCTTTAAGGTGAGCTGAAAATCACACCCTAAACAGAAATATGTAAATCATCACCGCCGTGTCACTCGAGCGGGTTGATTTCAGGGTGCAGAATTTTGAGAAGAGAGTAAACAGACAACAAAGTCAAGGGGTGAAAGGATGTATTTTGAGTCTTTTAAATAAGAAGGCAGATGTAATTGGGGTGGTGGGCCAGCCATGTCAGAAAAGCATGGAGAACTTAATTGTCCCAGATTACAGGCAGTGCCACCTGAGGATTGTTACCTGGAAGGGGTCAGGGCATGAACACAAGAGAATCTTCCTTATCTTCCAAATTAGCGATCTCATATGGTATTTTTCTTTCTCCTTCTGGCTGACTTCACTTAGAATGACGTTCTCTAGGGGCACCCATGTTGCTGCAAATGGCGTTATGCTGTCATTTTTATGGCTGAGTAGTATTCCACTGCTATAAACATACTAGTGTCTCCCTGGTTATTCAATCCAACATGAGTCTAAGGGCTGTCGCGAAGGGACTTTGCAAATGGGATTAAGGGCGTTAGGCAGCTGACCGGAAGGTAAGCCAAGTACCCTGGAATATCTAAGTGGGTGCAAAATACATGGGTCTTTAAGAGCTGAAGATACAGACAGAACCATCAGTCGGAGATGCCAGGGAAGATGGGCAGAGACAGAAGAGGTACCAGGGCTGTCAGAGGGACTGGAACTATGAGGAACCACCATTGTGGCATTCGGAAAAAGAGAGGAAAGGGGCCAGCAGGGAAGAGATGCTGAGGTCTTCAAGACACTGAGAATGACCCTCGGCCAAAAGCCATCGAGGAGATGAGAATCGTAACCACCACATGGAACTGAATTCAGCCAATGAACCCAATGTTCTTGGATGTTCAGTGTGTCCCTAGAACATCCTTGGATGTCTCAAGTAAAGAACACAGTTCGGCACACACACACTGCACTGATTTCAGCTTTGTGAGGCTTAACGTCAAGAAACCACCCAGACAGCTCAGATGTATGCTGTACAGAGCTGTAAGAAGACACACTAATGTTGTCTGAAGCCAGGAAGTGTGTGGTTCTTTGGTATAAGCAGATATAAATTCAGGGAAATATAGGTTGTGATGACCTTGAAGTTGCAAAGACGGGTTTTGGAGAAATACAGGTTGAAATGTTCAGAAGAATATTTCCATGGACTCTGAGACTCTCCAGACCCACTGGGTGATGAATTTTCCTTCAAAGGTAGAGAATTTAAATACATAGAGTCACCAATTCTTCCTAAGTCATCGTGCCTTCCCAACGAGACATCCATCTGGATGTCAAAATGACATGAATCTCGGCAGTTTGCCGTCACTGTTGCGGGACGGAAATGTCTCATTACTGCCTGACTCACTGACAATCCCCAGATAAGATCCAGGGACTGGAAAAGATCAGGGGGGATTGGAGGGGGAGGCGCCAGCTCTGACCATAAAGGTTACAAATGCATTCTTTATCTTGACTTGACGGAGGTGACCCAGAAGTTCAATGAAGAAACCCACCGAATTTGGGGGCACCCTAACTTCAACAACCAACCCCCAACGTTGAGTGAACGAGAGCAGCTCAGATCACCTGGCTCGTCCCTGAAATTTGTGCTTTGTTCCAATGCAAAGAGTCACTGCCAGCCTAGCCCAGAGCGGAAGCTTCCCTCGCTTCTGTAGGAAGGTTCAGAGAGTCACGTCCGGAAAGTACACAGGCGAGCTGCTTTATTCTCTTGTCCTGCAGCTGACCCCGCCCTCGCCCCCGCCATGCATCAGAGCCCCGAAGGAGACCTTCGCCATCAGTTCACAACAAGACACAAATGAACAGAGCATTCGAACCCACCCCTGTTAGGAAGACCATCCCACCGGTGGGCCACTCCAACCTTGGAAACCCCTCTTGCCTACAAGAAGAAATTGGCCCAAAGAGGTTGGACCCTTGGAGCGCCGTTGAAGTGTCATTTTTACTAGGAGGACAGCCAATCACATGGAAAGGACAGTCAGTTTGGGGCCAGAAGATAGATTTCAGATGCCCAGTGTTGCTGACCCCCAGGTGGAGAACTCCTGGCAGATTATGAAACATTCTCTTGTCATACTAAAGATGACGGTAATAATAATTAATACCTTTACGTGGAGGGAATGCAGAGGGAACGGATAAGAAGACAGCAATGTGGAGCATGAGCCAAAATGGGACAAATACTCGTGTCCCGTTATAAATGTCGGAGGTGTAAGCATTTTGGAAAATTGTGCAGAATGAAGGTGATGTTAATAATATGGCGAACGTTCGATGTGGTCTGAGAGAGCTGAGCTTAGAGGCACATCTACGTAACTACCGGACATCTCTCCTCACCGTCCGACACACGAGGGTCACAATAAGTAACGACACGTGCCAAGCAGAGGGAAAAGCCATTAAAAGCCTGGCCGTGCAGACAGAAGACCAGGGCAGCAGGCAGCGGTTCACCGCAAAGGCTGCAGGCCGTGGCGAAATGGATGGGCTGGGTCAGGAAGCATCCTTGTAAGAAACCGCTCTGAGGAAGCACTGCTCGTGAACTCAAGGGAAAACGCTAAAAGAGATGTGCGGCGCGAGTCCAACTCCAGGAATAAAACAAAGTGGCATATGCGACGGGAAGGAGGAGGGACGCGGGATTCATCTCGCCCGCGGGCCCAGCAGAAGGAAGGAGGCTGCCTGACCGCTCCGCTGGTCCACCTGGAGAGAGCTCAGCTGCAGGCGAGTTTGGAGAGGGTTAAAAGAGGAAATTTTTTCACCGTTTACCATTTCAGGGTCATGGTCCCAAAGGCGTGGAGTCACGAAACACGTGTCCCCAGGGAATTTCACAGGCACCATGTTGTTATCAACATGGAAGATTCTGGAAGGCGCCCTGAGCGATATTCACCTCTCTGCTCCAAAGAGCAACCACCTAGGCACACAGGCAAAATGTTAGTCTTGAATTCCATGTAACCAAGGATTTATTTCCTCCCATAATTGTTTTTTAAAATCAGGCATAAACCATGCAAGGAAAAAGCACTGCAAAGGTGTACCTTGTCCTCAGCCGAACCATCCTAGACCACTGATCCTCCGAATTGCCACCAGCGACATCTGGAGATGGATACCTCCTTGTCGAGGTGGGGGCTTGGCGGGGGCCGTCCTGGGCAACGTAGGATGTTTACCCGCATCTCTGGCCTCTGCCCTCTAGACGTCACCATCACCCGCTTTCCCGTCTACCTGGGGCAATCGGCAGTGTCTCCAGATGTCGACACACTTCCCTGGTTGGGAACCACTGCTTACACAACTAGACATCTATTTACCGTCTTTTGTTCTTTTAAATTATTTTTCAAAAATGTACTTAATCTTTTTTGTAAGTGCCGAATAACATTAGATATCCCAAATATATATATTTTTTACAGTCTTTGTGCATGCCCTGAAATAAAAGAGAGCCTGGCAGTACTGTAGAGACGGAATTAAATTCGTAAGTAGTGATTCTGTGGCTTATAGAGAATTCAGTGGGGCCAAGAAGCATAGCAAAGCAGGAAGGAGTGAAGGCACAGAGAAACTGAGTGCCTTATAAGCATGGAGAAAAACTCATTTTTGAAATTTAGGAGAGTGTCTCTAACGCTCAACAAAAGTATATTAATATCATGGATAAAGATACATCATTCAGGATGAGGTGAGGATTCAGAGGGATAAGGGAGAGATTCCAGAGTGTTCCAGGTCCGAGATACAAAAATGCATGAAAATTCATGAAAAGCTTGAAAAAAGGAAATGGGAAGTTCTTTACAGAAAGAGAAGTAGCTTCAAGTGACTGTTAGACTGAGGGGCCGGCTTGATACTGGGGACAGAGGATCTGTCTTTCCAAGCCTGGGAAGAATCTGTATTCGGTGGCTATAATGACATTTAGATGGAGCAGTCATTTTTCAGAAGTTACAGGTATCTCACACACATAGGTACGTATATATACACATACACACAAATGTGTATAAAATATCTCATATATATCCTTTACAAATACACGCGTGTATCTGTTTGAGGTTGTCAAATGGGAAAGTTATACATGTTTATGAAAAGACATAAACATTCTGCAAAGCGCAAAGGATACAGACGTCCTTTCTTTATGCTTGTCTTCTCCGTAGAATGTGTGTGTGGACAACTTTGAGCCTGAAAATGGAAATGTGTATCTGTACGTAGACAACGAAATAAATATGTAACTTGAATACTTGCTAGGCAGAGAGACCGAAAAGAACTTGAAGGAAATGTTTCCAGCTTTATAGGAACATTCAGGGATAGGTGAGAAGGAACTGAATCAGAGTAAGTAGAAGCAATTTAATAGACATGAAGGGAAACTAGTTGAAAATTCACTTTGAAAGCAAAGATAGCTACAACCTGCGTGTTTTGTAAACTTATTTTCTGTGGGACTATAATTTGCAAGTTCTTAAGGTAAAAAAATCAATCTTGATATGACTCCAACAATGGGAAAGGCATGGACTGTAAGACAAAACAAAAATGGTGTTGACAGTTCACACGGAAGCAGGGTGAAAAGGAATAAAAAGGAATCTTACTATAATCGCATCTCTGACCTTTGGCTATACAATGGAAATTATCTTAGACTAAGGTTATAAGTAATAAACACCTCTGAAATTCACGTTAACTGTTACGTTCTTTAGTGACTATTAATGACAAATAAGTTCATTGGGACGCCACCTTTCTATTTCACAAGACAATACAAGTCATTGTGAAATTGTGCAGCACTAAAATCTATTTTTTTTCCTGTAAGCGTCTGAGTAAGTCAGTCTTTCAAGGAGTTCATTTGATTCATCCAATTTTGACAGCCTCCAATTCGCTCTTCTGTCCTTCAAGGCCATAACCCTCTTCCCATGACCAGCTTCCATCAACCATCTGGTCCCAAACCAACACCATCTATTTCGGGTTTTTGTTACGACAGCATCTCACTTCTGCTTTCAATTTCTTTTCTGCTTTAGCTAATGCTGTGTAACAAATGAGCCCGAAATGTGAGGCTCTAAACAACAGTCTGTGATTCTCTCACATGATTCTGTGGATTGACTGGGTTCAACTAGGCAAGTTCTCTCCTGACATCTCTTGGGTTCAGCTCAGCTAGATGTTAGGGATGGAACCATTTGAGGGCTCAAGCAGGTGGGCTGCCCCAGGTGGTACACTTCCATGGTTGGCAGTGAATGCTGCTGTCCACAGTGTGCAGCCGAGGTTACTGAAGGGAGCAAGACACCTGGCCTCCCCGATTTGGTGTCTGGGTTCCAGGAGGGATGGTCCCAAGAGCCAGGGTTCCTAGTGGTCTGAACAGAAACCTCATGGCTTCTTATAATCCAGCCCTGGAAGTCCTGGCACCTCGCTTCAAGAAACTTCTACTAGTCAAGAAAGCCACCCAGCCCAGCACTAGATCCAAACAGACTTCACCTCCAGGTTGGAAAAACAGCCTGGTAGGAATGGTTTTTTTTGCCAATTTCTATCTATCTCACCTAGCATGTGACATCTGCTTAACCCCATGTGATGACCGCAATAGGTGGGTAATAGGGGCTATGAGCAGAAGAGTTCATCTCCTGACTTGGATAAATGCTGCAATAAATTAGGGATGTCTGCCAGGCAGAAGAAGGAAGAGTCTGTCCACTGAAGACTCTGATTTATTCTGAGGTTCTCCCTTATCGGGAGTTCAGGACTTGCAAATACTAACTACGATATAAAACATAAATCAACAACAAGGTCCTACTGTATAGCACAGGGAACTATATTCAATATCTTGTAATAGCCTACAATGATAAAAGAATATAAAAAGAATATACACACATACACATAGAACTGAATCACTTTGTTGTACACCAGGAACTAACACAACATTGTAAATGAGCAACACTTCAATTAAAAAGAATAAAAATAAATAACGTCATCTCTTTATACACAGGAACCTTGACACTTGGCACAGATGAGTGAGTGTCTGGCCCTCACACTGCCCAAAGTCATACATTACCCATCAAAGCACACACAGATCATCAAACGAAACAGAACTCAGGCTTCCATCAAGTAATCATGTGTGTTCCAACTGATCACACTAACCAGAAAGTTCAACCACATTGCTGTTGAAATACCACAGATTAATTTCTACAGTAGCAATAAGGATATAGATGACATTTGACAAAAGTTCATGGGTGTTTGTTTTTTTTTTAATTACAGACAGCCGTATACACTTGTATCTTCCGTGACACTTGCAGGTGTAATTTTTGAAATATAAGTCAGCACAGGTGATGGAGTATTCTGTCTGTTACGTTTGGGGCACCCTTCTAGGCATGATGGTTGCCTGGATCATGAAAACGGGAGGCACAGGGCTTGTTACCGTGAAACTTAACAACCAAGAACAGAAGCCAGATACATACCAGAGACCAAAAGCAGCATGGTAGATGTGAGGTTGACGTACAGGGTAGTGGAGGCTTACTTCAGGAAACCTAGAGTACACAGAAAGAAGGGGTAATGGTCTGGGACATGGCAAAATGGCTTAGCAAGGAAGAGACCATTCTGAGTCTTGAAAACCACGTGGAGTTATGACCACGCTATTGTAAAGGTGGATTCCAAGATGAGTTTCCATCATGCATTGCGTAAAATGTTACGTGGTCTTTCTAGAAGTCAACTGATTTGTTGGGGCAGGAGTGGATGTCTAGAAACCAATCAGGAGTGCGTGCCTGATGTGCAAGAGAGAAAGCGTGATAGATAATGGTGGAAACGTCCAGACTCTAGTACCACGCTTTCCAAGATGGTAGCCATCACCAGAGCTGGCTATTGAACCCTTGAAATGTGGTCTGTTCAAATCTGGATGCATTGCGCATGTAAAATACACACCAGATAGCATGTATTTAGCAAAAAAAAAAAATGCAAACTATCTCATTCATAGTTTTGTCTCTATTACATGTTGAGTGGATAATATTTTGGAAATACAGGGATAAACTAAATGTAGCATTAAAATTAATCCTTTTTTTTTTTTGCACTCTCTTTGATGCATTTACTAGAAAACTTGAAACTTATGACATGTCTGTGGGACACTGCTTCTCCAGAGAAAATGTGTGGTTCTTAGATGTCTTGGTTTGCACACAGTGTAGACATCCCGGGTACTGGAGTGAACCATGAACCATGAACCATGGAAGTACGTGGGATGTGTTCTGACCTGACTTCCTTCTCAGAAGGGAGGACGGACAAAGAACAGTCCCTCCCAAGGTGAGTGTTGAGGCTCAGATTCTTCTTAAGGCTCAGATTGAGTGTGGTTTTCCTACTTTCTCTCGCTTGCGTTTCTGTCGCTGCAAATCAGAATGAACTCTGAGAGTCATAATTAACCTCTAATAACCAGCATTGCCTATGTCCAAGGTAATATGTTTCTTTCTTTCTTGACAATGAGTGTTGCAATGACTCACAGTGTTCTGCACAAATCATTCCTTTACAGAAGATGCTCTCTCACTCCGTAGGAGGACTACCTGCCCCAAATTCTCAGGCACCAGGGATGCTATATTTATTTACAGATCAATAAAACAAGAACTTCCTCCTGGTCCAAGATTGAGCCAGAATCTGGCCCTTTTCTTTTTTCTACTCAAAATTCCCAAAGTGTCATGCGATTTGTTTTTCTGACATTTGAGCAATTGGACACTTGATCAGATGGACCAAGAGAATTAGAAACAGAAAGCAGATGGTCTGTTCCACCTGGTAGGCAGAAAGGCACTGAATGTAGACACACGAAGCCCTTCCCTTCCTAGTCTCTCTGATGGGAGAGCAGTGTGTGAGCAGCACCTGATTCCGGGTGTTTATAGAATCCATCCCTTCCCATTAATTCTGCAGACAAGTCCAACCTCACTGCTGTCCCAAATGCTTCAAAAGGATTTCTGAAGTCCTCCCAGATCACAGCGGTTGGAGCCCAAGGGTTAATTTTGGCAAGAGGAGCGTAACAGACTGGTGAGGGATATATACAGATTTGAGTGGATTCAAGAGAGGACAGGAGGAGAGGAACTGAGACAGTGACGGGGGAGAACTCTTCCAAGAGACATATGCTACAGGAACAAAGACAGGTGACCAAAGTGTGGTTAGCTATTTGCAAACAGGATCCATAAGAGAGTGTCTGCATATCCTCCTTGCCAGGAATATCCCGTGGATACAAAGGAATAGGAGATTTAGGATTGGGGGAGGATGGTGGAGGCAAAGTTCTTGAGTGGGTGTGAGAAGGATGGGGTTTCCAACATAAGATCGTCTATGGGTTAGGTCTCCGTGCCTTTATCTACTGTATTTTATATGGTATTGCTGTTACATCTCTATATGAGTCGACGGGTGCATTTGTAACACATACACGCCAGACAATGAGTTATATTTTAGGGTAAGTTACTCCAAGTTCTCTGAAAACCGTAAAATAAGAGTGGGTACCAAGGTTCATCCAAGTTCTCTGTGAGATGTATCAACCTGTATTAGTTAAGTTGATTAAAAACATCTATTTTAAGGAAATGGCTTCTGCAATGGAGGGGGTTGACCGGTGTGAAATGTGTAGGACAGGCTGGCAGGCTGCAAATTCAGGCAGGAGTCGATGCTGTACACTTGAGGCAGAATTCCTTCTTTTTGGGGAGACCTCAGATTTTGTAATTAGAGCCTCAACTGATTGGATGAGGCCCACCCACCTACTGGAGGGTGAGTTGCTTTATTGAAGTCAACTAATTTTATTTTAATTTATTTTTAAAAAATTTTTATTGAAGTATAGTTGATTTACCATGTTGTGTTAGTTGCTGGTGTACAGCACAGTGATTCAGTTATATATATATATATATTCTTTTCCATATTCTTTTTCATTATAGGTTATTAAAAACTATTGAATATAGTTCCCTGTGCTGTATAGTAGGACCTTGTTGTTTATCTATTTTATATACAGTAGTGTGTATCTGCAAATCCCAAACTCCTATTTTATCCTTCCCCACCCCCCACTTCCCCTTTGGTAACCATAAGTTTGTTTTCTATGTCTGTGAGTCTCTTTCTGTGCTAAGTGCTATCATATGGTATTTTTTTTTTTTTTTGGTCTGGCTTACTTCACTTAGTATGATAATCTCTAGGTCCATCCATGTTGCTGCAAATGGCATTAATTCATTCCTTTTTATGGCCGAATAATATTCCATTGAAATCAATGGATTTTGACTTTAGATATTAACCACATCTACAATATGACCTACCCAGCAACACGTAGATTACTAGCTGATGAAATAACCAGGTACTACCGTCTAAACAAGGTGTCACATACAACTGAGCATCACACAGGGTAGAAATGAAAATTCCATTATCACAGGCGAGCTGTGCAACCTTGGATGCCACTGATAAATTACTAACCATATTACACGAAGGAATGCCTGCTGTTTGTCACCTTACCGTTTGCCGTGCTGTACCACATGGGCAGGAAATAAGACCATGCCACACTTTACCCCTGAAGAAAATTTGTATCTGCCGCACACTCTATGTTCAATTTACATTGCTCTAATATTAAGCAACATGCCTCTTTTTTCCTGCCTGTGAGTTAACAGAGCAACAGAAGTAACCTTGGTATATTTGTGTAGATCATATAAAGTCCCACCTGATAGATACCAGCTCAGGTTTGTGCTATTTCGAGAGATCATCTGGGTTCCTCTTTCAGCACCAGATTTGAAAGCTCAGTTGCTGGGGATGGGGAGAGGGTGCGATCAGAAACTCAAGTCAAAGACATCACTGTGTTTATCGGAAGAGCAAACTTCTAGAATTTAAAAGTGGGAGCTCTCTGTTTTAGATCGGAGCTACCGAATTCCGACGAATAGGCTGGAAGACGGCTCTTCTCTCTTCCTACTTTGGAAATGCAATGCTGCGAGTCGTTTTTATCCTGGGGGCAAAAGGGTGTTGGAACAGTGGGTGTGTGTTTACACCATGGTGCTATCGCTCATGACAGTACTGGGGGCCTCAACCTCCCTTTCGTGGGGTGGGAATCTCAATCAAAGGGAAGATGCCGTTTCTGCCAACGAGCCGGGCCGTGGAAAGTCTCTAGTGGATTCCGGCTATACGTGCTCAGCCTGATAAAGTTTTAATTTATGCCCACGCCCCAGAGCCCAGAGAAGAGGGAAGCCCTGGCGTTTTGCAAGGCAATGAAGACAGCTGTTGGGAAAACCCAAATTCTGAGCTCTCGGTCCCATCATTTATCTGGGAAATTTAGAGGGGAAAAAATAAAATCAATGTTAGGAATTAATTAGGAATCAAAGTTTAGGAAGATCGTGAGGTATTTGGGAGAACAGAAACAAGAGGAGAACCAGCCCTCAGTGGGGTGGTGATAGCTCAGTGGTAGACCGCACACTTAGCATGCAGGAGGTCCTGGGTTCAATCCCCAGTACCATCATTAAAGAAATTAAAAAAAGAAAAAAAAATCAGCCCACAGCATTGGCGATTCCCAGCTAAAATCCCGCCTCCCTCTACCATTGTCCCCAAACGGTAGTGCGATTTTAAAAGACGTATCAGCTGTCTGGGTCTAACTTAGCATTTGCCACTTCAAAGAGCCTTGAGGATCATTTGTGACCTCCCCTTTGTCCCTTCTGTTCTGTTTTTCATTTTTGAGTTTGACAAGCGCTTATCATTATCACCAGGAGAGACTCAGCTTCAAACAACATTGTAACTAGTATCATCAAGTCTCCGTCACCAGTTGGCCCTTCTGTTCATCAGATATGTTGCCAGTGACTGTTCTGAACTGTTAAAATGCACGACCATGAAATATGTCATAGGTGCTCACGAAATTGATGATAGTACCGATCAATTAAGTCAGATCCTTTGAAAAATATAAACTTATTCTAAAACAAAGTTTATAAGCTTGCAAAGGTGCCCTGGACTTTGCATCTCAAAGACCCCATAGACCCTACAATTATCAGCTTATAATGCAAATCCTTATCAACCACGAACACCTCGGGGTGTAGCTCAAACTAACTAGCTTGTGGTCCAACCATCCACTTAGCACCGAAAGACAGCCCTTCATTTATCTGTCAGTCACTGATGCAGGAATGCTTCACTGATTTTAGCCACAGCTGGTGTGCCAGGTAAGAAAATCAATGAATCCATCACCAATGAGAATTTAAAAACCTCATCTTGTACAGATGGATATTTATTTAGTTTCATCCAAAACGTATCCAAATCACAAAAAGAAATATGCATCCTTTAAGAAGTTAAGTATCAGCTGAACCAGTGGGGTAAAAATGGTCATTTCTACGCACATAGGGAAGAAAAGAAAAATTTAGTCTCGGACAAAACAAGTGTCCAGTTAAATAAAAACCAGTTCCCAGGGCTGGAATCAAAAGGTTCTGAAATAATAATATAATACAAAATAGGCAAATAGTTCCAGAAACTTATTTAATCAGAATGTTTAAGAAATTTTGAAAGCATTGATTTTTTTTCCAGAAATGCATGTTATGACAAACATAGTCCTGGCAAAGAAAACGCTCCCAGTGAGAGCAGTCCTAAAAATGTGAAGTATTTCAATATTCATTTAATTAAATACAAAAAGGACAGATACAAAATAAAATAAGAGAGAGAGAGAGACAGAGACAAAGAGAGACAGAGATGGAGAGACAGAGACTGAGAGAGAGACAAAAGAGAGACAGACATCAATCATTTGTAAGGGACATCTCACAACTACCTTATACCTCCCCAAGCATGCCTCTAGAACCCTGGTTTTTAACCAAGGCCAGTTACTGATTTAAAATGCAGTCCAGTCTATAACCACCTGCCTTTGAATGTGCAAATAAATAAGATACTAACACGTGCTTTAGGACACCCTCTGTCTGGAATGGAGTCTGCTTTCAAGTGTTGCTTCTGATTGCCATTTTTAGCACCGTACTTGCAGGGAGAAACCACAGGGAAGAGGAAGTCCCAGATTCGGGACTTATGGGATTTTGCACACAAGTATGGTTCACTCATTCTTATATTTGACATACATCAGATGAGGACATCACCTTTCGGTTGATACAGTCAGGATCAAAGCCCTTTAAGAAGTCAAGTATTGGCTGAACCAGTGGAAAAGAACGGTAATTTCTATGCACAAACAGAGGAAAGAAAATTTTAGGCTCTGGCTTCATATCTTGGAGGAAAAAAGAGTTAATAATATCTATCTATCTGTCTATCTGTCTATCATCTATCTATCTATCTATCTGTCTGTCTGTCTGTCTGTCTGTCTGTCTATCTGTCTGTCTGTCTGTCTATCTATCTATCTATCTATCTATCTATCTATCTATCTATATCCATCCATCCATCCAACCATCCATCTTATCTATCTATCCACCCATCCAACCATCCACTCTATCTATCCATCCATCCATCTCTATCCATCCATCCATCCATCCATCTATCCATCCATCTACCTATCAAGAAAATGTGTCATGATGTGGAATATTCATTCAAACATCCTTAATTCCACACCATCATCCCCCACCCCTGGCTTAGCACCTCCCATGTACATACCCAAGCAGCCATTGGTCAAATGTGTCTAATTCCCCAATCCTGTTCATGGACCGAACAACAGAGCAAGGTCCAGGTGAAGTAAATGCACAGATCTTGCAAAGATTTTGGGATTTTATGAATTTCGTGGAATCACCTGCTGAGCTACTAACAAACAGAGACGTGGCTGGGTCATGAGTCATATCCGAAAAACAATCCACGTCAGTGACAGTGCTCAAATACCACCAGTCACCCTCTGTTGTCTGAGTTTTCACATCGTTTCACGTGTAACAACTTTTCTTAAACATGAGGTGAGCTTAATTCCATAATGTCACCATTCAAAAAGCATTTTAGACAACCTTTTTCTCCATGTTGGAGAGAAATAAAATGTTGGTTCTTTCTTACTTTCTTTTTCTTTTTTTTAAGTGAGTTACTTATAAATGGTCTTTTCCTGGCTTTTATTACCCTTGGTTCATGAGAATGATTTGATACATTTAACATAACAACACGTTTTGCCTTCTCTGCCGCAAGGAAAAGCTTCTATTGAACCAGTCTTGTAGACTACACCTGAGGGACATGTGAAGTGCAGTTGAATGATAATGACCGAGAAAGGCCCTAAAATCCAGGCTCTATCAGCAGTGGAGGTTGCAGAGCAGCAAGGGGAAAAAGTTGAACATTTCTATGAGAAGAGCATACATGTATTTGACAAGGGTAACAGTAATTCCAGATCTTTTACAGACTTCTGCATGGAAGAGTACAACTTTAAATACATGACAGTCAGTTTAAATGGATATTAGTTCCATAAACCAGTGTTATTAACTATTTGTTTACCCATCTAGCCACCTACCCACTGATCCGCACATCCATCCATCTATTCGTTCTTCCATCCACCCATCCACACATCCATCCATCTATGTACCCACCTATCTACCCATCCACACATCCACCCACCCACCCATCCATCTACCCATGCACCTAACCATCATCCACGCACCCACCCACTCATCCATCCATCCATCAATCCATCCACATGTCCATCCACCCAACCATCCATCCACCCATGCACCCATCCACACATCCATCCATCCATTCACCCACCCACCCACCCATGCACCCACCCATCATCCACTCATCCATCCATCCACCCACGTACTCTCCCATCATCCATCCATCCACCCATCCACCCACCCATACACCCAACCATCCATCCATCCATACACCCACCCATCCATCCACCCACCCACCCATCCACCCACGCACCCAACCATCATCCACCCACACACCCATCCATGCATCCATCCATCCATCCACCCACCCACGCACCCATGCACCCACTCGTCATCCATCCATCCACCCACCCATACACCCACCCATCCATGTACCCACCTACCCATCCATCCACACATCCATCAATCCATCCACGTCCTTCCACCCAACCATCCATCCACCCGCCCACCCATCCACCCACCCACCCACGTACCCACCCATTATCAATCCATCCACCCACCCATCCACACATCCATCCATCCACATGTCCACCCACCCACTCACTCATTCACACATCCATCCATCTATCCATCCACCTACCCACACATCCACTCATCTACCTACCCATCCCTCTCTATTTCTTTCTTTCAGTCTATTATTAAATGGAGGCAGTAGAGATTGAGGAAGAAAATGCACAATGACCAGAGCTGCAGAATGATGAACACTGCATTTTCACAGCCACCCGCTTAAGTATCATGAAGTGGTTAAAAGTTTTTTTTTTTTTCCTTTTCTTTTAAATTTTTTTTCTGCTGTGTAGGGTCCAAGGAGCTGTGCTAAGAGCAAGAAGTCCATGGCTTTTGCAGATCACACTGAATGCCTGACATGTCATTAGCACAACCTTAAACACGGTTTTCTAAAATAATTAGGTCTCCTAAATTTGTAATGGAACATGAGTATCTGTACCATTCTGGCTCATACTCAACACAGCTGTCTTAGCTGTTCCTTAAACTATCCCTCCACATAATTTTATTCCGCCTCTCACTCTGTCATGATTTATTTAAGATTCGCCTGCAGCCAATGCAGGCAGCATTTCCCGATCCAGAAAGGAGATAGTGGAAAGCCAAGATGTAGAGTACAGTGCAATTTTATGTCAGCTGGCTGAGTTTCATTCTGTGTAGCCCCTGGGACAGCCCCGGGTCAAACTGTGAACTCAGTGATGCAAAGCTCCCTAAGCAAATTTGTTTATGCATAATTCCTAGGTTCATTTTAGTTTGTAACAGGAGCTCCCCAAATGAAGGAGGTGATGGAAAGCTAATTCTCCCTTTCCTATCCGTCTTGAACCCAAATCTGTCCCACATACAGATGCCCATAGCAGACACAAAAACCAGTCGATGTGAAATGCCTTACAAACTTTTAAGACATCCAAGCTCTACCCTGTACCTCGTCTAACTCTCACCTCTCTGAGGACAGCCCCAAAGAGTGGTCTTACTTTACAGCAAGCATCAGGGAAAGAGGAATTCTCCTTCATCAGTGAATCTGCTCAACAGTAGTGGGGCTTCAAGTCATTTGCATGGGACCATGTCAAAAATACAGACAGCTCTGGATTTGTACACCTTGACCACGCAAGTGGAGAGACTGTCCATGAAATATTCCAGCCAATCGATCTATCTTGAGTATCTTTAATCTCACCATTGAGAGTGATCTGCACACCCATACAGTTATCCGGACTTCACAAGTAATTCATTTCACGAATGCAGTGCGTCTCTGACATGCTAATTACACGCAGCTTAGCTGACTGCCAGGTGGATAGCTGAAACACTACAGTGTGAGTGTTTTGATGTAGGGCTATCTGATCACTCCTGGAGAGTGGCTATGCCATTAAAGCAATTGCATCCTCCTTATCATAACTAGCACATGCATAACATCATACTGTCTATGCTGTTCTTTTAAATTACCTCTTCTTCCCTTTCAGTCGTAGAGATACCTCGAGCTTCTCATCATAGAAACTTCAAGACATAAGGCAAGGGTAGAAAAAGAAATCTGCCAGATCCTCTTTTAAAACTGAAATATGAAATATTTTAGGGGTTTGGGGCTCAAGACCCCTAAGTAATGTTTTTTTGGCTTTTAGTTTTTATTTTTAGTTTTGATTGATTGATTGAAGATAGTTGATTTACAACATTGTGTTAGTTTCCAGTGTACAGAAAAGTGATTCACCCACTGCTGGACATATATCCAGAAGGAACCCTAATTCAAAAAGACACCTGTACCCCAATGTTCATAGCAGCACTATTTACAATAATCAAGACATGGAAACAACCTAAATGTCCATCGACAGATGACTGGATAAAGAAGTTGTGGTATGTTTGTACAATGGAATACTACTCAGCCATAAAAATGGTAAAATAAGGCCATTTCCAGCAACATGGATGGATCTAGAAATTATCATTCTAAGTGAAGTAAGCCAGAAAGAAAAAGAAAAATACTATATGATTTCACTCATATGTGTAATCTAAAAAAAAAAAAAAAAGACAAATGAACTTATGTATAAAACAGAAACACACTCACAGACATAGAGTACAGACTTGTGGTTGCCAGGTGGGGAGTGGGGTGGGAAGGGATAAACTGGGAGTTCAAGATTTGCAGATACTGACTGGTATATACAAAATAGATAAACAAGTTTATACTGTAGAGCACAGGGAAATATATTGAATATCTTGTAATAGCTCATGGTGAAAAAGAATATGAAAATGAACATATGTATGTTCATGTATGACTGAAGCGTTGTGCTGTACACCAGAAACTGACACAACATTGTAAACTGACTATACCTCAATTTAAAAAAGGAAAAGTGATTCAGATACACACACACACACACACACACACACACACACACACACACACAAACACACACACACACACACACACACACATATACATTCTTTTACAGGTTCTTTTCTGTTATAGGTTATTATAAGATACTAAATACAGTTTCCTGTGCTAAATAGTAGGACCTTGTTTATCTATTTTATGTATAGTAGTTTGTATCTGTTAATCTCAAAACTCCTAAATTATCCCTCCCTTCCCTTCCCCTTTGGTAACTGCAAGTTTGTTTTCTGTGTCTGTGAGTCTTTTCTGTTTCATAAATATGTTCATTTGTGCCATTTTTTTTTAGATTCCACATATAATTGACATCATATGATATTTGTCTTTGTCTGACTTACTTCACTTAGTATGGTAATCTCTAGGTCCATCTATGTTGCTACAAGTGGCATTGTTTTATTCTTTTTTATGGCTGAGTACTATTCCATCGTATGTATACACCACATCTTCCTTATCTGGTCATCTGTCAGTGGACACTTAGGCTATTGTAAATAAGGGAATGTTTTTGCTATTTTTTCGGTAGTGATGCCATTTGCTTATTTTGTTGTGATTTATATTCCTACTCCAAGAACTGCCAACCTTGCATGAGGAAGATCAGTCTACATTTTATTGGTAACAAAAAAAGTTACCTATGGAGACCTGAGCAAACTGACAGTGTATGTCCAGTTTATTCCAGTGACATGATAATGTGTCACCAAGACTGTGAGAGGACTGAGTCCTTAATCACTTCCAATTATTTATGGAGTTATCATAAAGTGAAAAAGTATACAAGGTGGAGTTTCATTGCAACAATGTACACAAATGCCCCCACACAAGGGTTAAAACAAGATGTTAAGAAAAAAAAGACAACGGGTCCAGAATGGAGTCACTTATGCTAAGGTCCAGGTCACCAAGCCAACACTCAGTTACAGTCTAGACTCTCCCAGAAATAGAATGTTAAAACCATTCAATCAACACTAGTTAGGCAATCTGCCTGATAGATCCTGCCACCCATTAAAAGCAACTAACTTTGCAATAACCAACCTGCTTTTTCGCCCAGTAGAACTTCTTTGCTTTGCTCCTGCTGGATATGAGAGTGTTTTCTTCCATACATCCCCTCAGAGTTCCTATCTATCTGTTAGATTAGATGCTGCCCAATTTAAATCCACTTTTTGCTCAAATAAACTCTTGGAATTTTAATACACCTCAGTTTACCTCTTAACACAGGGAAGCAGTTAAATAAATTACAAAACATTAGCTTGACTAGTATGCAGTTGTTTGAAAATGATTGACTTCTGTAGCCTTCCATAATGAGAAATAGATTTTAGCGAATAGAGCACGTTGCAGAATAGTATGAATAAAATGATCTCAGTTTTATGAAAAGACACTAAAGAAACAAACCTGTGTGTGTGGTGTGTGGTGTGGCTGTCAAACAGCTGTATGTGATTCAAGGAAGAACTGGAAATATATCCAGAAAATACTGATGGAAGAATTTCACTGTGTATGCTACACATTTCCTTATTGTTTGAACATGCCTACAAATTAATATATTTTAAAGGGACATTTTAAAGAACATAACCAGATAATACCACAATGGAAGTCAGAAATAATGAGCTATGGGAATGCCAAAGGATGCCTCATTTTGACTGAGAACAAAGAATTTATCTTGATTATGCTGTTGTCTTTAAAACATTGTCATAAAATAACATAAACCATGGGTGAGAGGCTTAATTTACTATCTCTTCTATGTAGCACATTAATCAGCAGCCTTCCAAAGACAGGATTCCTTAAAACAAAATAATGACAAAATTGAGGGGAATTTCAGATAAAGTAGCCTCTCAGGAGGGGAGGCTTTTGGAAAGTAAGTGTATGTTCCTTGCAGAAAAAAATTATATATATATATATATGTATATATATGTATGTGTGTGTGTGTGTGTATATATATAATTTATATGTGTGTATATATATATTTTTTCCTTATCCTCTCTAGCCAGGATGTCAACTGAGACAGATCATAGGGTCCAACAATTAGTTCATAATTAGTGAAAATGTTCTATCAAGTTGGTGGAATTTATACTCTCCTGTGAATATTTTCCATTACTGTGAATATTTTCCATAACTTATGATATCATTTCAAAATTACTTTCTTCTGAAAATGCTTAACATTTTCATATTGGTAATAAACTTTAGACTTCAGGAGGCAGATTTTATTGTATAGAAATGCACAAGAACACTGGAGAATCTTCTTTGCAAAAATAAGTTAAATTTTTGAATAATGATTTCTTTTAAACAAGAGGTTGGCTTTCAGAGTCTAACCGATATTTTGGTAGCCTTGTAACAGCGGTCAATGAAAACCTTCTGAAGCTGTCAGTAGAAACCTATTCTTACACCATTGGCAGTCTTTGACTTTGAAAGCAGTTCTTATTCAAGAAAATTATAATAATTCCTTCAGAATTTCAAGTTTGTTCTCAATCGGGATAGATACGCCTTCATGGGCGTGCTAAATTCCTTACTTTGAAATCCGCAAGCGTAGAAAACCTAGCACAGTCTGGATGGTTGTCAACATCTATATTTTAACACCATACCCCTTTAAGATCTAAAAATGAGAATGTTAACTTGTTTTATATTAGGTTCCATGACATTTTCTGGAATCTTCAATTCCATAAAAGTCAGCACAGCCATTTACATAAGACATGGGAGTTTAAACAGAAAAAGCTAATTCTGATTTACTAAAATGTCAATGTCAATTTGAAATCCTATTAAGGTTCAGAAAGACGTCCTTTGCCATGGATACTGGAAAATGTGAGTCATTTCAAACTTTAAAACGTTTTTACATCTTTGTGAACCTCTGAGGTATCTTGAGGAGGATTTATCACCTGAATGTCTTACAACATAAAATAGTACATGGTGTTGAACCGCGCAGAGGTGGTATTTAAGGATGGGCTTATTTCAACTACAGCCTCAGAAGTAGGCATGCATCGCCTCTCCAAGGCATGGGATAAGCCGAACGGAGAGAAACTTGGAAGATTCATGCTCATTTTACCCCCATGCCACCTTTTACCTGCTTCCCCTTCTGTTCAACATCAGGTGTCTCTGTCTCTTCATGTCGATGTGAATCCAAAACTCTTTTTATCTTAAGCTCCCAGGAGGAGGGGTTTCAAAGCAATACGCTGGAAAGAAAATGTGCTTCTCCAAATCGGCCAATAAAATAATCCATACCATGTGACGTTAAGTATTTATATATGTTTCCAGAGAAAAAGGAAGCAGAGAGTCAGATGAATCATAATAAGGCTGAATGCTGGGGCACCAGCATTCTCTACTCAAAGATCCGCATACTAGACACATTATTCCATGCATCACCTCACAAGGTGGGTAGGACCAGGGTCACTGCACTTGAAAAGTTGCAGAACAAGCCACCCTGAAATGTGCGTTTGGGTGTATGGATTATTTAGAGCTGATTATTTTGAGAAACAGGAGACACTGAAGCTCTGAACACAGAGCAGAAGTTACTCTTATGTAAGAGATAATTACAAGAGAAATCCTCATTTGTAAGAGTGTTTCCCCCTCTGTACCAGGAAGAGAAGTATGTCTCTGTATAACCAAGAAACTCATCCCTGAGAAAGTCACTTTAATCTGCTTCACAACTTTACTCTGATTCAATTTATTTTGCTTGGTCATCTCCCCAGAACTGGCCTCCCTCAGCTTCTGCCTTTTGCTGAAGATGGTGTGTGAGCCTCAATTCTAAGCCACCTCTTGCAGACTTACTCATTTTCCCTGAGTTATCTCCCACATACACATGAGGCACACATGTTCCAAAACTTCTGGTTGATTTTTCCCCCGTTATCTTGTCTTTGGTTTACAGGGGCCCCAGCCAAGAACCTAGAAAAACAGAGGAACTTTTTTCTCTATGCATTCATTTTAAGAATCCAGAGACCAAGTTCTCAAGATACTGGGTAACTTCTCCATGATCACATAAACTCAGAAGTGACAATTCCAGAGAATCAAAAGCCACACTTTGGCCAATACATAAGATAATTATGGATCACTACATACATTTATTTTCTGAATAAAGATTAACATAGCTCAAGTAAAAGGTATAGAACCAAAAACACACTTGAGTGCATTTTAATTTAAAAAAGCACAGAATTTACAGAATTCCATACCTTCCTTATAACATCTCCTTAGCTTTATAGTATCTTAAAAGTGAAGATAAGATGAATTTTATCTTAAGACCGATACAAAGAAGTTCCTTTAATAGAGTGTGCAGGGAATGCCATGCATAGTGGCAGAGGTGGGCAGAGAACTCACTTCTGAATAACTTGCCAACCATGCAAAAATAAATGAGAGGAAATCCATTCCATGGAGGAATTCTTGATCTAGAGGGCTGCTAGCACATTTTGGTGATAGACATGTCCAACATAAATCATTTAAATATAATGCAAAGTTACTAAAATAAGTCATTATACTGGACGCACGGAATGGTATCATTTATTCTAGTCCTAGGTGTTCTAAAAGGATTACAACTCAAAATAAGAATGGGCTGTCACCCAAAGTGTGACAGAGGATAAAAGGAAAGCAGGGTTGAATTGGCAAATTAATTTCTCTGGAGAAGAACACAGTCTGGCCACTGTTTTTCATTTCAGAAGTAGTTCTTTTCTACTAAAATGTAACATGGCACATGTAGATACACTAATGCTATGCAACTTCAAAAAGAAGACAGAGTTGTCTAGATAAGGCTTCCCATCTAACAATAGTTAAAATTTATTTCAAAATGAGAATTTCCCAGTATCTATATGAAATGACATATATAAAACATCAAATAGGTCTAAATTATAGGCCGCTATGTTACATGGACCAGGAGGGTAATACAGATGCTGAGTTGAAGCAAGAGCTAACTGGACAGTAGTTGAAATGCCTTCTGACAACAACCTATGTAATTGCCATAGACTGAATGTCTGTGTCTCCCTCCCAAATTCGTATATCAAAGTCTATTCCTCTGAGAGAGAGTAGAGGATGTGACCCCCAACAGGTGCTGCTTTGCCATGTAGATTATTTGGAGGTGAAAACAATCAAGCCCCAACAGACTCAGGAGGAAGAGCTGTTTACCTTCCCCTTAAGTGCCTAAAAGAATTTAGAGAGGGGGCCTGTACCCGGAGAGAGCTATTACCAGAGGTAACATTTTACATCAGAAAGACTTGTCTGCATGGCTCAGCATAGACTTGTTTACCAAACATTTACTCTTCTCATCTTCCTGTGAGTTGCCTTTCTCCCCTTTGAAGCTCCAGACCCCTTCCCCCTTCTTCTTAGCTCAGAATGGCGTAGAAGCCTCAATGACCTATTTTGGGGTCTCATGTCTTTGGGGGTTTTGTATGCACAAAATGTTCCTCATGTTCATCTGTCTTATGTCAGTATAATTATTAGACCAGCCAAAGAACCTAGAAGGAAACAATTTTCCTTTCCTACACCACTAATGTGACAGTATCAGGAAGTGAGGGAGGTCTCTGGGAGGTCATGAAGGTGGAGCCCTCATGAATGGGGTCAGTGCCCTTCTAAAAGAGACCCCGGAGAGCTCCCTAGTCT
Organism: Camelus ferus; assembly: GCF_009834535.1. Lineage (NCBI taxonomy): Eukaryota > Metazoa > Chordata > Mammalia > Artiodactyla > Camelidae > Camelus > Camelus ferus. Next base: position 8,593,648 of record NC_045732.1, read on the forward strand.
GTTCCACCAGCAAGAACAAGGAAGTGGGTCCTCGGGAGACAGCAAATCTGCCACCACCTTGATCTTAGACTTCCAGCCTCCAGAGCCGGTGGGAAATAAATCTGTGTTGTTCATAAGCCACCCAGTCTGTGGCACTGTTTATAAGAGGCTGCACAGACTAAGACAGTAACTGGGTGGTTTATCAGAGTGAGCAAAAGAGGAATCAGAACAGTGTTGGACAAACTTGACAATGAGAACTCATCCTTGGGCAAGACCATGCAAGCATCATGGTCAAACTTCTGACCTCTACATCCAACCTGAAATGAGACAAGATGGATGTAGAGGTTAGAAAAAAGCACCACATGAGAAAATCACCAGGGTGCAGGTCGTTTATTTAGATGGGGGAAAGTCCATTAAGAGAGCGTGTATGAATGCATTTCTGATGTGGCCACCTGGAGCTCAGTTCCTCCGGAAAACCTCTTAGGAACGCCTCAGAACACACCTGAGAACTGTCCCCCTGAGGCTGAGTGAGGCATGCCCTGACCTGAGCCACCTCCCAACCCCACTGGTATTATTTCAGCTGCATTTCTGGGCTGTGCCCCCGAGAGGTGGGGGGTGGGGTGGGGTGACGATGAACGGTAGTCTTTGGAACTGTCCGCTGGGACAGTGCTGAAATCAGGGCGGAAGGAGACGGGTGGAGGACAACCACGCTTGCTGGCCTCATCCCTTCCCTGAGAGGGAAACCTGCATTAGGTAAGTGGGGAAATCTTATTTCAAAGCAAACATTCTACAACTCCACGTAACGATCACCCTCACTAAGCAAACGTATATTTGATGGCTTACATTTTACAGTGCCACTCAGCTTGAATGACAGGGAAAATTCCTTAAGCGTGAGACAAATCCCATAAAAAAAAAAAAAATCCAAGAAGCAACTTTTAGTACCACTATCACTAGACCAGTTTTAACATCTTTTTCAGTTAATAAAATTTAATGCCTCGTTGGCCGTAAGGAGCCCTGGGGGCAATGTGTCACAGTCTAAAGAAAAACAAGCCACCACATGCCAGGACTCCTGCAAATGTTATCGATCACCGATCAACCTCTCCAGAGAAACTGAAAAGGTATGGCTTTGAAATTTTTTTCGCTGTGGTTTAAAAAAAAACAAAAACCCAAAGCATTCAGCAACATTTGCTCGTGGGAGTTCTCAAAAGGGTAAAAATGTGGTGTATCTTTCATTGCTCTTTTAATAGACTGACACACAATCCTACCGACAGCTGGGGAGGGAAAGGAGCAGATTTGAGTGTGGGTAAGACGTTGAGTCAAGCATCAGCGTACCTTCAACATTAATAAAACACTTAGTAAGTTAATCTTTTTGATTTTCCACTCATATGGCTTAATGTTTCATGGCACAGTTTGGGGCTTGTTTACAAAGCTGTCTAGGCTGTTCCTATGCCTCACAGCCCATGAAAAGTCAAGCAGAGAGTATGATTTGCATGACAAATGTGTACAGAAGGTGTTCAGAGCAGAAGGGGGAAGGTCGGTGAGGACTCTATACTTTAGAACACGGAAAAGGGGTGATTGTCCAAATACCACGCGGGTCAGTTATTGTGAATAAATAAATACAGTTAACACCAAATAAATACAGCCAAATGTCTACAGGATTAATACCACATTCAAGTATACTCTGCAAAGATGTTTCTGTGTGACGTCCAAGGAGAGGAAAGCATGATCATTATATTTAAAATTTTAATTTTGAAATGACCTCTTTAAGATGGAGTTTCAGTGGCTAACGTAGGAGATCCGTCATTTAGTAAAAACGCCACGGTTGCCCTGAATGGCCGCGATGCCAATTAAAGCCATTTGGGAAACGTGCCATGGCCCAAACTGGAAATGAGGGAAGACCGTGGTGGTGAAACTTGATTAATTAAAACTTGGTGGGGGGGGGGGAAGTCACCGCCTAATAAAACCGACACCTGCAACTGGATGCAAAATCCTAGGACCATTTCCATTTTTACTATTTCCATAAAACACGGGATTGCTGCCCATTTCTCATCGTAACCCTAGATTCGGCAGGCTGACGGCCGCGAAGGCGATAAAGATTCCTATCACATGGGGGATAAATTCAGTCTGCTGTAGGAGAAGAAGTTCGAGAGGACTTCAGCTGACAGAATGGGGCTGCTCCGTCCCGGGGGAGAGAGAGTAGACACCGCTGAAGTAGGCTAACTTGGATGCAAATGGGGTCACACATCTTTCCCTCTCTAGCTCCTTGATCTACGAAGATATACGTTTTATAGCAAAATGCATTGATTTGTTTTAAAATATGACCAAAGGGGTGACTGCCAGAAGAACGGTTATAAACTATTCATTGCTCATTTCATTAAAAAAAAAAAAATCAGCTCTCTGAAAACACAAACGTGCTTCATAATGGAAGTCCCCGGTCGGGGTGGGAGAGAAGGATGAAACATGGGTCTTTTCTGTCCGCATCCCAGTCCCTGTCTGGGTCTTGGTGTATTTGTTCCCACAGCAGCCCACGAGAGGTCCCTGATAAAACCCAGGGACTTAAGGTACGGAAGACTCAAGAATTCAGAAAAAAAAAAAAAAAAATGGAAAGATTGAGCTTTTCCGCCTCCGTTCTCCTTCTGGGCAGGAAATCCCCCTGCCCCTCAGTTTTCCTCTCGGGAGTTGCATCTGGGTGTCTGAGAAACCGGTTCTAAGAAAAGGTGACACTTCATCTGCATCAGCAAAGCCGTCTCTGGGGGGCACGCCTGGGAGAGAAGCAGACCCAGGCTGGCTGTCCCTCCTGGAAGCCTCGGAAACACTCCAAGCCAAGCTCGTGGAGGACACACAGGAAAGACGATGGCCTGTAACCTTTTTTTTTTTTTTTTCACCCGTGAGCACGTCCGAGCAAGGTTCACCTATATCTTCCTACTCCCCAGGGACTAAAGGAGCTGTGATTTGCTAATAATTCAAGTCCACCGCCATCACACACACAGCATCCGTCCCCTCTTTTTTATCTATTTAGCTCCTAGAAGTCTTCACATTTGCAGCCTTGAAACCTGACTTCCCATCTGGCTTGGAAGTCAAGCAGTGTTTCATCCCATGCTCACCGCCGACTACAAAAAAAAAAAAAAAATCCATCTATCGATTCGCGTTCCCGTCCGTCTGTGACTTGAACCTTTGGGAGGAGACGTGGCAAGCTAAGCGGCTGATCACTCCATGTAACTTTTTTTTACCCCCCATGCAGGAATCAATGAACGCTGCTAAAAGGAAACTGGAAGAGCCCCCGTGCGGTAGTTTTATTCCGACTCTCCGCTCCCCGCGCCCTGCTGCTCTGGACCTGTCACTCTTTCCTGAAAGGGACCAGGATGCGGATGGACACTCTACGTGGACGTCAGGATTGAAAGAAGCTTAGTGGGAAGTTGATCCTTCTGCCCACTTCCTCCGTCAACCTGCGTGCTTTTAAAGTGCCCCTGTGTGTTCTCAACTTGCCCCTCTGTTCCTGTTCATCTCTTTGTCTCGTCTGCACCAATGGGATCTGGTAGCGTCATCTTGGGGTGTGATGGGGCTCAGGACATGGCACCCCCAGATACGGCACCTCTGCTCAGTGAGTATGTTAAGGTGAGAGAATTTGAGAAAACGGCAGAGGCAGGAAGGTCACTTGGACCTCCCCCTTCTCCCCTGCAATACATAAGACCCTCGAGGGAGAGGTACCCTCTCTGGACCAGGACGAACAACCATCCTTGTCTCCAAGACAAGAGGACATGAGAAGAACCGTAACAAATAGGTCTTGCTGAGTTTCCCCCAGTTCACTATGCTGACCTCACACTCCTTAACCTCTCACCTGCCCCCACGACCATCCACTCTTCATCAAACCTGACACTGAATCCTTAGGTCCATCTCTCTGGGTCTTCTTTTCTTTACGAAGGCTCCCACGTCGCCTAAAACTGCTAGATAAATCTGCATGCTTCCCTCTTTTCCATCTGTCTCTGTCCGTTTAAGTTTCAGACCAGATATCAAGCAAAACATTTTCCGACGACCCTGAGTATTCCTGCGTATATATACACTCTATCTAAAATTTCAATTTATTTGAAAAGAAAATCAACTCACATGGATGAATTCATGCATTTGAGTCACCAGAGTCATCCAGAAGAGTTTATGAAATCGGGGTTCCAGAAATGCAACAAACAATGGTTTGTGTCTTTTTTTTTTTTTTAAAGGTGCGTTTTTAATGGATAAGTTTTCTGGACCTTTTCGGATCCAGCCCCTGAGATTTGGAGGCACTGAGAGGACACACAGCAAGTACCATTTATGATGTAGAAGGGCCACCCCCAAGGAGCTGTTCCAGGAGCTGCCTCATGCATTCAACCCCCAGAGCGGTCCAAGCTTTCACGGACTTCTCCCCTCCATCCACGTCTGCCCTCCAGAACCAGGGGGGTCACTGATGTCAGCTCAGTGCAGACGCGGACTGTTCCCAATGATTAGAGTGATGGAGAAAAAAAAAAATCTGCCTTGAAGTCCTTTCCAGGTAACAGTAACTAAATCCGAGGAGAAGCTGGACTTAGATGATCAACAGGCAACTTCTTACATCCTTCAAGCCATTTATAAAAATCCTGTCTCTTCTCTACATATTTCTTCTCCTTTTTCTGGACCGAAGAGGAAGACTCCTTCAGCTCTACCTTAGGAAACACACTCTTCTTACCTTCCAAGTGTAAGTAACTGGAGTGACATATTCACGTCCAAGAATGTGCGTCTCTCACCACACCCCCCAAGACGCCTCTGCTTTCAAAGGTGACGTTTCATACCTGAATGCAATTTTCAATCATTAAAACTGGCAATGATTAGAACCATGATGATGAGGGAGTTTTGGGTATTAAGGGACTCGACTTTTAAGAATGTTAGCATGGCAGCAAGCCACAGACCTCATTCAATTCAAATCTTCTTCCAAAAGGAAGACTCCTCTTTGCTCCAAGTTGGCTACTGTCTGGCCAGCTGCTGTTCAAATACCTGCAGTGATAAGGAATTCACTGTGTTCTGGGGAAATCCCATCCACGGCTGGTGAGCTCCAGTTAAGAAGTGACTGAGAAACAATGAATATTTATTGGAAGCCAAATTATCCTTAGAAATAAAATTTCTCTTATTAGAAATAATTATGGTGAACAGCACAGTGTCCCAGTCACGCATATGCATGCATATATTCATTTTCACATTCTTCTTCATTAAAGGTTATCACAAGATATTGAACATAGTTCCCTCTGCTCTACAGAAGAAACTTGTTTCTTAAATCTATTTATATATATAGTAGCGAATATTTGCAAATCTCAAAGTCCCAAATTTATCCCTTCCCACCCGCTTTCCTGCAGCGACCATAAGATTGTTTACTATGTCTGCAAGTCTTTTTCTGTTTTGTAGATGAGTTCCTTAGTGTCTCTTTTTTTTTTTTAAGATTGTACACGTGAGTGATAACATATGGTTTTTTACTGTTACTGACTGTACTTTAATAAAAAGTTTTTTAGAAAGAAAGAAATAATTATGGGAGACCCTGTAGGGAAGCCGGGTAGAGGCTTTGTTTAAGGGCTGCAGACCACCCCTCATTCTGCCTCTCAGGTGGTCCCCCAGATCACCAGCATATAGACGTTTCCACCGTATCGGTTGCCAGATCAGAGCTTCTCAGCAGAGCAGCACCACCCTTTTCCAGATGAACAATTCCAGGGCGGACAACAGCCCCTTTTTCCCAGGCCCTCTCCATGGGACCAGCCCCAAGACGGTCCTCTAACTCAGACGCCCCCATCTCTGCCTCGTTCCAGGCTTGGCAGACGAGCAGCCGAGGTTCTGCAGAGGTTTTGGGAGCCAGCCTGGGAAAAAATGATGAGTCCTGTCCGCTGAGTCTTAAGGAAAGCCGTGCAGTTGTGTTGGCCACGATCCGCAAAGATTTTCACCGGTTCCCGCTGACACCAGCTATGAGAAACCTGGAGTCATGGGTGTGAATCATCACCTCCTCTGTAACTTCGAAACAGCGCCCAGCAGAAGGATCAAGTCAGTCACAACGGATCCGAGGATGATGCCACGGTAACTAGTGCTTCCCAGAAATGCTTTTCGGGGGGTAGACCGTCATTCAGCAAAGAAGAAGGGCACGGGGGTGATGTCAACCCTCGATCCCCAGGAGTCACCATCACTTCCTCAGTGACACTCTCCTCTCTGCAAGGGGATGACACACTTCTTGAATCAGCTTCATCTCGGCTGCCTGTATCCTTTGGGCATGACTCGCACAGTAACAGAGACAATGGGTTTTGGCGAAATGATGTGAGACAGAATTGGGATTTAAATGCAGCCTCCCCGCCCCCCAACCCCCCCGCCATGCTCTCCCGGTATCTTCTGTCTTGGGTAAAGGAGGTGAAATGATTGATTGGATCATAACGTGTGTCCTGAAAGCAAAGATCATTCTTGGTAGGTGGGGAAAAAAAAAAAAAAGTTAAGTAGGATATGACTTCAAGAGGGCAACTTTACTATTATTTTTCAAAATTTATCTTAATGCTCATCTTTCTGGACAAATGCAAGCACCCCCTTAAAGGTAATGAATTGATTTCTGCTGTGAGAGCAATTTGAAAACATCTTTAAGATAATGGTAATTTATAGCATCGTACTGTCTCCATGAACACTATCTGATGAATGGTAGATGTGTTTAATATACAGGAGTAATGGAAAAGTTCACATCCCAGACCCAGACTGGGGTGTGCATGTGTGTGCACGTGCGTGTGCACGTGTGTGCACATGTGCAGCTGTGTCCACACTGTCTCACCCCATTCATGTGACTCACTACAAAGGCTTCAGACTTGGCATACAAACACAAACTGCCAAACTAGGAATACATAACTTGGAACACGTTACTACATTAATTTAACTTAGGAAAGCAATTCCCCAAATCTAGTTAATCTGCGCCTTCCTAAAGTCCTTCTCTAGTTTGGCGTTTACTCTTGAAAAACTGGCATTTGGAGACTAATTCCTTACTGCTGTCCGTCTTATAGTAAGAAACAAAGGATTTGCCACTAGAAGTCCCCAACCCAAAAAACAACACCCCGAGAAAAGCGCGTACCGCATACCTAAACAGTGATCCTTTACCAACATACATACAAAAACCTCAATAAAGTATTAAAATTAATGTAAAATTAATAGTTGATGTAGTTAGTCAACTGTATCTACTGCCTATCCTGGGAAAATCTAAATACATGATTCTTGTCAATTGCGAAGTCTAGGAGATTCCTTAAAAAACTAAAAATACACTTATTACCCTGGGACCCAAAAATCCCACTCCTGGGTATATATCTGGAGGAAACTCCAATTCAAAAAGACACATGCACCCCAATGTTCATAACAGCACTATTTACAACAGCCAAGACATGTAAACAGCCTAAATGTCCATCAACAGATGACTGGATAAAGAAGATGTGGTATATTGACACAGTGGAATACTACTCAGCCATGAAAAAGAATGAATTAATGCCATTTGCAGCAACATGGATGGACCTGGACATGGTCATACTAAGTGAAGTAAGTCAGACAGAGAAAGAGAAATACCAGATAATATCACTTATATGTGGAATCTAGAAAAAAAGATGAAGCAAATGAACTTATTTACAAAACATAACATGGAAAACAAACTTGCAGTTTCCAAAGGGGAAAGAAAGGGGATAAATTAGGAATCTGGGATTAACAAATACAAACTACTATATATTAAAAGGGTAAATAACAGGGTCCTACTGCACAGCACAGGGAAGTGTATTCAATATCCTATAATAGCCTATAATGGAAAAGACCATGAAAAATTAACTCAATCAGTGCGCCGAAAACCAGAAGCTAACACAACACTGTAAATCAACCCTACTTCAAAAAGAAAGTATATATGTATGTGTATATATATATATACATACACATACACACACACACACACACACACACACATGAATGAATGGGTTTTGTACCAAACAGAGATGGAAGGCACCTGAAAGGAACCCTCAGGCTGTGTGGGTGGTAACATCCCCGGCTGCCTGCCCCGAGGTGATGGTGAGAAATGTAGACGATGTCGCTTCTGTGTGGAGAGTGCTGTCCTACCTCTGCCTTGGGGAACCCTGTCAACAGGTGTTTCTCAATCCATGGCACTCCTGATGTCACTGTGCATCTACTGTCACCGCCCCACTGTGACGTCACACAGGAGGAAAGAGAAGCAGAGGAAAGGAAAACTCTGGCGGAAGGGAAGACATTCTAAGAGAACGGGAGAGCTGATGAGTGGGCTTGGGAAGAAGAGGGGCAGGTGCAGGGCTGTGTCTTCTTCCCTGCATGCAGATCGGCGGTGATGGCAGGGGCGCAGGATGCACGGTAAAAGGTGTATTTTAATCCCCACGGCGCCTGGCAGTGAAGGTGGGGGGCACAAGGAGTGACTGGAACCTATAACTGAAGTCCACACATGTGTGATGGTCTCAGTGACAATGCTTATAACCGATAATCTTGCTCAGGTGATTAAATTCTTTGCAATGTCAGTTTGGTCCTCTGTAAAGTGAGAATGTATCTCTAAGTAAGATGATGAGGATCCCATAAAAAGGCTGTTGGTTGAGGGGGAGGGTGCAGCTTCAGTGGCAGAGCACCTGCTTAGCATGCATGAGTTCCTGGGTTCAATCCCCAGCACCTCCTCTAAAAAGATATAAGTAAACCTAATTAATTACCTCCCCTACCAAAAAATTAAAAAATAAAGCACTGTTGGTTGAAAATCCTTAGCAATTTATAACAGTGGACACCAGTATGAGGTGCAGTTGTCTATAAGAGTAAATGCTACACACCAGAGAGACATGATTTCTACCCAGTTCTACATAAAACAGGAATTTGTAGGAAAGCCACCTGTTAAAACACCTGGGACAACAGATCATCACATCTGCAGGATACACAAGCATGCTTGGGTTTCAAATATATAAACAGCTCTCACAAAGCAATCAGAGAAAGTTCAGTTACATTATGGGAAACGGGCAAAGGGTACAGATCGTTAACAGAAAGGGATGGATTTTAAACGCATGGGCAGATGCTCACATTATCCCACTAAGTTAAGTCACACAGAGAAAGACAAATATCATATGATGCCAGTTACACGTGGAATCTAAAAAAAAGGACAAAATGAATTTACTTAACAAGCAGGAAGAGACTCACAGACGTAGAAAACAGACTTATGGTTACCAAAGGGGAAAGGGGGGAGGGAGGGATAAATTAGGAGTTTGGGATTAGCAGGTACAAACTACTACATATAAAATAGATGAACAACAAGGTTTTATTGTAGAGCACAGCGAACTGTATTCAAAGGCTTGTAATAACCTTTAATGGAAAAGAATCTGAAAAAGATTTATATTCTAATGTAAACATTACTCTGATATGCACTGGGAACCCCCCCAAAATTCACATGACTTGCTTCACTGCAGTCTGAAGCCCCGTTATCTCCGAGATGCGCCGGCGTTTCCCTGAATGCCTTTTGCTTCATTGGATTTTTAACCACGGGTACAATGAAATTTCCAGAAACAAAAACAAATGCCTCGTGGGCTGAGATGACAAGGAATTCCGATGTGGATTTGTGGACCACATTGGCGGATGCAGTGGAAGGAGTGAGCTTGAGAAACAGTCCGAAAAAAGAAAGATCACTCAGGGTTCCATCTGACGTCATGACAAGAATGACGTGAGGAGATGTCACTGCTGGGGAGGCTGAAGAGAAAGGAGGAAAGGGGCAGGGAGAACATCTAAAGAGGAAAATGAACACACGGGTCTTCCTTTCGCCAAACCATATGGACTGATACCGCGACAAATTAAAAATTCTTCTGCAGGGTATGGTGGACCAAGGGTCTAAATGATGAAGTGCAGTGGGTGCCAATTCAAATTCACTGGAGGAGATAAGGTGTTTGCTAGCGGACAACACCAACCAGGCATCTAAATCCCTTGAAATATTGCAAGGATTCTGTACAAGGGGGACTTAATGACAACTGAATAAAAAGTGGAGACAAAATTTGGGTCACTCTACCTGGGCGATCTGGGGAAGACGTCACGTTATAAAATTGTTCAGTGCAGAGAGGATAGCTCAGTGGTGGAGAGCATGCCTAGAACGCACAAGGTCCTGGGTTCCATCCCCAGAACATCATTGAAAAATTTAATTAATTAATAGAACGTAATTTCCTCCACCCAAAATAAAACAACAAATAAAAATTTAAAAATTGTTCAGAAAGACTAAGTATCATGTAAATTGCCTGATAAAATATAAAGCTTGCTGTGTGTTAAAAGAAAAAGCCTGCTAGTTTTATTTCTTAACTGAATCTTCATAATTTTTTAATTAGAATGTAGTGGATTTACAACGTTGTATTAGTTTCTGGTGTACAGCATAGTGATTCAATTATACGTATGTTAGTGTTCTTTTTCATTATAGGTTATTACAAGCTATTGACTACAGTTCCCTGTGCTATACAGTAGGTCCTTGTTGTTTCTCTATTTTACATATAGTAGTTTGGACCTGTTAATCCCAAACTCCTAATTTATCCCTCCCTTCCCCTTTCCCCTTTGGTAACCATGTTTGTTTCCTATGTCTTGAATCTGTTTCTGTTTTGTAAATAAGTTCACGTGTATCATATTTTATTTTTTTATTTTTTTAACATTTTTTATTGATTTATGATCATTTTACAATGTTGTGTCAAATTCCAGTGTTCAGCACAATTTTTCAGTCACTCATGGACATATACACACTCATTGTCACATTTTTTCTCTGTGAGTTATCATAACATTTTGCGTATATTTCCCTGTGCTATACAGTGTAATCTTGTTTATCTGTTCTACAATTTTGAAATCCCAGTCTATCCCTTCCCACCCTCCACCCCCCTGGCAACCACAAGTCTGTATTCTCTGTCTATGAGTCTATTTCTGTCCTGTATTTACACTTTGTTTTTGTTTGTTTGTTTGTTTTTGTTTTTGTTTTTTAGATTCCACATATAAGCGATCTCATATGGTATTTTTCTTTCTCTTTCTGGCTTACTTCACTTAGAATGACATTCTCCAGGAGCATCCATGTTGCTGCAAATGGCATTATGTTGTCAGTTTTTATGGCTGAGTAGTATTCCATTGTATAAATATACCACCTCTTCTTTATCCAGTCATCTGTCGATGGACATTTAGGCTATTTCCATGTTTTGGCTATTGTAAATAGTGCTGCTATGAACATGGGGTGCAGGTGTCATCCTGAAGTAGGGTTCCTTCTGGATACAAGCCCAGGAGTGGGATTCCTGGGTCATAAGGTAAGTCTATTCCTAGTCTTTTGAGGAATCTCCATACTGTTTTCCACGGTGGCTGCACCAAACTGCCTTCCCACCAGCAGTGTAGGAGGGTTCCCCTCTCTCCACAGCCTCTCCAGCATTTGTCATTTGTGGATTTTTGAAGGACAGCCATTCTGACTGGTGTGAGGTGATACCTCATTGTAGTTTTGATTTGCATTTCTCTGATAATTAGTGATATTGAGCATTTTTTCATGTGCCTTTTGATCATTTGTATGTCTTCCTTGGAGAACTGCTTATTTAGGTCTTCTGCCCATTTTTGGATTGGGTTGTTTATTTTTTTCTTATTGAGTCGTATGAGCTGCTTCTATATTCTGGAGATCAAGCCTTTGTCGGTTTCACTTGCAAAAATGTTCTCCCATTCCATAGGTTTTCTTCTTGTTTTATTTCTGGTTTCCTTTGCTGTGCAGAAGCTTGTAAGTTTCATGAGGTCCCATTTGTTTATTCTTGCTTTTATTTCTTCTAGGAGAAAATGTTTGAAATGTATGTCAGATAATGTTTTGCCTATGTTTTCCTCTAGGAGGTTTATTGTATCTTGTCTTATGTTTGAGTCTTTGATCCATTTTGAGTTGATTTTTGTATATGGTGTAAGGGAGTGTTCTAGCTTCATTGTTTTACATGCTGCTGTCCAGTTTTCCCAACACCATTTGCTGAAGAGACTGTCTTTATTCCAATGTATATTCTTGCCTCCTTTGTCAAAGATGAGTTGACCAAAAGTTTGTGGGTTCATTTCTGGGCTCTCTATTCTGTTCCATTGGTCTATATGTCTGTTTTGGTACCAATACCATGCTGTCTTGATGACTGTAGCTCTATAGTATTGTCTGAAGTCTGGGAGAGTTATTCCTCCAGCCTCTTCTTTCTCTTCAGTAATGCTTTGGCAATTCTAGGTCTTTGATGGCTCCATATAAATTTTATTATGATTTGTTGTAGTTCTGTGAAATATGTCCTGGGTAATTTGATAGGGATTGCATTAAATCTGTAGATTGCCTTGGGCAGTGTGACCATTTTAACAATATTGATTCTTCCAATCCAAGAGCATGGAATATCTTTCCATTTTTTAAAGTCTTCTTTAATTTCCTTCATCAATGGTTTATAGTTTTCTGTGTATAATTCTTTCACCTCCTTGGTTAGATTTATTCCCAGATATTTTATTACTTTGGGTGCTATTTTAAAGGGGATTGTTTCTTTACTTTCTTTTTCTGTTGATTCATCGTTAGTGTAAAGAAATGCAACTGATTTTTGAACGTTAATTTTGTGACCTGCTATCTGCTGAATTCTTCAATCAGCTCTAGTAGCTTTTGTGTGGACCTTTTAGGGTTTTCTATATATAGTAACATGTCATCAGCATATAGTGACACTTTTACCTCTTCTTTTCCAATTTGGATCCCTTTTATTTCTTTCTCTTGCCTGATTGTTGTGGCTAGGACTCCCAAGACTATGTTGAATAGGAGTGGTGAGAGTGAGCATCCTTGTCTTGTCCCAGATTTTAGTGGGAAGCTTTTGAGTTTTTCACTGTTGAGTACTATGCTGGCTGTAGGTTTGTCATATATAGCTTTTATTATGTTGCAATATGTTCCCTCTATACCCACTTTGGCGAGAGTTTTTATCATAAATGGGTGTTGAATTTTATCAAATGCTTTTTCTGCATTGATTGAGATGATCATGTGGCTTTTGTCCTTTCTCTTATTGATATGAAGCCACCATCACCCTGATACCAAAACCAGGCAAAGACACTACAAAAAAAGAGAATTATAGGCCAATATCACTGATGAACATAGACGCCAAAATCCTCACCAAAATTTTTAGCAAATAGAATCCAACAACACATAAAAAAGATTACACATCATGACCAAGTGGGGTTCATCCCAGGGACACAAGGCTGGTTCAACATACACAAGCCAATCAATGTAATACATCACATCAACACGTGTATCATATTTTAGATTCCACATGTGAGTGATCTCATATGGTATTTTTCTTTCTCTTTCTGGCTTACTTCACTTAGAATGACATTCTCCAGGAGCATCCATGTTGCTGCAAATGGCATTATGTTGTCGGTTTTTATGACTGACTAGTATTCCATTGTATAAATATACCACCTCTTCTCTATCCAGTCATCTGTTGATGGACATTTAGGCTGTTACCATGTCTTGGCTACTGTAAATAGTGCTGCTATGAACATTGGGGTGCAGGTGTCTTTTTGAAGTAGGGTTCCGTCTGGATATATGCCCAGGAGCAGGAATCCTGGGTCATATGGTAAGTCTATTCCTAGCTTTTTGAGGAATCTTCATACTGTTTTCCACAGTGGCTGCACCAAACTGCATTCTCACAAGCAGCGTAGGAGGGTTCCCCTCTCTCCACAGCCTCTCCAGTATTTATCGTTCATGGACTTTTGAATGATGACCATTCTGACTGGTGTGCGGTGATACCTCATTGTGGATTTGATTTGCATTTCTCTGAGAATTTTCATATTTTTATCTCATTCCTCTATATTAGAATAAGACTCAAACTGAAGCAACAAGGGCCCCCTAGCTGCAGACACCCTGCCTCCAGTCCCCCTCCTCCTCCTCCTGGCCACACCACCCATCCACCAAGACATCTCCAGCCATTCTTTATCGACCTCACAACTGAAAAATCCCTTTTGGGAAGGTCTGTTGACCAAGGAAAGGGGGATTGGCAATTGAAAACTCCGATAAGCAGAAAGGAATGTCTATGGTTACCACGGGATTTCAAAGCAGGAGCGTCTTCCCATCGGTATCCTCGCTGAATTCATAGTCAAAATGTTTCCAACAAACACAGAGTCTATTTTGGGGATACTGCATTTTAAATTGCAAACACTTGAGCACATCCCTTGGGTAGACACACACGGGCATGATCTTGCCTGGTAACCAAAGGCCGCCACACTGAGAGTAGAAGATGAAAAGTCTGAAGACTGAGATACAGATCTTCTGGCAAAAGGAGTGCATGCAAGAAAAATACAAAGGTGAGGACTTTTCATGCTTCTCATGAGAAAGCTCACGTGGTAACTGAAGGGACTTCCTATTACACACAGGCTTCTTTCCTGCTCTGAAATCACTCCTTTTGGGAGAGGAAGTAATAGACACTGAAGAGTCTTCCCCTTTGGTTAATGTGTTTCTCTGCTTTTGTATTGCTCTCAAGGAAAGAAAATGAACGGTCCCCTGCCACGGCTCCTCTGCTTAGATTAGAGCACTGGAAAGTGAACAGAGAACTTCCAGCTCAACTGTCTTTCCTCTGGACCCCACGCATGACTGTGCTTTGGGAGATCTCCATGTTAGGGTGTTTAAGGCACTTCATTTTAAGTCTCCAAAGCCTTGTTGGAAAGATAAAGAGTAAAATCTGTCTCTGTCTCCTGGCTCTCGGCTTCCAGAGAAACAGGTCCGATGGAGGAACATTCCGATTATGAGTTTCCCTCATGAGGATAAAAGAAAGACGAACGATTTCATAAAACTTCTGAAGGGGTCCTATGTGCCTGTGGTATTGAAATATTTTTTAAAAAGTGTCCAATAGTGCTGTGCTCATACATTCGAAGAATATTAATAAACACATATTTAGTGTAGGTCATTTTCTCAAAGGTGGTCTCGCGGAGGGGAACGTCAAATTCCCATTAACGTAGACTATTTAAAGAGAAAGGTCCAACGTATCTCCATAAATCCGTTTCTGTTCCAGTCCCCAACAGAAGTAGCGAAGCAAAACTGCCTTTTATAAGGTAAATGATTACACAATTTATTTTCTTTCATAGATGAGACAGAAGAGAATGGGATGAAACTAAAATTGCTTCACTAGACATAATTTTCTAGATACGCCAGGCTTCATAGCAAGAGTAAGGGTCAGGGAGAAATAAAGATACATCGGCCAAGTTTATGCCTCCATAAAGCTGAAGGAAAAAAAAAGAAATATTGGCAGAGATACAAATATCTACCCACTACATATTGGTAAAATATTTCAGTAAGAAAGTCCTGAAATATGTAACAAATATTCCTGGATAAATAAATAATTTCAAAATAATCTAGACGCTCTCGAATTGACAAGCACCTGGTAGCAGATTCCTGACAGTCACTTGCTTTGTGGCACATGTTTACCCTTCAAAGGTTTCAAACTATTAAAATTTCTGAACCCATCTCACTTAAAACATCTTCCAATGAACACCTGCAACTGGATTTCTTTTTTTTTTTCCCTTTTATCCTGATTTTTTTTTTTTAACTAATAGACTTTACCTTTTAGAGCAGTTTCAGGTTCACAGCAGGAATTGAGCAGAAAATACAGAGTTTGCACACAGCCCTCCCCACCCACAGCAACTGGATTTCAAAACAAGATTTAATAAACAAATCATAGGATCAAGCATACTATCAACATCACTATATTTTAATTTTCTGCATGATTAAAAATGCTAATAAAACAGAAAATTTACAGGCAAAAAATTAACTGCATTTTTGGGTGCAAACCAGATTTACTATTTAAAGTATATACCTAGATTTAAACAGACTCTCTTTGGCTGTGGAGAAAGGGGAACCCTCCTACACTGCTGGTGGGAATGCAGGTTGGTGCAGCCACTGTGGAAAACAGTATGGAGATTCCTCAAAAGACTAAAAATAGACTTACCATATGACCCAGGAATCCCGCTCCTGGCCATATATCCAGAGGGAACTCTAATTCAAAAAGACACTTGCACCCCAATGTTCATAGCAGCACTATATACAATAGCCAACACATAGAAATGACCTAAACGTCCATTGACAAATGACTAGATAAAGAAGTTGTGGTATATTTATACAATGGAATACTACTCAGCCATAAAAAGGAGTAAAATAATGCCATTTGCAGCAACATAGATGGACCTGGAGATCCTCATTCTAACTGAAGTAAGTCAGACAGACAAAGAAAAATGCCATGTGACATTACTTATATATGGAATCTAAAGAAAAAAAAAAGAACATAAATACAAAACAGAAACAGGCTCACAGACATAGAATACAGACTTGTGGTTGCCAGGGGGGAGGGGGGTGGGAAGGGACAGACTGGGAGCTCAAGATCTGTAGATACTGACAGGCATCTGTAGAATAGATAAACAAGATTATACTGTATAGCACAGGGAAATATATACAAGATCTTGTGGTAGCTCACAGCAAAAAAAATGTGGCAATGAATATATGTATGTTCACGTATAACTGAAACATTGTGCTCTACACTGGAAATTGACACAACATTGTAAACTGACTATAACTCAATAAAAAATTTAAAAAATAGACTCTCTTTATGTTATTTTAATAGTTCATAGTATATGATTTTAAGGTGTAAATACCCACTCCTGCAAAAGTTTCGCCCTGCACTGACCTGGCATATACGTTGTCAGATTTTTCACTATTCAGTTTACATATTCATGTATCAAATTACCTTTCTGCGATGGATTGGAAATACAAGACAAACAACCAAAAACCCCCCAAAACAAAAACAAAAACTCATTATCCATGACAGAGTGGAAGCATTGTGCTATGAGATTTTCTTGAGAAAGAGGAACCTTTTGCAATTTTCCCCATTTCCAAAGTATCTGTGCACGTCCTGATAACATTTTAGCTTATTCTTCTTTCTGCTTGTTATTGAACACCTGGTAAAAGGGTCAACTCCTGCTCCCCTGAGCTCGTGAATGAGTGTTACGATTTGTGCAGTTGGTGTGGGTCCACTGAGTGAGTGTCTCACCCACGTGAACTGAAATTCCCTGCTACTGAAACACGGTCAGTGCTGCAGGATTTGAAAGTCGATTTGCATTTCAAGTCGGGCAACTCAGTTGTGACAGGTTCCCAAGCAGGGCCAGATCTTCAAAAGGATCGATACAAAAGCCTAATCTGCATTCCTTGGAAAATGCGTTTTTGTTCCTTTACCAATAAATTTTACTTTGGGCATAAAATACACCATTATCCTTTTCCCCTGCGCCTGGATTTCAAACATAATTGCACTGCTATAGGACAGATCGTAGATCTACGGTGACAATACCGTTATTTATGGATTATTTAATATAGATGACGAAGCCGGCTAAGTCCAAGGAAAGGCACGGTGTTGTGTATCCCTCATAGTCACTCTGCAAATTAGCTACTGTTAAATCAGTTAACTCACATACAGCAGCTGGTGGTAACTGCGCCATAAATCTTTGAGGTCAACGATCTTACATAAAATTATGCAAATATGAAGGAGGGCATTTTGATGGGGAAAATTTAAATACCTGAATTTTAAATGAAACCCTGGCTCTAGTAATTTCTACTTAAAACACCCGTGAGTGTATTACTAAAATGGCTCTTCACCATGCATTTTAAAAGATGAAACACTCTCAAATAAAGCTACAGCCAAACTCTGATTTCCCAGGAAACACTCCAATATTGATTGAAAAGTAGAAAGAGACTTGTGAAAAACCAAGAGTATGACTCAGTGTTTCACAGAGAAATGTTAATGAAAATATCTTCTCATCCATAACTCCAGCAGTAACATAAATCCTAATTAAAATCCAACTAGCATGTGCTGTCTTGTTAAATGATGATGAACTGTCTGAGATTTCTTTGAAGTTTGAGTTGCTAGGAATAAGACTGCCTATTTAATGCCTGGAAAATAAAGTAGTTATTCTCTGAATTCTAAACTACTCTAAAGAGACCACAGCTCTAATACAATATTCTGCATTATCACTATCAACTGGTGTCTCCTGTCTTCTTATTCGTGTTAAGATCAGAATAAATCAGACATCGACAGTGTGTGGGAACAGACTTGGGTATTCAAACCCCCTTTTTGAGAACAAGTTAAAATTTGCATGATCCAAAACATCTTAAAAATCCAGAGTTGAAATCACACTCAGTGATTACAGTATCAACACTGATGAGAAAGTGATGAGAAAGGTAGGTAGACCAGTAGGACACTCAGCACACAAAGCAGCTTTGCCCCAAAGAACTCTCCATTCAGGAAGAAAATGTTGCAGAAGGGGACAGGTGCCAAAGCCCACTCTCTGTTGAAAGTATGCCATCTAATAAGTTCCCCCTCCTATTTCCCTCCCTCCACGGGCTTCACCCTCAGGGCAAGTGGGAAACACGTGCAAATTCAGGCTTCCTAGGGGCTTGAAGGTGACCTCCACCATATCTAAAAAAAAAATCAGAGAATAGCAAGTCTGGATGGATGAAGGAAACTGGAGTTTTAATACCCATAGGTCATCTGCCCTGGAGTGAGAAACCATTAATCCAATTATCAATTTTATGACTATTAATGTTCTATTTTTCAAGGGAACCCTCCTATACTGCTGGTGGGAATGCAGTTTGGTGCAGCCACTGTGGAAAACAGTATGGAGATTCCTCAAAAGACTAGGAATAGACTTACCATATGATCTGACAATCCCACTCCTGGGCATATATCTGGAGTGAATTCTAATTTGAAAACATACATGCACCTCAGTGTTCACAGCAGTACTATTTACAGTAGCCAAGACATGGAAACAAGCTAAATGTCTATCGACAGATGACTTGATAAAGAAGATGTGGTATATTTATACAATGGAATACTACTCAGCCATAAAAAAGAACAAAATAATGCCATTTGCAGCAACATGCATAGACCTGGAGATCATCATTCTAAGTGAAGTAAGCCAGAAAGAGATAGAAAAATACCATATGATATCACTTATATGTGGAATCTAAAAAAAAAAAGGGAAAAAAGGACACTATGAACTCCTTTACAAAACAGAAACAGACTCACAGACATAGTAAACAATCTTATGGTTATCAGGGAAAGGGGGTGGGAAGACATAAATTTGGGAGTTTGAGATTTGTAAAGGTTAATCACTATATATAAAAATAGATTAAAAAAACAACAAAAAATGTTTTCAAATACAATGACCAGTTCACAAAGATGACCAAGCATGTAAAGAAAGAAACAAGAAGCCACAGATAAGAAGTAACAGAAATAAGTCACTAAAAAAGGATGCCCTGTGCAAGTAAGAGTGCATGATAACCCAGTTTTTTATGGAAAAAAAAATTTCAAAGAATTTCAAGAACTCTTCAGGGACTGAAAAACAATTCCAAAAGAGGGTAAAAGATACCTTAAAAGATCAAGTGGAAATTCTGGATGACAGTATCCAAAGAAAAGCAAATTCAGCACAGTGGGTCAGCTTCAGACAAGATGAGAAAAAGCTGAAGAGAAAATGAGTGAATTTATGGAAAGGTGAGAAGAAATGACCCAGAATGTGTCATGGAAAGATTTTTTTTTTTTTTTAAAGATAGAGAATATAGAAAGGAGAGTTAGAAATAGGGAAAACAGAATGAGAATTTCAGAGAGATGCATAGTCAGAATACTTGGCCCATGAAGATATCAGACAGTGAGGTCAACAACCAAGAAAGAGAAACAGAACCAGGGTGACTGAGAAGCAGGAAATCCGTGAAGTGGTATTTAAGGTAACTGGGGAGAACGTACTCAAAAAAGACAAAATGGGAGAATTCCAAAAATGTGGAAATTATATGGAGCAACAAAAATTAATTCTAGAAGGGTAAAAAAAAGACGTTAACAGAATGAGGAATTTGGTGCACTGGTTGAACCACACGTTAGATACAGAAGGAAAGAGAATTAGCGAAATGAACTATAGGTCCAGAGGGAAAAAACAGCACTGAGTGAAGTTCAAAAATAAAATTGGATGAAAATACAAAAGAAAGGGTAAAAATGGAGTCCCAGAGAGAAAGTCTGGGAGGTGTGCAATTAGATTACCAATAGGAGAGCAGAAAAAAAAAAACCCAGCAGTGATACTTGAAGAAGGGAGGACTGAGAATTCTCAGAACCTCAAAAAAGCAATACTACAGACGTTCAGATGATTGAGGAATTCTAATTGGAGAAATTAAAAGAATGCCATAACTAGTTGCATTACAGTAAAACTGCAGAGACTCAAACACAAACAACCTTTGAAACACCCATGGGATATAGACTTGAGCGAAGGAATCATTTTCCAAGGAGTAAATATTGCTCTATAGTAGCAATAAAGTCCAGAGACTAGGAGAATGGTTTCCTTGACGGCCGAAAGGAAAGAATTGCCAAATAAAATTCAGCAAGGACAGCTGGTCAAGAAGAGGGCGTCACAGGATACTTTCAGAGCAAGCTGAGGTTTCTCAACAGCTCACGAGCGCTAAAAAACATTTTAGATCATTAGATTTTGTGAAGAGAATTCTCACAGATGAAGTCAGAGGCTCAAGAGGTAATAAAAAATAAACAAAATGATGTTAACTCGGGGGAAATTAAAATTAATGTTGAGTAAATTAAATAAACACGTGGTTCCGGTGAGATTCCTAAAACACACACATGGAAAATCAAAAGGCAGTTATAACAGGTAAGTCAGATGGATGAACATGGAGTGAAAATATATTTAATATGTAGCATTTTCATAGACGTGGCAGTTGTATTAATTAAAATTCATGATTCTGTTTAGGATCCATGTTGTAATTTGCAACGTTCTCCACTGAAAGAAAACAGGCAGAGTGTTTTAACTCTCTGCATAGTGGGGAAGGCAGGGAGCAAGAGAACAGAATGATTAAAAAGAAAAAAAACAATTTAAGGAGAGGAAAAAGGAAAGGGAAAAACCAAAGTATGGTAGTAAAAGCACACATTTACGACAGAAGGTTTAACACAAAGATACCAAAAACTAAAAGCAAATATTGGTGGATCTACAGGTAAAAAGCAAAGATCAGCAGACCCTGATATACACCACCTACAAAAGACACAATTAAAACATGAGCTATGAAAAAGGCCAGAAGTAAAAAACATGGAAACGTTATATTCAACGGGATTAGTAACAAAAATATGACAGTATTCCTACGAAGCTGAACAGACATGAAGGCCCAAAGCTGTAACAGACGTAAAGAGGAGCCGTGCATGACGGTAAGAATTCCAAACAGCCACCGAGCGCTACAAATTCCAGGCACTAAATTGATAAGCACATAATATGCACAAAATAAAGGTTCATAAAAACATAGAGACGGGAAAATCCATCCCATCACGGGAAAACGTAACAGGCTTATCTTAGTAACTGATAGAGCTTGGAAATTATCAGTAAAATCACAGAATATGTGCACAAGATAACAGCTTGCGTTATTAGATGGAAACACACCATTCCAAATCGTTACTACAAAATACTCTCCTCACGCAGGCAAAACACATCGACAAGGACTCAAAAGTTTAAAATGTAACTTAGAAAAACATCTGTTTGGAAAGCAAAGAATCCTCTCTGAAAAAAAAAAAATTTCACAAGTCAAAGGAAAACTCAGAGTAGGAATTACAAAATGTTTTATCAGAAGGAGCAAATCTCACTCACCCCATCTGTAAGGGTTAAAGAACCGGTCACTGGCTAAGTGCGTTTCCTGAGCATGGGTATACAGTCAGATTTCAGAAATGAGGATATTTGAAATTTGAAATTTAATAAAATACACTTATATTTCAGGAAGATAATAAAGCAATAATAAGATCAATGAGGAGGAAAAATTAAGAATAGGAATTAATGAAATTAAATCAACATATAGTAAAGAAAAGGAACACAAGTCGGTTCACTGGTGAGTGTAATCAAAGAGCCAAAAGGATGAGTTATACCAATAAAGCAAGAGGGCATACATATTTGGGGAATAAGAAAAGCTAACAGAGTATCAAGATATGCCTACAGCCATTAAAAGATAAAAAGAAGAATTATTAATTTCTGTATTTTGCTAACTTTGAAAATTTAAAAGAAATGGAAAAACTTCTAAGAAATACAGCCTACCTAACACCACTGACCCAGAAATAAACAGAAAACCTGAGGGTCCCATAATCACCGAGGATTTCAAATTAGGTGTCAGAACTCATGACATTCTATGCAGAAATGGCTACACGCATCGGTTCTGGGAAATATTAAGGGAGACATATTCTCAGCCTTAAGCAAACTGAACTGTCTCTTAATTTGTTCTCTGATAGTATAACATGCACTCCAAACCCAGCAGCGAACAGGACTAAGAAATGATAAATCAAGTCACGTGTGACCAATATTTAGTAACATACGAAAAGTGTTAAGAATTTATTGCTACCAATTTCGGTTTAACTCCAGCACACAAAGTTGTATTCATATTAGAATACATAAACATTCTCATTATATTCTAATATAATATAACACGTGTTACAATATATCTAAATGGTGTGCACATATATATCAAAGAAAATCAATACATTAACAAAATTAAGAAAAAAAGATGACCAACTGAACACATTTACAAATATATGATGATAAAATGTAACAGCCGTGTGCAAAGATTTTAGCCAACTAAGAATAGAAGGGAACTGCTCTATGTGATACAAATTCTCAAGTAAAAGCCTTTGGTGGAAGTCATCCCAGCTGGTTAAATGCCGGAAACACTGCCTTTGAAGCCGGACATTAAAAAAAGAAACACTGACATCCTTGTTTCTATTTGAGATTGACTGCACTTAGGTCTTATTTACTGCAGTAAAGGGAGATAAATAAACATGTATAAAGATTGAAAGAGGAAGTGTTAAATTTGATTTTAGTCACAGATGAGACATGTGCATGTAGAAAATCCCAAACAATAAGAATGTAATATATTCGCTGAGTATAAAGTCAATATTAAACAAAGATAATATATTTTATATTGCAGCAACAGCAGGAAAATGGAGCCTTTTTCAAAAAGATGATCTGAAAACATCAATTCCTAGAAATCAATTAAGCAAAATGTGTACCAGACCTCTATTTAGAATTCTGTAAAACAGTTCTGAGAAAAAAAAATAAACATACTTAAATTAGTATTAAGGATATACTATATTCATGAATTGGTCTATTCAATATTGAAAGGTGTCCAATAAGCCGGATCTGACCAAGATGAATTAAATACTTACTTGAAAATCAGGTGTTGGTTTGTTTCTTTTCCCAAGGAGAGATTCTGAAGTTTATGCAAAATTTCAAAAATAGCTAATACTCGCTGACAGAACAAGAGGAGAAAGCTTGCTATGTGCTATATTGTGAATTATTATAAAATACAATATTTAAGAAACAAAATATCAACACAGAGGTCGACAAAGAAACGAAAAGAACTTTGGGTATAGTGGAGAAATGCTTTTCTTTTTGATAAATGTTACTGTGATGTTTAATTATCTGAATGGAAAAATAAATTGTACCCGTTACCCAGACAACACAAACATATCTACTCCACTGGAACTGTAATATCAAAGACAAAAGTAAGCTTTTTAGGACAACATAGAAAGATATGCTCACATCTTTGGGTGGGAAAAGTTATTTTAAACAAATTTGCAAATGCATTAATCCAAAATGGTTGTAAAGTCAATTAACTAACTTTAAGAACTTCCAGTTCACGAAAAGAAATCTTTAAAGAGGGCAAAAGGCGATCTAGAGGATATGAGACATTTGCAATTCATGTAATTGTTGAAGCGCACTCATCAAAATGCATCAAGAAGAAAAAGACAGACAAGCCCACGGAAAAACCGATAAAAGGACCCTTCACCAGACAGGAAATAAAATGGCCTGTAGGGATATGGAAATGCTTCAACCTCAGGAAACCATAAATTACAAACGCTGTAAATGTCCATCTACGCCCACTAGAGTATAAAAAGAAAACAAAATTCTGAAAGCCCAAATTTGCTGGTGCGGATTTCATGCTGCTGGTGAAAACATTTATTCCCATGTTGGTGAACAGTTCATTCTTGTCTACGCTCGTTAGAAATGAAGATATATTTCAAAGAACTGTTACAACATTAAGGATTGTAACAGCCAAGGCTGTAATAATACATGTGTCTGTGAGCAATACAATGGTCAAATGGATTCTCAGACAGTCATGGGATGGAACTACTATACAGGAATGAACACGAATGGGGTAGATCTGCATAAAACAACACATACGGACTTTTAAAGACACGATCATGCATGAAAAGAATGCAGCAGAAAAGAAGGCAAGGCTCCATTCATTTAAAGTCCCCAAACACATAGAATTTAATTTCTGTGATTTGGGTTTGCTTATATTGGTGGGAAACTACACAGACAACACAGAAGTCATCTGCATAAAAGTCAGAATAACAGTTACCACCTGGGTGGGAACAGAGTTGTAACAGGAAAAGAGCAGGTGCTGTTGTGAGAACGTACACATTTTATTTCTTGACAGGGTGGGTGGCCACGGGAATATTTGCTTCAAGCTTTTACATGGCACCGAATATGGATGCTGTCGGAACTTCTCTGGGTGTTGTATTTCAGGGGTGACGTGTTGTTAAATTAGTGTAAATCTAATTGCAGCATCAATGTGGAGTAAATTACCTTCTCTGTGTGTTCCTCTGTTATTTGTAGCTTCTGATGGGTGCCTCTAAACTGTCCATCTTGCCATGGAATAAAATCCCACGTTACTGGAGAGACACTAGGGACAATGCGAAGGGGCAACTCTGTCCTGCTTTTCCAGGCAACCAGGAGAAGTGTGGGGGGAAGCCCCACTGAGCCTCCCGGCCCTGAAGGGATGCCAGCCTTCAGGCTCCCCTAAGTTTGCACCTTTCCCTACAAGACCAGCGGCCGGCTGAGAGCCCAGAGTCCACTCATTCCCAGATGGCAAACTCTAACCCAAAACGGAGCGGTCTCCACAAACACTCCACGCATATGCTCACGTCTACAGCGTCGTCTGAAGCTTACAGGACACTTTTTTTTTTCTGGGTGCCTGGGTGCATGTGTGATAATTTGTTGCCGCACTCCAAAAAATCTACAGCAATTGCTACTGTATCTTTAGCAATTGATCAAGCCACATGAGATATTCAGAGTTAGTTCTATGGAAATGATATTATGAAATTTTTAATGATTCATAATATCATTTTGGGGGCAAAAATGACCTCATGCCACAGAAAGCACATTACCTAGGTTTTAGCATTGAGGGTTATAGATGACTGTGCAACTGGCCAAAATTAGGTTGAAGATACGCGACACAGCGAGGAATCATTTCATTAAACAGACTTTTAAAAGGTGAGGCTGCAAAATGAGCTTTCCAAAAAAAAGCATGGTGCCAGAAAGAGAAAGAAAAATATTTTATGATATCACTTATATGTGGAATTAAAAAAAGAGAGAGAGATAAATGAGCTTATTTATAAAACAGAAACAGACTCAGACATAGAAAACAAACTTGTGGTTCCCAGGGGGTAAAGGGGAAGAGGGGGATAAATTAGGAATTTGGGATTTGCAGACACACACTACTGTATATAAAATACATAAACAACAAGGACCTACTGTAGAGCACAGGGAACTGTATTCAATACTATTCAATACCTTGTAATAGTCTAGAATGAAAAAGGACAGGAAAAGGAATATATACATATATGTATGTATAACTGAATCACTGTGCTGTACCCCAGAAACCAACACAACATTGTAAACCAGCTACACTTCAATTAATTTTTTAAAAGCATGGTGCAAATCATAGCTCCCAAGGAATGCCATCCCTCAGAATAGTCAATTTGGAGAAGCGTACAGGTGGCACTTAGGTGCCTCAGAGTGTTTCGATTTTCTCTTTTCAATGTGCCTTAAGACCTAGCTGGATCAAGCTAACATTTATTTATAGCTGTACCTTGTTTTCCACTTAAAATTGCATTATGCAACGTGGTTACTGACCGTGCTTAACAGAACCTTGGCTGTTTCCAAATATAAACCCCTCCTTCAGGATTAAGGGCTGCCTCAGAGCAAGATATTGCAAATAAATTACCGAGGGCTTTCAAGCAATTTAAAATGAGCAGAAACCCAAGAGGTTCCAGCAGTCTTATTTTACTGCAATTAAGAGTCTTGCTTCTGAAGGGACTCACCTGTATATGATCGCGCCCCTTTGGGGTACAGAATGTCTGATACGCTCGCTAAATTGTATCAGCCTAATTATGTAACGGCTAACACTTACATACCTTCAATGTTTCACGGTTATTTATTCAAATATTTCCCAACTCACACCGTCTTCAGGAGGTAAGTCGATACGTAAACCTTGGTCCGTGCAGACAATGGAATATTACTGAGCGCTAAAAAGGAATGAGCTCCTGAGCCATGAAAGACATGGAGGAACCTTAAATGCATTTGATGGAGCAAAACAAGCCCATCTGAAAAGCGTACAGACTGCATGATTCTGAGTTTATGACCTTCTGGAAGAGGCAAGACGATGGAGAAAGTGGACAGATCAACGGTTGTCCAGGTTCACGGGACGGAGAAGCAGGAACTAGGGGAGCACAGAGGGTTTTGGGGGCAGTGAGACTACACTGAAGGACACTGCAATGATGGACACATTGCCCAAACCCCCAGAATGTACGCCGCCAAGAGTGCGTGCTGACGTTGGCCACGGGCTTCCGGTGGTGCGGCATCCATGCGGGTTCATCCTGGGTCAGAGGCGTGCTGCTCTGGCGGGACACATGGGTGACGGTGGCGGCAAGGGGCTGGGGCTTTACGGCAGAGCTCTGGACCTTTCTCTCAGCTCTGTTCTAAACCTAAAACTGCACTTAATAAAGTTCTTAAAAAAACCCAAAAAACTCACAACTGAAGGCCAGACTTTGGAGGAAATGGAGATTGTAATAATTTCTGAAAAAATATTGACTCTTATGAGAATAAGAGAAAACGGTCCTTCTAGAAACAGTGATGTGACCAAAAAAACCCCAAAAAACAAACAAAACCCTAAAATAGTTTTTAAAATTTCTTAAGTACAAGAAATAAAATTTTATTTTATTTAAAAATTTTATAATTTTTTTAAGTTAAAAAATAGATATATATACACACACTTGCTGGAATTAAAAATTAAGCAGAAAATGAATTTCCTAGAAAGTCATATAAAAAAGATGACACACTATGTGACATACATATATATATATATATAAATACATATTTATTTATACATATTATATTATACATATATATATGTATACATAATTAAATGGTTTAAATGACAAATTTGGGAGACTTCCCAAATTTGGGAAATTTTTCAAAGGCGAGAGTATGAAAAACCGATGGGAAGAAATTGCCAAGAAAAAAAAAAAATTAACCAGACTGTTCCTTCTGCCGCAGGAAGTGAGTCTCCCAATGGCATAAGTAATCTTAAACGTTAGGCTTGGCACACTGAAATTTCTCTGTAGGGACTGAGTGCCTCGTACCGGCTTCCCCTCACGGTTTGATCAGTACTGTCACAGGTGGAATCTTCCATCTCCGAGGCCAGGAAATACAGGGAGGGCGGAGAACTTTCTTCCCACCTCGGGGACCCTCGTCGTTTCGAAAAGGAGAGGCAGACTGGCATTCGCACACCTGGGGCTTCCCTGGGCCGCTGTGTCCTCCACGAACAAGTCAGGAATAGGTCAGGAGTGGAAGCACGCCGAGGAAGTAAGGTTTCGTCAGGACGCAGCATTCACAGGGAGACGTGGAGATGCTATCCGTCCACGCCAATAGCAGGAAACAGGTGTGCGCGATGACCGCTGGCAAGCACACGTCCTGAGAAGGCAGGGGACGTCGCCTGTGACTAGGTAAAGCCAATGAGGAATGACTGCCACTGGGGATAAGGACCCTGAGAACACCACGTCCAGCGTGAAGGCAGGCTTCTGCCTGCACGGGCGTCTGCTGTCTGCTTGTCTTCCGTGCTAGACCTCGGGGGGCAAAGGGAAACAAAGGTTTTCGAGGCACAGAAAGATTAAGGAACGTGTCCAAGATCGCAGCCAGAGCTGGAAGTACCCAAGCGAGGATTTGTATCCAGGGACTTAAAAAATGGCTTCAAAAAATCTCTCCTCCTGGCTCCTGAATGTCCAGTGTCCTAGGAACAGCCTAATGCGGGGCCATCCACATGTCCAGGTTCCTCAGCACCAGCCACACCACGGAGGGCTGACCGCCTATCGCTGGGGGCTGTTCTGTGAACTGAGGGATGCTGAGCAGTATGGCTTGGTCCCCACCCTCTAGATGTGACAACCTCAAGTGTGACAAGCAGAGAGATCTCCAGACACAGCCAATGTCCCCCTGGAGGCAAATGTGTCCCCAGGGAGAGCTGGCTGGCTAGAGTGATTGTCTCATAAGTGACGAAGGCAACGCTTTGGGTCAGCAGGTGTTGGCGCTGTTGAATTCTGGAAGCAGGTGACTCTTCATGTGGGGTGGTCCCATGTGTTGCAGGGCACTTATGACCATCCCTGAGATGCCAGAACCCCTCTCTGTTCTCACAGTGACAACCAGAAAGGTTTGCTGACACCGCTCGCCAGTGAACGAGGGGCACTGTCGTCCGTGGAGGGGAGCCACGGTTCCCCACCAAGGACGCAGTCCAAAGATGCTAAAAGACTCTGCCATCATGAGCCCACCAGCCTCACTCATGACCTGCCAGGCAGAGAAGCAAATACGGTGGAGGCTGAGGATGGTGGAGGGTTCCTGGAGAGAGGGCTCTGTGAACTGCGATCTGGTGGGCATCCTAGAAACAAGTGTTCTGTGGTCACCTAGAAAGACACCGTCCTCAAGAGAACCACTTCTAGAAAGCAGGTGAGTTGCAAGAGAAGAAATCCACGTGAAGCCAGACACAGATGGGAGACTCCAAGACAAGTGATTCAACTCAAGTCTGACCAACCGTGGTTGGGAGGACCCCGTGCAGGACCCTGGAAACCAGATGTCCAGCTTTGGACACCGGCCACGCCCAGGAGTGAGTGGCATCAGATTTCCCCGCCACTGCTCGTGTAAGAGTCTGCTTTTTCCTCTCGTGTCTTGTCTCCTCTTGATGAGAAAAGGGGCCGACACGACCCTCCTTTCCTATCGAATGGTTCTCCTGCTCTGGGGTTGACCCAAGAAAGCAGACGGGAGACGCTCTCTGCAGGAGAAACTGCAGTAAAGGGAAGTGAGTGATGACCCTCTGTGAGTGGCCGCTTGCCAGGCGTTCCACACGAAGGTCGGAAAGGAAGGAGCAGGAGTGGGCTGAGGGGTGAGCTGCCGAGGGAGTGACACTGCTTCCCGCTGGGGCTGTACCTCGTACCCGGGGTCTGCTCCTCGTTTAGGGGACAGGAGGCTGCAGGGCTGATGGACACCTAATGGGGTATTTTATCCCAGACACTTCCCCAGCTTTGAGGACTGGAATAACGCAAGCCACCGGGTCCCCTGAATATCTTGTTTTTAACTGCCTGCACGACTGTAGTAAGTGATACATCCCCCAACCAAAATCAAGTCGGCAAATGCCTTCTGTCTTTTGCCGTGGAGAGCCTCATCACCAGGTGACCCCTGAGACCGAACAGTATAAAGATGATGTCATATCTGCTGTGTCCCTTCGCCGAATGCCCGGCAGGTCCCCCCGGACCACGAGAGTGTCCACTCAGTGGGAAAAGCCTCTGACCCCCTGAGCGTGCCTCGCAGTGGCCCCAAAGGGGACTTGGAGACAGTTCTGACCGATGTGAGCATGAAAACCACAGCGAGGGAGCTTGGGATGTCCTGACGCCGGCCACCCCCAACGTCCGTGGTGTCTTAGCAGTACTTGTGATAACCCTTTGTGATGTGAGTCCTTTGTCCCTGTGCCTCCAATGAACAGTCAAACGTGTTTTAATAATCCTTCTCAATTTCGTGACGTTTTTACAGGACTTTGTCCACCTCCCGGGGTAAAGTGTAGGAAACCCCTCGGTGAAGCACACGAATCCCAGGGAACAGAAAGGAATGTTAGCACGGAGGTACTGCTCTCTTCTCTGCGCGAGGAACCCCAAATAAGACATTGCTTCTGTGTGCAGAAGGCAGCTCGGCCCTGTTAAAGAAGAGGGTGGCGTTGGGACACACATGTGCATCAGAGGGAAACCGGAGGGGTGGAACGTTTGGGTAGCAACATCTTTTGAGTTTCACGCAGAGCACGCTGCTTCCGTCTGACTTATTTTTCACCAACGTGCAAAACAAACAAACAAACAAACAAACAAAAAAGGAATGCAACAGCTAACGCATTTTGCAAAGTGGGGGCTGAGTTCTGCAGCGAGCAGCTGGAGACATCGGACCTTATTCTGGCCAGATGTTGGCCAACAGTAAGACTTGGCTGGACTTTAGCAACTATGAGTGTGCTGGGCTTTACCCAATGGTTACATGCAGGCTTAGCAGCTGGACGGCAAAAGATGTGACGTTGGAGACAAGGCAGGGACAAAAATTTTAGTGGCCATGACGGTAGACTTCTTAGGAGCTCCACGTGAATCCCCTGAGGCTCGACTTCAAAGCAGCTCTGTTTGAGGGACCATCAAGGAAGCGCTTTATTGAACAGGGGGTGGCATCAGGCAGGGTGAGGGCGTCGGGTGGTGCTGAATAAAAATAAAACATTGTGTTCCTTCAAGAGCAAAAGCCCTTCTGAGTTCCCCCTGACACCTGTAGCAATGCCCCTCCTCACTGCTTCAGTTCTGAGAGCTTGGAGCCCTGCCCTTCACTGGGCACCAGCTGTATACACGAATCCAGGCAGGCAGTACCATTTCTATGACTGTATTTCTGCAAAGGAACCCTCTGTCCTGCATTCAAACGTCTTCTACGCCTGGAACGCATTTCTCTATTACATGTCAGAAACCGAGAGGTGTCTTGTCACACACAAAAACCAGTTATGCCACCAAAGCGATGCCGGAGACACTTCAGAAAGGATTCCCTCGAAAGGCAGACTCTCTTTAGTCCTTCAAGACAGCAGCGCCTCCGCTGACAGAAAGATAAGAATGAAATCAGCAAAGTATCTGATGGCCAAAGGTGATCCTGGACCTGAGCTGTGAAGCCTCAACTTCAGGTGAGCGCTCTCAAGATAAGAGTCTGACTGCGACACCGGTGACCACGACCTCCCTTCCGCCCTTGCCTCTGGGGTGTTTTTTGCCGCCGAGCTGGATCCAGTCCTCTCTCTGCCCGCCTGGGTCACTGAAGTGCTGGAGGAGAAGAGAGGGCGAGAGGTCCGTGTCCAGCAGAGCCCGTGGGCTGCGGGAGGCGACAGGGGGAGATCACGAGCAGCCGTCGCTTTGACGTGTGTCTGTGGGATGCTCGCTTGCGCAGGTGCGCGGCTCAAGGGATCGCGCCGTCTGGACCCGCCTCAGACATGATGGTGAGCATCCACGTCCTTTTATTCTTTTTTAGTGGAAAGAGAGGCAGTAGCATGGAAGGGCACAGATAAGGAAGACAGTGCCCCCTTAAATACATGTTGTGTCTATAGAAAAAGCCCGAAACAGAATACCGAGCAATAAGATACTGTGGTTACTATCAGTCCAGGTTGTTGCTGCTGTGTAAGGTGCACAGGACTTGAAATTCCCTTTCTTTTAGTGCCCACCTTTTTTGGGGGGAGCGTGGGGGGAAAGGATTGCATTAACATAACAGAGTTAGAGTCTGAGAAAATTATATATGTTGTATATGCAATATATAAAATATAAATGCATAGATATATATGTACTGTTATACATTTATTATATAAATATAATTTATATTTATATGCACTGTAACATTAATACATTATATTAATATGTATCATATTCTATGTACAATACATAATATGTTTATATATTAATGTATATTAATACATATATTAATACGAAATGTATGTATAGATATATTACATATAAGTGCATACTTTTTTTGTCACATAAGATGTGATATATAAATTATATATACACATATATAAGAAGGCTGGGGAATTTTGTATATATATTTATATATAAGTAAGAAAAAGATACACATGCATGTATATGATGTATACTTACATATACACATACATGTACATGTATGTATATTTACTATATGTGTTAATATACCATATCTATAGCACATATGTACACATGCACACATTTTAATGTTTATGTATATATATTTATGTATATATATGTATGTGTGTCTATGTATTCATAAGTGTATGTGTGTATGTGTGTTTATGTGTATACATAAGTGTGTGTATGTGTATATATGTGTGTATGTACATATGTCTGTATGTGTATGTGTGTGTATGTGTATATATGTATGTGTGTGTTTGCATGTGTGTATGTGTATGTGTGTGTATATGTGCGTGTATGTGTATGTGTCTGTATATGTGTATATATGTGAGTGTGTATATGTGTGTATGTATATGTATATATACGAGTGTGTATATGTATATTTGTGTGTGTATATATATTTGTGTGTGTATATGTATATGTATGTGTATATATGTGTGTGTATGTGTATGTATATATATATGTGTGTGCATACGTATACATGTGTATATTTATGTATACATGTGTATATGTATATGTGTATATGTGTGTGTATATATGTATATGTGTGTATATATGTGTGTGTATGTGTATACATGTGTGTGTATATGTATATGTGTGTATGTGTATGTAAGTTTCCACCTTCAGCCTGGGCAACTGTTTCGTCCACAGTCTCCTCAGAGCCCTTAGCACCTGCTGCCTACTCTTCATTAACCAAAAGGACGACCCTGCAGAGCACACTCATTGTCTCCTGCAGGCAGCCAGGTCTTGGGAGTTCTGACATGCAGCGGGGAGGTGCGAAGCCAGCCTCCGGGAAGAGGAGAGCCAGGACGGGCTTCGGGCTGCGGTCAGGTGGGGCTGTGACTGCGTTGTTCCGCCAGCCCAGGGTTGCTCCGCCAGCCCAGGGGAGACAGACAAGAGAGGGATGCATTCGGAGACGAAAATGAAGCTGGCTAGAAGGACGCTGGGCCTGGACCGAGAGTGGGGAGGTGCACCAGGGAACGGGGGCAGAGAGGGGCGGGCAGGGCAGGGACGGGGAAGGACTACATGAACACCCAGCCCAGTATCTGCACACTTGGAGGTTTTCTCCCAAAGGGCACGTGTAGATTTTTAAAAAATTATTGTATTGTTCGAATTACACAGAATTTGCAAGAAGGATAAAAGCAGAGTCTTCAGTCTTACCTTGAAATATTACTGTGACTATATGGCTATTGAGTTTACAGGCTTTTTACCCATTTATGCTATTTAAAACTGTGAAAGTGAGATCATATTGTACACACTGCTCGTCATTTTGACTTTTTAAAATTTGGAAGCATATTTTGAAAGTTTTCTTTTGCTTTTCTGCTTTGGAAGTCTCTCCCTCAAACTAAACACTGATGGAAATTCCCTTCAACTTCTAGGAAAATATAAGTGAACCAAATGAAATCAAGAGAAAGGAGAACCACGTGAAATTGTACGGGGGTCGGGGGGAGAAAGTGGGATTCAAAAAAAAGTTATCACGGAATTACCTAGAATAAAGCCTTTTGGATCTAGACCAGTTGCGACAGGTGACCTCTTTCAAAGTATAGAACAAGAAATGACGTCCAAGCCGTAGGGTCTGCCTCAGGGCTCGGGGAGAAAGGGGAGCTTCAACCACACGTGAACTTTCATTCCATTTGACAATTACTAGCACCTGACAATTCACTCATGGAAAATGAAAGGAGTTCTCTGATTACCTCCACTTTATAGATGAGAAAGTGAGGACCAGAGAGGTTAAGTCAACTG
Source organism: Camelus ferus (assembly GCF_009834535.1). Taxonomy (NCBI): domain Eukaryota; kingdom Metazoa; phylum Chordata; class Mammalia; order Artiodactyla; family Camelidae; genus Camelus; species Camelus ferus. Next base: position 8,627,418 of record NC_045732.1, read on the forward strand.
CTCCGTGTCACACAGCTCAGGAGGCCATAACATGGTACTAACTTCATCACAGGCAAAGGCATAAAGCTGGAGAGACGCACCTTCCAGCGGCCCTAACCTGTCTTTGCTGAATGCCAAACCTTCAAGTTCTATGCTTTTCTTCTGATATTTCACAAACACTCTCTTGCTCAGCAAACTCAACATATGAAACTGGATTGTGCATCTTCTCATGTCCCCCACAGTTCCTACCAAGAACAGTAAAACAAAATAGAGCTACCATATGATCCAGCAATCCCACTCCTGAGCATGTATCTGGAGGAAACTCTAATTTGAAAAGATACATGCACCCCAGTGTTCACAGCAGCACTATTTACAATAGCCAACACATGGAAACAACCTAAATGTCCATTGACAGATGACTGGATAAAGAAGCTGTGGTATATGTATACACTGGAATACTACTCAGCCATAAAAAAGAATGAAATAATGCCATTTGAAGCAACATGAATGGACATAGAGATTATCATACTAATTGAAGTAAATCAGAGAAAGAGAAATACCATATGATATTACTTACATGTAGAATCTAAAATATGATACAAATGAATTTACTCACAAAACAGAAAGGGACTCACAGAGAAGGGGAGGGTCGAGCTCACTGGTAGACTGCATACTTAGCGTGCACGAGATCCTGAGTTCAATCCCCAGTACCTCCTCTAAAAATATAGAAATCTAATTACTCCTCCCCCCAAAATAAAAAAATAATAGTTAAAATAAGCCAATTATAAATTAAATTAAAAAACAGAAACAGACTCACAGACATAGAAAACAAAGTTATGGTTACCAAAGGGGAAATGCGGGGGGGGGAGGGATAAATTAGGAGTTTGGGATTAACAGATACAAACTACTATATGTAAAACAGATAAAAACAAGGTCCTACTGTACAGCACAGGGAACTATATTTAGTATCCTGTAATCACCTACAGTGAAAAAGAATATTAAATAGAATATGTATATATATATGTATGTACAACTGAATGACTGGGCTGACACCAGAAACGAATATAACATTGTAAATCAACTGCACTTCAACATAAAAATTTTTACAAATTTAAAGATAAGAAGAGTTCTACTCAGACACGTTTCTCAATACTAGCACCATTTTGTAAAGATCTGGCTGACACGATCCCAAGATACGGGAGTGATTTTGTATCACGTTTGTATCATGTTTTGTATCATGCGTCACCAACACGAAGAAATGAATTTTGTATCAAACATATGCTACGATGTCTGGAGAAGATGGTGAAATATTTATTATTATCTGCAGAATCCGGGCATACAGTGAATGCACATCGGGTCTCTCTCCCATCAGCTAAAATGGCACATTTTAAATTGCCGTCGTCTCATCTTAAGAAAGTGCAAGTACATATCTTGCGTGTGAAGTAGATTCTTTTGAAAACTGTGCAGTTTGCCTCCTCGGCGCTGTAGAAATGACCGCGTCTCTCTGCCCTCTATTCACGAACACCCTCCCTTGCTGTGGGGAGGTGTCTTAGGCAGTAGCTCTTTCTAACACTGAGCTTGAAAGCAAACCAGACTCCCAACAGGCACCAAGACGGTGTTGACTCAGCCGTGACTTTTCCCGTCCATCTTTCCTGGTTAATTAGGAGCAGCTGGTTCTGCATATATATGGATGTATTTCCTCCTCCTCTCTGCTCACAACTGCTCTCTGCCTGCTAGCCTGGCTGGCAGCTTGAACACCCCTGTGCTGTCCTAAACGCTCCCAGCTGTGGTTTAAAAGCCACCGGATTAATTAATTAATTAATTAACCTAAAGAATCCTGAGTACAGAGTTCTGTATCAAAAAATCTTCAAGCAGTCCATCGGCTTCTTTCCTAACCTGCTCCTCTTAAAATCTTTAAATAATCCAGGAATTCTACTCCTGAGCATCTATCTGGGAAAAAAAACCAAAACCTTGAAAATTCTAATTTGAAAAGACACCTGCACCCCAGTGTTCACAGCAGCACTATTAACAACAGCCAAGACATGGAAACAGCCTAAATGTCCATCCACAGATGACTGGATAAAGAAGCTGTGGTATATTTATACAATGGAATACTATTCAGCCATGAAAAAGAATAAAAGACTGCCACTTGCAGCAACATGGATGGACCTGGAGATGATCATTCTAAGTGAAGTAAGTCAGAAAGAGAAAGAAAAAGACCATAAGATATCACTTAAATGTAGAATCTAAAAAAAAATGGGAAAAAATGTTACAATAGCCAAGACATGGAAGCAATCTAAATGTCCATCCACAGATGACTGGATAAAGAAGAAAAGTGGTGTGTGTATATATATAATATACATATATTGCTTGGACTTAAGGGAAACTTTTAGTCTTCTGAAAGAAACCTAGTTTAAAAACAAGTTGAGGGTAATAGAGAAGAAAAAAACAGAGTGAGACACACAGAGACAGGTGGGTGCGGCCAGGTACAGATCAGTATATAAACAGTACATCTTCTTTACTAATTTATTTGTTAGATATTCCATCATATATATATATGATGGAATATTATTTCATCCATAAAAAATGAAATTCCACAATTTGCAACAACGTGGATGGACCTGGAGAATATTATGCTGAATGAAATAGGTCAGAGAAAGACAAATACTGTATGTTATCACTTAGAATGTGGAATCTAAACAGTAATTCAAATGAATGAATATGCAAAAACAGAAACAAGACCGGTGGTTACCAGTGGGGAGGGACGGGGGGGGGAGGTGGGATGGGGTGTAGGGAACTGAGAGGTGCAGCCTACTGTGTATGCAATGGACAGGCTGCAGCGATGGGATGCACAGCACAGAGAAATGTAGGCAGTGCTGTGGGGTGACCTTAAACGTAAAAGTGTTGAGTGGCTACATTGTGCACCTGCAATTAACATGATGTTGCAAATCAATTATACTTCAATTTTAAAAGAATAATAAGCAAGCAAAGAAACAACATAGTTTTGGTAACCTACACTGCTATTTCTAAAATAAGTAGGGTATGATCGCCTTTCTCAAAACCTCATCAAAAACGAGCCGTGATCGCTCATCAGAAACAAGAGAACATAGGCTCCATTTGTTACACAAATAAAAGTTTCTTTTGTATACATTCCTTGATCTCAAAAACTAGAACCAGAGGGGGAGGTTGTAGCTCAGTGGCAGAGTGTGTGCTTAGCATGCACGAGGTCCTCGGTTCAATCCCCAGTCCCTCCATTAAAAAATAATCATAATAAAAATTTAAAAAAAAAAACTAGAATGAAATACATTGGAAAACTAAGGCTGTATTTGTGAGAATTCATGGCTTTACAACTGCAAATAAACTACAGGGTGTCTTTGGTGTATATCTGCCTTCTTCATTTCATCTTGTTCTTCAAACCCAAGAAGCAATGTAGCTGAATGAACGCTCCCCTTGGGGTTTTAGCTCCATCAGAGTCTCTTCATGTTGCATTATGCTGCATTCATGTTGCATTCATGTTGCCAGCTCTAAATTTCAGACGCTTGTCCCCAGTGTGGCTCACAAGTTGTAGCTGCTCTTGGATGGAAAGAAGAAATGGGAGTAATAACTTGTTCTATGGAATTCTGCTACAGCAAAGAAAGCCACCATTCTGCCGTTAACCATTGACCCCAATGGCTAAAATCAGAGGGAAAAAAATGGTTCAGTGTGGATGGGTTTTTTTCTTTAATTGAAGTACAGTCAATTACAATGTGTCAGTTCCTGGTGCACAGCACACTGTCCCAGTCATGCACATACATACATATATTTGTTTTCATATTTTTCTCATTAAAGGTTATTACAAGATATTGAACATAGTTCCCTGTGCTACATAAAAGAAACTTTTTTAAAATCTATTTTTATATATAGTGGCTAACATTTGTAAATCTCAAACTCCCAGATTTTTCCCCTCCCACCCCCTTTTCCTGGTAACCATAAGACTGTTTACTAAGTCTGCAAGTCTGTCTCTGTTTTGCAGATGAGTTCATAGTGTCCATTTTTGTTGCTGTGGTTAAGATTCCACATATGAGTGACATCATGTGGTATTTTTCTTTCTCTTTCCGGCTTCCTTCACTTCAGTGTGGATGGGTTTTAATCAGCCACAGAAAATAGAACGAATTACCAAAATCAGAGAAAAACGTGGTTCAGCCTGGATGGGTTGTTAACCAGCCACAGAAAATGGAACAATTAAAGTAAAATTCAAAGACACTGGTTGTGACTACCTCCATCCAAGCGAGGTCCACGGGAGAGGTTGTCCGGGCTGTGCACGGCCCTCTCCCGTCCTCAACATCCCCTCCTCCCTAGAACAGAGGTGGCACTGGCTGACCAGACATGGAGATCAGACCCCTGCAAGGAAGGGACACAGCTCCTCCTTTTCCCAGCTTCCTCAAATTCTGAAGGAGAGTCCAGTTAAGATTAGATCCCACTAACTGTATGGGAGGTCTCCTTTCTGCAACGAATACAACATTGGTGTTCAGATTCCTAAACAAAAGCCGAAGGTTAATAGTTGAGAGTACGCTGGTCAGTCCTTGTTGAGACTTCAGCATTGCTTCCTTTATCTTTCAGTTTATTTCATTCTCAGTCACCTGCCACAGAACAAAGCAGCCCCTGACCTCATAAAAGCACCTCCACTTCCTAACAGTGTCCACTCAAAGCCACGTCCGGCAGTCCTTCTGCAGAGAATCACTTCACACGCGTCCACATCCTCTGAGTCCTCGCGAACCCTCTCTGACTCAATATCCCCTACGGTTTGCGTTCTCCCCTTTTGCAATGTCGATGAACCTGGTTTTGCTCAGGGAGAGGGCTATCGAGGGTGTATTTGTTTGAAGAGCACAAATGCCACCTGGGGAAAATACACTAGTGATGACCTCATAGGATCTTTGTAAGAACGAAATAGGATAATCCATGCAAAAGTTGGGGAAAGTTCTTGGAAGGTTCACGGCAGGTGATGAGTATGGTGTTAACCTAATATGTCACCGGAGACGTGGGTTCGCCAGTGTGTGCATCTGTAAGTCCAGCCAACCGTATCCTGGGGACAAGAAAACAATTCCTGGTCTGCAGAGCCCGAGGATTTTCACAAATCGTCGTAGCCTCACCCAAAATCATGCAACTTGGGGAAGACATCTCAGACATCAGGCTTGCTCCTGAAATCTGGACACTGAGTTGAATCAGAACAAGTGACGGAGAGAACTCAGAGCGTCACCACGGACGCTGCAGAAAATGCTACATTATTGTTAAGATTCACGCACCTCGGGGCAGCTTCCACATATTTTAGGAGTCCCTGTGGTTTTAAGTCAAAAGGTCTGACTACTTAGAAAAGGGATATAAAAGCCCTGAAGTTATGTAAATTTTTTTTTTAACCTCATAAAGGTCTGGATTGAGACAAACACATCTTAACGGTTCTCCGTGTAGGTCTGGAGTGGGATGGCGCTCAACCCCTCCCCACCTTGGCGCACTGCTCGGTAGAGGAAAGAAAGGAGCATGTTTCCTTCACTTTGGTCTTTGGGGATGGAACGGGGCATCGCAAGCAAAAATCTTTGCAACAGGGACGGCTAAAAAAAGCAGAAGGCATCATAAAAACATCATTACTCTTGTGTCCTATGACGAAATACCTCAGGCAGTAAGGAGGTCTCCCCACTCAGGTTTAACCACGTATCAGAACCTTCAAGAAGGCAGAAAATACCAAAAATTAAAAAAAAGAAAAACTCTGTTTCCTAAATACTTGAAGCATGAAAGCAAGCAAGAGTCTTTGTAAAGAGGCTGGTTTCACTTGGCTGTTGTAAATTTTAACCCTCTGATGTACTGATTTTTGAATATACATAAAATATTTAAACTAACACATTCTAATAAGCAATTCTAAGACCAAGCATGAACTGGACTTTGGGGCACAGCTTGGTAACTTACAGGTCCCTACAGGGGTGATCTACAAGCTTACGTGATGAACGGGGCGGACGGATAGAGAGCCAACGGGCAGACCTTGGCAGGCACTGAGCGTCTATTAAATACTGAGCGCTGACTCAGGTCCTGCCTGAGAGGAGCTCTGATCGAGGGAAATGCGCCACAGCATGCCGGGAATCTTACCTCCGAAATGACTGGAAACTCCAAGAAGAAGGTCTGATGGAGACCCTGTGGACACGCATATACCTGGATTCTCTCAGGATGTGAGGTACTAGTGTGTCTCACCTGCAACTAAAATCAGTTTTTCTACACCCCCACCCCCAAATGGACAGGTACATTTCTCAGGCCTGTAAGATCACAACAGGTGGCCGAGGTCACAATGCACACCTGTTACGTGAGTCCCCAGGGTTCTAGGTATTATAAAGACATTTGAGATGGTGACGCAACTCTAGAGAGTGCTCCGTGTCTTCCCAAACAAGGCACCGTTTAGGCTGTGACCTGGAGCCCCCGTCCCACGGCTCACCCCTTGGTGAACGAGTCCCGGCCAGTTCTTCTGGGAAAGGTCCTTGCAAGGTTCTCAAGCCCGGAGGTTATCCAGAATAAGAAAATAAAGGATTTAAGGGATGAGAATTGGGTCACCCTTTGGTCTCCCTGGAGTGTGGGGAAAGAAAAGTGAAGAAGATTTCCAGGGCTTGGGAAGCAAGAGAAAAACGAAGATTAAAAAAAAATTCCAAGCACCATCTCTAAATGCCCAGTTACAATCCTAGTAATGACAGTCATCTATTCACTAAGAGTCCCAAAGCTGATTATAACCCAATCAAAAGCAAGTATTGGCTCAAAGCCTGAATAATTTGGGGGTCGTGAAGAAGACGCTAACCAATGGTAGAAAATCCACACCAAAATGGGATCTCAAATGACTTGATCATTTTGCAAACACCTTTACCTGGACAAATGGATTGTCCTCGAATCCCGTGCTACTTTATTTTATACACTTCCTTCAACCTGGGGTTTAGGTGCGGCTTTGTAATGAGAAATTACACAGCATTAATAAATAACTAGCATATTTCATTTCCCTTCTCTTTGTTAAAAATCATGATTTTAGCAGGTTACAATACAAACAGAAATGAATGACCATTCAAAAGTGAGTACCCCAAAAAATGAGTTGAAAGACTTTCTCTTAAAGAATATTGCTTATTTTAAAATAATCCGTTAGGAATGTATGTATGTATATGTATGACTGAGACATGATGCTGGAGACCAGAAATTGACACAACTTTGTAAACTGACTATACGCCCATTTTTAAAAAAATCATAAAAAAAAGTAAATAAGTAACCATTTAGGAAACCACTGCCTCTTTTCTGCAGAAACAGCAATAAGTATTCCATTGGTACATATTAGTAAATATTTAAAATCACTTAAATTAAATTGAAATCATTTTAGGTCATTTACACATTGCAACTTAAGTTGACAATGAGTTGGTTTTGTTATTTCTGACAGAATTAAAGTAGGGGGTGAACAATGTTAAATTAAAACCATAAACGGTTAATTAATTTTTCCTCAAACGCTGAATGGTCTACACTTAGGACATTTGATAATTACATACAGTAAAACAATACTTGCTAACCAAACAGAGGAGAAAAATGCAAACTAAACTGGGCAGGTGGGGACCCAGGGCCTTGTAAGCGGCATGCTTATAGCATGTCATTGCTGAATGGATGCATACAAATTCTCTGTTTCCTCCAAGCTTGAGTTTGCAGTTTTAAGGAAATTTTAAAACATTTTAGGCCTTTGGTTAAACTGAAGTTTGCTCTGGGTTTGCTCCGAGTTCACACGGAGACACTGGGGTTGTAAAAAGTCAAGTTCAGCCCTCAGGGAAGTGTGATGTGCGCTGACAGGTTCTGTTTGTACGCTGTTCAGTTTATTTATATATTCCTTCTAAGAAGTGGCCTCAAACCGGGCTCCTTTTATACAACTGTGAAGAGGGGAGCTCAGTGAGGCACGTGCCAGCTTCCAACTTTATTTTTCTGGTATTGAGGTGAAACTGACATAACACAACATTAACCGTTTTAGAGCGTACGATGCTGGGCTACACCAGAGGTCCCTATCTCAGCCAGACTCAGCCCTGACCTCTGTACACAGAACAGACACCTCTGAATCCTACCCCTTCATCTGTCCTTTTCTTCTATCGCGTCTCTCCTCACATTTCAATCTCCACGGGCATTTGAACTTGAGACTCAAATTCCATACCTAGTTTTTCCAACAGAACAGAGAATCAAGAAGTAGAGCCAGGGCGGTATTGCAAAACAGTGGAGAAGGAAGGGCCATTTCAGGCCCTGGTTCAGGAAGGTGAATCCATGAGCGCGAACGCCAGGTGGAACCCCAGGCAGGTGTAGTCCTACCTGTTATGAACAGGTGAGTGACTGCAGGACCGGCCCTCACCCAGCGCTGACTGCTAACACCAGGAAGTAGTTCTCCGCTGGCTGGTGCATGCTGGTGCCTGGAGCTCTGAGGCATGTTTCCTTCTAGCTGCCCCTCCTCAAAGACCTCCCCCCGTCTCCTCCAGGATCCAGCAACCCAGAATGTTCATTCCTGGGCTCAGTGAGCCTCCAGAACTCTGATGCCAGAGCCTACCATCTGCAAAAATTGGTTGATGGGTCAGGGGCTTGAGGAGTCTCCTGTCTCCTGCATTCAACAGTTTGATCATACTTTTTGGATACCATGCGTATCACAGACCTTTTCTTCTACGTCGGTTTAGAGTGTGCTCATTTTGAGTTGCTATCATCTCTGCTTCCCACAGAAGAATAGGGAAGTCTCCAGATTTGAACTTCAAATGAACAGCCTTGGGACAAATAATGAAAGGCTTGCATCACTCACTCAGCACCATGGACAGCTTCAAAAGTTAATACACGTGGAAATCCCACTGTAGATTCAAGAAATACTAAATTCCAACCACAAATAATAGACAATATGTGTGCAGTTCCATTCCTATCTTAAAGGGTTTTTTTTTTTAATTCAAGTAGAGTTGATCTACAGTATTGTATTAGTTTCTGATATACAGCATAGTGATTCAGGTATAGATATATAGCGGAATATATATATTCTTTTTCAGATTCTTTATCACTATAGGTTATTACAAGATATTGGATATAGTTCCCCATGCTTAAAATGTTTACTAGCCTCTAAATCTACACATGTGCCGAGACTTGTATTTCCCAAGAGTAGATCTTAAAAGTTCTCATCAGAATAAAAAAAAAATATATAACTATATGAGGTGATGGACGTCAACTAAATTGATTGTATTAATCATTTTGCAACATCGACAAGTATCAAGTTGGCTTGTTACATGCCTAAAAGTGATATGATGTTATGTGTCAAGTCTATCTCAATAAAACTGGAGATTAACTCAGAGTAAAGATACTCTCCATGTAAATTAATGAAGGAAGAGTAGTGAATTGGGCCACTAATAACAGAAACTTCTACTTGGCTTCCCCACGGTCCCCCTTATATTGAAACCAATCATTTGGCCAATCTTGGGGAAAGGAGAGCATGACCGTTGGCCAAAAGGGAAGCAAGTCTATTTCCATTGAGATAAATCTCTATCCACAACCACCATCCCCAATTCTGTCTGTCTGCCTGCCTGCCTATCTATCTATCTATCCATCCATCCATCCATCCATGTATGTGTCTACCTACCTACCTATCTTTGCTTCAGAACTAGGATTCTCTGGAATTATTCCAGGATTTTTTTTTTTAATCTAAAGAATTTTCTTATAATGGACTCCTTTATTTCACTGGCTCAACTCTCTGCTGGTAGACCAACAAGATGATGTCATCTTTCATGAAAAAAATCACCCCCATGTGAGCAGTGAACTAAGATCTCATGGGGATGAGGTGTTTTTGTCCCCCATCTTGTCCTGTTGTCCATCCTCTAAGCTGGAGCTCATGGGAGCTTAGGTCCCACCTCTAGGAAGGGCCATGCTGGCATCCTTGAAACAAGGGCACCATCTTCTTTAACGCCACCTGGCCAACTCTCTGCCCAAGAAATGCAATCATCACTCAACCATGTAAAACCAGAAAAGATTGTTCCATGATGCCTTGGCAGCGACGTGGGGCAAGACTGAAAACAAAAAGTAACCAAGGACACCACATCCCAAATTTTTGAGTCCAGCGAACCCAAGCCACTCTAAAGGCGGCGTGCGAAAACAATTGAGTTTGAAAAGTAGTGGCAAGGCATTCGAAGAAGGCCATTCATTGTTTGAAAAGTCCACGAGTCACTTTAAAACTTGAGTTGGATTTGAACAAGTCCCTTCTTTTAAAAACCCACACTGATCTCGAATGTAGATTTTTAGGAACCCCCTACCCTCCACTCAACTTTGGGATGGCACGTGTGTCCAATGTGCAATTTCCAGAGAGGGCATTCAGGAGCATTTGTAATTGGATTTTATAAAAGGTGGAGAGAAGATAGCCAAGTGACAGTTTTGGCTTTATATTTACAGCTTTGTAATTTAAGAAGACAACGTGCGTTGCTGGAGCAAAGGCATGCATTTTGCATCCAATGGGGGGAAATGCTTTTGTTGCTTTTAAGCCAGTGAGGATGTTTTAAAGGTTCAGAGTGATCCTAATTCTTAGAAACACTTTTGCAAAGAGTTGAAGAAATAAAATCTACATTATAGAACTCTACTTTTTTTTTTTAAATAACTCTCAAAATCTGATAGAACTATAAAGACATGCAGATTTAAAATATACATTTTTAAAACCTTGGGCTTTACTTCAAGGTAGGACGCATGCTACCAAACAAAGCTGTCTGCATCCCAGCAAACCTACACGCAGCGAAGATGAAATCCCCAGTGGATGATTCCGACATAAGTTTATGTTTCGAGGAAAATGAAACCTTCAACGCTTGCGAAAAAGCAACAGCTGCTGAGTGGAAGACGTGCAAATAAACACAATTTCCATAAAAGTAGGCAATCGTGGATTTTGACAACCAGGAGTTCACACATACAGCAATAAAAAAAAAAATCCTCAAATAAATTCAGTGTCTGCTCTGTGAATGAGCTTTCATCTTGCAACCTGAAGTCCAAACCTTGGCCAAGACGAATCCCGCCAGAAGGTGTTTATTATCTGGTGAACACTCAGAGGACAAAGGCAAGGAGCGCTGTGACCCCAGCCCTGAAGGAGCTTAGAAACCGGAGACAGGAAGTGGACACTGTCCACGCGAAGAAATAAAGCCACACACATCTGCGTGTGGATGTTTCGGCACAGACGAGGGTGCCGCGGGGCCCCTCCGTCCTCAGAGAAGGGACACACGAAGAAAGGAAGTGGGTCTCAACCAGGTGGAGGCTTCCCAGCCCGTCCCCACCAGGAGGTGCTGGGCACAGGCTGGGACACATGTGTTTGTCATGATCGGGGGCTGGGAGGTGTGACTGGCATGCAGGGGGCAGAGGTTGGAGACGGTGCGTAACATCCTACAATGCTCAACACAGACCCCCGCAAAAGAGAACCATTTGTTCCAAATGTCAGTGGTGCAGAGGTCCAGAAACCATGAAATTGATAATATCCTGAGAATAAGAGGTCATTTCCTCCCCTAGAACTGGAGGTTAAATGGGAAAAAAAATTCCTGAAGACATAACTAGCAAACCAAGCTCACCAGCACATAAAGAGGATTATACACCGTGACCCAGTGGGGGTTTTATTCCAGGATACAAGGTCCGTTTAACATTCAAAAATGGATTAATGTACTGTATTGACAGAAAAAAAAAAAAAAGAACAAAGACCACATGATAATATTTTCTGAAAAATTAACTCCCAATGGAACCAGGTCTAAAACCACATCTAAAACAGTCTAACTCTTAAAAATATATATATAAGAATAAATCAGTATGACCTTGGGTTCGGTAAAGACGTCTTCTTACAGGCAGAAAATGCAAGCGTAGAAAAAGAAGAAAGAGTTAAGCTGAACTTTATCAAAATCAAAAACATGTGTGTTTCAACAGGCACCATGAAAAAAGTGGGGAAGAAACAAAATTAAAGTAAATATTTGCAAGTTGTACTATCTGATAAGGAACAAGTACACAGAACATGTTATTTTAAAAAACAAACAAAGTCTTAACTCAATACTAAAAAATATGCAAATACCCCAATTAAAAAAGGGCAAAGGATCTAAATAGACGTTTCTCTAGGAATACAGGATATACAAATGGCTAACATCCACATGGAAGGAAAGTCAGCATCACTAGGCGTCAGGGAAACGACATTAAAAACGTCACCACTTTATACCCATTAGAATGGCTACGCTCAAAAAGACACAGGGCAACAAGCAGTGGTGAGCGAGTGGAGAAATTAGAAAGCTTTTGCTGGTGGGAATGCAAAATAGTGCATTTATAGGAAACACCCAGAAAACGGAGAGAAGAGATTCGTGGTCCCCTATGTCTTCAGGGATTGGAAAGAGCAGATATTGGGTTGTCTCCTCGGGGTGATGAACGTATTCAAAAATTAGACGGTGTTGATGGCGGCGCAACGCCGTCACTATCCTAAAGGCCGTGGAACTGTTCCCTTCAAATGTGCACGTGGCTTAGAAACTGTTTCAAAGAAGGGACGCAGACAATGAAAGGTGGGACTGGAGACAACCCCCCATGGGTCATTTCCAGGAAGATTAAGAAAGATGAAGGTGCAGGAAAGGCCATTAAAGGAAGCTGGAGAAAGTGCTTACGATGTACGAGGGGCCTGCAAGGGAACAGTTTTGATGAACTATGACTAAGACGCAGGAAGTTGGTTAATCAGACCTAAGAGGGGAAGAAATGGATAAATAGAACTAAAAAAGTGAATACCCAGGGGAGTGGAGTGGGGGGGTGGGGTGTGGGGAAGAGATGGAGAAATTGTTGAGGCCATTTGCACAAGATTCGTTTTTGTAAAGACATGAAACATGCATGGTTTTAAAAAGAAGCAGTCTAGGAAAAGATGGCTGGTATTTCTGAATGATACTACAGGTTCATGTTTAGAAGGGAGAAGAGGTTGGAAAGGAGGAGAACAGATGCTGAGAGGTTCACAAATGTACTGAAAGAGGAACATGGGTGGGGTATCCTCATGTGTTCAAAATGCATAAGATGGAGTTAAAAAATAATATATATATATATATTATATATATATATATTCCAATCTATATATCTATCTCTAACTCTGTATCTATTTACCTGTTTGTCTACCTATATTTCCATCTACCCATGCACATATCCAACCACCCATCCACCCAACCACCCCCTTTCTTTCTTTCTTTCTTTCTTTCTTTCTTTCTTTCTTTCGTTCCTTCTTTTCTTTTCTTTCTATCCATCCATCCATTTGTATGTATTTCCATCCACCCAGCCACACATCCATCCATTCATCCTTCTTTTCTATCCATCCATCTCATCTCATCTCATCTATCTACCTATCTATCTACCTACCTACCTACCTATCCATCCAATCTATCTACCCATCCATCCAACCATCCATCCAAGTCTCTATCCATCCATCCATCTATCCATTCATCTATCCATCCATCCAACCATCCATCCACCCACTCACCTATTTATCTATCCATCCATCTTATCTATCTATCTACCTATCTGTCTATCTACCTACCTACCTATCTTATCTACCCATCCATCTAAATATCCATCCACCCATCCATCGAACTATCTAATCTGTCAGTCAATCAATCTGTCAATCAATCAATCTATCTATCTACCCACCCACCCACCCACCCATCCACCCATCCTACCTAGCTAGCTGTGTATCAGATGGCTAAGAAAAAGTACCACAGAGCCATCTAAACTATCACTAGGATATTTTAGCAAACTCTCAGCAGTCACTTTGAATGACAGAAAACATTTCTCAATCCAAACTGGAAACATTTCGTCATTGTAAAATTGTTCTCTGAACCCCAGTACAGATCTGAGTCATCTCGGTGTAACTGATAGTGCTTTGCTGGGAGATCCTGTCCTACCTATGTCTGTATGAAGTGTGCATCTTTATAAGAATGCATTTGTCCTACCCACTGGTTTCATAGGACATGGCCTTTTGTCCCAGAATATTGGAACCTAGAATAAAAGCTGTTGTACTGAATGCAGTGAAAATCAGTGCCTGCAATCTCAAATAATGAATGGAACCAGGAGAGCTTTGCGACTGGCTTACTGGCGTGAAGACCCCAGCTCATGCACGTATAATGAGTGTTCCATCAGAGGAATGCTGCATTTACCATTCTAAAATATCTCTGATTCTTTGATACTGAGAATTGCACACTTCTTTGAAAACAGCTTTTTTTTTTTTTTTTTTCAATCAAAGGAAAAACTGCCCTGCCCTACCCATTAGGTGGGACTTACCCAATCGCATCTGTAACCGTGTCATTTTATTTGAAAAATACATTGATGTTGCTAAATCTGCCATTTCCAGATTACATTCTGATCCCTTTGAACCTGTGCCTTATGTCCCTCTGGGGTTTATTTCATAAAGTCAGTGACGGACTGATGTGCGATGGAGCAAAGCCAGGGGAGTTAAGCTAGAACAGAACATGCACCCGGAGGTATCACTGCTGTGGGTGTGTGTGCGTGTGTGTGTGTGTGTGTGTGTGTACACGCATGCACATGTGTGTGGACATTTGCATATTCATTCTGTGCTTCTTGTAAAACGTGCAATTCAGGCTTTCAGGCAAATGTGAGGGAAAAGAAAAAAAGAAAGGAAAAATGATCTGCAGAAAGTGTGTAGCCCCAGAGTATTTCAGCCCTGCAGTCTTCGCAGTGCCCGCCCCGACCGCCTTGTGGAGATTTTTCAATTATCTGACTTGGAAGGACTAATTCCTTGCATGTAGCAAGACAGGGAGGCAGGTATGGACTTTTTAGGCAATGTTTATAAAGCATTTCTCGGATGCAATGGTTGCCTGAATCCTCGTTTCCAGCTCACCCAATCAAGCTAATGTGTTTCAGCTCCCAGATTCAGGGCTCCTCCTGTCGGAACGTCCCAGCATCCCCCTGAGCTGAAATGCCTCCATCACACCTTCCTTTTCATGCACAATGGTGCGCAGGCCTCTCTTTCCCCATGATGACATAGACTACTTTCTCCTAATCAACATAAAGGGATCAACCCTTCATATATTGCTTGGGAAACAAAATGAAGAAAACAGGCAAAGTAGAGAAAACAGTTTCTTTCCTTCAGAATGAAGCATCTTAAGAGAGTCTGTTTTGGATGCAAACATTTCCATGGAAGAGCATTTTTAAAAAGTTTTTTATAATATTTTGCTATTTTATTATCATTATTATTCTCTAGAGGTTTTTCACTCAACATTGTAAAATGATTATAACTCAATAAACAAATGTTAAAAAAAAAAAAAAGGAAGAGTATTTTTTTGAAAATGTACACTCTGTGCGATTATTCCAAGGTGTCGTGACGTTCTGGGACCGACTAACTGGAAAGGAGGTACTTATACAATACATTCTTCATTCAAGTGTGTCTGAAGGTTGTGATTTCCAAAAATGGCTCTGGGTGCGAAGGTACCATTCCAACTTCCTTGAGAAATTCTGATTCAGGAGCGGCCAAGACGGCGGAGCAGAAGGACACTCTTAGCTCACCGTCTCCCACGGACACCAAGGGAGACACCCGTGGGCCCACCCATTCCCTAGGAAATTCTGATGCCTTCCTAAAGAGAGCGAGGAAGTTGTCCATTGTGCCACGCATGCCAGTCCATCATTTTGTGCATTGGAGGTTGGGAAATAAAAGGTCTTTTCTACCTTCCCATCACCCCCACAATCCTTTCACATCCCTCATTGCCTGTGTTTTCTGCAGAGTTAGTGTGCTTTCCCCCTTGGCCCCCTGTCACGTGAGAACAGGCATCTCTTTGTTTCATTTTTCATACCAACCTTTCCAGAAAAGGCATCTGTCCCATTATAGCATCTTTTCCAAAAAGACTTTTTTAAATTGAAGTACAGTCAATGACAATGTGTCCATTTCTGGTGTGCAGCACAGTGTCCCAGTCATGCATACACATATGTATATTCATTTTCATATTCTTTTTCATTAAAGGTTATTACAAGATATTGAATATAGTTCCCTGTGCTGTACAGAAGAAACTGTTTTTAAAAGTCTATTTTTATATATAGTGGCTAACATTTGTAAATCTCAAACTCCCAAATTTGTCCCTTCCCACCCCCTTTCCCCAGTAACCATAAGATTGTTCACTATGTCTGTGAGTCTGTTTCTGTTTTGTAGATGATTTCATATTGTCCCCCCCCTTTTTTTTTCATTATAGCATGTTTATCCTGCTGCAATGGTTTCTACATCTACTCCCACGTGCTTCTGAAGTCCCAGGGACGGAACCTTCATCCCCAAAGTCCCAGAGAGAGAGTCCTCACCGTCAGTGAAACAGCTTCCTCATTTGCTGAACTAATCAAATTCATGCAGTCGGCACTTCTAGCCACCAGGAGGCAGAAGAGGAGAACCCAAGGAGATAAATCATTGAGAAACAAAAGCTGAACGGTGGGTGATATTGTCCAGACGTCTTCTGGTTCTTAATCAACACGCCAGCAACCACAAAGACTGGCTTACGGGGTTTCCGAGTCAGTACGAGATGCACAGAGAGCTGCTGATGGAGATGGTGAAAGGCACTGAGTTGGTGTTGGGGGTGGGGGTGGGCGAGCACCTGGGTTTCTTCTTCTTTTTTGCATAAGTTTTCGATCAGGGAAGCAATGCCCACCCTCCCTTCCCCAGTCCAGCGTGTCCACCCTATAATGTGTTATTTGGAGGGTAAACCTCCCTCCCTACCCCCGTCCAGCCGAAGTAGAACCATGTCAGGAAGCACTGGAGAAATGAGACCAGGAGTCTGTTCCCAGACTGGCCAATCCCCTCCACCACCCACCACAGAGGGTCTTATTCGAAGGGTTTTCACGGCTTCCTTCCACCCTCGTTCCGTTTCAGGGTTCTGTGTGGTCCTTCACAAAGGGTCCAGCCTCTGCTTCCACTGCTTGACACTTCTCCCAAACCTCCTTCACTTCTCCATCTTTTTTTTTTTCTCTTTTCCCCTCAGCGCAAGGCTTCATCTCCCCTCTCAACCCCTTGAACTCCTTACAGCATTCTTCCGTCCCTCAGGAACGCACATGACAATGGAGAAAGGAAAGAGTTCCCGTTGGGCATCTCATCAGGGGCAATCTGAGAGGAGAGGGAATACAGAGGACACAGGAGGGGGCGGCACAGAGATCCTTGAAGGCAGAGATGCTGTTTTTTTTTCCTTTATATACACATTTAGGAACTTTGGATTTGATAGGGAAGATGTGTTCCATTCGTAATTGAAACAAAAATTCTTAGTAAAAGATAAAAGCAAAGAAATGAGAGAGAGAGAGAGAAAAAAAGACTCGGGGAAAAAAAAGGCCCAAGTACCAAAGAGGAAACAGTATTTTAACTCCCAAATGAAAGGGAAACGTAAGACCATCTATCTATATGGGAGGCTGACTGCTTTCAGCAGAGGTGTGGCAGGCATGTGACAGGGAGCCACTAAAATACCCGTGATGCAAACTGCTTGTGCGCACGTGGAACTCAGGTCATAGCTCTTTGCAGTGCACGTGAAGCCTCTCCTCCAGTGATGCCCAGATTCATTTTTTGCAGGGAGTCCGACATGGTCTCCAGTATATCCAAGAGATTATAGCCAAACTGCTCTGGCTGAGGTCAAAGGACGGCCTCCAAATGCCAGCCCACCCCCCTTCCATTTCAGATGGAAACGAAGACCCTACAAAGGAGACCAGGAGGCTAGGCGGTCACATTTTCAGGTGGTCACACCGTGACACCATGCTCAAAGTCATGTGCATTTTAATACAAATGCTCTTCCTGTTCTGCCTGTATTTCAAACCAATTCTGTCTTCCATTTTAAAGTTATGATGTCAGTCAATTCAGGTAAATAGTTTTGGGCAATTAATGAGCTTAAAGAGAAAGCCAACTTCAGAGCACCATAACACAACCCTCCCTGAGATGAGAACTGTCAGGAGAGCTACACTACTTGAAAAAGGAGCAGGTGTTCCTCATGGGTTTTTTTTTTAATCTTTGAAAAAAATCAGTTATATAAACCTACAAGGGTAACATTTCTTAAGACCCCAAAGATACCTGTCAGGTGTGAAATTCACTGAAGTCATCATCTGGGGCAATGGTCTTAATTCCATTTATGGGCAACAGACAAGAAGGTAATGGAACGGGCATTACAGGTCAGACACGCAGCTGGCTGGTAAAGCGTGAGATCTACTGCATCCAACAGTTTTTATGGGACAAATGTCGTCCCTGGGGCTGATACCACACCACCTTGGACCACTGTGGACCATCTGTGATGCTTTGATGAAAAAGTGCATCAGGTATCAAGGACCTGCTTTGAGGAACATTAAAGATACACTGTAAACACCGAATCACAATTTTGTATCTAGATCGACCACAGTTTGACACTGGGGGGATTCTGGAAGCTGAATCTGATGTGAGCATGGCATTCCGTTCCCTAAGCCATGTTATAGTGCCTGTAATTCATACTCGTAGACCAGGGTTCCAGTCCCGACTCGAATCCCCATAAGCGATGTCCCTGGGAGTCAACACCATCACCTCCGGGCCTCTGTTTCCTCCAAGGTAAGAGAAGTCATCCTTCTTATGAGGATTCAGTGGAGGAACCCCCGTGGAAGGCACTGCTGAACATAACGCAGGCTCTTCACGAGTCTGGCCCTAAAAGCATGTAGATGAAGACTCTTTTGAAGCAAAATAATTAAAGCCTGCCAGAAGCATCAGATCACAGGAAAACCAGAAAGGGTACACACCTTGTGAGCGACACTCAGATGGACATTTGGACGGAGGCAGAATTCACCTGCTGAAGATGGAAAGGCATGCAAATTGCAGACAAGTGAAGGTAAGACCCACCTACAGATAAATCCCTTCCATAACCCTCAGCGAGGAGGTCTCTCTTTCACAGCAAAGTTCTTTGAACGATCATTATGAAGAGAAACAGAGGCCGATTTGACAGAACTCAAGTTTTCCCTCTATACACGTTTTTTTTTAATTGATAAAGGTATGTAGCAGAATACAAAGGAAATATGCTTTTAAAAGAGCATCTCTTTGAAACTAAACACCTGTTAATTCATTGGCCCTTACGTGGGTATAAATAATTGCTTTATTGTTATGACGTTACAGCCCAGTCTTCTTGGGACAATCCTAGTTTATTTATGGCTTATTAACGATCCTCAAGGGGTCCTGTATGAGGCAATACGTTATATGCTAGTAAGGCTGTGTGACCCAGTTCCAGTTAAAGAACATGTTCATAGTCCAAAAAGCAAGTGTGAAGACCGCGCCCCTGACCTCATACTATGAGCATCTTATTATTTTTGTTGAGTTCGGGTGGTTCCATTTAGACAGTGGTATTGGAAAGAGATTCCATGATGTTTTGGGCCGGATGCAAAGTTTTCCAGTGGCTCCACAGTGATGTTAATAAGATACCCAAGTGATTTACATCACAACAGAGATGTTAAAGCGACTGGGTTTACTGGTTCCTAGTGCTGGGCGCTGAAACTTCACTTACGGACACAAATCCCATGGGTGTTTACAGTGTAGGGACAACAACCTTGCAGGGGGAGAGACTAGAAGCACCATTTATAGACACT
Organism: Camelus ferus; assembly: GCF_009834535.1. NCBI lineage: Eukaryota > Metazoa > Chordata > Mammalia > Artiodactyla > Camelidae > Camelus > Camelus ferus. The sequence continues at coordinate 8,646,972 of NC_045732.1, forward strand.
CAGAAGAAGGGAGCTGACTTTTTCGGTGTCACATCCCAGACGCGGGGTAGGGGGAAGGTTCCAGCTCATGTTTATCTCATTCTAAAATCTGTGCCCTTCCCACGCCAGCCTCCTCCAGCCTCTCTTCCCGCCGTCATTCATCGTTCCCAGCCTCTCTTTTGGGTGGGAAAATAGCATATGTTCCTCTGTTTAAAAAAAAAAAAATAGTGCTAACCTGCAACGACGCTTTTCCACTCCTGAGGCAGAAAAATAGCACCTAGGCATGTCTTACTTTCAGAAGGAAAAACTCAAACAACTATGTGTGCATGTGTAAATATACAGAATGGGATTTCTTACTGCTCAGCCGTAAGAAAGAATGAAATTATGCCATTCGCAGGAGCATGGATGGACCTAGAGATGATCATACTAAGTGAAGTTAGCCAGACAGAGAAAGACAAATGCCATATGATATCACTTATACGTGGAATCTAAAATATAATACAGATGAACTTATTTACAAAACAGAAACAGACTCACAGACATACAAAAGAGACTTACGGTTATCAAAATTGGGAAGGAGGAGGGATAAATTAGGAGTTTGGGATTAACAGACACACACTACTATATATAAAATAGATAAACAGGAAGGTTCTAGTGTAGAGCACAGGGAACTGTATTTAATATCTTGTAATAACCTATGATGAAAAAAGTGTGTGTGTGTGTGTGGGTATATATATACACACACAAGTAAGTCAAGTAAACTTCAATTTAAAAAAAAGTTGTGTGATTATTTATACAGTGGAATACTACTCGGCCATAAAAAAGAATAAAAGAATGCCATTTGCAGCAACATGGATGGACCTGGAGATCATTATTCTAAGTGAAGTAAGCCAGAAAGAGAAATAAAAATACTATATGGTATCACTCATATGTCACTAAAAAAAAGAAAAAAGGGGACATTCATAAACTCATCTACAAAACAGAAACAGACTCACAGATGTAGTAAACAATCTTATGGTTACTGGGGGACAAGGGGTCGGAAGGGATAAATTTGGGAGTTTGCAACTTACAAATGTTAGCCACTACATGTAAAAATATATTGAAAAAAACAAGTTTCTTCTGTAGAGCACAAGAAACTATATTCAATATCTTGTCATAACCTATAATGAAAAAGAATACAAAAATGAATATATGTATGTACTTGCATGGCTGGGTCATTGAACTGTACCCCAGAAACTGACACATTGTAACTGACTGTACAACAATTAAAAAAAAAAAAAAAAACCTGGATGCCAATGGTTTGAAAATATTTTGAGAGTGATCATAGTGATTTCCCGCAAGCAAAAAGAAAGTGCCCCCTGGCAGTTTGCAAGATCCCTGATGAAGATAAATGTCAAGTCACATTTGAGAAGTCTCTGAGTCCCAGCATGGTCAGCAGAGTTGGCAGACTTTGCTCCCTCCGATGAAAGGGGGTCTGTGGGCTTCACAGTCGCTTACTGGCGGAATGTTAATAGACCGGCATGGAGATGCTAAATTGCTTCTTTATATTTCACAGTCCTGCCTCTCACAGCCCTCTCTGATCTCACCAACAGTTGTTTGTTTTTTTTTTTTTAACTCTCAGCAGCAAAAGGTAAACTTAAAATTTTTCAATGAGACCTGTTCTAAAAGCAAGCTTTCTTCTTTTTTCTTAAAAACAAAACAAAACAGAAATGGAAGGTGTGTCTAATCACCCCAGTACCTTTCCAGATTCACAAAGGGCCCAACAGATAAGAGATCACCCAGTAAAGCTGGTTTCATACCGTTTGGCCTTAGAGGGAGCGAGAGATCAATTTCTTCTGAAATCCAACCTTTCAAGCCACGCCATCACGGCGTGCATTTTGTTATTCCACCGAAGCCAGAACTTGCTCAAAGCCCGTGGCCTCCTGCAGACAGCAGCGCCCAGAGCAGGTGCCGGTACCGGGGTCCCCACACCGCCCTCTCTGAAAGGGCTGCGAGCAGCAAGCCCCGGTACGCGGCTCCCTCTCCCCACCTCTGCCTCAGAATGGACCTTTTATAAAAGATCAAGAAACACCATTTCCTGTTGCAAACACCAGTCCCCAAAGCAACTAGCCAGAGGCTTCTGAAAAACAGTCAGCGAGGCACGCAGCCATCGCTACGGGAAACAAACTGAAGTCATTCTGCAAATATCTGGCTCGTAGCACCGACGAGAAAAAAGGGGAAAAAAGGGCTAAAAATCACGCAACGAGAAGGCTCCGGATTCTAGGCTCTGTTGCTGTGTTTCATGCTGAAAACCAACAGGGAATTTCAGGTACATTATCGATGCTCCAAGAGGCACAAGTTTGTAAACATCTGTGGGTGATTTGCATTTCAAAGTTAGAAAGTGCGTTTCTGCAACTCACCTCCTGCCAGGTCTTCTATGGGCGAAGGTTCCCACAAGTGAAAGGAAAGATGCTCGAAAAAAAATCAAAATGTCAAGTTGGACATAAAATATTCTTGGTGACATTTGCCTATTTGAAGACAACATTCTCAATCGTATTTGTTGTTTCACACAGGGCTGTTAAGCAACTCCATCTTATTTAATTTTTCTTTTTTTTTTTTTTTTTACCGTAACCACCTTGTAACAGACACATCTTGCTGTCATAGACACACTGTTAAAAACCCATTTTCCTGCACCTTCTCAATGGATTTTTGCCTTGAAAAACGACATTGCTACAGAGGCTCGAGTATTTTTCACGAACTGCCTGACAACCGGCAAGATCACAAAAGAAGGTAAGCCTTAAAATATTACCCTCAAAATATATTATTTTTTCCCAACCATCCTCCATTGGGGGAAAATGAATTTAACACCAAGACAACAGAGAGCCCCTCTTGAATTTGTATGCACTTAGCCAAGTGCATCACACAATTTAAATAATAAAGTTCATCGTAAATCATACACTTTGAAAAATAAGTATTTAAATAGTATCATTTAAATGAAACGAAAAATCATAAAGTTACAAAATTCAAATAAGCGTTCAGTTCCACCACATGCAAATATAATATCCACGTTAACCACTGAGCACCTTTTCAAGACACAACAAACACACAAAAAAAAACCATTCGGGGCATTAAGTCAAAGATTTTCCAAAAGGCGATTAACTAATGAACACACCTACAAATCCACAAAAGAAGGCGAGTTATCTGCGGTCATTATCGACTGGGACCACGTGACCCATCACCCATGATCACACGTGTTATCTCACACGTCACCGACACTGTGTTCCTTCCACAGGCTGACGCTGACTAATCCACGCGTTCATTCAGCCCGCAGGGAGAGAAAAGGGCTTTCAATAAAATTCCACTTTCATTGGGTGACCTTGGAGGCTGCTGCGTTTGTCCGAGAAGAGATCGGGGGTACAGGAAATGAAATTCCTGGATTAAAAATGGCAAACTTCAAAAAAAAAAAAAAAAAAAAGCCAAGGAAAACAGACTGTGCTGCATGGAAGTGAAGGAAGAATCACGTCCAGCAGCATGACGTGAGGAGCTGGAGAAACACAGTTTGAACCCACGAGCGCCCAGAAAATCAAACGCCCAGACCGAGGAGACGGGCGCGGTCACTCACCCAGGATTCCCAGCCGGTAGTTCATCGTGATCACGATGACGTTCCCGTAGCTGGCCAGGATGCTGCCGTCGATCATGTTGCCGGTGCCTTCCATGTAAGACCCGCCGTGGATGTACACCATCACCGGCTTCTTACTGTTCTGATTGTGGATGTCTGGAAAACAGGGCCAAGTGAGGAAACACCATAAAGCAATCACACTGGTGGGCGGATGCTTAAATCAAGGGCGAAGGACATGGGTGACTCTCCCAAGTTTCAACTGGAATCCACCGTGTGTCCCTTACTGAAGGATGGACACCCTGGTAAGCCTGCCTAAGGAACATGGTCAATGTTGTGATATCTTCTGCTCATGGGAATGCTGTTTTGGGAAGTGTGCAGACGTTGGAAGAAATGTGTATGCAGATGTATGTTTCTGCGTGTGCCTGCAACACTAAAAATGGAAGGATTTGGATGAAATGCTTACTTCCTCAAGCCCTAGGTGGTGATCTGAATTGAACAATCACACGCTACCTACCACAAAATGCATTTGCATCTTCTAAGTAAGTGTGAAATCCACTTCAGAATGATCATTTGTTTTCCCTCTGACTGCCGTCCTCCGTCAAAGGTGGGACTACAGATTCGTTTTCAAAGGGTCAATGAGAACATAAAAGTGCTAGGGAAACCATAAGCTCTCAGTACAGGACACATGGCGACAAAAAAAAAAAAAAAAAAAGAAAAAAAAGAATAAATGGTTTAAAATGATCAACAGAACAGGAATGTGCAAAACAAAAACAAAACCAGACAACGACATCCAAGCAAGTGTCTTTAATTTACGTGCAGTACCATCCCACCTCAATGCCAAAAAAAAAGAAAAAAAGAAAAAAGAAAGAAAAAGAGATGTAATAAAAATGACACGAGATTCCAACCTCAAGATGACATTATTGAAATGCTACATAGTTTTACAGGGAATATAAACTCCCACTGTGATTTGCAACCAGTGAGTACCCTCAGTAATTATTATTTTATTTAACAGTGATGTAAAAGCCATTATTTTGCGATGGCCTGTGACAACAGAAATTTCAAGACTGTGTGTCCATTTGCAGACCCTGCTTTCTGAAAAGTTGTGATTAAATGATGTGTTTCATGCTAGCCATCCTTCAGGCTTACATTTAATGTTTAAGAACCCTTACTTCAGTTATGATTGTGTCTGGATATGTAGGTACGTGTATACATATTTATGTGCACGTGTGTGTAATTTAAACGTCTGTGTGTTAGCAAAACAAAAACCAAATATATCCGTGTACATTTATTTATTCTCATGTTTTTCTTAAATAAAAACTCTTTTCCCCTTAATTCATGGAGATACTTTGGGACATATCAGAAAGGAATTTTAAGGAAATAACCCCCCCCCCATTTGGATGGTGGGTAGTAATAAAATGAATTAGTATCACCATCTCCAAACGGGCTCCTGGTGGGGGGGGGGGGTCACTATCCAGCATCCCTAAGAGATCACAGTCAAGTACAGAAAAAAGTGTCAAACTGCCCATGTGTCTGCAGACATTTAATCCAAAGCAGAAGAATCTGGACTATTGTCTCATATAAAAACTCAAACAGAGTCAAAATCCCTTAGTAAGCCTTTATTCATCCTATGCTCGGTGCAATTTTCAAATAAACTCCTTGTCCCTATAGTTTGTATAGAGTGTGGCATTTTGCACCATCCAGCACTGTGATCTGCAATTTTAGCCTTTTTTTTTTTTTTTTGAGGTGTGTAATTAGGTTTACTTACTGAATTACTTTTTTAATGGAGGCACTGGGGATGGAACCCAGGACCTCGTGCATGTCAAGTCTGCGCTCTACCACTGAGCTCCCCCCTCTCCCCCAGCTCTTCTTTATTTTATCATTCTTGGCTGCTGGCTCCTCCTGGGCAGGCCAGGAAAAAAGTCGAGACCTTGAGGGCTGCTCCAGGGGCTTCCTGAGAGAAAGTGTGAGGTTGACACACCTCTTTCCTTCTGAGACAGCCAGGACAAGGTTCTCGTGGACACGAGGAGGAAGTAACCAGATGCCGTCTGAGTTCAAAGTTAAAAAAAAAGAATCATCCCCATCACTGGTTCTTGGGATGGAAGGAAACGTAGGCAGCATTCTGACGGTAGTCAAGGTGCATGGCGAGCATTGTGAAGACAGATCGCAGTGATCAGAAGGGGAGGCACTGAAATGTCAGAGCAGAGTCAGGTGCGCATGACATCTGCAGATGGTGTAAGGGAGCAGAGGGGAGGCGTGTGTGGGGATGGATGCTGGAATACTGGCACAAGGGCAGGTGTGCCATGGTCCTTGCGGAAGGAGGGGCTCGCTGATGCCACAGGGGCAGGGAGGAGAGCCCTCCTTTAAGGGGCTATCAGAGGGAGGGCGGACCCTATGAATGCAAAAAAAAAAATTAATCAGTCAATAAACAATCACGTTGACAGAAGACCAGGCGTGAAAGCAATGCTGGTAAAACTTGCTTTCCTGGAGAGCTGCTCATTTGCAAAAGAAATCAGAGAGGGCAGGGAAATGAAGGGAGGGTTAAAGCGGCACTTTTGGGACGTTTTGCTGTCCAGCAAGGATCGCTCACCCCCATTTGAAACTGCCTTTCAGCCAGAGGAGAGGACCCTCGTCCTGGGAAGGTGACTACACGGAGCGCCACGCCTTCTGCAGCTCCGATGGGGAAAGCGTGCTTTCCACGCACACGGCCGGCAGAGCCTCCCCGGGCGGCCACGGCTGATTTTACGACTTTTTATTTTCGTTTCTTCGAAACCATTAATTCTGGTGAAGGAAATGGATACAATGTGCTAGTGGTGGCTTTCACGCCACGTTATCTTCCATCTCCAAAAAAAAAAAAAAAAAAATCACCCTGCTTCTGGTGGATAATCTGTCAAACCATTTGGGATCTTTCAACAAGAAAGGTTCCATAGCAACTAAACATTTTGGGGGTAAAAAAACCATTTTTTAAAGCAGCTGTGGTGTGAAAACAAAGACGCATGGATCTAGCTTTCTGATCTTTTTCAATTCTTTGCTAATAATCTCTTTTTGAAATTAAATGTTGCTAAAAGGCAGTTCTGAAAGACACAAAAACATGTCATTAAAACATTTTTTCATGTATTTCACTGTGAGCCAGAGAGGATTCTTAGAAAAAATCCTACTTTGGAATCAGTACGTTTGGGGAAAAAATAAAATGAAAAACAAACAAAACCAGAAATGCCAGCCCCTCAAAAAAGTTCTCCTGAGGTGCCTCACCATCCACCGAAGAAATTAAGAAGACCAAAGCTCCAAAAGACAATATTAAATTACAAAATAACATTTGGGGGAAAGAAAAGAAAGCACACATGCATGTTTTAAAATTTCATTTTTTCTTCTTGTGACCGAAAAAAAAAAAAGAAAAAAAAGAAAAACAAAAAGGTGAGCTTCCTTGTAAATGACATTTCGTTATTCAGTTGATGTTTAAAAACATTTATATAGGTTCCCCCAGGTGATCTGCAGTCATCTACATGGACATAGGGATTAAAAATGACAGTGGTTTCCAAACAACAATAAAATAAAGAGGCACACCAAAGTGTACTCACTTCAGGTAACAGGAGGAAAAACAGGTTGAAATGAAAAAGAAAAAAAAAAAAAAAGAAGAGAGAGAGATACAAAATCATGCATCAAAGTCGAGCTTGGAAAAAAGCCAAAAAATACCTTCATCTTCACCACGGTCATGACTGCTTATATCATCAGCGTTTTTCTTTGTGTTGGCTCCTGGGGTCATATTGAGAAAGAAAATAAAGGGGGAAAAAAAAGAGAATTCAAAAACAACAGGTTTGCAAAAAAATCAGAGGAGAGATACTACCCAGTAAAAGAAAAAAAAATGCCATACAAAAAGTTGAAATCGATTACGTTTGGATTTCAAAAACATGAATTTGGGAGATGCAAAATGTGTATAAACATAAATATGTCAAGAAGGACTAATTCAAAATGTTACTTGCAAAAAATATTAGGTATCCGTGAAAATGCAGTTTGGAGGTTAACATGACACTACTGTCAACAAAAAACGTTAATGTGAGTTGGAAAAAAAAAAAGAAAATTAAATTATTAAAAAGGGGTTTCCCACATTTTAAAAAGAAATTCATATGAAGTATCCAAATGTTCCTGTAAGTTTAACATATTATAATCTAGATACATTTTTGATATGTCAGCGACACACTTTGGTTAGGAAATTCCATGATGTAAGAAGAAACACATTTAAAGAATCAACATGAAACCACTTCAAGCAAAATATTTAAAATTGACATTCATTTCATGCATAAGAACTTAAAAGCAACCCATTTCAAATAAAATTCAGAAATACCAGTAATTTAAAGATTCACCTGTCACCAGTGGCTAAAGAACTATTGCACATTATTTGTTTCTGTTGCCTATTATAAAAAAAAAAAAAAGACCACTTTCAATAAATATTTCTCAAGTCAAGATAAAACATTATAAATCATGTTTTCCTGTGCTTGAAACACTTATTAAATATTACTTGAATGTTACTGCTACTTCTAAAAGTAAGTAAATAAATGGAGTCACCTACCTGAATGACCTGAAACATAACCCACTTTGAAATTTCCACGTAGGCAAAGTGTATGGCGGGTCCCTTCACCAATACCACCGTCAGCAAACTCCCCATGCTCTCTCTACACGACGCGCCATTTTGGTTTTTGTATTTTGCAGATACGAGAGGCCAAAACATTCACTACCTCTTGAACTGTTTAGTTAAGGAGCTCCATTGCCTTCTTGCTACAGACAGACACAGCCCACAGGGATGGATATCCCAGGGGTGGATAACTTGAATTGTGGCCATCAATCAAAACGGGTCTCTGCCTGCCTCTGTGATGCTCAGACACATGGGTTAGACAGAGAGGGAATCTGGTCACTGTCAGTCACAACACCTATATCTGGAAAACATCCTTTAGTCCACATCTGTCAAAAAGGTTTAATATGTTTTCACACCAGGTTTGAAGTGGCTCAGTCAAGGGTCGAATACTGTCATTTTCACATGCTTCAGGCAGCAATCCTGGTAGGGTGGAGGGGTTGGAAGCCCGATTCCTTGACCTGGTTGACCTTGGGGGATTTAAATATTTGAAATTAAATACTGAAATTGTAGACAATTTCAAGCTGCCCACATAACGTCGCTGAAAACAGCTTGGAAAAGACGTACCCAGGAAAATTCCAGCAATACTACTAGTTTGACCTCATCTACCTGAAGGGAGAATTGGGGTCTCCCAGGAGACCACCTTCTCTCCTTCCAACATGTTCACGTGCAATCTTTTAGAAAGTACCATGATGTGGATGTGTCAATCTGTTACGTTTACTAGCACCATACGGAAATCGGTTCACGTCCAAGAAGTCCATAGCAATGAAAGATCTTGAAACAAACTTAACCCCTATCAAGTTAGCTCCACTGTCTTTCGGTTGTTTGGGTCAGGGTTTATTAATATAATACCTCTTTCAAAGCTGTCTTGTGGGACGAACTGATGGCTAAATTGTGTTAAGAAATCTAAAAGAAACGCCTTTCTTAGAGAACCGGGCTACAGATGATAGAACTAAAGTGCTTGTGTTAAAAACAAGTCCTCATTTCTGAAAAAAAAAAATTCAAATTTTTTTGGAGGAATTTCTAAGTTCCTATAGAAACAGGTCACCTCTTTCATTATGAAAAAAGAAATGATGCTAGAAAAATAAAAGTGCAGTCAAAAGACATGGAATGGATTATGGGAGAGAGAGTGTCTCTCTGATTAAGCTGATTCCGCCCCAGAAACCGTGCCCCTTTCCGGTTGGACTACCTCTCCCTCCCGAAAACATTGAGGGAAGGTCTTTAATGAGGACCCCATACCTGCACGCTGCCTTTCCCGTGAGGCTGTCCTCATATCCCTGCCTCCTTTGGAATTTTCTTCTTGTAAAAATCGTTTGTCTTCCATGCTGTGGCTGGAAGCCCACGAGCATGACGCTGGTCGGGCTCAAGCCCAAACAAGGGATATTTGCAAGGTCTGGGCTGAGTTCAATGCCAGAGCTCTTTCCTCAAGACCCAGTTCTCAATGCCTTCAGGCTCACCATCAGTGCATGAGAGTTGAGTAATCCGGAATCCTTCCAGGGGCAGGGTGAGAGGCAGTGTTCAGGGAACTGTCCCCCCAACAAAGACGGAAGAAAAGGTTCTAAGGATGTACAATCCTTTAACAATTTGCAGAACCCAGCTAAAGTGGAAATCCAGGGTCACCTCTTTGATTCTTCACCAAATTCCTTTGTCCACCAAACTGTGATGTTTAAGAGCTCTACTGAGGTACAATTTAAAAATCACAAAATCAACTCACCAAGGTATGGAATTTGAGGATTTTTTTTTTTTTAAAGTCAATCTATGGAGTTGCCTAACCATCTGCTTTTAGAACAATTCAATCACCCCCAGAAGACTGCTTGCATCCAACTGCAGGTATCTGACGTTCCTACCTTCTATCCTAACTCAGTCAACTTTCTTTCCAGATTTGCCATTTCTGAGCATTTCCTATAAATGAGTTCATATAATATGTGATTATTTTGTGTCTTGCTTCTTTCAGTTAGTGTAATGTTTTCAAAGCACACCCATGTTGTAGCAAGTGTCAGCATTTCATTCTTGTTATTCATATGGACGGATGATCTTCTCCAATGCGGATAAAGCATACCGTGTTAATCCACTCATCGGCTGCCCGCCATTTGTATTGCTTCCAGTTGGTGTCTGTGTACATTCATGTGCAGTATTTTTTATGGACAGATATTTTCATTTCTTGGGGAGATAGCTGGGAGTGTGATGGCTATGTCATGTGGCCAATTTATGTTCAGTAGTTTAAGAAACTGCCAGACTGTTTTCCCAATCGGCTGCCTCACCGTGCATCCTCATATCAGCCGTGTATGTGGGTTCCAATTTCTCCTCCTCCTCCCCAACACCTGTCATTACCTCTTCGGTGACAGGCATCCTAATGGGTGTGAGATGCTGCCTTACTGTGGCTTTAATTTTCATTTAGCTAATGACTTAATCCTGTCAATGATCTCCATGTATTATCTCCTTTGGCGTGAAGTCTATTCAAATATTTTGCCCGTTTTAAAAATTAGCTTATTTTTTTCCTTATTATTGAATGGTAAGAGTCCTTTGTATTTTCAAGAGACAGGTCTTTTACCAGAAAGATGATGTGCAAATCTTTTCTCCGCATCTGTGTCTTCTCTTTTGATTTTCTCAGTGGTGTCTTTTGAAGTGCAAAGGGTTTTAATTTCATGCTTATCCAGCGGTGTCAGCACCATCTATTGACAACACTAGCCTTTCCTCAGTGAACTGTTACGACACTATTCTTGGGAGTCCGTTGCCCATAAATGGGAGGGTTGATTTCTGGGCTCTTTAAGTATATACCGTCTGCATTTCTATCCACATGAGTGCCCTACTCTCCGAGCCTCCTAGCACGTTTTGAAAGAGGGAAAGGTAAGCGCTCTAATCTGCTTCTGATTTTTCAAGGTAGTTTGGCCATTTTAGATCGTCTGCCTTTCCATGTTAGTGATCGACTAATACCGTCAACTGAAGCAAAACAAAACAAAACAAAACAAACAAACAAACAAAAAAACCCCGCCGAGACTCTGATGGAAATTATTTGCTGCACCACAATTTTAAATTAATTTTATATAGCCGACTCTGACCCAGAAACATAATTAGACATCGCCTTTCATGTTCTATGTATATTTAATTTTCTACCCCTTTGTTCTTTTTCCATAAGCTGCTGCAATATTTGCTCTCTCAGACATAACTAACTAAATGGCCTAAGAACCAACCACGTTCTCTCCAGTACCTAATTTAGTCACAATCAGAGCTATGTAAATACAGGTATTAGAGGACAGGGGAAAAGATCCTGCTGGAATTCATTTCGGAGTCAACCCATCCCATGGCTTCAAAAAGGCACCTCAAAGTCCAGACAGGCCCCGAGTTTTTCTCCTGGTCCCCGAAAGGCCATAATAATATTCCTTTACATGGAATAATTAGCATCTCCAGTAAACCTCCAAGGGAAAATGGCTTTAAATATTGAAGGGAATATTTAAATAACTTCAAACAAACGTATAGCCATTCCATGATTAAAATTTAAACATGATTTTATAAGTAAAATATCTCAACGTCCCTAGTCCTGCAGGATGTCCATCCTTTTTTTTTTTTTTTTTACACCCTTTCTTCTGATGTTCCCATTTGTTATTTATCAAAGTTGTCTTCACAAGTCAAACTGTTTATAGTAGTACTTTGTATCACAAATGTAACAGGAACCCAACCCTTTGAAGAGAACTCACAAAAGGTAGACCAACCACAGTCAATGAGGGAGTAATCATCTATGGAAAGCTTCTAGGCGCCGCAGTTAACCTTCTGGGGCAGGAAGGTAATTTTGTATCTGTTGTTTTTAATATATGTTATGTTGCCATCAAGGTATGGAAATCATCAAATAAAGTCATCAGATGGTGTTACGTGATCACATTATTGCATAAGACATAAAGAAATGATAGAATCCCCTAAACCTTCCAAATTATTGCTCTGAACGTGACATTTACTGGTTCACGTAAATTTTATCTTTGTTATCTCTTAAGAGGGCAAATTCCAAGTCCTACTCAGTCTTGTTATCTTAAGTAAATATCTTACCAAGTGCAGCTCTGGGCTAAACGTCGCACTGTTACTTGCAGAAGAAGTCGTGTGATGAGTTATGCGGAAAATAGATGCTCCCTTGGCCATCGCCGATAACGATGTGAGGGATGAACTGGTCCCGAGTCAACAGAGGAGTGCTTCTTGAATCGAATCAATACTGGGAGGGGAGCAGCAAGCACTTAAGACACTCCGGGCTCGCGTGGTAATGAGCTGGATGGGGACTTTCCCAACAAAGGGTCCGTGCCTCATTAGCTTATGCACAGGTACCCCCATCCCCCCCATTCCTTCTCCAAACAGGTTCTGACACTTTAAATCTGCTGGCCCTGGCTAGGCGAGGAGGAGGTGTCCCCAAGGAGGGTACATCTATCCTGAAGGAGGTCACTCCTATGTGAGACAGGCTCGTCAAGGGATGAGGCAGACGGGGCCAAAAATGTCTTCATCCATTTACAGCCCTCTCCGGGCGGGAAGTCATCTGTGACGCGCTTGCTTGCCGAGGAAGGGGCAGGTGGCAGTAAGAAAGCATAGGGTGAGGACTCACTTCCTATTAGCTAAGGAGGGGGGCTGCTCTGAGGGGGAGGGGAAAGGAGGCAGGCGAGACCCCCAGGAGGGGGGAATAGGGGGCAGGAAGCCAACAGGGGTACCTCTTCAGTCACCCCGCACCTTGACAATTGGCTGTAACAAGGATAAACCCCTGCAGATGAGAAGTGTGGCCAGCTGTATCATCAGTAAACAAAGGATGCTGTGGCCAGCAAGCCATCATACACTGCAGCCCCCGGCGGGGATCCAGGATGGAGAAAAGGAGGAGAGTTAAAGTGCACATCAAAGGAATGATTTCAATGAGCCCAGACTCTTGCATCTTCCCATAGGTAGAAAAGCCACTAAATTCACTAACTCGACATGCCTGCTTTTCTTTAATTTACAGTAATCTTTTGATGTTCCGATTACCTGGCGTTTGTTGCAAAAACTACTATACATCCTGGCTCCTCCCCTACCTCTCCGGAACAGTCCCTCAGAGCTACGGGAGAGGCTCCCTTCTGGGCTTAACTCTTCAGTTTTGTCTGCTAAATAAAACCTAATTCTCAACTTTTAAGTTGTGCATTATTATTTTTTTTCCCATCAACACACTCCACACATAAATCACAAGAAGTATTCCGACCTCCACTGAAACATTCCTTAGCACAGAGAGTCTCAAACATAACATGGACCATTTTATTTGTGGCTCTAGCAATGTACGTGCCCCTTAAAAAACTGGTGACCTATAAACAAGTTCAATTTCTGCATTTGAAGGAATCAGCATTGCAGACCTGCTCCTTCATTTCTGTTTCCTCTTGACATCGGAGCATCTTATCAAGATCAAGTTTCATGACTAACAAAAAAATGTGTACATCTGTGAATCCCGTCTAGTGGAAACTTCAACCAAGAGGCTTGCTCCAGACCAGGATTTGCAATAATCTCTTTCCTTTTATATACATGCCAGGGCAATGCAGGACGGGAACACTTGGCATCAGTTGTGAAGGCCCCTCTTTTACAATACGGGGAGGAGGGGTTTTGGTGACCAGAAAGCCTTAGGAAAGAGCACATTTACGAGTGGGGTGTACAGAAATTTACTGCCCTAAAGACATCAGCAGAGCTATCCTCTGAAAAAAATATTTTGGAAAGGTCTCTCCTAGTTTGAAGACCTCTGCTCCAGGATAGATAGGCACGGAATTGCTGAATTACAGGATGTGGCTGATGGACTGGAACCAGGTCCCCGTTTGTACTGTCCTTGTGCTTCTGTGAGTGTGTGTCCCTACCATGTGGACCTTGAAAGGCTTTATGATTTGTTCTTCCAACAGAAAACAAAGTGATGATGGGTTAGTTCCAAGACTGGGACCCCATGTTCCCCATGCCTGCCGGGTTCCATGACCCAGGTATGCCAGTGGAGCCCAGACAGGCATCCTTGTTGAGAAAGACCTTGTCCAGTGAGCACCCAGATGACCTGGAAGCTGACCCCAGATGAAAGAACCTCTCCGCTGAGGACAGTCGAGATCTGCAAACCGAAGAATCATGTGCAAAGGATGATTTAAAATGCTCCGATTTGGGATGGTTTCTTACACGGCAAAAGCTAACTAATACACCAGCATGAACTTGGATTAACTGCTCAGATAATCACATCTCCCTGGGACTTTTGGATACTCCACTTCTCCATCTTTCTTCAAAATTGCTCCCCATATCCCACCCTTGACTCTACCCCTCACCCCATTCTCCTGGCTCACCTCTCTTTAGGCTTCAACTTTAATTCCTTTCCCTCAGAAAGAGAGTCCCTGATCATCCCAACTTTCCATTCGTAAATGCACAGGCGTCTCTTTTATTCACCTTAGTATGCAATTTTCTTCAAAACTCTATTATAATTCATAATATGATGTGTTTAATAACTCTCTCCTCATTTGATTCTTAGCTCCCAGAGCAAAAAGACATTGCCTTTTTTTTCTTTTAATACTATATTCCCAAATTTGCAGTGACTACCAAACTATTCAGCATGTGTAAGGCACACGATAAATATCTCTGGGGTGAATTCAGGATTTGTGACCTCAGGCCCACAGCTGTTACATAGCAAGGACATTTGTCACACCACCGACGAGGAACAATCATAAATACTGGCGAGGGAAACACAGGTTCTCCTATGTAGTGTGCATAACTCATTCAAATACAGAAATGAAAGGTTGAGCTCTCTTATTTGCTTTTTAGAATGTTATTGGATTGTTATTTACCGTTACTTGGCCGTAGAAAGGCTTTTGTTTTGTTGATTAGTTTAGAGTTTTGTTGTTTGTGTTTTGTTTAGTTTTCATTTTTTACTTATAGTATGTAAGAATTCTGCCACTTAGATATCTGCCAGAGATGAAAACTCTAATTCAAAATATCTATGCACCCCAGTGTTCACAGCAGCACCATTCAGAATAGCCAAGACATGGAAATAATCCAAGTGTCCATCAACAGATGACTGGATAAAGAAGACGATGTATATATACACAATGGAATACTACTCGGCCATAAAAAAGAATGAAATAATGCCATCTGCAGCAACATGGCTGGCCATAGAGAATATTATACTAAGTGAAGTAAATCAGACAGAGAAAGACAAATATTATGTGATATCACTTACCTGTGGAATCTAAAGTAATAACACAAATGAATCTGTATACAAAACAAAAACAGACTCACAGACACAGAAAACAAGCCTATGGTTACCAAAGGGGAAAGGGAAAGGGGAGGGATAAATTAAGAGTTTGGGAGTAAAAGATAGAAACTATTATACATGAAATAGATAAGCAACAAGGATTAGCTGCATAACACACTGGAACTGTATCTAATATCTTAAAATAACTTGTAATGCAAACATATATACATATATGTATATGAATCACTTTGCTGTACACCTGAAACTAGCACAATGTTGTAAATCAGCTCTACTTGAATTTTAAAAAGAAAACTAAAAGAATTCAGTTAATTTATCTTGGGTTGTTATTTCAGGAAAATTAGAGGCGTTATGTTTGTGATTACAGTAAACACAGGTCTAATTCTCTCTAACGTTCTAGACGTTCAAAACGCCTCATTGCAATAACGCAAATGATAAGAGTGATTTTTTTTTTTTTTTTGCAGGAGGGGTATGTGTGTTTTCTTTTCCTGTGACTGGCTTTGGAAAACAGACTAAGATAAAAATGTGAACAACAATTTTCTGGTTTTTCTGGAATTCGGAGGAACTGATTTCATACTTTCTCTGGGAAAAATCAAAATAAATCTAACATTTTACTGTTCTCCGAAATACATCTATGCTTCTTATTAACATCTCAGGGCACTGCATAGACTTACATTAGCATTTGTTTGTTACAAATTGTGTTATTAAAATATTTCTGTTCACAGGAATCATAGGTACATCCTATTAGATTTACATGCATCTGTCCCATTTTTATTAGAACTCACAGCTCATAGAATATATTACCTCCCTGAGCAACCTCCCTGAGCTCCAGATTAAATGATAGTGTATTTAAAAACTGGAATTAATTTAATATGGAATTATGCTAGATCTTCTTTCTGCATCTTTATTTGGAAAACTCATGTTGCATGGGCTTTGATTTGCCCTGAAACATCTCTTGAACTGTTGTATTAAAAGAAAAAACAATAAATAGAAAAACAATGTATACTTGTGTGTAGATATGTATATATTAAAACATATATATTAAACATATTATTTATACATATACACATATTTGCACACACACATTCATATATTCTCTGCCAAGCCTCTGGAAGATTTGGGGTTCTGTTTCCTGGTGTTAACCGTGACCAAAAGCTTCCTTATGGAGTTAGAACATATATACCACTGACCAATGGGACTGTCTGGCATGTGGGACAAGAATTACGGGGAGCCAGAGCCGCTGGGTTACTCTCCTTTTGCTGTCTATAAAACAGAATAAACGGTCTGCATCTCAAAGTGGCTTGTCCAGCTTTGCAGTGGAATCAGCCACGCTACCTTGGGTTTTCCCCATCCGTGTGTCTGACCCAGGGCTCCAGCAGGAAATCACGTCCTCCAGAGAAAAGTAAGTGTCAGTTTATACTAAATCAGCTCACTCTCCAGGGCCTGAGCCTGTCATGCGGGAAGAAGAGGCAAATCAAATGACCTGAGTTAAAGGTCCTATAAAAAAAAAATACATTTTTTCTTTTTCTTTTTTTTTTAAGAATCACAAGGTCACTCAAGTCTTCGGAGCGCAGGGTCATTCTTACTGCAGATAAGGACTTTTGCTGCTTTGTCTGCTTTTGAACTTAGCGGACGGCCCCCCAGAGAGCTGTTCCTTGTCCCGTTCAGTGAGAAACTAAAAGGATATAATCATCAAAGATGTCAACCAGAAAACAAACTTGAGGGAAGTAGCTCTCAACCCGGTTTTTCCAGCTGGATTATATTCATTCAACACATTCTGTATAAAGAGCTCTATTATTTCCACCATATATATTTTTTCCCCCACTACCACCAGACCAGCATGGCTTGGATGGGGATGACCCCTTCAAGCCTTGGTCTTGGAAAGAAGAGGGTGTAGACAACATTCAGTCACACCAAAACTGACACAAACTTCATGAAAGAGAAAGAATCTTTCGTTGTTGCAAGCTGCTGAAATTTCATAGTCTTTTGTTACAGCAGCACAACTTAGCCTAAGCTGACTGTTACATCTCTTTGCTTCTCTCCAGTAGGAAGACACACACACACACACACACACACACACACACACACACACATTCAGCCACATGGACACTCAGACTGGTACATGGCCCCTCCTAACATTCCAAACATTCCAATGTACAGCTCCATCATCAAAGAGGTCATTTTTGATCAGAAATGTGTCTGCTTCCCGAGCACGCTTAATATTTGTAAACCAAAGCCAATGTGAGTTTTCCCGTAAGAGTGCCTGCCTCATTTTTCTAGTAGCACCACGGTTTTCCTCACCTGTTACAGAAAATTAGTACTTCTGTACTTGGGACTAACTAGCATATTATAACTTGTGGAGTGAAAACTTGGGACTGTTGGCATAAAGTACCCACGTATTCGTGCTGACCAAGCAAAATACTGTTGTGATGGCATTCTAAAATAATGGAGACTAGGAAAAGATCACACTGCCTCCTTTAACCCAGTCATCGGGAACTTTCTGAAGGAGGAGCTTAAATTGCCCATGTTTGCTTAACACATGCAGGGTACTGTTCCATATACTCTGTAACCACCTGAAATCTTGTCAGGAACTATTTTTGCCCTCCACTGTACAGATGAGACAACTGTAGCAAAACTCCCCCCCAAAAAAAACAAATAAGTAACTTGGTCGAGGAGTACAACCTGCCACAGTTTGGAGATTCAAACTCAGAACCCAAACCCAGCCTGGCAAGCAGATGTCACCATTTGGCAAATAGTGAAAACCATTTTATGCAAGGTGGCAGGTTAGTCTCTGGCCAAGGGATTTTGTTTTTGCTCCCCCAAATAATTTATAAATCATAGATGAATAAGCCATAGATGGGGTCCTAGGAGCATTGGGCTAGTAAAGAAAATGAAAAATACCTAAATAATTAAGTAGATGAAGGACAATTTTTGTTCAGGAAAAGCCAAGTACTGGGAGTCGGAAATCATGTTTCAAAGGAACGGTGAGGAGACAAAGAATAAATACAAAGAGACCCCTTTGGCTGGAGGTGGGTATCAATCATCAGATTATTATTTATCAAGTAAAGTCCATTCTTTGGGCAAGACTGTGGCAGTGAACTTGAAAAAGACACCTGTATTTTGAATACAGTCCTAGGTGCCAACCATAAAGAAATTCTTAAGCTATTCAAAGCCACTGGCCCCAAGGACTCAGAATCCTTCTGTAATGCTGCGATCAGAAAATATAAGCCAACTTTAGTGAACACATCCTGATAATCTGTCATTTACCTCCGTTTTCATATTCTCACATATTTACATTAGCATTCTATTGCTTCAGAAAATAACACCCGGTGGTGATTGTTCGAGCGGATTTTCTTTAATACAGACGTTTAATCCCATAGGCTTAATGACGTTAAGCCAATCAATCCATTCTATGCTAAATCCATAAAGTGTTTGCTTCAGGCCAAGATGTAAGCTTAATATCCCTCTAGGTGTTTACAGATTTATGCTAAATGAGTTCCATTTTTGAAAGCATGTTATTTTGAGAGCCACAGACAAAGCCATGGCTAGCTTAAGGATTTCATTTCTTTGGTAATTATATGCAACTTCAGGTATTTATGAAAATCTCTCCACGTTACGGATTTGGGTTATTATGGGCATTACTTTCAGTTGACAGAACCGGGAATGAGTAAATCCAGCTCAAAACATGTCACAGAATAGAGAAGAGTTAATAAGAAGAGGGTAAAGAGTATCCTGAGATACTCAATGGCCAGTCCTTCACCTAGAAAACCCAGGCTCACTCTCGTACTTACATCTGCTTGCTTGCCAGCATCCTGACCAGCTTTTGAGATTTGGATGAAACTTCTTCCCTGCAGGGACTTCTGGGGTTTTTTTTTATTTTTTTTACTTTTTAATTTTTTATTGAAGTATAGTTGATTTACAATGTTGTGTTAATTTCTGGTGTACAGCAAAGTGATTCAGATATATATATATTATTTTTCAGATTATTTACACTATAGTTTATTACAAGGTATCGACTGTAGTTCCCTGTTCTATACATTAGGACCTTGTTGTTTATCTCTTTTATGTGCAGTAGTGCATATCTGCTAATCGCAAACACCTAATTTATCCCTCTCCGTCCCCTGAAGGGACCTCTCTTAAGAAGCGACTTCCCACTATGGTGTCCAGGTAGCATCTCTGATGTAAATTTCTGAACTAAAACTAAAGAAAACAAATAAACAGATGTGAAAGTCAGAGGCAACCCAGAACAGCTGAAAATCGAAGGCCACAGCTGGCGGGTTTCTATGAACCTCACTCACGAAGCTGAAGAGAATTCAGTGTATTCAGAGGTCCTCCGATGGCATTCCCACCCTGGGAGTTGCTCTGTAAGCCTCACGGGAAAGGAATTAGGGAATAACTGGGAATGTCCCTTCTCCCTGCATTCAGCCACCTGTCACAAAGAACGGCGTCTGTCTGTACAAAGTAAGACGTGTTCCTACCTTGTGGTGGTGTGGGCGGTGCCTGGACATTCGTTCAGGAAACCTCCTGACTCCAACATTTCTATGTACACCTTCAAATTAAAAATGTCTTAAACCAACCAAAACAAACATGGAAATAGCCAGTCATTAATTGCTGCCGCAGGGTTGGAAGAGTCAGGAAACGTCTTAAAAATCCAATGAAGTTTTTCCACACACTCAGCACGTACAAGGTCTCTGAGCACTCACTCATACTTCAACTGTCTTAGTAATGGGTCGTGCTGCCTGGAGCCGAGTATCTCATTACAAACTGAGTTTGAGAAGGTGTTGACTAGATCGACAATTGAAAAGGGTCTCCATTTCTAAGGAGCCCCAGGTATGTGAGCAGGTGGTCTGGGACCACCCCGCTGAGTAATGACAACCTGATGGAACGCTAGCAAAGGCAAGGACCTCTGACATATATATGCCTTCTGTTGCCAGACACCCGATGGAGTGAGGAAGTAGAAAATGGAAAGCCAGCATGTGTTTTATGGGGAATAAACACAGCACAGGACAAAAGAAACCCACAGGCTTTGGAAGACTCCACAGGAACATTCAGATAACCATGTGCCATTTTTCAGGGAGCAAAATAAGATTTAGTTTCCTTTGTTCAGAGGCACAGAAAGGGATCAGCCTGAGTAAAGTCTGAGGTGCTGAAGGCTGATGGGAAGAAACAGCAAGTTTAGAGAAGGGATTAAAATCCACACTCTTTGAGAGGAAACAAAAATGCATAAACAAATCTGTACCTTAGATCAGAAAACAGGGAAACGGACATTGATAGACAATATAAGACAAAGAAGTAAGTCTTTAAGGGGACACTCAGTACGCACTGCATTGATACATTTGAAAAAATCTTGCTGCAAAAGTACTTTGCAAGGGAACGACCATAAGGAGGTGGGACTTGAATGGAAGAAAAATCTGTAAAGTCAAGTCCTAGCTATTTCCTCAGGTATAAAGACCTACAAAGACTCCAAATGCAGAAAATCGCACTGCGTGTTTTCTTCTCCACCCAAATGCAGTTCACGTAGCAGCACCAAACGGTGAAGGTTCGGTTAAGAAAAATCCCAACACGTTCCGGGGTCTGCTCTGCTGGGCCACTTGGATAAATAACACAAAATGTTACATTAAAAAAAAAAAAAGATTTGTCGTGATCTAATAAAGAATTGGGTTTGTGCAAAGAGTGTTGACAATGATTGAACAGGAAGAATGTAATATTTTGCTTGGTCTCAACAGTGGAATGAAGAAAGTCAAATGACAGCCAAGAGAAATATCAGAGGAGAAAAAAACCATCCCAAAGATGGCAAATAGCATGTGATACAATACACATATTTAATTAAGGAGTTACAGTATCGGCAGTATATATCCTGACAGGGGCCCTTTAACCCTTTAATTCTGTCAATGGAAAGCTGACATATCATCGCAGGGAACAGGCTTTGGGGAAAGGTTGTAATGTGTGAATTTCCCCTAACAGGATAAGCAATGAAATGATGTCCATCACTTTTCAAGATGTTTCTGCAAGTTCTAGCCAACGTGTTAAACATTAAGAAGGAATGAGAACTGAAAACGTGAGAAAGGAGTAGCAATTTCCTGCAAATGATTATCTAACCATGGGGAAAACAATTTAGAACACCGACGAAATCAGTTAGAATGGAAGACTTATTGGTTCTAATTGTATGAACACAACACGCAAAATCAACTTTCATACACAGAGGAACATATTTAGAAAGAAATGTTTTTCGTAGTTAGTAAATGCTCTAGGAACAACCTCAAGAAGTGTAAAACCCACACTGTATAAAATCTATCAAATTATAACAGACATAAAAGATGAACCGTATTTATTTGGAAGCATTCAGTGGTAGAAATCGTGTGCAACATTATTAATGCATTTTTAAATGAATTCATTGGTAATCAGATTGTCTGACAACTGAACAAAATTATTATAACATCAATTCTGAAAAACATATGCAAGTATGAATAATTTTGGCTCAAAGAAGGTTAAAGGAGGTTTTTCTGCCCTCATTACATTTTTCATAGTATTACTAATAATTGCAGAATGAGCATGATAAAGTCTTTCCTTCTAAAAAGTACCATTAACTAAACATTTGGAAAGAGAGAAATATAAAAACATCATCTTGGTATAAAATTAATTCTAGATTCATTAAATATTTATTATTTCAAAAAAACAATAAGCGTATCTGTGAGACTATTGCATTTAGGTTGATAGTGTTTTTAAATTTAACTTAATTTGATTTTGGGTTTTTTTGTTTACTTATTTATCTTTAATGGAGGCGCTGGGGATTGAACCCAGGACCTCGTGCATGCTAGGCATGCACTCTACCACTAAGCTACACCCTCCCCTCTAGGTCAATATTCTGAGCTGAAATATATTTATTAATAAAGAAAGGTAGCATTGATTAATGAAGATGATGGCATTCTGGTTTTATATACAGGCACATAAATGATTGTATAGTCAGCTTCTACAGGGATGTTTTCCGAATGCCGCCCTGAGTGTACACACACACACACACACACACACACACACTATATAATGTATACACACGTTGATCATTTATGAGGAAGTACACAGGAAGACCTCGCTTTGCTGTGCTTCACCTGACTGTGCCTCGCATGTATTGCATTTTTCACAGATTGAAGGCTGGCGGCAACCTTGCCTCGGGCACGCCCACTGGTGCCCTTTTCCCAGCAGCACTGGCTCACTTCGTGTCTCTAAGTCACATTTCGGTAATTCTCACAATATTTCCGACTTTGTCTTCCTGACTATATTGGTTATGGTGACCTGCCATCAGTGGTCTTTGATGTTCCTATGGTCACTGCCATTTCTTCGGCATCCTTTAGCAATGAAGTATTTGAAGTTAGAGTATGTACATTGTTTTGTTAGACGTAATGCGACCGCACACTTGACACACTGCAGGCTAGTGTGCACACAGCTTCTGTGTGTCCCGGGAAAACAAAAAATTCAAGTGTCTCTCTTTATTGCAATATTTGCTTTACTGTGGTGGTCTGGGACCCAACCCGAAATATCTCTGAGGGGTGCCTGTATATTTATATGCATATAAACATATAAATGCTTATATAAATACATATAATTTTAAAATAATAAAACCAAATGTGCATAAAATGTATACACATATTAAAAATAATTGAAACACTCACAAAATATGTCTATATACATACATATTTGTGCACACACAAATGTATACATATATTTAATAAAGATTAGCATCACTCAGAAAATATTTATTTTATATGTACTTTAACATATATTTCACATATATTTATATATGCTTGAATATATATTTCATATTTATATAAATTTATATATATTTAAATATATATGAAGTATATAAAAATAATATATGAAATATATATAAAATTTATATATGTGAAATATATTTTTAATGTTTAAATATACTTTTAAAAATTTAAAAATAAATATATATTTATATACATGAAAAATAAATTTAAATATATATTTTATATACATTTATTTAAATTAAAATATGTATATTTACCAAAAATTTGTGTACACACATACATATATACATATATATTTAGTGAAGATTAGCTTCACTTACAAAATACTTATATTTATATATTTAAATAAATTATATATATATAGTCAGAAACAGAAAGGACTCAGAGAGGAAATGATATTGGGTGTCAAAAGTAAGGAAAAGAGAAAAAGAGAATCAACCAATAAAGAACATACAACATAAGAGGGCTGGTGCAGAAGGAAGCAGAGATAATTGTGCAGAATCCGGATAAAGACTGAAGACCATATTTCTGAGGGTAATAGCCCTGTCGTTTCCAGAATAATACGCGAAAAGAGCTGAACTCGGAGACGCAGCCGGGTGACTTGCTTTAAAATCAGTGAAGCATATTCTTTTTCATTAAAGGTGATTACAAGGGAAAAGAATATGATGGCGAATATATATATATGTCTATACATGACTGGGACGTGATGCTGTACCCCAGAAATGGACACACTGTAACTGACTGCACTTCAATTAAAAAAAAAAATCAGTGATGCAAAGAAAAGCAAACAGAATGACAGGCGTCCGAGAAGAAACCAGGAGAACCTCCCTGCAGGAGCGGGCATCTCTGGAGGCATCCTTCAGGACTGGACATCAGCCCAACCCCAGACGAGGGGGCCACTGTCAAAGGCTCTGTGGGCTCTCCCCACCCGGCTCCCACCCCGCCATGGCCCTGGCTGTGATCTAAAGGTCAGCTGTGTAGACATCCCAGGACACCCCTTTTCCCAAAGGAGCCAAAGGAATCGGCCAGCAGAAATGTTCCCAAAGTCCTTCGGGTACCAGGTGACAGGAAGAAGCGTCAGACTATGGACAGGCAAAGAGCACTCCACGTGGCAGTGGTGTTCCATCCATCTCCATCCCAGGTGCTGGTGTTCCATCCATCCCTGGTTCTTGGTCCCATGGGGTTCCACATGTATCCTGCCCTGTGCTCCAACGGGTTTCTACGTTCTTTGTACAATCTGTGTTCTACCTGTCACTTTGCTTGTGATTCGCTCCCTAAAACGTCGTCAGGACCATTATAAACACAAAATCTCTCTCACTTTAGAATTCTCTGGACTAGTTCATGGGGCAGGATCTGTTATATTTTGGTGGAAAACCCCTGCCAATCTGTCCTTTGAGAAAATATTTTCTGAGATGCACATACCAAGAAACTATATGCTCCCTGATGGCTCTTAAAAGTTAATATGAAGAAATGCTCCCGTCATGTAACATGTTGAGGAGAATGAAACTCCATTAAGCTCAAGAATTCAAGGAACATAAAGTCAGAATTAAGGTGAAGGATGGGGAAATTACGACATAGAAGGACTGAAAATTATACACAGAATAATCACCATTTCAAATTTCTTGTTAAACAAAGTGAGATGTCAGATAAATATGATTTGAAAAAAAAGTATTTTAGCTAATAATATGGGACTATGTATAAAATCACCTGTGACGTTAAAAAAAAAAAAAAAGAAAACACCATAACCTGCCAATTTCAGGCAGTTAACAGGAAAAAGTAAAGATACAATGGGAAAGTCCCAAATTGTCTTACCAAGCTACTCAACTGGAGAAATTTGTGACAAATGATTTTTTGAAATCTAGAAATAGTCAGTGGTAGAATTTAGGGTATGACACTGTCACTGTACTTTATGTCTAAAGATACGTCCGGGACAGTTTTGTTCTCTGCTTCATTTACCTCAGTGCCTGTGGCACCTTCATCAGAGACGTTATTTTAGTCTGTTCATGCTGCTGTAACAAAAACAAGTATTTTATATGCAGATATATACACACACGTATGTGTGTGCAACAAAATGTATATATCTACATAACAAAACGTTATTTATAAGCCACACACTGGGTGGCTTCTAAGTGACAGAAATGTACTTCTCACAGTTGGATAGGCTGTTAAACACAAAATGGCCAATCGGCACATGAAAAAAATGCTCAGTGTCACTAATGATCAGAGAAACGCAAAGCAGAACAATTCTGACGAGAGTGAGCTGTGAAGGGATACATTGGGGAGTTTGAGATCTGCAGATACTAACTACTAATTAAATATAGGGTAGGTAAGTAAGAAGTTTATGCTGTGTAGCGCGGGGAACTATATTCAATATGGTGTAGTAACGTATAGTGAAAAAGAATATGAAGAAGGATATATGGATGACCGAAACACGATGCGGTACACCAGAAATTGACACAACATTGTCACAACACAAATAGACACAACAATTGTGAATTGACTATACTTCAATTAAAAAAAAAAAAAAAGGCTGACCATAACTCAGGAAAAAAAGAAAAGGAAAAGAAAAAAGAAGCTGACCATAACTCGGTAAAAAAAAAAAAAGAAAGAAAAGAAAAGGAAAGGAAAGGAAAGGAAAGGAAAGGAAAGGAAAGGAAAGGAAAGGAAAGGAAAGGAAAGGAAAGGAAAGGAAAGGAAAGGAAAGGAAAGAAAAAGAAAAAGAGAGACGATAACTCAGTAAAAAAAAAAAAGAAAAGAAAAGAAAAAGAAAAAAAAAAGAGGCTGTTAAGATTGAGATCCAAGTGAAGGCAGATTTAGCGTCTGGTGAGGACCTGCCCTTTGCTTCGCAGATACTCATCTCTTTGCTGCGTCCTCCTGCCTGCCTTGGTGGAAGGGGAAAGGGACCCCTCTGGGGTTTCTTTCACAAGGCCACTCATCCTGCTCCTAAGGGCTCCAACCTCATGACCTGATCACACCCCAAAGACCCCACCTCCTGACACATCAGTCTTCTAGTTGGGGTTTCAACACATGAAATCTGGGAGGGGACACATTTGGATCACACTTAGGAAATAGTTCTGTGCAGGAATCCAATTCGTACCACGGATCATTCCAGCCTTCAACGGCTAAAATGCCCAGGTCGGAAGCACAGCATGGAGGCAGGGCCCCTGGTTAAAAAGGAGTGTCAGAGAATCTGCATTCATCCCCTCTTAGAGCCAGAGAATGCTTCCAGTAGGAAGGCAACGTGGGGTAACCTGCCGTCCATTTATTTCAAAGTGCTACGGCTGGGGGTAATGGTCATAAGGAGATTCTGTCTTTACCCTTATGAAGCCCACAGTCTCCTGGAATACGTGACAGTTAATTCGAGAATCACACCACATTTTAAAAATCCCTACTGTGAAAACGTGATGTGTGTACATGCAAATAAATATGGGACACGTAGACATCCCGGGGACCCTGTCTCGTCTGGTGGTCAGGAAAATCTCTCCGAAGGAATAAGGGAGCTGTGAGCTGAACGGGGAGTTAAGAAGGCCAAAAGCAGAAGGGGAAGACACTTCAGAGCTGGATGCAAGAGGAGACAGGGCAGGCTGGGCAGTGCCAGACCACAGGCCAAGCTTGGCGGACTGCCGCGGGACAACTCCCGTCCTCCCAGAATGCAGAGGGTGACCTGATGGGAGACAGAGTCTTTGCAGATGTAATGCATGATGGATCTGGGGGTGAGATCACCCTGGATTTGCAGGGGGCGCTAACTCCAGTGACTGGGGTCCTTATCAGAAGAGAAGAGGCCAATGGGAGACACACAGAGAGGAAGACGGTGTGCAAATGAAGGCAGACACTGAAGAGAGGCAGCCACAAGCCGAGGAGCTTCAAGAATCACCGGCAGCCCCCAGAAGCTACGAGAGAGACCTGGAGCACATTCTGCCTCACAGCCTCCAGCGGGAACCAAGCCTTGCCGACACCTTGATGTTGGACTTATGGCCAATATCCAAAGAGCACGTTTCTGGTATCTTAAGCCACCATGTTTGTGCAAATTTTTATAGAAAAAGCTCCAGGAAACTAAGACGCTGGGCATTGAAGAATACCGTGGTGACCATCCCCTAAAGCAAGCCCTAATGAGCCATGCCCCGGTGACCCCGGATAACTGGTGTGAGCTGGACCTGCACAGATGGTGGAAGACGCACCCCCGCTGACATCGCGTTGTCTGGGAAACGGGATGGGGGTGCCACTCGCCTGATTAGGGTGTGCTGTATAGGATTTCTTCTCAGCCAGCTGGAATAGGAGATTGCCCCGCTGGCCTTGAAGAAGCAAGCTGCCATGTGGGGACGGAGCTTCCAGCAGCCCTCAGGGAGAGCCAGCACCAAAGGGGGACCTGAGTCCTACAACCGCAAAGAACTGAATCCTTCCAATGTTTACGTGAGCTTGGGAGGACAGCCCGGGCTCCAGAAAGGAGGGCGACCCAGCTGGCCCCTTGACTGCATCTCCCCGGGACCCTGGGCAGAGAAGCCGGCTGAGATGTGCCCAGATTCCCTCACTGGCAGGAACTGTGTCAGTGGTGACTTGTTGCGCAGCAACGGAACACAAAGATGCAAAAAACCCCAAAGGCAGCCTTGGTCTCTTCTTCCATCAGTTTGCCCTCCGACCGCCTGTGTCAAGTTGGTTTAGCCAACCCCACAAATTGCCTCAAACTGCAGGGAGTGGGGATTCTGTGAGAGACCCCAAGGAAGGCAGGATGTGCGGGAGGCCCCGGGAGCTCCAGAGAGCCATCTGGAGTCTAGCCGTGGGCACGGGCGTCGGGGCGGCCTGTCAGCTGCCCTCCTGCGGCCCGGTCAGTATCACCATCTGTCCCACGCGCACCCCGTGGGCCACCTCCGGGCCCGCGGGCCAGAGTGTGCGATGCCGTAGCCAAGCCGTAAAGGCCATCAGAGCCACTGACGCATCAAATGATAACGCCGCTGAGAAATGCAAGCAGTCACTGGCTTGTGGCCGACGTGCCCTGGGTGCTCTGAAAACCTTCCGTGGCGGCCTTGGCTCTCTCGCCCTGCCTCTGTCCCTTTTTCATTCACTGCCTTTCACCGACAGCGACTCTAAGAGTCTCCCCCGCCCTCACGGAGGCGCAGTCCTCAACCCAGATGGACACCTGCCGGAGTCCACGTGAGGTAAAGGCTGGGAAGTCCGGGACTGAGGTCGCTAAAGGAAAGGCATCCCCCACGAGATGGCACGTCGTCTCGTCTGCCAAGCCCGACTCTGCCTTTTCGGTGCACAAAAAACAAAAATCTGGACTCAGGCAGGGAGGCGGCAACGATCTCCATCCTCTGATGACACGGACACACGGCCATAACCCGGGGAGGGCCGAGCACTGCCCCGACAGGATGGGTCCCAAGGGGGCATCCTGTGAGCAATTTGGGAGCACCGTGTGTGTCCACTCGCCGCTCACGCAGCAGACGGGGTGCCCGCCGGCTCGGGGCCCCGCAGAGCCGCGGCTGGGCCCCCCCCCCGGGCACGCCCAAGCGGATGCTGGCCGGCGGGTTCCCCGCCGCGCACTCGGCACACACTCAGCACGCCCACGAGGAGGGGAAGGGGCATTTTTTAAAGGTCAGATCCCTGAATTCCCAGGCATAGGAAGCTCCGTTTCTATCCATCAAGAGAGAGGTGGCAACGCTACCCACCCCCTACCCCATATACACCGCAATTTCATTGCTATGAAGATCGTTTGGAAACCACCACCAAATTTTCTAACAGCATCCAGTAAACCAAGTCCAAATGAACTCTGGCTCCTCGCGAGAGACTCTCTGAGGGCCTGGCACCGGGCGTTACCGAGGGAGCCTTCGAAAAGGAGCGAGGAAGTGGGCCATTTAAAGCAGAGGTGCTGTCTTTCAGCTGGACGCCTTCACTGCCGTGAAAGACCGGCGTCAGGAAGACATGTACGTTTTACACCCCCCCGGAGCGCTGCCCTGTCTTGGCAGCTTTGTCTGCGATGGACCGCCTTTGTATTCCAGCGCAGTTTGCCAAGGGGAGAATGACCTGTATTAAGGGAAGCACAGAAGGGACTGAAAATCAGTGGAGCTCACAAACTGTTAGCATTCGTTAGGAGGTAGGGAACGATTAGGTCCAAATAAAATGTTTTTGGGTGCAGTTAAAAATTGAAGTTACCATGTGTGTGAACGCTGTCTGTGTTATCACACACAGCCATCTTCATGTTCGTCCTGCAATTTAAAAACCTCACATGGTTTTTGGGGGGCTGGGGGGAAGCACAAGGTTAAGTTGCATTCTAAATTTCATCCCATTTAACCCTAGACCGAGAAGCATGTGTTGCATTTCACCCTATCCTTCCAGCCATGCTTTTAGAATTCCCGGGTGGGGACAAAGGTACAAATCTGAAACCAGCAGTAAATCAGGCGCTGCGTTTTGAGCATGCCCCTCTGCAGTGATCTCCACGCTGGTTGGAATCTCCATGCTTTGTCTTTGTCTGCAGACTTCTGTGGTTCTTCCATGGGATCAACAGAACCATTTCCAGTTTCCCAACGGTCATGAGCCCACATCACTCGGTCTGAGGAGGGTCGGCCACTCTGCCGTGATGGAAGGCTGGGGGCCAACAGCTACATTCCTCACGGGGCAGGAGAAAACTGGTGTTGAGCACCTGCCCTTTGGTCTTCCTCCTGCTGCCATCTTGGAGTCCAAATCCAGCCATCTACCCACTTAATTCTTCAAGTCTTCTTGACGAAAGGACAGACCCTCTCGAGGCAAAGAGCCAGGCGAGTGTTAAACTTCTTAAATGCCAGCAACATCCCATACGGCGGATGGAGTTCTCTTGTTGTTTATAACCTATTTCTGTTTTATTGAACCCACACGAAGGGTTTCCATGCCATCAGTGAAGAGCTATCATTTCCCCTGGACAAGTTCACGCTGTGGGAAGATGGACAAGTGTGATGTGAAGTGAACCTTAGCCTAAGAGATTGCAAAAGAAGCAAAGCTCAGTGTCATGCAAGGGCTTTTTTGTTTGTTTTGTTTTCTGGTTTGTTTTGTTTGGGCTGAAGGAAGAAGGGTCAACCTCCGTATTAGACCGGCCAGGGGGAGCACGGGTTAACTGGACAGGGAAATGATGGCGTGCAACGTGACCTATTGCTTTGAAAACGAGCAATTAGGCAGAGAGGAAGGGACCCAGGCCAACAATGCATTACCATCTTTTAGCTGGACATTATGAGTTGACAGGCTGAGCAACATGGAGCAGATTGGGACCAGCCCGGTGTGACGAGAAAATATTTCGCAGGTCACCAAGAAAAGGAGGCTACTGGCAAACGCCAGTGGAAAGAGACAGACAACTCCTAAATCCAAGCCAGTGTCAGCGGTGATCGGATCGGCCTGAAGAGCAGCACCTTCCTCCGCTATCGGGCAGTGTCTCCAGAGATGCTATGGATATTGCTAACGATGTGGAGCTGCGTAGGAAAACCAAGACAACAGGACGAGACACTTACGGGAGCAGGGGTGCTGATCTAAAGCGTTCAGGTGGTGAGAATAAACAGGTCGTGTCATCACAGGATCATGGCAGAAAACAAAGCATGCCGAAAAAGACAGCAGCGTGATGTTGACGGAGTGACCCGCCACGTGCCGTGGGTTTTTGCCTGCACCGAGCAGCAGTGTTTTCCCAACGTCGGAAAAGCGGCTCCGGGAACCTGGTCGTAGGAAAAGGGATTTGGTTGGCTGTTGAGAGGTAGTGCGATTCTGCAGAATCAGGTTCGAGGAGCGAGGACCACGCTGGGGGTCGTGGGACCCGCCAACAATTCTCAAGTATACGAAGGCTGAGACGCCTAGACGGACACCCAGAAGAGGAGCAGAGTCGTGGTGGAAACCATTAAGAGGCTCAAAATTATTCAGAATAAGGATTAGTGAATAACATAGTAACCGTTTATCAAAGAGATTAAATTACAAAGTGTCTTGATAGAATGATGGATTGATAGATGGATAGAGTTAGACAGAATGATAGATTGATAGACAGACAGACAGACAAATAAAATGGTTGATAGACAGACAGACAGGTGGAGATATATTTTTCATATTTAAACATCATTAAAATGCACAGGTATCTGGGTACAGATCAGAGACTTCATGAACACGGAACTGCAGACCGGCCGGCTAATTTAACTTCATTCATATCCATGCAGGCTCAAGGTTCTAATTTGAATACAACGTACTTAACTTTTTTTTCTGTAATTAATTACATGATGTGACCCACGGGGAGATGGATACATAAACTGACAGGACTGTTAACCAGGACAACAGCAAAGAAGATTCTACTTCCAAATTAGTAGCGTGAACAGTGGAAGTCAATAAACGAAAAAAATGCCACCAGGGGACCCAAAAGTAACTCAGCGAAACACTCAGCATAGGATGTTAGCCAGCTGCAATCAAGTTCCCGTCTAAAAAGTGCACCTAAAACTCATCAGCACGAGATAAGATTTGGAGACATGGGGTAATGCACATTTCAAATTTTCAAGTATCAGTCCCAACAAGATGTTGCAGACACACGGAAAGTGTCCAAAAGGACACAGACGCCTGGTGTTCTGGGCAGAATTTCAGGTGTCAACGGTCACAAAGAAGAGAAAAAGAGGTTTTCCATTCACGGAAGGTGGACTCTCGTGTTAACACACGTACAATTTGAAGCACCGACGGCTCGGATGCGTGACTCGTTACAGTCTAAGATAGTTTTGTAACAGCTGCCATTTGCTGTAGACAATTTGGAAATCTACGCACACAAAACATAATGTAATATGTTCCAGGTATTCAGCTGTCAGACTGAAGAAAACGAATACCTGTTTGCCTCAATTCACTACACAGAGAGGATTCAAAACTGCATAAAAATTAATTATCTGATCCAAAAAATGAAAGCAAACAAATATGGAAGCAGTTATTTTGTTAAAAGTCTGCTATTGAAATACTGACTCGCGTATTTTGCAGGTGTATGAAAATGACCCACCTGCTAGGGATTTTTATGTTTAGTGTTTGACAGACAAAGGGAGTATTATGGGTTTTTTTTTAAGGAAAAGACGTATTACATTAACAGTTATTTAAGAAATAAGGGACTCAAACTGCATGACTGATACAAGATTTTACTTGTAATTAGAGTCATAAAACATGATTTTAAACACAAGGTGTATGAAAATGAACATATATATATTCATGTATGACTGAAAAATTGTGCTGTGCACCAGAAATGGACACAGCACTATAAACTGACTATAACTCAATTAAAAAAACATAACATAGTTAAACACAAGGTGGATTCTGGGCACAACACTTGTACGTCTTATACGTGGTCTGTGTACACAATCTACCTCACTTGTCTACGCCACCTGCATAACCTGCTTAAAATAACAAAAGACAACCGTGCTATGGATTTAACAAGACGGATGTGTTTACCTCTAGTACAGGATGAATCACTGAAGATTAATACAAGTGTCATCCCAAATTACCTGACCTATGGTCTACTGAAAGATGAACCACGGAGATGTTTGATTGTGAAGGCAAGACACGGAAGCCACATGAGGCTACTGATCAAAGTGAATTAGGTTCTAGAATTAGCTCACAAAACACACGCAGCGGACCCCATGGACTTACACGTGTACGTGGGCAGATTTCGGAAAGGCGGTCAATGTGATTCGGTTTCACTGGTAGCTCCCCTCTGCCTACCAGTGGAATGGAAATTCAAGGTCACTGTGTAGCTGTGAATGAACCTCTCCATCTACGGGGTGGAGCAATTCTCTGAGAAAGTAAGAGATGCTCCGAAAAAGCTACCATTCACAGGAAGAGCATCGAACTCAAAGAACACGGGTGAGAGGGGAACAACACAAGAGAAACCCAAAGCACTCCCTGACGAGTTCAGCCCACGTGGGTGGTGTTCCCCTCCATCCTCCGTTATTGTCTAAAACCTACCCTCAGCACCTTCAGACATCTGTGTCGCCTTCTCCTCTAATTATGCACCGCCCCGCCCCGACCCCGCAACACGCTGGCAGTTAATTACACATTCTCTTAATCCCTAATTACAGTCTGGGTGGTTTTCCCAACAAGATGTGAAGCTTCTTGGGAACCCGTGTTCCTTTTGCAGCATCTGCCTTCCTGCAGCGCGTGGTGTGTTGTCAACAAATGCTTTCTGCTTAAAGGATAAGCACATGTCACAGCACGCCACGTGGTGAAGGCCGACTTCAGCCGAGACTCCAGGATAAGATCTGGACCCAAAATGATGAGAATTTAAGCCAGCCACTTATTTACTGAGAAGACACTTTTTTTTTTTTTTGCCACTTTCTGTCTGCACGATATATAGCATCGCTCTCCTATCTTGTTTATGTTCATGATACCAAGTCTTTTTTTCTTTTTTCTTCAAGATGGCACAAGGACTCTTCCCTGAGACAAGACACTTCAAGAAAACATCGGATAGGTTTATGCATCACCAAGCTGATCATACAGCTGACTTCATCTCACTACTCTTGGGCATAAACTGAACACATGACAAATTTCTTCCGCTTCAAATGCCTTCCTACTCATAAGCAGCTGAGGCACCCACTTTAATTACGGAAAACACAAAAATGTATCTTCACTCCTTTCTCTTATTTACTGCTTTCGTTTCAAGAATCTACTGTACAGCACGGGAAATATATTCAACAGCTTGCAATAGCTTATAATGAAAAAGAATATGAAAAGGAATATATATATGTGTGTGATTGAGTCACTGTGCTGTGCATGAGAAACTAACACAACATTGCAAATCAACGATACTTAAACAGGAAAAAAAAAATGAATCTATATGGTTCACATTTTAGGGCAAACCCTGAAAGCTGTTCTAACTTACACGTGGAGAATGGTATGGGAAACAGGCAACCTGTGAAAACCGGCAAATAAATTTGCTTCATTCTCTTATCATTTCCACGATGGTGATAATGATATTTGATCTTTCCTTATCTGAGTCATAGAGTCGTAACTTTGCATATACCCTCAATTTCCCTGCATCATTCTTCTTTCTTTCTGTTTTAAAACATTGAGCTACAGCTGATTCACAATGTGGTGTTAGTTTCTGGAGTACAGCGCAGTGGTTCACGTATACATGTATATATATATTCCTTTTCATATTCTTTTTCATTATAGTTTATTACAAGCTATGGAAGAGCTTTTCTATGATCAGGGACATTTGTTAACACAGCATAACTTAAGTTAAACTGACTGACACAACATGCCTCTCGCTCATAGCTGCTGCATGCAGACCTTCCATCCTGAAGGAAATACAGTCATTTTCTCTTGGGTCTGTATATCCCTCCAGCTGCTGCCGAGTTCTCTGCTCTCTTATAGAGAAGTTCCCCAAAACGGTTGTCTCGATACCCCAACTCCAATTCCAACGTTGCATTCTCTATTAAACCTATTCCAACCAGGATTGTGCAGCCAACACTCTTCCGAAATGACTACTGCTCTAGTAAAAATTACCAGTAACTTCCAGGTTGCTACGTTGGTGACCTTTTTTGACTTCTCTGCTCTATCTCCAGAACTCTCCTGGTGACCTCATTCACTCTCCTGACCTTAAATAACGTCCACAATGACTAGTCCAATATTCTTTTCTTTAGCACAGATGTCTCCTTTGAGCTACAGATGCTGACATCCCCCTGCCTATGGGACATCTCTTCTGTGACGTCCCACATACACTTCCAACTCAAATTTTCAAACCTCAGTGAATTTTCAAGGTTTTCTCCTTTCTCCAATTTCATTTGTCTGGAATCTCTTTCCTTTCTGGAGCTTAAATAAAAAACACTGGACTCCTTTCTTATTCCACATCCAAATTACCTACAAACCTTATTTTCAAAATATATAACAACAACAACAACAACAACAACAACAAAATAGCCAGTGACTTCTCCTCTCCATCTCCACTGCTCCCATCCTAAACGTGCAGTCACAGTTCCTCATGTTGACTCCTGCGTTCACCTTCTAACGTGTCCCCTGATTTCTGCTCTTGCCCCGTGGCCTCGTCTTGACAAGGCAGCTGAAGTGAACTCACCACCCCTTATTCTTCTAATTGTTCTCCTTTTGTTCTCACAATTAAAGTCAAAGCTCTTCATGGTCTCATCCCACTTTGATCCCTTTCACTCTTACTGGTTAATGCAGCTGTAAGCCCTCCCACTCCAGGGCCTTTGTGCTGGCTGCACCTTCCGCCTGGGACGCCTTTCAGGCGAGGCTTCCTTCCTCACCTCCTTCAATTCTTTCCTCACATTCTCACTTCTCAGTGAGGTGCATGTTGACCACCCTACTTAGAACTGCACTTTCCACGGCAGTCCTAATCTACTTTATCCTCTTCTGTTTTTTTCATAGCGCTCATCGCTTCCCCCAAATAACACAGAACATATCTAATTCTTAAGTTTATTTTCCATCCCCTGCATAGAATATAAATTTCATGAGGCAGGAAATTTTCTCTATTGTGTTGACAAGGATGCAGTCTACAATGCCTAGAACAATACCGAACACACATTGAGCACTAAGATACTGGTTGGAAGAATCAATAGTAAAAATCAATTATTAAAAGATACTATGATGTGAATGTTGTTTTGGGGGGAAATTATACACACTGCTATACTGATGCATAAAGCATAAAAAATGAATGTTTAAAAATGTTAGAGACTCGTTTACTTGAAAAGTTGAATCTTCAGGTTAGGGGAAGTGATGATCAACAAAGGACAAGTCGAGAAACTGTACAGAAGGAGTTTCACCGAATACAGAAATACTTGAGACGTCCTTCCAAGGTTACCGAGGCATGGCTCAGACGGCTGCTTCCAGTGCTGCAGGTGGCTTCACCTTAATTTGCTCCTTTGGCTTCCTGCTTTTTATCACCGGTGAACTGATATTTCAGTTCCTTTTATTTCTTCCCTATTTTTGTCCTATATATATATATATTTTTTTTTAATTGAAGTATAGTCAGTTTACAACATTGTGTCAGTTTCTGGTGTGCAGCACAATGCTTCAGTCAGACATGAACATACATATCTTCACTTTCGCTGTCCTATTTTGAGATGTCACCAATGAGTCTATAGCCCTTCTGCACAGACATGTAACAATTTGATGAACTGCATATATTCTCTGGTTTTCAAAGGGTTGTGCTTTTATTTCTGTCACCTCCACCCCATTCTGTGCCTACCTCCTCCCAGCTCTTTTCTCATGAAGTCTTAAGAGTCCTAAAAGAATCTTCAAAAGCAGGGTTCGCCTGTGTCACGATTTTATCAACATTTTCTCTGCTTTACAGCAGATGGGTAATGAAGCTGCACATCTGGGAATAGCTTCTGGAGGATGATGAAGCCAGCCTCCGTCTTTCACAGGAGGACCAAAGGCTACCTTGCCTCTGAAAACCCGTGAACCTCTGCTGTTCCTCAGAGAAGAGGTTTCCCTTCCAGAAGAGATGTGCCGACCTTCTCCTGGGTGCCATTCCATTTCCAGGAAACACGTGTATGATTATCTCACCTTAGAACCAGGTAGGCAGGTGCATGCTGAGATCTACATAGAGAGCATGATCAGGGAGAGGAAGGCACAGAGCAGCAGTCTCTTTGGTGAAGTGTGTGTGTGTGTGTGTGTGTGTATGTGCGTGCGCACAGGGAATGTAAGTGGAAACAGAAACATACAGTGGAGTCAACAACAGAATAGAGTTTGTGCAGTGGAAGGAAGCAGAAATGCACAGGAGATCAAGAGGGTGTGGAAACTACTAAGACGCAAATGGACTGGCAAAGAAAAAAAGTCATCACTGCTTATGATTAGAAGGTCCTACATGTTCAATTCCGAACTTCAGGAAAATACAGAAAAGTAAAAAAAAAAAAAAAAAAAAAAAAAAAGAATAAGAAACAAAGGACAACAGAGAATTGAACTACACACAATGATCACTTTTAATCATATTTTATCACCCAAGCTTTTTTCAAGGGAGGATGAGATAGTTGGGAGTTAAGTAACTGAATACTTGAATAGGATGTCTACCATACAGCCAGGGCTTCCTCTTCAAAGCTGATTTCAATATAGACGTTCTGGAAATTTTGCTTTGGTGCACCAAAATGGAATCTGTTCTTTGCAAAAAAAAAAAAAAAAAAAAAAAAAAAATTCTCCATCCAACTCACGTAAGATGGGTCAGAAAACATGGCCTCAATTTTTTTGGTGCCTAAAATTTTCTCTTATGCTTCTTGACTCACTAAGGTTATTTGTTTGGTTTTTTAAGGCTGCTTTTTCAAGTAATTAAATTCCTCATTTAAAAATGCCAACAACAACAAAAACAACAAAATAAAACATGCCAAATATGTTTTTAACAATTCTACATTCAGCTAGGAAACAGAATAGATGGTTCCAACAAATTATACTTAAGATTGATTTTTAAGTATAATACTCATTTTTTAATTTTTTAAAACTTTTTCCTTTGCAGGGGTATAAAGCTTATTTTTCAACAGCACTCTCTGTACCAGTTTTAGTGTTTAGTGCTCAGATATATCAGCAAAGGTTTGAGTCAGGTATCTATGTTTTAACACAGTGGTGAATCAGATGTGATGTTTGCCACTCCCATCCGGGGTTGTTCTACTCGGATATGTAACATGATTCCATGTGTTCTTCTTCCTCAGTGATTACCTTTCCTTACAAACGTCCTCTACTTTTCAGATGTTCAGTGTCCTATCATTTCTGTCCTCTGCAATTCTTCTGTAGAAAGAGAAGTCCATTTTCTGGCCATGCACTTTCATGTTGGTCTCAGAGCCTGTCTATTTATCTTCCACTTTCTTCTCTGCATGCCCTCTTCAGACCCTTGGTATTTTTTTTTTTCCACATGGCTTTACCCAGTTGACATTCCCTTTCACTGTTTAAATGCCACTCAAGACAATAAACAAGCAAATGCAGACAATCTGGATTAAGAAAAGTCTCAGGAGGCATGCAAGTTGACAACCGTCCCTCATCCGCCCACGACTACCATTCTCAGTGTTCATCCACAAACAGACGTGGGTCGCTGGTGAGTTTTGGCTTCTTTCTTATAAGTACACTGCGTGCGATGATCCTGAGGTCCTCCTATCCTCCAGAGATGCCAATTCTCCTTCCTACCTTCTCTTTCTTCTCATCTTTTTCTTCTTGCTTGGATCATTCCTTGTCTTATCTTTCTGCCACTGTTATTTTCATAGCAGTGGTTACTCTGGCACCTCAACCCCGGAGGACGGATGGACAGACACACACACACACACACACGCTTATGATAAAAGTTTTGTCTTTTAGTCTACTTCATTCCTGTATTAGAGTTGGATTGTGGTCACTGGAGTCTACTTCCATGACCATGTTGTGTTACAGTCCAGGTACACACCAGGTCCTGGCACATCTCCAAGCACTTGCCTGGGTAGGCGAGCTCTCCATAATCCAGTTACCCCATATCACAGATCTCCTCTCACAGGGGGAATGCCTAGGGGATTTGGGATGATCTGCATTTCATGTTATTATTTTTATGACTTACACACATTTCTAATCGTTACTCTGTTTGCCAAAAAAATTGAAACAGATGGATACAAGTGGCATGCAGGCTCACGCTGGAATCACTCATTTATATGAACACTGTAGTGATAATCCTCTTCTCAGGTCTACGAGATTCTGTTCCTCTCTAAAGCAAAAGAGAGGAGAAATTGTCTTTTGGCGCCATTTCTTTTGCTTCAAAACTGAAACAAAAGAAATACCCTTTTTCAAATCCCCAATAATCCATCCATGTATCTTCACGGCATTTTCTGCTGTGTAGGATCTGTATTTTCAAATCCAGTCTCGCTGTGTTTACCATACAGTTTTATGGTAGCGCACGACATCTTATCTCTGATTAAAGCCCACAATCGTAGTTAAGGAGTATCCTGGCAGTGTGTACTGGAAAGCCTAAATTGGGAACTTTATGAAAGAAGAAGAAGATATTTTTAACCTGACAGTTAGAAAGCCAGTGATAGATGCTTGTGGCTAAGCTTGTCAATGATGCCCACAGGAGCCCAGGTCATCTCTTTCCATCTCACGACCCTGCCAGGGTTGGCACTCAGTTTCTTACTTCGTCCTCAGGTTTGCAGCTCCTGACATGAGATCACGTCACCCCCATCCAGGTGAACGGAAGGGAAGTAGTTGGCGAAAAATGTACGGGCCCCTTTTATTACCAGAAAGGAAGCTTCCTCTGAAAGAGTCCCTGTATGAGTCCTCAGGTGTCTTCCTGGCCCCATTCATCTCTGATGCCCCCTGACTACAGGCAGGTTGGGAAAGTGTATTGAAAGCTGACCAAGGTGCGTCCAGTTCAAAGGACAGGTTTGCTCTGAAGAGGTAATTCCATTTTAATGCCTGAATGTCACTGAACCAAGCTTAGATCACTTTTGTAATTCATTACACCCTTCATCTGAGAGCAACAGCATAGGTGAACATTCCACCACAAGGAATCCAGCCAAATTACCGAGATTTATCTAACCTCCAGTAGTGAGCGGTATCCAGCTTAAGTGCAAGGGAGACAGAAAAGAATTCGACACAGTTCTGGTGCAAGCATTGAAGGGATAAGACTTATGGGAACAAAGTTGAATAAAAATTTAATAACAAGGAAGATCCGGATCAGAAAATAGTATTATGAAAGTAACAACTTTGTCAAAAGTAATTGCTCAGTGGTAGAGCACATGCGTAGCATGCACAAGATCTCGGGTTCAATCCCCGGTACCTCCATTAAAAAAATACATAAATAAACAAAACCTAATTACCTCCCTTCTGCCCGCAAAAAGACAAAAGTAACTGTCAATTGCTGTTATGAAAGAAGGTGAAGGATCACTGATTAATATCAGTCATTTATTTTCTTGTGGATTTCAAATCTCAGAAGATTATCTTACAGAAAGTCAAACTTAAATTTAACAGTTTAAAAAACATCACTTGGAAATACATCTCATGATCCAGTAGCTTATTCAGAAACAGAATCCATAAACCATGTTTAATCATTTTAGAGAAGATCCCATCAGTTACACTGATGTTATTTCTCATCATAACAAGATCCGCCCTTTGCTGAGGTGAGAAGCCTTACTGTGAACATTTCTAATAATTTTATTCATCCTGAAATGCAAAATGAGGAAGACTATCTGGATACCTGATGTACTGAGATAATGAAGTAGAATTCTAGTTTCTAGATGGAAAATAATGATGTGGGAGTGAAACACGCATGAATGTAATACAACAGAAAGCCACTACAATCATCAACTAACTCACACTTAATATTCATGAAGTTTTTTTCCCCTCTAGGTGCCTGACACCACACCACCTGTTAAATAAGACAACACCCTATTCTTGAGAGGTTTCCACCGTAGCAGGACAGGTGAACAGCAAAAACAAGACCTCCATCAACAAACAAACAAAAATGTATATAACCCTTAAAACAAGAATATGAAGATGTTAGAAACACAACTTTAACTACTAAAACTGCTGGCTTTACTGAAAACTCAGTTATTTCTCAAATGTCAATACAATATATTTTAACGGTATTGGTTTTTTTCACTCAATACAGATTTCCCATAAGCTTGGACAGAGAAACTCTCTCTTTGCTTGGAAAACCTTAAAATGTATTCATATGAAACCCAAGTCTTATCTTAGCTCATATGAAATCTTTGCCTGAGAGAGTAAGAAACCATTTGGGACCAAAGGCACCATATTTTCATGACAATTAAGAAGTTAATCATTGTAGCCAAGAGATGGTATATTCATGGTGGCGGGAGCCAAAAATGTGTCCATTTAAGATTAGTTTAAACTTAAAGTTAAAGCCTTTATAACAATAGTAAAATGTGCCTCTGGAACGAAATCTAAAAGCAGTGAAGCAAAAGACTAATAGAGAACTGTTCTTACCACAAGGAAGGCAGATCCTGAAGAGTCAGGCATGTTACAGGTTTGCAGGTTTGTGCTTCTTGCCATTGTGATTGGGAGGGAAGCCCTAATCAGACTGATGTCATCCCAGTGCTGAACACAGGCAGCTGCTCTGCACCTTGTTGTACAGCATAACATCACGGACACATACACTGTGCGCTGCATGTGGCTGGACGGGATATCTGGATGTGTGTTGAAATCCTGGCCTCACTCTGCCATGAGCAGGATTTGAATTTTAACAGGGCCAGCAGGGTCTCCCACCCGTCATTAATGAAGATGCTTGGGGAGACTGCTTTATAGACAATAGCCTGGCTGCGTGAAATTGAAGTAGCACCCAATGAGCCTTTGGAGAAGTCCAGGGATCTGGCTCGTCAATGTGACACTGCCACTACAAATTCAGCACCACGGACAGCTGAAGACTACCCAAAGACTACAGAAACATCCTTGGCAAACTCGTGTTCTTTTCCCCCCTTTTTTTCCCCCATGAGCTGAGATAGGTACTGGTCCACAGGATAGCGTGGAGGGTGTATGCGTCCTCTTACTCTCGGGGACTGCAAGAGAAAGCTGGAGACGGATTTCCCTGGGGTTTGAGGGAGGTTTTGCTGCCTGAATAATCTACCTGTCAGGGACATTTTTCTCCACCTTGTCTTTCTCTTTTCCCTGCAAAACAAATGGAACTACTGAAGACCACAGGTGTGAGTTTCTGAGCGGGGACTAACAGCCCTCCAACGGCACTATTTCTAAGGAACTCCTCCATTTTTCTAGTCATCAGGTAAGCTTTCCAATATACTTTGAGTTATCTGTGAATCCCAGAGCCTCCTTTTGATGTGTATGTTAAAAGCCAGTCAAAACAACACCTTTTTATGACTTCCTTCCTTGTGCTACAATCTAAACAGCATTAAGCCTCCTCTTTATCCGCACAGCACAAGTCCAGAATCATCCCCCTGCCTTGTCTGAAAGTTAACGTCATCCATATTTTATTTCTCTTACTCTATAAATTGGGGGGTTTTTTTGCCCCCATTTTTCCCCAATAGCAGTTATGACTCTGCTTTGTTCAGATAAGGAACTTGATAAATATTTGCTGTTGGAATGAACTAATGAATCATACAGACTGACAGCAATAGCGCCAAGCTCATATATTTTAAAATTAGGATAACATACACACAGTTGGACTTGAGATTTACGATCTATTCTAGCATTGTCCCAGATGGTCAAATTTTCACCAGAGGACCTATGCCACCTTTGCCAAATTTGTGTCACTGTGCGCCAACAGAACAGAAGAGAGGCTCACAAAAGAAAATTTATTGTGCCATTGAGGTATTTGATGCTTTGAAGAAGGAAGATGAGTAAGGCATGGTCTCTACCCTCGGGGAGTGCATGATGCAGGTGAGGGTGAAATACGCAAGGGTGGTGACTGGAGGGGCAGTCATCAGACAATATATAAGAAACTGCATCATCAACTAGGAAAGGGTGAAATGAGGAGACACAGGTAGAAAAAACTTTTAAAGTGTGGGGTGAGAGATCAAGAAAGACTACTGCAAGATGTAAAGGCTGAGCTGGGTCTGAGAAGTGATGACTAAGTTAGAACTAAAGGGCTTTCCAAGCAGGGAAGAGGTATCAGAGAGGAAACGGGTTGCTGAGCCAGCACTCTGCTCGGTGTTAATGCCCAGTGGGGGGGTCTTCCTAGGTCCAACTGAACATGCATGGTCAGGAGACCATCCAAGGTCAGCAGGGCACCAGCCAACTCAGAAGGACAGAGGACAGGGAGCTGGAGCTTGTCAGCAGGGCTGCAGCAGGCATCTGGGAGCTATTGACTCCACAGGTGGCCACTTAGATGCCAAGAGACAAGATCTCTACGAGGTCCACACACATGGGGGTTAGCTTCTCCCTGGTGTAGGAACTCCTGGCTTCACAGGAGCCAACATTGCCTACAAACACCCCAGAAGCAGAGCTCCCAGGATCCCCAGAGTGAACATGGCAGTTACCCAAGACATTGCCCTCAGGGAAGCCAAGGTTGTAACATCACCTGTGGAATTCTTGTAGTTCTTCATGGTTCTACCCAGTCCCAGATGCACTTTCCTGCAATGGTGACCCCTGTATGGTAAGGCAAGTGACCACGATCATTACTGCCCTGCCCTTCAACTGGTTGAAAGGTGAACAGAGCCAGACAGTCAAACAAAGGTCAGATTCTCATGCAAGGGAGTGAAGGTCTTGTCACTATGTTACCTGCCGATACTGTTAAAGTCTGACCCCATTCAAATCATCATAGCAACAGCAGACAGCACGGCCGCCTAACAGGATTATACCAATGAAGTGACGGAGAAGCAGAGACAGCCAATTAGCAGCCCTTGAT
This sequence comes from Camelus ferus, assembly GCF_009834535.1. Classification (NCBI taxonomy): domain Eukaryota; kingdom Metazoa; phylum Chordata; class Mammalia; order Artiodactyla; family Camelidae; genus Camelus; species Camelus ferus. The sequence goes on from NC_045732.1 coordinate 8,690,391, forward strand.
CAGGCAGGAGAAGGGAGTGAAATCAGGAAGGAAGAATGAAACCGAAGTCTGTATGACTGCACGTCTGTAATTCAGACTGACTCACGGAGAACCTGACGCTCACGGTACAGAGGAAAGGTGCTCAGGAAAACGTGTGCGAGCAGAGGGAGCTCTGGTAGCTACACCATCACTTCTGGAGAGCTTGCTGCAGGCCAGGTACTGGGCTGGTGCGCCCAGCAGCCCACACGTGTACGGGCAAGACCGCTGCCACGGAAGCAAGAGACGTAAGATAAATCAGAGCCTTTGGAAGTTACCGAGAAGGGCACGCTGGAGGGGACGTAGTTACCCCGTGAGCAGCGCAGAGACAGAAAACTTCACGGAGAAGGTTGAGTGTGTTAGGAATCGAATGGAAGGGGTACCAGGTCTGCTGAGACTCTGATCTGGTCTTCCTGGACTTGATGGGCAGGGGTGGAGACGAAACTCGTAAAGAGCAGGGAACGTCTAAAGCATTTCCAGCAGGAAAGAAAGGTGACCACATCGGTATTTCAATTTAATGTCTTTTTTTTTCAATTTTTTGTTTTTTGTTTTTTTGGGTTTTGTGGGGGACAGATAATTAGGTTGGTTTGTTTGTTTATTTAGATGGAGCTACTGGGGATGGAACCCTAGACGTCACGCATGCTAAGCACATGCTGTACCACTGAGCTGTGCCCTCCACTTACCCACGTCTGTATTTTTACAGATAACTCTAGACACGTCACTGAAGATGGAGGTTCCTGAGAGGGAGAGTGACCATCATGTAGATGCAAGACAGTGGGGACCTAAAAGGAGGTGGGAGGAGAACACGGGGAGGACAGACAAGAACTGAGGTCATCTCAGGAGCAATCTCTTATGGTTTCCATTCCCTCGTGGACTGGCCCCCACAGCCAGAAACATGAACTTTGCCCTGATGTAGCACCTTCTTTCCCTCCCAATTCCTCATCATTAAAGTCAGTCTCCAAGACATACCAGCAAAATCTCTGCGTAACTCTAATCCCAAGAGGATGCCGTGATCTCTGCACTGCAGACTGACATTAGAGGGTCTAGGGGAGGGTAGAACCGACCTCACTTACAACACGGCAAAGGGGAATGAACGTTTAGCATCACAGGTCTCTTAACACGTGAATGCAGGGCAACAAAAAACAGCGTCATAAACAGCCGCATAAACCGGTCTTACCTGGACCGTATCAGAATCACCCACAGCAGCAACAGCTTACAACACAGACGTGACCACGCAGTAGATTAAGAGGGTCTGAGGCATTATCATTTAGGAATAGAGAGCTTCTGGTGGAATCTGGCTTTTTTCTTTTTTTTTTTTCCTAGTGGTTCTGATGCACTGTTTGAGAGTTTCATGGCAGCAAACATCTTACAAAGGTACAATGGTCTAGCCTTGATCGTCTCTTAGGACCCACATTGGAGGAAACGCTCTGCAGTCAGAGTTGGGACCCTCTCTGCATCGGCTCCCAGACAAACTCCAGGGGAAACTTGATCCTCTCCAATGCCCCGTACCGGCCACCATGTGATGTGCCGAAAGCTGCAGGTGGAAATGCTGGATGTACTCAACCACACTCATTACTGCGTCACTGAAATAAAAATACCAATTAAGCAGACTAACCCTATGGGTCTTTCTTATTTCCTCGGCAGAGGAAAATGAGGGGTTACAAGGTTCATCTGACTGATAGCGTGCGCTATGGTTCTCAGTGTTCAGCGTTGATTTCAAATGGATGCCAATTAACGCTTGAGGGGCTGTTTTTTAGCATCATCGGTGATTTTCTGACCCTAAAAGAACAAAGCCCCTACTTCCAACATGTTCTTTCATTAAAATTCCAAACCATACATTTTTTTTAAAATCTTTCTTCTTTCACTCCCACATACATTTTAAATATAAAAAGTCATGTACAACCTGCCAAGCCTAATATGGTCACAGGTTGTGTGTTTGAAAATGTTTGTGTTCCAATTTTGGTAACTAATCCATAGGGAGGAATTTATATCGTGGGGTGCAAACATATTTTTATGTGATCTTATCTCACAATTTGCCTTAGCATCAGTAATATTACATTCTGAAATTCTACACTTTTATACACCAGTATTGTCTCATTTCTCCTCAAATTTTTTTCCTCTAGCTTTAATAGGAATTGCCCCCTTTTTTTTCCTCTCATCTCTTCTCTATATGAGAAGCACCAAGCTAATTATCCAACCACTGACCAATTTAACCAAAAGGGAAATTAATACAGAAGTCTGGCTTACAGCATATGATATCACGCATATGTGGAATCTAAAAAAGTAAAAAAAGGGAGACAAATAAACTTAAATATAAAACAGAAACAGACTCACAGACATAGAAAACAAACTTGTGGTTGCCAGCGGGGAGGGGGGGGAAGGGACAGACTGGGAGTTTGAGGTTTGTAGATACTGACAGGTATATACAGAATAGATAAACAAGTTTATAATGTAGAGCACAGGGAGATATAGTCGAGATCTTATAGTAGCTCATGGTGAAAATGAATATATGTATGTTCATGTATGACTGAAAAATTGTGCTGTGCACCAGAAAGAGATACAACACTGTAAACTGACTATAACTCAATAAAATAAAATAAAAAAAAGAAGAAGTCAGGCTTATGAAAAGGCAAGAATTTGTAGGAAGACACTTCTTTGCCAGGTTCAGTGCATTTTTGTTTGCTTGGCAAATGACATTTCTTCGGTTTGGTCGGTCACCAGTTTTGGAAACTGCACATGGGATTTACAGCAATGCGCCTTGTCTGATCCCTCTGGCCCCACAGAAAGTTGGGTTCCTTGCAGCATGACCCTGAACTCCTACTGTCAAGTTTATTACATTTCAGCAAACTTGCAAGGCTATTTCACAGGGTGAAAAGCCCAAAGTGTACCCCAGAATATTTCTCTGGGATAAAATTGTTCTATTCTTTGCATTTCTATATTTTTCCCCCTGTCTTTCCCCTAGCACCCTGAATTCCTAATGCTCATGGAGACCTTCCTTGGCTGTGCAGGCTTAAGTGTCCCCATCATACACTTAAAGTTACTCTCACAGTTCTTATCACAGTCTGAAATTCTGTTCTTCATGGATTTGTTTACTGGGTTATCATCTTCCTCCCCCACTACGGAGAGAAAGACATTTGTGTAAAGTGTTTACTAGTGTGGCCTCAGGGTCAAGAACAAGGGTTCATCAGTATTCACAGAACAGAAAAGAAAGGAAGGAAAGAGAGGAAGAGAGGAAGGAAGGAAGGACAGAAGGAAAGGAGGAAAGGAAAAGAAAGAAAGGAAAGGAAAGAAGGAAGAAGAAAGAAAGGAAGGAAGGAAGAAAAGAAAGGAAGAAAGAAAGAACGAAAGAACGAAAGAACGAAAGAAAGAAAGAAAGAAAGAAAGAAAAGAAGAAGAGAAAAAAGAAAAAAAGGAAGAAAGAAAAAAGAAAAGAAAAGAAAAGAAAAGAGAAAAAGAAGGAGGGGAAGGGAAGACAGAGGTTCAGGCAGTGGAGTGGCCTCCGAAAGGTTCACCTCCCCTGCGGCCATGCATCCATGTTGTCTCTGCCCTAAGCCCCTCTCCTCCTGGTCCTTCTCTACTAACTTCTGATCTCTTCTGACTTGTCGCATCTCACTACTGAGTATGCCCATCCTGGCCAAGCTGGTTGTGATGGGGGATGAAGGGACAGGATTGTTTCCATGACAACTAAGCAGAGCAACTCTAATTATACGCTCCCGACAATGTACCCAAAACCCGATGTCCACCGGGTTACCCAGTGACCCCAGCCACTGAGACAAGAGTCACCATTTTCTAATTCACCACAGATCACAAGTACCGTACTGCGAGTTTCTAGATCACGTGGAAACCATTCAGGACTGGCTCCCCGTCGCTCCCTGAGTCACGGTCCGGGGACATCTGAACGAGGTAATAAAAGGAGGGGCATGCCCTCGTAAAGAGAACTGAGAGGTGCCCTCTGTCCTTCGTCACGGTTGTCGCGATGATGTTAACAGTCTGTGCGCAGTGGCCAGAGAATCTAGCTGGAAAGGCTGCTAGCCCCGCGCCTCATCTGAAGACTGCGAGTCATCTCCTCGCCCTAATGCTCCGTGTCCACGTCTATAAAATCACGTTCATAAGTAATGTCACTTTCTGGCCCTACTCGGAAAATTCAGATAAGGTTTACGTCCACTGTCTACTCGAATGCCGCCCAGAAGAGACGCGCGTCCTAACCTCCTTCCTTAATCTGCGTCCTCCTCAAGCACCGCCCACCCCCATCCTACTTTAATGACCACAGTGACCGACTTTATAATCCTGAGCCCGTCTCTGCGCGTTCACCTCCCCCCGCCGGAAGGTGCAGCCACGACAGCAGGGGGCCCCAGGGCCAGCTACGGCTCGCTCTTCAGTGTCGGGCACACAGTAGGAATTAAATAAACGCTCGATTCGTATGAGAATAAATACCCTAAAGCAGACAGTTGTATCCGGCACACAGTAAACACTCCACCGATGTGAGTGGCGTTTGTGTGTTTAAAACACTAAGGAGGACCTTGGCGTTGTCCTCTGTGTCATTTTTGTCACCCAAAGGGAAAGGGGCTTTTGTTTACTGCAAAATTCATAACTTCAGAGGTGAGGTTTCACACAAGAGCCATCAAACTCAAAGCGACGCTTTCTTCAGGGTGAACATCCTCTGTTCCAGCCATTTTCTCTAACAAGAGGTCCGTGGGGACAGGAAGCAAATGTATTCTGCCTTTTGGAGGCGCTTACTATCTATTTAGGAGGAGAAGTAACGTGAATGTATGCAAAGTACAATAGAAGTCCTATGGACGTGACAATACTTGACAGTTTTAGGTCCAAGCTAACGTCAATTCCATGCGGTTCTGACGGAATCTGACATACACAAAGAAGAAGATCTGATGTTCCAAGTGAGTGATCCTGACACTCAGAATCCAAATCAGGGAGCCGTCCTCCTTTCTGGGTCACACACTTCTTTGAGGGGGCGTTCCTTCCATTGGAAAATACATTCTAACTAACAGAAGTGCCATAAAGGTTAGGGGGGTATCTTGGATCACCTGGGTTCACGGCGGTCAGCTGAAAACAGCTAGTTTCAAGGATGCAAAATTATCTTCAGTATGCACGAAAGGGTGATATAGGCAAGGTCCACAGCGTCAGAATTTCAGGACTAAGTAGAAATTTGAAATTTAAATGAAAGGATTAGGAGGTTACAAACGACCAGTTACAAAGATAAATAAATCACAGGGATGTCATGACTAGCAGAGGAAACACAGTCAATAACACAGGGGGAACTTGGGAAGGTGTGGAATTTATGAAAAACATCAAATCACCACGTTGTCCACCTGAAACTACTATCATATTGTAGCTCAACTGTACTCCCATAAATAAAGAAAGAAAACATAATAGTGGCGCATCTCTCTTAGCTGATCTAAATGTCTTCTCCAGGGATTGGCGTGTTTTACTGACAGCCGCAGACGCCGTAGGGACTAAAAGCAAACTCCCTATTATTTGGGAGGAATTTATTTAGCTTGGAAACTCTCCCTGGGCCAAAAGCAACAAGGGTGCCTTTCTTTGGAAAACAAATTGACCCAGTGGAGACAAGATAATAGTATTTAAAGTAATAGTCAAATCTTGATCAACAATTGCCCAGGCGTCCCCAAGCTCATGGCAGAGATGGCGGCTGTGAGGCAGGCAGTCAGGCGGGAGGATGCTGGCCAGCGATTTCAGACCGGAGCTTTGTCCCTGTTCCTTCCCTTGCCGGCTACCATCTCCTCATTTGCCTACAGGTCAGATCCACACCTTTATACGGTTGAGGCCACATGACCTGCAGGGCTGGCTGCAAACCACAGCCCGCAGTTAGAGGTGCAGCCACGTGCATCACTTTTGGGGTAGCTTTCCAGAACAAGTGCACACAGAGCTGCAGAAGCCAATCCTGGTTATTTTTTCCTCTCCTTGTCCAGTACAAAAGTATCCTCTCCTCCAAACCCTCACGGCCCCTGGAAGGACACCCTCAGTGCCCCCAGTACACGTCAGTCCTCGTCCACAGGGAGGGAGGGGAGTAGCACCATGCAGAAGGGCGTGTGGGTTCTCTCACGCACCTGCGTGTAGTGGCCCAGATGGACATGCACGTGTGTGCTGAGTGTGTCTCTCCAGGTACCTACCTCACTTAATGGGCATCCTCGGTCTACCAAAATCAACTCGTCAGAAAGTACGTAAGGGCCACCACCAAAGCAGAAAGTCATCTGACGTTATGGTATGGAATAACGAAAAGTTACGAATGTAACGGTAACTCTATCTGAGATGTCCACAAGCACACATACGTTGCCTGCAAATTGTTTCCCTTCTTTTTTCCCCGAGGTTACCTTTGTTTTCACAGCATTTATTGAAATGCAACTTGGTGTGCATTGAGTCTAAAGAAAACGTTCAGCTTCTTAAAATAAAAAGCCATCTGATAAACTAAAATAAAAATACACTGTCATCAGTTAGATAAGGTAAATATACTGTGCGCTTAGATTGTTGGAATAAAAACTTTTTAACCTTTATTGTTTGCACAATTCTACTTACACAGCGTGGATATCAAGTTTTCACATAAGCCTTTTCTTTGCTATAAGAGAAACAAAATACAAGGTGGGCAGGGCAGCAAGCAAGACAGCTGGTCTACCTCGCTGGGGGGACGGCTCAAGTTGCCACCAAACCCCAGGGTCACTTGATACTGTTGCCTGCGGTGAAGGTTCCGGAATTGTACTAGAGGAGAACAAATCTGACTCCATATCAGATCTGTTCCTTTGGCCTGAACCCCGTGCCCTGTTTTCTAGGCTTTGTCTCGCTAGCTCTGCACTCACGTAAACGTAACAAGTTGCAGAACAGAGAATAACATTTGTTTCGTTGGAGGTT